>NC_138026.1:88699422-89998607 GCF_964106645.2 Podarcis pityusensis | reverse complement strand
GGCTCCACTAGCAGGATTTCCTACTACCTTCAATGCAGTGGGTAACGCTGTGAACAAAGCGTGTCCCCTCCACTGAAGGGCATGGGGAAGTCCTTGTGAAAGCTCCATGTGCGCATGGGAGGAACTGCTGAATTGGGATCCAAATGTCCATAAAACAGACATATAATTCCCCAAGCAATTTAGCCAGATGGTTAACATAAAGTGTTTGACTTCCTTCATAGTTTGGATTGGGGTAGTTAAAAGAGCATTCCTGCCTACTCTGATTTTAATAGGAGCATCTTGATAAAGACTTTGAAGAAGCATCAGCAGCTTTAGGGTCTATATCAAGGGGTTGCACTTTGGCCCACAGATGGTTTCTATCTATTGAATCAAAAGCTGATGATAGGTCAACAAACACCGCAAAGAACCTTGCATTGTTTTCAACAAATTTCTCAATGAGGCGGGACAAAAGTATAACAAAGGATCAATGGTGAAATAAGAATTCCTGGAACTGGCTTTCTTTCTGCATAGAACACAACTGGAGGAGATCCAGTCCTGCAGCTTATTAAGTAAAAACAAGTGGCATATATTTTAGAAGGATATCCAACAGGTCTGTAATTCTGGGGAAGAGAGGGGCTGCTCTTTTTCAAAAATAGGATAAACTACAGAGAGTTGGAATTAAGCCAATTGGATTGATCTCAGCAAATAATTTAGCAAGTACAGGACCCCACCAGTTGGAGTGTGTTTTAAACAATTCTGGTTTTAGACCCTTTTCATATCCAGCTACCAAGAAACATCATTATGCATGAGTTATGAGAGAACCAGTGTGGTGTAGTGGTTAAGAGCGGTGGACTCGTAATCTGGGGAACCAGGTTTGCATCTCCGCTCCTCTACCTGCAGCTGCTGGGTGACCTTGGGCTAGTCACACTTCTCTGAAGTCTCTGAGCCCCACTCAGTTCACAGAGTGTTTGTCGTGGGGGAGGAAGGGAAAGCCGCTTTGAGACTCCTTCGGGTAGTGATAAAGCGGGATATCAAATCCAAACTCTTCTTATGGGTGGGTTAGCCACTTGGATCTCTGTTGATATTAGAGGCCCTGCATCTGCATTACCTGGCTCCTTTGTAGGGATGCTTTTCTTCCAGTCCCGATAGAACTCCCCATCCAGACACATTAACATGTTTTAATCTCTTTTACTGTTAATTTTAATATTTTAAAGCTGTTTGTATTGATAATTTTAATATTTCTTGTAATCCATTAGAAGTTTTACTAAAACCAAGTAGTATATAAATTTGTTAGATAAAAGTAAGATGTAAGTTTCCATATGATGTGAGCCCCGGGCTGACAACTTGTGCCACCATTTTTTAAAAATCTAGTAATAATAATAATAATTAATAATAAAATAATTTATACCCTCCCATCTGGCTAGGCTTCCCCAGCCACTCTGGGCGGCTTCCAACAAAATATTAAAAATGCATTAAAACATCATTCATTAAAAATTTCCCTAAACAGGGCTACCTTCAGATATCTTCTAAATGTCAGATAGTTGTTTATTTCTTTGACATCTGATAGGGGGGCGTTCCACAGGGCGGGCACCACTACCAAGAAGGCCCTCTCTGCCCAGTGACAAAGCTTCATGCTCCGGCACGGGTGTCAGAGAGCAGGTGGGGGCAGGGCTGGTGTGTGTCCTGGGGGGCGTGGCATGCCACCCACAGGGGCATGGCGTGCATCCTGGGGGTGTGGCGCCCAGTGCGGGCAGGGGGGGTTAGCTGCGATGGCACCCCACTGGGATCACGCTGCTGGAGGCGGTGCGCTCCTCCTGCACTCCTCTTCCTCTGCCAGTGCCTCTGCCTGGTTCCCTGTAACCTCACTTCTTGCAGGGAGGGAGCTGCCAGAAGGCCCTCGCCGCTGGACCTCAGTGTCCGGGCAGAAGGATGGGGGTGGAGACCCTCCTTCAGGTATACTGGGCCAAGGCCTTTTAGGACTTTAAAGGTCAGCACCAACACTTGTGCTCAGAAACGTACTAGAAGCCAATGTAGGTCTTTCAAGACCAGTGTTATGTGGTCTTGGTGGCCGCTCCCAGTCACCAGTCTAGCTGCTGCATATTGGATTAGTTGTAGTTTCCAGGTCACCTTCAAAGGTAGCCCCAAATAGAGCATGCTGCAGTAGTCCAAGTGAGAGATAACTAGAGCATGCACCACTCTGGCGAGACAGTCTGTGAATAAGTAGGGTCTCAGCCTGCATACAATCTGCCAATCTACTAGCAAGTCAGATTCAAGATTCAAAGTCAATCTACTAGCAAGTCAGATTCAATTTACAAAGCCCTGAACAACTTAGGTCCAAACTGTCTTAGGAACCACCTGAAGCCTTATATCCCAGCTGTATCCCTGAGATCATCTGCAGGAGTGTTGTTGGTCGTCCTCCAAACTGGCGAGGTTCATTTGACAGCAGCAAGAAACTGAGCCTTTCGTTTTGTCAGCCCAGTTTTGTGGATTACTCTTTCATTAAAGATTTAGCAGGCGCATTCTGTTTTAATTTTTAAATGCCTGCTGAAAACTTTTCTATTCTGTCAGGTTTATGCAGGCAATTAAGAATACACATTTCCATAATAGCTGATTTTAATATTTTTGTTTTTTGTCGCATGGTTTTATGCATAACTGTTGTAACCCACAATGATAATTTTCAATAATACGGTATATACTTTTTAAAATATAAAATAACTATGCTAGATTAATCCATTGAGAGACTGCATCTGTATGGAGAATGCGTATAAGTGACATCACACACACATGCCCCTACAGTTCTAGGAGCACATAAACATCAGGAGGCACACACACTCTGTTGCAATAGTTATTGTAGCTTTGATTGGGCCCTGACTGCAGGCAGAAAATTGCTCCTTTTGCAAAGCTAATTATAGTCCCCTGCAAATAGCTCTCTCTTCGGCTGTTAAATCACAGCTATCTGTATTCCATTAACCTGCGCCGAACAGAGAACCGACTGCATTTACTGCGTGCTTGCATGGCAATGGTTAACTGAGCTGGCGAGATTCTGCTTACCTCAACAAAACCAGCCGCAGTGAGAAAGGGAAAACAATGAATGGGTGGAGATGAACAGCCCGTCAGAGAAAGAGCTATGCATTCCGGCTAGTGCAGTCCAGGCTGCTGCAATGACAGTCTGAAGGTTGTAGCAGCCTCTGGAATCTGCATTCAAACTGAACATCAGCCTTCGCTTGCAAGTGGAACCCCCCCTCCTTTCCTTTTTGGCACAAAAGGACTTGTTCACCATTGGGACTTCCGAGACATGGCCAGTAACCAGGCCAGCTTACAGGATGACCAGAGCAGGCATTGCAAGTTCTTATCCTATATGTTTTACCAAGCTGTCAGAGATCACAAACCTGTCTGGATGCTGGAAGACATGAGGACTATGGAGTATTTCTACTGGGAAGAAAATGCCAGCCTGAGGACATATTCCCCTTCCGAAGCCCTGCTCTACGCCGTGGTGCACAACCACCTGCCTTATGCCCAGTACCTGCTGTCTCATTTTCCGGAGGAGGCTCTCAAAGTCCCCGGGGAACATTTCTGCTATTGCCCTTCCTCTGCTCCTCACTTGGCCATGGCTGTCACCTACGACAGGAGAGACATTCTGGGGCTGATCATCAGCATCTCCCACAAGCTGCCCAGCCTGAACTCCTACATCAACCGAACCGGCTGCTTCCACCTGGAAGATGGGAAGACCCCTCTGCATCTCGCCTGTGAGCTCCTGAGGTCAGAGACAGTTCTGATCCTCCTGGGGAACGGGGCCTCTCCCAGGATAGAGGACAGCAAAGGACTGACACCGCTGGACGTCATCTTGGAGCAGATGTGGGACTCGAAAGTCAACGTGGCGTCCAAAAAGCTCTGCCTCGATTACCTCTTGCTCTTCATGCCCAGCCCCCGGTTCAAGATGAGGAAGGTGCTGCAGGAGCACCCAGAGTACTGGGCAATTCTGCTAGGAGAGGACAAGTTCAATAGCCTGGTGGGGAACATGCCTGCATCTTTATACCTGCAAGCTATGCAAACCATCCTTCAGACTCTCCCACCCTCCCATTTCCCTAAAAGCATCCAGGAACTTCCTATACCTCAGGCATTAAAGCCCCTGCCTCGCTTCGGCAAGCAGCACCCAACAAAAAATATGGTAAATGTTTTTCCATGATGTTATGCTTTTTTAAAAAAATGTCACATTCAAATTGTGTAATTTGTTCAGGTGGGGTTTTCAAAGGTGCTTCAGGCTGCAAACCAAACCCCCAGCGCACTTCCACTTGAGCTAAATAGGACTACTCTCAAGTAAGTCACAGGAGGATTGCTGCCTTAGGGGGATTTGCTGCCCAGTTATTACTGAATTGGCATCAAAATCTGGGCTACTGTTTGATGCCGCTGAAAACCCCAGCCTTAGTATATGTTGTCAAATGAAATCTCTCTATTTTTTTTCAGATTAGAAAACCCCTCCCATTCTGTGCATGTGAAAATATTACATTGAACTGAATGTACATTTTGCTCACTGAAATCAGTGTAGCAGCATTCCTGATTTATTGTTTGCATTTTATGTAAATTATCCAGGTTTTGCATTGTTGTTATTATTTAAAAGGCACTGTTTGCACAGGGCATTATATGGACCAGGGTTCCAATCCTGTACATTGCTTGATGCCTTAACTTCTATTAACATCACTGAGTTTTAAGGATCATAACTCTATGCAGGATTGCAGCCTACCAGATCACTGTGCTGTTAGGGGAGCGGGGGGGGGGGGGTTTAAAGCAGGAACTCTTTTTAAGTTTTCTCAAGTGCTGCATAATGAATCAGCAGTTATGATGATAAATGTCTTGGCCTTCAGTGCTCCTGCAGTGGCGAGGAGTCCCTTTGGCTGCAGGATTCTGTTGTGTCACCTTAAAACATCGAGCCTTTCTAGCAAAAGCTAGGTAGGTTGGTAGTGTGATGGAAAGGACCCAATGAAACCTACATAGATGGAATTCCTTTTCAAAGCTGAGTGGTAGGGGAAAGACCAATTTCCACTGCACATCACAATGTGCCAGACATACCCTTACACTCCCCTTTCCTCTCTGCTCACAGTGTCACTGTAGTTTCAAGAGTGAGCATGCCTACAAAGGAAGATGTGGCATGGTCCTTAATGCTAGAGACCTACAGTGGCTGTTTGTATTTTTTTCACTGTAAGAAGCAATGTAATGATGCCCCCCTTCCCTGCAAGAAATGCAGTGCAATCCTTGCAGTTGCTGAGAAAGAATGCTGGCGGCCTTCGCCTTCCAGATGTCTTGAGCTACATCTCCCATCAGTCCCAGCCAGTGTGAAGGCTTTTGACTTAGGAAAAAGGGACCCTGCCCACCTTAGAGGATGAGACCTTGTGAGTGAATGTATGAAGGTCACCATCATCAACCAAAGAGTTTGCCCTGTTTGCCTGTAGACAGGCTACTCCTGCCTCTCTGCTCATCCCAACTTATCTCCCCCACCCAACTATGACCACTGATGTAACCTGCCTAAATAACGACCCATCAGCATTCCTTCAAGGTGCACAATCTCTGAAGCTCCAGGTGCATGGTTTCTGTTTTTTGTTTGTTCATTCGTTCATTTTACCTCTGCCAGAAAGGATTGTGTTCCCTACATGCCCACGTTGTAGATGGGCAACACATGTTTGCTCCTCTGATTTTGGATCGCATGCTGTTTTCAGCAAGGCAAGGACTGGCCAGAAGAACACTGATAGACAGGGATGGGCCTTGATGCTTTACTGGAAAGAGAAGAACGAGATGCTCTCTCTCCCTCCCCCCCACCGACAACCCCTGAATTCCACAAAGAAAAGCCAAGCAGACTGGCAGATGAACCTTACCTCAACACAGGTGCCAGGCAAGCAGCCTCCACTGCACTTGGAGACAGCAGGCTGGCTTAGGGGTTGCAGGGTGGGTTGTGTAGCTGCCACTCCCCCCCCCCCTCTGCCTGAGGCACCTGTCTCACTCCGCCTTATGGTGGGGCCAGTCCTGAGTGAGAGCCTGGCCCTAAGCATGTTTCCTGGGAAGCATCTCGTATGGAAATCGAGGGGAGCTGCTTCCTACTGAACAGGCTTAGAAGCAAGTTCTGAAACCCTGGACAGCCCCTGCCAGTCTGTGAGTACAGTGCTGAGCTCTATGGACCGAGTGGTCTGATTAAGCATCTGGCAGCTTCATATGATCCTTTGGAAACGGGGCTAAAGCATTTTTCTTAGGGCAACTTGGCTTGATAATAACCATTGCTCTGTAGAGAGCTGACCTGTTTTTCACAGATAGGTCCAAATTCCACGATAATGGGCAATGAGAAGCTGTCCCTTTAATGTAAATGCCTAAGAAGACTCAGAATTTGAAACAGTTGTGCAATTTCATCCTTGTGAACAAATGAGCAGGTCTTTGCTGTGTCTAGTGGATGCATAGGAGCTGGTGCCCTAGCATACGCCAGGCATATTGAGGATACTATCTCAGTCTTTGAAATTTACCTCTGCAACAAAATGTAAGCTATGTGTTCTAGCAGAGCCAGTGGGTTTGAACAGACCTACATGATTCGCAAGAATCTCCTATTACGTTCTGGTATTAGCGACTCCCCACAGGTACTTGACAAATCAGACCAAATGCCCCAATCTAGCCAAGCATTTTGTTCTCAAAGCCAGCCAAATGTCTATAGGAAGCCCGTCTAGAGGACATGAGCACAGCAGCACCTGCCCCCCCCCCCCAGCTCTGTGACATAATCCTGCAGCAAACTGAGAATTTGTGCCTGCTGAACTTCTGCCACATAGCTGTTAAGGGCGCAAGAGCGCCTTAAAAAACAAACAAACAAAAAACAGACAGTTCAGCATCCCTCTTCCTTTCCCTGATTAAATCCTCAGGACCCTCCCTTCAGCATTTTGAAGTTCACAGGGTTGCCTTAGCCTTACCCCACCTATGTGGGGACATAAAGGAGAGGCATCTAGGGAACTTTTGCAGTACATTTCTGATACAGCAAAACAGAACCAGTTTCTAGCCAACCAGCCACACAGACAACACAACTAAATGCCAGCCAGAGTAAATAATGTTTTAAATGACCTAGGCAACAAACGCACACACGTGTGTGTGTGTGTGTGTGTGTGTGTGTACACTTGAATCAAACAATGCTAAAATAATAAATTGCAAATAAAGCCCACATCAATAAAGCTAACCATGTTGCAGCAGGCAATCTAATTAATCTCATTTTGGTGAAAAATGATAAGGGAAAATGTATCTGAGATATCCCCAAGCAATACTAGCAATTATCTTGCTTTATATTATATGCACCCTATCCTAGCAAACATTTCGAATGCAAGACCCTCTTTAATCTTTCAATCTATTGGAAAATGACACATCCTTTAAATTGTTGTCCCCCACGCCCCATATTGTATTAGCCGCAACAGACAAAACTTGGCAGCTATTCCCTGAACTGTGAAGGCTGTTCACTTTGCAGTCTTGTCGCTGCTCAGAGTTTCCTTCCTTCTTACAGAAGGGAGAATGATTAGGGTAGTATTATATGCTTGCTAAGACAGTCTCACAGAAGATTTAGAGGTGTGTCTAACCATATCTTTGCAGCAGCCTCCAAAGTCAGGCTAAGAACAAAGGAACCGCTATCCACTGTGATTGATCTACAGAACAACAGAGGGGTTGTTGGGACTGGACCCCAGCCTGCGCCAAAGAGACACCAGCTGTTGAAATCTGTGGGGAAAGGGCTGGGTCTGGTGTTGTTTTCATTCCTCTTGCAGCTGCAGCTTCTAATTTGGATGTCAGCAAAGATGGGAACAAGGATGGCACTCTTTAAGCAAGCGCTATTTAGGAATAATCCCACAAGGGAGATATCTGCAAACTGTTTCCGACCGGATAAAATCTCCCCGAATGAACTGAACCTTAAAAAATCCAATCCAAATTTAAACAGATTTAAAGGTCAAGGATGAAATTGAGGGAGGTTCAGGATGAAATCCATGTTCACTGATGGCCATTGATGAGAGGAGATAAAGCGTACTTTTAGACCAGGAAGAGAATGGAAGATTGCAGAGTTACAGAATAGAAGCCACTGTTTGCTTTCAGGCACAAGCCAGCAGCCTGTGAAAGCTGCACCAGAACTGGGCAGGGATCTCATTGGTGATAAAATTTGTAGGGGTTTGCTTTCTAGAGTGGACAGAGTGAAATGCCAGAACTTTAGGGTTAGAATATTCTGGAAACCCTCCAATATTTCTCCGATGAAAATAGGGACATCATATTCAATAATAATATTTATATCTTGCCCATCTGACTGTGTTGCCCCAGCCACCCTGGGCAGCTCCCAACATATATAAAAACATAACAAAAATTTAAACATTGAAAAACCTCCCTATACAGGGTTGCCTTCAGAGGTCTTCTAAAGGTTGTATGGTTATTTATCTCCTTGGTTTGGGGGTCGCATAACTCCATACCCGCCAACATTTCTCCAGTGAAAATAGGGATGTCCTAAAGGAAAATCAGGACATTCTAGGATCAAATCAGAAACCAGGTCGGCTTATGTAAATCTGGGACTGTCCCTGGAAAATAGGGACACTTTGAGAGAATGGGTCGTTCATTATTACTCGTGAGATGAAACTGACATAAAATAACAGTACCAATTCATTTGAATCTCCACCCATCCCCAGAATCCAGTATGGGGTATCTAATGACCCTGTATCCCTGAGATCCCAAAAGAAAAATTCTAGCTAGCCCATGGCTAAGAAAAACCTCTTGGCAACTTGTTTTAATGGTACTCAGGGATTCTGCAGGTCCCTCTGCATCGTGGAAAAAATAATCCATTTTAAGGGCTACTACTTGATCGATTTCCTATGGGTCTTGCCAATGAGATTGCCAACTGATCAGGGGCAGAGGAAGGAGGGCTTTGTGCGTTTAATAGCAGCTTACTAAGTGCAGCATGACAGCAAACATCATTACCTAGTACCTGTACATTATGCTGTTGTTAAATGCACAGTTACAGTGCCTACTTTATAAACCATAGCTGGCTCTGAGCTCAGCTTTTTAAAAACTAAATTGCAGTTTTCTACAATGCATATTTTGCAAATGCACATATACTTGCTCTTATTAAGTAGGGTTGCCATGTTTCAAAAGCTAAAATCCCTGTTGAGCTTTTATTTAGGAAGACCCCAACATTTTTGAGCTTTTTTTTTTTTTTTTAAGGAAGCCTCCCTGAAAAATAGTGATTTTTAAGCTTTTTGGAGCTGTTTCCACTGCTTTTTCCATTGTGCTTTTTCCGCTTTGGCAAAATTACCCCTGACATGATTTTTTCAGCCAAAAAACAGGACATGTCAGGAATATTTCTGATGTATGGCAAGCCTGTATTAAGACATGGGAAGTAGCTTAGCATTTCCTTACTGTGGCACAGTTGCCCATTCTCCCACTACAAGGGCACGGGATAGGCTTTCAGTACGTATGACTTCCAGCCAACCTGTAAATGTTTTGCAAAACTGCCTGTTGTTATTGCTAACCCAACCCTTGCCCCTCAAGGTCTTTAAGCAGAGTCTGGCCAGCCATCTGCTAGGAATCCTGCATTGCAGCTCCTGCATGGAGCAGTCGGTTGGACTGGATGAGCCAAAGGTCACTTGCTGCAAGTCTGTAATTCTCTGTCACTTTTTATTAGAGCTGTGTACACAAATAGCCTGTCAACATTCTCCACCCTCAGTACAGAAACTGGAGGGAACCCAATTGAATTTCTGCAGGGGAAGGGCAAATCTTTCATCAATTTTTTCTCACATTTCACAGAGGCAGTAGCATAGCTCCCCCCCCCCCCCGGAGTTTTTCTTTCTTTCACAGCCACTGCAAGTCACAACAGCAGCAGCTGTGTTGACAGCCCAGCCACCATTTTGCATCCTCAACAATGCCCCTGGAACCGTGTGTGTGTGTGTGTGTGTGTGTGTGTGTGTGTGTGTTTTGGGGGGGTGACCACCACAAATATGATGGAGAATGTTGGGAGGAAAGTCTGCAAAACTGCCTCCTTTTCCTAAGGAAAAAAGCCATAGATTTTATTTTATTTTTACATGGAAAAAAAAGCCTGATGAGAAAATTTGGCTTAGCTCAGCATTGTACACAATGCTGCCATCATCAGCTTGACAAAAATCTGAAATATTGGTCCAAGGCATTTCCAAATGGCTGCTAGCCATGATAGCTATTTTCCACTATATGCCTCTGAATATCAGCTTCTGGGATATCAAAGATGGAGAGAGTGCTGCAGTGCTCAGGATTTGATTGTGGGCTTCCCATGGGTATCTGGTTAACCACTGTGAGAGCAGGATGCTAAACTAGATGGGGCTTTAGGCTCTTCTTATGTTCTTACATCAGACCACTGGTCTATTTTGGCTCATTATTTCTGAATCTTTGCTGCATATCATGCATTAATGGGTGGTGATACCATTAGGGTTACATCTGCTTCATTAGCAATCATAGGTATGGTTGCTGCACAACGTATGGTATACCTATACAACCAGATGGCTGCTGATACACTCTCCAACCGAAAACAAGGTAGGGAACAAGCTACCTGCTCAGATGACTGCACCACAGTTTAAGCGGTGAGAATACAATGGTGTTCATGCTTCACTGGCACACCAGACTATGTATGAATGGAGTCATAGGAAAGTATTTTAACCTAATGCAGGGTTTGCCAACCTTGAATCTCCAGCTGTTTTTGGACTACAACTCCCATCATCCTTAGCTAGTAGAACCAGCGGTCAGGGATGATGGGAATTGTAGTCCAGAAATAGCTGGACACCCAAGTTTGGGAAACCCTGGCCTAATGCCTTGCAAGTCTTCTGTACCAGAATGTAGTCACTCTACAGCCAAGTCTACCTCAGGTCTATTGGCATTTAATTTGGTGAATGTTTCACTCAAGCAGGGGTGTAGTTATTCCAATGTTGTTGGACATCATTCCCAGCCAGCATGGTCAGGAATCACGACTGCTGAGAGTTGTGGTCCAACAACACCTTGAGGGCCACAGGTTAGTCACCTCTGATTTAAAGCTTGCTCATCACAGACAGCTTTTAATAATAATAATAATAATAATAATAATAATAATAACCATTCCATCACCCTTTCCCATTATGATTTTCATGAGATGTTTCAGACTGCAACTCCCACCATCTGGCCATGGAGACAGGGGATGATGGGAATTGGAGCCCAAAGCATCTGGGAGGCACCTAGAGAAAGCAACCTTCAAGCCTTTCTGTCCATTTCTTTGGGCTTACCCAGAAGCGGGGAAGTCCATGCATTTGCATGGTGACAAATATTAATATAGTTTATTTTTATAACCAAACAGAATGAATGTCGACGGCAGATGTCCTGTGGCATATTGGACTCTTGAAATAATTCCAAGGGGAGGGAGAGGGAAGGGAGGAAGAATGTATTTGTATACATGAATAAGAAATCTCAATTTTTTAAATTTTATGTCAAGTCTATCAAACATTGCAAAAGACTGAACTGCTAGATTCCTCCAGAAAGAATTTGGGAATAATGCACATATGTTTTTCATCTGTGGCAGAGAGTCCTAAAATCTTCTGTCAGGATTTACTGCCGCAGTGACATCTCTCTTTCAGGATTCTATAACTAGGAAAATGGGGCACCTCTCCCAGAGAACTTGTTGCTCACCATTGTGTTAATATTGTAGGACCATGATTGTGCATTTGTCATGCTTACCTGAGGCATAATTGGTGCCCGCACTGGCAAAGTGTAGAGGCTGAGAGAAGGAGCTCTAGCCCAGGCAGCCGCTAGTTCAAGCCTTAACTCAGCCACTAGGTTGCTTTAGGCAAATAACCGTTTCCCTCAAATCTCACTACCACCCCCCACAGTCAGTAGTATGATATTAATAATACTAATTGACATTACAAGGCTATTGTAATGTTTGATGTTCCTGGCATTAAAATTTTGAACAGGAGTGGTTCAGAGCATGCTCGGAAGAATCTGTTGCTGCTTGGAAGCTGGAGAAATAGAGTTCCCAACCCAACCAAGATCAAGGGATTTAATTCTGCTTTTAAATTCTGAGCTAAAAGAAAAAAGAAAAAAGATCACATTAGAAGTGCACATTTAAATTTGGTTTTGAAATTTTTAAATTTTGCAAATTTGAAAGGAATGACTAGTGAAACTGGGAAAATTGCTGATTTTCATACATTTGCAATTCTTTGTTTCAGCTATACATTCTACCTTTCTGTATTCAGTATTTGCTTAAATAGGCACATGCTGCCATTTGCTGAATAACATGAAATCTTGATAAATCCATTTTACCACTTATCAAGTAAAGCCATATTTTGTAATTTAGACTCTGCCTCTCCCCCACCCCTTCAGTTTTACAATGGAAAAACCTTTTATCCATGTGATTGTACTTTTACCCTCTGCATGCTAAAAGACTAAGATTGTAGTATATATCGCAAAATTAAAAAAATGTGCTGATTATGCCGATTGCAAAATTATTTTATCAGATTGTAATGAACCATAATAAACCTCCAACGTAAATTGGATTAGTCTTTTTTATTGCCTGTTGAGTTGGTTGTGGGTTTTATTATCAGTTGGATTTAAAGTGCTGGGTTAATTGCTTTCCCCTTTGTTTTAAACTGCATATGTTCATTACCGGAAAAAACATATTTGAGTTTCGGAATTATTATTTTCACTCATACCATTAGAGATGAGTGCTCCAGTTTAACGTTTTTAGATCTCTGGGAAAACACGTTGTACTCCTCTGGAAGGGCTCAACGCCCAGAATCTCCAGGTACGGCTGTTAGTATATGTGGGCCTGGGGAGCCCACTCTGCACCCCGACTTTTTAGTGTGCAATAAACTAAGCTAGACAGACCAATGTAGGTCCAAGTAGGGTTGCCATCTCCCATCTGTAGTCTGAAGCAGTGTCCTAGAAAAAATTGGCAAAATGTCCAGGAAAATCCGGGTGTATGCGAAGCCATGCCAGCAGTGATGTTTTTGCTGATTTTCCTTAAAAAAAAAGTAGCTCCGGATTTTCACTTTTTGAAATATGGCAACCCTACATTTTGGAGCAAGAAGAAAAGATGCCTCCTCAAAAACTGGACATTGCCTGTCAAGGTGGAACAAGAAAATTGGGCCCAAGGATCTTTGCCATGGGCATGATTACCCTCAGCTTCCAATTGATTCGTTCCATTTTTTTTAGCCCCATCTGTTTCCAAGGGGAGGTGAAGAAGAACGTGTGAAATCCTCTGCAAAACTGGAGAAAGGCAAACAGGGCAAATTTATACATGACATGGAGCACAGTTAAGGCCTTTATCTGTGGCATTTAAATAAGGGATGGTTGTAGAATTTGCCTCTGTTGTATTCCACCATAGACTTTGAGGTTCTGCTCTACTAGAAATGTTTTCTAGAGCAGAACTCAAATCTTTGGAACTTGTTTTCCTTCCAGTATATTTGCTACCAGGCTAGACCTATGAAGCCATGAATAACTTGGGACCCAATTACCTGATACAACACCTCTGCCCACTTGCTGAGATCTCAGAACAAGCCACTGCCTATGGAACTCCACCTGGCAGCTACAAGTGAGTGGAGACTTTTCCATCATGGCTCCCACCACTGGGGGGAAAAAAGGCAAATGACCTTGTTGAGTTTTCAGCACTTCCTATTCTGGTTCACTCAGGCTTTTGCTAGTCACTCATATCAGGCCATCGATAATTTTTCAGCTACTGTGATTTGATTTGATTTAGCTGCTGTGTTTTAATTATTTACTGTACATATTAAGTTTATATTGGACTTTTTATTGTATTGGTTCTTATGTGTTGTAAAACTGGCTTGGGATTTTTAATGAACAGCATTCATTTTAAATAAAGAAATAATAAATTTATTTCCGTAATTGCTCTTGACTTTCCAGTCCCTCTTCCATCCTGCACTGCACTGAGTTGAACACACTGGTTGGAAGAGAGGGAGAGCAAGGCAACTGTTGTATGCTCTGCATTTATTTTATTTTTACCAAACTCTGGAATTTTGTGTGTCTCTGTGTTTTTTAATTAAAAAACATTGAATACCAGGTGCAGCGCCAGTTCTGCCACTACCCCCAAATCCCAATCTCTAACTGAAATTCAGCTGGAAGGGAAACAAAGCAAGGCTGTAATCTCAGATCAATTACAGAACAGAACTGAGGAAATCCTCTTATCCCTTGTTTTTAATGCATTGCCACATCTTTTGGGAATTACTTCTTGATCCACATGCTTAGGGTCACATTACACTTCCCCGTTCAAAAAATGCAAAATTATCCAGGGAATACACCTGTTAGCTTCACAGAAGAAAAACAGAAGAAAAACAGATTCACTCTCAAGAGGACAAAGATTTGTCTCAGGTCTCATAAGCAGAATATTCAAAGCTTGTGCAATCTCCTCTTAGCCTAAGGCCTACTATGTGAAAATAATAAGAGCTGCCATAAGCTGTGGACATACTACACTTTGGAGTGCCTTCGCTGTGCTTCCTGACTCGGTCCACTCATTTATTAGATTTCTATGCTGTCTTTCTGCCAAGTGATTTACAATTCTGAAACACGAAAACAAACACATTATATAAAATGCAGAGGGACAGAGTCCTCTCAGGCCAGCTGGGAGCTGATGGCTAGTGTGCTCCCTGGCCCAGACTCCCTGACCTCTGCCTTCCCTGAGGGCAGCCCCAGAACTGACCCAACAGTTCTCACTGGCTATGGAAGGTTCTTCGTGAGCTGATGGGATGTTTGTTTCCTCTTGTCCATACAAAGCAAGACAAATGTGTACCAACACAAAGGTGTCCCTTTGGTGCAAAAAGGAATGTTTAAAGCACAACAATGTCTCATCATTTGGCAGTGGGGATGATCTGAGACGCATGACCTGTGACCTGCTGCTCTGCCTTCAGATGACAATTCATGTCGGTGGTTCTGCCTTTCTACCCCTACATTCCTCTACTTCCTTTAGACACATGAGCAAACCAGCAGGCACAATTCTACATGTTTTCCTGAGCTCTATTCCATTAGTATTAGTAACTGCTTAGGTGTCAGTATTACACCTGGGCATTGGTAAGTCTTCCAGAACCGCTGTTTAGAGCTCTATTGTAAAATGTTGAGCCTCGTTTCTACCTGCTTACAGCTGGGCATTATTCGGCATTTGCAGGTCTTCCAGCACTGCTGTTAAGAGCCCTGACGTGGGTGGCGCTGTGGGTTAAACCACAGAGCCCAGGACTTGCTGATCAGAAGGTCGGCGGTTCGAATCCCCACGACGGGGTGAGCTCCCGTTGCTTGGTCCCTGCTCCTGCCAACCTAGCAGTTTGAAAGCACATCAAAAGTGCAAGTAGATAAATAGGTACCGCTCTGGCGGGAAGGTAAACACCATTTCTGTGCGCTGCTCTGGTTCGCCAGAAGTGGCTTAGTCATGCTGGCCACATGACCCGGAAGCTGTACGCCGGCTCCCTCGGCCAATAAAGCAAGATGAGCACCGCAACCCCAGAGTCGGTCACAACTGGACCTAATGGTCAGGGGTCCCTTTACCTTTACTAGTGTTGAGATTCACATTCCAATGCATCCTTTGGGCATGAAAAACAAGTACACGCAGGTGAGTTATGGACTAAACTGTTGCTGCTGCTGCTTCCCCTTCAGTTGATGAAGTCCGTGGGAGAGAGGCTATTGTTCAATTAAACGGGTTGGTGGGACATCCAGCCTCCATGTAAATTAAAGGAAAAAACTCAGTTACCTCCCCCCCCCCCCCCAGATATCATGGTGTTCACATCGTTCCTGCTTGGCTGGGGACATGCCATGAATAAGAAAGAAGAAGCTTCACGGAGTCTGTGTTGTTCTTGTTTTGAATGGCGCAGGAGCAACTGCAGAATGGAGGAATAATAGTGGTAAAAACAGATGTGGGCTGCCCTTCTCCCTGAAAAAGTCCACAAACAAAAATGTGCTCTTTAGCAGGGATGGTATGTCTATGACTCCTCCAAAACTGCTAGTCCCTTCCCACCAGTACAGCTTCTTCTGATGAATTAGGAGCAGAGCTTAGATGCCACACTTAGCTTAATGTCTCCTATAAACGGGGAAATTGGAGTTCATAGTCATGGTTCATTATCATACCCACTGTCTTATAGTGCCTATCCTAAATTTGCGATAGGATCAAATAACAATAGATAAAACCCCAGAGTTTACAAATGTATCCTTGTCACCAAACTTGCACCCTGTGCATAACTGTGGATTAAGTTCTAGAATACAGTGGTACCTCGGGTTAAGTACTTAATTCGTTCCGGAGGTCCGTTCTTAACCTGAAGCACCACTTTAGCTAATGGGGCCTCCTGCTGCTGCCGCGCCGCCGGAGCATGATTTCTGTTCTCATCCTGAAGCAAAGTTCTTAACCTGAGGTAATATTTCTGGCATAACGAAGTCTATAACCTGAAGCGTATGTATCCTGAAGCGTATGTAACCCAAGGTACCACTGTATAGACAATAATGGAAGCTTTTTATTTTTCGGAGTAAGATCACCCCTCCAAGTTTTAGTGTGATGGCACAGAGAAAGCATGAGAGAGACTGGATGGGGAGGCTAGTAAACTAGCAACCCTGGCTCCCAATATGTACTGTGCCACTCGCCCTTTGCCATGTTTAACATGTCTATGAATGAAATGGGCAAAAATAGGAAGCAGTACAGCCAGCCACCTCTGTACACCAATATGTATCTATATATCCTCTGTATATCAACACACCAGCTTCCAGCTTCTCTCTTTTGGAAGAGTGAGAATTTTATTTTTATTTTTTAAGAAGTAGGTTTGTGGAAACACTAACGGAGGAGAGGGGACTAGAGAACAACGTTGCACACTAGTTCGAAAACATGCCTACCTGTGTGTATGGACAACACAGACAGCAGCTTCAGATGACATTACTGTGTGAATGTGTGCACAACCGCAAACCACTGTGTATAAAAAAGCACACTGGAGGGGAATGCCCCCCCCTTTCAAAACCCTAATTGTGTCCACAGTCTTTGTAACAATTGACACCCGGAATCCAGTACTTGTGACAATTACAGATCCATGCTCCTCGCAGCAAACAACAGTGAGTTTCCACAAAGAATGAGAGAGGCAGCAGGGAAGAAAGTAATGCCCTTTTGTGAATCTCTTACTTGGGTAGCTGTGTCCTTCATCTTGCTTCATGGCGCAAAAATAAAGGAAGGATCAACAGGAAGATGGGTTATACTTTAACCACTAGATGTCACCCTTGTTCTAAACTTAGGCAGATTTATTTTTGGGGGAAACCTACTTCCATAATACCCAACGCAGCCATCCCCAATATATGCACTGAAATTGGTACTTGAGGAACTTTCTAAGTTACCTTTTCTGTACTGGCAACTGGGTATTATTGCCTGTTCTAGAATTCGTAATGTGAGAATGAAAGCCAATTCCGACACCATCTCAGATGCAAGTCCCCATCACATCATTTCCTGTGTTATGGAATGGAAATATTAAGACGATGCTATTTAATTACTTGCTAATTTCAGTGGCCAACACACAACTAAGAACTTGAGACTGGCAGCCCATACAACAATATAATAAAATGCTATCCTTTTAATGAGTCAGAGTCAGCCCTAAATATTCAGCATGGGTGAGGTGGTATAACTCAGAAAGTAGATTCTGACGCACCATTTGGGGAAACATATTTGCCTTATTTTGATACCATTTAAATTTAAGGTGGTTTTGTTGAGCATTGCTTAGTTGGAAAAAGGCTATTATTTGAGATAGCCAATATATATCAGTCCTTGAGGTTGAAAATCTAAATGGGGCCCCACATGTAAAAGAAACAAAGTCATTCCTATTATACCTGCAGCACCATTTAGATTTTCAGACTCAAGGACTGAAACATCATGGCTATCTTAGATAATACCCTTTCCCCAAATTATCACCACCAGACAAAACAGGCTTAAATGCAAGGTGTAGAAAAGCTTTCTTGAACTTTTAGGGTAAGAGAGCTTTTTAAAGTGGGGAGGGCAAAACCTTCCAATTATTACATTTCTGTCTTGTCTTCAAGATGGCATGCCGACGGCCCCCTTGTAGTCTCTTTGACAGGCACAGGGTTGCTGCATCAAAGGGCTCCAGGAAATGCCCTGGGCCCAAGCATGAAAATTCAAGGGGACATTCTCAGAGTCTTATGTGAAGGAACAATTGTTAAGGCAATACTATCACATCACTTAGCTTCGATATAGGGCATTTCAGGATTCAATATATGGAAGCAATATATGTATGTTCAGCAATATATGGAAGGCCAAAGGTTCACCACGCCCAGTGCCATTTTTAAGAAAAAGACATGCCAGAATTCACCATGAATGCCTCCCTTGTTCTCTTATAATGCCAATGGCCCTCACCTGAGAGGTGCTGGAACTGAATCCCGGTGAGTTCTGGCTGATAAACAGTCCTGCCACACCTGTTTTACAGCAAGGAGGGAGAACTCCAGCTCCCATCAGCCCTAGCCAATAGTCAATGAAATGTCCGGAGGGCCAGTTTTCCCACTCCTGCCTTACAATCCCTGTGGAACATACACCTGTGTTACCCTTTTACCTACTACACCGATATTGCAGGTGTGCTCGCTCCAGGAGAATAGCCAAGGATCTGCCCTCTCCACTCCTGGCAACATCTTAACTGGCTGCCTGAAGCCCCATTCAGGCATTTTGGCAGAGTCCGGACCACAAAGACAACAATCCAAGGTCTTAGTGCTGGCCTTCAAACCTCTACACGGCTTGGGACACCTGAATACTTGAATGAATGTTTCCACATTAAACTACCCATTCACTGAGGTCCACAACTGAAGCCTTCCTCTGGATTTCCTCACCATGTGAGACAGGGGCTGGAGTGAGGGTCTTTTCAGTGGTGGCGCCCCATTTGTGGAATTCCCTCCCTAGAAAGAATCTCCTGACACCCATTGGCTACCAGTTTGTCAGCAGGCAGGGACTTCGATATCCTTCCAGCCTTTTTAAGTTTTTGAGCTGTGAGCTTTAGTTGTTTTAATCTCCTGGTTTCGCTTGCTGGCCTCATTGTGTGAGCGTGCTTTGAGCCATCTGTTTTTATCCTGTTTTATATAATTTTGTATTGTTGGTAACTGCATTGGGAACCAATTGGTTGGAGGGTGGTTTACAAATTGATTAAAGCAAGCAAGCAAACAAACAAACAAACAAACAAACCCCAGAATGAATAAATGCAGCTTGAATTCACAGAGGCTCTGTGCAAAGGACCTGATCAGTACATGGTGGGTCCAGGGAAGCCATTTCCCCTCCCCTTCCATGTATTCATTCTCCTCTCATCATTTGCTGTTCACACAGGGCTAGCATTGTGTCAGAGCCACTGAGATGCATTTCTTTCCTCCATCGCAGGCATGCAATAGTCAGTTCTTCCCTTGACAGCACACGCCACTAATCACAGGCATCTGACTCTGATAATACAAAAGGAGAAGATAATTTCTTTTCTCTTTGTGTGTGTATATATGCGAGTGAGTGAAAAGGTCAAGGATAATGAAAGTTGCTAATTAGAAAGCATCTGGCTATTCAGACCAGCCACTTCCCTAATGCATACAATACTTTTAATGATGCTCTTGTTCAACAGTACTTAGCCAATTTTCTATAATGCAATAATAAGTCTGATGCTTCCTTGCCAAGTCATAGCAGATGTTTGGAGTTTTGCTGATCGGCTTCCCCGCAGAAGGAAAAAAACCCACAGTCACCTTGATTCAGAGTTCATTCGAAGTGCAGTCGAGTTGCATTACTTACATCTATAGGGCATCATTTCCTCAAATGTGGTGCCCCAAGTGAAAGGGAGTGCAGTCAATGAGGTCTTATCTTGAGTTGAATATAGCCTCTCTGTGTCTCAGGGGATGCTTTCGCATATAGTCTGGACATTTCAGCTGCTTCAGGTAGGGAACTTCAGGCCTGGGGACTTCACGTTCTACCTGGCCCTGGGAACTCTTCCCAGACCATGCTGACTCATTGTTACTATTTTTTAAAATTAGTTTCATTAAATTTCTATTCAATCCTTGCTCCCAAAGGAGCTCAGGGTGCCCACTGAGGGAGCGGGGGATGACTACTGTGGGAGGGGAAATGGAGTATCCTGAAAGAAAGCAAGGCTAAATCCAATGCTGGTGCTGATAATGCCAAGCTTGCAGGTTCAATCCTCATATGGGGCAGCTGCATATTCCTGTATTGCAGGGGGTTATTATTATTATTATCATTATGCCACCCTTCTAGCTGGGTATCCACAGCCACTCTGGGCGGCTTGCAGCATATAATAAAGCACAAAAAACTTTCTGAAATGGAGCTGCCTTCATATGTCTTCTAAAAGTTGCATACTTCTTTGTCTCCTTGACATATGAAGGGAGGGTGTTCCACAGGGAGGGTGCCACTACCGAGAAGGCTCTCTGCCTGGTTCCCTGTAACTTCGCTTCTCACAGTGAGGGAACCAGCAGAAGACCCTCAGAGGAGGACCCCAGTGTCTAGCCTGAGTGATGGTGGTGGAGACGCTCCTTCGGGTATACTTCAGGGCTTGGATTAAATGGTCCTCCAGGTCCCTTCCAACTCTACAATTCTATGAATCCTGAAAAGCAGCACTCCACATTGGAACATTTTGTTGCAGATCCCTCCTTAATGATCACCTCTTAAAATTTCCCCAAGCTCCTAGAAGTTCCTATTTGTCCTGTGCACAAGAGAGCTCTTTTATTCTGGTTTCTTCTTCCCATTGCACTGCTGCCAGCGGCCTTTCATTCACTGAATTACAGATGGCATTGGCTATAAGTCCTGCTCCCACTGAGGCTGTGAACTTCCAGACTGTGAGCAACTACCGTAGTTGTTGTTTTTCGTTCTGTAGCTCCATATCGTTGCTGAGGTTAAGTATCCAACTGGTATGTCGATGCTTCAGTGAGTATACTTATTGTTAAGTTGTGGGCGAACATATCAGACGACACAGCGATTCTTCCAAAGCAGCTCTTTATTTGTAAGCTGGAACAGAACTGAACTGAGGAGCTCAGTCAGCCTGCTTATATAGAGCTCCACTAGAATGCAACAATAACCATTTTCTGTAACTAGCCAATCACTAAGCGTCACTTTCGATCCTTCATTTGCATACAAACTATCCAATCACTGAACGTCACTTTCAATCCTTCATTTGCATAACTATCTACAGTATCCCCCTGCTGGCCCAGGGTGAGAACTTCAGTACATAACACTTATACATACCTCCAGTTTTATAGCTTAATATCCTCCAAGTACTTATATACCTTTATATAGGTATACAAGATCCTTCAGAGTCTCCCTGCACTATGAACTGAGGCATATAAGCATGGCCAGAGAGAGGGAATTTTCAGTAGTGGCACCCCAGTTATGGGACAGGCTCCCCATAACTTGGCCATCTTGTGCCATGTTTGCAGTACTTTCAGCACCAAGTGAAGACCAGGGCTTTTAAATAATTCATGTAATCTGGGATTCTCTGTTTCGAATTTCTATTTTAACTTTCAGTGTGGGAGTTGTATTTTTGTTGCATTGCTTTTGATGTTATGGTTTTGCTTCCCAGACAAATTTATGTTATGGTGTGGCACACAAATGCCATAAACAAAATACAATAAAATCTATAAATAAGTTAATTGGGCACAGTCCACCAAGCTCTGCATGTGGACACCCCTCTGGACCTCATTCATTTCCAGAATGTTTGCAAGAAATCATCACACAGGGGACGGTTGGTATTTCTAAACTGGCTGATTTCTGTGAGATTTGTTCTTTATCTTAGCTTCTTTAAAAGAAAAGCAATTGTTCAAAATATAATAGAATCAAGGGAATAAACAGATTCTCAGCAGCACTGAACTTTTTTTTTTTGAACAGAGTTTCTAAAGCACTCAAATCCATATTCATATCTGGAAGAAATCTCGGAGTTGCATCAGATTTTGAAGGATGTCTCCCAGATGGCTCTTACGGATTCTTGTTTTTCACTGTACATAAAACATATTTTCCTTGCAGCACAGTTTTCTATCAGCAACATTCCAACAACCTTCATTGGATGCCTTTTTGCAGTTCCAATTAAACAAATTAGGACTAGCAATAAAGGCCCATTTACTTGTAAGCCGGGAGTTTCTTAATTACCCACACATGAAATCTTTTTATTTGCTGCTGGTTATTTTCGGCAAATGCTTTGTTTGAAAACCCTCAGTATCCAATCTGGGCACAAATGAAATAATGAATTGGGCCACTTTGGGATGTTCATTTTGAGCACACTGGAGAGGAGGCAGTGGAAGAGAGTGCTGAGTTACTGCGTAATGGGGAATACAATGTTTGTTCTGTCATTTTCTAAGAAAGGTGAAACACAAACAAAAAATAAGCATGTATTTTCAAACAAATGACTTGCCACTACCAGCCCACACAAACTATTGAGTCCTTCTGGAGTTTGATTGCACATGACTCAGTCACAGTCATCCTTCACGCAAAAAAATAAACACATGCTAGGAGGGGGGGAGCATGTATATGTGAAGCAATATCCAACTTAAAGTTCCAGATTGTGTTCTCAAAATTGAAGGCCTTAATTTAAATGAATCATAGGTAATTAAGGATGGAAGTCCAATCGAAGCATCTAAACATACTTTTGAAACAAGCCGTGTCATTCAGCTCCCCATAACAAAGGAGAACACACACATCTCAAGCCAGCAATTCTTGAGGAGGAGCAGGTCACCTTAACAGACTATATTCATGCAAAATAGCAGCACACAGAGAGCCATGGGAAGAAACTGTAGCTCAGTGATGGGGCACGTGCCTTGCAGGCAGAAGGTTCCAGGATTAATCCCTGGCACCTTCAGTTTGACGGGCCAGGTAGCAGATAAATAGGAAAGGTCACTTTCGGAGACACTGCAGAGCTGTTGCCAGTCAAAGCTGAATAGAAAATACTAAGCTAGGTATAGTCTGACCTGGAGTGACGCTATGGTAGTCTTCGCTGTAGGCCCCATTTGCACTGTGCATTTAAAGCAGTATCATACTATTTTAAACAGCCACAGCTTCCTGCCAAGAATCCTGAGAACTGAATTTTGTTAAGGGTGCTGAGGGTTGTCTGTATATGCGATATAGCATTGTGCCACCAGATGGCGATGCAGAGTCCCATTTTTCTCGGTCTGTTTTTCCTGTTTAAATTTACAATGCTTTAAACTGAAGTGCTTCTTTGATGCGTCTAGAGATCTAGCCCTAGAGTCTGAAGCAGTACAGTCCAACCTGCCACACCAGCCTTCTGCTACCTGATCCTGTTCCATGTACAGCAAAGCTGCATTGTCTATTGATGTGGGCCTCCCTGCTAGTCTTTCTATATTTCCATTTCTACAGCCTTGGAAGAGTGGGCAACTTCCATATTCTGAGTGTGCTTGACTGTCTTTCTCCTCTTTCCAAGAAAGGATGTGTTGTCTCATTTCTCCACCCTCCCCGGTTCCCCCCACTCATTAACAATGATAAATTACCTTGTTTTTCAGACATAGGGACTTGGGTGCTATTTTCAGTTCAGCGTCATCATGTCCAAGGCAGCCAGATGTTTCTGACATTGTGTGTGTGTATGATTGCTTTTGCTATGCTTCTTTTTAAAATTTATTTAATCATTTTTTTGATACAAACATCAACCACAAAAGACACATACAACAAAAACCATAATAACACAATTTGACAATTCAGACTTGAATACACTGATATACCTATGACTACACCTTTTTTAACAATATTTTCCCACCTCTCTCTCCTCCCCCTACTTCCCACACCACTATCCGCCCTACCGCTTAAATATTCTGTTGAATAGTGGAAAAGATGGACGAAGGACACAGCTCTTTTGGATTCACAGCTCTTTATTGCAGCAGTTAGAACTGCTCCTGGAATCAGACTGACTGCAGCCTAGCTGGCTGCTTTATATAATACTAAGTAACTTGAAACAGTAACAACTCACAACCAGCTAACCAATCAGGAGCGACAGTGTTCAATCCTTCATTTACATACTGGTGGCCCTGAGTGAGAACTGCAACTTAATCTTAATACATAACATATTCGTTCCAGATTTCTTCATATTTATCAATTCTTATTTTGTGTCGACATGCAATTTGTTCATATGTAGCTAATCTGTCCATATTATCAATCCATGTGCTCAATGGAATCTTTTTGCAGCAATTCCAGTTCATCAAAACAAGTATATAGCACGGTACATTCATTATTATTTTTTGACCCCTTGAAATCTCCCACATTTCCGGAATATAATTTCGAATTAAATTCAGTTCCCCTAAATCACAATTTCTTTTTATTACTCTTGCTATAAATATCCTCACCTCACACCAAAATGATCTTACCGTTGGGCAGTTAATCAGCATATGTACTAAGTTCACAGTTTTACTCCCACGTCTCCAGCAGAAGAAGAGTTTGGATTTCATATCCCACTTTATCGCTACCAGAGGGAGTCTCAAAGCGGCTAACATTCTCCTTTCCCTTCCTCCCCCACAACAAACACTCTGTGAGGTGAGTGGGGATGAGAGACTTCAAAGAAGTGTGACTAGCCCAAGGTCACCCAGCAGCTGCAGGTGGAGGAGCGGAGACCTTAACCTGGGTCACCAGATTACGAGTCGATCGCTCTTAACCACTACACTCACACTGGCAGCTGTCTGCACTTGTTATTTTCTTCTGGTATAGTTTTGCTGGAGTCCAGTGGACTCTGAATATTATTTTCTGTTGAATAAGTCTTAGTTTTAGATCCATAGAGGCTATTTCTGTTGATTTTATACTTGACTCCCATATATCATTTGTTACCTTTTGCTATGCTTCTTAATGAAAGCTTTCTTTTTTGCAAAATGTTTCTTTGCTGTGGCCTCTCCAGTTGCTTTAAGACTCCAGAGAGTCGTTGCCTGATTGCATTTCCAGCTACTCAAGATTCCAACAAGCAAACTTTATTCAGTACAGAAACAGAACTCAGTACTAAGTATTGAAACAGTACAAAAACATGTGGCATGTTGTTCTAGCTCCAGTGCAGGAGTTTATAGCTACTTGATAAATGTTACAAAAAACAAAAAAATACAAAAATACACAAATGGATATGTGATAAAGCCAGTAGATTTCCCTGAGTATTACAACAAAAAACACCTCATGAGATTCCTGTGGGATGGAGAGGCCCACCTTCTCAGCCTATCCTCCTTAGCAGAATTTATAATAATAATAATAATAATAATAAATTTTATTTATATCCCGCCCTCCCCAGCCGAAGCCGGGCTCAGGGCGGCTAACAACACTAAAATAGTGCAACATTATAAAAACATCAAAGAATTAATTAAAATCAAAATTGATGGCAACCATAAACTAAAGTATTGTAAAGATTGCCAAAGGAGGGAGTCAGGCTGCGCCCTGACCAAAGGCCTGGTGGAACAGCTCTGTCTTGCAGGCCCTGCGGAAAGATGTCAAGTCCTGGAGGGCCCTTGTCTCTTGTGACAGAGCGTTCCACCAGGATGGAGCCACAGCCGAAAAAGCCCTGGCTCTAGTTGAGGCCAGCCTAACCTCTCTGAGGCCTGGGACCTTCAAGATGTTTTTATTTGAAGACCGTAAGTTCCTCTGTGGGGCATACCAGGAGAGGCGGTCCCGTAGATACGAGGGTCCTAGGCCTTATAGGGCTTTGAAGGTTAAAACCAGCACCTTAAACCTGATCCTGTACTCCACCGGGAGCCAGTGCAGCTGGTATAGCACCGGATGAATGTGATCCCGCAGCGAAGACCCCGTAAGGAGTCTCGCTGCGGCATTCTGCACCCGCTGGAGTTTCTGGGTCAGTCTCAGGGGCAGCCCCACGTAGAGCGAGTTACAATAATCCAGTCTGGAGGTGACCGTCGCGTGGATCACAGTGGCTAGGTCAGGGCGAGAGAGGTAAGTCTCCTGCCATTAGTTTTGATTTCGCCATTTTTCTCTCCCTTCCATAGGCTTTCAGCCAAAGTTCATGTGACTTAGAAAAGGCAGGACACTGTGATTTCCTCCGTTCTGTCCCTGTTGCATATTCCCAACCACATCATCTTTGGCTATATAATACACTGAAGAATGTGCAGATATTTCCCCACAAAATGCCATTCAGATAAGCAAATCCTAAAAGCAAATACACTTTGGAAACTGTCAGAACTGTCAGAATTTAAAACAGTTGTTATAAATTACATCACACTGCCTTATTATTATCTTGGAGCAGATTACAGAGCAGTATAAACTCAAACGAGTGTACACAGGTGAAAGTAAATATTAGGTTTCCTCCTAGCCACAGCCGTGGTACAGAATACAACTGAACAAGCTAAACTGGGGGAAGAAGTAGAATATAAACAATTGGTGCTCAGCCTTTGCTGTTCTGTGACCTTATGTTCCCAGCAAAGAATATGAACAGCGTGAGACCTGCCTTCCCTCTAGCATGCAGGGTTATTTAAAAACAAACACACAGCCCAAACCCTGAAGGAATGGTGCAGGTCAATCCCTGTACAGGGAGCAGAGTGTACAACGGCACTCATAGATTCGTTGGCATTTGTCTATTTTGGGAGACAATGGAAGAGTGCCCTCCACAGCGAAGTCAAACTATTGGAAGGTTAGAGCACCTGCTGTGGCTGTAGAGACCCATACGTGAGAGAGATGTTTTGTAGCAGCTGGGGGGCAGATGAAGGCATCCGGCTGTGCTGATGCCAGTGTACTGTGGTGTTTCTTCTCAGAGAATATGCTGTAATCACCACCCCTTCCTTTTCTGATGCCACCCTTCAGCCAAGTGCCTTCCTGCCGTGCAGAATGTGTTGCTGAATCCTGGACCACATTTGCATGCATGGAACATATTGTCCTGCTGCTCTCCAGGCTCTCAGGTGAAGGCAACTAAGAGGCTGGTGGTCCTCAGATTACAGTGGTACCTCGGGTTAAGAACTTAATTCGTTCTGGAGGTCCGTTCTTAACCTGAGACTGTTCTTAACCCAAGGTAATACTTTAGCTAATGGGGCCTCCTGCTGCTGCTACGCCGCCGCCGCACGATTTCTGTTCTCATCCTGAAGCAAAGTTCTTAACCCGAGGTACTATTTCTGGGTTAGCGGAGTCTGTAACCTGAAGCGTCTGTAACCTGAAGCATCTGTAACCCGAGGTACCACTGTACTAGGGATAGCCAGGTGCATTTCAGTGTGCTTAGCACAACACTGACTATTTCTTTTGTTTACAAAAATATTCATAGGGGTGGAGTTACCTTTTCTGTAAGCCCTGATGGCCATCTCCTAAACAACAGACTGGAGAGAGAGAGAGAAAGAGATCTCCATTTACCAGACATATCATATTCATGCATTGATGAACCCGCAATCAACCATCCTTAGTTATATTAACCAGTAATTGGTTTGCAATAATCCTGAACCAGCAGCAGTAGCATCAGTGAAAGGCTTGAGGGGGAATTAATCTTCCCACCTGAACATGTCCCAGATCTAGTATCCTGGCACAGCATATGCCTGATGTCAGGAACAGGCAAGCTCCAGAACTTGCTATCAGTTTAAGGCAGCATGACCAATAACCAAGGATTATGGGAGGTGTAGTTCTGGAATATTTGGAGGGCCACAGGTTTCCCCATCTCTGCTTTAGGACCCAACAATTCCCAGAGACAAGGAGGGATTTGCAATGGTGAGAAAAGCCAGGAGGTGGCACTGCTGGATCGCTTTACTGCTGAGTGTGTGCCATTTCGGTTTCCTATTTCTCCCTGCTAAATTCTGCCCTCACCGCACAAGCTGCTTTTATTAGTTGCAGAGGAACTAAAAAGATCCCACCAGCATCACTGGCTGCCCTAGGAAGGCCTCTCCTGCCTCACCTGTTCTCTGGCTCTCGGTTTATGATCGCATAGCCCCACAACGTACGAAGAGTGTGTCAGTTTGCTTTGGTATTTGGAGCATTTAATGTGACCCGGATGAGACATTTCTGATTCGTGAGTGGTAGGGGGTTGAGTCTACACAGCCTGTCACAAAGAGATGATGCAGGCTTCCTGCTCCCAGGTCCCAACGACAATTTAATGCATCACGCATCACCACATTTATTCCTCTCCAATGGGCCACAGAGTGACGTGGACGATTTTTACGGATCCTATAAACATAGCATGTGGCGTAATGGATGCAATCTGCTGATGACGCCTTGCATGTGCAAATGATGTGCTCCCATTTTTGGCTGCTGCAGCCCATCAAAAGCCCCACCTCCCACCCCAGTGTCTCTATGCCTCCGATTCTCTTAATAGCTTGGCTCATAGCTAGACATTTGAATAACAAAAAGTGGTTGGATAAATAGGAGTGCATCCTGAAGATCAAGGGAAGTGAAATTCAGGCTCAGAGGCCACATGTGGCCCCCAAGGTTCTCTAATTGGCCCTTGGGACTCAGCCAAGGCACACACCCTCCCTGCTTTCTGGCCCTTTCCCATACTCTCTTTGAGAGTTCTTGCTTGATCTTGAACGGGGATAGTGACTGTTGCTTGCCTGGATTGAAAAAGTTGTGCCCATATAGGAACTTCTGACTGAATGTAGAAAGCTAAGAACCATACTTCTTGCTCCACCCACTTTTGCCTCTGGCTCCACCCACCACTGGCATGTGCCCAACCCAGGGTTACTGTCCTGACCCTCATTGCTGGACGAAGCACTGGAACTACGAACTCTGTTTCCTCCCAAGGGTTTAATGCATAAATCATTATGCCTGGGCGAGGCTCAGATTACACAGAACAACAGGTACTAGGTAAGTAGAGAGGCACAACTAAGCACAAACGAAGATGTTGATCCAACAAGCAAATGCCCCCTGCACCAACTTTTTGAAGGATGGGGTACACATGTCAGCATGGCCAGCAGATGGAGTCCTGTGACTTAGTCAAGCAAGCAGGCACCCCTTTGAGAGGGCTGGGCTTACGAAGTGTGTTCATGCTCACCTTGGAGACTCTGTGTTATTGGAGGAGGAGCATCTGATTTACTCTCAGCCATCTCTCTCAAAGGAAACGGCTCTGCATTGATGTAAGGAGGCACCCAACAGGAGGTGTCTGTCTAGGGTTGTCCAATGTCATAAGTGCGGAACTCTCCTACTCGGTGCCTCTCATGGATCCAACTCTCCATTCCCCAAACTTCTGGCCCCATCCCTGGACGAAGACACCTCCCATGTCTTTTAACATGGCCTTTTTCGTCTGGATGGAGGAGTGTGAATGTGTGCTGAAACTGGCTTTCTGTGCAAAGGTAAAATTTACATTTGTTGCTCTGCCCAATCACATGCCTTCCTCACTCCATATATGAAATGGGTGGGTGCATGAATGACACATTTGATCCTACCCCAAGAGAGCAGTCTGCTGTCCACAACCACCCAACCAGACAGACCTTGATCCCTAGATTAGGATGTGCACATTTAAGGCTCAAACATCCGGACTTAGCAACTGAGCAAAAAGTTGCAGCATGGGAGGGGCACCTCCAGCAAATGGGCTAAATTTGGCATGGCAAGGGGCTATTCCTCACAAACCATGCTCACCTGCCCAATGTCATATGCCTCACCTACCCATCAGAGTTGGCTTGCGCAGGTGGGGACAAATAAAGAACCAGCTCCAGGTTCATGGTAGCTCCAGGTTCAATCCTCAGCATCTCCAGGCAGGACTGGAAGAGATTCCTGCCTGAAACCCTGCAAAGCTGTTCCAGTCATTGTAGACAACACTGAGCTCAATGGACCAATGGTCTGTATATGGAAGCTTCCTATGTTCTTTCTATGATTTTAGCTACTCCATTAGTCCCACCCACCCACCCTCAACAACAAAAGTCAGCCAGCATTTTGTGCCTCCCATGTCCAATCCTCAGGGGGCTGCTTTGGGGCTCTTCCATTTTCCTACATATTTGTTGTTGTTCAAAGGGCAATGGCTTGGAGTGGCTGGGTTATTTAAATGTGCAAAGAAGCCCTGCACTTGCTGACAGCGATGTAGCAATTTGTATGTGCTCACCGCTTCCGCCAGAAAGAATTCTCCCAGCGCAGAATTCTCATGCTAAATGCATCTGCTTTCTTTCATTATTCAGCATATTAACCTGAGGTCACGCTCCACAGACGTTTGAAAGAAGTGACTGTCAACCGTCAGTCACAGTTATGCAGAGAAGCAGAATGAAAGGAATTTCAGGCTAATAGCGTGAGGTTGCTAGCCACAGACTACTTCAAAGGGCACGTTCTGCACTTATGCATGGAGATGAAGGGCAGATTGGCACTGCAAAAGCAGTGGTCCACCTCTGTAGGACAAAAGGAGATAAGAGGAAGCACTTTATGCAACAGCTATGTCCCACTGGGTGATTGTTGGTTGGTTGGTTGGCATCCATCTGTCTCAGGAGACAATGGAAGCATCAGCATTCAGGGGTGGTCAAACCTTTGGAGAGTTACACCGCCTGCTGTAGCTGTAGAGACCGATATGGGAGAGACATGTTTTGTTGCAGCTGCGGCAGGTGAAGGTGTGATACAATATTAACAAAATAATGCCTTGTGAAATTTTATGAGTGGCTGTGTTGTGGAGGTGGGTTTTTTTTTTAAGACTCCCCAAACCTTACTCTCCCATTATCCTTCTCCCACCCTCACCCCATCAGAAACCCCAACTTCTGCCCTCATCACTGTTGGGAAACGCTGAGGCTGGTGCCTCTCCCCCAACGCAGCGCCGCCCGGGATGATTCGTCACTCCTGTGTCCCGTCGCGCTGATGTGACTCATATCCAAGGACATGAGCACACGACACTAGCAGAGTCCAAACAGAAGCTGAACCTTGAGGTGTGACATCTAAGCCTAATTTATTATGTACACAATCAAACGTAACAGAACAAAGAAAACATGGCTCCTCTCTCTCTTTCTTGCTCGGAGAGACAAGAAATTGCAAAAGCAACACAGAACGGAACTTCTGTTCACAAGACTCCAACCATCAGTGCTGGAATGCAAACACAGACATGTGACATGTAACAATCCCAGACATCTGCAGCACGGAGGAATGAAATTCCCAACAATCACCACAGGTCTTCCATCTTGGTTCTGGAAAAGCAGATTTGGCCTCATCTGTTCCTGTATTGTTTAAAGGCACTGAATCCAGGAACACAAGAATCCCCAGATATAAATAAAATATAAATAAATTTATTATAGCAGTACCTCCATCTTGTCTAAATTGTACTTCAGTTTGTTCACTCACTGATACTAGACTTTGGTTCAAGATTTCTGCTGCCTTTCTAGAATCAAATGGTTGAAATCATTTGAAGCAGATCCATATAAGGGATGGCTACTCCAGCTCAAATATCTGGATAAATCTGACAGATGAAGGGTGTTGAAGAGCTCCTTCTCTTTCTACACAATGTATGGAGAAAATAGAAGATGAAACTTGAGTGGAGTTACTAAGGATGAACTATATGCCTCTGTAGACTCTCCTTCCTTGGAGGTTTTTAATAAGAGGTTGGATGGCCATCTGTCATGGATGCTTTAGCTGAATTTCCTGCATTGACTCTGGGGGTCCCTTCCAACTGTACAATTCTATGATTCCATGGGGAAAAGTTTTGTGCGTTTCTATACTTTGTAGAGGATTGTGCAAGTGTCTGCACGCCAACACACATGATTGTCTATGTGTTAAGGAGGTGTGATTGTGTGGCCCACTACTGCAATCCAATGCCCCAAAAGCTCTCCATCAGGGTTGTGTAGCCCTTGGCTGGAAAAAAGATTCCTCACCCCTGAACTAATACATAAGGTGATGAATTAACCACTGCGCTGAGTGGCATGACTCCCCTTGAGCCAGCATTGATTGAATTTGTGAATCTGACTGCCAGCCTCAGAAATTGCCCAGTAATGTGATGAACTCCATTCTGGGAGGGAAATGCACATTCATCTAGAATCATAGAATCATAGAATCATAGAATCATAGAGTTGGAAGAGACCACAAGGGCCATCGAGTCCAACCCCCTGCCAAGCAGGAAACACCATCAGAGCACTCCTGACATATGGTTGTCAAACCTCTGCTTAAAGACCTCCAAAGAAGGAGACTCCACCACACTCCTTGGCAGCAAATTCCACTGTCGAACAGCTCTTACTGTCAGGAAGTTCTTCCTAAAGTTTAGGTGGAATCTTCTTTCTTGTAGTTTGGATCCATTGCTCCGTGTCCGCTTCTCTGGAGCAGCAGAAAACAACCTTTCTCCCTCCTCTATGTGACATCCTTTTATATATTTGAACATGGCTATCATATCACCCCTTAACCTCCTCTTCTCCAGGCTAAACATGCCCAGCTCCCTTAGCCGTTCCTCATAAGGCATCGTTTCCAGGCCTTTGACCATTTTGGTTGCCCTCCTCTGGACACGTTCCAGTTTGTCAGTGTCCTTCTTGAACTGTGGTGCCCAGAACTGGGCACAGTACTCCAGGTGAGGTCTGACCAGAGCAGAATACAGTGGCACTATTACTTCCCTTGATCTAGATGCTATACTCCTATTGATGCAGCCCAGAATTGCATTGGCTTTTTTAGCTGCCGCGTCACACTGTTGGCTCATGTCAAGTTTGTGATCAACCAAGACTCCTAGATCCTTTTCACATGTACTGCTCTCAAGCCAGGTGTCACCCATCTTGTATTTGTGCCTCTCATTTTTTTTGCCCAAGTGCAATACTTTACATTTCTCCCTGTTAAAATTCATCTTGTTTGTTTTGGCCCAGTTCTCTAATCTGTCAAGGTCGTTTTGAAGTGTGATCCTGTCCTCTGGGGTGTTAGCCACCCCTCCCAATTTGGTGTCATCTGCAAATTTGATCAGGATGCCCTTGAGTCCATCATCCAAGTCGTTGATAAAGATGTTGAATAAGACCGGGCCCAAGACAGAACCCTGTGGCACCCCACTAGTCACTCTTCTCCAGGATGAAGAGGAACCATTGATGAGCACCCTTTGGGTTCGGTCAGTCAGCCAGTTACAAATCCACTGAGTGGTAGCATAGTCAAGACCACATTTTACCAGCTTCTTTACAAGAATATTATGAGGCACCTTGTCAAATGCCTTGCTGAAATCAAGGTAGGCTACATCCACTGCGTTCTCACCAAAAGCCCAAGGAATCGTATCCCAAGTACATGACTTGGAAGAAAGTTCCATTTAAATCAGTGAAAATCATATCCTAGCAACATGTTGGCTTCTTTGTTTACTAAACAGAATTGTTCATTCTGCAGGCTTGTGATGGCTGTAAAGCCTGACCTCTTTGACCCAAGATGGAAGCTTTTGCATTCAAGATGGTTATGGCTTTGCTGTTCAGTGCAGCCATATTTCTATATTTCAGGTTGTCAACTATTATTCCATAGAATTCTCAGCAGATTGAACATAGTTTTTCAAATGTTATGGTTCTCCAGGGCAGTATTACCATATATTGTGCTAGTGGGCTGTGAAACCAGATGTAATGAAGCTTTGCTGGCAGACTGAAGATTTTTCTTAACTACCACTTAGAGGGAAAGCTGAAAGAACAGTGGATATTCCATATAGGAAGAAGTACTAACCTTATGTGCTTATTAGAAAATAGCACCATGACATATTGCTCTATTTCACAGATTTAACATCTTCATTCCAACCATGAATCCCACCCCCCAGCAGAGATTATGGTGTTAAACTAGTCACCTCCAGTTGTGATGCCAACTTTCCACAACCATCTAAGGTAAGGATGGAGAACCTGCATGGCCTTCCAGATTCTTTTGGACTAAGACTTCTATCAGTCCCAGCAAGCATGGCCAATAGTCATGGAAGAAGGGACCTCTGGTCCAACAACACCTAGATGGTCACAGGTTCCCCACCACTTGACTAAGGGCCAAAGGAAGCATTCTGCTAAATGCATCTTTGCATTTAATGTGCATTTTTTTAAAAATCCAAACACAGCACCTACCCCCCTCTCCAATAAATTTCTCCTAATGCAAATAGCACATTCAGAGGAGAATTTCCCCCCAGGATCATAGCAGAGAATAAAAGTATCAGCTCCTTCAGGTGATGCTTATTTGCATTCTTAAAAAAAGCTTTCTTGCTAACTTCTCAGCACCTTTTTGATTTTGTGGGCTTTCATCTTATGTCTTCTGAAACTCTCTTTCAACTTGAAGAGGAAAGTTGGTTACTGGTGAGTAACAACACAAGACCACAGCTGGGCATAATCTCTCCCCACCACCAGCCTCCAGAATAACAGAAAGTAGTGACAGAGTGGTAGTATAGGTTCAAGGAGAAGAGTTTGGACTAGCAAGTGTCCTGGCCCACCCCAGCTAAGGTAGGCACACACCTGATAGCTAAGTCTTTATTGACAAAAGAAGCACTTACAGCAACTCCCACAGTGCTCTGGATGTGCTGTCCCTCAGATCTGCACGTTGTGGGGTAGTTGCAACAACAGGAAGACTCTGCTCCACTGCTGGCTTATATATCCTTTCCCAATGGGTTGTGTGCTTGCAACCTGAGACTTCTCCTCCACAGAAGTTGCCACTGCTCTTCCCACTTCAAGCCCCTCCTAGTTCTAGGAGCCTGTGGGGGGACGGAGTCTACTGACCCATCTGTCACCAGAACAGCCACCTCTTTTGTCGCATCCTGCACTCCTTCCTACTTCTTGGACAGCCCTCACTCTTCCTTCTCCCCCTGTCCTGGCTCCTTCCTTGCAGGTGGCGCCATACCCCATTTATTGCTATTCCCCTCTCCAGGGTCACCCCCTGCCTCTGCCCCACACTCTTCAGAGCCCTGCTAGTCCCTGACAGCAGGTATCCATGACTAAGAGCTAGTAGAGTGACAAATTTTCTTAACTTTAATTTACAGGGAAGGTTGAAAGAACATTGGGAAAGGTGAATTCCAACTTTTGTATATTCCATACCGAATAGTTCCAAGTGCACAACATCTGAGAAACATGATCCTGGGAAATGCTGCCCCACATATTTTTAAGATTCCCTTCCCCCGCAGCCATAAGGACTAGAAACCTGTGTTTTAAAGATATATAATGACTGCTTCCCCCATGAAGTTGATTTCTGTGCTCAAATGTTGTCTTGCGTGCATTGCATGAGCATTAATCTAGGCATAAATTTGAAGCTTTGCCATATCATTTTGTTAAAAAATGGGAAGCAATATGCAGTTGCACAGAAAACAGCCCCTAATGACTCAGATGGAAAGGAACGCAAACATTCTGATAACGTTTGTGCTGACTGCAGTCACTAATCCATCTCGAAGGTCTTTTTTTTTTTTGCTTGATTACGTGAACTGAAAACATTCCTGTGCAATACATCAACGTCTTTCTTTGAATGACTGAGAAGTTTTGCATTACTTTCATCTCATTAAGGTATTTATGTCGAGTTAGGATCTGCACTTGAGCCTACCTTGAGGGGGTAATTGTGTGTTGCTAATGTAATGGCTGAAGCTGGTGATCCAAATGGAAGTATATGAAAGGTCACTATGTACAATGCAAGGACACATGGAGGAAATGCAATGCATAGCCTAGTTTCACACTTTGGCAAAAGTAAGAAGAATGTGTGGAATTTAATAACTGCTTACATTTCCTTGGGACAGCAAATGGAAAGCAACTGTGCATTTTCAACTTTCTCACGATTAAGTCTTACAAGCTTAGGGAGTGGCTAAAATTTAGAAAGCAACTGAACAGACCCAAATGCCAGCTCTGTCCCCATCTTCACTCTGGCAACACCCGCACAGGATCTAATAATGTCATCCACAGTATCAGGGGTTCTGCTGATCTTCCAAGGTGATATAAGCCATCATCTGGCAATGCCCTCCTGCATTATATATAGGACAAACAGGGCAGTCTTGATGCAGAAGACTAAATAGATACAAAACCTGACATCAGAAATGGCAATATCGGAAACAAAAACAAAAACACAGCACGGAACACTTCAGCCTGCCAGAGTATTCTGTAGCTAACCTTAAGATGCCCATATTGGAACAAAATAATTTTAAAGGAAGACTACGAAGTGAAATTTTTGAATTACGATGCTGGAGGAGACTCTTGAGAGTCCCATGGACTGCAAGAAGATCAAACCTATCCATTCTTAAGGAAATCAGCCTTGAGTGCTCACTGGAAGGACAGATCGTGAAGCTGAGGCTCCAATACTTTGGCCACCTCATGAGAAGAGAAGACTCCCTGGCAAAGACCCTGATGTTGGGAAAGATGGAGGGTACAAGGAGAAGGGGACGACAGAGGATGAAATGGTTGGACAGTGTTCTCGAAGCTACCAGCATGAGTTTGACTAAACTGTGGGAGGCAGTGGAAGACAGAAGTGCCTGGCGTGCTCTGGTCCATGGGGTCACGAAGAGTCGGACACGACTAAACGACTAAACAACAAACATGAAGTGAAATGGCTGGATTGCAATCCATCAATTTGATCACACTGCTTGTGTTAATTGGCTTACCAGTGCCAGAATGCCTGCGTTATCAGAAACCAACGGTTGCCCTTTACAGAGCGTGGGACAAAAGGAGTGCAACCTTGCTCCTGCTTCTTGCTCTCTCTCTGGCTTTTGATTCCATTGGTCACTGTATCCTCCTGAACCAGCTCCTTGGAAAGGGAGTTGGGGGCACTGTGCTTCAGGAATGGGTCCAGACAGTAGCATCGGAAGAGTGCTTTTTGCCTCCCTGGCAGCTGTGCTGTGGGATGCCACAGAGCATTATTTCATCCCCAATGCCATTTAATATCTAAGTGAAGCCACTGGGAGTGGTCATTTGATGTCTGGGGAGCAAGGTGCCCTTGGTACACTGTTGACACTGTTGAATATAACATATGAATCAGAAGCTGCATAGCCCTGGACCAGTTCTTGGACACAGTGCTAGGATGGATGAGGGGAAATAAGCAAAGCAGAGGCAGTGTGGGTGAGTGGTTCCCATGTTCAAGGAATCTGCCAGTTGCATGTCCTGGAACAGGAGTGCTTGATCCACAGTAGTTTAAGCACTGGTGATTTCAAGACTGGATTACTGCTATGCACAGTATGCGAGGCTTCCCTTGCACTTGGCATGGAAACCACAGCTAGTACAGAAGGCTGCAGCTCAGCTGCTGGCAGGAGTGAGATCCTACCAGCGTATGACACCTCTGCTCAGAGACCTGCACAGGTTACCAGTTCAAGGTGTTGGCACCAACTGTTGCAAGGATCGACTGGTGTTTCGGCAAGACCTTGGACTCTTATTACCTGTTGGAAGTGTTATCCAAATGCAGAATCTGGCTGTCCCCTGAGCATGTCACTAAATTCCTTGGCTCGTTTAGCTTCACTCAACAGATGGCTGGGCAAAGCAGGAGTCTCTGAAAAGCATCACAGGGAAAGTGGGTCTTGTTGTAAACTAAGTAGCTTCATTAATAGGAGACCAACTTGCCCACAGTAACTGGGAAAGGCAGGCGCTAATGCCCAGTTCTGTTTTTGATCCATTCATCAAATGTCAACACAAGCACAAGCTCAGCACCAATCAGTAGCAGTTGTGTGGCAGGGCAGAGCTGACCTCCTAACATCAGCAATGCTGCAGCTTACCTGGGTGGGACAGGGTGACAGCGAGGTTGTGATTACACAGGTGCACCAGCAGTGTCAATCCAGGGTTTGGGGGTTTTTTGGTGGTGGATCCATGCCTGCCTACCTCACTCTATCCCCACCCAGGTAAACGGCAGCCATTCTGATGTTGGGAAGGTGGCCCCACCACACAGGCCACTGCTAACCTCAGCTTATAGCTATGGTTAGTCTCTGAAGTCAGTATGACTTAGGAAACCCACTCCTCCTTTCCTTGGGAGAGGTAATTATCAGTCCATCTGTTTTCCTGTGTCTTTCCGGGACACCCTTCCCTAACTCTCGCCTGTCTCTCCCTCATGGGCAGAGGGTCCATAAACAACCTCTCACCCTGGGACAGAAACCAGTCTCCTCTTTCACTGAAGCTGACAAAGCAGCAGACCAAACATTTAGAAGCCCATATTATAATAGCCATGGCTTGAATAAAAATAAAAGATGGGGTTGAAATCCTACAAACATGGCATGCAACACTCACCTGCTTCTGTCTCCCACCCATAGCTGTCAACATTTCCCTTTTTTTTTTAGGGAAATTCCCTTATTCCAAATAGGATTCCTCGCAAGAAAAGGGAAAAGTTGACAGCTATGCTCCCACCCAATAATAATAATAATAATAATAATAATAATAATAATTTATTATTTATACCCCGCCCATCTGGCTGAGTTTCCCCAGCCACTCTGGGCGGCTTCCAATCAAGTATTAAAAACAAAACAGCATTACTGTAAATATTAAAAACTTCCCTAAACAGGGCTGCCTTCAGATGTCTTTTAAAGATAAGATAGCTACTTATTTCCTTCACATCTGGAGGGAGGGCGTTGCACAGGGTGGGTGCCACTACCAAGAAGGCCCTCTGTCTGGTTCCCTGTAACTTCACTTGCAATGAAGGAACCACCAGGAGGCCCTCGGCGCTGGATCTCAGTGTCCGGGCTGAATGATGGGGGTGGAGACCAAGCAGGGAAGATCCACAACCGCAGGCTAGCACCCTGGAGAATGAAACTTCTAGGGTTCCTCTGCTAGTGTCCCCACCAGCAGTACGGAGAACAACTTCATACTGCTACATAACAGCCTAGCTTAAAACAACGACGAGTCAACAAAATAAAAGCAAAAAAATGACAACCCCAAAGGGCCAGTTCCTATTGGTGGTGTCCCTTCTCCATTTCCCCATCAAGGTGAGCTGCATGTTTTACACCTCAATAGACTTAGTTCTAAAAAGAGTCACTGCTACTGAGAACTTCCTTGCTAGCTTCCCAATAAGCTGGTTTTTGCTGGAGGTGTTTCTTCTTTAAGCGAACAAGGTTACTGGGAGCTGGGAGGGCAGGTGAGCTAGACAACAAACTGCCTCTCTCCCATCCTTCTCCGCCTTTTAGCCCACCAGTAAGTAACTAAGCATCAGGTTTCCTATCCTCCCTCAAGTCCTGTAAGCCTGCTTTGGAAGGCTCCCCAAGTCTCTGGAGAATATTTAGGGGGGTGGGGGTGGGCTGCTGGAGCAGGGAGCACAAATGGCTAAAAATTGTTTCTTTTTCCTCTTCTGCTGACAGATTCCTTCTGCCTGTGGATGGACAGAATTGGATACCACCCCTTGTAATTGGAAAATAACCTGCTTATAAAATGTTATACTTTGGGGCATTTTTTTTTCCTGAGCCAAAAGGGTTTGTCTGAACTCGGTAATGGGAAAAGTTTTTGTTCTGGAGCCATAAAAAAATAAAAATGAAACCCAAGTTGGAAAGACATAACTAAGATCTTAAATGGCATGGTGTATATGATAGTGAGATGTTCTATTAAATTGATTTCTTTTACTGCTTTTTTCTGGATTTTAAAAAATGGAATAGACTCCCCTGCCGACTCCCCCACTGATGAATATTACAATTTAATGGGCAAGTTGTTGATGGATGATAGGAATAATATCATCAGAAAACAGAGCAGTGACTCTCTTCCATCAGTCGATGCATGACTGTCAAAAACAGTGGACTTTAATGGAGAGGAATAAAATTTCATATTTTGAATCAACGAGGGCTTCGTTCCACCACCTAAATGTTATGACATCAGTGGAAACAATTCATAATACTGTAGAATAAATAGATGTTTGAATAGTACATGTGATCCACTGCCTGTAATGTGAGTGGTAATGTTATATAAGTAACCCGTGGTGGCATTCAACTCACATTTTGTACTAGTGGAAGGATTAAAGCTAGTGCAAGAAGGTTTTCTCCACTCCTCTTTCCCCTACATGTGCCCTGCACAGCCCTCCAAATTGCTCTGGAGGGTTATGGGGAAACCTAGAACAGATTTAGCGAATGTGCAAGGGAAGCAGAAGAGAACATTCACTCACGCAAGACGAAATCTTTGCGCTGTTAGAACGTTCACCTTAGTGCTACATTGAATACAACCCGAGGTGTCACTCAGGAGGGTGGGAATAAGTTTGAACACTTAGCCATACAGTGGTACCTCAGGTTAAATACTTAATTCGTTCCGGAGGTCTGTACTTAACCTGAAACTGAGCTTAACCTGAAGCACCACTTTAGCTAATGGGGCCTCCTGCTGCCACTGCACCACCACTGCACGATTTCTGTTCTCATCCTGAAGCAAAGTTCTTTACTTGAAGCACTATTTCTGGGTTAGCGGAGTCTGTAACCTGAAGCGTCTGTAACCTGAAGCGTACGTAACCCGAGGTACCACTGTACTGTTGAGTTCTAGCTCCATAGATGGTTGAGTGTGTGTAGTGTGAGAGCCAGTGTGGTGTAGTGGTTAAGAGCGGTAGTCTCGTAATCTGGGGAACCGGGTTCGCGTCTCCACTCCACCACTTGCAGCTGCTGGGTGACCTTGGGCCAGTCACACTTCTCTGAAGTCTCTCAGCCCCACTCACCTCACAGAGTGTTTGTTGTGGGGGAGGAAGGGAAAGGAGAATGTTAGCCGCTTTGAGACTCCTTCGGGTAGTGATAAAGTGGGGTATCAAATCCAAACTCTTCTTCTTCTTCTTCTGAGTGCCAGCTCCAGCTTCTCTTTCAAGCTGGCTTTGCCAGACTTTGCTTCTCTTGGCAGATGTTTCCTCCTTCTCTTTGGCCCTTAAGATCCTTACCAGTCCTCACTGCCACTCAGCTGTCCTCCTTGGCAGTAGCTGGGCCAGCTGTTACTTATCCCCAACAGGAATGCTTGAGGAATTCATTATTTGTGATTTCTGATGTGAACTGACCTGATTCTCACCACCTGAATGAAAGTGCAGATCTGAACATAATTAAACTAAATTAACTAACTGGAGTATGAGCCAACCACAAAATTTAGTTAACACCCCATTCCAGCACTTTGGAAAATTATCCACCTTATTCTGAGGTTCTAGTTCAGCTCAGGGTCTGTTCAATTTTGTTTTATTCCCTCCCCTTCACTATTGTGATTTTTTAATATAAATGCTATAACTTTTTTCTATTTGGCAGACGTGGATGATATTTGCAACTGTAGTGGATAAAGCTTGCCAAATTTCAGGCAAATATGTCTTAGGGTTTTGTGCTGGACACCTTTAAAGTTTGTTTTTTTGAAAGGAAATGTCTATAACTTTTTTTACTTTGGGGCAGAATAGGATAAAATTTGCTGGCAAATTTCAGAAAGATAGCTGCGGGGCAGCCATTAAAGTGTTGATGTGAGTGAAATAGAAAGAACTTAATCTCCTCACATGTTTTTGTGTGCAGTTGGTCTGAAACTTGCAGATAAGAGACACGTGACCCTGAAAGAGAAGGGTGCCTTCTCCCAGGTGGAAGGCTACAGAAAGTTGTCTAATCATAGTCAACAACAAAGGTTTCTCAGAGGGCAGTCATCTGTTTGAAACATAGCTGTCAACTTACAGATTTGAAAATAAGCGACCAGCAGCCTTGAAAATAAGGGACCAGCAGCCAAAATAAGGGACCTGCAGCTTCACCTGTTCCAGGCACTCCAGTCTTCCTGTCCTCCTGCAGTCTGGTCAAACTCATGCTGGGTAGCTTCGAGAACACTGTCCAACCAACTTTGTAACCAGAGGTTCAACTGAATAGAATCTGAATCACATGCACCACAAGGCCTATGCAGCCTCAACTTAAGATGGCTCCCCGGCCTGCTTTGCACTGCAAAGTTTGCAGCAGCACGTGCAACAAAATGGCATCCAACATTCAAAAACCCCCTCAGCTTGCATTAACTAGCCACACACAAGGCATGCAAGCTCCACCCCCCAGTCGTTCTTAGACTTCTTATTGGGTGAGCACACAGCCAAGCAACACAGTTGGAGCCTCCCTCCTCCCTGGCCGGCAGGAAGGGAGGGAGAGGAGCTGCTTCCTTTGAAATTTAAGGGACATCATTTAAGGGACATTTAAGGGACATCCATCAATAAGGGACAGCAGCGGGACATGGCGCTGGAATAAGGGACTGTCCCTTCAAATAAGGGACACTTGACAGCTATGGTTTGAAATGGGGCTCTATTTGAAGGTCAAGCAGGGTTTAAAGTTAAGGAACCCCAAGAAGGGAGATCCGGGGCCTTGGAAATTGCCCATTATCAGTGAGCACCTAGGAAACAGACTGAGCAGTTCCACAGATCACCTGGTCACTGCCTTCTTCACTATGGTATTTCTACTTGAACTAGAGCAGTAATTTATCAATTTGCGTCTTTGCATGTAAAGTAGCTTACACAAATTTTATGCAGATCTGTGTCCTCGTTCTTCCTCTTTTTGGGGGTGATGCATAAGTAGCCACCCTAATTACCTTGTCCTTCCTCTCAGTTTTCAGATGGTGCCTCTCCTGTAGCCCATGATGGCAAAACTTTTCAGAAGGAAAAAGGCAGGCAGCCTGCAGTTTCATGACAATGACAATTACAGCGACGATGTGTTGGTTTATATACTGTACAGCTAAATGCATGAACCAGCTTCTAAGTGATTTAGATGTTGGCAGCTATATTATGTAGACATCCTGGAATCTCATATTCCAATGTGAGCTATGCAAAACCCTTCCACATACTACATAGGACAAACAAGCCAGTGTCCACAAAAGCTTATGGCATAGTAACTTTGATAGTCTTTAAGGGGCTGCGAGAGACTGTGATCTTAAAGCAGCAGCCTGGAACAAAGGGACTTGAAATGGAAATTGCAACATGACACCTCCATTGCAATTCACCTAGAGATTCAGTGCTATCACTTGTGGATTGCATTGGGACATTTTTTTAAATAAAAAAATCACATTACATGTGTTAATTGGCTCACTAATGCCAGGATGTCTGTGCTATCAACAACTGTTTTTGTCATCAGCTACTATTAATAATGCAATTACCACCACCTGTACTTCTGGCATTTCATTTACTTCTGATCACACTTTCTATTACATACCTGTAACTATATCAGTAACAATAGATAGAAAGACAGGTACACCTGTAGCTTATGCCACAATAAATTTGTTCAACTTTAAGGTGCCGTAAGAGTCTCGGTTGTTCTTGCTTCAACAGGCTAACACAGCTACATCTCTGGAAACTACATTATGTAAGATACTCTTTACAAGTATGTCTTTATGCATACACTTAAATGAATTGCATTACAGAACAAAAGCCACCTTTACGCTTGCCACCCCGACGGTGAACATTAGCATGAGAATCAGGTCTTAACGTTTGCTCCTGTCATATACTCTGGTAATACCTGTACACTTTGCATGCTGCTAAAAGGATCTTCGAATCAAATTGAAGGGAATTTGGAGATTGCTCAACCTCCTTAAAGTCTATTTCATTGCATTGCATTGCAATCTCCTCTATGAATCAGAGGCAATGTGGAAAAGACTTCAAAACAAACAAAGCGTCCTGTCAATCTTCTCCCCTTTCATTTCAAGCCTCCCCTTTGAAGGGATCTCTTGGTATTACTGGGAAAGACAGCTTGGGCAGAATTGGGGGGAGGGAAAGAAACCCAAAGCAATGGTAGACCTTTTATCTTCTCTGCAAACTCCCAAATGCAAATCACTTTAATTACCTCTTTGAACACTTTTTTTCCTGACCACTGCGAAGCTGTAAGCCATTTCCCCTTCGTACCTTTAGTTTCCTTGGATGTAGTTTGGTAAATGACTTTTTAAAAGACAGTGCACTTGCTGGGCATCACAAGTGGAGAAGGTTATGCTTCTATTGGGTGGCAAGGGAGGGAATTCCTAGGATATGTGTTATTGGCAGCGGTGGGCAGGGAGTGGGGGTGGAGGACACAAAAGCAACCCTTCTTAAATCACACACAGCAAACTTTGTTGCTTAGTCGTTTAGTCGTGTCCAACTCTTCATGACCCCATGGACCAGAACACTGTCCAACCATCTCGTCCTCTGTCGTCCCCTTCTCCTTGTGCCCTCAATCTTTCCCAACATCGGGGTCTTTGCCAGGGAGTCTTCTCTTCTCATGAGGTGGCCAAAGTATTGGAGCCTCAGCTTCACGATCTGTCCTTCCAGTGAGCACTCAGGGCTGATTTCCTTAAGAATGGATAGGTTTGATCTTCTTGCCGTCCATGGGACTCTCAAGAGTCTCCAGCACCATAATTCAAAAGCATCAATTCTTCGGCCATCAGTCTTCTTTATGGTCCAGCTCTCACTTCCATACATCACTACTGGGAAAACCTTGTGGCACCTTAAGGACTAACAAAGTTACTATGGTTTGTGAGCTGTAGTCCAGCTCATCAGGTGTATTGTTTTTCATTGTTCAAATATCACAAGAAAGCAAAACAAACAAACAAATCCATTGGCATAGGTTTTGAGGGGATGCTGAATAATGAGATTTGTAGCTAATGTGCCTAGGCTATAAATCAAACAGTGGCTGGAGAGCAGTGAGGCTGAACTGTGTGCAGGGACTGCTGCTCACCCTGGCAGGGCAGTAGGGGAGGTACAGCAGCTGGGCCAGATGCTGTCATGTGACGGCAGAGGGGCCAGCTCAGGATGTAGCACAGGGGTCAGCAAACTTTTTCAGCTGTGGGCTGGTCCACTGTCCCTCAGACCTTGTGGGGGGCCGGACTATATTTTGAAAAAATAATGAACGAATTCCTATGCCTCACAAATAACCCAGAGATGCATCTTAAATAAAAGCACACATTCTACTCATGTAAAAACACCAGGCAGGCCCCACAAATAACCCAGGGATGCATCTTAAATAAAAGGACACATTCTACTCATGTAAAAATACACTGATTCCCGGACCGTCCGCAGGCCAGATTGAGAAGGCAATTGCGCAGCATCCGGCCCCTGGGCCTTGGTTTGCCTACCCATGATCTAGCAGATCCTTGGTCAGCTCAGCCCCTACCTCTCCCTGGGCTCTCTTTTTGTGGGCTGCAGCGGGCAGGCATCCTGTCAGCAGTATTTCTGCCCACACATTTGGCAGGCAGAATGGGGAACTCATCAGAGTGCCACTGACATCACTCTGTGGGCAGAGGAAGGCAGAGGCCTGCAGGGCTCCCTCTGCCCAACCAAACCCCCCAGCCTGGTGCAAAAGTGCTTGGGATGGCAGCCCTATTTACGACAACAGCCAGCACAAGCTCTATTACTAGCAATAACATCTGTCGCATGTCTATTATTATTATTATTATTATTACTATAACAGCTACTAATTTTGTATTACTTTTCAAAACAAAACAAATTAACTAACATAACCGTAAAGATATAGTCAACAACATTTGCTCTTATAACAAACACGTTTATTAAATACAATTAAAAACAACCAACTTGATAATTCAAGCAACAGGAGAACATAAACTATTGTTTTCTTATCTCATTTTCAAGTTTCCACTTCTCAGTTTTCACGGAGTTCCTCTGTAATTTTATGGGGCCACCACAGTTTGGGGGAACGATAGCATACATCCCTCCTCACACCAGATTGAGGGACACATGCTTTTACTTTTTTCCTTCCTCCCTTTCCCAAACACCACCCTCACTCCCAGCTAAGTAAATTAGCACATTTAATACTTTTCCCTGCTACCAATGATTTGATTTTTATAAGAGATTATCACTTGAGATTGGGGTTCCCCCCCTTTCAAATCCTAATTTAGTTCTTTCTCTTTTGCTAATTGGGAATTTGAATGGCCAGGAGAACGCCAGAATTACCCCCAGGAGAAAATTCCTCCATTGCAAATTAACAAAACATCTATTTTAAAAAGTCTTGTTTTACGACATGCTCCGCTGGTACTGGAGCATTCTGCCTATGTGGGCATATTTTCTAACACATTATGCAAAAACAAGTCAGGGAAGATGCTGAGGATTGTAATTTTCTAATTTAATTCTGCCATTTCCAGTAATGGAAAGCCATACTCTGGCCATTTATCTTCATAAGTGACAGATGCATTTCATTAAGACTTCCTTAAATAATTTCTCATGGCATTTGAGGAAGGGTGGGGGAGAGCGCGGACATATCTGTTTCACAAGCACACCCACATCAGTGTTTTGAAAGCTGTTAAGCCCACAAATGATCTACAGCAATGCATTAAAAAGGTCAAATAAAAAGACATTTGTCTGGTATTTTTGAAATGTTGATGCCTGTTGAACAAGTCATGAAACAATATGACATTGTCTATGACTGGGTAATAATATACCAATAATGCTTGTATAATGCCTTTTCACTGCGAGGGATCCACAAGTGCTTTGCATTAGAGCCAAATGAAGAAAAATGCTTAGGCCATCACTCAAATTGATCTGCTCCCTTAGTAGAATATGGAAGGATCAGCCAAAAACTGACCCAGAGTGGCAAATGAAAAACACCATATCCATACCCTCCAGGATTTAACTCCATTGATTATACTTGTTTTTCAGGTCAATTGGCAATGCGCAAGCAAATCCATGGACCAGGGGGTCTGATGCAGTAGGCATATCCTGCTAAACAATTTTGAAATTGTTCACTTTGAAGTATACTTTTTGGTAGGTACAGTCATACCTCGGGTTAAATGTGCTTCAGGTTGAGTGTTTTCAGGTTATGCTCTGCGGTGACCCAGAAGTAACAGAGCACGTTACTTCCAGGTTTCGCTGCTCGTGCATGCACAAACGCTCAAAATGACGTCACGCGCATGTGTGGAAGCGGTGAATCGCGACTTGTGCATGCACGCACGTGCAGACATGGGTTGCGTTCACTTCAGGATGCGAACGGGGCTCCGGAACGGATCCCATTCGCATCCAGAGGTACCACTGTACTAGTAGCATGCCTCAACTTTTTTTTTTTTTTTACATAAAATGGCTATAAAATAGCTACAAGGTGGGTATCCAGTAATAAAACCCAATAAGTGCAATGCTAAGAACAGGTAAAAGAGAAAAACACATCTGTAAAAAGATAAACATTTAAAAAGGGAAGATAAAACCCCAGAAGATTATATGTACTGTTAATAACATAGAGAATAAGAGGATTTGTTTCACCTGGTGCTTAAAGGATAAGAGAATTGGCAACAGGCATGCACATCTGGGGAGAGATCCATAATTTGGGTGCCAACACAGAAAAGGCCTTTTTATCCACAAAGGCATCTACTCAACTTTAGAATCTGCATGTTTTTTTATCATCAATGTCTCACTCCAAAAAAAAATCAAACATTTTCAGATTTTCAGGAGGAAATGAATAACTAGCCAAATTTGTTTTATTAAGTTCCACTGCTTATTTTGGGGGTCATGAAAAAGTATAGCTGGCAAATTAGCACCAGCATTCATTACAGATTAAGTATTGCTCCAGCAGTAGTCAGGAAGGATGATTACCAGCTTGGCCTGCTCTCCCTGGAGAATATCATCCCCCAGTTAAGTGGTAAAACTCTAGTTCTAAGTTGTGGCCTCCAGTGAATCTAATAGGTCTATCACATCTAGGAATGGTATAATTGCAAAGTCAGATTGTAAGAAGACTCAGGGACTGGAATTATCTGTACTTATTTGTAGAGACAGACAATTCCAAGAATAAATGATGAAAGATGCACAATCCCCAAGCCAACCTGGTACCCTCCATATACTTTGGACTGTGATTCCCATCAGCTCCAGCCGCCATAGGCAGTGATCGGGGATGATGGGAGTTGTGGTCCAAAGATCTGGAAGATACTAGGTTGGGAAAAGGTGCCCTGTGTCTTTTCTAACCACCTGTGATAGTCTTTATGCAAGAAACAGTTCCCCAGTAGTTCTTCCGAAGATGTTCTGTGTTGTTCAATCTTATCTACATTTAATATCTACATGAAACCACCGAGGGGAACTATCCAGATACTTGGAATGCATTCCCATAAATGTATTGATGACATACAGCTTGTAAGTCGCTTTGAGATTTTGTCTCTAGAGATTTCTGCTCTAGAGACATTTCAGAGGTGATGCAGGTTTTAAGAAGAATGTGATAAAATAATCAGAAAGTGTGCTTTGGATTCTGACTCCATTATCCTACGTTACATTACCCTAACTACATATTAATTGCAACAAAACAAACTGCTGCTCAGCAGCATTTTCTTTCTTTCTTTTTTAAAAGGATAAAATCTAAATTTGTATCCAGTCCTTGAAGATAAACATGAAAATAAGAGCACAGTGAGACTGAACAGTGCCATTTGGGTTCAGTCTGCAGGCTCAGAACTGCTTCTTTCTCTCCCTCCTCCTTCTCTCTGCAACTTTCCACTTCTGTTGAACTTTTCAGACTGCGACTTTATCAATTGCTCTTTTATACCCAGGAAAACCAGATACTGAGAAACTTCAAAGGAGTCTATTGGTTTAGCATTCCAGAACCTGATGGAGCCAGGAAGCTTAAAGAAGATAACCACAGTTCTTGCTTTTTCTCATTTTGATAAACTTTCAGGTAGTTGCTAAATAGTAGATGCTCTATAAAATGATGGTGGGGAGGTTACCAGCAGCATGAAAGGCAAATCTCACCTATCAACATATATGGATTGACTCGGTTTGTTTTAAATCGCCTTTCAATGTTTCGGTTTTGAGAATGCAACTCCGTGAGGGAAGCTGGTGTTCAGAATCCTGGGTACCCTGGAAGAACATAAACGTCAACAAAATTTGCAGTCTAGTAAAGGTGCGGTGCCAGATTTTTTGACTTAATTTATGCAACAGCCTTGTGCCCAATTTACGAGCCTCCGCTGCAGCCATTTATTTATTTATTTAAATTATTTATACCCTGCTTTTCAGCTTGAAAAGCCTCCCAGTAAAAATTATACCATCCCTGTGAAAGTTCTGTGAGTGCAAGGATTTCTGATTGCACAACGGAATGTTCTCTCCTCCCTCCTCCCTGCCCCTCCCCCCCGCACCTGCTAAATCTGTTCTGGGTTCCACCTCCCAACCCCACAAAGCAGACTGGGGGACAGCAAGGGGTGTGTGCAGGAAGAGGAAGGGGGGAGATCTCATTGTACTTATGCTCATAATTGCACTAGCACAATAATTTAGTTGAGTACTGCCCACTACTGTTATTTTTACAGCCTGTAAGGGAAATTTGCTAAATTCACAGAAATGCGTAGGTTTCTGTTGCTGTTGTTGTTGTTGTCACCCTGAAATCCTACCCAGACCAAACACACCCCTCTTTTATTATTTCCGCTATTTTTGTGCCAGGCTATTATATGGTATTCTTGAAACATACATCTGCTCATAATGTTGCTTGTAAATGCATATGATTACATATGAATTGCCACACTTGTTTGCCTCTGCCACTGTCTGCTGCTGCTGTTGTGATCACTGATCTTCTTCCAGCTCAGCTGCATATGCAAACACATACATATTAGTTCACCTAAGTTCATGTAGTCAGTGCTGTTTTCCTGCATGACCTAATGTGATTTCCTTTCTCCGGTCTACTGTCTGGTGTACATCTCTCAGGATTTTCATTCCCAAGTGCCCATGGGAAGCCCATAAGCAGGGGTGGAGGAAGGGGGGTGCGGTGGGGGTGAGTTGTGCCGGGCAGCACTCACTGTGGGGCCTGCAGTGTGCCCGAGCCCTGCGTCTCTCCTGAGAGTGACACGGTGGCTTGGGGCGCCCGCAGGCTCTGTGCTGCCCTAAACGGTCCGCCCGCGGCCTTCCCCTCAGCTGTAGGGCGGCTGAGTGGGAGGAGGCAGGCAAACTCCTCAGAGGCCCAGTGGAGCTTCCTGCCCCGGCTTGTCCCACCCTGCGGGTGGCTGGCCTCACCCCTGGGCACAGGGCATGCATGCCGCCCTAGGTGCCCGAGCAGCTTGCTCTGCCGCTGCCCATAAGCACGACCTGAGTGCAACAGCACTCTCCCCACTTGTGAGCCCTAGCATATTGTATTTCAGAGGTCAACAGAGGGAAGTCAGAGTGTTCCCCTCTAGCAGTATGTTTCATATCACATATCTCATTGGGTTAGCCAAAACATTTGAAGTAACCCTGCCCAATCCTCAGTTACTATCCTTTGCTTTGTATCATACCTGGGGCGGCACATCTCATTTTGCTGCTTGAGGCGAAACAGGAGGTGCAGTTTTGCCCTGCTGCTGCTGCAGCCGCTCCCACCACCACCTATCTGCCCCTGCTGCTGCCCACGCTGCTGCCACCTTGAACCCTGCTGCACCTGCCACTGGCAAGGAAGTGTCACTGCCATTGGCGCTGATTTTGAGCAAGGTTGCGCTGATTTTGGGTGAGATCTCATACAAAATGCACACTATATTGTCCCAAATTGACACTGATAGCGGTAGTGCTTTTCCTCCACTGATGCAGGCACCAGAGAAGGCAGGGCACCCATGGCCTGCTTCCTGGGTGGTCTTCTGCCACCTGAAGCAGTGGACTCACCCTGCCTAATGGCTGGACTGGCTCTGATCATACCCCTGAGCTCCAGCCTTGACTCTGAAACTGTTTTTGCTGTATTCCTACGATGCGCATGGAATAATAATAATAATAATAATAATAATAAAGCTTTGTTTTACAAAGTAGTAGTGTCTGGTTCTGGATTCCTCCCTTTTCATTATATTTATCACATCAGGCACAAAGTCAAGAGCTTCCAACATGTCAGGTCACTGCCAACTATACTGACACATGGGCAGATTATTCCAACCTCTTAGAATTGCCTAATTGAAGTGGGTGTATCAAAGTATAGGCTACATGTGTGACAGGAGACTAAAGTGTTATGGTGACCTGCTTCTGTAGACTTCTTTCACATCACCCGCATTCGCAACAGAGAGCTACCTCATGTCTCCTCTTCTACAACTTTCCACCTTTCCTATTATTACTATAATATTGCCCATTTCCCACTCTTGCAAGAGTAGCTTCCCTGCTGCTTTGCATCGGAACGTCTCCCCTTCCTGCTTCTCATTCAGCAACTCTTCTCCACCTCTCATTACTGCTCTCAATCTCTATACTGGTAACTAAAGTTATGGGACAAGCGGCCTGTAGCCTATGTATGCATACAAGTACAAATCATTCTACTAGTCTAGGTTTCAGTAATGGCTTGTTCAAGCTGCGAAGTTACGTATGCTCGATGTTCGTCCATTTCTTTCCCCCAGATACATTTCATTGCTACTACAACTGTGCAGTTATTGATAATTCTCCTAAACAAGCGTCTCTAAAATATGCATCTATTGATCATTGCTAAATTCTGCAAGTGAGTTGTAATAGCATGTCAGCGTAAGCAAGATTGTACTTTCTCCCTGTTCACGACGGCTTCGGCGTTTGTCCCAGGCAAAGCAATCGATGCTCTGTATCAGTATCCTGAATTAAAGATAGCTGCGTGGGCCTATATGCAAAATTCCAAAATATGCATTAGAGCACTATCTTTTCTAGGCCAACCTAGCATCACAAAATAGTGTGCAAGGTTTCAAGTTCCCCAGAAGCTTCAAAGTAAAGAGATGGGGGGGGGGGAGAGGCATTACAGTGGTACCTCAAGTTACAAATGTCTCAGGTTACAAACGCTTCAGGTTACAAACTCCACTAACTTGGAAGAGTTACCTTGAGTTGAGAACTTTGCCCCAGGATGAGAACGGAAATTGTGTGCTGGTGGCGCAGCGGCAGCAAGAGGCCCCATTAGCGAAATCACGCCTCTAGTTAAGAACAGTTTCAGGTTAAGAACGGATATCCGGAACAAATTAAGTTCATAACTAGAGGTACCACTGTAACTATTTAATCACACATGCATAGAATGTTTTTTCTTGTGTAAAAAAGAAGAAGTTAATGCCCTTTGGCGTGTTACAAAGAATACTTCACAACATGTAATTTACAACTAGAATTGTAAAGGGAAACCAGAGGCCCATTCTGCCACCTGCAGGAATGGCTCAAGGTACATATGATTTAGTCCACAGTAAGGATGGCGCAGGACCAGTCCATCCATTCCTGTATTGTTTGCTTGTATTATTGGTGTATTTGGATGAATCCAAGCCAAGGCAGGCTGCCTCAGGTGGATGTTGGGTTTGTCCAAGGTGAAGCAGGATCTGTACAAGGTTGCACATGTCTTAGCAAGGAACTCTAAAGCAATCCAGGGAGCCAAAGAGTGAAAAAAAATGTTGCAGGCAAACATCTACTATGTCTTTAAGCCTACCATACAAGAAAAACAATATGGAGGGGAGGGAACAGAATCGAAACTTATGTCTGTAGCTTAGGGAAAACACCAGAATCAAGGAGGGTGAGTTCTTTCACAACTAACAGCTGTAGCTTATGGTCAGAGGGAATGATTTTACTAGTGCTCTCCAATTCTGGTGCCTTGGAGGAAGGAGCAGTTTAGCAGCAGCAGCACTTGTGTCTCTAAACTTAAGGAAGATACCCAGATGAAGAGAGAAGATGAAGAGAGAGTTCTGTTTTAACCGACAAGGCGAGCTTGAAATCAGATGGAATGTCTTTAAGTTCTTCCTATTCTCAAAATTAGCTTTAAAGGAGCCTAACACAATAGCACCCAAACCTATTTGTCTGCAATTTGGCAGGCTTTCTTACCCAGGTTCAGCTCTCTCATGTCTGCAATGTTAAGGCCAATGGCCCACAAAACACATGGGGAAATTGATTCCTAATTTCACCCATTCCAAAATCTTAATGGCTGTCCTTGCAGGAAAACCACTGCAGCCATCCTTCTGAAATCTGGCAGCATTCATTACTTCAAAGGGGTTGACAGAGCCTGCAAATTTCATCAAATTCTATCCAAAATAAAAAGTTATTGACATCCCCTTTTAAAAAATAATAAAACTTTAAATGTGCCTAACACAAAAGCCACTGGACCTATTTTATTTTTTATTTTTTTATTTTTTTGTAATATGCCAGGCTTTATCCACTATGGCAGAGCAATTAAGCTTGCAAATTCCATCCACTTCTGTCAAAAGATTAAGAAGTTATATTAATTTTCATTCCCTATAATGATTGGGGGAAGAAACAATATGGAACTGGACAGACTCTAAGCCAAATTGGGCAGTCTATGAAGCATCTAAGACCAAGGTGGGCTGTTTTTCAATGTGCCAAATCAGGGACTGAACCAAATCTTGAGGTTGGTGCTTGTTCCTGGTTATTACTACATAGCAACAAGAATGATGTAACATCATTACTTACCACCCATACATTTACAGCCAACGTAAACCAATCATTGGATAAATTGGCAAAATATGTATTGATGAGTAAATGAATAATGAACTATCGAATATGACTTCTGTTATTTCTTCTTTCCTCCAGTAATCATCTTCATGAATAGCACCACTGAAGTTTCTAAATGTAAGCAAATAGTTGCTTGATCCATTTTGTTCTGACTTGAATATTGATTTTGACCTCTAATCAAGATCAATGAAAATCCTTCCACACAAGGAAGGGCTCTCTAAGGTTGCTTTTCCAGAGCTTGATGTTCTGACCTCTGTGAGTAAAGGGAGTAATTTTGGACTCTGCGGGAAAGTATTGCAATTAGAAAGGGATGAAGAGAAAGAAACACTTGAGCCTTAAATATCCTATCACTTTCTGGTGATTACTAAACTCAAGGTAGATTTTCCTTTATATGTGTCTAGAATTCAGAAAATTATTTGAATTAGCATATGCAGAAATTGCCTTAGCATATTAATCGATGAAAGATTGGACAGCTAAATGGATAGAAAAAAATAGCTGTAATACTAAAATCCCACTTCAGAAGAAAGGAAATTTCAAAAACGAAGCCCTTACACTGTAGGTTAAGGGTGACTTCATATTGAGAAGGGATTGTTCCCCTTCCTAACCTGGCTAGATCTAAAGAGGTGATGCTATTGGTCAATATCCTGTGGCACGATCTGGGCAGGACCCTCCCAGCTCTCACCTGGGAGCTTCTCTTTCTTTTTCCAGTCTCCTGTCCTGGGAGATCTTCCCTGCCTCTCACACAGGGTCCTTCACTATCCATCCATCCATCCATCCATCCATCCATCCCCTTCATGTGCACACAGTCCCCTCAGTAACCCAGAGTAGACGACACCAAAAGAAACAAATCAGCAAGGGAAAAAGAAGAAAAAGAAAGAGGATGATAAAAATAATAAAAGAATGAAAAATAAATGATATGAGAGATAAATCAAAACAGCTTCCAATTCTCCATCTGTCAGTTATATTTATAAAGATTATTCAAAGTATTCACTCCAGGATAGTATCCAGCTATTCCTCCTTCTGCTAGGGAGCTTGTATCCCTCCATATGTTGTTAGATTACAACTCCCTTCATTCCTGACCATTGGCCATGCTAGCTGGGGCTGATGGGCCAACAGCACCTGGAGGGCCACAGATTACCTATCCCTATTCTAGATGTTGTGAACTACACAACTCCCATCATTTCTGAGCATTGACCTTGCTGGCTGTGAATGATAGTTGTAGTCTAAAACATACGGAGGGCACCAGGTCGGAGAAGGCGGCCTCTGATTTAATCTATTTCAACTGTTCCTCAGAGATCCAATAAATCTGAATCTGTTCACTCATTGTACTCTCATGCATGCTATCAGGATCGCTCACAGTCCAACAAAAGGAAAGGAAATAGGGCTTTATTGATTTCTTCAGACAGTTCCTAGAGAACAACAGCAAGTAGCCTACGCAACATACAGTAATTAACTTGCTTTCCTTGTATCACACTCAAAGCTGGTGCAAACTACTGTACATTCAGTAATTCAGATCGTATTGTGAGTTAACCAAGGAAACCCAACATTTCTGTTTTGGAGGGATAATAATGGCTACAATTATTTGAGAAATACAGATGATTTCAGATTCTTCTAGGTTTCCTATACTTAGGATGAAACATGTATCAACACTTTTTTCCTGATTAAATTCTGTTTTCATTTGTCCTGACTTATTATTGACGAATGATTGAATAAATGCTAAGGCAGCACTTGGCTTACGACATGGCAATGTTCCAAAATATTATATTGATTTTGCTATAGTCACTTATGATCTCTTTGCTTAGCTGTTTCCCCATGGTCTCAGAAAGCCCTGCTTTGGGGTAAAACAACTCTCTCTGTGTGTTTATTACCATCCTACTTGACTTATTTGGAAGTGGAAAGGGGCATTATAGTGTTTGCATGTTCACTTCGCCCATATGCTCACTCTTTAGGGTGAAATATGCCTCTGTTGCTTTCTTTTTAAGGATGTAAGACCACCTTGCAATCCACCAATACTTGTGACCCACCATATTTCAAACAAACTGTGCATTTAGCTGAACCATTGACAGGAACAACAATGCATTGCTACCTAAGAAAATCAAGCTAATAGGTGCTAATAGAATTAATTGGGCTCTGTAAATTATTATGGATTTTCTCTCAGCAAAATTTGCATTTCTACTGAATGTACTTTGCTTAAGCCTCCAACTTACTCAGGCTTTCGAAAAAACATCTACTTCTCAGTGGGTTGTGCACACTGGATTCACACAAGGGAACAGCATGATCAGAGGAGTTAGCAGTAATAAGGATGCAATACAGGTTCTTTTTAGCCAGTGACAGCATTCCTTCCACTGCGTTTCACCAGGAGTGGCATTTCATTTTACTTCCATTGACCGGCTTTGCACTGAAAAGTGACTTGCTATTTATTCATAATTTTCTTCCATTAACTTCTTTAGTGGAAGTCAAGCAATTTTCTCCATTAAAATCAGGCAATGTAGATAGTGTGTGTTCAGGTCAAATTGAGACCATAAGCCCCTCAAAACCATAATGGTTTCACAGGGAGGCCCTATCATTAGGTAGAGTGAGGCGGCTGATGCATGGGAGCAGCAGCGAGATACTAGAAGACAGATTTATTTGTGCCACATGCCCTGCCCTGTCCCTTCAAAGCTTGCTTCCTGCCCTCAGGTTTGGTGGATGGCTAGCACTACCTTGTCTTCAGCTGGAGTAAGAGTTAGCTGCAAATAAAGTCAATGTTTGTAGGTGGAATTGGCCAGGCTGTAGGGGATCTTGTCATTGGTACCAAGCATCAAATTTTCCTGTACCATCTGTGTAGTTTCAGTTATATCAGTTTTGAGTACATCCATTTCCAAGGTTATGCCATTTTAAGTGTCTTGGCAATATCAATCCCTTTTCAAAATCATGTATTTTTGAGACTTTCAGTACTGGAACAAGTGCCCTTCCAGTACTTTCAGACTTCCCCTGTCAGGATCCATACAGCAATGGCCAAGGAATCTTCGTTTCATTCATGCCACTAGTGAAAGAAACAAACAAAAGCCCTCCTGCCTCCAGGTCTCACTATTTCCTCCTTTCTTCAGTTTTATTCCACCACTGACTGCTTCTCTCAGTTCCTGATTTTCAGGATCCTGCCTTTCCCTCCCATTTCTTTAGCCACTCTGTCTCTTGACCAGCCCCCATCCCTGCAATACTCCTCCCACCCCCATCAAAATATATAGCCCCTACTAACCTCAAGTGCTGTGAGGCTTCCTCTTCAGAGCTGCCTATAATAAAGCCTCTTCCTTTACTTACTGTTTCTCTTAGACTCCTCTCTCACTGCACTCTTTCTTCAGTCTCCTTGTCTCTCTTGACTTCCTTAGCTCCCCTAACTCCCAGGACCTGTTTCTAATCCCCAGATGTCCCCATGTGAGGTTTCAATCCCAGCCATATAGACAATTTTCCTATCCCATATAAGTTCTGGACTGCAAGCTGCCTTGTTCCCTGAGCAACTGAATATTCTGAGGCTCAGAATTGTTATCTGATTCTCAACAATTATATGGTACACCAGCTCAGCCAATCCATGTTGGAGGCTTCACCATCAACACAAAACAACATTGTTACAGGATTACTATCTGGTTATTGGGGTGAGACCTTAAGGCAATGTCTGGCCAGAGTCAGATTTGACCAGAAAAATACCAGTGGCTCAGAATGGGCCCTTGATTCTTTCTAGATGTGAAAGATACAGAGATATATCTGGGACGACACATCCAATATCTGGAGGGCACCATGTTGGCTTCCCTTGTTCTATATGCTTTTCAGTTCTCATTCACACTTCTTGACAGAATTCCAAATCCTTGTTAGCCTACCCACTTCTGCAGGTTCCTTTCCTCTATTTTTATGGCCTCTGATGCCTTCCAAGTGTGGCACAATAGGTTCTCTAACAAAGAAAAGAAAAACTTCCATTTGTTCCCTGCCAGCCACAGTGGACGACTTTCCAATTTTGTTGTTGTTTAGTCATGTCCGACTCTTTGTGACCCCATGGACCAGAGCACGCCAGACACTCCTATCTTCCACTTTCCAATTTTATATCTTGCCAAATACTGGTCTGACTAACTTTGTCACAAACTTACCTAGACCATGCAACCAGGTGTCTATGGAATGTGTGGATTTAATATCACTATTGCAGCCCTACAAAGAATCTGGGATAGAATCAAATTACCAAGAGGGGGACTTAGCATAAAGTCATGCAAACTGTTCACTCCAGATTGAGACACTGTTATGTGAGTTAGTACAGGTTATCCCGCCCAACATCCCCCAGATTATTTTGCCTCATAAGAGATCTGTTTAATGTAATCTATCATCCACTGCAGTATTCACTTCCCTTATGCCTATGGAATATTTGTGGATGACAGTTGAGGATATCAGTATTGAGATATCAGTCCCTTCACAATGATTATCAAATCAGAGCCCAACCCAGATAATGTGTAATAATCAAACTATTTTAGTGTATGTGGTAGTTTGTGTGGGAATGAGATAGGATGGGGGAAGAGAGCAGGGCAGTGGTCCAATTTCCAAAGTTAGTGATATTTCAGAAATGGTCAATTAACTTCCTCCCTTGACAATCCTTTCCTTTTCTCTGACTCTCTTCTCCCCTTGGTGCAATGTGAGGGGCCCCATGCCAGATACGATGCTTTCCAATGTTCATTTCACGGATGACTTCAATAATATTGTCAGAGGCTATCCTTGTTTAAAGTAACATTCTTCTGCGTTCTTGAGCTCCTGCATTGTCCTGGTGTCAACAGCCATTTAAACACACTGTAAGCTTTCAATATCTCTCTTAACTTCATGTAAGCAAATATTGATTGTGACTGGGATAGTAATTGCACTCATTCATGATAATAGATGGCCCATTGGCTGCAACCATTAGAGCTTGTTTAATCGGGGAAAAACAACCCTAATTGCCTTCCTGGAGAGACAAGGGCTGATGTGGCAGTGGATGGGACTGCATTAACGGTAATGTGATGCCAGAGTTTATAATGGACACTCATCTATTTGTTACTGTAGATGTCAGTAGCAGCATATCGCTGAAAGATTAATTGCTGGCTGAAGGTGCTAAAGGGCACTGATAATGAAAGGGAAGTCAATGAGAGGAAAGTATTCATCTGCGCCTGCATGATATGATGGAGATTATGTTGGACTTGGACCAAGGAGACCTGGATTCAAATCCTCACTCAGCCATGAAGCACTTTGGTCATCATGAGCAAGCTGTTGGTTGTGTCTCTCAGGGCAACTTTCCTCCTAGGAAAATGCATGTATGTATCCTCATTTGAGGATAAAATGAGGAAAAAGACATGTCTCTGAGATCCACAGAAGTTGGGTGTAAATGTGGTGGACAGAAGAATGCTCAATGGGCATATATTATCATGAACTAGGAACTAACACACTTTTCCTGTGGCTAAGCCTGTGGCGACTATGCATCGCCACACATAGGAATCCTTCATTGTGACACCCCAAGCACATGCTTTCAAAAGGCTGCTGAATACAGTACCTGTGAGAAATGGTCTTCACATGCTTTTCCCCCTCTCAGTATCCTGTGAAGTGGCATTGATTATTATTATTCCACAATAGTTGGGAACTTGGATTAGAATGAGTTCCATCATCTAAAATGACCTTGGTAACCATGAAATTTCATGGTACAAACGAAACACGAACCATGCATAGTTTATAATGCACTGTAAAATATGCAAACCCATGAGACTTAGGAGCTTGAAGGCTGGAGAACATGTCGTACAATGCAATCTTATGCATGTTTGTTTACAAGTGAGACCCATTGCGTTTAATGAAGCCTAATTCCAGGCAGGGGTGCAGAGAATTGAACTGATCCAGGCTGCTTGGCAGATGATGTATGGTTGCTTCATTCCATCCTCACAACTGACATACAGTGGTACCTCAGATTACATACACTTCAGGTTACAGACGCTTCAGGTTACAGACTCCGCTAACCCAGAAATAGTACCTCAGGTTAAGAACTTTGCTTCAGGATGAGAATAGAAATCGTGCGGCAGCAGCGGGAGGCCCATTAGCTAAAGTGGTGCTTCAGGTTAAGAACAGTTTCAGGTTAAGAACAGACCTCCAGAATGAATTAAGTTCTTAACCTGAGGTACCACTGTACTGCTTGTCATTCATTGCAGAGGAACCAATTGTAAGTTGGGCAATGGCAATAACTTGGCAAACAAGAGCTGAGTTGTCAGTGTGGCACATGGTGAATACATTACACAAGCCAAATTATGTATAGCTCCATTCAACATATGTCCTCCACATTCCATTTTTTATGAGGGTTCAGGACTGATTCCCACACAACGTTTTGTATTCCGGTATATATGTGTGAATGATGTGGCGTGTGAATTCTGTATGCATGTCTCCACTTTCCTCTTTAAGCAAATGTGATGGGCAGCAGTTGGGGTCTGTGCTCATGAGTATTTGGAAGGGAAAAGCAGTTAACAATGCATTCATGCTTTATTCATAAGTGTCAATTTGCATGTGGTACTTGAGAAATTGTGTGTTTCTGTTTGTTTCTGGTTAGCATATCTAGAGAGAATCCAGAACTTCCCATAGGCATCCAGTTGGTCGCTATGAATAACAGGATGCTGGAATAGAAATGACTTTGGTCAAATCCAGCAGGGCTCTTATTATATTTTTGCAGTCTATTTGCAAGCCTGTTGTCTAAAATTAATAGCTACCGTTGCTTGTTCCCATATTCTGTATGTTACACAGGAGTGGGCTTGTCAGTCTAGGTGGAAGTGAAAGGACCACAGATAGTAGTGTAATATAGAAAATTAGTCAATGATAAGACAGGGCAGTGAGGCAGGGATGGCCAAAGTTCACTGAGCAGAGTTTTTAATGGTTGATGTTTTATTGTGCTTTTAATACTTTGTTGGGAGCCTCCCAGAGTGGCTGGGGCAACCCAGTCATATGGGCAGCATATAAACAACAACAACTGCAACAACAGCAACAACAGCAGCAGCAACAACAACAACAGTGAAGATGAGCAATAGTTGAGTGGTATAGGCTTAGGAATGCTTCATAATAAAGATGTAATAAGACACCTGGCTGGATAAGCTACCAAGAGGCCACTTTTCCCTAAGGAGCTGGTGAAGCAGACCATAGCAGTTGAATGTGTTTTGGCTAAAATTCATTATCTTGGTGTGGTGGACCCAGGTTTCTCCCATAGTCTGGATGGTAGAGATGAATCTATGCTGAATGTTGGATATGAAAGCTACTGCATTAAGACAGGAATGAACCACATATTCTTAAACTGCCTCACAGTCCAATGATTTTGTGATGCCATGAAAAGAATAATGTGATCTGTAAAGGCATCAAGCATCTAGGCACTCATGGAATTAAGGAAATGGTAATGAAGGTGTCCACACTCTATATGTGGGAGGGGAGAAAATCAAGCTCTTTCTACTTAAGTACAACACTTTAAGGAATACAGATTTAAAGATGCACTCATTCACAGGGATAATGGGAACTCCAAGCTGCCACTGAAATCACTGAGCTTCAAGGTTAGCGTTTGTGAGCATCAGGCCACAGGCAAAGAAGTTTAATTGGCCACAGCCAAGTCTGAGAATCTTGCTCAGCTAATTCAGGCAAGAAAATAAGCAACTGTTACCAGCAATATATGCTGATGTTCCATCTTGATTTTCCAAGCCTGTGACCCTCTTCTATCTGTATTAAAATTAACAGCCAGGAGACTTTAGTCCTCACTATTGATGGATTCCAGTGGTGAACAAGCAGAAGCAGTCATTGCAATCAGCAGGTGTCACAACACAAAAGCTTACCTGTCTATTTTAGCAAGAGATATTTAATCACGTAGGAAGAGAGGTTTACTACGGTTAGTCAGTCTGCATTTGATAGCTGATTCAGGGCTCTTAAAGCTGGCCACAAACATAGCATTTGATGAGCTGAAGAAGGAGAACCAATTTCTTCCATATTACTTTCTAGTGTTTTGGCTGATTTTTCAAGTAGGTGTGATGGTGCACAGCTAATGCTGCTGAGGAATGTGTCTCTGTAACAACAGAGGAGAGGTGGCTACACAGACAACTCCTCTCTGTAAGGGAGGGAGGGTTAATGAAAATGAAACTGAAGGTCCAGCAAAAAACCGACAATAATCTAACTGTGGAATGGTTCTGGAGGAATACACATCATGGCCACATTACTGCCAAACAAATACCCAAGAATGTAGGAGAAATATAGGGTTCATGGAGCTTCCTAGAAACATCATGAGATTTGTCACTTTTATTCACAGACTAGACATGGTTCAAAAAGTATTGTATCCACCCAATGAAAAGACAGCTGCCCAAGTATGGCTGCACACAAGGTCCTTTGTATGTCTACTTGCCAGATATATGGTCAGTGTAGTTAGCTCTGAGTCTGACCTGTTTGGAGGTGGGTAGGAGAAGGGTAGGGGAAGAAAGCCTAGATTCTCTCCCCCCACAACAAATTTCTATCTAAAATAAGACCTGTACAGTCGACACTGGCAGCACACATCTGCTGAGAAATGTGTATACAGACCAAATTGTGTACACTTTCTAATTGACATGCCTACTAACCGTATACCACAGAACCATGTGATGGATTCTGGAGAGTGTTCTCAGATGCACACTCAGTTAGAAACATAGGGTTGTATCCAACACTGCCATTCTATATGCACAACATATTTCTGCTTGCACAATGGACCTTCCCCCTCTTCTCCCCTCCTCTGCAGTTCCTACACGCCCTCAGCATCTGCTCCAGAGAGCTGGGGAACTCTATGGGGAGCATGTGGAGAGAGGAGAGGGGTGGGAATAAATTGTCATATTATATAAGAATAAGATCTCACACAAGTCTTATTCTCTAATCACCAAGGACATTATCTGACTATGGATGTATGTATCAAAATCACAATTTTTGCCCACAGATATTGTATTTATGCAAATCTAATGCACCATCAAATCTAATGCACACCCTAATTTTCACAACATAATTTGGCAAAAAAAGAGGTATGCATTACATTCAAGTAAATATAGCAGTTTCATTTATTTTGAGACCTGATGTGGTTATTGTTTCTTTTTTTGTTTTTCCTACGGTGGTCAAAACCTTTTATGATGGAGTGACTTGCTGCAGAGTGATTTCTTAGTGCTTTGGTACTGCGACTGGAGAGTTTCTGCATTAAAAATGGATTAAATTAAGTTACTTAGAGTCTCTGTCCTGCTGATATCCCTAGTGTACTCAGTCCTTGGCCAGTAAGTCGACCTCACAAGATCACATTGGCTACTGAGGACTCGAGGAGATGAATTTGCTTGAAAACAAGCCAGGCAGTGACCCATCTATTTTTATTTCCCGAATACAGTGCCAGGAGCATATAGAAATAACTGCGAGTAAGGTGTGAATGCCAAACAAAGGATCAAGGGTTTGGCTAGGCTGGGTATGCCTTCTATGCTGCCATACTCTTAATTAGAACATAAACATTGTCAAATTGTAACATTAGCATCTGTAATTGGTCCAACAGAACGAGAGACTAATTGTGCCACATTAGTGGCCAGATTGCTCTGAGGCAGGATCACTGTTCAAAATGGAAAACACTAATTACCATGATGTGATGAATGAAAGGAGCAACAAACCCCAGGTTAATAAGAGGAGGAGCTGTATGAAATGTGCAGTATGCAAAGAGCAAGCAGGTTCCTAACATGATCAGAGACTATGAAAAAGTGCTTTGTTACTTCACTATATCTGATGTGGGTATGTAGGCCAATTTTCATGGCTGAGCAGCAGTACGGGCAGCATGTTGAATCCAAAGTGCCTTGCAGCTGGCTATGCAGCAGAGTGGTCATCTCATGGCGCCAGATTAATTTTCAGCCTGCAGTGAAGGAGTGGAAACTTGCCTCCTCACACACATTGAAAATTGATCTGGCTAGACAACAGAGCAATCAGATGATCACATTGCTGCTCTGCCAGTTACAACGCGCCTTAAACTTGTTATTTGGCCATGAACAATTGTGATGCCTACGGATAGCATTGCACATTTATTAGAGGTGCTTTTCATTTTTTTATGAGGTAAAGCAAAGTAATGCAGTTGGGAGCACTGTTGTGTTGAGGGGGAAAACTCGCCCTCTACCCATGACACTGCATAGCACCAGCTCTCCTTTCAAGATATAACAAGGAACCCAGCTATGGCAAAAAAGCAGATTGCATGCTAGGGATCATCAGAAAAGGAACTGAAAATGAAGCTTCCGATATCCAAAACGTGGCAGTTGTGGCCCGGATCACTGTCAAAACATGTGAAGCCAATTCCTTGTTATTCAGGTCTCGATCCTACTCTACAAACAAGTTTTAAAGAGCCATGCAAGGTTTGCACTTCTCCAGATACTGAGGACACAGGTGATCAGAGGCAGCAATGCTTCTGAATACCAGTTGCTGGAAGCCACTGGAGGAGAGAGTGCTCTTGTGCTTGGGTCCTGCTTGCAAGTTTTCCACAAGCGTCTGGGTGGCCACTGGGAAAGCAGGATGCTAGGCTAGATGGGCCATTGGGCTGATGCAGCAGAGCCTTCTTCTGTTTAGTATGTTGATGCACTGCACATGTCCCATTACAGGGCACAGGTCCTCTTGCCTCTCCACCCTTTCCCCATGTTTGTGACTGGCTTCTCCTTGGCCACAACTTTCTGCCACCTGTGTATGCGGCATCTTTAAAAGAAGCAGCAGGAGTAGAAGGGTAAGCAACTGGGACCTGAGCTAGCTAGAGTTAGTTGTGCTGAAGACCCATAAAAGCCAATGGACACACCAAGCTGTACCCAGCATATGCCTCATGAATAATACCAGCTTTAGCCAGATTGCGGGAGACTGAACCAGTGATTTGGTGCCTTTTGACCAGCTATGGCTGAACTGTCTGCACATGTCAGAGGCCTGTTTTGCAGAGAGTGAAGAATTAGGGCTGATGGTCACAAATTCTTTTATTCATATTGGACTGTTTGTTTAATTGCTCATGGTGATTGCATTCTAACTGCAATGAAACAGGTTCGTGAGATGGCTACTGTGGGAACTCAGATAACGGCTGGATGTGTCATTACTGACACGCCTCAGAAGGTTTGTCATCCCATTCTTAGTCACGCTCTGGAGCCATGGTCGAACTCTCAAAATGGCAATTCAAGCTACGTAAATAGGAATAGAACTACGTCAAAATGAAATTAAGGAAACCCCGCAAGCAAAATGTCTAGTGTGCTTCTGGTCTACCTTTCTATTTGCTTGTGCAAGATGTTTGTTAACCTTCAGCTCTTGCAGTCTCATTCACCCACAGAAGCTGATCCAATCATATATATCAAAATGCTTTTTTTGGACCTCTAATTTTCTGGGATCAACATTGCAATCAAACTATTAACTCTAAGGCATTTAATTCATCCAGTCTCATTGCATTCTCTTTTCTAATTTGATTCCTAAGCCCAGTCATGGACATCTGATGCTGGCTTGTAAACCTCTTCCTACTCTACTACTACCACTACTACTACTACTACTACTACTACTACTGTTACTATCATCATCATCATCATCATCATCATCAACAACAGTATTTCTTACCCAACATTTAATAGAATGTCCCAGGGCAGCTTGCAATATATAAAAACACAACTAAAACTGTAAAAAAAGAGAACCTCACACCCATACTACCTTTCCCAACCTTTTTTGCATAAAGGCTATATATATATATATATACAGTGGTGCCCCGCAAGACGAATGCCTCGCAAGACGGAAAACCCGCTAGACGAAAGGGTTTTCCGTTTTGGAGGTGCTTCGCAAAACGAATTTCCTATGTGCTTGCTTCGCAAGACGAAAATGTCTTGCGAGTTCCTGCGGGGTTTTTTTCCTTTCCCCCCCTTTTTCCCAAGCCGCTAAACCGCTTATCAGCTGATGGCTAAGCCGCTTATCAGCTGATCTTTAAGCCGCTTAACAGCTGGTGCTAAGCCGCTTATCAGCTGATCTTTAAGCCGCTTAACAGCTGATGGCTAAGCCGCTTATCAGCTGATCTTTAAGCCGCTTAACAGCTGATGCTAAGCTGCTTATCAGCTGATCCTTAAGCCGCTTATCAGCTGATCTTTAAGCCGGCTAAGCCGCTAATACTGTAGCGCTAAGCGCTAAACCTCTAATGGGCTTGCTTCGCAAGACAAAAAAACCCGCAAGACGAAGAGACTCGCGGAACGGATTCTTTTCGTCTTGCGAGGCACCACTGTATATATATATATAGGCAATCCTAAAGGCACATATCAGGGATGAATTGAACTTGGTGGGATTTGCTAATGTCTGAACATGCATTGAATCACACTGCAAATATTATGTAGTTCATGACACCAACAATGTTATCCTGTACTTGTCCACTCAGAAGTACATAACTCCCATTTGGTCCAATGGAACTTACTCCCAGGTAAATATGCATAGGACTGCAGCCCAACAATCTGATACACTGCTGTTCCTCTCATCATTTATTTACTATGGGGGCCAATGTGTAGAGTTACAAAGAATCTGCATTTTATTCTTAGGCTTCACCCATCCTTTCCTAGAATCTCTTAAGAGTTCTCTTTTTGCTTTCCTTCACTTCTGTACTCCAGTGTCAGAGAATATGAATTTATTACTTTTTCTTAAGTGGGCTTCTATAATCCCACAACTATCATCTTGCCCCCCCCCCCCCATATTTCCTTACTAGCATTCACTTTGCTAAATGTTACCTTAGTTTGGTTGTTCATATCACTTATTATTACTTTCCTTAGTAAAGATAATTAAAACAACCAAATAAATAGTTCAGCAGCTCAGCCGCTGGAGATTATTCGTCAAAATCTGAAATTTGCCTCCTTCTTTATTTATTAATGGGTCTACGATTCAAGGCTTCCTAAGATATGTACCCCTTTGATTTAGTGTTTCCTCCGTAAGCTCTTCCTATGACTTTTCTGATCTTGGAGCATTACATCTTAGCTATGCAGGCTGTGGGTGGAAAGGGTGCTGCAGCTGTCATCCTTTGTACATGTTCTCTTGGTATTATGATATTCATAAGTATGCAGAGAAGCACATTTTCTGTCCTTTTATAGTGGCTCCTTGTATAATAACCATTTATATTGTCCATCCTCTACCCAAAGGAAACACTTGCTGTTTTTTGTTCCTTTGTTCCAGCATGGTGTAGTGTAGTGGTTAAGAGTGGTGGACTCGTAATCAGGTGAACCGGGTTCGCTTCCCCGCTCCTCCACATGCAGCTGCTGGGTGACCTTGGGCTAGTCACACTTCTCTGAAGTCTCTCATCCTCACTCACCTCACAGAGTGTTTGTTGTGGGGGAGGAAGGGAAAGGAGATTGTTAGCCGCTTTGAGACTCCTTAAGGGGAGTGGAAGGTGGGATATCAAGTCCAAACTCCTCCTCTTCTCTTCTAAAACTGACATTTTATGTGGTCTCTGCTATTGAAAGGCACCTCCTCCTCCATCAACAAGCCCATTACCCTGTAGGGCTTGTTCTGTCTGTCTCACACACAGAGGGTGTTTCTAGACATGTGTTTATTGTGAGATAATAATAATAATAATAATAATAATAATAATAATAATTTATTATTTGTACCCCGCCCATCTGGCTGGGTTTCCCCAGCTACTCTGGGCGGCTTCCATAGAAACCAAAAATACAGTAAAATATCACAGATTAAAAACTTCCCTGAACAGGGCTGCCTTAAGATGTCTTCTAAATGTCAGGTAGTTATTTATCGCTTTGACATCTGATGGGAGGGCGTTCCACAGGGCGGGCGCCACTACCGAGAAGGGCCTCTGCCTGGTTCCCTGTAGCTTTGCTTCTCGCAATGAGGGAACCGCCAGAAGGCCCTCGGCGCTGGACCTCAGCGTCCGGGCAGAACGATGGGGGTGGAGACGCTCCTTCAGATCTGTGCTCTTTAAGCATGTGAGCTCTTTGCCGTGTCCGCATCATGGCATTGTCGTAAAAATGCCATTTCATCTGAATTTACCCTTTCCAGAAAAATTCCAACAAGTTGCAAAGAAAACTGTTGTCAGAGACCCACTGGCAATACAGTGGTGCCTCGCAAGACGAAATTAATTCGTTCCGCAAGTCTCTTCGTCTTGCGAGTTTTTCGTCTTGCGATGCACGGTTTCCCATAGGAATGCATTGAAAATCAATCAATGCATTCCTAGGGAAACCGCCTTCTGAAGGCTGGGGGGGGGGGGACAAGGGCTTTTCTTCCCACCCCCAGCATTTTAAAAAACCCCAGGACAGCGGAGGACTTCTCCGCTGTCCGGGCGATCTTAAAATGCTGGCGGGCGGCATTTTAAAATCGCCCCGGACAGCGGAGGACTTCTCCGCTGTCCGGGGCGATTTAAAAGCCCCTGGGAAGGCAGGCAGGGGGGACAAAGACTTTCGCCCCCCGCCCGCCTTCAGAAGGTGTTCCCGCCCCCCGCCCCGCTTCGGAACAGCGTTCCGAAGTGGGGCGGCTGGGGCAGGTGTTCCCGCCCCCCGCCCCGCTTCGGAACAGCGTTTTAAAATGCTGGGGGTCGGGAGCGAAGCGTTCGCTGCCGACCCCCAGCATTTAAAAATCTCCCCGGGACAGCAGAGACTTCTCTGCTGTCCCGGGGAGATTTTAAAATGCTGGGGGTCGGCAGCGAACGCTTCGCTGCCGACCCCCAGCATTTTAAAATCTCCCCGGGACAGGGGGAGATTTTAAAATGCTGGGGGTCGGCAGCGAACGCTTCGCTCCCGCCCGCCAGCATTTTAAGATCGCCCGGGGCAGGCGGGGGGAAGGCAGGCGGGGGGGAGCAAAGACTTTTGCCCCCCGCCGGCCTTCAGAAGAGGTCCTCTTCTGAAGGCCGGCTGTGGGCGAAAGTCTTTGCTCCTGACCGCCAGCATTTCCCTATGGGCTTTCGTCTTGCGATGCAAGCCCATAGGGAAATTCGTCTTGCGAAGCGCCTCCAAAACAGAAAACCCTTTCGTCTTGCGGGTTTTCCGTCTTGCGAGGCATTCGTCTTGCGGGGCACCACTGTATCTCAGCAACCCAGTTACAACATTCTGTCAGTGTTTTTCCCAGCTATGGGAAACCTTGAGCCTGAAGGTGAGAGATAGACTTCCACACCTCTCTACCTAGTCTTCAGAATTCTCTCAGCACCCAACCCCTCCTTGGCCCTACTGCATATATTGAACATTTTTGCTTAGCTGGAATGCATCCTTGAACTCTGCTAATTCTTCTTGTTTGTCTGGATATAGGATAAAGGTGTGTGCGTGAGTGAGTGAGTGAGTGAGTGAGTAAGTGAGTCTACTGTGCAAAAGTAAAACTCAACATTTGCTGCTCCACCCACTTTTGCCTCTGGCCCTACCAATCACTGGCATGTGGCCCTCAAAAGGATAAACCCAGAAGGCCTGGATGAGTGAATAAGTTGGACTGAATAAGTTTCTCCATTCTGTGCTATAATATGAAATGAAGTTGCATCTTGTCTTTGTCATGATGCCTCCTCTTCAATGCTAACCCATATAGTTTTTTTTCTTCATTTGCAGTTGTAGAAGCAAAGCTGGGTCCAGAGGGTGGCAATGTTGAGCCAGGCAAATGGCCTACTGCCCCAATGGTCTCGTCATTCTCACTCTGCAGGAAGTCAGGCAATATAATCATTGGTTTTCATGCCCTGCTTCTCCCAGCTTCTGGGGTAAAACCTGGACTGCACCCCAAATCCTAGAGCTGTCATTGAGTAGGACCATCTACATTTCCTTCCAATTACGTGCAAGTTTTCATATTCTCACAGCATTCTCATTCAGTGCTTTTCTGTGACACCACGAAGGAGTGTCAGAGCCACTCTTTGCTCTTACCTTCATTGTTTACCACACCAACGCAACATACAGTCACACCACACATTCAAAGCACATTTCGGGCACATGCCACCTCCCAAAGAATACTGGGAACTCAAGTTTGTTAAGGGTGCTAGTAATTGTAGATCTGCGAGGGGTAAGCTACAGTTCCCAGGATTCTTTGGAAGAAGACATGTGTTTAAATGCGCTTTAAACGTAAGGTGCAGATGTGACCTATCTGTCACAATAAGGTCAAATAAGTTTTGCTGCAGTTCTCAGGAAGTTTCCCTTTATCACATATATTTTTAGACAGGACTGGGGAGAAGAGAGGGACAGAGAACAGCTAGGGTGCTCACACACACATGACTGACTCAGAGTGTGCTGACAGATATGATGACCCAGGCAAATTGGACTGGACTTAACCATCCAGAGGTCCTTTGCCTGAAGCAAGATGAGTGCTGCACCCCATAGTTGCCTTTGACTGGACTTACTGTCCAGGGGTCATTTACCTTTACCTACATGGTCAATGATCAACTGTATTCTTATCCCAGTTTTACAGCTTACTTTTGGCTGAGCCAATATGGAAAGTCTATTTCATGAACATTTACACCTATGAAACATGCCCTTCCTTTTCATCCATTTTTGCACCCTTTTGTGAAAAGGGTATGGAATTATTCACAAAGGGAAGTGTCAAGGAAAGAAAAAATGCTCCTCTTACCCTAATCCAGTCACATACTTCAGTGAGGATGCACATTTGAATGAACTCCTGAATACAGTGTGTATAGGTGACATGGATGTCTGAATGTGCAACCCACATTCTGACTCAACTAGTGACACAATATGTATGTATGATTAGTGCTTAGGGTTAAAGTCTTGGCACACAGTGCTTGCAGATAATGGAGGCCCAGCATGGCAAGACACAGGACAATGGCCTGATTACCTATGCAAGAGACATGCACCCCCTTTCCCTCTCCATTTAGAATTAAAGCCATGGAAGGATTTTATTTGCCCTCAGAGAGCTTATCAGAAAGCCTAATCTGATTGTTATATGGCACTGTGACATTGTCAGGTCCACCATTTAGTCCTTGATTGGCTGGGATTATACCTCAAGTGGGGGAGAATGGTGCTGAAGAAGCAGTTGATGGGAGCTGTGAACAGGTGCAATAACATGCATTGAAAGTGGAAAGGAGTCTCTGATTTTTTGCTAAGCCCCAGCAACTTTCACACTGAAAATCAGACCACATATGAATTTTGGCATAATGCAGTTTTTATCATACTTTGGCTTACTTAGCTTGCTTTTTCTGCCTGGAGAACCTGTATTATTTCATGGCTCCAAGTATGCACAGTGAATGTCCCCAAAACATTTAAAGCAAATGTGCATCAGTGGCTAAGGCAGCAATTGAGGTCCAGATTGTAGCATTATTAATAACAACATCAACAAAATCATATTCCAAGACAAAGTGGTTGCATGGGGAAAGAAATAACTGTCTAAGAGAGCAATACCCCTCACAGATTTTCCTACTCTTTGCACCCACAAGCCATTAAATACAAATGCAACCTTGAGTTTTTGCTCTCCTGCTTCTCCTTCTACAACAGACCATTACTAAAAACTGTTGGTTGGCAATGAAAAATTTAGGTATAAAAATTCCATGGATGCCAAGATCCAGGTTTGGTGCTACTACTCTTGGGTGAGAGAACCCCAGCAGAGATTTTAAATCACAAAAAAATACAGTAAAGCAAAGCGTAGGCTGTTTAAACCTTTAAAATATGTCCTTGCGAGTTCCTTCCAAAGTTTTCCACTTTCCCTAGCATAGAAGAAGACTACATCTTTGGTACGTTAAAAATGGTTTACTTACAAACTTTTCAAAGGTCAGATTCATGTGCGTTTCTATATGGCATTCAGAAAACACAGGCGGTAAGACTCAGGTTAATTTCAAAGTTGTTAAAGTGTTCCTAAATTATTTGTATAGCAACACAAGAATAGCTTTGTGTTGCTATACAAACACAAGGATGGCTTTGCTGGTGTTCACATGGTAGACCAAAGGACAAAAACTTGATTGCCCTCAAGTCAAGGTGAGGGGGAATGGCCTAGCTAAGCCTGATGGGACAGCTTTCTCTATGGCATTAACTCCTTCATGCATTAATTAAAGCATGTAGGTTATATGAGGCTGGTTATCCCACAAAAACAAGGACGATGATGTTCCATATTTAATGCATCGGAAATACATCTGGAAATAGAGATTAATGAAACTCATAAAGGAAGCCCCCCAGTGCTGCTTTTAATAGATGCAAATCAGATTTGACCGAGCAGCCAAACATCTTGTAATCAGTTCCTCAAAGAGAATACTCAAAATAATTTCTTGCAGTTCCCACCAATTCATTCTCTCCAATAAATGTCATTTTTGTAAGAGGCTGACTAGAAAAGAAAACACTTTACATGAGCAAGGGAGTAGTCCTAAAGAATTTGGTGCAGAAGCAATCTGGGCAATGAACTCTTGATCCCCATGAAAGCAGACACTGGTTTGCTTTAGTATTGCAGGACAGAGAATACCATGAGTAGTGGGCCATAGCTAAGTCCGTAACTTATTGTTCTTCTATTTTGCAAAGAGGGCTCTTGGGTCAAGAGGAAAATAAAAAAAGAGAGTGAGAGATTGTTTTCACTGTTTTACAGGTCCAAAGTAACTATGGAAAATATTTGAGTATTTGCCATTTGGGGGCTGTTTGGGGGTTGTGCGGAAGAAGTATAATTTGTTTTTGGCTGTTGTGCTATGCCTGTGAATTTTAGATGGGTCAAGAAAGGGCACCTTTTTTAAACCAGCTAGAAAAGTGAACAAATAATTGACCCACAGAGACGGCAGCAGGGATGTGTGCAGGGGAAAGAAGGGTGGGTGGCCACATATACTAGGGAATCCCCAGAGTGTTCTTTCATATTTCTATGGAGAGGTAAAAGAAACCCAATGGAGGGAAAGCTTTTATTTATTTATTGCATATATATTCCACCTTTTTCCTCCAAGGAGCTCAAGGTGCAATGCATTGTCCTCCCCCTGAGACCCCTGGGTATAGGGCAGTATATTAACAACAACAACAACAACAACAATAATATAATCCCTACAAGAAGCCTGTGAGGTATATTAGATTGAGAGACAGTAACTGGCCCAAGGTCACCCAGTGGGTATTTGAACCCTTGTCTCCCAGGTGCTAGGCTGACACACTAACCACAACACCACACTGGTTTCCCAGAAAACAAGGCCAAAGGGCTCAATACCTTAAGGCTCTTTGTTGTCCTTACTTTTGAATACCAATACCTACCTACCTATTGTTTAAGGTACTTTACATAAAATATGAAATAATTCTAGCATCTCTCTATCTCTTGTTTGTTATAACCAGAAAGCTAAGATAGATACAGCTGTTTGACTCAGAAATAAAGACATATAGTCTGAAATATGCCCATCCCCAGCCCTCCTTAAAGGATGTCTCTGAGAGGAGCCAAATGGGTGAAAGTCAAATGATGCAGTTAGGTAATTTTAGACTCGGGAGCATAGGAACATAGGAGGCTGCCTTATATGAAGTCAGACCATTGTTCCATCTAGTTGAGTTCTGTCCACTCTGGCTTGCAGTGGCTCTCCAGGATGACAAACAGGGGTCTCTTCCAGCCGTACCTGGATTGAACATGGGACTTTAGGTATGCAAGGAAAATTCTCTCCCACTGAGCTGTGGCTCACCCTAAGTTAAGGGTCTTAAAAGACAAAGGTTCTTTATATGGCCATATGTATTACTTTGCTTACTTCAAAATATGGAGGCTGTCCTGCTCATTCTGCTTTAGTGGAGACCCAGACTTTTGCCCAGATGCCCTGCGAGAGCCAGTGTGGTGTAGTGGTTAAGAGCGATAGACTCATAATCTGGGGAACCGGGTTCGTGTCTCCGCTCCTCCACATGCAGCTGCTGGGTGACCTTGGGCCAGTCACACTTCTTTGAAGTCTCTCAGCCCCACTCACCTCACAGAGTGTTTGTTGTGGGGGAGGAAGGGAAGGGAGACTGTTAGCCACTTTGAGACTCCTTCGGGTAGTGATAAAGCGTGATATCAGATCCAAACTCTTCTTCTTCTTCTGGTCTGGTGGCACCACTGAGTTGAATGGGTCATTTGTGTACTGGAGAAGATGGAACCTTTCTAGTGAGAAGTAGAAGCAGCAGTAAAGATGTTTGAGAAGACTGGACATTAAGTTACCACTGAGGGATTTAATTTATATATTTATAAGAATTGTTGACCTCAAGGGTTCCCAGAGTACAGCTACACAAAATAACCTTGTAAAATATCAGTTGTTGTATTACCTGTAATGCTCCCCCCCACATTAAAAATATACATAAATTACCCAGCAAAACATCACTTACCTGGAAGCTTATTTCGGATAGACATGTATAGCATTAGACTGTAATTGGAATGGTTTTTACTCTCCATCTGAAAATGAAAACATATGGTGCAAGCTGAGTCTCCTGGATACAAGGTTCCACAGTTTGGGAGCCACCACTGATAAAGCCTAATCACGCTCCCCCAACTTTTGCGCTTTCCAAGGTAAAGAGCTGGGCAACAGGGTTTTTCCCAATGATCTTAGCATACAAGTAGGTTCATGTAGTTTATCCTTCAGATAATCTAGTCAACAACTGTTTGGGACAAGTAAACCAGCACCTTGTATTGAGCCTGGAAGTCTGTGAAGCAGAAAGGTTATAATAGGGGAGTTATAGTAGATCTGACCCCCAGGCTGCAAGCAGACAAAGTGGCACATTGAACACTTGTAGGATGCAGAACTGAGACAGGGCAGCCTGACTCATTGGTTCAGGGCTATATATTGCAGGAGGCGCTTCACATTGCAGTTGCACCTACTGCTCTGGGAAAAAAGCAGCACAGCAGGGAACAGTGCATGGCACAACTGTGAAGCATGCAAAATAAAAAGAGTATTCTCTTTGAGCAGATACAGACTGCCTGTACCTGGTTCCAGACATGGGTCTGTTTTGTGTTCTTATATTGTTTTCATGAGCTACCATTCTGTTGGAATAATAATAATAATAATAATAATAATAATTAATAATTCCACAAAAAGTGCACAAGGCAATGTACAATACAAAAACAAAAGGTAATGCAAGTGTATATAGTATAATATTGTAGAGTGTGCGTGCGTGTGCATGTGCTGGTAGGAGCCTTGTCCTATAAACTTTTACAATCTTGTCCAATATATATATTAATGCTACATGATGTGTCGTTATAATAATATGAGCATTCTATTTTTTATAACATAGGGAGATAAAAAATGCTTGGATATACATTCGGATGTGCTGGCTGTAATTATACCATATATTCAGCGTAATGCATAGTTGCATAAAAACAAAAATTGATTTGTGTTTGTACACTTGTAATTACTGCTAATTTTCCATAATGATATGGTAATGTGCACAACAGAGTAATGTCGCTGGAATTGCTATGTAGTCAGCATACCTGCATGGTAAAAAAATACACATACTAAGGGGCATTAATTTATTTAAATCGGCAGCACCAGCACCAGGAGGCAATTAGTTCTCATCCACAGTGTAATTGCACTGCTTAAGTTTATTCGGATTCTGAACCATTAAGGTTAAAGGCAACGGTGTCATTGTCTTCAATTAATGTAGTGCCAATTCTTTAGGGAACAATTCCCTCACACATCTAGCAGTGTAGTCCCAATGATTTCATGGGAACTACACAGACAGAATAATTCATAATTTGCTTATATTACACAGTAAGTAGTAAGTCTATATTTCCCCATTGTGGCCACTAAGAGCACGTGTGCCCAAGGATGGTTCTACTTTGATGAGAACAGCACTACTTCAAGTGATGTAGACTTAACCCAGACCCCATGATAAGATGAATATAATTCCCTTGCTCAAAGTGTCATGTTGTCATGGACTAGCTGGATACAGAGGAGTGGTGGGAGGCACCAGCTGGGGAACCCCCAAGGGAACTCCCAGAGTAAGAAGGCTCAGAGCCAGGGGATTGTTGGTGGGATGACAATGTGTGGTCAGGGGGAGAAAAGGGAGCATCCTGAGGGGAGGAGGAGGAGGAGGAGAGAAGGGAGGTGTCAGAAGCAGAAGAGGCAACTGCGTTTAGTGAGCAGGAAGATGCTATGGCAGAGAGCAGGCTGTGGCACAGAGCAGTCCAGACTCAGAGGCAGGAGAGGAGAGATGAGGCAGGCTGCTGAATAAACCAGGGAGTCTCTCCCTCCTGCTGTGCCCAACTCCCCTCCCACCTGGTATCCCAGAACCAGAGGACGTATGAAGAGGGAGGAGCAACGACAGACACAGTGAAGAAGTCTAAGATTGCTTGGGAAGGACCTGGGGGAGGAGCCTTGCAACTGCCTCACTGGGGAAAGGTCTACCGGGAAGAGTTGCTGGGATCAGTAGGCCTGCATAGTTTTGGTTTCCTTGACTAAAGAGTTAATTTTACCTACACCAGTGTTTTTTTATTGCTGACCTGCTCTTAACTCCAGCTCCTGACACATGTCTCCCTGCACAGTGTTCCATAACATAATTATATGCTAAAACTATAATCTGAGTTTTCCTACAGCTAGCACTACAACTTGTGTGTTGAAGACCTTACAGTCATGTGAATTCTGCCATTTCTGCTGGATCCCCAGGTCTGCAAAATTGGACTAGTAGCAGATCATCGTGGCACCACTGACAGTGTTGTGTTGGTCTGTGCGGAAGGATAAGTTGCACCAAATACTCCAAGGTGGAATGTACACACATATTGAAAAAACGCTGTGAAAATGCTTTTTTTAAAAAAGGTTTTGAAAAACACATCGATTTTGCCATAGCTCACTGTTGCCATCTAGTGTCACATTTGTATATTGCACTTTATAACACACTTAAAACATTTTATTTGCAGCTGTATAGCTGAATCCCAAGACTCAGACAAAAGGGGGCAGGGAATGTGGACACATCAAAGGTGTCAGTTGGCCCACTGGAGTCTTTGAGCCTCAGAATTTACTGGCCATGCTAGGTGATGGTGTCAGGACTACTACTGAAGTAGACATTTTGTAGGTAGTATACCTTTATGACAGATGGGACTATAAACTCCAGATATTACTGAGCACCAACTCCAATGATCTCTGGCTAGTTGCTATTCTGGCTGAGGTTGATTCAAGTTGGAGTCCAGTATCTGGAGGGCCATAGGCCCCTTACCCCCTACTATGAAAGGAAGTAGCAATGCGGGGCAGCTCAGACCCAGGTGCTCAATCCTCTTGCTGTTGTTATCTTTTATACTTTAAAAATAAAGCGTTTTGTGTCTTGGTTCTGCCTCAGTTATTGGATACCATTACTGATATGGTGTTGCCAGCATTGCCCAAAACTATAATTCATGTGTTAATTGAATTGTAAAATTTGTGGCACAACTTTCGCTCAAATGATGCTCAATGTGGTTTATGTAAGTAAATAATTTAGCTACTCATGAATGAGGGATCATATCCGCTCCATTCCGTCATGAACTTTTAAAAAGAAGTATTATATTGTGTGTATAATTGTAGGTGGCTGTTTTTAAGTCCCTTAGAACTACTAAGGGTTGGCTCTAGCTAAGTTCTTTTCAGAGTAAATGAACTGAAATAATGAACCTAAGTTAGTCATGTCTAAACAAAATAAAAAATTTCCTTCCAGTAGCACCTTAGAGACCAACTAAGTTTGCTATTGGTATGAGCTTTCGTGTGCATGCACACTTCTTCAGATACCATGCATGCACACGAAAGCTCATACCAATAACAATCTTAGTTGGTCTCTAAGGTGCTACTGGAAGGAATTTTTTTATCTTGTTTCGATTACGGCAGACCACCACGGCTACCTACCTGTAATTAGTCATGTCTGTTAACTTCAGTGGGTGTACCCTGAGTAGGACTACAACCCTAAGGCACTGAACAAAAAATGCAATTGGAAGATAATCACTGTTCACAGGTGTGCCATCTGGATATGTAATAAACATGAATATCTATGGGGGGAGTTGTCGGTGTTGTTATGGTGTTATTTAATTTTTCAAATGTCTTATCTCTTGGGGAGTTAAAATGTTTTTTTAAAGGAATAATTAAAAAGGGATTGGATAGATTAGAAAGCTTTTGAGGCTTTTGGTACCAGCATTTCAGGTTGTTGGGTGTTTTTTTTAAGCAAACAGCAGACTGTGGGTTGTAATGAAAACTAAGAAGAGTCCGCTGGATCAGGTTAATGGCCCATCTAGTCCAGCATCCTGTTCATGCAAACTAGACGACTGTGAGAAACCTGAAAGCAGAACCCAAGCACAGCAGCATTCTCCCCTCCTGTGGTTTCAAACAACTGGTATTCATAAGCATTCCTACCGCCGGTCACCTGTGTCCTCGGTATGTGCAGAAGTGCAAAACTCAATAGGCTGTGGTTGTTGCTCTTTAGATTTCTTACCCACCCTTCAGTATGAAGTCCCAGGGCAGGTTAGAACAATTTAGAAGTAGTAGTAGTAGAAGAAGAGTTTGGATTTGCTATCCCGCTTTATCACTACCCGAAGGAGTCTCAAAGCGGCTAACATTCTCCTTTCCCTTCCTCCTCCACAACAAACACTCTGTGAGGTGAGTGGGGCTGAGAGACTTCAAAGAAGTGTGACTGGCCTAAGGTCACCCCGCAGCTGCATGTGGAGGAGCGGAGACACGAACCCAGTTCCCCAGATTACGAGACTACCGCTCTTAACCACTACACCACACTGGCTCTCTCACACTGGTACAATATTAAGGGTAAAGGTAAAGGTACCCCTGCCCGTACGGGCCAGTCTTGACAGACTCTAGGGTTGTGCGCCCATCTCACTCAAGAGGCTGGGGGCCAGCGCTGTCCGGAGACACTTCTGGGTCACGTGGCCAGCGTAACAAAGCCGCATCTGGCGAGCCAGCGCAGCACACGGAAACGCCGTTTACCTTCCCGCCAGTAAGCGGTCCCTATTTATCTACTTGCACCCGGGGGTGCTTTCGAACTGCTAGGTTGGCAGGCGCTGGGACTGAGTAACGGGAGCGCACCCCGCCGCGGGGATTCAAACCGCCGACCTTTCAATCGGCAAGTCCTAGGCGCTGAGGCTTTTACCCACAGCGCCACCCGCGTCCCTTGGTACAATATTAAGAACTGTTAAAAACAAATTATAATCAAGAAAATAAGATGAGTCCTAAAACACACATCTCAAGTGTCAAAGGCCAGGGTAAAAAGGTGCATCTTCAGCTAATGGGAGAAACTATATAATGAAGGTACCAGCTGCACCTGTAGGGAGGGAATTTCACAGTTTAGCCGCAGCCGCAGAGAATGCCCTCTTCTGGGCCACTGCTCCCCAAATTTCTGAGGGTGGTGGAACTACTAAGAGGGTCCCATTCATACATCAGAGGGTCTGTGGGGAAGGAGCCAATCTTTCAGATATTTTGGACCTCAGTTGTTTATTGCTTTGATCAATTCAAGCTGCACCTTGAATTGGGGCTGGAGACAAACCAATGGTGCTGTTTCAAAACTGGGGTTATGTATGTTCTAAATGGCAGTAACTTGAATTGCATTTTTGACTCATTGAAGTTTCTGGATCACTTTTGAGGACAACCCCACATTTAGTCTGTTGCAGTCATCCAGCCTGGGAGAGTGCTGAAGAATACCATGTACACTGCCTTGCCTTTTCATCATGGAAGAAAGACAGGATATAAATGGAATAAATATCATTAATAAATAAATTGGTAGGTTGAGCCAGGGGTGGCCAGGGTTTGGTTCCAGAAAGCATGCTATGATATGAATGCATTTGCAATAACTCTGAATAATAATCTCCCAGCCCCAATCTCTTTCACATCTCATTTTTTACCACATTATACCTCTGGGCAAACAAGCAGGACTCATGTACCTTGTGCTGCTGTTGGTGTGCATTAAAAAATAAGTTGATATTTCATATTACTCCCTCTGTTACTAGCATGCATACACTGTGTACATCAATGGCACTATATACACAAGGAAACATCTAATCAATAGCAACTACCACAAACTGAATTCCCAATTCCTACAGTTGCTGTATGTTTGCATGTCACCCAGGTGTTACAGGTACAGGAGCCCATTGAGGAAGAGGAAAAATCATGCTGACAATCCCAAGGATGGAATCAATTTTCAGAGCTGGTGTCAGATGAAATATCAACTTCTCAGCAACCTCTATTGTTTTTGTCTAGACATGAAAAGTATACTGCCTCTGAGCATATGTTTTAGTTTGTTTATTAAAACAGATCTATGCTGCCTTTTGATTGAAAATCTCCAAGGCAGCTTAAAGTACATAACTAAAAAGAGCAGAAATTAAAACCATTGCATAAAACCCAAGGCAGCAAACTAATAAAAGCAGCAGAAGCCAAACCAAAGACACAAAGTAAGCAGGAACAGCATTCGTTTGTCAGTTAAGGAGTCATTATACTCCAAAAGATACCTGAAAAAGATCAGCCTTATGTCAGAAAGCTAGAAAGGCAGAGTATGAGTGCTCTTCCTTTTAGTATTGAGACCTTGCCATAACCACCATCCACTTTTGAAGGCAACAGTTTTCTAGATCAGGGTTCATGGCTTATCTAGAAAACTGTTGCCTTCAAAGGTGGCTGGTGGTTATGGCAATGCCTCAGTGGTAAAAGGCATTTACTTGTAAAGCCCTCATCTTTTATTTTCTTTCTTAAATGAAACAGAAAGCTGGATGTTGATGCTGCTCACCAGGTGTTTGACTAGCTAGTTGGGCAACCTTCTCCAAAGACTGGAAATAACACTGATATATTCACTTGCATTGTACCTCCTACACTGGAAATGCTTTACAAATGATGTTCACCTTTTTATTTTTTATAAAGTCGAAGGAATAAATACATGTTAGTGTGAAAATCACCCCAGTGCAGAGGCTATTAATCTTCACCTGGCAGGAAAAGTCAGACATACGTGACCTTCCATGAAACCCTCTGCCAAACGGAGGTGGGAAAAAATTACACTTCGGTCTTTCAAACAGATTTAGGCTGTGTGCACAACCACCAGCTTTTTTTGTAGCTAGGTTATTCTTTTCCCCAATTTGGACTGAAGCTGTTTGGGCGGTGGGTGGGTGGGATCAAAACACTGTATTTCATAGAAATGGCAGGATAGGTGTGGATTGTGGCTAATGCTGTTTGTACACTGCTTCCCAAACCAACAGTGGGAGCACACTGGGTGAAGAGAAAACGGATGTGTGCACACAAGTCATAGGCAGAATTTTTCCAGAAGTTCAGAATTTTAAACCTAATAGTGATCTGGTAGTCTCAGGCATCAGCCCTGTGAGATTCGATTAGATCAACTAGTTTTTGCAAAGGGGAAAGGTCAGGAAAGTTTTGCTCAATAGAAAGCTTTAAATGCAAGTGTAGAGGTTCAATCGTTTTCTTTCCTTTTTCCTTTTTGTAACTAGTGAAAACTTATGTTTTCTGTTACATGCCATTGTAGGGGCATGTAATGCTGGTCTCAAATTTTTATCCAAGCAAAAGAAAATAATACAAATGCTTTTCTCCTCCCAACTGAACTCCTGCTATATCTCACCTACCAAAAATCCTCCAGCCTACCACTTAGCAAGGACCTGCTAATGTTCTGGTGGCACTGAGAGAGAAAAGAACAGAAGGGTATTTTCTCCTGCAGCACCCAAGAACAAGTGTGCCAAGAACAAGACCCAAAGACAACCATGGATGTTAGTAGTCCATGGGAAATTTGCATTCCCCAGATTAGTTGCACCTGGTATAGAGTGTAGTGGCTTGAAGGGGTAAAGAAGGGGGCAAGGCATGGGAGATCAGTACTTTTCCTTAGTTCCTCCCATTCTCTGTCACCAGAAGTGGGCAGGAAGGGGAGTTTTATTGGGTTGGAATGAAGGTCAGCGAGCCTCACAGGCAGTTTGGTGGGAGTGGGCGGACCACCTGCACTTATTTTATTCCTTTCTTGGAAAAGACTTGTATGAAACCATACAAGTAATTTATTCCAAGGATTCTCTGAGATAGCCTTATTGAACTCATTGGCTTACAAGGCTGGTGCAAGTGGTTTTGTTTGTTGTTTGCACTTTAGTATAGAGTTAAGTGAGAGCTTGTGTTGAGCATGTGCTACAGAACCTCTTGTGCTGTCAGTGGCTTGAGGCACGCCACAAATTGCGTGGAGAGCTGGCCATATCAGAAGGAGTGAAGAGCCCTGGATGCTTCCAGCATAACGGGTGCTCCCTAAATTCTACATCCTGGGGACCCAGGCAGCTGTGTCTATGGTAGAGACAGCCCTGTTTCCCAGGAGACATTCATAGGAGACTGGACTGCATCAAATTTAGATTCTGTGGGGTTGGTTTTTTAAAAGAAAGGATCACTGGGAGCTGTCTTAAACCAAATCAGACCATTGGCCCACGCAGCTCAGTATTGTCTCTCCTGATTCTCAGTGGCTCTCCAGAGTTTCAGGACATTCCTAGCCCTACTTGGAAATGCTGGGGATTGAACCAGGGCCCTCCTAAATGAAATGTGGATGCTCTACCACTGAGCTACAAGAACTCAAGCTCAGCTCAGGGCTAGTGATGGGTTAAGTGCCTTTGGCTTTGACCCCAGTCTTCTTGAATGCTCACAGAAGATCACAAAAGCAAATGGTCTCTAGAGAATAGCACTGAAGAACATTCATTAGAAGCACTCTGTTGGATCAGTCCAAAGTATGATTGATCCCTGGGCCTCTAGAGCTAATTTTGATCTATTTAAACAACGTTTTGAAGCCATCTAAGTTGGTGGCTTCACTGCATCCTTTCGTTGCAAGTTCCACTATATGTGGTGCAATGAAGTATTTCTTCTTGTTGGCCCTGAATCTTCCATCTGTAGTGGCTCCCCATTTGTAGAATGCTCTCCCCCAGCACCTTCATAAAATATTTGTAGGCACCAGGCGCAAATGTTCCTCTTCAACCAGGCCTTTTAAATGTGTTTGTAGGAAGGGTCCCGTCCCCCGTTTTGCTTTACTTATTTACTTGTTTTTATCCTGTATTTTATTCTGTGAACCACCCTGAGATCTTATGCTGAAGGGTGGTATATAAATCTAATAAACAAATAGAATTTAAAATGTGCCCTCAGGTCTCAAGAGTTTGGTGCCCCTGCCCTGCGAGTGGGGAAAATGAGCTCAGGGCCACATTTGGCATGATCTAGACTTGCCTTACATTGGTGTGACACATTCTGAAGTGCATGTGCTCACCTCCACCACTACTTAGCAGCAGGTCTGCTCACTGCCTCTGTTTGTGAGATAGTTAATAATACAATGCTGTGCCAGTACACTAGACCTCACAGTCTTCTTTATTCCCTCATCTGTGTTCTATAGAAGACGGTGATTTATATCTTGTTAGGGCACCAAGAGAAGCCTTGAGTTAAAGCCCTCCTATGCACATCCTATTTCATAGGGACTTGTCCCCCTCTTTTTTCTTTCGCTTGATCCGCTTAATCTTTTAATGCATAATTAGGGAAAGTGCACAATTGCAAATTTCCCTTCAAGGCAGGGCTCTCTCATTTGCCTAAAACAGCCAGCCTGTTCTGCCATCAGCGAAATGAACGAGGGAGAGAGAGAGAGCGAATGAGAGGAGAACGAGAGCGAGCGAGCGAGCGAGCGAGCGTATATCTCATTGCTTTTCTCAATGGCCGGCTGTTCTCCAGCTCGCGCCTCCCTCCCACTACCTCTGTTCATTTGCATAATGAATTCCTCCGAAATGGCCATTGGCTGCCAGTAGCCGCGCTCGTGCGTGATGTCAGCGCTCACAGGGTAATGCCAGGGTTGTGGCGGGTAGTTGGAGCCTGTGAAAAATCTTCGCAGCGGTGGTGCCCGCAGATAGAAGAGAGCGAGGCTGAAGCGCCAAGCAAACGTGGAGTAGGAGTCTCGACTACCAGCAGCGGCGGCGGCGGCAATAGTAGAAGTAGCAGTTGCCTTTCCGGCTGGAAGCGAAACCGCGAAACCACCACGCTCTTCCCTTCAGAAAAAGCAGCGAGAGAAGGAAGGGCGGGCGGGTGGGCAACCGGGAGAGAATGAGCGTCTCACCTGCCACGGCGACCGGCCAGCCTGAAGAAAGCGACGGCGAGTCCTGAGGTAATTCGAAAGGCCCGCTGTTCCCGCCAAAAAGGAGCTCCTCCGTCACCTGCCAGGGCGCAGGGAAGTCGAAGAAGAAGAGCCCAGGCTGCGAAGGGAGCTCAGTGCCTGTTCCGGGCGACTCGGGGCCAAACGACTCGGGGGAACCTCCGGGCAAGGAGCCTGCGCCAGAGAACCCGGCGAGGAGGGAAAGGAGAGCGCTCGCCGGGGCCTGGGAGAGTCACGCCAGCGGGCCAGAAGCGGGGGCCCCGTCGCTTCCCGAGACGTCTGGACGACGCGGGACTTGAAGAGACGCTGCGCGCCGCCCCCTTGCAACTCTCAAAGCTGTGCGCAGAGGCGCGAGGAATCCGGAGAGAAGTGGTTCTTTGGCCCCCAGGAACCCGCCGAGGGGAAGGTTCCGCCCCCCCCCCCCAGACACCAAGCGGACGGCGGCGTTTGGCCACAGACTTGGCGAAGCGCGAGGGAAAACGCGCGGTCCGTTCCCTTGTTTCAAAACCAAAAACGAATCTCCGGCGGTCAGGGGCGCGCGCGCGCGTTCCTGTCGCCGCCTGCCAGCGGCTGGGCGCGAGGTCGAGGCAAGCGCCCCCGCCTCCACCTTCCTCCTGCCTCTTCAGGGAAGAGGCTGCCACAAGGATGTGGCGGGACGTTTAGACCGTCTCGGGCGCGTCTGGTGGCGGCGGTGATTGGAGCGCGAATCCGCCTCGTGTGCTGCTGGTGGCTCCGCTTCAGGAGGATCCGCCTCAGCGGCCAGTTGGTTCCCGCTGGTGCCTGAAGCGGGAGGAAGCTTACTTTTCGGACTCTCGCCTCTTCCCCGCCCGCTCCATTCCATGGCAAGATGAACGCCGCCGGTCTGCCGCGGTTCTTCTTTCTGGCCGTTCTGGCCGCCTTGGCCGCCCAAGCGGTGCCCCGGGAAGCGGGGAGCTCCCCTCCGGGCTCCCGCCCGCCGCAGCGGGATGCGCCGAGTTTCTCCCGGCAGCAGAGGAAAAGCCTGGCCATGGATTTCATCGTGCCTTCTCTGTTCCGGACCTACCTGCGGGAGCTGGTGCTGGGCGGCGGGGAACCCTTGGGCGGGTTCAAGGCGCGCTGCAGCCTGGTGCTCGCCTGCCAGCCGCTGCTGCGCGCGGTCAGCTCTTGGCTCCCCCGGAGCGGGTCGGCGGCGCCTGCTGGCCGCGCCAGAGCCCCGTCCAAGGTGCTGAAAGGCGGCTCGGTGAGGAAGCTGCGCCGCGCCAAGCAGCTGGTGCTGGAAGTGGGAGAAGCCAACCTGCGGGAGGACTGCGCGTGGCATCCTGCCGGGGAAGGAGCCCAGGCAGAGGCACGCCAGATCGAGTTCACCCTGACCGAGGAATTCAGCTGGTGGATCCGCTCTGGAGAAGGCAGGCTGAGGATCCGGCTGATGCCCGAGAGGAAGGCGTCCTTCCAGGGCAGAGAAGGCAGTTTATCAGCGGCGATCAGAGCCTCCCAGCCCCGTCTGTTCTTGCAGATGGCCACCAGAGGTGAGCAGCTGCTTAGCGACTTCTGCATCCGGACAAGATGCAGGGCTTCTCCCTTACTAGCGGGATGGGGGGGGGGTCAAATCTGTCCCTGGAGAAAGTTTGGGAACTCTACCAGGAATGAAATAGGGGGGGGGGCAGAGGTGTCTTTGCCTTCCCAGAGCCCACCCCTTCGGGCTAGGATGATTTGGAAACCTAATCTCAGAAACCTCTAGGAGGTATTCTGCTGCTGCCTCTAAAGTCGACTCTACTTCTTGTAGAGAAGTTATGTAGCTTATCACAAGAATCCACTGGAAAGAGTTTGTAATCTGCCCTGAAATTTCTGCACAGATCTTAAAATAACCAGTCACCACTGCAGGAAAGGGTGTGTATTTCTGAATGGAACTGAAAGAGTTGCATGGAAACTACATGCCTGTTGTGCTTGTCTAAATTCCTCTTCTCCCTTAGTTGCTTGGCCTTGTGGTGTCCAGTGCAAAAATATTGTACTGCAGGCTGATGGGCATAAGGCTCTGCAGTACTCTATTTGGGAACCTTGATCCTCACATAGTGGCATAAAGGGTTGTTATCGAAGGCAAAGTTCTTCCTTCCTTTGACCAGGAAGCTGCCTTCTCCCTCTTGTAGAAAATAATAAATGAGTAATCATTATCACTATGGTCTAAAAAGCATCTAGTTTGGTTCCAAAGCACTTTGGTTAGTCTACTAAGAAGCAGTTGGGCTGTGGACTGCTCTGGTTCTAGATGTTTATTTTATCTTGGGAGATGCAAGTGGTTCCTTGAATTTCTGTATCATTGGCTAACAAATCACTGTTGTTCCTGGTTACCCAGAAGAAAGTTCCACTGATTTCAGTGGGAATTATTTCCAGTTAAATGTACCCAGTAAAAGTAAACCACATTTTACAGGATTATTCAAGACAGAGAGTAGAGAGGGTCTTGAATCTCTTGGCCCTGGAAAAAGAGAGATACAAAATGAAGTTTTGATTGGATCAAGCATGTTTGTGAAAAATTGTGTGTGGTTTGAGTTTCAAGGAACTGTAGCCTAGAAAAAAGGCTTTATGAAGTGGTTGGTTGATAAGCAGGATGTATTTCTTTAGCTGTGGTTCACAAGTCTCTCTGGTCTCTCTAGTCTCATGTAAGTCTATAACTGCTAAAGCTGTCAACTGATTAATGACCAGTGACCAGTCTTCATTTCAATTTATCTCTTCTTCCATTAATTACTGGATTAAAATCAATATCTCTGCATTCCAGTATGTGTGTCTTAAACACATTCCTTCAATCAATAGATTCCTACTGACTGTTATCAGCATGCCGTAAAAAGTTTTCTGTAAGATACAGTGTAATTCAAATTCCTTGTGTTTAATGTATGACACATTAATTCAGTGAAACGGATGAAAATTTGTCCCCATAGCTTGCTTGTAAGGTTACAGAAATTACATTATGGATTACCTTGGGGATATAAAGTAGGATAACAGCTAACTCCTCAATTTTGTTGAACTACTGATTTAAGTTTATGCAGCCAATGAATTGAAGTAGACTAAACTGCTGTAAAGTAGAAGTATTTAGGTTTAATTAAATTGTATACCAGACTGCCAGTTTTCAGTTTACTGATTCCAGAGTAGTTCTGAGCTCCCTTGGGCAACTTTAGAGTAAATGGAGTGAAGACTGTACTGTGTGTTATGCACAAGCAGAGTATACTGAGAAGTCCCAGAATTTATTTCTTAAGGAAAAATGCCTAGACAGTGCATAAAGTCAATGCACAGGGACAAGAGACACATTCTTGGAAGAGAAGCATACACATGGGAAAACCTCTTAGTATCATTCTTCTTTTAATGACATTTTTGTTTCCAAAGGGAATACTTCTATATTCTAAGACAGTAGTGGCCAGTTGACAGCCTGCAGGCTGCATTCAGCCTATACTTTGATTCTCCCACTACTCTTTATACCAGGATGAAATCAGTATGAAAGTCCATCACATGACCTTCTGTTTTGGAATGAGATTGGCACTTGCTGAGATCTTCTGTTCAGGGGAGCATAAGCAAGATATCCTGGTGGCTGCAATGCCATCATTTCCCAAATTTCTCTAGGCCATGAATAGCTTTACCAGGCAGGGCCTGTCTCTTCTGACTGAAGAAACTGCCTGCCCCTCCTCTGAGAGATTGACTGATGACCATATATATTGATTCAGTCTCATTAACTCCTGTAAGGTTAGACCAGTGCAAGAGATGACTGAACTGCATGCCCCCTTGTTCCAATTGTATCCTGTTTAATTTCCTGATTTAAAAAAACACAGAGATCCCTTCTTCTCCCCATATGTTGAATGCGGATACGATCTAGACTGCAGCTTTTTCTTATCCCTGTCATTGAAGTAAAATTATGGTGTAAATTAACCTCATATCCCTTATAATGTGCCATAAGGACATAAGCTAGCATTTTATAATGCAGAACCCTAATCAGTGGAGTGTTAGTAACCCCATAGTTAATGGCCTGCAGAGCAGTCTTAAATACATCTTTCAAGAGAGTTGTATATTCCGATTGGTTCGGAAATGAAAGCTGAAGCATCCACCTTCTGTCTTATATAGGAATAAATGGTCCAGAAAGTTTAAAATTGCTGATAGGACTTCAGTGGGCACAATCAAGATTGAAAGCATTCTAACCAAAATAAATTGGGCAAGCAGGGCTTTTACTCAGTTTTTTGAGCTATGGTGATGGACCTCCTGTGGACACTTTAAAAAAACATGTTGCTGAAGCTCTGCCCTCAATTCCAGAACAATCAAAGATGTGATTTTCAGAGAAACAGATCCCACAGATCCTTCTGGTTACTATTTGGGATGCCTGTGGGTTATATTCTTTCCATATGTTACCTACCATTCTTCTGAGTGATTCTGTTGCTGGGATTGACAGTAGTTCAGACCTGCTGTTAGTTATATCTTCAAATATATTATATTTGCTCCGTGATTAAGTATGACCATGCATTTAGTTTGAAGGCATATTTAATTGATGCTTTGTTAATAACACAATCTACAAGCAGCAGCTCATCTACACACAAGAGCTACCAATGTTGTTTGCAGGAGCCAAGTTGTTGCAGAAAGGGCATAGCTGAGATCTTCCTTGCAAAACATGTAAGCAGTTGTTCAGCTTAATAGGAAACATGTTGCAAACAATGCAATCCTAAAGTCAACAATGCAAAGCCTTTACACTCTCATTGGTAAACAGTAGCCTTTTCCTTATTGCGTGTTTAGTGAGGAGTTCACAATTGCCAGAAGTTGAGATTAATAATTAACCTGACTTTATTTATTTATTTAGGCTGGCAAAGTTGTTCTTTGTGTAGATTGAGATTAAAATATTGATGGTCTGGGAAGCAAAGTGTAGCTGAACTCTGCCTCTCAAATGAGCAAGAAGTTCCAGTAAATGTTCTTGTTGCCTCAACTGTCACTCCAACCTCTACTCAGAACCCACTGAAGGTTATTTTAAAAAATTGCTTAGCTAAAGTCTATATCCTTTCCCTATTTAACAAATCACTCTGGAAGAGATTTCTATGAAGGATAATCCTCAGCGTGTGTGGGAAGTATTATTAAGAAGACAGTGAAAGATTGCAAGAAAAGCCATCTTAAAGGATGGCTGCAAAAGCTCTATGGAACACCCCGCAGAATGTGTCAACAAAAGTCCTTAGATGAAATGCTCAATTCTCAACAGTTAAGCATAACATCCCTTGTGTATGGGGGTTCTGTGCTGGGGTTCGCAACCTTTGCCATGGTGACTTTTTCTAAGGATGTTTGCAGCTTTCAGTAATGTTCTCAGCTTACAGGATGGGTAGGCAAACTACAGCCCGGGGGCCAGATCTGGCCCAATTGCCTTCTAAATCCAGCCCGTGGACAGTCCGGGAATCAGCGTCATTTTACATGAGTAGAATGTGTGCTTTTATTTAAAATGCATCTCTGGGTTATTTGTGGGGCATAGGAATTCGTTCATTTTTATTTCCCCCCCCCCCCAAAAAAATATAGTCTGGCCCCCCATAAAGTCTGAGGGGCCAGTGGACCGGCCCCCTGCTGAAAAAGTTTGCTGCCTCCTGCTTTACAGGGCCAGTTTACAGGCAGGAGGTCCTTAAGATTTAGCAATGGCAAACTCTGAAGATGCAGAAAACGTTATAACCTTAGATAATTCTAGTAACGAAGTCCTGGTTCTTACATTTGCCAGGGACAGTTCCGCTCTTGCATGGTGGAAGAGGGGGCTACCTCTAATTCCTCCACCATGCAAATGGCATCACATGTGAGTCACGTGCTCCACACAAACATCTATTCGTATGGATGTCAAGTTCACACAGTCTCCTTCCTCACTCATGAACACACGCTGTTGGGGAGAAAGGACAACCTGGACTAGGCCTGTCTGTGTGATAGGGCATTTCTGTGAGTAGATTGCCCTGCTCACATTAGTGTGGTGGAGGGGAGTGGGTGAGCATGCTCCTCCACCTTGGAAGGACAGCTCTAGCCCAGCACCAGTGAATGTATGATCTATATCAGGCAATGATCTATAAACCACTGGGCCATGTATTTCATCTATACTGTAGACAAAGCTGCTTGTTATAGTGCCAGAAATGTTTTCATTTGCTCCTTGAAGCAAGTTTGTTAGGATGTTTCAGTAATCTGTAGATAGTAAGGAGGATTTACTGATGAATTGTTACCAATATATTCAAAAGTGTATGTGTATAGGGGTGCATATTAAAGCACAGACAGTGCAAGCCAATCTAGAGACAATTCAGAAGGTCATGCCACTTTGATGTATGAGACAGACTGAGATGTTGAACAGTGTTCCTAATAGGAATGCATAGTATGTCCATTTGAGACTTCAGGGTGCATTTCTTCCTAATCTATAGCACACATGTAGACTAATACTAATTTAATATGGGGTTATGTCTGAAGCTGTTCTGGCGCCATGGGAGTGTAATTGCATTTTTGTTAGAGTTACTGTTATGCTCACACTTCAAAAGCACCTGGAATGTTGTGCTGGAGGATTCCCTCAGTCTAGGCTTTTGGTTCCTATTTAGACTTTCTACATACCATGAGTGGTGAAGTTCCTCAGGTTTTAAGTAGTCAGAACTGGCCACTAGATTTTAGCATGGAAATAAGAAAATATGGTGCAGACATATACCAACCTGAACAAAGTAAACAGTAGGAAATGGTTGGAGACCAGTATATAGATGGAATTGATTGATGTTTACAACTAGATTTCTGACCAGGATGCCAACTAGTGCAGAGTGATTTCTGACTTAGGACCTGTTGCATTTTGGTGGGTTTTGGTCTGAAACAACTTGCAATGTAAGGTTTAACATAACCTGGAGATGTCCAGAGAAATCTGGAAGTAGGTCTTTGGCACATCAAGTAGTTCATGATGTCATCAGCCTTTTCACATCCTGGAAGCTATAAAACATATGCTGATAGGTCTTGCATGGCCTGGGAATGTCTGTAGGTGCATACTTTCATCTCAGATCATGGTAGAGTGGATTGGAGAATGCAAGCAGACATGGGTATTAGCAGATGGTTTTCATTCTACTCCAAGCCCTGCTGAAACTTTCCAAATTGGAATGAAAGGACATTGCTTATACTTACATGAGCAGGATTCATCTGTCTTTTTGATACTGCCAATGCTAAAATAGCCATATTAGAAGAAAAAGGCAAATGTGTATGTTAAAACACCCTTGCGCAACATAGTAAATAAATATATCAACCTTACGTTCAAGATCTGACACAGAGAAAATGCAATATTAATGAAAAGTATATGAAATTCAACTGCTTCAAACGGGATAGCTGGAATTAGTTGCATGGATGTATAAGTACTTCCATCTTGCACCCATGGCAAGTTATTGGGTATTTAGGTTGCTCAGTTTAGTGCTAAACCAAAAGTAGTACAGTCATGCCTCATGTTATGTTTGCTTCATGTTACATTTTTCAGGTTGTGTCCCACGGTGACCTGGAATTGTCCGGAAAGGGTTACTTCTGGGTTTCGCCACTCACGCATGCACAGAAGTGCCAAATCACACTGCACACCTGCGCAGATATGGCGCTTCAGGTTGCGGGCTTTTCATGTTGTGAACGGGCCTCTGGAACGGATCCCGTTCGCAACCAGAGGTACCACTGTACTCACAAAGAAAAAGCATGAAATTTTGCATGGTGTTGTGAAATGACCTTCCTCTGCTGCCCAGCAATCTTCCATTTGGACTTTGCTGCCAGTGCTGACTGTTATTTGGGCTAGTGGGGTAAAGCAGAGGGACAGGCACAGTAATTGACTTCTAGAAATAGAATATGTTGACAGTTCTCCTGACACCAAGAAAATTCTCTGCCTGAATGTTCTCCTAGGTAGCTTGAGGTAGGTCACTGTGGCTCACTATGCAGTAACTCTCAGAATGCTTTGTTCCTGAATCATCCTTTGATGCCCTGTCTTCCACATTGCCTTCAGGTGCTACCCCCCTCCATGGTCTTTAATTCTGAAAAAAGAGGGTGGTTTTGCATGCCTGCCTGCTCCCTCTCCATAGATCTCTGTTCTTGGCACCACCCTGGTAATCAGTTTTAGAAGGATGGGCTCCTCCTTTTGTCCATGTTTTTGTGTTGTACCTGTGTAGGAGCCCTCCTAAATCTAGGCCTTGCTGATTTTGAATAGCTGCTGGCAGACTCCACAATAGCCCTACCCTTTAGGGTTTAGCCTTAGGATTTGTTAACATTATATTCCTTCACATAATATTCAGTGCGAAATATAGCACAGTTAAAATTCATTATGGATAAGCCACCAAAAAGTTAACACTGTGGCAGGTGGTAGTATTTCTTCCATATCATGTAGAATCTAGGAATCCTTGGAGAGAAAGTCTTCTGACAATGGCAGTCCCAAGGATGAGATGGATCAACTCTCTTTTCTATGCCACATGGAGTCATGGACACTGGAGTCTGCATCTCTTCCTCTGAATCAGACCCTGATGTTTGGATCACAGACTCCTTGGAAGATCAAGAGAGCTCTGAGATCCCCACAAACTGAAATACGAGGGTCTAGAAGACATCAACTTCTGTGGTAAAGGGCCCTTTAACTGACCATATGTAGCACTCAGGGAATGGAGCCTCTACCTAGCCCAGGCTATAAGATTTGCCCTTTGCTTCAGGGCATTGCTGAGACAACTTAGATCAGGCATAGGCAAACTCGGCCCTCCAGATGTTTTGGGACTACAACTCCCTTTATCCCTGACCACTGGTTCTGTTAGCTAGGGATGATGGGAGTTGTAGTCCCAAAACTTCTGGAAGGTCGAGTTTGCCTATGTCTGACTTAGATGTTCTGCAGGTTCACTAACAGTGGTCCTCAAACCCACACACTGGTCCCTCACCAAGGTGCTGAACTTTCCTTGCCTTGCCTTCCTGTTTGCTTTGAATCTTGGGGCTACAGACCTCCCCCTTGCTTGGACCATCACCTGTCCTTATGGGTGGGACCCCCATGGATCAGGAAACATACACAATCCTGGAAGCCACCAGACACTCTTAGTTTGCGGTTAGGTATCTTTATGTCCTATATGCTATGGATAGGACGTTGATCATGTGCTATGGATAGGCCATTTTTATGACACCCTGGTAGAGAAATATAACATGTCTGGGAGCAAATGAGACTCTGTTAGGAAGTAAATTCAGCCAACTTCCAGTACAATTCGGGGCTGATAGCAATTGCACTAGAGTAATACTGTAACAGGTGGTGTGTATACAAATCTTTAGATACTAATGCTATAGCTACGTATTTTACCCACATATATTGGTCTTATACCAATTTAACTAGCATGGCCTCCCACAAAAAAGCCAGTGAACTGTAGTTTGATTAAGGTGCTCAGAATTCTCTGCTAGAGCTCCCCAGCATTCCCTGCCCTGGAGAACAGAAAAAACTATCAAATCAGTTTATATCTAGTGCAAAGTCATTATTAAATCTTAACTCCTTCCCCAGCTGCAATTCCACTGAAAATGTTCCTGTGCTGGAATTATGCTTGAAGGTAGTCTTCTATAGGTGTGAATTAGGTTTTCAAACCTAAATGATGGGGTAGGATGGGGGGCTAAGAAGTAGAAGCTGCAGTTCAGGTGGTGAGGCTCCATGACCCTCCATGGTCTCAACAGGCTGGCCATTTCCCACCCCTGGCTTGGATCATATGATAATAATCATGATGGATAATTAATTTATTGCTATTCCTTTTGTTTGATTTTGTAATCCTGACAATAGAAATTGTGCTAAGAGTGAAATATTTAAACTGTGAGTGAGATCCTGAAAGCTACTGGCAATAACTACCTCATTCTGCTGTCTCACTATGGCTCTTACAAATCTGCTCTGTGCAATTATTTTGGTTGTGTTTAATTCTGTTGTATTTGCCTCATTTGAATGGGGTATAACTTCAGATGCAAGGCAACCTCAGCTGGTAATCTTCCTGTAGTTCAAAAGGAATATTTCCCCCATTGATTCTCATTGATGTCAGTCTAATGTGTAGGCATGCTTAATGTTTAAAGTGTGAAAATTCTCAGTTGGCCCAGTTATTAATCACCTGCATATGAATATGCAAATGACTTTTGCAACTATTGCCTTCAAACCTGCTCAGTTCCCACTGACTTCCATAGGATGTTAGTGTATACAATTGCAGTGTGTCTCTGTATTTCTACCATTAGTTGGTTCATGTTCTACATAGCCCATTTTTGTCAGTAATTAACATTCTCAATTTACAGATGAGTTCAACTTGGATTTGAACCCAAGTTTAAATTATAGAAACAACAACTACCCAATGGACCACATTGGTTTTCAATGGTCTCCACAGAAGTAAGGTTCAGAGAACAATTTAACTGCACTATGAACTATGCATGAAGAGCAGTTTCTGCATAACCTGAGCTTGGTGGAATTTCTAAGCAGTGCAGAACTGTATAGCCCTCAATTTCTGACTTATCTTGGTGTCTATCATAAGTATTTGTATGTCCGTCTCCCTCTAAACTGCTGGAATAGTTAAACGTGACATTTAAGTCATAGGTGTACCAAAATGTTGGTACAGGCTGTATTCCTGTATAGTAAAGAGATGCAGTTATTCACATTTACATTTGGGGAAACGTGGCAGAGAAAAGCTTTGTTTTCATGGATGCAAAGTGTCTTCAGAAGACAAGGAAGCTCCCAAGGCAGCACTATGACCATTGGATTATCTTCCCCATTGTCATTACCTATAATATGCACTGCTCCTGGCATGTTGTTTATTATGCTTCCGTTTGCTTAACTAGCATCAATTCCAAAGAGAGACCTGGCCTGAGCAGGTTCTCATCCATGATCCCTCCAAGACTTTTCCAAGAGTTGGAATTCTGTTTCATATAAATAGACTTGGCTCTGGAGAAGTTTCCAGTTAATACATGCTTCCGTCTTGTTTAGTTAGGAGAACAAGTAGATTCAGCAGCCAGGATGCCTGAATTTTCTCTGATCTGTTCAATAAAATGTCCTTTTGAAACGTAGTGAGTTATACCCCTCCTCCCCACTGCCGTCCCTTCCTGAGCAGTTTTCATGAAAAACAATTTATTTGACAAACCGTAGCCTTGTTCCCTGTTTGCACGCTGCCTATCTGTAGCTTATGGATGTCTCTGGCTTGTCAGAGTTATTTGCCACCTAATTTCAGCAAACGTTTTTCGGTCTGCAACTTGCTTATGCGAAGGTCACTATGTATATTTGATATTCAAAGTTCAAGCTCCTGTTTGAAGGCCAGTGATATGGATTTGTCTCTGGCTCTGAGCATCACACTTGGAAACACAGACTTGTGCCAAGCAATCTGAAGTTTGCTTCCTGAAGTATAATTTTACGTTTGCTTATCATTCGGCTGCCTTTTGTTAGAATTCTTAACAGTAACCCAACCTGCTAAAATATTGATAGGTAAAAATATATTGCACAATGTACCAGCCAAGTCAGAACAGTGTTTAATATATGGGAAAATATACAAGATTTCTTTTCAAGTGATTACTTTAGCTGGGGCTATTTTGTACATCTGTTTCTGAAAATTTGCAGTCCCTCAAGGGACACTGCGTTATGTAAATATTTAGCAGAAATATAATTATAGCTAGAAATCAACAGGAGGCAACAACTCTGCATGCATACCTGCTGCTCAAAGCATCTGAATGCTGCATTCAAACCACTTTGTATGTTTGTTTACCTGAAAGGAAGGCACTCTAAAACTAGTCATTATGTTTGGAAAATGAGGTCTAAATTCCTTTCCCCAAGGTATTTCGGCTACAACCGAAATCTGAGTGTAAATCCCCTTGACTCACCCTGGCTTACTTCTGAGTACACATGTATAGGACTACACTGTTGATGGGTCAGTGGCAGAACTGGAATGCAATCTCTACCTCACAAGACTGTTTCCCAAATTTCTCTTGAACTGATTGAATTATTACTCTTCCCTTATACAAAGAATATTCAGAAATGTGTGCTACGGCATAGGCGGCCATGCATAGATGAAAAAGGTCCTTTCTGAAATGAGCTACATTTGTCTTGCCTCTGTAATTCAGAAAAATTTGGTTGGAGAAAAATGTCATGGAAGCATAAATGCAGATTTGATAAGTTTGACCTTTCTTCTCTTCAGAACAATAAATGTCAGAAAGCTTAAAATGACAAGGTGGAATAGCTGGAGGTTATTTATGTCTTTAAATATTTAGGCAAGAAATGCATTTTGAGAATAACAGGCCAATCCACTACACCATAGGCGCACCTCCTCTAGTCTCAATCATATGTACCCACAGCAGCAAAAGCCGAAAACCAACCATGAACAGTAGTATACAAGAAATAATGTAGCAACACCGACAGACATTCCCACAGTGGCAACTACAGCAGCACCAGTCAATAATGGCATTGTGTACTGACAATATCACATCATATTCATGCATGGAGGGCATCAATCAACATGCAGAAGCAGTAAGGAGGCTATGATGATGTTATGGAGCCTGGTCCTCACCTCCTCCCACACACAATACAGAAGGATGCTGCCAAAATGCTGCCAAGAAGAGTCCACAGTGCCTCCCTTGTCAGAGGCGCCAGTGACTAGCAGTGAGAAGGGCAGCGAGTGAAGTGATGCATGAAGCCACCAACCTCAAGGCTTCCTCTCAGAAAAGAGTTTAATTTCCCTTGCAGTCCACACATAACCAGCCATTCCAGTCTCAACATCCAAGTCACACCCATAGGTAAGAGGCCTCCACATGTATTCCATATGGTGACAGCGCACACATTCCCCCCCCCTCTCTCACACAGACAGACAGACAGACAGACAGACAGACACACACACACACACACATTGGGAAAGTGTTTAAGTCTCACTGAGATGCCACACAGAAAATGGGACATATAATTGCACACAGTGTGTTTGGGTGGATGTCTGTGTGAGAGTAACACAGGTTTTGTAAGGAACAGCAGACACATAGCTAAGCAACATGATGCACCCTACACCAATAGGTTTACAGTGAACCATGATGTAAACTGGATGGAAAGGTGACCAACTGGTAAAAGTTGAGATGGAAAAAGGGAGAAGAGGCAGGGCTAAATGGAAAGCAATGTCCTAACCTCACATCCACAAAGAAGGCTCATGATGGTCCATGGCAAGTCCATGACAACGGTGGCTGTGCTTCACTACTACATGGTGGGAGCTTTTCTAGGTTGAGGCAGGGGCATGGCCCAGAGTATGTAAGCAAAATGCATGCTACACCACTACAACCTGTTGAGTGAACAAGCCACTACACAATATTCCTAACTGCATAGATTTACATTTATATCCTGCCTTTCTTCATTCAGCAGAACACAATGTAGCATATATAGAATTCCTAGACAATGCTGCTTATACAGGGTTCCATACAGGCAATGACCATACTCACAGCATAGCTGTAGCAACATTGCTGCGTCAAATGCTTTTAGGCTATAGCCTTGAGCTGTGTTCCATTGCTGAGCCTTATACCCCTGGTGATGCGCCCTGAGCTAAAACCACCTCATGCCAAGGGGGCTCTATGTGATTAAATGGATGTTGAACTACCCTGACAGTCACATCTCCCTACTCATGCCTTCTGGTGTCTGCATGTTGAGCATGGATATCTGAAAAGGGCAAGCCAGCCTATATACACAGGCTTCTCCTCTTCAGATGTTAGCATTCAATGTGAGACATCAGGGCTGGGGCCACCAGCATAACCCTGGAGCCCATGAATTGTGTGAACCCCTCCCTGCTTCATGCACATAACATGAAATGGAGGCCTTAATCAAAATATTATTTGATGTGGCGAGGGACAGGTGGCAGAAGCCAGTAAACTGTGCCTGTACATTAATGGCAACAGGGCTATTTTGATGGTGGCTGTTCTGGAACTGTTATGCTGAAAACCATGGTTGTGAAAAGATTCTGCAACAGGAGAAGCATGACTCTGGTATCCCACTTTACATTATATGTGATAAATTACTTTTACTTGCTTTCAATACAAGTTTTACAACAACCAGCACACTGCTTTCAAATAACACCTGCAAAAGGGCTCACAGACATACATGTGCACACATACACATGCACACACACACACACACACACACACACACACACACACAGAGCGTACACACAGCACACAAACACTGAACCACCTTCCTCTTGCCCGAAGCCTTTTTTTAATCCAACGTTGTTAATCAAAATTATCCTACTAGCAAGGATGGACTTTGGTGCTTTGGCGCCCTGGATTAGGCCAACATTTGCTCCTCCCCCAGTTCTTGCACCGTGGGCTCTTGCAGGGTCCTAGAGCCTTCATGCCTCCTTCCCACATCAGGGCAAGTGCTTACAAGGCATCCTCTCTGCTTGGTGTCCAGTGCTGGGGAACTGGTTGTGCTGCCCTAAAACTGCCTCTCTTATTGGTCTGTGGCGTTCTTCATGTTCATGTAATCCTAGGCAAGTAGCACTTCTGTTTCTCTTGACGCATGATTATCTGAATATTTTGGATGCACTCGGAGTCCTTTTAAAGATATGCTGAGCTACGTTGTATGCTCACCATTTTATTTCACCTGCATTGGCCAGAGTAAATAAACAAAACCAATCAAATACACACATACACACGAGTCTTTTTGATGAGACTCAGAACAGTATGTTATCAACTCCTAGAGTTGATAAAGATCCACTGTTAATTCAAAGGGAACGTCTGATTTATGTTAGGCAGCTGTCTGCTGATGATTTCAAAGTGTGCTAAGGAACTCTGGTTCAGCCCATTTTCTTAAAGCTATCTGATTAGCACTCCACTTCTTAGTTACTTCATTTGAAAGCTAGTACCTCATTTAAGATGGGACGTGGGTGGCGCTGTGGGTTAAACCACAGAGCCTAGGACTTGCCGGTCAAAAGCTCGGCGGTTCGAATCCCCGTGAAGGGGTGAGCTCCCATTTCTCGGTCCCTGCTCCTGCCAACCTAGCAGTTCGAAAGCATGTCAAAGTGCAAGTAGATAAATAGGTACCACTCCGGTGGGACATTTCCATGCGCTGCTCTGGTTCGCCAGAAGCGGCATAGTCATGCTGGCCACATGAACCAGAAGCTGTACGCCGGCTCCCTTGGCCAATAAAGCGAGATGAGCACCGCAACCCCAGAGTCGGCCACGACTGGACCTAATAGTCAGGGGTCCCTTTACCTTTACCTAATTTAAGAGGCATCTGGTTGGCCACTGTGAGAGCAGTATGCTGGTCTAGGCGGGACTTGGGCTTGATCCAGCAGGCCTCGCTTACATTGTTACATCCTTGCAATTTATTACCTTATTATGAACTTGCATTTGGTTGGGGGCCATGCAACAGCTCCTTTCCAGCGACAGGACACAAGAGGCTGGCAGCTCCTGCTCTAAGGTGTGGGGGTTTTTTTGCTCCTCAGTGACAGCAGCTGAGTTAGCTTCTACGCAATGTGGTCAGTGTGGTGACCACACCCTAGATATATACATAGGTTTCGCCAGGTCTGGTAGAGCAGGGCACCTTCAGAACAGTGCAGACATTTTGTTTGCCACATCCTTTTCCTTGGGGGCTGAAGTGGAGTTGTGAGAGCACAGAAGGCAGCTAATACATCAATGCTGAGGTTGGAACCGGAGAACCACTCTTCAGGAATCACATTCATCATTATGAAGTGCAAAGAAAGGGACCCTTGTCCCTAATGCAAAACAGTTCACAGATGCAGCACTGCGCCATAGCATGCCTCTGGAAGCAATCAGAATCAGTTCATAATATCACAGGATGCTGCCTTCCTCTAAACCAGCTTTGAATGATAGTGAGGCTTTAAAATCTTATTATTTAAACACTTTTCTCCGAAATACATGAGTTGGCTAAATACTCCATAAGCTTGTAAACTTCTGTATGTATGAAAGGTGAACCTCTTATACAAACACATTGCTGGGAACTGAGAGTTCAAGAAAGAGGTAATTCTCTAAATTGGGATAAAACAGAAAGGAGGCGCTGACAGAAACTGATAAATGACCGTACAAGTTTATTCATTCCCTTTAATTGAGTAGTTCTGGCTACATCCAGAAGATGGCACTAGCATGCACCTAGACTACAAATGTGACCTAAGCTATGTTTTTTTTTCCTTTTTCTTTTAACAAACAAACCATGGGCATAATCCCATAGAATTCAATTTGTGTGTACAGATTGCTGGTGTCAACTGAAAGTGTAGCTTTTACTGTCTACATTTTAGAGCCAAATTACATGTTACTATGTGTGTATTTTCTCAGAAATGTCCTTGTTTTAACTGAAAGCAGTGACAAGAAGCTGTGAATAGCGGTGAAGGATGAGCAGGTGGTATGAAATCTTTTTCCTTCCAGACATTTTCTACCAAAAATTGGTAACTTCCTGCTGCTTTTTGTCCTGCAGCAGGTAAGAGACAGGTACCTATATATTTATCCCTGTGAAATAAAAAGCATACTGAGGAATGTGTATATGGCTTTTGAATGCACAAAAATGCCTGGAAGGGGAAGAGTTAAGCTGCATCTCCCCTCCATAATTTCTTTCCAGGAGGCTGCTTTTAGTTACAAAAATAAAACATTGGGAATAAATCTGATTCAGTTTGCATTTAAAGGTAAACCTACCTAATTCACACTTTTTGAAACAATACTTGAACTAAACCTGAAGCACAGTGATCCTTCCAAATTTGCACATCTCCAAATTTTGCAGTGCAGTCCTCCAGCCAAGTAAGCCAAGTAATGTGTACAAAAATGCATATACCAGGGTAAAGTATGCAAAAAAAAATGCCCATATTAGCGAAACTAACATACAAAAATGTGTTATACTAGGAGAAATCTGTAATAAAATGCCGATGAATTTTCACAAGCGCTTCTTAAATAAATAATTAAATTGCAAACTGATGCAGAAATGTGGAGTACTGAACTGTGGAGTACTGAAAGATGGGGAAACTGAGGAAATTAATAGAAATAAGAATAGACAGGTCCAGAATAGACATCTGGAAGGTCCCAGGCCACAGAGAAGTTAGGCTGGCCTCAACTAGAGCCAGGGCTTTTTCGGCTGTGGCTCCGATCTGGTGGAACACTCTGTCACAAGAGACCAGGGCCCTGCGGGACTTGACATCTTTCCGCAGGGCCTGCAAGACAGAGCTGTTCCACCAGGCCTTTGGCCAGGGCACAGCCTGACTCCCTCCCTCGGCAATCTTCGCGGAGCTCTGGCCCAATGGTTGCCAGTGGCTTGAATTAATTAATTTTATAATGAATGATTTTAGAGTGTTGTTTATGCTGTACTTTTATACTGTTTTATTGTTGTTAGCCGCCCTGAGCCCGGCTTCGGCTGGGGAGGGCGGGATATAAATAAAATTTATTATTATTATTATTATTATTATTATTATTAGACAGATCTGCCCATCCAAGGTCCAGTGCCAACATCTCCAAGGATGCGATCCTGTGCACACTTTTCCTGAGCTGGCCTTCAGCACCATTCAGTTAGTACCTGCTCAAGTCTGCTATGAAATGTCAGCAGCACTATTGTATCTCGTATACTGAGAGATATGTAGTAAATTAAATTATATCTTTTATCAAACTAAGTGATTGCAATATTGAAAATTTCCATCACATATTCTCCATAAGGCAGAAATAACTGTTCCTCTGGGCAAAGTCTAACTGAGTGTAATCTTATTAATTACTACAATATGATTTTATAATCCTTTGTTCACAGAGCACTAGCCTCAGCCAGGTATCTTCCAGTTTAGCTGCATTTGTAGGATTTCTTTTTTCCACCCTGATTGCCCATACCTGAAGAAAAACTTGCAAATCTGAAGCTTACAACAAATTATTAGTTGATCCAATCAATGGGTCACATTTCACCTAGTTGAAATATCTTCACTTGGAGTATTAGACCAGCAGAAAATAGAAGCTCTTCATGAGCTCACACTTCACCAAAGGGGTCCTCTTCAGGCCCTATATCAGGCATAGGCAAACTCGGCCATCCAGATGTTTTGGGACTACAACTCCAATGATTCCTAGCTAACAGGACCAGTGTCAGGGATGATGGGAATTGTAGTCCCAAAACATCTGGAGGGACGAATTTGCCTATGCCTGCCCTATATCTTTTAGAAAATCAAATAACATTCTCAAGAAGAACCCAGGCCTCCAGTTCTGCTGTTATTCTAGTAGCCCCCAACAGCTTTCTTTAAAAATAAAATAAAACAGGCACATTTATTTATGGACTTTTGAGTAGAAGAATCTCAGATAAGTAATAGTGCAGGTGCTAAATTCTAGGTATATCTGACAGTCATAAAATGCTTGGTACAAAAACCACACCCCAAACAGGCTACAACTGACCTACCCACTGCTCCCTAAGACCACTTGCTGTGTATAGTTTGAGAAAAGTTGTATGCCATGCTTAGGACGACACAGAAGAAATGCTGTGAGCATTAACAGAAGAAAAAACACCAGATGACAAGGAGAAGGGAAGAAAGACAAAAGAGAAACGCTTCTTTGATGTCTCTAGATCCAGCCAAAATGTGGCCATACCTGTGGCTTGACTCAAGTCTGCTCACTAATTCCAAGCTGTGACTTATCCCAGGTGCACAGGTTCCCCCAGCCCATGTCTGTTGACTAACTGGATGGCCATGTGGTTAAATTAAAATGGCCAGTGCACTAATTGGTATTATTAGACTTTGTAGATGGAGGGAGCATGACCTTATGATTATTTCAGAAGCAGTTTTCATTACTGGTGCTAATTAGACTTGAAGTTAATGAGGAAGGATTACTATTCAGGGGCTTAAGATGAGGCCAGAACAGTTATTGTAGGTTAATTGTTCTTCTAAAAGACCCCATTTCAAGAACAACTCATTTTATCAACTCCCATCCCCACCCTTTCATGCTGGGTGAGATATGTTTGAATAGAATTCAAAACATAATTGCAGGACTGACCCCCCATCTATTGCTTGATCAGCAATCATTTTGCATCAGCAGAAGGTTAATAAAATGTTTAAGGAAAGAAATGCTGTGCATATGGTGAATACAGAATAGTCTGCCCTGCAGATATTTCCCATAAGCCTTTTTCAGTGTACCTTCTAACTCTGAAAAATGCAAACCTTCTAAAAACCCAGAAGGGAAACAGTTAATTTTTGTACTACCATAAGAATAAAATACATTTATAAGGAATCTGTAATTCAGGTTGTCTTAATACTTTCAAATAGAGTTCAAATCCCCAATTAAACTCTGAGTTCAATCTCAAATGTTTGTGTAAGTGTGAAAGTATTTTAAAACATTTATAAGCTATCTTCTCTAACCTGTTTACAGAGCAATGCTGAATTTTCCATGATTCTAACCCCCCCCCAAAAAAATATTCCAGTATTTGCACATATGGTTGTATGTGATTTATTTTTAAAAGTTATCATTTATGCTGTGATATCGCCGTCCAAGAAAGTATAATGAGTGTCAGTTTCTACAGCTGGCCTACATGTATTATTTAGAACAGATAACAGTAGGGTGTGTTAGGTTTGCGGTAGTTGTTCAGGCACCCATAATTTTGGTGGCCCTCTTCAGTTTTCATTTACAACCAAGTAAGGCTGTAGCCCTTATGATTATAGGAAGGGGGAAAAGATTTTTCCTCCCTGATCCACTCCTCCTCAAAAAGCTTTCAGAACTCATATTTCTCTTGAAGTAAAAGATGATGACAATTTTACTATGATAAATCCTCTGTGGTACCCTAAATTTAGCTTCAGATACCTTTTAAAAGAAGGCAGGGGGCAGGATTCTCTAAAACTTTAAACAGCTCAGGACCACAATACGTCAAGGACCACCTCTCCCCATATGAACTGACCCAGACGCTGTGATAATAATCTGAGGCGCTTCTTTATGTTCCTTTTCTGTGAGAGGTGCAGAGTGTGGCAGGATGAGAACAGGCCTTTTCTGTAGCGGCTCCCCATATAGAAGGCTTTCCCCAGGGATGCTCACCTGGTGCCTTCATTACATATATTTAGGTGTCAAGCAAAAACACACTTCGTCACCCAAGATTTTGGCGTATTATATAATCTATGGCCTTTTTTAAACTCTGTGTGTCTTGGGAGGGGGTACTGTTTAGTTATGTTATGTATTTTTGTGTTTTTGTACTGTAAAATGGCCTGTGATCCTCAGATGAAGAGCTGTATGTAAATTTAATAAATAAAATAAACAATTGGATGAATTTGTTATGAGTCAGGCTTGGTGTCAGCACAGCTGAGAAGTTGCCAATTATTTAATCCCTTAAGAGAGCCCGTTACATACCCTGCTGCTCACCCAAAATGGCACCTGTGCTTCTCTTAGTAGGTAAACTTTAAATAATTAAAAGGTAGCAAAACACTGAGTACATCCATACCTGCTTATAAAGAGCAGTACTGGTGAGGGCAGTATTATCCTGATTCAACCTCCGGGCTAGATGCTTTCTTTTGCTGCATATTTCAGCAGAGGCTTTAATGGCAGAATGCTTCAAGCCAGCACTAATGGTTTCAAAAAGGTTTATGGTACCTTGACTACTTGCATGCTGTATAATACACAAAGCTTGAGTGTGAGGTGGTTTTTGCTGGTCCTTCTGCACAATGCAATGACATCACAGGGGTCAGTTTTCAGAGCTCTTGTCCAGGGCCCTCTAGCCTGTGACCCCACCTCCAATGACTTCCAGAGACAGGTGGCAGCTAGGGAGGTCAGAGAATTCCAACAAATACGTAGACAAGAGTGGGAATTGCCAGTATTTGCTTGTCCAGCCCATGTCTGGAACGGAAATTGACCTGGCAAATATGACAGGTATACACCGGTATATCCCACCATTTTCTTTGGGGAGCAAAATGTGGCCACATGGTTCTCTTGCTCTTCATTTAATCCCCAAAACAATTCTGGGAGGTAGGTTAGGCTGAGGGGCAGTGGCTGGCCCAGTGACCCATTAAAGGATGCTGCTACCTGTCCCAGGTACCAGGGCAGTTGCTTCACTCAGCTGGCTGGATATTTCTTTTTTAAAAAAATTGAACAAAAAAGAAAACTATCAGGTGCTGCTTTGTAACCATGTGGTAGAGCTGCTTAGAATTTCATGGTTCCTTCTGTGTACTATGTTTCTGGTTCATAGCCGGGCTGGCCCTACTATTGGGTAGGGTAAGGCAGCTGCCTCAGGTGGCAAATGCTGAGAGGCAGGGAGCAGACAGCCTTCCCTGCACCCTCCTAAACTGCCCTTTTGCCCTCAGATGCTGCAGAGGATACTGTCCTATCAAGGGTGTTTGAAATATAATTCTATTTGGCCTTTAGACCTGGAATGGGGGAGGCACCATGTTGTCCTTCTCAAACTGTCTTGGACGAGCCCTGGTTCATGGATGGGAATATTCATTCAGGAAGAGAGTCCTGATCACTTTTTAAAAAGCAAAATATAGAAAATGATGTGCTTTAAAAAGTTTATTGGCATGTGTGTTTAGCATGGAGGATAAACTCTGATGGTGAATTTACATGCAACAGATTTTCACAAGTTATATTATTGTGGTGGAGTCATTTAACAATGGTTGAACATTGCTAGTTGACAGCTTCAGAACTGAAAGAACACCTTCATCCATGTCTACAGCTTACTTGTTAAGTATAGTGTTTTAATAGTGACTGGGTCCACACCAACCATGCACAATGCTTACAGTGTCCCTGATTCTTTAATGATCTTATCAAAGAAGTCTTGAGAGAACACCAAGAAAAAAAGGTTCACATGTACATCTTCTGTATGTGGTAGTTGTTCTCCTTTCCTTTTCCTCTGCTTTTTCTATCTGAGCAGTGCTTAGACTTTCAGCACCTGCCAGGTTATCGATCACCATAGGGGATGGGGAGTTAGGCTCCTAAACAGGAAGCCAACTCCAAGCTCACAAGAGAAAAGAGGTTGCCCCTGTCCTCAGGCAGCCCTTTATTCCTCTGCTGTGCTTTCTTACTCAGCAGACCTGAATGAGAGTGTTGGTGAACTAAGCTCATTTTTGAAGCCTAGGTTGTATACTGTACATTTTTTAAACACTTAGGAAAAGGCAGGGAGGTTTCCATTTTTAGAGAAGTCAGTTTTTCTCTCAACTATTGACTCAGGTGTATGAATTAATTAGCTATTAGCATAATCAAATAAACAGGTTGTGGTTTTTTTTTAAACAGCCTGCATAAAATGTTATCCTACAAATTCTCCAGATGTTCGTAGAATCCTTTAGGGAAAATAGAATACCTGCAGATAGAACTTCAATAATATTTTATTTAAATACTGACTGTAATCACCCACAGATTTTATAAATTAATAATTTCTTCCACTATACCATCACCCAGATGACCCGACCACAGAACAATAAGCGATGCAGCTGCTTAGTTGTCATGGCAAGTGTACAGCACAATCAACTGGTAGAGATATTTCTGTATACAGAAGCTGAGTATGCAAATCCAGTGATTCTCAAGTGCAAGGCAGGTCATCCCAGGGAGGTGTGGCCAGTTGCCAGGAGAGGCACAAGTGATTTCCCAGAACTAATTTTGATTAGGCTAGAAAGCAACTGCCAGCCCTTGTGTGGCTTGTCAGCTCTTTATATCAATGGTGCAACCATCTATTATTTCCAAAGGTTACTTTCATGTATCTCTGATTAATTGCACTTATGCCAGACTTCACTATATGTTGTGGATCCACTTGATCTGTGTCATTCTCCTTCTTTTGATATGCCTTATCCTGAATATAGTCTGTGCCCACTCTCACGCAGCTCAAATAAGTACAATAAAAATAGACAGACAAACAGACATATGGGAATGTTTCCAATTTAACAGTAAGTACCAGACTGGTGGGGTGGCAGCACTCACCTGACCTCCAGTCAGTTTCACCGCTGCTGTTTAATTGGATGTACAAGGGGAGGGGCGAACTGATGGCAAGGTTGGAAAAGGCAAACACACTGCTGGTTCTGCTGGTGTATTTGCACTGCACCAACCTTGCCACTGCCTGGTGTCTTCTCCTTTAACCTCCTGGCAAGTAGTAGCAACACAACCACCCAGCAGTCAGGTGAGTGCCACCACCACATCATGTGACCTGCTACTGCCTGGCACCTGTGTTATTTTCTTTTAGATACCAGATAAAAACTTTCTGTTCTCCCAGGCCTTTAAAAATAGCTTTTAAACTGTATTTTCTCTCTCCTTTGGTTCTTGAATTGAAGTTGCCCCTGCGGCCTGTGCTGGTGCAAAACTGTTTTGTTTTGTTGGGTTTTTTTATTGGTTTATTGATTTTTACATGCTATGAACTGCCTAGAGAATGCAGTTAAATAGGTGGCATAAAAGTAAAACAAATAAATAAATAAATCTAGACTAAGTCTCAATACTAAAACGAAAACCTTCTACAATCCCTAGTTGCCACCAGACAGACAGAATACAAATTCTGGGACTAAAGCCATATGGGAAACAAAATATCAAGAGGAAAGCACTGAAAGGAGGAGACAGCATAGCTTTTGAAGTTATGAAGAACTGCAGCATAGCTTGAAAGATGGGGATAGCTTGTGTTGGCGTTAAAGAGCAGACACCTACAGGCTGCACCATCAAGATGGTGGGCACCAATCTTCCGTGTGAAAGGCAGGAAACCAGAGTATCTGAGTCACCCCTGTCTTTGGCTAGGGGTCAGTTTTGGCATGCAACTGTCATCTCAGATAGATGATAGTTAGATTAGGGCACCTCCAGAGACTGCCATTGCATTAGGGATGAGGAGAAGTACTGGCTGAGTCGGCGGTGTTTGAACAGTTATTGTTTTCACTGTCACCTTATTCATCCTGAGGTTGGACAGACTTTCCCTGATTGGAGGTGGTCAGTTCTGAGCGGACCCTTGAAGTCAAACAGAGTGAAAGCCATGTCAGGTCTTGGGGGCAAAGGGACTGATTTAGCCCTCTGTGGTCACTGGTCTGGTGATGTTACTTATTGATGCTTATTGGTTTAATTCAGGGGTCAGCAATGTGGCATCCATGGGCACCTATGCACCCACAGAGTCATTCCCTGGCACCCTGTCTTTCCCAGTCTGCATCGGTATTAAAAACTGTTTTTCAGGGTTTTTACCATTTTAACAGTTGTTTGCAATGCAAAGCTGCTTTGGAAGGAGGGACAGGAAGGGTAGATAGATAGATAGATAGATAGATAAATAAATAAATTCTGGATAATAGCAGCAATAATCTATTGAAACTGTTGTTTCTAAATTACAATCCTTTTTGTATATTGTTTGTGTCTAATTTTGTTCTGATTTTACGGTTGCTTTTATTGATTTTATCAGTTTTCTCTTGGGAGCTATCTGTTGGCTATATAAATGTATAAATAAGGGGGGCCCTGCATTTTTATATACCTGTATCTGGAGTAATTCCCATTGTGCTCAGTAGGACTTACTTATGAGCAGACATGCATAAGAGTTCACGGCACAATACTGAAATATATTCCCTGCAGTAATGTATATTTCAACAAATCTTTATGTTTAAGATTGTGTTTTCATGTGTTCTAGTCATGTAAGCTATCTTAGAGATAGGTGTGAAAAGAGATAAATGGGACCAATAGTAGTATCTATTTATTTATTTTGAAGATTTCTATGCCACACTTCAGGACAAAAGCTTCTCAGAACAGCATACAATGTTTGGATCTGTATTGCACTTCAATTTTGCTTTCTATCTACAATCTTTGTTGTTGTTGAGTGACACATGTGTTCACAATCTTTTTTTAAATAGCAATTTATTGATTTTCCAAAGATAGCAAAAATTAAAAAGAATAACAACAACAATACAAAAACAAAACTAAACAAATTGACTTCCCTTTTAGTCCCTTCCTTGGTTCCATTATTTATCAATGTACTGCATGTCCATTGCTTAATTTAAAATCTTATTTAAATCACTTATTATCCATTCATAACAAAATTACAAGCAGTTCCAGAACCCTGCTAATATATATGCAATAAAAATCTTCCATTCATCCTTAAATTCGTTGTTGTCTCTTCCTCTTAATTTCATTGTAAGTTTTGACATTTCAGCATATTCCATTAGTTTAACTTGCCAATCTTCTTTGGCTGGGACACATTCTTCTTTCCAAATTGTGCTAATAATGTCCCTGTAGCCGTAGTTGCATACATAAATAAATTCTTTTGTAATAATGCATAATAGGAAAGCTGCTGGTTTTTTTAACAAATGTTATTTTAAACATCATCTCATTATAAATCATTTCCCAATGTTTCTTTATGATTTTACAATCCCACCACGTATGGAAAAATGTCTCTTCTGTAATTTTACATTTCCAACATTTGCTTTCCTTATATTTATACATTTTTGCTAATTTCACAGGAGTTAGGTACCATCTAGACATCATTTTCATATAATTTTCTTTAATCGCTACAGATGCTGTAAACTTTATATCATTCTTCCATAGTTTTTCCCATTCCACCATCTGGATATTATGTTCCATATCTTGTGCCCAAATGTGTTCACTATCTATACTACAATGTGATGGAAAAGGTAAATCTTTTGTTGTTTATTTTCTTATTATAATAAGTTATCTATATCTATATCTATCTACATCTACATCTATAACTATAGAAAAGCATATGATAAAATGATTAAAAAACAGGTAAATTTATATTTTAAAAATTGCAAGAACAAAACAGTGAAAGATGAGCTTGTACAGAACTTGTAATTTGATAGTTGGGCCAGAGATGTGATAACCTTAAACATGAGCACTAGCAATTTGAAGTTGATGTAAATAATAACAGAAAGCCAGGCAAAGAACTAAAGGAGTGAGAGTGCCAGGGTCCCAAAATTCAATCACCCAATGCTGTTCTCTGAAACCTACCATGGAGAAAGGATCAGAGCCACTGTAAAACAGTGCCTCCAATACTTGTCCCACTAAGCTGGTTCAGATGGTCAATGGAATCAAAAACCACTGAGAGATCAAGAAAGAATAACAGGGTCACACTCCATCTTTCCTTCTCAGTGCACATAAGTGCGATCAAGGCCAATTAAGTCCTTAATCAAGCCTGTTTCATTTAAGTTGTTGTGCCACAACCCTCTCTTCAACCTTCCCCTAAAAGGTGGGTATTTGTGATTGGGTGCTAGTTGTCACAAAGCAGGGTAGGCTCTTTCAGGAGTGGTTGGGTCATCTTTGGTTCCATTGGTTTGCCTTTTTCCACCACTGGCACATATAACCTCCTCATGCTAATCCTAATGACATCATCTCCAAGTGGAAATGAATTTGTTGTTTTTCTATTGGTGCAATGTTGGTTGCTCATTTCTCTCAGTATGCACAGATTAGGCTCACTGACACGAGTTCGTTGTGGAGTGCAAATGATAACATTTTGAAAAGCAAACTTTCTGGGAGTGATTAAGGTTTAAAATCACACGAACAAATTTTGATCAGTTATGGGGGCCTGACGTTTCTTCCCAGCGCCTGCCAATCTGAAACCCTTTTCCTCCTTGGGTAATGAAAGCAGCATTAAGTTTTAAGACCTGATTCAATAACACTTTATGGATGATTATTATGGCTGATATTAAGTCTTCAAAAGCCAGCTTATGAATGACTTAATGTATTGAAGTTTATTACCAATCTAGCTAACCTATTTGAGTTTTGTTTTGGTGGGATTGTAAAACAATGACTGACACACAGATTCCAAAGAGATAAAATGTAAAGGAAATGTATTCCAAGCAGGCACCAGCCATGTCATCATTTGGGGAATTTGCACCACATGAAAAAGCTATTAGCTACACTTCATAAACCTTCTTGGAAGACTCAGTGCAGCTGGCTACTTACTGAAAGCGGAAAGAGAATCTTGAAGTACAGGGTGGTTTATGCTTATATCACTGTCCGTTTGTAGCCATCAGTCTATCCATACTTGTTATGTCAAGCCAACTTGAAGTAACTACCAGAACCTAAGCAGTGTGAAAACCAGTGCCATGTAGCAGCTTCACCATGGGTGGAGAACCTGTGGCGATCCAGATGTTGCTTGATTGCAGTTCTCATCAGCCCTGACCAGACCATGTTGCCTGTGGCTGATTGGAGTCCAAGGACAACTAGAGGGCCACAGGCTCCCCATATGAAATAAATTGGCATGACTAATTTTTAAGACCACTAATTTCAATGGATGGTATCCAGTGCTAGTCCTACTCAGAGTGCACCCATTGAGTTAATGGACATGACTAACTTAGGTTCATTAATTTCAGCAGATCTACTCTGAGTACTACTTAGTCAGATACAACCCTAGGTATGTATTCAATTGGAAAAACTTGTTATTTGTAAGAACTTAAGAAGAACCTTGCTGGATCAGGCCAATGGCCCACCTAGTCCAGCATCCTGTTCTCATGCTGGCCAGAAAGATGCCCATGGGAAACCTACAAACAAGACCTGAGCGTAAGAACATTCTCCCCTTCTGCAGTTTCCAGCATATGGTATTCAGAAACATTTCTGCATCTGACCCTGGAGTTTTGTTGTTTTGACTTATCCATTTTTTCTGAATGAGTTTTCCTGCCCCCCACTCTGCCTTGCCTGAATAATAGTTTCCTTAATAATCTACTGTTCACTTGTATCTCCTTGGCTTCTCTGGTGTGAAAAGCAAAGGGAATTCTAAGAGGTACTGCAGCTCTTTTGTGGCCTTGCTTTGACATGTCCAAATATGTGAGTAATGGGAGTGCTTAGAATCGATTTACATGTGATGGATATTCAGGAATTAGGGACCCCAAATTATGGGCAATAGAGCCTGGCAATAAAAAAACCCCCTCAAAGCCTAGTTGTTCAGCAAGATTAATGGGAAGGGAAACTTTTATTCTAATGAAAATATACAAGGTTGGCTGGGATATAAGGCGTGAGAAATTGGCTAAAGTACTGGAGAGACACAAAAAAATTGAAAGCTGTGTCTCCTGTAGATGATCATATTTATTAAAAACAACACTTTCTTTGGAGATTTGAAAAAGATTTCCTATACTATGTATTGGTGAAGCAAAGTTTAAGAAAATGTACTACTGCACATGTTTTTGAATCCATTGAAATAAGATGGATTATTATTATTTTTGGTCATTGTTACACCACAAAATAATAAGAATAAGAATATATCCTGACATTTCTGTGAGCAAGGCTCAAATCAGACAATGAGAAGTCCAGGGAATTGAGAATGCTGTCTAGACCACACCCAATGTTTTGTGTAGCTGTTCATTTTAAGACAAGATTGGTGATGATGATTGATGGACAACTTGTCTTTCATGGAAACTTGCCACTGTGGATCTTCTCATTGAAGGGTGGGGTTCAAATTTGCATTTGTCCATGAAGATCACTGGGTGCCTGTGTTATTTTATTGCATTTATATCCCATCTTTTCTTCTAAGGAACGCAAGGTGACATATATGACTCTCCCTTTCCTCATTTGATCAGCGGTCCCTCCTGACTGGAGGTGGGCAAATGTTCCGCCATCATCAAAAAGGGGGGAAAAGAAGGCCCAGGTGATTACCGACTGGAGAGTTTGACATTGATACCAGGAAAGGTCCTAGAACAGTTGGTTTGTGAGACTTAGAAAAGGATGCTGTGATTACTAAAATCCAGCATGGTTTTCTCAAAAACAAGTCATGCCAGACGAATCTCATTTCTTGTAGCTGGTTGACTGACCAAACCCAAAGAGCACTCCCTAATGGTTCCTCGTCATCCTGGAAAAAGTGACAAGTGGGCCTGTTTGTTCAACATCTTTCTAAATCACTTGGATGAAGGAATTGAGGGGCTGCTCATCAAATTTGCAGATGACACCAAACTAGGAGGGATAGCTAATGCTGCAGAAGGCAGAATCAGGATTCAGAATGACCTTAATAGTTTAGGCCCAGTCAGTTCTTCAATCTAACAAAATGAATTTCAGTAGGGACAAATGTAAGGTTCTGCACTTAGGCAGGAAGAAACAGATGCACAAATATACGATGGGGGACACCTGGATTGTCAGTAGTACATGTGAAAAGGATCTAGGAGTCTTAGTGGACCACAGGCTTAACATGAGTCAATAGTGTGATGCAGCTGCAAAAAACCCCTAATGCTATTCTAGGCTGCATCAACAGAAATATAGTGTCCAGATCAAGGGAAGTCATAGTACCACTATTATGCTTTGGTCAGACCACATCTGTAATACTTTGTCCAGTTCTGAGTGCCACAATTTAAGAAGGATGTTGGCAAGCTGGAACATATGCAGAGGAGGGCAACCAAGATGATCAAGGATGTGGAAACCAAGCCCTATGAGGACCAGTTGAAGGAACTGGGTATGTTTAGCCTGGAAAGGAGGAGAGTGAGAATAGGATAGCCATCTTCAAATATCTTAAGGGCTGTCACATGGAAGATGGAGCAAGCTTGTTTTCTCCTGCTCTGGAGGGTTGGACACAAACCAATGGTTTCAAGTTACAAAGAAGGAGATCCTGACTTAATACTGGGAAGAACTTTCTGACAGGAAGATCTGTTTGACGGTGGAATGGACTCCCTTGAGAGGTTGTGGACTCTTCTTTGTTGAAAGTTTTTAGGCAGAAGTTGGATGGCCATCTGTCATGGATGCTTTAGCATTGCAGGAGGTTGGGCTTCCCACCCTATGATTATATGATTCTCCTTCCAATGCTAGGAGACTTTAAAATGTCACATATGTTGAAAGGAATGGGTAGATTTACCCACAGTTTCCACCAACACATTCTATATAACAGCAGTTATTCTGTACCTTTATAGTTGACAGTGTATTAATTCTGAACAGATTGGTAGATAAATAAACTACTATTGGCTATGGCTAGATGCTTATGCTTCAAGAGTCATTGATATGTTCCTGTTTTTAATTCTGTGACAGCAATTGGTATAATAGAGTAGTGAAAGCTGTCAGCAAACAGGCAAAATATTTCCAAATGGCAAGAGGGATAGATGCCAGCAAATAAATAGCAGGGTGGTAATCAGATGCAGAATGTCTTATCTTTAAGTAGCACAGCTTGAAATATGGCAATGGTGGTAGATAAACATAAAAGAGGCTATGAAGCTAAGGATGAATAGAGCAATATCCTCTAAATAGTAAAGAGCTGGAGCACAAGACCCATGTGAAGAAATGCAGGAATTATTGCTTGAGAAAGACACCTACAGCAGCTGAAAGTGAGATTGCGTCAGGGCCTTGCCTGCACTGATACGAGAGATAAATCAAAGAAGGTAACGTTATTCCCACTTGAAGGCTCTTCACCTTAATATGAATGTGTAAAGTGTGTTGGAGAAAGTTGAAGCTATCCTTGTGACGCACAGAGATCGAAGGGACAGAGTTGGCCATATTATGTTGCTTTAACTAAATAGGATTTCTGCTCTTTTACACTATTGTTAAGATCTATTTTAGTATACTCTGCCACATTATTTCAATTTTACGCTTAAGAGGACAGAACTATTGGCAAGTCAAGCCAAAGCTAGCTGAAATCAGCAGGCATTTTTTTCCGGGACTTTAGGAATTCCTCCAACTGCATTTGTGCTTTTGCCCCTTTGGGGCTCGACAGCTCTTTCTCATTGTGGGAAACCTTGATGCATCATGATTGCGTGTTTTACTTTGCCATGAGGGATACTATAAATCACTCGGTCAGGTGGTGGCTTCTGTGGGACTCTAGTAAAGATGGATGCTGTCAATAGAGGCATGTGTGGCAGGAGAAACGGGAACTGGTTTTAGATAATAGAAAAAGAACAAACAGATGGACGTTTGAGGAACTAGTTGCCCAAAGTTAAGTGGATAGATTGCTGTCCTTAGCGAACAGCTTAAAGGTCTTTCGACTTAATGATCTACCAACTGCTATTTGCGATTTTGACCTATGAAAAATGTTTTATTGACTGGAAAGAGGTGCAGTATTCCTCATTCCTTCTCTGCTGGAAGTCATCTTTAGTGCTATTCTGGAAATGTATTTGCTTTTTGTTTAAGTAAGGTCTGATTGCTAGACTTCCCCATTTTCTCTTGTGGCCTTATACCTATTCTTTTTGTTCCTTCTGCAATAGCTACTGAAAATCTGTAGAGGGTGCTAGTATTGTTCATGGCCATCCTGTCATTACGAGCAACTAATTTGCATTAAAAGCCTATAGAAATTTATTATGATGGGAAATGTTGTGCAATGTGAATTCAGGCATCACTATTAGTTCTCTTTATAGTTTTCATCTTTATCAGCTCACTCCTCTCTTTAAAGATATGTCAGCTAATTTTCACATGATTTGTTCTAATACATGCTGTGTAGACTGTACAGAGTCATGTACTGATTGTGCTTCATTGGCAAGCCCTTTTTTATAGCGTTAATGGTCATATTTCTCAAAATGCCTATCTACAAACCAACCAGCATGACAAGTTGTAAATTGTATATAATTTGGACTAGAGCTATGTACGAATGACCTCTCAAACTTTTCCATGCTATTTGCGGACAGGGAAATGGAGTGGAGTGGGGGTGGGGGTGGGGGTGGGGGTGGGACATTTTTTTCAAATTTATCCAGGGGAAGAAATTTCAAAACAGTTTTTCAGGGGTGTGACTTATTATTAGCAGTGGCAGTAATGCAGCACCATTCTAAGGGTTTTGTTTTGTTTTGGTTGTCACTACAAGTGGCGGCAGCAGCGACTGTGTGGAGTACTCAGAGAATATTCAGTTAATGACCTTCTTTCCCGGGCAGTGGTCTGGGTGAGAGCAAGAAAAACCCGAGAAAGTTTCTAAGGAAAATGTATTTGAAGAAATTTTGGCTGAGCTCTAATTTGGTTAATCATCATCATCATCATCATCACCATCATCATCCACAGCTTATTCAAAGCCAGCTATTGGCAATAACTCAATGCAAAGTTAATTTCAATGGACACATTATCATGTGTCCCATGGAACCTACTGGGATGGGATGAGAATTAGGACTGTGGTGTGCTAAGAGCACAGGGGTTAACCCTTTCTCTCACTGTGATTCTGATTAAAATGTTTCCTCCCTGAAGATGCTATTAGATCCAATTGGTGCCAATGGAAGCTTTCCATCTGGGGGTGATAGCAGCTCTGGGGCATGGGTGGGGCTTTTCACTGAAACTACAGAGGGAAGGGCAAATATCACTACCTGTGCACCATGGTCTCAATCCTGTTCTCCCCCATACAACTGTTACTTGGGATGGAGGGGGAAACCTATTTAATGCATTCACACATTTGATGTCAGGTCTAGTTTGGCTCTGTGTTGGATTGTGGCTATTGTTTTGTTTCTCTGCTTTACCATTATGAAAATTTTAAACTTTTTTTTATCAGTGGTTTTAATTGGATAGTGCACATGTTCATCAATATTCACTGTACAGCGTAGTAAGTTTTCATTGCTTTCGACCAATAGCCATTGCAACTTTTCAGAGAACAAATTTCAGAAACATTTATAGAACCCCAACTTCCCTTTCAGCTTCAGTTTCTCACCTCTCCTGATTTTGCTTCCTAATAAATATATTACCTAATGTATATATACCTAACATATCAGATTTTACAGACATGTAATGCTACAAATCTTTTTAAGGGTCTTCTGTTTTTTCAGATTTTCCTTGCCAGCAAAATTGGAATATATAGAAAAGGGGGCATATGTGTGTAAATGTAGCATGCTTTACAATGTACCAGAGAATAATACTTTAAAATATATTTTAGAAGATTTTAACTGAGGTGTAACTGGTGCTGACACTGTGTAAAATTGTCCCTGTTCAGGATAATGAATTCATTTTCAGTATATTATTTGTAAAAAGATGTGAGGTTTTTTTATATTAATGACCTGAAGAAATTCAAACCTGAAGGAAACAAAATGAGACCTTGTTAAGAAAGAAAAGATAATGAACTCAGGATCTTTGGCCAAACAGAGAACTTTTCCATCTCTGCTCATGACTAGACTGAAAATAACATATTTTAGCTGCTCCAAAATCATTCAACGGGAAGCCAGAGGTGAGAGTCAAGGCTCCCATGAAGATAAGGAATTAGATTGCCTCATCTGTGTTCCCAGAACACTTCAAAAGGCAGACAGCTATAAAGCTGGTTGAGCACAGGAATCAAAGATTTAGTTTGTGAAAAGTGGGAAGAGCTGTTAGGGATCAAGCCATACTAATGTCCAAATAGTAGTATAATACCAGTGGACAAAAGAGGCCAAAGTGAATTAGGGAGTCTCAGCTAACACACAATTCCAGAATCAATCTTTACTGTAGTCAAAAGAACTCCCTGGGCCTAATTGAACAAGAACAGTATGTCTCTAAGCATCCTACTGCACAAGTGGCTAAAAAATGGGATGCAATTTTGTGAGGTCCAGGTGAGTGAAGTGCTTGAGGAGAGCAGTGTTCATTTCCACCAGCTTTCTGGGTAATACTGTGTAAGCGCCATCAAATTTGACTTCACTTGACTCTCTACCCTTGTGTGCTTTCTAAAAGCAATCTCCAGCTTTTTTGATATAATGACTACTATGCTTTGCTTACCTGTTCTTTACTTTCTAAGGATTTTGTGTGGCCCAAACAGTACTGGAAATGCAAAAGTACCCTATTTATATTTTGTGGTTGTATTCTCAGAAGCAATATATATATAAATTTCTTATTCACTACTTTACTTCCAGATATTTTTGCAAATTGAATCCCTTACGGTACAGCCTGTCTCTTTGTAATTTAATTAATTTAAGAGTGTGCTCCAATCTCTTGCACTAAAGTTTTGAAAAAAGAGCAGACTTGGCTAGGTTAACGTGACCCTGGTTATATGGCAATTATTTCACTCTAACAAAATTTGAAGAAGACTTCTGCATAACTTGAAAGCTTGCTTGCTGTACAGTAGTACCTCAGGTTACAGACGCATCAGGTTACAGACTCCGCTAACCCAGAAATAGTACTTTGGGTTAAGAACTTTGCTTCAGGATGAGAACAGAAATCGCACTGCAGTGGCGCGGTAGCAGCGGGAGGCCCCATTAGCTAAAGTGGTACCTCAGGTTAAGAACAATTTTAGGTTAAGAACGGACCTCCAGAACGAATTAAGTTCTTAACCCGAGGTACCACTGTATTTTAAAAAAGAGGAAGTTGCCTATGTGTCTTTTGGACCCCATAGAGCGCAATTGGGGTCTTCCGAAATTTCATTTTGCGTGACAACTTAAGAGTGCAAAATTCTCCTGATCAGCTTTTGTAGTCATATTGAAACTCTGACAGGTGTTTTGCCCATGCTGGAGCCTCAAAATATGTCTCATGCCAGCAGCATCATCATTAATTAAATTTGTATACCGCCCTTCATCTGAAGATCACAGGGCAGTTCACAACATAAAAATATGAAATGAGAACACAATATACACCAGGGAAAAAAATGAAAACAAACCAATAACCCCCCTCCCAAAATCACATTTAAAAGACCATAGAACATTCAGTCAGTCAAAGGCTGCCACCCTGCAAGATTCCACCACCCTAGGCAGCTGCTTCACTATGTGCACCAGCCTCAACAGAATTTGGATTTAAAGACCACTACTGGCCTGTTTGTTTGTGTGAGTTGGGTGTTCGAACTGGGCAGAACTGAAATCTAAAGTAGATGCAAACAAATTATTCAGTGCTTGTGGGTGCAGCTGGGGACTGCCAACCAGACTGGGAGCTCCTCTCCACCCCATGGGTGATGGCACACAGAAGCAGCATTAGGATATAGGGGAGCCCAAGTCATTCTCTGACTTCATGGTGTGGGGCTCTGGCATTATCTGAAAAGGATGTTTCTGAATTTAGCTAAGGTGACAGTGCGAGGTGGCTAGGTGACAACTGGGGAGCATCCAGCTTTAGCTTTGCCCCCTCCTGCTGAGGCCAATATTTTCTGTGGCTAGTCCAGGCATGGGGAACCTTTGGCACTCCAGATGTTGCTGAACTACAACACCATCCCTGGCCCATGCTTGCTAGGGCTGATGGGAGTTGTAGTTCAGTAGCTCTGGCAGGACCCTATTCCTGTGCTAGGCTGTGGAGGAGTCCGCTGGTGAAGGCAGGGCTTCAAACGCTCATTCACAGGGCACCCCACTACTGTTTTTCATATTCACACATCTCCACAGTGTTACACTGCATCTTTGCAGGAATTCTGAGATGCAGAAAGTGAGGAGTGGGGGTGGCTGGGATTTAGAAGTTTCTAAGAACAGCCTAGGGAGCCACTCTTAAGAGCCTCAGTGAAGACATGACTCATGGGGTGCATGCTTCTCATCAGAGCTTTAGAGCCTTGACCACAAGGTCAGATTTCAAAACTGACCTTAGGACCCAGCCTTCAGAATAAATTAGGGGCTAGGATCTGATTTATCCATTGGAGGTCTAGGCAACAATGCCTTCATTGCTGCTGCTCACTCTGCCCCGAGGAAACGTGGATCATTCCCCTCTTTCTAACAAGTTTTCTGAGCATTACAACTATAAGTGTCAGTGAAAGACAATTGGATTCAAGTGTTCATTTCTCAGCCTCCCTCACCCCAATCTCATTTCACACCATATTCCTTTTTGATACTTTCACTAATGGATGTCAATATTCATTTCCTTTTCCTCCTTGATCTTTGTGAGTTTTGATCTTCTGCACAAGCTGATAGATTTTTTTTTTTAAAAGGGTGTTCAATCTGGTGTCTAAAGCCAAGCTTTCGATTGCAAATGATCCAGCCAGCCACATTTCAAGGAGTGGTAAAAAAAAGCCACTAGGTTTGCTTCCTTGTTTTGCCATTCTGGGGTGTTGCAGTGAAGAGCAATGCAGCCACCTTCCCTAAAGGGAGGCACATAAATTCTAGTTGTGATTCAGTTCATGCATCTTATCCTTGGGGTGGGGATATGTGAACTCCCTATCTCCACTTTGTCTCATAAATGCAAAAAGCAGGTCAAATGCTTTTGTGATATTTCCAGCAGTGTGCAAAACTAGAGTCATTTTGTTAAAATCCTAGCTTCTTTCAGCAAGTCAAAGGCCAGAATTGGTTTCCTTTACTTCTGCAGGGTGATAATTTATTCTATGAGTTGACTAAGGGGTGGCGGATGGGGTGAGGATTTTAATGTGATTACATGTGGTATAATAGTCTCTCCTCTTGTTGTTTAGTGATGTTCTAATCAGTCCCTGTCTATGCAATTCTGATATGACAAGAAAAATGCAATTTTGTATTATTTCACTTTTGATGAAAATGCCTGCCTTAGGAAAGCTATCATGCTGTGCCTACTCTTTGGTTATAAATGTATGACAAATCATTGAGTGAAAAGAGGTTCAGCAGCGATGTAATGGGTTGTTAACTTGTTGCTCTCTATAAGGGGATGATGACTCTGGCAGCATTTGATTTGTGCTAGATGAGCATCAGCACCTGAAGAATCAAGCCTCAATAGCAACAAAATGTATTTCTGTACTACCTAAAAGAGAAATAAATTGCCACTAAAGGTATTGAGCCAATATTGATGATTTTTTAAAAAATTGATATGTTTACACACAACAGCCTTTTTATTTTACATTTTGGAAAAGGATGAAATAGAACCACCAAGAAACAGAACTGCATAGCCAGAGGGTCACAGCAATTGTCCAACATCTTCCCTTGAGGCAGGATCCCACACATAGAATTTAGCTGTATATCTAAATTATATATCCAACATTATGTGTTCTTGCTATACAGCACTGGTCAGCCACCAGCTGTGCCAGAGGGCCACTCTGAAGAAGAGAGGGAACCTTAGTTTTTAAATTTTTGTTTTGTTTTTATTATAATTACATCCTGCATTTTCACCAGTGAGCTCAAGTTGGCATATATGGTTCTTGCGTGGCGATACCCACCCCCTCCCCAGATGGAATAAATAAAGACACCGGACACCAGAATTTAGGTTAATGGGCGAAAAATGGCCACAACTTTATTACAGGTAAGAGCGGTATTGGCCTTAGGCATTGGCCCTAACAGACTATCCGGTCTAACCGGGAAGGGTTAAGCACCAACAGGGGGAGCCCCCGAGATGCACATCCCTAGGCGCTCCCCAAGGGGTTACCGCTCGGGAGCGCGCTTTAGGCCCTAGCCTCCGTAGGTTTTGGACGAGGCGACCGCCCCCCGGAGTCCTTTAACGAACTACCCTTCAAGAATTGGGGGAGGTGATGGCGAACCTCCCCCCACCTCATTTGCATAACAATACCCCGGCCAATGCCTAACCGCCAAAACCAAGGAGTTGTGACGTTTTGCTACGAGGTAGGCGAAAAAACCATGTGGCTTCAAAATTCAGCCAATTAGCCAAATGGAAAAACTCCTACCAGGCCCCTTGCGGCGACCAGCCAAAGCCCATAGCAAAGTCCGAATGCACACCTAAAGGGCGGGTGGGTGGGAAACCGCGGCTGCTGAAGAGGAGGAAAAGGGGCGAGCCCGGGCTGCCCTGACCTTAAGTGCCCTCAGGTGGGCCCGCCCCCAGCGCCAGCCCCACGAGAATGTGGATGGGGGCGTGAGCCGGCAACCCCCCCTCCTTAGTTCGGGAGTGGCTTTCTCCCACATTTGCCCCTAACAACAACCCTATAAGGTAGTTTAGGTTGCAATATGGTAGCTGGCCAAAAGCCACCCCTCTGAGCTTTATGTCTGAGTGGGGGGGTTGAACCTGGGTTCTCCCCAGCCCTTGTCTGACACTTTAACCAGTCCAGCACACTGGCAGTCCCTTCCCCAGGTAGTGTCCTGCTGGTAAAACTAGTTGCTTTGTCCAGTGCCCTTCTCATTCTTCCCCATGCACCCACAGGTTATGGATCACTGTTGGCTGTTTTGATTTTCTTAATATGGTTTTATTAAGGCTTTTCAAAATACACTAAATGACCAAGGCAGAATCAAAAGAAAAGGAAAAAAGGAAAAGGAAAAGAAAGGTGAAAACACACATACATGAAGATAAAAATAACGACAGAATAAATAAAGAAAGAGAGAGATTTATAAGTAAAAGTGACTTCCAACTATCCATCTTTCAGGTGTGTATACAAGAGTTCCTCAAGGGTTCCTTTATTTTCAATTTGACATGTAAACAATATTATACTATTACTTATTCTGTAAGTTGCTCCCAGAGCCTTGTAGCCCAGTAAATGCAGTACATACATACATACATACATACATACACCCCACCCTCCAGACTGTAAATATGTGAGTGTATTTTAAGGTAATATGCTGTCATTCTCTGTTTACACCTTGTAATAACCAAAGGTATAGGTCTCTCAGTGGGCCCGAGCAGAGGAGTCTCCTGCCACAAAGGCTTTTACTTTAAAGAGGGCTTCTGTATAGTGTTACGCATTTAAAAGCAAGAATTTCTGCCATTGCAAGACGGTTCCAAATGGCTACAGTTTACGTTGCAGCCAGGGCCAGAAGGTTGCTCTGATGGCTGCTCTTTTCACTCCTCACAATCTATTTCCCTCAAACTGCAATGAGTGCTGCTGTAGCACGTTGCTGCAATATAACTTTTTCCCATAGTGGTGCGCTTTAATTTAAAGAGGCCACAACACACAATTTCCAGCTCCACTGAAGACTGTAATAAGCCCAGCCTTTGCGCTTCTTCAATAAATTCCTTAGGCTTGCTTCCCAGGGCGGTCAACGTTGCAAGCTGTTTCCCTGCAGTGACTGCTTGCTCTGCAGTGCCGGTTTTTGTGCAGCATGGCCCCTTTCAAAATCCTCTGTCACTTGGAATGTGATGCTCAGATTTATTGCGTCTTGTACACACGATTGCTCTTCATGCGGGTCAGCAGAATAAAATGACTTTCAAATCCAAGGACTTGTTAAGTTAGTCCTGGAAAGCTCTTGACAAGATCATTGCGTTCTGAGTTACATATGAGGTCTCTTAATACCTCAGAAGAACGGTCTCAAGGGTTTGGCTCCTAAACACAACCAGTAATGGGTACATTCACAAGGGCAGCTTCTTATCCCTTGCTGCTCCCTTAGCGTTAGCAGTTTTATTAAAAACTGACCCTGATTTATTGGCTCCAGGCTTCTATTTTTTTGTTTATAAAAATGAATGTGTTTTTAAAAGAGTGGGTGGTGTAGATGCATTCTGTCTTCTTTCTTCCACAACATGCCTCTTCATGGATGATGCCTGATGTGTATTTCATCTACAGGGCCATCTTTACCCGGGGGTGCAAGGGGTGTGGGGCACCCAGCCTCCAAATTCTGGGGGATTCCAGGCTGCCTCCGACTGCACCCCGGTAGCTGTGTGGCTGGACTCCGGCATTGCTCCAAATTTGCATTGGCCGGATTTGGTGGAGAAGGCGGTGCAAGGCTGCTCCCTCCCCCGGCGCCTTCATTGGGCTGCTCAGCCACAGGGCCCGTGGTGATTTGCCTCGCTCCACCTTTGCAACACTCCTCTGTCTGGCACAGCCAATCTGTGGGCCACTGCCACTGTCCATGTGCACCAGGCGCGCCAGAGGAGAAGGCTCCACGCTGCCCCCAAAATGACCAACCTTGACCTGCTGCTCCAAACACGCAGCCAGAGAGGAAGGAGAAATGTAAGGAGCCCCTCCATGCAGCCCCGGGCTGGTCTGGTCCGGGCTTTGGAGCCCGGCGTGCAGAGTTGCACTCCACATGGCTTTTCCATGGCTCCATCCTGCATGCAACACAGTTTTCACCCAGGGCACGTGCAGAGCTTGCCTGGTGCTTGCCTTTCCCCGGGCGGGAACGTGGGAAGTAGTTAGCCAGGAGATCAGTCGTGTCTAAATTTGGGGTCGCTGGGTGGATCTTTGTACCTCGTCGGTGCATATGCTAAAGATGGCCCTGTTCATCTAAAAAACAAAGGAGTATGCTTCTTCCTTAAGAACTGCTGGATAGGATCCAGTTGCATTCTTCCATTCACAGTAGAGCTTTTGGTTCAGTAAAAGCCCCTGTTAATGGAAGAGGATCTGATTTTTCAGATCTGCAGTGGCCCCTGAAAATCTGCTCTTGATGATAACAAGGTAAAACTCCTGAACAGGGTGGCACTGGGGGATGCAAGGGGAAGAGGGAATTGGTGAGAATCACCCCCTTCTCCTGTTAGTTGTGGTATCTGTTAGATCAAAAACTGTTAGGAAATTGGAAGCACTCCTACCATTTGTGGAAGAGTACAGCTGGATAAATTCAATCATTCTTATTTAATTAATTCATTGGCCACATTTTTGCATTATTGATGACAGGGAGACAAACAAATAAAGCAAATCTGACAATAAAAAATGGAATACAGTGGTACCTCGGTTTTTGAACACCTCCATTGATGAACATTTTGGTTTCCAACTCCGTAAACCCTGGAAGTAAATGCTTTGGTTTTCAAACACGCCTCAAAAGTCGAACATGCCATCTGCTGAGCACAAGATCCTTAGGCCTAGCTGTCGGCTATTGAGTTTTTGGTTTTCGAATGTTTTAGAACCCGAACGGTTTTCCAGAATGGATTACGTTCGAAAACCGAGGTACCACTGTATTTATGTTTAGCTAGACCTATATAGAATTCTTAATGTATTAAGAATTACTTCAGAGGAGGGGATTGCCCTATCTTCAAAGACATCATTTAAGATAGACTCCGTAATTCTCATAGTTTGTGGTGGAGTGTCACCTTCAAGAGATTTCAAACACAGCACTCTACATGTTGGTGCTCATCAATGCCTATCTCTGGCCCTGAGCTCAGTATTTAAACTAGAGGTGTGAAAACTTCCCCAGACTTGATTTGGGCTTGGGCTGATTATTGTGAGCAAAAGTGGAAAATGCTTGAAAAAATCCTATTTTTTTTTTATTTCAAGAAAACAGTATTGACAAGGTGACACGCATAAGTGAAGAACTTGTGAAATACCCTTTTTGCTGTCCTCATGAGAACTGGACATGAATTCAGTCCTGAAAAGAATGACTGGACTGAATAATGCAGGAAGGTCCCTGACCAAGGCCTCTGTTTCTGTCCATGCAGGAAAAGAAGAGGGTTAAGAGTCCTTTGCTTGTGTATTGATTTGTGTGCCAGTGGCTTGAGCCAGTGTTTCTGCCTTTCAGCCCTGGATCAGTTCAAAATACCTATTAAAACGTGTTGCGTGCTAGGGCTGTACAGTCAACTTACAGGGCGTGCTCAGTGACCTGTAAATACAATTAGGTTTCCATATGGAATCCAGTCCTTGAAAATTCTGATATGAACTCATCTCATCCACACCTTCATATGTGAAAGTGTTAGAGACTGGAAATAGACTATTTGCCCAGGTTGGCACAGTTATCACTGATTGCCCTGTTGTGCATATCAGAATGACTATTTTATTTTGACTCTGATTACATGCAAAATCATGTTTTGTTTTCTCAGCTGCTCCTGATTTGCCACAGACATGCAGTGGTAAAAGGGACACTCTCAAAGCAGCAATGCCAGAATCATTATTACATTATATCACCTGCTTCACACAGCTGTGGATTCAACACCACAAGTATTTATTGCAAGCTGCATGTTCAGCACTGTGGACAGCTCCATAGGAATCAGCCTGGATAGTAACTGGAGCATCACAGCCATATCTGAGACAATTGCCTGTGATTGCAGTTAGCACCACTGTACACTACAGAAAGTATGTGGGATTTCCTGGTTAGGGTGTGCCTCTGCTTTTTCAGTAAACTGTTCAATCACCTTTGTCCATAGTGAACTGTCTTAAAGGTGGAACTAGTTTGAACAGTGGGGTTCCTGAGAATACATGCAGTTTCAAATACCAAAGGGCACAAATGAACACATTTTGTTCACTTTATAAATGTGATTTGCCAGCAGACTATACACCTCCTTCTCTTTTGTTGCTTCTGGCTGTAGCCATAGCGGGAAGGGGAAGGTGGTAGTTGCAATGAAACTATCCCCAAAGCTACTTCTGCACTTTGAGATCAGGACCATAATGCTCTCACAAAACACCTTTTCCTTAAAGAGGTCAAGTGTGTAGAACAGTCAACAGTTTACTTTAAAAAGATTTGTGTGCTGGCCCAGCAACATGGCTGCATCATAAGATGTTGCCAGTTGGGAATCAAGAGCTTTGATTTCATTTCCTTCCATGAAATCAGGAGATAAAGGTTTGTGATAGCCAATCTGAATCTGATCATCCATAAAATGTCAACATAGCAGAAGTAAATCCAGTGATGCCAATGGTGTGTCTATTTGAATAAGAATGGGATCAGTCCTTTTGTATGGATGTGCAAATCAGTAAAAGTTTCATTTTTTTCTGTTTTGATTTGCAACCAGAGATCAGAATGGACTTGGCTTTATTTGCACAAGCAACAGAAGAAAGATTAGATTTGGATCTGTATCTTGCAGCAACTGCTTCACTCTCACTTAAAAACATCTCATAATTCCAAACTAGATTCCAAACTGGATTTCTATCTGTGAATGTTAAAGTCTAGAATAGTGTGGTGATAACCAATGTGGGGCCCTCTAGATATTTTGGGCTGTAATTCCCATTGGCTCTAACCAGCATGACCAATGGATGAGGATTATAGCCATTGTAGTTCACAACATTTGGAAGACACCACATTGTCTAAATCTGGTCTAGATTATAACTCAAGGTCCTGTGACCTGCCAGACGTTATCTTCATCAACCACATTCAGCATAGCCAGCAACCACATACAGCATAGCCAGCAATGGTGGAAGCCATAATCCAACAAACTCTGGAGGGGTGATAAGGAAATCCTTGTGGGTTCTCACTTGTTAAGAAGAGAATGTTCTGCATCAGTAATATTAAAGGACCAGTAAGGAGGAATGTTTTCCCCTAAACATTCAACTCAAGATAGAGCAAAAAAACTGAGTGCACAAAGAAGTTTCTATTTGCGGGGCAGATTCAATTATCCATTATCCATTCATTGGATCATTTTTTAAAAATCCGTGAAGCTACTAACATGCATATATGATAACTCCATAAAGTCCTCAAAGCATGAGACTCATCTCCTTAAAGCAAGGCGATGGAACCTGTGGCCCTTAAGATGCTGTTAGACAACAATTCCCATAATCCCTGACCATTGACTGTGCTGGCTGGGCTAATGGGATCTGAACAACATCTGGAGGCCACACTTTCCTCACCCCTGATCTAAAGAGGTGAGAAGTGTTGCTGGGAGAGATGAGAACTCTACTCTTGGATTTTTGCATGCATGCTGGTAACAGCCTCTTTCCTATACACTTCTTTCTGAATATTTTATAAAAAAATTCCTTCCTGTAGCACCTTAAAGACCAACTAAGTTAGTTCTTGGTATAAGCTTTCGTGTGCATGCACACTTCTTCAGATACACTGAAACAGAAGTTACCAGATCCTTCTATATATTGAGAAGGTGGGGAGGGGTATTACTTAGAAGGGTGGTGGGAATCGGAGATTGGCAGATAGCTGAGATGAGCCTGTTGACGACTCTTAACGACTGTAATAGGTCTTACAGGAAAAGGCAAGGGGTGAGAAGGTGACATCAATCTGACATCAAGAATCACAAAACAGAGAAACCAGTAGGATAACACTTCAATCTCCCAGGACATTCTATACAAGATCTCAAAGTAGCTGTTTTACTACAAAGGAATTTCAGAAATAGACTGGAAAGAGAAGCTGCTGAATTACAACTCATTACCAAACTTAAAACAATGGAGAAACCTGGTCTGAACAGAGACATCGGATTCTTATCTCATTATACATGACTAAGCCATTTCTCACCTTCTCACCCCTTGCCTTTTCCTGTAAGACCTATTACAGTCGTTAAGAGTCGTCAACAGGCTCATCTCAGCTATCTGCCAATCTCCGATTCCCACCACCCTTCTAAGTAATACCCCTCCCCACCTTCTCAATATATAGAAGGATCTGGTAACTTCTGTTTCAGTGTATCTGAAGAAGTGTGCATGCACACGAAAGCTTATACCAAGAACTAACTTAGTTGGTCTTTAAGGTGCTACAGGAAGGAATTTTTTTATTTCGACTATGGCAGACCAACACGGCTACCCATCTGTAACTGAATATTTTATGTTAGGGGATGTCAGTGTCCATGTGATTCTGCTCTCTCTCCCTTTTAAATATTTAGTCACCCTGCTGCCTTGTGCAGCTATGGACATGACAAGGCAAAGGATCTTTATTTGCTTTTCCTTGGTTGCATGGGGAAACCAGTTTTTCTTTTTCGTGTAATAGGCCCACTCTGATGAAACATGAAAACCTCCCATCCCAGAGAGCCCTGAAATGGATGCATTATTAGTGGCTGGACCCACAGCTGTAGAGCTCCTTTCTTACAGAGGCCTGAATACTGTAAGAAGTCCAAAATACTGTAAGAAGACATCCAATTATGAGAGGTTTCTGTTGGAGTAGAACTGGTCTGGAATAGCCTAGTGTAGCCAGGGACTGGCAGGGCTCCTAAGAGTGTGTGGTAAAGGCCAAAGATTGATCCAGGGGAAGGGAATAGTGATTTAAGGGCTTTTGTGCCTCCTGTAAAGCAGGAGCCAGGGCTGGAAGAGTCTGAGCAGTTGGGGGGGGGAGGTGCAGGACGTGGGGCAGCAGCCAGGCCTGAAGGAAGGGCAGGACACACCAGGAGCAAAGGAAGACTGTGCCTGAGAGAGGGTGCAGTAGAATCCCCTTCATCCCCTTCCCCACCGTTCCCCAAGACCAGGAGGGACTTGAAGAGGCAGACACAGTGACACCCTCCTTGTAAGAGAAGTCATGAATTGCTTGCATGCACCCCGTCAGACAAGGGTACTTAAATTTGTGGGGAGGCATGGTCCTGCTGTTTCTCCAACAGTGCAGCTTGGAGCACAGGCCTGGGGAGGGGATTCCATATATTTAGTTGCCGGAAGCATGTGTGTGCAAGTTTAGTGCATCTTAGGAGTCACTGTCAGTGTGTGCTTTGTCAATAAAGAATTAAGCAACTGACCATTTGTCCTTCTTGGGCTGTATGTGCTCAGGACAGGTTTTTAGTTTGTTGTCACCTATTCCAATCTGCTATGCTTGTTTGGGATAGACACTGAACTGAAATAAATAAATAAGTAAAATCTTGTATACATCAAAACCAAACAATATAAGCAGGTAGATAATAATAATAATAATAATAATAATAATAATAATAATAATTTATTATTTGTACCCCGCCCATCTGGCTGGGTTTTCCCAGCCACTCTGGGCGGCTTCCATAGAAACCAAAATTACAGTAAAATATCACAGATTAAAAACTTCCCTGAACAGGGCTGCCTTAAGATGTCTTCTAAACATCAGGTAGTTATTTATTGCTTTGACATTTGATGGGAGGGCGTTCCACAGGGCGGGCGCCACTACCGAGAAGGCCCTCTGCCTGGTTCCCTATAGCTTTGCTTCTTGCAATGAGGGAACAGCCAGAAGGCCCTCGGCACTGGACCTCAGCGTCCGGGCAGAACGATGGGGGTGGAGACGCTCCTTCAGGTATACTGGGCCGAGGCCGTTTAGGGCTTTAAAGGTCAACACCAGCACTTTGAATTGTGCTCGGAAATGTACTGGGAGCCAATGTAGGTCTTTCAAGACCGGTGTTATGTGGTCTCGGCGGCCGCCCCCAGTCACCAGTCTAGCTGCCGCATTCTGGATTAGTTGTAGTTTCCGAGTCACCTTCAAAGGTAGCCCCACGTAGAGCGCATTGCAGTAGTCCAAGCGGGAGATAACTAGAGAATGCACCACTCTGGCGAGACAGTCCGTGGGCAGGTAGGGTCTCAGCCTGCGTACCAGGTGGAGTTGGTAGACAGCTGCCCTGGATACAGAATTGACCTGCGCCTCCATGGACAGCTGTGAGTCCAAAATGACTCCCAGGCTGCGCACCTGGTCCTTCAGGGGCACAGTTACCCTATTCAGGACCAGGGAGTCCTCCACACCAGCCCGCCCCCTGTCCCCCAAAAACAATCCATTAGCCGCCATCCATCCTTCAACCGCCTCCAGGCACTCACACAGGACCTTCACCGCCTTCACTGGTTCTGATTTGAAAGAGAGGTAGAGCTGGGTATCATCTGCATATTGATGGACACCCAGTCCAAATCCCCTGATGATCTCTCCGAGCGCTTCATATAGATGTTAAAAAGCATGGGGGAGAGGACAGAACCCTGAGGCACCCCACAAGTGAGGGCCCAGGGGTCTGAACACTCATCCCCCACCACCACTTTCTGAACACGGCCCAGGAGGAAGGAGCGAAACCACTGTATAACAGTGCCCCCAGCTCCCAGCCCCTCTAGACGGTCCAGAAGGATGTTATGGTCGATTGTATCAAAGGCCGCTGAGAGATCCAGCAGAACTAGGAAACAACTCTCACCTTTGTCCCTAGCTCGCCACAGATCATCAACCAGTGCGACCAAGGCAGTTTCAGTCCCAGGGTGAGGCCTGAATCCCGATTGGAAGGGATTCAAATGGTCTGCATCCTCCAGGCGTGCCTGGAGTTGTTCAGCAACACCGCGCTCAATCACCTTGCCCAAGAATGGAAGATTTGAGACTGGGCGATAGTTGGCCATACTGGCTTGGTCTAAAGATGGTTTTTTAAGAAGCGGTTTAATGACCGCCTCTTTCAGTGGATCTGAGAATGTTCCCTCACAGAGGGAAGCATTCACCACCCCGCAGGGCCCATCGCCCAGCCCTTCCAGGCTTGCTTTTATTAGCCAGGCTGGGCAAGGATCAAGGAGACAGGTGGTTGGTTTCATGCGTCCAAGCAGCCTGTCCACATCCTCGGGGGTAAGGGATTGAAATTGATTCCATGCAACTTGACCAGACAGAGCTCTAGCACTCTCCCGCCCTGGCCCTGCTCCCACGGTGGTGTCTAGCTCCTTCCGAATATGAGTGATTTTATCTGCAAAAAACTTTGCAAAATCGTTGCAGGAGATCTTGGGGTCTTTACAAGGCCCTGGTGGTAAAGGTGGTTCCGTTAAATTGCGAACCACCTGAAAGAGTCTCCTGCTACTATTTTCTGCAGATGCAATAGAGGCGGTGAAGAAAGTCTTCTTCGCCGTCACTATCGCCACTTGGTAGGCTCGACGTTGAGCTCTAACCTGTGTCCGGTCAGATTCAGAGTGAGTTTTCTGCCACCGACGCTCTAGCCGTCTCAGCGATTGTTTCATCGCCCTCAACTCCGAAGAAAACCACGGGGCTGTCCGGGCTCCATGCAATCGGAGAGGGCGCTTCGGAGCCAGACAGTCGATAGCCCTGGTTAACTCCGCATTCCAGCGGGCCACCAGGGAATCAGCTGAAAGGCCATCAACATGGGCTAAAGCATCCCCTACCACTCTCTGGAAACCATTTGGATCCATTAAGTGGCGGGGGCAGACCATCCGAATTGGTCCCACCTCCCTGCAGAGGGGAAGGGTCGTGGAGAAGTCCAGTTGCACCAGGAAGTGATCTGACCATGGGACTTCTTTTGTTCCACTTTTACTTAGTGTCAGATCACCCATGTCACTAGAGGTGAACACCAGGTCTAAGGCATGTCCATGACTATGAGTTGGGCCAAACTTATTCAGGGACAGCCCCATGGAGGCCATGCTTTCCACGAAGTCCCAAGCGGCCCCTTGTAAGGTTGTGTCGGCATGGATGTTAAAATCCCCTAGGACAACCAAACTAGGTGTCTCCAGGAGAAAATCCGCCACGACCTGAGGCAGCTCGGACAGGGAATCCTTGGTGCAGAGGGGAGGTCGGTACACCAAAAGGAATCCTGTACTGCCCCTATTGCCCAACTTCCAGAACATGCACTCAGAGAACTGGATCTTCCCAGTAGGACGCCTGGTGCAAGCTAGTGACTTCCTAAAAATCACTGCAACCCCCCCTCCCCGCCCACATGACCTGGGTTGCTGTGCATAAGAGAAACCTGGTGGGCAAGCAGTGGCAAGGACAGGCCCATCTGCTTCCTCCAACCAGGTCTCTGTCACACATGCCAGGTCAAATCCTCCATCCACAATCAAGTCGTGGATGGCAGTGGTTTTATTCATCATTGACCTGGCATTGCACAGCAACACTTTCAGGTCATGTGGGTTTCCCCTGTTGATTCCAGTATTCATCCGGTCAAGGCCAGACCCGGAGGCAGGGACAGTCTTCAAACAACAACTAAACCTGCCTCCTCGGTAATGACATGGTCTGGTCTTAGCGTAACTCCGCCTCCTGCCCATGATCACCGAGATCGGATGTCCCAGTGCTTCCCCCCCGTGGAACTTGTCCCAGCCATCGTGTTGGCTGGGGAGCCACTCCCAGGCAGCCCTGATCCCGCCCCTTAAAAACAAAACACAAACTATACAGAACCAATAAAACAACAACAACAAAAAGGAACAGAACAATTATACTAAAATTAATCCCCAACCAACTATCCATCCCACCCACCCACCCCCAACAAAGGGAAAAAGGGGGGGGGAGGAAAAAAAGGAATAAAAATTTAAATTGCCACCGACTGCTTGAGGACATTTTAAAGCACATTAACCACCTGGAACAGGGAAGCAATGGCAGAACACTTCCCACACTTCCCCAAAAGTTTGTTCCAAATAAGGGCCTGGGCCACGCCCCCTGGGCCAGTTGGAAAAGGCCCTGGAAGGGAGCAGGCCCTGCTGTCCTCACCCAGCCGATGGTCCGAGGCTTCCCCGCAACAGGAGTCCCTTTATAACTGGGAGAGAGGGCCTGGGCCACGCCCCCTGGGCCAGTTGGAAAAGGCCCTAACCCCTCCTTACTATTTATACACATGCATATACATTCAGAAAAAAGGTTATTTGCTGGGATGATTGACTTCAGCACTCTGTCAAATGTTTGAGTGAAAGCAACTGCATCAGCTCTGGAGGTAGGGCGTAATCCATACAAACTACCTTATTACTATGCTTTCTAGCTCAAAAATGTTTTAGATGGGTGGTGCTGAATCTTCAACTATCTCTTTCAGCTTATATATATATTCACCATCGTTCTCATATGTACATGCTTTACCAGAGCGGCCACCAGTTGTTAATATCTTGTTTCATGTCTGACTGCTCAGGAAGAATGGCAGCTTTCTGATGTTATGCAGATGTCACCAATGGGAATGGTGAAGAGCCACAGCAAATTGTTCTGTTATTGCCATTATCATTTTCATTCCCAGCTTTAAAAATGGCCCATAAGGCAGCTTACAACAAAATATTTATTTTAATTTTATCTTGCCCTTGCCTCAAGGAGGTAAGAGCAATACAACTTTTATACTTAACAGCAACTCTGAGAAATAGACTGGGCTGAGAGATAATGACTAGCCAACACTCAGCCACTGGGCTTTCTCATTTAAGAATCTTGACTGAATCTTAATTTTCCTAGTGAATATCTATGTATTGCACCAGGGGTTGTCAATACAATACCCTCCAGAAGTTGCTGGACTTCATCTCCTATCAGCCCTAGCCAGCATGGCCAGTGATTTGGGATGATGGAAGCTGGAATCAAGCAACTTCTTGAGGCTACCGCACTGGTGACTCCTGTGCTGCACAATATAAAATAATAAGACAGAATATACAGTATGTACTTGTACTTGTACTCCGTATGGATGCGGGTGGCGCTGTGGGTAAAACCTCAGTGCCTAGGACTTGCTGATCGTAAGGTCGGTGGTTCGAATCCCCGCGGCGGGGTGAGCTCCCGTCGTTCGGTCCCAGCTCCTGCCCACCTAGCAGTTCGAAAGCACCCCTAAGTGCAAGTAGATAAATAGGGACCGCTTTCTAGCGGGAAGGTAATCGGCGTTTCCGTGTGCGGCACTGGTGCTGGCTCGCCAGTTGCAGCTTCGTCACGCTGGCCACGTGACCCGGAAGTGTCTTCGGATGGCGCCGGCTCCCGGCCTCTTGAGCGAGATGAGCGCGCAACCCTAGAGTCGGTCACGACTGGCCCATACAGGCAGGGGTACCTTTACCTTTACCTTTACTTGTTGCCCAGACATGTTTTCAATCTTGTAGCCCCCATGGTGTGGGGCTGTATCTGATGCCACTGAGAGCATCAGATGTAGCAGAGTGTAGTTTCAAGCCTTGGAGCTACCTTGTCCATTTGGAAAGTATAGGAATGACGTTGTTGCCTATGCTAAATAATATATGTATTCCCGGAAGGGACTGTCTGGCAAGGATCCATAAGACAAAGCTGGCTTAAGGAATATGAGTTTTTGCAAAGAAAGCTCGCAAAGGAACATTAAAAAGGCTTTTTAATAAAGAAATTACAATTGGAGCAGATACATAGGATTATGATCAGGGCTGAGGAAAAGGAAGTAGCCAAGATCAGGACCTATGAGTTTAAGATAAAACGAGGCCTGGAATTAGGACTAGACAGGATTGGGCAAGGCAGGGGGCTACGAAGCAGAGATTGTAGGAAGCCTCAGTAGTCTCCAGTACTGATATAAGGAATGGCTCAAAGGCTCACACCTCAAGGGGGCTCTGGAGTTCAAAACCCTAAGGCAGAACATGCTGAAGGCTCAACAAAGAAAGTATCAGATGCAATTTGAAGTGAAGAAGAATAATGTTAAAAGCTGGGTTTGACACGAAGAGCCAGAAATTCCATGATAACTGAATATATTCATGCCTGATAGTTATGCTCCCTGTATCTCAGCAGGTCTAAGTCTGCTCCACTAGAATCAGACAACAACATCCTGTACAAGCCAATCTGAATAGAGGGTGGGAGATGCCTGAGTTCCTAGAGATCAGCTTGATGCAGAATATCCTCTTTTAGAGGATAAAAGCTTCGACAACCATTTGTCTGGCAGGGATACTTTAAATATAGAACATTTTTTTATCAAGGCGTTGGGAACTGGTTAAAGTCATCCTGGAAGCTGTACTTTCTGATCCAGGAGCTGTGTACCCTAATCTATATGGCTGCTGAAACTCCTCACTGAGTTTATGTTGTTCATGCTCATCTGCACTCTCTTATCTGACATTTTGCCTGTTCCATGAATGAGGCTTCACACTGAAGAGAATCCAGGTGTGAAGAAGCTGCTCACCAGGGTGTAGCAGAGCGGATGTTGCTGCCACATCAGGCAGCAGCAGGGACAAGATGTGGCTAGCAGTCCAGTGCTGAAAAGAGAAGCATCAAGCGATTCCACGAGAATGGCTTTGGGGTAACCTGTTTGCTTCTCTTTGTGGTGCTGGGCTGTTGGAAAAAAGGCAATTCTATTCATATAAAAGTTGGCCAGTGTCAGTAGCAATGGGCCCTGGCATTTGCTCCACCATGCCAGGTGCTGCATTTGAGCCTGACTGGACTAAAACTATAGTTGGATTGGCTCTCATGGTATGTCTTCCATTTGTAAACATGGGGTGGTGGGACATTTGGGCAACATCTGAGAGCATGGAAGAAATTGGGCATGGTTGGGCTCCTGATAATGGATAACACTGTTTGTTCAATGAACGTGTGTATGCTTGTGTAGGTATGGACTACGCCTGACCCTTGCATGCTCCCCTGGAGCTCTGAACAAAGTCTATGCCATGTACACTTTATTCAAAAGATAGCACACAGAAGTGGACCAGTGGGCAGCATCCTGGTCCTGCCCCCACATGGTCATTGGGTGTGGGTCTTTGGATAGTATCACAGCAGGAGAACTGCAGAAAAAACGGCGACTGAAAGTTGAAAAAAAGCAGACAGGCAGGCATACGAATATAAAATTAGAGGACAGTTTCACCAAAAAGCTGATTGAAACAGATGGAGTGTTAGAAAGAGAGCTTCTTAAACACCTAGAGAAAATGGGGTTGTGGATGGATGGAGAAAAAGAAATTCAAGGAAAGACTGTCAATGAATGTAAAGACCTCTGACAATCAGTCACTCTTATGAAAAGCAATACATTTCAGAATAATCTGTACTTGAATAAAAGTACAGGGTTATACCACCATGGGACAAAGGACAGAGAGAGGGTGGCAATGAATTTCTTAGGGAATAATTCAGTCTGGTGTCTAAAAGCAGCCTTCATAATTTCCCCGTGTATGGAGTTGGAACCCTGATCATATTAGAGCTTGTGCTGCTGCTTGACTTATACCTTTCATTCTGCCTGAAGCCATAAGGAAGCAGTGAGAATGGAAATTGGTATCCAAATAGGAAAACTATATTTTGTCATTGCTACACTAAAGTGGTAGGGACAACATAATGAATACTGTGGTGAAAGTAAAAATGTCATTGTTTGGAGGCATTTCTGGCACAAATTTCTGAATGAGTAAAACATTGGTGGTTTGAGCCTTTGGGACCTGGGTAGATATTATCTTGGAAATTGAATTCAGTGGAGCTATGTCAGCACAAAATATCACACATGAACTACAAACCAACTTTTGGGCCCTTTTGTGACATTACCACTTCAACCCTGTACACACTAACTTGGAAGGAATCCCCACTGAACACAGTGGGACTTGTGAGTCAACACAGTGTTATGAGTTGTGGGGTTTTTTTGTTGGGGGGCGCGTGCGTAGATTGTATGCCGAGACCCTTCAAATTCTTGGATCCAGCAAGTGCTAAAATCTAAGCAAGAATTAAAATTCCTGGAATAGCCAGGCTAGCTTCCTGGTGAGGTAATGGCTCCAAGTACAGTGGTACCTCGGGTTAAGAACTTAATTCGTTCTGGAGGTCCGTTCATAACCTGAAACTGTTCTTAACCTGAGGTACCACTTTAGCTAATGGGGCCTCCCGCTGCTGCTGCACCGTTGGAGCATGATTTCTGTTCTTATCCTGAAGCAAAGTTCTTAACCCGAGGTACTATTTCTGGGTTAGCGGAGTCTGTAACCTGAAGCGTCTGTAACCTGAAGCGTCTGTAACCCGAGGTATCACTGTATGGGTCATTTTGGTAGCAGATGTCAGAGGGCAGATGGATGCTTCCCCATTCCTCAACTCACTGGTAGTTAGAAAGACGAAGGTAGAATTGAGAGTTGAGTTATTTAACCTAGAAGCTGGAAGCAAGGCAGCAGGCTGGGAATGCAGAAAGAGCCATGACTGATTTCTGCTGGAATCCAAGGGTGTGGTTATGGGAATAGCAAGATGTTAATCATAGGCTCGTGTTGTAACGGTAAAGGGACCCCTGACCATTAGGTCCAGTCGTGACCAACTCTGGGGTTGCGGCGCTCATCTTGCTTTATTGGCCAAGGGAGCCGGCGTACAGCTTCCGGGTCATGTGGCCAGCATGACTAAGCCGCTTCTGGCGAATCAGAGCAGCACACGGAAACGCCATTTACCTTCCCGCTAGAGCGCTACCTATTTATCTACTTGCACTTTGACATGCTTTCGAACTGCTAGGTTGGCAGGAGCAGGGACTGAGCAACGGGAGCTCACCCCATCACCGGGATTTGAACCGCCGACCTTCTGATCGGCAAGTTCTAGGCTCTGTGGTTTAACCCACAGGGCCACCCGTGTTGTATATATGTTTAAATAAACCATATATCATAAAGACTCCACAGTCTCTGCTGTCCCTGATTCCATGGAAACCAGGTCCTGGGTAAACCCCCTAGAACCCCTGGAATGTCGCACTGATGAGAGATGGAGGTCATATGCAACAATATATAGGATTGCTCTGAAAGTCTGGCAGCAATGAGAGGAAGTGTTTTTGTTTTTGTCTAGTGATCACATAGGCATGCAGATGAGATTTGAGATTGTTGTTGGCATCCATCTGTCTCAGGGGACCCCTTTGCTGGCAAAATCAAACTGTTGGAGAGTTAGAGCGCCTGCTGTGGCTGTACTGACCGATATGAGAGAGAGATTTGATAATTCAGTAGAAATTGAAAATTCCCGAGAAAATCACATGAATCACATGAAGGCCCATGATATAGCTTCTCTGTGGAAGCTCATGTGCTGGGATCAGAGAGCCATGGGGGGGAGGCTTCCTCCCTTTCTTCTAGTAATGTCCACAAGCCATTGCCCAGAATAGGAAGGCATTTTTATTCCTCTATCAACTCCTCACAAGTAAGGAGGGGGGAGAAGGAGTTCTCATGCCCAAAGCCCGTGACCTAACCACACTGACAAGGGATGTGTTTGTGTCCCATTGGAATTAGAGGTTCTCTTGCCTGCACCTAGTTTGGTTACAGTTCACCTTTGATCCATTCAATCTGAGCCAAAGCAACCTAATTTATTGTTTAGCCTTTCTGCCTGACACCCACCCCTTCCAGTCCTATGTCTGCAGGAGTGCAAGCAGGACTGTATGTGAAAGGATCCCTTCTGAATGTTCCCTTGGCAATAAGCCATTTAGTACGGTAATGAATGAGGTAACTTGCCTACTGCCACAATGGAGAGCTAATTAGTTTCCAATTTTGAAAACAATGTGAATTCACAGTTGCTGTCACAGGGGGGAAGCACAAAGCTGGAGCAATCTAAGAAAATGTGGAGGGATACCAACTGGTGAGGAGCTTTAGTGTTCATTTTTAGTCGTTTCCTCTTCTGCTTCACAGCTGGCTTGCAGGGAGTGCAGTAGGTCTGACACATGGAGTGACAGGTATCCAGGGTGCTTGTAATCTGAATGCAATGGCATCTTTCAAAACAGTGCTGCCTGCTTACATAATTAAAGAGGCATAATTGGAGCAATTGGAGCAGAATTATGCAAAAGATCTTATTTTTGATATTCTGTGCTACTAAAAAAAATTGACTTGATATTTAGGAAGTATTAGCATATTGTGATCAGGTTTTTCAGAAACCATGGCAAGTAACCAATATGATACCCTCCAGATGTTGTTGGACTTCCATCAGATTTAAGGCAAAACTCACCATAGAGAATCTCATGTACAATCCCTGTTGAAATGAATGGGAGTTGCAGAAACAAACATCTGCGAATGAAACATTCCTTGCTGGCTTGTGATATGGGTATTGTTTTTAAGATGGAACGTGGGTCAAACTAAGTTATACACTGGAGATCTGTGATTGCCCTGGTCTCTTAACATATTTGTAAAAAAGCAGCTGTAGCCCCTACCATCCCTGTTTAGAATGGGAATGCAGATCAGAGGAGGACTTAAGCACTTTCTCATGTCACTGTTTTCCAAATGAAAATTGCCCCTCAAAGCTAGTATTTGGCCCATTAGGAAAAACCAAAAACTTAAATGTTTTAATAAGAGCTTTGGGATGGGTAAGAACAGGTTTTTTTAAATCAGGTAAACGAGGCGGGGCGGAGGGAGAAAGAATTAATTCCCCAGTGCTGTGGTCTTGATTGGAACTGAGAGGAGCCTCTGCTTTTTGCGAAATTTAAAAGTTTGGCAGTAACTGGTTAGGTCATATTCCCCGGACCTGATGAAATTATTGAACATTATTTGAGGGAAAGTGCAGCTTGTCTAGAATGTGGCAACTTGGTTGCCAAACAGATCCAGACTGCAAGATGTCTTGCTTGTTATGAAACATCTGTTAGTAAATTCAGCTCCGGTCCTCCGAGCTGATACGGCTCATCCTCGCTTGAGCCCAGCAGAGTATAAAACACCCAGGGTCCGCAACGGAAGGATGAGGCAGGTATGGCTACATTGCTAAGCTTTATTACTAAGCTATGCAGAGAACATACAAATATACATCTTGTCTCTGTGAGAAGCAGAGAGCAACTCCAACAAAGAAACAACAGTACAAAGGAAACAGGAAACCAGTAAACGTCACATCCCGTCTCCCTTTCCCGTGGGAATCCAACAGTATCTGGACTGTGGAATGAAAACATAGTCCTGTGACTACCAGCAGCTGCTCATTGAGGGAAACAGAAACCAACAACATCTGCAGTGGCTCCCGAATCATTTCCGGTTGATCATTAAAACCCCAAAGGGTTAGGATCCAGATATCTGCTAGGCCATCATCTCTTGTATATGAGGCTCTCCTCCGGCTGTCCTCACCTTTTGAGGTATCTACCATTTTGTTACTCCTCAGAAAATTCCTGCAGACAGATAACTGCAAAGTTACATAGTTACACACATTTTGGTCCCAAACACCTGGAAGCAATAGGTTGGGGAAGGTTTTGCACTGAAAGTGCTTCAAAGCAGGGAATAGCATGCAACATGGGTAGATCAGCATGTGTGCACAAAACAAGTTAAGGACCACAGCCCTTTGGCAGAGCACCTGCTTTGCAAGCCAAAAGTCTCAGTTTCAATCCCCAGCATCTCCAGGTAGGGCTGGGAGGGAACCCTCCCTCAAATCCTAGAGAGCTACTGTCAATCAGCTCAGACAGTACTAAGCTAGAAGGACCAATAGTTGGACTCAGTATAAATCAGCAACCTATATTCCTAAATATATATGATCTGGATTCTGATTACTATTGTCCATATTAATATTTCCACAAAATGTGTAGTGAAAAAGTTGTACTAGATTGCCTACAAGGTATGGAACTCTGTAAGAAATGCAATATACTGCGTTCAGGTCTATGTATGAGAAGCAAGTCTTCCATTCTCCCATCCTCTTTTATTTTTTCTTTTTAAAATAACCACCCCCTTCCATGGGACGCAGGTGGCGCTGTGGGTTAAACCACAGAGCCTAGGACTTGCCGATCAGAAGGTTGGTGGTTCGAATCCCCGTGACAGGGTGAGCTCCAGTTGCTTGGTCCCTGCTCCTGCCAACCTAGCAGTTCAAAAGCACGTCAAAGTGCAAGTAGATAAACAGGTACCACTCCAGCGGGAAGGTAAATGGCATTTCCGTGTGCTGCTCTGGTTTGCCAGAAGCAGCTTAGTCATGCTGGCCACATGACCCAGAAGCTGTACGCTGGCTCCCTCGGCTAATAAAGCGCCAGAGTTGGTCACGACTGGACCTAATGGTCAGGGGTCCCTTTACCTTTACATTTACATTTACCCCCTTCCTACCAGCTTATTATTCTGCAGATAGTTGTGCAGGCACTGCTAAAGAAGTTCATGCTGTCATTCAGATTCCAGCCCACGTGCTTCCATGTGGCTCTATTCCACAATTGCAGTAGATCTGAGGGAGATGAGTGGAAAACAGCAACATGGAGGAGGTGGGGACAAAACACAAAGGTGCACATTTGCTTAGCCGGGGCTGCATTTTATAATCAAAGCCCTGTGGGGAAAATACCACGCCAAGTATGACCATTGATTTTTATTTAATTGTCTCCTACACTTTCCTTGCATAAGGGCAATTGAATTTAAAATGTTTACAGTTGGTTGCACAGCACTCTCTGGCACTAGATTTGTAGTAATAAGCTATTTCTTGCTCCTTTTAAGCAGCAGGGTCTAGAAATTTAGAAACATCATGAAGTTTCAGAGGTCTGAACCTCTTTGGGCTTGAAACAGAGACCTAAAATGGGGGGTTAAAGAAAAGCAGTGCAATGTTGCCTTCTAAGGCCTTGCCAGGAGTGACGTGTTTTATTCTTATATTGTTTTTATATTACAGCATTTTTAAAATAATAGCCATAATATATTCAAGCAAGAATATCTAACCTGCATTTTGCTGAGGGCCGCATTCCCCCAGGGGTTCCGTGGGGGCCATCTGGGGCTGCATGGGGGCCGTGGGTGAAGCTAAAGAGAAATATGTTCTGGGTGATCCAGTAGAAAGAGCATTCAGTTTCAATGCTCAAGAGCCAGTGTGGTGTAGTGGTTAAGAGCGGTAGACTCGTAATCTGGGGAACCGGGTTTGCGTCTCCGCTGCTCCACAAGCAGCTGCTGGGTGACCTTGGGCTAGTCACACTTCTCTGAAGTCTCTCAGCCCCACTCACCTCACAGAGTGTTTGTTGTCGGGGAGGAAGGGAAAGGAGAATGTTAGCCGCTTTGAGACTCCTTCGGGTAGTGATAAAGCGGCATATCAAATCCAAACTCTTCTTCTTCTTCTTCTTTTCATGGCTGCCTCAGATTAGATTTTCCAATCTTATGAAGGTTTACTTAGAAGTGCATCCCACTGGATTTGATTGGTCTCCTCTCAAATAAATATACAGGGAGGCTGTTGTTTTTTTTGTTATTCAGCAGAGCAATACAGATACTATTCTGGAATGAATATATCACATTAAAGTTAGAAAGGAATTACTTCTTTTCAGAATAGTACACATATGCATACATATATAGCAGAAACCTAAACATTTGTCATCCGTTAGCTGGAGAAAAATATATATTTTCCTCAAGCAGGTTTGTCCATTTGTGTATTAAAACATAGACATAAGGTGTGTGTATTATAAAAGTCTTTAATTTTATATCTATTTCAATCCTATTAGTTGAAGACAAAACATACATAAAAATGAGATTTAGACTCTAGTACCAATATCTAATGTGGTAGTGCTATGGAGTTCTTTTGGACTTCCTCCTGTTGCATATCAGACAGTTCTGTGTTGAGATCTAAATATTAAATCAACCAACCAACCAACCAATCAATCAATATTAAAGCACAGTTTTCCCTGCCATGTATGACTTCCTGAGCTCCAGCCGCTACCTGAATCCAATATACCCACATATTATTTTATGCTTTGACTTTTTCAGGTAGGAAATAAATACTCCAGACACATCTGGAGTTTAGAAATGTTAAATGGGGATATGGTGCTTAACTCTTTCCTTTTGCCACTCCTGTCCTCAAGCTATTGCCCCGCCAATTAGGTTCCAGGCTTTTATTTACAAACACACACATAGCAACTGACAGGAAAGGATAAGTGGACAAGGATGGTGGAGGTAGACTTGTATGGGGAAAGCCTTGGGCTAAGCACTGCTTTCAACTTGTCTGCGCTCCTAATTCATAAAGCTCCAGATTTAAAAATATGTGAATTTGTATGTAACATGTAGATTGGCTCTCATTTCAAATCTGCTTTGAAATGTTCAGCCCTTAAGACTGATTGAGTCAAATCTAAAATGTCCGAACTTGCAGAGATTGGGAAAAAGAAAAGGAATTCCAGCTGAAAGGTATCAAAACCATATATAATGCAAGCTTGATTACAATTCACTTCCGCTTTGCTCTCTCATATGAGCTTCTGGGTGCTGCATTCAGTTTTCTGTAAGTACCCTTGCAATCGCACTAGAATCTTTAACTAGGATATAGGCAAAGCATACAGTCACATGTAAGCAGGTGTGGGGGCGTGTTGACTGTGGTATTCATTAAACTCAGCACGTTTTGGCTCTTATATGCCTTTTCCCTTCTTCCAATTGCTATTTAATGACTTCTAATGGTTCCAAAGGCAGATTTTTTGCACACAAATGGGTCTTTTTAGATGGATGGGACTATGTGTTCCCTTGCTAGACAAGTACAGAATCACACCAAAGATTAATGATACTGTACAGCATAATTACAAATATGAAATACATTTATGCCCCCTTCCCTGACATAATGAAGCATTACAATCAGTTAACAGGGTTGTGTGTGTGTTTGTGTGTTGAGTTTGTCTTATCTTCATTACTGTGAATGGGCCTATCTCTAGACGAATAGTTTCCAGCCATCAGAGAATATTACTAATATTTTAAGCCTACTCATATTCTTATTGAAATATTAATGTACCTTGATGGCTGGAAATCCCTCTCCTCTGCCTTTGGAAGACAACACTCATGAGTCATGAGCAACCAGAAGGGACAGAAAAAAGAGTAGTAAGTTTGCATTTGAGCATGGGCAGAAAGTGCCACACTTGTTTAGGTCTTGTCTAGGTTTATGGAAAATATTTAACTATGTGATTGACACAGCTCTGAAAATTGTTTTTGGTTCAAGGCAGTGAATGGATGTTTGAACAGCTTGGATTGTTAACCCAGGAGATCCCCTCTTGCATAGCTAGACTGGCAGGGACATGGTGGAGATTCTACTTACTATTATTTATTATTATTGTTATTATTAATAATTTTAAAACCACTTAAATGTGAATCAAGTCAAACTTCTGCAACAGGTTGATTGAACTAGTGCTGTACAAGCACCCCACTTCATCACTGTGCTTTGGGGACTGTTTGGCATGTTGCTGGTTTTCTTTTTTGGTTGGGGGGAGGCAGTGTTGCCCTAGACACCAAATCCGAACTGCAGCTGAAGTCCTCCCATTGGTTTTCATTGAGAAACCAAAATGGCCACAACGTTTTGGGTTTCCCCCACACACGTAAGTGCATGTAACCTGCAGACACAGTAGCAACCCAAGAGGGGATTAACCCTGCCAAATTTCACACAGGTAGATCAAGAAGTTTTTCTCTTCTTCTTCTTCTTCTGATTATTTAGGTCAAAACAGCCATAACTAATAAAATTATACAGCCAAAATGGGGTGCAGGCTGGGAGAGAGAAGGCAGCAACACTGCCTAATTTAAAGTGCCCCACCCCAAGATGTTAATAGCCATGGATGGAGTGAAAGACAAATATGTTGTACCCCTTCCCCCATATCTTAGCAACTGTGCAGGGGGATTTCAGTCAAGGAAATGCAGTCTGGATGGGAAGGGTTAAATTAACCTCCCCCAGTGGGGCAGTCCAGATCCAAATCCTGATCCCAAGCTGCCTTTCCTACCACTTGGGGAAGTGGGTTTAACCTCCATTTTGTAACAATGGTTTAGAATAGCAAAGGTGTTTCTTCTTGTGCCTTACATGCAGATTGTGCGCTTGGAGAGATATTCTGTAACCAGTACAGTCATACCTCGAGCTACAGACGCTTCAGGTTGCATTTTTTCGGGTTGAGGACTGCTGAAACCGGAAGTACTGGAACAGGTTACTTCCGGGTTTTGGCGGTCGCACATGCGCATGCGCATGCGCATGCGCAGAAGCGCTGAATCACAACCCGTGTGTGCGCAGATGTGCAGATGCGGGTTGTGAATGCTGCGGGTTGTGAACGTGCATCCTGCACAGATCACGTTCGCAACCCGAGCGTCCACTGTACTCAGTTGGCATCTCACCAGAGCAGGATGAGAGCGACACTATTTTGGAAAAATGGTGCCGAGGAGAATTCACACCATTCCACCAAATGCAAAGAGGAATAGGGACTTGTGCACAGGGCATCTGAGGTCATCTGCCATCTTACTCATTGGGCTTTCTGGAAGCCTGCTATTCATTCTAAACCTTTGTTTATTTTGCTATCAGTCTGGATTCTTTTTCATTCTCTCCTATCCTTCCTCCGCTTGTCACCATCTCCTAAAGGGAGATATCTCCCCTTTAGATGTTTCTCTCATTTCATTACTCTTCCAAATTGTGCCTCCTCTCCTGGCAGCAGCCATTTCATCAGGCTGCCTCAGTGGGAGAGATGAGAACCAGGGCTTATCCCACCAGCTTTGCAGAAAAACCAGCTCTATCAGGTACCTGCTTACCTCTGAGGTGCTTCTGGGCCAGCTGGTCATTATGAGAAATGCAATTTAAGAATTGCTGTCTGAGTTTACTTTTTCCCCTCTTACCTCCCTTTCCCTTTCCTCTTGTGTGTCATTTAAAACAAACAAACAAACAAACAAACAAACAAACAAACAAACAAACAAACTGTCAGTACCAAGGAAGTTTTGACGATTTGTTACGAGGTAGGTGAAAAACCAAATGGCTGGTGCCAATTTGCCAAGTGGAAAAAATTCCGACCAGGCCCCTTAACAGTGACCAACCAAGGTCCATAGCAAGGTCAAAGACAAAAACCTTAAAGGGCGGGAGGGTGGGAAACTGGAGCAGCTGGAAGCGGCAAAGAGGGAGATCACCTGCGTTAAATGGAGCAGGCCACGCCCCCCGGCCAGCCGATTGGCTGGCCAGGGGATGACACGGTCGGGGATTCCCTCAATCACGTGGAGGCTGAGCTGAGAGCCAGCCCCCGTGCACATGGTGGGAGGGTGAAGCCCACAACCCCACATCCTTTCTAAGTCGGAAGTGGCTTTCCTTTGACTCTTTCATCATTTGTTCATATTCAAATATATTTCTTGTTGTGTTTTCATTGTTATCTATAAGCAACCTGTAGCTTATCAGCTTATATCTCCATATCCTTCCTCTATTTGGTTGTAAATTTCACATTTTAATGCCAGAAGCCTATGGTTTCATCTATATGCTTGTATACAATCCCTCAAATGCTAGTGATTTAAAAAAATACCTTCCTGGTTGAAGATCAGAGTTAAGGCTACCTCATGTTGGCTCAGGTTCCACAAAGCCATGAACCTGGAAACCAAGGCTAACGCCTTAACGAATGTGCCCCATGATCACAAATTGCACTGTACTGTGAAAAGTCACAAACTGTGCTTGCTTATGACTTATCTCCTCCATGTACCCATGCTTTTCCTTGGCCTTTCAGACACAAACACAGGCAAGCAGGATGAAAGAAGTGCTCTAGGAACAGCGGATTTTGCCCTGGTCTTGTATTGCCTTAAGAAGCATCTGAGCCTTACTGTATTGCTAGAGGAATCCCCTTGTGAGTTGACCCATGCCTTGCATCAGTAGCTCATAGAATGAGATTAACACTAGGAGATTAAATGCCTTAGAGAGGCTCCTTACCTCTCTCGCCTTGACCTGGCGACTGTGATCCATGTGACGGTCACCTCCAGGCTTGATTATTGTAACTCACTCTATGTGGGGCTGCCCTTGAGACTGACCCAGAAACTCCAGCGGCTGCAGAATGCTGTGGGGAGACTCCTTACGGGGTCCTTGCCACAGGATCACATTCACCTGGTGCTATACCAGCTGCACTGGCTCTCGGGGGAGTACAGGATCAGGTTTAAGGTGCTGGTTTTAACCTTTAAAGCCCTATACGGCCTAGGTACCTCGGGACTGCCTCTCCTGATATGTCCCACTGAGGACGTTACAGTCTTCAAATAAAAACATCTTGGAGATCCTGGGCCACAGGGAGGTTAGGCTGGTCTCAACCAGAGCCAGGGCTTTTTTGGCCGTGGCCCCAATCTGGTGGAATGCTCTGCCACAAGAGACTAGGGCCCTGCAGGACTTGACATCTTTCTGCAGGGCCTGCAAGATGGAGCTGTTCCACCAGGCCTTTGGCCAAGGCACAGTCTGACCCACTCTCTCCTTCTGTAATCCTCATAGAACTTTAACCCAATGGTTGCCATTAATTTGATTCTGAATTGATTTTAGAATGTATTTTAATTAATTCACTGTGTGATTTTATGTACGCTGTGCTATTTTTACTTGTTGTTAACCACTCTGAGCCCGGGGAGGGCGGAATACAAATAAAATTTTATTATTATTATTATTAGTCACAAGCATCAGCTCATGCAGGTTCTGGCATGCCCCTGGTGCTGACATTGGGCCTACATACCACTCGGCGCACCATCTGCCACTCTCTATGTACACATTCCACCCCCCCACCCCTCAGTCTGCAGGGCTCTGGACTACAGCCCCAAAGTCCAGTCCTAGCTTTACCACTGTGCAGTGAATGAGCAGGGGAGGCAATAATTTCCTTGCTCACAGACATCTTTCATCTTCTTTTCAGTTGTGCATTCCTCCTCATTCTCTTTGTTCTCTCTTTGTTAAACCACAACTCAATCCTCTTATCTCTTATACTGGTTCTTCTGTTAGCTATTATTTTGTCCTTTATGTTTAGAGTTTTGTTCCTACAGATATTTGTTTTGCTCCTTCTTTGCTTTTATTTAAATAACTTTTGAAGACCTCTTCCTTTACTCTGCCTTTCTCTGACAACTTTTTTTAAAATTTATTTTTTTACTGTTGATCTTTCTGCTGAATTCAATTTCTGTTTCTGTATCTTTTACTCTGTGAGCCTTCTGGCAGGGTTCCTTTGTGTTTACTTCTGTTTATATAGAAGTAGGTGCTATATAAATAATTATTATAATAATTTATTGAGCAAGTAATTCTCACCACTGATCTTTAAGTGGCATCATATTTCTCCATCACAGAGTGATTGCTAAATCATTGCACTCCAATGATTGATATGGATTTATTGTGACATCACTTTGGAGAAATTCGCCAACCAATTCAACAGCATCAGTTTAATCAAGTTATGGCACATTCTTGGTCCTGGTAAGGACATGATTTATAGGAAATAAAAATTATGTCTTAGACCAAGGACATTGCCAGATCATTACATTTACTGACAAACAAATGTATCAAATAGCTTTACTTTCAGAAGCAGGTTTACCCTTAATAGGTTATCAATATGATTTCTTTTTTTTCTTTTTTTTAATAATAATATTTATTAGTAGTTTTCAGAATTCTAAGAAGAAGAAAAACATTAAAAAACAACACTATAATAGACAAAAAAACCCACAAAAACCAATACAACAATACAACAAAAATATAAAAAGAAAAAAGAAAACAACACAAATCCCAGATTACATATCTAAAACTTCCATTTGCTTGTTTCATTGACTTCCTCACACCTCCCTTTTTGTATTCGAGTTTAATTAGTTATTTCAGCAAATTCTTTCCATCTTTCTCAATTTTTGTTAAAAAATTTATCCTAACCTAATTTAATCTAATAATTAACTCAACCAATCCTTTCCATCTTTCCTCATATTGTATTATTCACATTACCTTAATTAATTTAACCTTATCTTACCCTAAAACATCTTAAAGCTTGAATCTTAGTTATCAAATATACATTACTCCTGATATCATTTCTGCTAAAGTCATATAGTTTCATTCCAACATTTTCCCTAATATTTATTAATTTTTAGCCAATTCCCCAAATAGAAAATTTTCTTTATAAATTTTCTTCCAATCTTCATCCAACATCCCTTCTTCCTGGTCTCGGATCGTGTCAGTCCTTACTGTCCATTCCATCTAGTCCATCAACCTGGAAGCCTTATGTCCGAGGCCCTTAAGTCTCTTCCATGTCCCTTCTGCAATTCTTCTTCTTCTTGTTTATACTTGCCCTTTTCCTTGTCTTTTGTTGGTATCTTTCTTAGTTTCTTTCCTTTCTCATTGAGGGATAGGCCTCTGGGGGATTCCAAGCCAAAATTGTCTCCATCTCCCTTCATCAAACCCGCCCATTCCCCACAGTCCCACTCCCCACAATCCTCAATATAGTCCAAAAAATATTTAAAAACATATTCCAAGGTCTCTCCAACGTTGGGAACCTCCTCAACTCCAGATGCCCCCTGGCCCACTCCAACTTCAATCTTCACTGACAGCGGCTCATACTCCTGTAGGGCCTCGGGACTCTCCATTTGTATTATTTGGGGTGCAACCACATCCTCCTCCATTATCTTCTGCACTTGCCCAGTCAGTACAGATTCATGAGTTGGTCCCTGGATAATTTCTGTATCAATATTCCCTGTTTGCCCACAGTTATTAACTGCAACAGTCAAATCCATTTTCTCATTCATCAAGTCCATCTTCTCATGCATCTGTTCCAGCAGGGCACTTGTCTTGCATAAGGCAAGCACCCATTCTTCTTTCCAACTCATCTTTAGTCAAGGTCAGAAAAGCCTGTTCCCACGGTCTTAATCTCACATCTGTTGAGCCCTCAAATGTACTGCAGCAACAATTTGACAAGCTCCCTCTAGAGGAGGCAATTTCTATTTGTATCCATTTTTTTAGGCAAGTCCAACAAAGGAAAATTACTTTCGTTTTTCAGATATTTTTCAGATATTTTGTTTCTTTAAGATGCAAAAGGCAACATTGGAATCAGCTTGTTTCTCTTCTTTAGCTATCTGTCAAAATATTCCATTGACAGTCCATGAACTTCTCCAACAATTTCTGTCTCAATTCAACCTGGGAACGGGGTGTCAGAGACAGAAAATGATTTCTTTGCTTCTTTATCATTATTGTAAAATGGTGGAATAGAACCATTTCCTCATTTTTCTTCATTTTCAAATATTTTATTGATTTTTTGTTAAGACTATGAACATGGAACATTATCAAAACAATTGGCTTCCCCCCTTCTCACCTCTCCCTGCCGAACAGAAGACTAATGCATCAAAATTTCCCATAAGTCTATGTGCATATTCGGTGGGTGCCAGTCATCAGGATGTTTGTTTGACCATTTTATAAAGGGGTGCCATATTTAAGCTTAATTGTCCATATAGGATACTCTCTTAGTTAGTTTGTCAGATAAAGCCATTGTCCTTATGTTCTGTTTCCATTGTGTGATGTGTAGGTGATCAAGTTCTTTGCTATAAGTAATCATGCCACTAGCAGAAGAAAAGCGGTAAGTTCCTTGTGTAATAGTCTGCGTATCTTTGAAGACTAAATAAACCTAGAGATGGATTACATTGTATGTCCTGATTCATGTTCTTGCTTATTCCCAAAATGGTTGTGCACTAATGCTCATGTCCACTACATACGGAAAATTGTACCAGTTAACTTGCATGGTCAAGAGGATGTTTTGTCTATATAGCTGACCCTTACAGGTGTTAAATGTCATCTAATTATTAACTTAAAAGAGTTAAGATGTCTTAATATTCCTTTTATTTTCTGGTTGCTTTGGATCGCATTAGAGAATGGATCTGTTGACAGTACAAATAATAGAGGTGATAAATCTGGTCCTCCCTTAAAGAGGGCACGTATTGCAGTGAGACCTGGGTGGGTACGATTGGTCAGCCACAACACCCAATTGGTAGGTCCCTCAAAGCTGGGTACAATCTGGCCAATGGGATGCAGCCCAAACGGTTTGAAGGACCTGTTTATGCCCATGCACGTGACCCAGAGCTTCCTTTTTCGGCGTGTGCATTCGGAACACCCACCCACCTCTCCCTACATTTAGGGCTTTTTGCTTGACCTTGCTATGACGTCGTGTGTCGTCTGTCATTGGGACAGGGGCACAGCAGGAATTTCCCCCACTTGGCTGATTGGCTGTTGCCATTTGGGTTTCGCCTGCTGCATAGCAAATCGTCACAACTTGTAAGGTTGCGGATAGGCTCTGGTTCAGGTGACAGGGATGGGAGAACGCTCTCGCCATCCCTGTGTGAAGGGTATTCCGTTAATGGAATCCAGGGACTCAATGGTTTGGTCAACCCCTGTGAGGGGGTTGTGCCCGTGCCAGAGTCCAGGGGGACATTTGGGTGGCGGAGATAGCCCATTCCTGGCTTTCCACTTATCCAGGTGTTCACCCTTGGCTGACCTATGCTGGAACCCTGGGTCAGCACTGGGTCAGATAAGATTGATTTATTGCTCAGATAAGCGACCGGCACGCTTCCCATCGCAGGCCTCTGCATTCCAAAAGTCCGACACAACTGAGCATAGCAGAGTTCGTCAGCGGCAAGAGGAAGACTGCAAAAAAACTCCAGTGCATTCTTCAGTGTGCTTAAATAAAGTCCACTCAGGATCTTAGCAGCTAAAAGCAGTTTTATTTACAGCAGACTATCCATTATCTATCACAGCGAACAGCATCGTGAAAACACGTCCTCTCTCCTCAAAAACGAAAGTAGAGAGACGGAACAAAGGCTTGAGTCTCTTGGAAATGACGCAGCATTTCCCCCCTCCTCTCAACAGTACGCAGAGCGTACACTCTGAGCTGTTTAACCCTGTAAGCTCAGGTTCTCCTCACACCCCCTCTCGCTCTGCGCTACTGTGGAGAAAGTAAGTACAGAACTTACCCCCAACTCCAAACCACCACAAAACTCCCCATGACGCTGGAAGCTTAAAGGATTGGTAAATCCATCGGCCAGGTTACTGTGACTGGCACAGTACTTCAGTCGTATCAAACCTGACTGAACACTCTGACACACATTTTGGAAACGTATGTCCAGATGCTTGGTTCTGGCCTTAAATTGCGCAGATTCAGCCAATTTCAAACAGGGTTGATTGTCTTCCCAAACCGTGATGGGCAAGCTACAATCCCCATAGATCTCTTGCACCAAGCATCTATAGAACTCTAGTTCCCGGCACAAATCTGACAGTGCACTGAATTCAGCCTCAGTAGAAGACAGCGCAATGAGACTTTGCTTCCGGGACTTCCACCCAACTAGTGACTTCCCAAACTTTACCACCAACCCAGACACAGACTTGCGGTCCTGCAAATTCGCCCAGTCACTGTCCGCATAGCATGTGAGCTTCGCCTCACCTTCAGCTGGCAGCTTAAGACAGAAGTCTTTGGTATGCTGCAGGTAGCGCAGTACCCGCTTGATACCGTGCAAGCATTCACACTGGGCTTTGACGCTTCCCTACTTAGCAGGTTGATAGCAAAGGCAATGTCTGGTCTGCTCCATTGGGACAGATACAATAGACTACCTAGAGCTGACTGAAAGAGCTCAGCATTCTCGAACTCAGCACTTTCTGCTTGCTGGCTATCTTTCACGAAGTTCGTCTCCATGGGTGTCCGAACTCCTGCACAATCGGACATTCTGAACTTCTCAAGCAACTGCTCAATCTTGCCTTTCTGACTGAGCAAGAAGCTACCATCCTCAGTTCTCGCTATCTGGACGCCTAGGTAGATCTTTACTGCACCCAGGTTCTTGAGCTGAAACCATTTCCCAAGCTCTTTGGCAAACTTCTGCACCTGTTTGTCTGCCTTTCCAACATGGATGATGTCATCAGCATAAAACAACACACATACCTGCATGGTAGGGAGCTAGTCGAACCAGAGCCTATGCAACCAGTCACTTTCTGTAATCAATAAAGTTGTGGCCTAAATTCTGCCAAAAACCAAACCAAAATTTTGAGTCAAGTGTGAATTTATTTCGGGGGGAGGTTTCTGGGTCTGAACAATCCTTGTTTGATGCCACATTGTATTTTAGTCTTGTCCATTCACCTACTACTCTGCTATTGCAATACATTTATTTTATTTATTTTATTTTTAGTGTTAGTAGTTCCCAAAGTTCATTTTGGATAATAATTGGAATGAATATTTCCAATGACTTTCATCAGAAGCCTTGTGCATGTCTAGGGAAGCTATGACACAGGGTTCTCCTGAGGCTTTTCCACAGTGCACTGCATTCAGCATTTTGTGTATAGGGTTCATAAAATGTCCATGCGTAACAAGTTCTGATCAGCGTGACTCACATTTGGTAATATATTTGCTATTCTTTCCACCAATATGTCAGTGAAATTTTTCGCATCTTGTCCTATTAATGAGATAAGCCTATATGATTCTGAATTTTCTGGATTTTTACCTGGTTTCAATCTCACGACAATTCTAGAATCTTTCCAGGACTTAAGCACTGTCTTGCCAACCAATAAGCTATTAAATAAACTTTGCATGCCTGAGATAATTTTTAATATTTTTAAAATAAAAATATCATGTTAGACCATCTATGCCTAGTGCTTTGTGGGGCTTGAGTTTCTTAATTACTTTAATTATATCCTCCAGTCACTAGAGATAGTTTTTTCTTTTCTTGTGATCTTCTCAGTCATATTAATTTCTATACATATATTGTTGGACGGAGTCCAGATTCAAGTTTTTTTGTACGTAATAATTATAAAATAATTTAAATTCATTTCTGATCTGTTTATGCTCAAATATTTGTGATCCACTTTTTTAAAAAAGAGTCGATTCTATTTTTGAGAGTTTGTTGTTTTAATTTGTGCACTAATAATTTGGGATTTTTCTTGAGAAAGCAGGATGAGAACTCTCTCCATGATCCTGCAGAGCAGTCCTAAAACTTGGATCATGTTTTAAGTCCAACCTGATGGTTTAAGGCTCGTTTGCTACTCTATCATTTACAGAAATGCACTTTTATCATATACTGAAATTGTAGTCTCTGTGCTGTGGTATATGCTATCAAAGAAAACCTTGAGCAGGAATGACAAAGCCAGTTTTATCCATGAAATATATATTCCCACCAATCTTTTTTTTTTTTTTTTTTTTTACAAAACAAAACAAAACTGAAAAGCGGTGAGGTCTATGACCTCTTCCAACATCTCAGTAGTGCTCTTTCTCTCTCTGAACTTAGTTTTTACCAAACTCCACTTACATGAGCAGAATTAATGCTCACACATGGTGGGGATCACTGATTTCCCCAAGCTGCACTACCTCAGTCGTCTCAACAAAAGCCACTCAAGAGGGTCAAAGGATTCTTAATAGTGGCATGCAATGTGGTACAAGGGATTTTGGCAGGTTGGGGGGTGGCGGATTTCAGACCAGAGTTTAAATCCCCACTTAGCCATGAAGCTCTCTCTGGGACCTTAACCCAGTCACCATTTCTCAGCCTAATCTGCCTCACAGTGTTGTTTTATAAATAAATTGGGGAGGGGAAGAACCATGTACATCACTTTGAGCTCCTTGGAGGAAAGACGGAATATTGTTTGTCGTTTGTTACTTCTGTGGTTTTTGGAAAAAACTAATAAATGTGTTTTTAAAATAAAAATTCGTGATCTTCATGTCTGCACACACAATTGGAGGTTTGGATCTTAGCCAATATTTCTAGAGATGTCACAATATCTATTGAATTGTATCTGAAGGAACTGGCTCATAACCTATTATATCAGTGATCCCCCCACAACTTTCCAATAAAGTAATTATTCTAACAGCTATTTAGGCCTTAACTGTAATATTCATCACATGAATTCATGAACTCAATACATAATATAGCAGCCCTCCTATGGGATGTAGCAGCTCTCCTATGGGATGTAGACTAGATCACCTATGTAAAATTACTAACCTCATTTTAGGGCTTAGTACTAATACTGCATGATCTGGAAATTAGTACTTCCTCACAAGTCATTACTGCTGCCTTTCCCATTTAATTTAGATGAGCTCTCTGGAGATACTGAAGGGAACAAATAATCAGTATCGTAATTTTTTATTAAGTGATTGTAACAGATGGTTGAACATTCTGTCTTGTCTTTCATCCTCTTTTCATGTTTTTTGTTTTCCATTCTGATTTTCACCACTGTAAGAGAAATAGCCCAACTTGACAGTGAGGGCCTATCAATGCTGTTGCTTGGGCACAGAGTTTATTTCTTGCAGCTATTCATACTCGCTTTCCATCATGGCCAGTCTTCTAGGTAGGATACAGCAGAAGATCTGAGTATAGGTCTCTATATCAGAGAGGCCTCAAACAGATAAGCTTCTTCACATGGAAGGCAGTTCACAACAACAACAAGGATAAAGTTTGTTGTGCTTCCAACCTGGGCCAAGGGCTTCCATGTCTGCCATTGCTATGGAAAGAGAGTAGGTCAGTTGGAAATACAATCTATATGTAGTTAAGAGGCATTGTCCCCTCACATGACTCTGGTGATGCCTATTATTTTCCATATCTACAGATAACAAGAATAATCACAACCATTATAATCAGAAATGAACAATTTGTCACAGAGGTTACCTTGCTTATATGTGCCATCTGCTGTTAAATAAGTTAAGACTCAAATATTTACTCAAATGGAATCTGTGGAGATTCTAAAATGCCAATAACTTTTTATTTAATCTTTCATCTTACATTCACCCTTCTGATAGATACTGCTGCTCAGGAAAAAAAAAATATGTTAGCATTTCTTTCTCCCTCCCACCCCCTGCTTTATTTGTACAACTTGAAATTCCTGATAATACACCTACAGGAAGGCTCTATAAAAAGTTTCTCAAATATTTCCAAATAGATTAACTAATGGCCAAAGGTGCAAAACATATACATACATAACAAATCTCAGGATATTGTGATCTTTATCATCACAGTACTGTGTGCACTGCACAGCATATGAAGCAACTGATAAAAAAAACCTAATTCCGTATCAAGAACCTGTAGTTATAATACGTACAGCAGCCCTTGGAGCAGGGCTGTGGCTCATTGGTAAAGCACTTCCCTTGCATGTAGAAGGTCAATCCCTGTCATCTGCAGGTACAACGGAGAAAGACATACCTAAAACCTTGCAGACATGCTGCCAGCCAGCATAAGCAGTACTGAGTTAGGTGGACCAAAGACAGCTTCCTGTGTTCCTATGTTCCTAATACATCATTCACAAGCATATATAAGGAATCAATCCGAAGTGGGGAGCAGTGGAGTGCAGCAGATCTAACATTGCATCTGAAGCCCTGGCACTGTGCTGACCAGGGCAAAAGGGGTGTGTGTGTATGTGTGTGTGCATGTGTGTGTGTGTGGTGGAGGCATGTGGTGTTCTGCCAACTCTAGGTTGGTGCAGCAGAAGGTACTGGATGAAGCCCTCTCTAGGAAATGGACTAGCTTGGGATACAAGCAGTTCTGTTGCTAGGCCTGCTCCACTCCAACCCTTCCCCATAACACACAGTTTCAGAACCTTCCAATGGCTAGTGCTAGCAGGGACACAGCAAACTAACATGCACTCTGCTGTATTCCATGGAAGTCGAGTCGAGTCCCCTCATTGCCAGTAGAATTCACCGAAGGGTCACCTTCACCTCATCCTAACCCCATCCAACAGCACAGAGTGAGGAGTTTGAATTGCACTGCAACTCCCCGCTCTGCTGGCGATAGGTCTTTTCACGGAATTCTGTTTTGGCAAAGATTGGAGCAAGAGAGGTCATGGAGACATACACTGTTGCAAGCTCTACCAGGATTCAGATATTGCTAGCATATTATTGGCCCATTAAGGTCAAACTCAAGGCCACAGATTATCTAAGAATGGTATAATGAAATGAAGCCTTAACTAGACTGCTTGTTGCATCAGTTCCTCTCGAACAGAGTATGGATAAACATCTCATTCCCTCTTCAAGGTACCACTTCTTTTATCTGCACGTACTCTTGTCATGTCTGATTTTGATGTACGGTAATTAATTTCTAGGGGCTCTTTATACTAATTCACCTGAAAGTTCAAGGATGTTATCCTAGGATATCAGCTAATTAATCAAAGGTTACATGTTGTCCATTAATCAACAATCTCTTGTGAAAAACACATCTTTAGAGTATGAAGGCTACAAAAAAAATAAAAAATGCCATAAGTATATTAGTGTGTTAACTGAAGTTTATCACTTGGTTTATTGAGAATATGATAATTTATACACAATGTTTCTGCCATTGGAAGCTGCTTGGGGGATGGACTTCCGGGTTAGCGCCTCCGGCAATGGCGGAATTCCTCTGACCGGGAGGAATCCGCTCTGTGGAAATCAGGGTCTGGCCGCTACGGCGAAGGCGGAGAGCCACTAAAAACCACAGGCAGGAGAAGATTGTGGACGTGGGATTCGGCTGGCACCTTTTGCGCCTCCTCTACTCGCGGGGAAACGCGGTTTCGGGGATCCGGAGCGACGTGGGGTGAGTGGGGCGGTGCTTCGAATCGACTGCTTCTTTCACGGAGTGAAGCCGCATTGCTGTTGCAGGAGAGCGCTGACTTTTTCCTGTGGACAATTTGATCTTAAAACAACTACCCGTGAGTAGAACGGAAAATTGGATTTTTAAACGTCTTAATTTGGCACCGCAACGGGGAGGTTTCAAACAGGAAGTCCGCCTTCCCCTTTTGTAAATAGATTGAAGCAAAGAGGTTGCAAGCTAAAGCCTTGGAAAGTCTCTCATAAAGGATTAAACTTCCATCGGTTAAATCATCAAACCCCCCTTGGAAGCAGGAGAAGAGGGGGGAAATTTAAGATCGCGTAAGCCTGCAGGAGAGAGTGAAGAAAGTCAAATTACCACTGCTCTGAACCTGGAAACGGGCTGCTAGCAAGATTGAAGTTTCGGATATGCTCATTGACTGTGAATAGATCGTCTGCTGACAGTAAGTTAAAGAAGAGAAATACATTGTTTCCATTGTCTCCCTCTGCGTTTAAAAAGGAGTAAAAGTAACTGAAAATTGAAACTAACTTTATTGTTTGAACTGTGATTAAAAGGATTGATACAAATAGAAATTGTTTCCCCCTAGAGGAAGCCTTTGAAATTGTTACAAGAGCTGAGCTGGGGGAATTTTCCACCTGCAAGATAAAACTGAGAATCTGGGATTGACCTTGAATCGTTAAGAATGTTGACAGAAGAAGCCTTAGTGGTTGCATTTTGTAAGATTAATGATTCACTGGAACAGCTTTATAAGAAGACGGATGCGAGGACTATAAAAATTGATAACTTGGAACAAAAAGTGACTAATTTGGCACAAAAAGTCAATATTAATACAGAAATTATTCAGGAATCAATACAGGGATCTATTTTGACATGGCAAATTGAGGAGAAGGTGGGGGAGAAAGTTTTCGTTGTGGAACCTAAAGTGGCACAAGTGGTGAGGGAGAGAGCCCCAGCCTTACAGTTGCAATTTGATGATTATAAGTTGATGCCTTCCAAGACTGAATTTAGAGAAAGTCAGACTTTTAGGATTGGAGCCCCGCTTGGACTGGAGAAAGAAAGTTGGATAGATCCCCTCATGCAGGGGTTTATTGACCTTTGGGACCTGGACTTGGGTCAGGAGGAGACTGGAGTTGTGGGGACTGCCAGACTTGGAGGAACTTTGAAACACGACTGGAAATATCTTTTGAATTTCAGTTCTAACTATGGAGATTTGGCTGACTTGTCGAGAAGGAATAAAAACATTGCTAGATGGGAATTTCCCGGAGATCTACTTTTCAGCATCAAAGGAAGGAAAATGAGAACAAGATCAGGAGAAGACAAAGTAAAGTGCATGTATAAACATGAAGAAGACTTGCAGAAGGGACCTGGAAAAGAGTTAAGAGCCTCGGACAGAAGATCACCAGGTTGATGGGCTTTATGGAATTGACGGAAATGACTGGCAGAACCCGAGACCAGGGAGAAGAGACGGTGGAAGAATATTGGAAAAAGTTTAAAATCTATATATGGAAATAATGTAAAATTAATGAGTGTTAGAAAAATGTTGGAAGGGAATTATACGGCTTTAGTAGAAATATTTTAAGGAATTAAGTATAAATAAGTATTATAGTATTAATGGAAAATAAGGTTAAAATATGTTAAGATAATTACATGACAGAAAATAGAGAAAGATGGAAAGGATTTGCTGAAACAATTAATAGAAATGGAATACAAAAAGGGAGGTGAGAGGAGGTCGATGAAACAAGGGAATGAAAGAGAGGATATTGAGATGGTATGATGTGTGTTTTTTGAATTGTTTTTGCCTTTGTTTTGTTTAATGTGTTAATGTTAATGTTGTGTTCTGTATTGTTTATATATTGTATTGTATTGTTTTTTCTTTTGCTTTTCTTCTTCTTTTCTTTTCTTTTCTTTTCTTCTTTTTGTAAGGTTTAAAAGCAATAAATATTATTTTTTTTAAAAAAAATGGAAGCAGCTTGGGGGACAAAAGTGGACATAACTGAAATAACTGATTGCTGCTGTCTCATGCTTTTAGTCTCCTCAAATATTCTCTTATTATTACTGAAGCCCAGAGGCAACTGGGAAACAATGTTGATGGAGGCATCCTAGCCAGATATGCTATTAATAAAGAATTGTCTGCCAATTCATTACCAAGTCAAATTCAAAATGTTACTTATAAAGCCTCACCCATCTTCCCTATGGCCCTGATCTGTGGCCTCTGGATGAGGCTGATTTGTCCTGTGCCACCAAGGGGGCAGGGCTGAGGGTTTTAAAAACCCTATTTTAGCATCAAATCATGTGCAGTACTGTTCTTTCAGGGGTGGCACATTCTGAGGCAGAATGGGAAGCTGCAGTCGCTCTGCTGCCACTGCTGCCCCACCCGCACCAAAGCCTCTTTTATCTGGGTTGCACGGCAGTGCCTGTGAAGCGGCAGTGATGATGGCAGCTCTCTTGTGAGCTCTCACGAGAGATCTTGTGATATTTCAGTGAGGTTTCACAAGATCTTGGCAGTGCTGCTCCGCTGGCAGCGAAGGCAGCAGGGTGGGAAGGGTGCCTGCAGGGACAGCATCACTAGGGCTTCCGTTCCCAGCGTGGCTGCCTCAGCCCACCTCATGAGCAGGAGGATGTAATCTTGCACAGTGCTGCTCCTTTGAGAGTGACTTTCTTGCATGCAGAAGCAGAGACTGTCATGGCTAAGCAGTAGCTCAGTGAGAGGATCTGATTCTGTGCATTGCTGCTTCAGAGGACAGGGATGGGGAGAAGTCTGGCAGGAAGAAGGAGTGGCCTGGTAGGAAATTCTGGCATTTGACTCTTCATCTCAGGGTCGTGGGATTGAGCCCCACATTGGGCAAAAAGATTTCTGCATTGCAGGTGGTTGGACTAGATGACTCTCATGGTCACTTCCGACTCTACAATTCTATTGACTCTGTCAATTACCTTTTGGCCACCACGTACCATTGGAACCTCATCTGTGATTGACAGTAAGCTTTTATAGTCGGGCTACAGTCAAAGGCAGGAAGAAGAACTGAGAAGCTTGCCCCACTTGCCAAGCACACTCTCCAGGTTTTGCAGCTATGAAGAATTATCAGAGCACAGATGAGTACAATGGTTTCTGTACCATAAGTGATTGCACAATATATGATCAGTAAAGACACCCACAAAGTCAATGCTGCATATCCTACTTTATTCAAAACATATTTCTACTTTATTCAACTTCCCAAAGGTAAATAAACAAATCAAATAGCCCTTGCTTTTTACAGGCATCAGATGCTTCTTGTTTCTATCTGTTTATTTGTACTTTATACCCAATATATTCAGTCGTGCTGCTTTTAACACCATCTCATTCAGCAGCAAATTAACTGTCCAAATGATGATTTATGAAAAGAAACTTCTATTGTATACTCCACTGTTACTGCTACAAATCTATAAAGAATGCATCCAATGCAGGTTAAAAGAAACCAGAAAAGTTATTATTAAACAGAATTCCATTACCTGAATTGGAGAAAAAAAATGCTTTCTAAAATGCATATAGTAGAGGTTGAGTGGCTCATAGAGAGTTATGTGTTAAAGAGTGGGGCTGCCATGTTGCTCTGTTGGGGCACCCCATACCACCCTCACTGTTCTTCTGGCTGGCTGCCTGCCTACCTGCTTGCTAACTTGTTGGGTGTGGCAGCTAGCCACTCTTTCCCCTAGAGCCAGGATGTCAGCAGCAGGAGCTCAGGTGGCCCACTACAAAAATGAAGCCACTCTGGTGCTCTCCATATGTTTTGGATAGTAACTCCCATCAGCCTAGGCTATTGAGCTCTTTATGCCTGCTGTGTATCTCAGCGCCCTTGGCTGTTCTGATGTCACATTGTGCCAGTGTTTGTCTTGCATATGTCAGTCTGGAAGAAACAAACCATGAAACTGAGTCTGGATAGCATGCTGAACCCAAACCATGGTTTAGCTCACAGTAGCACAGCAGCAGCAGGACCAGAGGGAGAGCAAATCAGCCATGATCTCCTTTCCAGGAACACATGTGCTAAGTCATGGTTTGGCATAGTTAACATGCGAACTGAGGCAGCGTGTAAAGAAATGTTGTACACTGTCTTCACAGATGTACCCTGATCCAGTAATCACTTGAGGACATGAAGATCTTTAAGCACACACAGAGTCTATTCCATTTACTTCAATGTGATTAAATGGCTCTTCTGCTGCAGTGTATGGGAAATGCTGCAACCACGGGGACAATGGCTGCACATTGGAATATTCATGTACCCTTGGAATGGGGCAATGCTGCTGTAGAACAAAGCCTATGCTTTAGTTGGCAATACAGTTGAATATAGATTCAGTACATGAATTTATGAGATCTGGACAGTATGCCTGCACAAAAGAGCTAAAAAAAATAGCCCCTGCCCCAATATAAATGTTTGCAAATTTCAATGGGGGGGGGGGACAATGCAAAATTTTATTTTATTGCAAAGCTATTTAAAAGAGAGAATGGCATCATACAGCAAATGAAATGTTAATGTCCTTTGTAACTATAAATACCTCGAATCCCAAAATTGTCCTATTCATGCAGCAAGTGAGGAGGCATCCTTCCCCCACTTTGCACTTGTCTTACAAATATAAAATAAATACTTAGGTGTGAACAAAACTGTATGCGATATTTATAGACAGGCATTTGTCAACAGCCTCTGGGAACAATTGCATGCTATCAAGACAATTAATACAAAACAGAGCAGCCACAATGAAAATGCAGAAGCAGCATAGTGGACAATACTGAAAATGATCCATTATGTTCTAGGCCTGCAAGGTGATATATTACCAGATAATTAACCTCTTGATCTTATCCAGTACTGGTATACCTATATTAGAAATACACTGTTAGAATGTTTATTCATTTATATTTCTCAAAAATATGCATTTACTTTTACAAATGCTATGTAAGATTTCTTTTTTCTGGAAAGTAGAAAGAAAATGGTCAGCTCCAAGCATTTACAAGAACTCAGCTTATGCTAGAACAAATTGCCAGGTTAAAAATAATAAAACAGAAGCATTCAGTGTATTGGTTTCCTTAACTTTAGGGCCGCCTGCAGTGCCATTCTCAAGTTTTCTGGGCATGCAGCAAAATTTTTAAAAGTTGTTGCAAAATAAATCTGGGGTTCATATAGGTGTCCTTCAGTCAGCCAAACATTTATTTGTTTGTGTGTGTCAGGTTAGCACAAAGCCATTACAAAATCTAAACGTGAATTTAAAATATCAGTAGAAGGGACAGTCATACATATCCCTAACCAAAGTTAAGAAGATTTGGTCAAATGGATGAAGTTGAAAACATCAAAACTGATTCCACACAGGTTAGTTTCTATTCCTGGAAGAAAGTCCTTGTGGCCCAAAGGGGTTAACTATACCAATAAGTAATGGGATGGTTGACACCTGTCAACTCTCTTCTGAACTAGGGGCTTTTGCTAGGTACTTAAAACATCCAGGACACAGTCCCATAGACATAAATGTGCATTAAAGATTGCATATGTAAATTTATATGTCTAGATCATGGGTAGGCAAACTAAGGCCTGGGAGCCGGATCCAGCCCAATCGCCTTCTAAATCCAGGCTGTGGATGGTCCGGGAATCAGTGTGTTTTTACATGAGTAGAATGTGTCCTTTTATTTAAAATGCATCTCTGGGTTATTTGTGGGGCATAGGAATTCGTTCATATTCCCCCCCCCCAATAATCCGACCCCCCACAAGGTCTGAGGGACAGTGGACCGCCCCCTCCTGAAAAAGTCATCTTAAATTAATGCATTTCTCCAAATTAATATCCAGTCACACACACACACACACACACACACACACACCACCTCATTCATTACCCACCCAGAAACACTTTAGGCTCTTAGAAAAAGGTTCAGGGCTCATTCCATATGGTCCCACTCATAGCACCACCCTTGTCCTGGATCCAGCACTGCTTTTGATAAGCAGCAATTGTGTTCTCTTTGTAGTCCCTGCAACAGCTTTCTACCAACGACATTTGCTTGATCCCATTTACAGCAGTGTTACCAACTGTGTGTGTGTGATACTGTTCAAGCCAGGTAGTTCCGAAAGCTTTGGCCCAGGATCAGCAATGGTTGTTGAAACAGTTTGCGGATGGAGAATTCCCACTTTTATCTATCAGCATCAGGCAATGGCAATGGAAGTAGACTATGTCAGAGTCAGCAGTGTTTAAATGCACAATTGCTGTCTGGCAACAGCTCCCATGCAGATATAGGCCAGTGTTGTGAACAGGGGCTACACACCTGCTGGGAACTGTGGATTTTTATCAGGCCAGCTGTGATGTCTCCTCCCTCCACTGCTTTCTCCTGGCTTGGATTCTACTTTCAGTATCAACTGGTGGGTTGGCTGTACCTCATCAGCTGAGTGGCTAGAAGTGAGAAAGTAAAGTTTCCATAGGCTGGCTTATGAAATTTTTGCAATGTTTAACCAATATGACATGGAATATGTGCTAAGAATGTTTGGAGAGACTGGGAAATCAGTTAGCTTATATGTATGGTATCTGGATGTATTCAGAGGTAGTGGTGCCCTTTAAAAATGAGATTATCCTTTTCATTCTTAATTGTACATGAGGCTCCCAAAGGAAGTACATTCTGCTAGTGTGTTGCTTCCAGCACCCACGTGGATTCAATGCACAGAGACATTGACTGAGTGTGCTCATCACACTGAGCATTTGAAATGAATTTTTCAAGTTTGGTTTATTTGTGGGCTAAATCTTTAATGAATCATGCATGTCAAATTGTTTGATTTAAGAGTTAACGGGCGGCGGGGGGGAACATTTTAAAAATAACTGATGTTGAGACGGATCCCACATGAGTTTCAGATTATTTATTCATTTTTTGCAATTATATTGTCTAGACCTCTGTTAGTAATACAAATAAACCATGCTGCTATCTAGAGGAGCTACTATTAAACTGAACTGGTTGAACAGAAAATGCATTTCACTCTAGTTCTAGGCAGTGAGAATTCAACCTGAGTAGGGTCTGGTATCTTGAAACGTATCTACCTAGGTATAGTAAAGCGTATTGCTGTTGCCTATTCTGTTTACCTGAAACTTCTACAGATTTGAAGCTGTATCCAGAATCTAGTTTCCTGCAAATGCTGGGACAAAACAAATGGGTCTTTACCTGATGGCGAAACCAAGAAGCATTGATGCCATACATGCTTCCAGGGGGAGGGTATTCCATAGACAAAGCATGTCTGGAAAGAAGACAATTTCCTGAATTTCTGCATAATGTGCAGCTCCCAGCAGTGTAGGTTTGAGAAGGGTCTCTGCTGCCAATCTTGGGACAGGGAGAGGTGCTCCTTCAGGTAGTTGGGGCCATGTATAATTTTATAGTTCACTGCCAATATCTTGAATTCAGCCTGTGCCACTTCAGACAGGAGTTTTTAGATGTCTGAATATTTGCTCTGCAGTGCCATGGCTTATATCTTCTCTCTACATACTTCCATTATATAAAACATGAAGGAGGAAGTCCTTTGAGGAGATACGTGAGATTTGATTCCAGAAACAGCTCATAAATCTCTCTGCAGAGATGTCCAAGTTTCCCTTTGCATTAGGGGTGTATGCAGTGAGGCAGAGCTGCATAGGCACCCCCAAAAACCAGCATCACTGTGGCGTACCTGAATGGGGGTGGGGGCAGTGACAAGACTGTGGTTCTGTGAGTGCACCAGCAGGAGTGTTGGACTGGCAGCAATTCTGCTAGTGCAACAACCTGGCCACCATCTCACTTCAGCCCTGGCCAGATAAGCACCAGTGATGCAGGTAACAGGACGGTGTGTCCACCCCACCATTCTGCTTTCTTAGCACGAAGTGGTAGAGAAACCTGGAAAGAGAAAGCACAAGCCAAGCTTCTTCTTTTGCTGTGTGAAAAAGCCCTGAAATACAGGAGTATCAGCCTCACTTTAGTAATGGATCACATTAAATGGAATAATCCTTTTTAAAAAATAAATAAATAAAAGTATGCTCTCCGCCATGATTGAAGAACTTAGATGCTAAAGAAGTTCCCAAATGTGGTGGCAAAGAGTGGGATTTGTACAGCACAAGCAAAGCTAACCACTCTGGGATTTATTGTGTTGATTATGGAGGAGCTGGCTTGGAGGCCAACTTAGAAGCATGGTGTAGTTTCCTCCTGAGATTCTGGTCCTCAACCCATGCTGTTGCTACTGTTGCTGCTGCTGCTCTAAGCACAGAAAGGACTTGCGTAAACATTTTAATATTGCATGAGGCTTGTCTAAGCTTGAATGATCATGCAAATGTTAAAGTCTTGGCATACAAGGAGCCCCCTAGAGAGAAACCAATACTCATGGACCTTTCACATCATCTGAGATCCCAGCTTCTGAATGTCAGCTTCCAGCAACAATCTAGCAGACTAGAAACATTCTCCATTTCACTTCCCACAGAAGCTACTGCTGTGATGAAAATGTACTTCAGTTATTTTTAACCATTCCTCATCAATTAATGAGCAAACAAATTGCATTCAACCATCATGAAAGGGCCATTGAGCAACAAGCTGTTCTGGGACCTCCAAACCCTTCTTTTCAGTTTGCTTCAGCATAAGGGAGAATTCATTGGTGGTACTGTGCCCCCTCAGTGCAGATGTTCCAGATCTTTTAAAGACCTGTTTCCCTTTGCTGGAGAGGCTGTGGGAAACAGGGCAAATCCATCCATCTTCAGTGGTTCTGCCTGGACATTAAAAAAAGGACTCATATATTGAAGGAAATGGGTATAATATTACAGACAAATATTCCCTATGATCCATCTACTATCACTCTTTCCTAATCAACATGCCTTTCTCTGCCTGAAAGAATCAATTGTTTTCATGCTAGCGGCAGAAAATCTACTCATAACTCAAAATTGGAAAGAAACTAAGAACTTGGATCTGGAAATGTGGCATTAAAGAAACCCTTTATTAATGACAGCCCTAGAAAAAAACCCACACACATCATTTAAAAGTTCAAAGAGGCATAGCTTGTCCTGAGGACTTTTCAGCTGTCTGGTGGTTTGTTTGCCATCCAAATGTCTGGCAAAACCCATAGAGCTCATATTAACCATTTAGCTTTTGTTTGGAGGTATATGTAACCTAGCTTTCCATCCCTATACCCACTGGCAAACCTCCCCTGATTTGTATTTTTCTGTGATGCTGTAAAATCCATCTGCAAGAAACTGTGTATTTCTGTTTTATGCTCTGTTATTTCCCCTGGGCTTTCCTGTACCTACAACCCTTCTTGTGGTTATTTTGTTTTTCTTTTGTACTTTTCCAAATTCTCAAGTTCTGTTTTTGTTTTTAAAAGCAATTATCAAAGGGGGAATGAATACTGTATATTGACATGGATGGGGTGTGGACTTTTTGTTGAGCTTACCTTAATGTCAAAGTGGCCATAGAGTTTCCCTTTCATCCTACAAATCATCTCTCTGCAGCCTTCCTGGGTGCCTGAGGTTCTTGTACCCTGCTCAGCTAGGTTGCCCAGGAAGTGAGAGAGGCTGACTGTCATGCATCTGACAACTGTTCATTTTTGTTTTGTTTTTTTAAGTGAAGCCTTTTTGCATTTTACAAAAGAAATTAGGAAATAAATATTTATTTATTTTTTTAAAAAAAGAAGGTAAAAGGGATGCTGTAAGCAAGATGTACCTGGTTGTCAGCCTTCCCAGAGAGGGCAGAAACAACCCAAAGCCTTGAAGGGCCAAAAGCAGGATAGATATAAGGGTAGACTGCATTAGTACAGACTAGCTTCCTGGAGTTTTCCTGTATTTCTGTTGGTTGAATAAATCTGTAAGCTTCTGAAAGAAAAAGAAGAGAAGTGTAAATTAGATTGATTTGCATTAAAATGCAAACCGAACGTATTTATCCCCCATCACTAGCAAGGAAGAGGTGGATTTATTTATTGTTTTAAAAATCCCATGTTTCACAAAAACCTGATCTTGGCCAGCGGCTTCCCTGTGGGAATGCTAGCTGACTGAATATAACACCAATGTGTAAAATTATGCTTTCCTAAAGGCAACAATTGGAGTGCAGGAGAAAATTGTGAAAGGAAGATAAATTTCTTAGTGTATCACTGCAAGATCTGTGGGTAACCAAATTTCCTCCCTGTTAACAGTATTCTCAATTACAATGCTTTTGGCTATTAAATTCGCAGGATCAGGCTGGCTAAAATGACCAGATATTAACTGTTCATTCAGACCCAGTCTTACTTGTTTTGCTTTTTACATTTCAGTCTTATTTTAATAACAGCACTCTCCTAAAATGCTTGAGCCTTGGGCTGCCAGGTCCCTAATGTTTGTCAGAGTGAGTCTCCTTGGTGGTACAGTGCTAGATTCATTTTAAATGGGATTGCACACACACGGTAGCACAGCTAAAGGTAAAGCAGTGTCCTTACGGTAACAAGCAGGGCAGAGCTTGGGCTGCCAGCTTTAACGCTTATGCTGCAGATTTTATGTTCATGGGCACCTCACAAGACCAGGCCTCTAATTACTTCAGTCAGATAATGCCCTGTCTTGTTTTGCCTAAAAACAATGTTGCTTTGATCACATTTTCAATACAGTGGTACCCCGCAAGACGAATGCCTCGCAAGACGGAAAACCCGCAAGACGAAAGGGTTTTCTGTTTTGGAGGCGCTTCGCAAGACGAATTTCCCTATGGGCTTGCTTCGCAAGACGAAAGCCCATAGGGAAATCTCCGGGGACCTCTTTTAAATGCTGGTGGTGGGGAGCAAAGCCTTTCCCCCCCTCCGGCCTTCAGAAGAGGTCCAGGAAGGCCGGCGGGGGCCGAAAGGCTTTGCTCCCCACCGCCAGCATTTTAAAAGCAGTCCGCGATAGCAGGGAAGAGCTTCCCGCTATCGCGGACGGCTTTTGAAGGCAGGCGGGGGGGAGCAAAGACTTTCGCCCCCCCGCCCGCCTTCAGAAGAGGTCCAGGACCTCTTCTGAAGGCGGGCGGGGGGCGAAAGTCTTTGCTCCCCCCTGCCTGCCTTCCCGGGAGAGCGGAGAAAGGCAGCGCCTTTCTCCGCTGTCCCGGACGGCTTTTGAAGACAGGCGGGGGTGGGCAAAGACTTTCGCCCCCCGCCCGCCTTCAGAAGAGGTCCAGGACCTCTTCTGAAGGCGGGCGGGGGGCGAAGGTCTTTGCTCCCCCCTGCCTACCTTCCCGGACGGCTTTTGAAGGCAGGCGGGGGGGGCAAAGACTTTCGCCCCCCGCCCGCCTTCAGAAGAGGTCCAGGACCTCTTCTGAAGGCGGGCGGGGGGCGAAAGTCTTTGTCCCCCCCTGCCTGCCTTCCCAGGGGCTTTTACATCGCCCCGGACAGCGGAGAAGTCCTCCGCTGTCCCGGGCGATTTTAAAATGCCGCCCGCCAGCATTTTAAGATCGCCCCGGACAGCGGAGAAGTCCTCCGCTGTCCCGGGGTTTTTTAAAATGCTGGGGGTGGGAAGAAAAGCCCTTGTCCCCCCCCCCCAGCCTTCAGAAGAGGTCGGGGGACAGACTGTCCCCGGACCTGGTCTGAAGGCGGTTTCCTTAGGAACGCATTAATTGATTTTCAATGCATTCCTATGGGAAACCGTGCATCGCAAGACGAAAAACTCGCAAGAAGAAAAAACTTGCGGAACGAATTAATTTCGTCTTGCGAGGCACCACTGTAATTCCTGCTGGCAGAATACCCATGGCAGAGACTGGCAGGAAAGGCTAGCATCTAATGAATAATGTAGCTCTTTAGTCCATCTCCAGAGCACAAACTATTCCTGAGTCCAAAGGTCAACCACCCTGCATTGCCCACTTTCATCACATGGGGCTCTTTGCATGTTCTTCTGAATAAAGGAGTAGCAGGAAAGGAATGTTAGCAATATTCTGGCCATTCTCTCCCCTGTCACATTTCATTTCAGATAACACTACTCCACACACACACACTCAGTTTTCAGTGCACTCAACGAATGTGGTTATACTGAAGATTATTATTCCAGTAGCATCCAACGGTTATTTATCTGTTGTGCATTGTATGGGGTCATTGTGGTTAGGGCATCTGAGGCTGTGGTGGCATTCACACAAACCCATGGGTTTTATGTGTATTAGATATGTCAGCACCCAACTGACACACATTATCTCTGTTGATCCAGGCACCTGTTCCACACAAGAGATGCAGTATGTCTGCACAAACTGCACATGGACAGATCTAGCTCCAGTACCTCTGCCTGCCCTGGTGGTTAGCACAGTGCTGGCAATGAATTGTCCCATACCATGTTAAAAGGAGCATATTCTGCCTTGGGGCAATTCTTTCCATTAAAGTTAAACACATCTGCAGATATAGAGCCATAACTTCAGACCTAGAGAAATAGCATAACTGATTATCTTGCAAGGTAAATGGAGCTGCTGACAAACTATGCTATTAGCATCAAGCAAATAGATGCAATTCTAGGAAATATGTGGCAATCAGTTAAGCAAAAGAACAAAAAGCAGAGATGGAGTATAAATGTCTACCACTGAAATATCATCCTAAATCTCAGCACCCACAAAATGCAGTGGTTACTTTTTGAAAAAGGAGAACCTTAGGTGTTCATTAGGGGTGTTTGAGCATCTCTGCCATCCTTGAGCATCACTTACCATGAAATGTTATTCCTTGCCCATGGGAGCAAAGTAGAGTGGGGAGTGATGGAATAGCCACCTGTCAGGGACCGGCTGGATGAGAAAGAGTGATTGGCACCATTAGGTGGGGTGAAGCTGCCACCTCAGATGGCAGAAGCCTCAGAGGTGGGGCCCTTTGGCACGCTGCCTGCCCTGCTGCCTCTATTGCTGGTGGACAAGCAGCCATCCACACAGTATTGATCTGATTTGGTAACAAATAAATTTCCTTCCATCTCCCCTCCCTCTCCACTGTCCAACTCATCTGTGCTTCTAGTGACAGGTTGCAGCATTGCAGTGACTAAAACTGTAGATTACATTGTTTGTTAAACACCCCACTGAGAATTTAAAAGACATTTCAGTAGTGCTTTAAATACGAATGATCACTTGTAGCCGAGTAAGATTGTCTTCCATGAACTCGGTCTTAACAGTGAGTCCATAAGTGACTGCGGAGGCCAATTCTGGATCCACACATACTTCCACAGTGGGGACATAGGTTTCTGGGTGGGAGTTGATCACGGTGAGGGTTTGCCAAATGTGTCTTCCTCTTAGCTCATTTCTCCTTTTTGCCCTGAGTTCATGCTTCTTCAAAGTAACACAATAGAAAGTCTACAAAAAGTAGCTAGGCTATGAAAAGTAGCCAGGAATTAGGAGGACCATGGTGTGTGTGTGTGTGTGTGTGTGTGTGTGTGTGTGTGTGTTTGTTTGTTGGTGAGTTCAGCAATGGAATTTTGAGTTTGTTTATTTTAAATATGAACCAAGGTATAGAAAATCCAATGAACTGTCACCATCATTCATTGAATCCATGACTGCTTTAGTGGGGCACGACAGGGATGAACTGTGGGAGATTTTGGTACCAAACTGGAAAGCAGAGATTTTCTCTGTCATCTCTAATCTCTGTATCAGTTCAGAATCCTATCTTGAAGCATTGCCTTTCTGAAAACCTGCATTTTCCTACTTTATTAACACTGCAGTAGTAATTACCTGTCATTTCTACAGCACCTTTCATCCATCAAGATGATCAAACATTTAGCAAAGTTGCTCAATTATAGAAAGCTTTTTCTGCTGCCTTGAGAAATAAGGAGAGTGAAAATAGACTAGGCTATCAGGTACCTCCAAGCAATCACATCAAGTCAGAGGAGTGAAGTCAAGGAACATCTTGTGTATATATTTGAGTAGTCAATACTTATACTTTCCAACACACACACACACACACACACACACACACCTTTTCTTTTTGCAAAATGGAAAAATTCACAGTAAAGAATGCAGTGTTTCTTCTAATTCATTAGGGACATAAATGTGGCAGTTCAGAACTATGCCAGGGCTTCAAAGTGATCTCAAGGTGACACACCTTGTCTACAATCCAGGGAGTTTATTCATGAAAGCATATGTCAATTTGGACTTTGATTCCTTGATCTCCCACCACCCACAGAATGGTTGAGCTCTTTGCTTTAAAAGCCATACTGCATGGAGAGTGTTGCTTTTAAGAAGGCCTCTCTTTGGATAATGTTCCTTCTTTAGGAAGGACATTTTTCTTTTGCTTTGCTCTTCCTATGGCCAAGCAATATCCCATGTCTTAAGGGTCTAAGTAAAACAAACAAACAAAAACCCTTCTGTAGGAAGCCTTTCTCAAGCAATGGTTTTTCTGGTTCTTCACAACCAATTAAGTTTGGACACATACCATTTTAGCACCTGAGTCGTACCTCAAAATGGCGCCTGGGATGAAGAGGTGAAGTAAGGTCTACACCAGGAACAAAGCGGGAAGAAAACTCGGCATTGGGATCTACTGCCCTGTGGATCCTGCCATCTGAGGCAATTGCCTCACCTTGCCTCATGGGTGGGCCTGCAGAACAACCATACACGCTGCTATGAGGGATGGGGTGCTGTGTTTTCAACAGCTCTGAAAGTGATTACATTGCACTACCATTTTTGTACTTCAACTTTTGTCTCCAAGGGGGAACTTGTACAGGGAAGATCCCATTGCAATTTGGCTGATAAAGTGTGCATATGGACCACTGAGACCCGAGTTAAAGTCCTCAAGATAAAATGGGAGAACAAAATTTACACCATGCTGATTGGTGGGATGAAAGTGTAATTTATGATAACAACAATGAAAGCTCAAAAAGCATATGCTAAATTACACCCAACTGTCATGTGTTCTCTGCATGCTTCTTTTTCTTCATGTTTGCTGAAATTGTGGTGATCCATATGTTTGCTTCTTTACTTTGAATTTTATAATGTGCATGCTAGGAACAGGGAAAGTTGCTTAATCTTGTTTTATATGGTTCCCCCCCCCCTTCTCCCTTTTCCCGTTTTGCTCTTCTCTTTTGTTGTGTTCTTGTTTTCATTTTTGTATACTCTCACTGCTGAAAATACAATAAAATGTTATTTACCCAAAAAAAGCTGTGGCCTGAAGCACTTTTGCATCTGCTCTTCCTTGCTTCTTGTAGAGTCTGTCTGATCATGGGTTTATTTTATTCCATTCCATTTATTAAAACATTGCTATGCCACCTCCCACTTCTGTCTTGAGGTTGTGTACAACCATTGTAAAATACGCATCAAACACCACTGTGTGATAGCACAGTGTCAGCATGGATTCAAGTTCTACCCAAAGTTGGCACCACAGCTAGACTTCTGAAAGCTGGCAGTTGCTAAAGCAACATTATGGGACACTGAGGTGCAATTAGCATAGAGTTTGCCGGCACAGTTGTGACACCAAAAGAGGTGCAAGCTACATTCAGGTGTCACTTCCGTGGTACAGACTTGCAATTTTAGTAGACCATGACAAAGGATGCTTAGCACCCCAGCTAATTAAAAATGGATCAGACCATCAGAACAGAGTGTACTAAAGTGCTTTAATGAACAAGCGGGGTCTTTAAAAAAAATCCTCTTGTGCTTTTTCTTCAATTTACAGCAGTTCATTTTAACAACAGCATTCAATCAGTGACAGCCACATTTTTCTGTGCTACTTTAAAAGGAATATAAAAATAGAGCTAAAGCCTTGTACCTTTCATTGCTTTCAACATTGGGGAGGAAAGGCACAGGCAAGTCTGAAGAAAGTGCTTTAAAACAAACTTTGTTTTATTGGAGAATTTATCTTGGCTCTCTCATTCCCATTATATCCCTATTTCTACATATTAGGGAGACCATGAGAGCAGTCCAGCTACTTCCAAGTCCTTCTGCTGAAGACCTTTTGGAATTAATGATATCTGCTGAAGTAGATCTGTAACTCTTCATAATGCCTGGGATTTTAATGAGATGCTCCCCAAATGCTAGGCTTGGTAGGAGTCTTATGTCCTTACAAGTGTGCGTGACTCAGGACAGCTTTGGTGCTGAATAACAGGTGATTGTATAGGATAACTCCTTTTGATACAAAAAAGAAACACTGAGGTGTATCAGCTGTGCCAAATTGCTCTTTATCTTGGCACTGCAAAATAGACTTTTATACTATAACACACGAGAGTTTGCACATGGTACATATGCAATTATTTACATGGAGGTGACTTTTATGCAAGATATTTGTCTTGGTGTGAAGCCCATTTAATTAGTCTCCACGAAACTGTAATTCCACACATCTTAAAGAACTATTCTGATATTGTTTACATGAGCATTGATTCTGCAGGTTGTTCTCTCTTTTTCTTTTTAATTGTTCCTTGTGGGCTACAAAACAAAGCACTTCTTAGTCTACTAATGAGCTCCAATCTTAACCTGCGTGCTAGATTTTGCTGCTCTGCTGTTTCTTAGCAGGTATAAGGCATTTGACCATAGCTCAGGTGTTGTTGTTGTTTTTAAATGAAGCAGTTGAAGCTTCTGCCTTACCCTTCCCCACCCTCCCCAACCTGTCGGAATCTATGACCTTATACAAACAATATATGTATGTAAAAACCAAAGTACAGAAATGTGGTTATAGGATAGATGCTTAAACAACAGCTTAAAAGGGAAGCAGAGGCAGAGAGACAGAGAGAGTTTCTCTTATACTTTCCATAGCAACAGGTGGAAAGCTGGTTGAGGGCAAAGGGAGGCCTATTGACACTCATTCAAAACCCAAGTTTTCAGGAATAGAAAAGGCATATCAGTGGGTACATGAGAGAAATGCAATAACAGCATTTGTGGAGATAGACAAGAGACAGGGGCACAAGCTAAGAACAGAAGAAGAGCCTGGCAACCCACTGGCCCATCTTATCCAGCTTCCTGTTCCTGCAGTAGCCAGTCAGATGCCTCTGGAAAGTCCACAAGCGCAACCTAAGTGCAACAGCACCGTCCCCTCCTGTGGTTCCCAGCAGCTGGCATTGAGAATCACACTGCCTCTAACAGATAGCAAAGGGATATTCCCAGGCTTGCTCCCAAAGATGCTTTTTAATCTGGGCTGACCTTGGGTCTTTCACGCACTTCCCTGTATGCCAAGGGTCAGGGGATCAGTTTCCAGCCAAGAGTTCATTGCCAAACCACCTTTCGGCAAGAGCTGCAAGTATGAGAACAGGTGTGTTAAAACATATGTTGAATAAGTTATGGAACATGGCTTACGGATTGTTTTCCAAAACCACCATCAAAAACATATATGGAAATAAGGATGCACACACACACACACACACACACACACACACCATGCCCTTCAAGCACATTCGAAGTGCATTCCCCTCACCGAACAATTCTAGGCATAGCTGTCAACGTTTACCTTTTTTTAAGGGAAATTCCCTTATTCCGAATAGGATTCCTCGCAAGAAAATGGAAAAGTTGACAGCTATGATTCTAGGAGTTGTAGTTTACCCCTCACAGAGCTACAGTTCCCAGCACCCTTAATAAACTACAGTTTCCTAGATCATTGGCAAGGCGTAAATGTGCTTTGTGTTTTAAAAGTATGGTGTGTACACAGCCACAGAATTCCAACTCTACAGTTCTATGATTCTGTGACTTCTGGGAGCCCTTTTGACTGCCAATTCTGTCTTCCTTGTTTGATAGGGTGGAGTTCTGGCAGAGAAGACTGGAGTATGATTCCTCCTCTCCACAATGTTTATTTTTTCTAAGCTTTCTTGGGGAAAAAACTCAGAAAGACCAAAGCTTTCTCCATGAAAGGTAAAAACAAACAAACCCACCCTTCATTTTGAGCTGAGCCATGGAGGAAGGCTACCTATCACTACTAAAATCGTACTGAGGCAATATTAATCATTTGCAGAAATGTGATACCACTGTTTTATTTAATTTTCTGTTGATCACTGACTCCTTGCTAGCCCGATCATAGCAATAGAGCCTATTCTGTTCACCATAACTAGGGTGGCATCAGCAGCAGAAATTGTAGAAACTGCTGTGGTCATAAATTTTCCCACTGATTTTAATATTGTCATTCAGGGATATTGCAGTATCAAGAACAAGTGTCTGTTTTGCCATAGTTTCATGAAAACAGTTTGGTTTGTCCCTTTTCATTCAGGTGTTCATTATTTATGGTGCGTCACAGTTTTTGATGGATGGAATCCAATTTGCTAAAACTCTATTAGCCCTCGCTATGAATTATACAGGTGCGTCTAAGATTAAGTAGCTTTTGGGGACTTGCAGCATAAAAGCTATTAAAAATAAACTACTATAGGTTAAATTGTTTCAGAAGGGAGCAGAAGTCGTTCTCTTTGTGGCAGTGTGAACGGTAGAGTGTGGCTGGTGTTTTTCATAGTACATTCTGTGAAGGAGTAGTTTTGCAGAGGGAGGGGAGGCCATTCACATTTTTGAACACCCAATAAATCCAATAAACGTTAGGCTCATGCAGTTATGTCTATCTTTCTCCCACTTTTTAAAATCAAAAGCAGCCTCAAGAGTCTACAACAGGTCCTACTTCTATGCTTTGTGCTTTGCTAATCTTGCATTGCTGTTCCAATGCCTTCTCTCTAATGACCTCTCTGAAAATCATGATTCTGTGGCTCTATGACCCATGCAACTCTGAACCTTGGTTGCAATGTCCACCTTAATACAAAGTGAGCATTGCACTCCAAACTTCATTTAGGTTCATAATGTTCTCTCCTTGGATTTCAGTTTGAACCAGAGAACCATTCCTTCCTACCCACTTATCTGGTTGCTGCTCTGGTGACAGTTGGCAGGTGGAAGGAAGGTTTCTCTACTTTCTCCGCCTCCCCCAGAACCTGGAACAGTGACGCAGGTGCCAGGAGTCCAGGGCAATATAATTCTCTGAGAGTGCCTGAGGTCAATAAGATGCCTTTGGAAGATTACATTTCCCCCAGACACCTGTTGCCTGGGTTACCAGCATAGCAGTGAACCAAGTCTCAGTGGGGATGGGTTTGGGGAGAGGGACACCTCCCTCCCCCCCACCTGGCTTTCTTCCTTGCCACTGCCAGGTTAAGGCAATTTGATGGAAGAAAGATGGGTAGGGTTTGTGTGTGATGATGGAGTCCAATTGTGTGAGGAATAATTGAACTATTTTCTTACTTTTGGGGAAATAGCTTGGTTTGCTGAGCACATTTCTTAATTGAACCTGTGATGGGAGGGGAGATGGGAGGAGATTTGCTCATCACTAATCTTCTCCATCCCAGGATCATCCCAGCTACCTTTTCTTTTTATGTCTTGTCTCTTTTGTTTTATACCCACCCTAATCTGACCCACAACATTTATCACCTCATCACTTCTTTTGAAGGATTTCCATCCATTCCCCTGCTCTAAATTTAGCTCTTCTTTGCCCATAAACACAAAACTTCCTGTATTACAAGAATAAAAGAGTAATGTTATGTGACATTTCCCCCTATGAAATGATGTGTTAAGGTGGACACGGCACATAAATACCAGTTTTGTTTCACAGGGAGAAGTAGATGAAGCAATGGATTCTCTTCACAGCATAACTGAAGAGAGATGAGGGAAAAGATGAGCCTGTACTGGAGATCAGAAATAATGGGGAGTTATATTCATTATGAGGCAAATATTAGGATAGCTTCATCTTGTTCACTCTGTGGTCCCTGGCTGGCTGGCATCATCCATATGACTATTCTCCCAAAAAATAAATAAATGAAGAACCAGGTTTTTAATGCTGCTGAAACAGTAGCAGCAGAATGAGGAAGCAATGGCAGTGGGGAGAAGTGAAGATTCACATCAATAATTGGGTGGATTCATGTAATATTTCACTTTCTGCAAGCATTACTTTCATAATCCTCACCCAAATGAAACCGGTGAACAGTCCTGCACAATACTATGACAGGGTGAACAATCTGTGCCTTCTTTGCACTTAACTAGAAGGTCACACTAGACCACTTTGCTAAGTGCTTTGATCCTAAGCAGCAAAACACTATATGCTTCCGAAAAATCTCATAAGCCTTTCAGTCTGTTTCATCCAATTTACAAAGTGCAAACTTTCCTTTTGTTTCATCGACAACTGGCTCATTATTTTATTTACTTTGTGGAGGCTTTCTGAAGAAATAATGTGTGTCAGGGAAAAAAAAAAGTTTTACAGAGGTGCTTTCATATTATTTACTGTATTTTTCGCTCTATAAGACGCACCAGACCACAAGACGCACCTAGTTTTTGGAGGAGGACAACAAGAAAAAAGATATTCTGAATCTCAGAAGCCAGAACATCAAGAGGGATCGCTGCGCAGTGAAAGCAGCAATCCCTCTTGCTGTTCTGGCTTCTGTAATAGCTGCACAGCCTTCATTCGCTCCATAAGACGCACACACATTTCCCCTTACTTTTTAGGAGAGAAAAAGTGAGTCTTATAGAGCAAAAAATACGGTAATTATTTTTTAAGCTAGCTCAGTCAGGCAACACAGCACTATCCCTCCAGCCACAAAACATAATGCGTAATAATGATGCTTTTAAGTCTTGATTCAGAAAGGTCATCTTAAATTCTGTTAGCTGCAGCCTGGCTGTACGGAGCAAAACTATGAAGCATGTGAGGAGGAAGAGGAAGAGACTCATCTGTCTTGTGTCTGTTAACATGCAGGAATGTATAGTAATCAGGCCTGGGGTTTTTTGAGAACAGAAAGTGTCTGGGTGGTTTGGTAATTGGGGTGAAAGCAGGAGATAGCAGAGTGGGATATGGCAATGGATTTTCATTTTACTTGTTGGAAGGCAGAATCATGTGCATTCTCTACTGCCGGTGGTTTTGCTTGGAGCAAAGGTCAGGAGCAATAAGCAAGGAAGGAAAAAAGTTGCTCATGCAGCTGAATCCCATTTGGAATTCTTTGCTGATTCCTGTACTTGGTTTGCATATAAGATGCTGCTGAGGCTAGAGGCATAGTCTTGGCATCATCTTTGCTGGAAGCCTGCTGCTCAGCTTTTATCCTCTCTTTAGAATTTACAGCTTTACCCACTTGAATGGAAACTGGTATAATGGTACAGTTACCTCCCAAACATGTAGGCTCCTGTAGGCAGCCGATTATGTTGGAGAAAACAGAGGCTTAGCTTGAGCCAGGGCTGAACCTTGTTCCAAGAGTTAACCTTAGAATGCATAACAATAAAAAACAGTGGTCAGGATCCAAAGAATCAGTTTGGCACTTGCAAAATCTTCTGCTAGCTCAGTGGAATTTAATTCTTTTCTTTTTCTTTGAACAAAACATCCAGTCTGTTACATTTCCCAAGTTGTGCAGAGCCACCATGGAAGAACACTAGTGTTGTTTTTTTGCCATTTTTTAAAGGTAGGCACTTAAATGGGGACAAAAGTGTCCCCAGTGCACCACCCCCAATTTTAGTGCCCCCTTATGCTCCACAATATGTTTTTTAACCTGCTTGCAGCACCAGCTGACTGATCTTCAAGTGACTTTTTTAAAAAAACATCTCCCTTCTAGAAACAGTGTTACCCAAGAATTTTAAGAAGGCCCACCAAATCAGAACTACATGTTACACTTGAAACAGGGACGTTTCCTAAAACAGCATTGCCTGCTGGCTTTTCCCTTTCTCACCCATAACGTGTAGAATCACTGACTCGCCGTTTAAAAATCATATCAATGTCATTTTTTCTTCTTCTGGCCAGTGGTAACCATTGATGTGGAGTGGGCAGAGAAATGCATGATATTTCACCAGGGGGCGCATTGGAAGATGGCCGACAATAACATCTCTCCAACCCACACGAGGTAATTAAGAGGCTGCTATGGGAGTATGTAGCCTCCCTTGCCCCCCAAGGGGATGGGGGGGGGGACTGCCTTGCCAGCTGTGTCCATAATTCACCCCCGGATTCGAAAGAAGGGGGTGTGGACACTTGGCACGAAGCCCTCGAGTGAGATCGGCTCTCCCTGACGCTGTCTCCAATCAGCGCACTGGTTCGCATTAGCTCGAAATATATAATTGGAAATATATAATTGGAAAGAAGCTAATGCACATACATCAAGTGAAGATCGGGAGTAAAGACTGCTGATTAATGGGATCTCTGGGAGCGGAGCGACGGGCTGGACAAATAAATCAAGTGAGGAATCATCATTAAAAGACTGGTATGTCGGAGTGAAACGGAAGGGGGGGGAGGAAAAAACTTTTCTTTTTTTGCCTTATGTGAGTACCAATAACCCTCCCCTCCAGAGAGAAGAATCGTTGTGATTATTAATCACAAGCAGGAGACCAAGAACTGTGTGGGAATGAATTACTGATTAAAGAGAGAACCGGTGGAAACATCAGGGAATGGAAGGAAAGTTCTATGACGCAGTTAAAAATGGAATTTCGTGAAGACAGGCTTGCCTAAGGAGGACGAGGGGGAGGAGGACCAGGGTCATTGGAATGTGAATGTATGGTTATTGGAACGTTATCTTGACCTGGCAGGGCCCTCTGAGATATAGACTGGCAAGCCTGTGAATCAACGGACAGACTGTGGGAATGTTTTTAATGGAGGTGTGGAAATGGCGTCTGTCCTTTATGTGATATGATTTTTGGAGAGTGTAAAACCCACACAGGAGATGTTTGTCTTTCACCCGCTTGTGAAGATTATCAGAGATCACAAAGAAAGGAATATATGATAACAACAAGAAGATGAAGAAAATAACAAAAGGACTATCTGGACAGAACTGGATAGAACTGTTTAATCAAAGCAGCAGCAAGAGTGATGTTTGGATCCCTTTCGGAGCTTGAAATATGGGTACCCCCAGCCAAAATTTTAAAAATTTGGCTGTATAATTTGGAATTAATGTGATTTGGAATTAATGTGATTTGATTGGCCTGTTAATAAAAATTATTTTTTTAAAAAAGAGAGAGAAATGCATGATATGACGACATCAGGGCTGAGGGTATGTAACCCTACAGGTTATGGGGAGGAATAGGGAAACTAGTGTTACTGTTTTCCATGGCAGTATCATAGAAGAAATGAAATGAAGGAAAGGTTGGGGTTCAGACAGCAACATGAAATGAACTTTGCTCCTGTGCCAAAGCGCTCCCTCTCTCTCTCTGTGTGTGTGTGTGTGTTTGTGTAATGTCACAGTCTGAGAACAAGATAATGTAGCTAATATGTTACTTTTGACTCCATTCTACTTCGTGACCAACACGGCAAAATTCCTAAGGGTAGCCCGGAGTGATGTTGAGGTGCTCTGGTATGCCTCAGCTCTAGATGAGAAAGGCCAATTTGCAAAGACAGAGACCCTTTATGTCAAGAAGTGTCAGAAGTATACGTTATATAACTGCCTTCTGTGCTTTACAAAATGTATCTCAAAACCTTCAGAATATTTATTATGATGAATGGAAACATTGGGGCTAGCATTGCCTGCATTTTTTTTTGTTTTGTTTTTAAAGAATCCTCCTTGAAAATAGCCTGGGCTTCTGAACACTGGTATATATTATTTAATAGCTCATAACAGTCCTGGATCAATTCTAAGCCTGTGGCTTTGCTATCAGTCTTTTCCACTTAACAAATCAAAACTGGAATTTTCTAACTCCTAGTAAACCTAGCATAATCTGCTATTGGAAAATGAAGCTGTTTCTCCCCATTAATCATCCCTGTCATGACTAATGGTAAATATGTTAGAATCTGAACCTGGTTATGGGGTGTGTGTGTGTGTGTGTGTGTGAGAGAGAGAGAGAGAGAGAGAGAGAGAGAGAGAGAGAAATGAAGGAAGGAAGGAAGGAAGGAAGGATTGACATAGCACATGCATCTGCACACACTGGCTTTAATGGGGTTGTCTTTATTGTATGACTGAACCTCAAGTGAGGGTCTAGAAAAGACAACTGAGGTATTTCTGTGGCCCATTATCCCACTGCTGTGGACCACATTTGATGTTCCAGGAGATTCCGACAGTCCTTTCCCCTGGAGTTCACTAGTGGGCTGCCCACACCATACATTTAAAGCACACAACAAGAATTCTGGGAGCTGTAATTTATTAAAGGTGATGAAAATTGTAGCTTTGTGAGGGGAAAAATACTGTTCCCAGGCTTCTTTGGGGGAAGTCTTCCGGGTACACAAGAGAATTCTCTGTTTGTTTTCCCAAGTCCAATTCTATCAGAATTGTTTTGCAACAGTGTGAAGAGACTTCAACTAAAACTGGCTGTGCAACAGAGCCCCTGAGGAGGAATTCAGTTTGAAACATGCTGGGGTTGGTAAAAAAAAAAAGTTCTCTTGGGCACCCAGAGTTGTCATTCCATCATTTCAACACACATCCCCCCGTGTTTTGTGCCTTCCCATTTTTTTTCTATATTGTTGCCATAATATAGGAAGTGATCTTGACAAAAGCTCTACACCCACTCATTTACCCACTCATTAACACTGGGCACTTTGTACTGGGACAATGCATAAGTAAAACATCTGCCCCAGGCGGAAGAGTTCCTGTTAACTGAATGAAGGGCATTAAGTCTTCTGATCACTGTAAATACCGGGGATCATCAATTCAACTGCCTAGCCAAATATATTTTAAATTTACTGTCTCAGCAAATATTCCTGCTAGTAAATATGCTTGCTAGACTATTCATAGGAAACAAATAGAAAAGAGGTGTGAATCAGCCTTCATAGCAAGTTCATCTTAAAATGTGAATGCATTTTTATGAGCACTTTTCGCAGTGTAAGCCCAATATGGAGGCAAGAATTTCGGTGCTACACAATAGTACCATAAATCTCACGAAGACAAGTGCCTTGTAAAAAAAACATGTTGTTGCTTTCTATATTCAAGTTGGAACTGGTACGTGAACAATATTCTCTAAGCTTTGTGATCACAGTGCTAGTAGGGCAGGAGGGAAACAAAGAGTAATAGTGGGAGACAAAAACAGGGCAACCAAAATTATAATCCCCCTGAAAAACTGTTGCTTGGGAGAAGGAAAGACAAAAGGGTTAGGCCAAACAGTATATGTATATATATTATTCCAAGCTGCAGATGCTGTTTAAAAATTCAGTAATTGATATTCCAGGTAATATACTTACAGAAAGCAGTATCTCTTTAAACTTCAGATGATGGGTTTTGAATAGATCCATTATCTCTAGCTGTTGCTCTTTATTCACACTTAAAGAGTGTGCAGTGGTGAAGTTCTTAGGAAGAAAATATTTTCATGAGTTTATTTTTTAACAGCTTTCTGATTTCTTATTTTAAATTATGTAAAATGCTGCTTTGCCCTAAAGCTGCCCTTGGGCAAGTAGCACAGAGGACTTTTACAGGGTCAATTCCTCTCACAGACTCTTTTTTTCCCTTTTAAAGGTGTCAAACTTGACACTTACCACCACTGTCAGAGGCAGTATGCTTCTGAATACCAGTTGCTAGAAACCACAGCAGGGAGAAGTGCTGTTGGGCTCAGGGTCTGCTTGTGTGCTTCCCATAGGCAACTGGTTGTCCATTGTGAGAACATGATGCTAAGCAAGATGGGTCGCTGGCTGTTACGTTCTCCGTTTGCAAATAGGTGTGCATCTTCTTGTTGATCTCCAAATGTCATGTTTCCCTATTGTGCATCAGCAACACTGTTAGCATTTAAATGGCTTTGAAGACCTTAAGGTTGGAAGGGATAATCAAGACATATTGTTTGTCCTTCCATATATTAGAAACCTACCAAATGTCTTCTGTACTAAGAATACTGAATTGAACCATGCTGCATTTGTGACTATAAAATTGTCTCTACTATGAACACAATAATCTGCCATTCATTTTTTTAAAGAATAACCTTTTATATGTTTGAAAGCTATGTGAGTTTTATTTTATGTTTTTGAGCAGTCTTAAGTTTGGGGAAAAGGAGGGATATAAATAAAGTTAATTAATTAATTAATTAATTAATTAATCAGTCATGGTAGCAAAAGTGAAGCTTATGGGAACATCTAAGTAAATAATGGTGGGGATAGGTTACTAAATGCATAATAATGAAGTTACTAACACCATGGTGGGGGGAGGAATAGCTTGTTGCTTTTCCAGATAGAGAGATGTTGGTGAAAATGTACATTAGATATCTGACTTGGGTCTGACTACTGAGTTGATATTCCTATCAACTTTCCAGTCTCTGTAGCAAAAACATTATGAGTAGTTTGACCAAGCAGGTGGCAGTATTTTGACGGAACTCAGCAGAATCAAACCAGAGCAAATACCCTTGGTTTAATTACACACATAAATGTAGAATGCACAACACAATGTGAGCATTCGCCTAAGAAAGAAAATATCAAAATCATGTATAATAGCTAGAAATGCTTCCCCTTAAAGATGGCCAAATAGAAGGCAAGGTCTATTTCTTACATGCTTTACTGTTTTAAAATCCATAGAATTATCATTTGTAAGCCACTTTGAGGTGTATACATTTTATTAAACAAACAAACAAACAAACAATATAGAATCCAGATCAGCCTTATGACAGCCAAACAGGTATTACCAGGTTGCAGCATAAGGTCTAATGATACAAATTTCTATACCACAGTGCAATAGAAATTTCCAGGGTGGTTTACATAAAAGGAAAGAGTGCTGTTGTGCTCAGGTCCTATTCATGTGCTTCCCATCGGCAGCTGATTGGTCTCTCTAGATCAGGATACTGGACTAGATGGGCCATTGGCTTGTTCCAGCAGGCTTTTCTTATGTTCCTTTGAAAATAAGAAAACATATTGGTGAAACAAACCAGAATACTCAAAACTGAAGACTAAAAATGAAGCAATATCTTAACAGCCAAATGAAAACAGGCTGAAGGACCAAGGGAAACAGAAAGGCCTTTGCCTGGTGCTGAAAGGGCAACAAAGTAGATCTTGAGAAATCATTTCATAATTGGCACATCACTGCTAAGGAGATCCTCTTCCTGGTTGCCACCTGCCTTAACTAACATATTATGGATACCTACAGAAGATGTTAACCTTGTGGGTGCACATATGTGGAGACAGGCAATCCTTAAAGAGACTCGTCTTAAACCAGAAAATTTATTCACAATGTAATTGTATCTATGTTTATTCAGCTGTAAGACCCCTCCTTAGTAAGTGTGGTTAGGATTGCTGGGTCAGTCATCAAAACCAAACCTAAGAAGGGAAGACTGGTGTCAGCTATAAAAGTCTACCTTTATTAAACAGAAACAAAACAAAACAAAAAATCTTGTTTGAAAGCAAGTGGAGGTCAACTGAGAATATTTTTTTAATGTTTGAGCCCACAGCAGGGCTACTTCTAGAATATAGTTTCCAGTATATTTTTTAAAATTCCAATCTAGTCTAGATATGTTTTCAAGTAGAATGAGACACCTTAAGGGTATGTAGGTAGAAATCTGCTAAGACACACTAGCTTATTATTCTTTGAAAAGTCGTCATTGCAACACAATGTTGAGGCTGACATAATAAAAGGTTCAGAAACCAGACTGATATTGCTTGTCACTGCTTCTTACATGGCAGCTTTTACACTCCACTTCTCCTAAACCAATTGCATTTATCATTTTCATCCAGCCTGCACCTTGCAGTCTCAATTCATATACAATAGTAATATCCACACTTTGCAATGGTTGTGTGGTGGTGGAGCATTCCACTTAATGTCTGCATGCAGAGCCTATGTGTGTAGTGTAAGGTTGCAGAAAGACATGGTGTCTGGTTGTGTTTGGGAACTGGTTGAAGAATAGCCAACTGAAACTGGGTAGACAAGACTCATGGGATATGGCTGGTAATTTCTGGGAACAGAGGTATTTGTGGTTGATGGAAAAATTGATGCAGTGGAACTACAAAGTAAGAAAACTCCACCATCAAGGACTTCACTTCTACAAGAAATGGAAAGGTTGACCTCCTCTGACTGCTCACATTTGCAATTTTGTGGTGATTCCTGATTAGTTGATATACCTGGATCTTGTGGTTGTAGTGGCAGCTTCTCATTAACTGTATCATATGAAAAGGCTATGACCCTATCTCTAATGTAGATGCAACACCTGTGATGCCTGTCATTATGACCTCAAAGAAATGGCTTCAAAATTACATATTTTTCTTGCTTTCCCTTGAGCACTGTTGTGATGATACAGAGTAAAGAGAGGCTGTGGCAGGAAATGGGAGCAAAGACAGTGGTGCTAAATGGATGTGGACTCTCAATCTGGCCAGGAAAAGAACACAAAATGTTCAATGAGGAACCTTCCGTCCTATGGTTTTATTGTATAGGCTAAAAGGAGGTGTTCCAATAGCTGAATCTAAAGCTGATATAAATTTCATAGCCATGGATGCCAGAGAATTCTGGTTAAAATGGAAATGGGAAAGGAAATTGTTACAATTTGCAGGCTTGCCTATGGTCAGGAATGGAAATCACGCAAGTAAATATGAGCAGTAGTCATTATTGCTGTTGGTGATTAGTTCCATGAATAATACATAAATAATTACATTTTTAAAATATTGTTTTTGATGTTTCTCTTCCATTGAAATGCATTGAAGCTGATTATATAGTTAATTACATAATCTGTTATGTTAGTTTTGACCATAGTAGGTAACAAGAGGAACAATGTAGATTTTGGCAGAACAGAAACAGGACTGATTGCAAGAGGTGCTGACTGGGACAGAAATCACTGCCGGCTTACATTCCTAGACATGGATTGTTGAGAGCCAAATAGTGTTGTTATATGGGAAGCTCTCAAATTAGCTGGCATGGCTGACTGTAAATATAATGTGCGAATAGAGAATATTCAGTATGTGAATGTGTAGAGTAGTGTCACAATATTATTGCCCTCAGCTGGACCAATGTACCCAAAGCATCCTGTTTTTAAAATGTTCAAAATCTGCAGTGTTTCATTACACCTTTGAAGACCTCTAAAGATCACATATACAGTACTTATTTCCTGGCTTTCTATTACTGAAGCCAACCTCATGTTGAGACAGTACCTGTACTGTAGAAAAACAACAGACTGGCAGAATGAGTGGCAGGAGGGAGGGAGGAAAAAACAACCACCCAAACACACAGGGGAAAGCTACAATGACATCAACAAGCTCTCATTGAATAAAAAAGCAGTGCATGGATTAACGACGACAGTGAATGTGAACAATAAGAAACATTAATCATAAGCACAATAAAGTTCAATAAGTTTTTAAAAATCTCATATTTCTCGGAGTGGGAGGAAACCTCAGAACAATTCAGTTCATATTTTTAAGGATAAACATAATCAAGAATGTTTTAAATAATGGTTATGAGTTTTCAGACAAGTTATTCCAAATGCATAAATATTGGTTTATAAAAGAGGAGGTGAGCCCACGAGGGGGCTTGCTTTCATAGTACCCACTTCTTTCTTGTGGCTTCCAAGTGAATTTTCCTTTCCTTTTCTTCTCTGCATCTCCTCTTCTTCTCCTTCCCTCTTGTGTCTAGCGATGGGTGAATCAGCCTGTGCCACATTCACATGTGTGAGTTCCATCCCAGTTCCATACTAACCAGCAGGCTTTTTCCTACATGGAAATTTGCACTTAAACATGTAATTCAGAACATACCTGGGTTCAGTTCAAAGGTTTGGGGCAAGGGGACTTAGATCACCTATCCCCATCATATGTGCCTGTTTTTACTTTGAGATCCTCATCAGACACCCCTCTCTGGTTTCATCCTAGAGGCTACCAGGGGGAGGTCCTTTTTAACCGCGGTACCCTAGGTTTGGAATTGTCTTCCAAGGGGCTCACCTGGCACCCAGTTTAATATCTATACAGTACCAGGTGAATATTTTATATTTCCTAGACCCTTTAAATTTTGTTGATCTGTAGTTCTTTAAAAACTTTTATTTATAGATCAGTTGTTTGACAGTGCAATCCAAAGTAAGTGACTAGTGGACTTATGAAGTCCTACTGGCTTGCACTACCCGGGGCAAGAGATGGAGTGGTGGGTGTATCTTGTTCTTCCTCTGTGTGGATCCCTTGTGTGTAATTCCTCCCCATTGGTTCCAAGGAAGGTGGGGATTAGGTCAATTAATATTGGAATATGGAAAGCTAATTTGGCAAGCATCCCTACTTGCATCCCATGACTTAGGCCTAATTCCAACACAAAGTTAGGCACGCTTACAGCTGTTGATTTCAGTGGGCTTAAGCAAGCTTAACACTGTGTCTGTTTTAGACTTTTGTTTGTAAACTAGTGGGCAAGGCTAGTCTTTATTGTATTCATGTGTAACACCTAGCTATAGTAGGTGTTGTAGAAGCAATCTTACTTCCCTCATCTATCTCCAGACATATTTCGAGTTTGTAGGTAATGTTCTTCACTTTCACTCTGAGAGGTACATTTCCTTTTATTTTATTTTTGACTATTTTCCTGGAAGCTTTGTCCTGCTGTCAGATTCACTAGCAACTCCAGGTGGTCTTCAACTGTTCTGTTGCTTAGGGAATTGCTTCTTATCATTTCTAGTTAGGTGACAAATAGGAGGATTCGATTTTCACAGGGATGGGTGCTCAGTTGCTATGAGAGACTGTCTTGCACCATAACTTCTGCAAGTGGGAAGAGTCATAAGGCTATATGAATCTCTTCAGATATAATTGTACTCAGGTTGGTTCCTTTGTGCTGGCATCCTTCAAATATGTGTCAACACTTTTTGTTCAGAAAATTCATAATGCTCTCATATTAATGAAGCTGGTCTGCCTTAGATAAATATATAGTAGTAGCATTTGTATTCAGCATACTGACAAATGAAACAACTCAGTGAGCAGAAGCTGACAGCAGATAAACATTAAACAGTGGAGAAAGGAGAGTAGCCCCAGTTGAACAAAGGGGAAAGACTTATGTGGCTTGCATTTTGGAACCCTGCTCTGTTTTGTGCCATTGTGCTAGTACTCTCCTTCTGAAGCACTTACATGCTGGTTTGTTGTGCCCTGAAGGGGGCATTCACACATCATACTATTCCTGTAGTTGCTCCAGTCATTACTTTACAGCTTCAACATGTGCAGCTGCTAGAGCCATGCCATATCATCTAGTGTTGTGCTAAAACCTTCCCTCAGATATCTCAGAAGGGGGTCTTTGCCTGTAAAAGTGTCATAGTTGTCCTGCCTATGGGTTGTATCCAACTAGGTTTTAGTCAGAGTAGACCCACTGAAATTAATAGGCGTGTCTAACTGAGGTTCATTAATTTACGTGGGTCTACTCTGAGTATGACTTAGGTCCTAAGGATCCTCAGGATTCCAAGTCGTCTCTTACATTCAGAGACACCGAGACAGGGCCCTTGGCTCAAAAATTTCTGTGCCCTTTCATTATACAATCTCTTTCTATGTACGTAAATATAGTTTCCTTATGTTATATCCTTCCTCCTGCCCTTTTCTCTTTTCTTGGCTGACCCTTCCTTCTTTCTTCCTTGGTTCTCTTTCCCTCCCAGTTCATCTGCCCTTGCTAGGGCAACCTCCTTCTTTTCCCTCTGTCTACACCTCTTTCCTCCTCCTTAGTAAAGTCCTCCTCATGCTCTCCTTGCTCTCTTCACATCCATGTCTGCTGTGCTCCTTCTCCATATAGTTCCTGGTGGAACCTGCCTCTAAAATCTCCAGAGGTCATGTTGCTGGGTGTGGATTATGGTGTCCTTATGGTATCAGCCTCATGCACACATCCTCCCTTCCAGCCCTGATGTCTCTGAATCCATGGGTGGACTGAGTGGATCAGGAGAATTCTGGTCTGGCAAAATACAAACAGGCTCAATCCAGATTTACAAAAATCATGGGCAGTTGGAGGCAGGTTTTTCAGGAGTCTGGACTGAACTCTTTTATGCTCCCAGGGCCTGACCTTCAGGTTCTGCCTACTGGTGTGGCTGCTAACCACCTGTCACCTATGGGAGTTTGCTGTTCCCTGAACTCTCTCCCTAATGAATTATGGAGCCAAGCAAGCTATTCTTCTAATGCTGAGGTGGGACCATGCTGGTTATTTTGCCACCTGATCTATGTTGGGATGGTAGGCACAGAAACCACCCTCTGGTGGTGATGTAGGGCAGTACTACTATATTTACTGTGGCAAAAAAGCTCTCAGATGTTGAGCTCAGTGAAATGTCTATGAGCTTTGAAGAATTTCCTCATTGAGACATACAACCTGTCAGTTGCTTTCTGTCTTTCCCCCCTTGTGCCTTCCAGGCTTGTCTCATCAGTCCTAAGGTTGCCTAAATCATGGCTGTGTGGCTCCTGCTAGAAGGCATGCCGTTAATAGTCTTCCTGAAAATATATCTGAGCAATGTTGAATATATTTTACAGATTTTATTTCCATTCTGTAAAACCCTAACTGCTGCCTTCATTGATATACTGCCTGAAGGCTTTGTCCTGTAGTAAAATAAAAAATAAAAAAATCATTGTATTGCTCCCTAGCTGTCCTCTTCTTTATTCTCTAATTCTCTCTCCCTTGAAATATGATCTGCTTTGTTCCTCTTCTATTTCTGCTGAATACATTTATTTCACATTCAGATGAGCACATATGTATTTGCAATTATTACTTATTTAACCCAGGCTAATTTCACTTCACTAAGGTTACTTTTCATTTCCCATGCCCCATGCCATTCTCATCTGTGCTGTTAAAGAAAACCCTGTCAGGATGGAGATAATATATACCTGAAGAGATACTAAAATCACACTGCGGGTTATTGAACAATATATGTTTTTAAAAGCTTATTTATGCTTTTCTTTTGGTTAAGTAAAATCATCCAATTCGTTCCATCAATAAAATTATTGTTCTCACCAAGAGATACTGTTTACTGCTAATAAATATATAAACAAAGTAGGTTCTGCCTTTTCCAGCTTTTTAAATTGGCTTATTTTCTTTTGGGTTGAGCAAAAGCAGCAGTCAGAATATGAATTTGAAGGGCTGCTGGCATTGGCCAATAGCCAGCAGCCGGGCAATCTGGCCTGCTATTTGCCGGACCACTGGTGAAGTCTGGGGCCTGGCCGCAACACCCACCACCAAGAAGGGTGAGCAGACTTGCATACCCTTTGACATTTCTCCAATGAAACTGGGGACATCCTACTCCATACCCTCCAACATTTCTCCAATGAAAACAAGGAGGTCTTTAGTAAAAGTGAGACATTCCAGGTTCAAATCAGAAACCGGGATGGCTTCTGTAAATCTGGGACTGTCCCTGGAAAATAGGGACACTCTGAGGGGTTGGACAATGCCCCACAGAAGAAGCTGCCTTACTCAGTCAGGCCACTGAGTCACATAGTTCAGTATCATCTATACCATGAGAGCGGAATCTTTTCCAGCCAGTGGGCCAGCTCCTGAATACTCCCCAGTCCTGAAGGTCATTTTGGCTAGTGGGCAAGGCCACCCACCTGTCACAATAACATCAGGTGACTAAAGTATTATTATTTTTTCCATTGTGGGTGCAGCTCAAGCCCACCCTGCAGAGGAAGATCCTTTGCATTGCCCACTGGTGCAAAGGAGTATTTGTGCTTACTTCAAGCCCATTTCGGGACTTGCTGTAAGTGCTGATCCCAGTGGGCTTGTTGTAAACACCAGTTAGCAGATTGGTGTTTGTACCAAAGCTGTTTTGGGCAGGGATTGGCTGTGCTACAGATTTCCCTATGAGGAACTCCCTGTTGAGAACTCTGTAGCACAGCCCATTGCAGCGGACTTACTGTCAGTGCCTGTATATTCCAATACTTTTCATAGGTTCAGGAACTTTATGTGTGTTGTGTAGATTAGTGTAACCATTGTGTTTGCAAAAGGCAGTACAGTGGTACCTTGGGTTAAGTACTTAATTCATTCCGGAGGTCCGTTCTTAACCTGAAACTGTTCTTAACCTGAAGCACCACTTTAGCTAATGGGGCCTCCTGCTGCCGCCGCGCCGCCGGAGCACGATTTCTGTTCTCATCCTGAAGCAAAGTTCTTAACCCGAGGTAATACTTCTGGGTTAGCAGAGTCTGTAACCTGAAGCGTATGTAACCTGAAGCGTATGTAACCCGAGGTACCACTGTACTGTAATCACTTGAGGTGTTTTGTTTTGTTTTAAACTAAAACTAGCCTCTGGTCCTTAAAGTTTCATAGCAAGGCAAATGGAGGGAAACTTGAAGTGTGTGGGTTAAAGTATTAATTCACAGAGCAGGTTTCACTGTTCTGCTTCACACACACTATAAAATAGAAGTACATGGTAATGAAAAAGCTACTCCCCCATAGAGTGTTCTGCCCTGAACTGCGACGAGCTTGCAAAAGATGAGAGCCTAATACATTCCTCGTGGGCATATCAGAATATTTTGTATTTATCCGGAAGGAATGCAAATGTTGGATGTCGTTACCAATTCTTCAGAGTCCTGGCACTGTTCTAGAAAGTTTGTTATCTCTGATTTTTTTATATTTTGCATTTGAGAGATTTCTTGACAATGGAACTTTGGCTTGTATAAGAACAATTTGTGCTTTTCCTAATAAGCTTTTTCAGCTTGATGTAACTTGGCTTATAGAGTTCAGCCATGTGGACATAGTTAAAGCGTTACTAACGCAGTCAGTTGTCTAGTGCATTTCTTTTGTTACTTTCACCATTATAAAATAATAAAATGGTGATAGTTAACATATTGTAGTCACATTACAACATGATAATGTAAAATGCTTAGACTTCCTGGAGGTCAACGCACATGAACCCAGCTTCAGCGCTGCTGGAGTTCCTGATCCAACCCCTTTATCGGAGCACAGGTGTGGGGGAGAATTGCAGTTTGGTCAGACCTAATCTAATTCAGACCTCCTCCTCAATAATGAACCAAAACACACCTGCCTTTCAAAATTAATTCTCCTCCAAACTGTGATGCAATTCTCCATCCAACATAGGTGTATAAAAAAATTGTATATTAGGGGAATGTGTGTACAAAAATGCCTGTACTAGTGAAAGTAATGTATGGAATACTTAATATTCAGGAAAATTGTTTGTAAAAAAAATATTAGCCACATTTCATATATTCGGAGAAATGCATACTAAAATACTATTTTTGTGAATGCTTTTTTTTTTTTTTTTTTTGAAAACTGATGTAGGTATGTGGAGAACTGAGGTTAAGATTGGAAAATGAGAAATCAGGAAAAACCAACATTAACATCCTTATTTGAGGGCTACGATACTGCCTTAGTTTGTACACTTGGCCCTCATGTACTCAGTATCCCAGCAGCAACACAGACAAAAAGCCCTTTAGGTTGTTTGCTGTGCAGGGCCAGCCCAATACATACTGGCACCTTAGATGAATCACAAAATGGTATTCCCCTGCCTCCATCGGGGAAGAAGGAAATGAGTGAAGATCTCCATTCAGGACAAGAGAGGAAGATGTACATTGGAAACAAAGGTGGGAGGAAACCAGCAGTGTCTGCTATTCACCAAGAGGCTGCTGTAGAGGCAGCATGGGGGTTTGCCAAGGAAGAGGCTGATCCAACCTCCAAGGTGCATGCCACAGCCATTACTGCCACTATGGGGGTAGCAGCAGCAGCAGCAGCAGCAGCAGCAGCAGCAGCAATGGGCTGGATTTGCTTCCCCTGTGGATCCTGTTGCCTCACCTTGCCTCATAGGTGGGCAGCTCGATTTGCTGAGTGACATGGGATCTACAACCACAGCTCTTTCCCAAGCCAACTTTGCCATTGTTTTCAGGAAATGCAGAACTTGCATTGAAAGGATTTTCCCCATGTGGCTTTTTGCTCCTGTCATTAGCTACTGCAAGTGATTCATGAAACGGCAGCTCTCAAGCTTCTTGTGGGGTGATGCCAGAAGGGGCTTTTAGCCTGCCCTCTCCAGAAACACTCTTCTTTCCATTAAGTCTTTTCTCAGGTTCACACAGCCATGTTCATCATTTGTTTTTTCGTCACTTGATTAGTCAGCATTTGATGTGATGGAACTTAATGTGTCATGGGTGACAGAAACATTATTTCAGTGGTTATTAATTGATTGATGGTCCATTCACCCATGCAAGTCATGGGCAGAAGCAGTGAGCACTCTTGGTATTTTGCCACACAGCTATGGGTTTTGGGGAAGTTTATGCTATCCAGAGGACTGCAGTTGCTTGTTTAGGAAACAGAGATTGTAACACTTTCTAACAAAGTGATCTAGTTGCCAGCCTAAAAGATTCATTTATCAGGGAAGAGGAATGTCTTGTGTTAAGTTTTGTGCAAGAGTTGGCATGTAAGAATGGCTTAACTCTTTTCTGTGCTCAGGAGCTAGTAATGTATTTTTCTATATTCAGGAAGCGGAATGTGGAATGTTGGACAGGAATTTCTCTTCTCCCCCAATAGCCAACACTTCAGTTGGTGTACATTTAGGGTGACCTCATGCTCTATGTGTAATCATGCCTCCATTTGATTGCCACTATTACCAGTCCTTTTTATTTTAGCCTGAGTCCTTGCAGAGCAGGCGAGCTCTTTGCGTGATGAACTGAAGCAGTTGATTATGGAGTAGCAACCCTCTTCCCTTGCTCTCCCTCATGCCCTGATTATTGCCAGGGCAGCTGAGCTTCATCAGCCTTAGATTTCCTCTGCCCACACCACAAGGTTTGAAGAAGCAACACCAACAAAATTGGAGGAAATGATAGGAGGAGGATTCCCCCCGTCTTACTAGGTGTCCATCTGGCCCCAGAAATAAGAATGAAAGAAGGGTAGCAAAGGGATTCAGCCTTACAAACACCTGCCATGGTGAAAGATGTAAGGAGTGAATAAATTCTTGTGATCTCTGGGCTTGTGAACGGCTGGATAAGGTTATGCCGTGTCTCAATTCCCTTCAGACTGTGTTCTTCTAAATGCGTCCAAAATGTATGTTACTATAGCGCACAACCAATTTTGCTCCTGGGGTCTGTTTGATGCATTTGTAATCATTGTTCTGGAATTGTAACGTCTGATGGATTCTGCAGAGTGTTATCCAATATCCTGGCTTTATTTGCAATTTGATAACAGCAGGATAACTTCCTACCAGTAAATGAGAGAGGAGAGAAATAAAACAACCCCAATTGCTGAATAAATCAGAAGGATATTAGAATCCAGAAAAAAAATGTGTGTCTAAGTCCTAGACTCAGAGGACTGGGTGACTCCAACAGTTTATAAAAGACCATTGAGGTTTTTATTTCAGAGATCCATATCTATGGCCTTTTTCAGGTAACCAATTCATGGCGGGTGAATGTGAAATGAGTAGTAGAAGCAGGACTGCAACCCTTCCCTTGACTTATACATATTGTGCAAGCTTTATGAACAGATCCTACGTGCATACAAACTCTAAGCACATAGGCTTGTCTATACACTTGGGAACTCAGGTTTTTTTTTGCAGGAATTCCAATTGTGTGCAGTTTGTAGGGGATTTCTTTGTTCAAACAGTCTGTTGAATGTGCATTAGTCAGAGGCAGGGCTTGTCACAGTGATAACCCCTTCCCAAACCTCTTCCCTATCCCCGCAACCAAAGAAAGAAAACAGGAGATCGGGATTTGGGCAAATAACCACAACTTAAGTTAACTATGACAAACAAGGCTCAATCCATGTGGCTCAATCCATCCTTGGGGAGACTAACTGGAAATTCTCCCCATGTGAGTGACATCCTGGTTGCAGGCATCAAATCAGTAAGTTAACTGTTCCATGCCCTTTCTTGCCTGGTTGTCCAAAGGTGAGCTGAGGGGCACCTGATTACTCCATCCCTTTCCAGCATTTGGAAGTGGTCTCCAGGACCAAAAGGATGCTCCCTCCTCAATTGATCAACCTGATGCAGGTTAAGCAGTGTTCCATCACCATGCAGGCACCTGGGGGATGTTCACCAGGGAAGCCTCTTCTATTGATTGTTTCCCTCCCAGCCTGCAGTGCTTGCCTGCTTTAATTGTGATGTGATAATTTCTTGATTTCAGCTTCTTTGGCTTTGTTTGTTTATTTTGGCTTGTAGTTACTTGTTTTGTCCATTTGCCATGCCTTTTTGAAGAAGGGCCAGTATGCATGTGGAAAAAACATTGGCAGTGTGAGGAATAGGACCTCTCTACTGGGATGGGGAATAACATGACTCCCAGGAGGCTGAGCATCCTACAAGTGGTCCTGTTGTCTGTGGCAACCTGTGAAGGAATTGCAAGCAGGTGTTGCAAGCTGCTCCAGTAGAATAGTATACCTCATGTGTACCTCTCCCAACATAGGAAATTAGTTTGATTTATCAGAAATATCTTAAGAATGAACTGGGTTGTGTTGTTGGGGTGTCCATGCAAGCATCCCTGGGAAACCAAACAGGAAATGTTCTAATCATCCCTCCACATGGATCTTAATTGTTGTTGTTGTTTAGTCATTTAGTCGTGTCCGACTCTTTGTGACCCCCTGGACCAGAGCACGCCAGGCACTCCTGTCTTCCACTGCCTCCCACAGTTTGGTCAAACTCATGCTGATAGCTTCGAGAACACTATCCAACCATCTCATCCTCTGTCGTCCCCTTCTCCATGTGCCCTCCATCTTTCCCAACATCAGGGTCTTTTCCAGGGAGTCTTCTCTTCTCATGAGGTGGCCAAAGTATTGGAGCCTCAGCTTCAGGATCTGTCCTTCCAGTGAGCACTCAGGGCTGATTTCCTTCAAAATGGAGAGGTTTGATCTTCTTGCAGTCCATGGGACTCTTAAGAGTCTCCTCCAGCACCATATTTCAAAAGCATCAATTCTTCAGCGATCAGCCTTCTTTATGGTCCAGCTCTCACTTCCATACATCACAACTGGGAAAACCATAGCTTTAACAATATGGACCATTTCCCATTTATAAAGTTTAAGCCTGTTGAATTCCAGCTATTGGACAAGTCTGTTGCATGCTATAGAGAAAAGCCATCAGTGGCTGCTGCTGAGATCTCAACTATTCTCTGGTCAACATAGCCATATTATGGTCCATATAGCTATATGGCTTCTGCTTTTGGCCATTTTTACAGCACATTCTGACTGAATGGCAAGAAAAACACAGATTGAGGGCCTTGCACACCGAAAGTAAATTCCATAGCTTCAGCAGTGCTTGAGGTATACATGAAAAGAACAAAAAATTGTCCACCCTTGACAGTTAATTCTCTTGACAAAAAGAGGAGGAGAAAGAAACATCTCAGCTGCTAAAAAGGAAATGGCACTAAATTAATCCATTCTTTCGTCAAAGGCCATAATGAAACCATAGGGGAAGAGTGACACAAAATCAATTCCACTCTTATTATAATTTTATGATTGTGATCTTGCTGTTTGCTTTGATGCAGTGGTGTTGTGCTAAAAATTGGCTTTTGGTATACTGAATGAAGAGGCCTGTCCTCTGCATCAGTTTATATGTTCAGTAATTTTGCCTCCCAGAGTGAAATTGGGTACTAAAATTATCAGATCTCTGCGGGATGCTTCAGTTCTCTCTCTTCCCATCTCCTGCCTCTCAGTTCTTCCTGCTCACCCCCACAATCATCTGATCATCTCGTATGAGTTGGTCTAAAGCTTGTTCCATTATCTTTTTGAGAGGATGCCCAGTTGTTCACATCATTATAAAGATGCTGGTCATTTTGCATGTTCATGCATTATCAAATTAGCATCGTTGAGCTACCAATTCTTTTTCCATTGTGCTTTGAATCTTTTCCTTTTTTAAAAAAACTCACCCAGGCCTTTATCTGTGTGACTGGATTAAGGAAGATATTCATTCCACTGAACCCTGCAAGTAATGGATTATACATATATTAATCCAGGGGCACGTGATGATGCACATGACTCTCCCTTTCCTCATTTAATCGCCACAATAGCCCTGTGAGGTAAGCTGGGCTGTGTGTGGAAGAGACAGGGACAGACAGACAGACAGAAAGAAAGACAAATTAGCCCAAGATCTTCTAGTGAGCTTCATGGCTGAGTAGGGATTGAATCCTGATATTCCATCTTCTAGTCCATTACACCACACTTGCTCTTACCTGCAGAAGATTCTCAGTTTGGTCCCTAGCAAGGAGAAGAGAAGGTCTCAGAAAGCAAGACTCCCAAGCACCTCTCTGTTTGAGACCCCAGAGAGCACTTGACAAATGGAATATACACTGTTGTTGATGGACCAGTGTTCTGATTATAAGGCAAGCTGCATACGTTCATATGCTATTTTCATAGGCCATTTTGTGGTTCCATGATTTGTGCTGAATGCCTATAAAGACAGAAACTTTGTTGGAACACAGTGACTTTGCCTCGATCCACCTGAAGCAGACACAGGGCAATCACCTAACAGAAGTGAAATCATTATGCATCCCCTGAGTTATCTGCTTTCACCAAGGCTTTAATCCAGATCTTTCTGAAGTCAAGGGACTGACTAGATATGATTTCAAAGGGTAGGCCTTAGGTTGCTCTCAACTCTTTGGGGTTTAATCTGTATGCATTGGAATCACATCTGGTTTCCTTCTTGCCAGCAATTCAAATGCTTATAGATCCAAGGTGATAAAACAATGTGTCTTTTGGCATAGATTTATAGGTGTGTGTGTGTGTGTGTGTGTGTGTGTGTGTAAAAGCTACTGCTGCACCTGTGGCTGTGTGTGAAACTTCCTACATGGAATAATTCAGTGTAGGCAGCCTAACAAATTAACTGCAGTGGGCCTTTGATGTAACTCTGTGCGTGCCTGTGAGTCCTTTAAGATATATATTCTTTTAACAGCAAGACTGGTTGACATTTATTGAACTTGCTTTTGATTTGTTGGCAACATGTTGCAAGCCATTTGGAGGACATCTTTTTCCTTTCTGGGCACAGCCTCATGCACTGCAGCTTCCTGCATAATAGAAGAGTTTAGCTCAGTCCTTTATGATGGAACAGAGATATCATAGTGGAGGCCCATATCTTTTCATCAAGTCTGCTGTTGTCAGAAGCGTGTAGCAAGCCAAAAATGTTAAGGAGGACATGACTGAGAGCAACCGAAGAAAGGGAAAATGTACTGTCTGCATTCATTTTCATAGGGTAAAAAAGTACTGTCGAGGTTGATTTTAATAAAGCAGCATCACTTGCCCTGCACGCTTCAAAGGTAAAACAAAAGTGCAGTGCAGGGAAAGTTAGATGCTTTTGAGGAACAGGGTTTAGACTAACTTTATAGGTTAGCAATGTAGACTCACTTCATGCATGCCTGCAAGAGGCTTCTTGTGGCCTGATTCAGCATATCCAGTCCTCACATACAGCATAGAGATTGGACCTACCAAGCCTCATGCTAATCTGTGGAATCTCAGACCCTCCAAGTGTCCCTATTTTCCAGGGACATCCCTGATTTAGAGAAGCCATCCTGGTTTTTAATTTGATCCCTGAATGTCCCACTTTTCCTTAGGATGTCCCAATTTTCATTGGAGAAATGTTGGAGGGTATGGAGTCATCCAATCCCCAAGCCATCTGAAGGCAATCCTGTATAGAGAAGTTTTTTTAAAAAATGTTTAATGTTTTATTATGTTTTTATATATGTTGGAAGCCACTTAGAGTGTCTGGGGCAACCCAGTAAGATATGTGGGATATAAATAGTAACATTATCGTTATGGAATGGGACGTCCCTATTTTCAGCGGAGAAATGTTGAAGGGTATGCAGTCTCTTGAGTCAGATCTGAGGGTGCAATCCAAACAAGAATTTTGTGGAAACCCCACCCCATAGTGGAGTGGTTTTCAACTACTGTTTTCTTCAGTAAGTGCTAAAGTGCTGAATGGGCAGTGAAGCATTGAACTGGAGGCTTCCAGGGGTACACCTCTTGAAAGAGTTGCCATTTTTTAATGTATGTTGTTGGCATTGGTCTGTCTTGGAAGACAATGGAAGAGTGTGCCTTTGTGGGCGAATTCAAATTGTTGCAAGGTTACAGCACCTCCTGTGGCTGTAGAGACCTATACAGTGGTACCTCGGGTTAAGAACTTAATTCGTTCTGGAGGTCCGTTCTTAACCTGAAACTGTTCTTAACCTGAAGCACCACTTTAGCTAATGGGGCCTCCTGCTGCTGCCGCACCGCTGGAGCACGATTTCTGTTCTCATCCTGAAGCAAATTTCTTAACCCGAGGTACTATTTCTGGGTTAGCCGCATCTGTAACCTGAAGCGTATGTAACCTGAGGTACCACTGTGTGGGAGAGACATATTTTGTTGTAGCTGAGGCAGATGAAGGCATCTGGTTGTGCTGCTGCAGATGCACCATGACAGGTGGTGGGCATGCAACAAAATTCAGCACAGTGTTCCTAGGTGCCCCACTGCGTCTCTCTGTGTGTGCGGGCACACAAGCACAGGTTCTCTGCCTCTGTCCTATCTTTAGGGCTCACTGTCAGCAGCAGTGAGTGTCCTTCTTACTCCTCATTAGGCAGTCTGAGCTAAGTGGGACCTGCAATAAAGGTGCATTTATTTATTTCAGGGACTTCTCTGTGGCCTTTCAAAACACAAAGCTTTTCCCGAGAGACATCACAGTAAATGTAAAAGAATTTTAAAATACCACCAGTACAGTATCTAAAATATTTTAAAAATAAAAGAGCAACAGAGCAGCAGAATGCCAACCAGGTCTGCAAACCAACACTGAAATGACAGCATCACATAATTTGAAAAAGAGCAGTGTTAATTTAAAATCCAGCCCTATTTACTCTAAAGCAGATTGAAATTAGTTAGCTAGCTGGCCACTATGAGAACAGGATGCTGAACCAAATGGGCCATGGACCTGATTAAGCAGGTGTTTATTACGTTCCTAGTTCCTATTATCCCTGACCACTTGTAATGATGGATGGTGTTGATGAGAGTTGAAGTTCAACAACATCTAGACTCCATAGGTTCCCCATTCCTGTTGTAGGTTTTCAGAAAAAAACAAGGGACAGAAAGCTCCTGTGTTTGGAATGAGATTATCGAACTGAAATGTGAGCATATCCCTGTTCCTCAGAGTAAGCAAGGTATGATCGACACAGCTACTTTCAGTGTGGATGTTTGGTGTGATATGAAGGTACAGCAAGAAAGTTGTACCTTGCATTTTCCCAGCACCCTAACTCTATGTCTAGAGATAGCTGTTGTCATTCTGTTTGTTCTCAATCTTATTGTCTCTTCATGACAGCCACTATGTTCAAGGGTAGATAGGCACCTAACAGCAGAACTGTTAGTATTCCTATGGAGACACACATCATAGCTCCTTCCTAATTGGAATTTGGATTGACAAAGAATCAGTTTGTCCAAAAGTCAAGTGTCTTTCTAAAGAAGTACTCTGATATTTATGGTATGAATAAACATTGCAGCAGACAAGGCTCATTCCTTAAACAGGCCTGGGAACCATGGCAAATTGGAAGATTTCATATATTTCAGAGCTTAATGATTCCATCAGTTTTATCTTAATAAGATGCAAATGGAAAGTAACATGAAGCTACTTTCATGTTCATTGCAACCAAGTGGAAAGAGTGCAATGTAACCTAGCTTTTTTCAGGAGATGGACAAAACGTCCTCTCTTAGCACACCTTTCCACTGATGCCATATTAGCAAAATATGGACTATGCTTGGGGGCAAAAATCACAACTAGTTGTGCATATACCAAGGAAAATGTGACCATCTAACTCACCCATACTGATTTCAACAAAGTTTATAATTACCTGATTGGGCAGGTAAATGTAAATTGAATACTTGCTAAGACAGCTCATAAGTACAAAGCCAATTCCACATTGAGCCAGGGCAAGTTTGTCTTTCCCACTTTCAGATGCAACTGTTTTAACCTGCCAAAGTACAAGTGATGTTCATCTTAACTGAATTTCCAAATCAATTTTTATCAGTTAAGGCAAATTAGCTGAGGGCTGAGCTCACAAGTTCAAACCAAAGCTCTATGAAGATGGCATAAGCTTGTCATCAGGCTTTGTAGCCTGAAACCAGTTTTGTCACACAGACTGAAGTGTTGGAAGGCCTGTATTGCTAAGACTTTGATCCTTCCTACTGCCAGAAGAACCAGATAAAGAACAACCCCACTATTCCCCGAATGAGGCTTTAGGGAAAGGAGATGATCAAAATAGTACAGAAATCTCAAGGGATCAATAGAGTTTCCAAGATCACAGACAACTTGATCAAAATTTTGGGCAAAATGTGGGTTCTAGTAGGAATTGACTAAGGGGCATTAGTAGGGGGTAGCTACATGCATATTAAATATATTTTTAGAATAACAACTTGGGGGCAATTTGGAAAAGTGAAGAAGCCACACAACCCTTTCTGTGCCTCAGCTGATTTCCCCCACAACATCCATTTGAAATGTTGTTGGTGTTATGTACTGAAGTTCTCACCCTGGGCCAGCAGGGGGATACTGTAGATAGTTATGCAAATGAAGGATCGAAAGTGACATTCAGTGATTGGATAGTTTTAGAAAGTTGTTACAGTAACGTGGTACTGGAGCTCTATATAAGCAGGCTGACTGAGCCCTTCAGTTCAGTTCTGTCCTGGCCTGTGAATAAACAAGAGCTGTTTGAAGAATCGCTATGTCGTCTGATATGTTCACCCACAACTTAACAGTTGGCATCCGTCTGTCTCAAGAGACAATGAAGTGTACCTGCAGGGTTGAAGTCAAACTGCAGCTGTGGCTGCAGAGGCCAGCAACTCGCAACTGCTGCCTCCCATGTTGCTTTTGCTGCATTAGCAGCACTGAAGTGACCTCTCTGGTACAAACCTGGGCAGTGCATATGGATGTCCTGGGCTGCCCAAACGACAAGACAAGCCTTGCTAATGTGGTCCAAAGAAAAGCAGAGCAATACATCTGGCACCAGCTTGGCTGCAGCATGGTCAGTAACTGCCTTCTTGACCATTGGACCCACTATTGGTCTTGTCCACTCAATCCACTAGAGCCTGCCTTTGCATGCAGGGGAAGTCTCTAACGCACCAAGGGTCTGAGACCCATTGGCTACCCTCACCTGGTTTAGCTGGCTGGTCAAAGCTGTTTCCCAGGGTGTGGCCACTGTTGCATGCAGACAACTTCTAGGAGCCACAGGTGAGAGCTGAATGCAGAGTGGGGACCAAAGGTGGAGAAACTACCCCAGAAGGATCATGACCTGCCCCCCCACCAGAGGTACTTCCCTTCCCATAACACCCCCCACACCCTTTCTGAAATGTGGGCTGACCATATTCTAATTCCATGGGGAGAGTCAGAGGGAGGCAATTTGTCATAGGGAAATAGTTAAGCACTCCTTCCTCCTCCTACTTTTCCATTCAAAGCTTCTCAGCTTCTTGAAGCTGCGTTTTAAGAACAAAATCGTATCAGGGTTACATACACACAAATGTGTATAATAGGAAGCTAGCACCATAAAAGGAAGTTACTACCATCAAGCACCTGGGGCAAACAGAAAAATGTTTAAAGAGTGCTCATGGCAAGCTTCTTCTTCTTCTTTTTATAAAGAAGTTAGATTGGAAATGATCCCCGATCAAAGTAATTCGTAGTTTAAACAGGTACAATCATTCGCTGATATTTCATAGCAGGGAGAGCAAAGCATTTCTTTGACTCATTCTCTGGCTATAGACACACTTTACGTACAGAAGAAATGCTATTAAACCAACCTGCCTGACTGATGGATTAGTAATTTCAACATAGGGGGCTCTGTGGAAGGGAGATGAGTAGATAATTGACTGTCAGACAGCTAGGCAGCGTTAAGGTCAATTGGTGCTGAGGGTGGTTTATTTGAACAACGGGACAAGTTTTCAAAGGAATCTCTTAATGCTGACAATAATAGCAGCAAAAATAACTTTCACTTTAACAGAGTTATTCAAGATTGCCGGGAGGTGGTGTGGAAAGAATGAGCTACTGAACACAACTATTTTTTTCTCTTAACCAAAGAGTTCTGATTTGTCCGCCCCCCCTCAAAGGATGAATATGAAGTATAGGCATGTAGAAACATACAGGGGTGGGGGTGTTAAAAACATATTACAGTTGTACCTTGGAAGTCAAACGGAATCCATTCCAGAAGTCTGTTTGACTTCCAAAATGTTCAAAAACCAAAGCACGGCTTCCAATTGGCTGCAGCCTATTGGAAGCCCTGCTGGACGTTCAGCTTCCAAAAATAGTTCGCAAACCAGAACAGTCACTTCCAGATTTGTGATGTTTGGGAGCCAAAACGTTTGAGAACTAAGCTGTTCGACTTCCAAGGTACGACACTATGGTTAAATGCCAAATTATTTTGAATTTCTTATGTGCGTGCACTAAATCTTTATTGTACATAGCTTTCCTCAAGCATAATTTTGGCCTAAAGGGGTGGACTGAGTAGGAGCTATTAATGTTGCATTTTGCAAATTTCTTTAAAAAGCAAGCTGCTTTAACTAAAGCAATGCCATTCAAATGTCCTACCTTTGGAAAATCATTTGTATTTTAGCTTGTCTGCCACAGTGAGTCCTGTGAAGTACAAAGGATTCGAAGGCACATGAATTTCATCTGTGTCCCTTGTTAAAGTGAGAATGTATATTAGACCATACCCAATGCTTTCCCTATTGCTGTGCTCATTGCAGAGGAAAATTAGTAGCAGTGGTCAAGCTGCTTTCCTTGGAAGCTTGCCTGTCATTAACTGATCTTCACTTTAGGGCTGAACTGAAAGAAGGCATGTGACATCTTCAGGCAGCTCCAGGAACCTAGGAGCATCTGCTGCCATGCCACCACCTGGCCTGGAAGAGGGCTGTGGGGCTTTGCTGAGTTACTGGGACTGGGAGCTGCCCACCATTTTGATTTCCCACAATTCAACTGTGGCCTGCCATCATGTCCAGGGCAGCAGAAATGGGTTCATTTAGTGCCCAAATGTATACTGACTTTGAACGTTTATCATGCTGTTAAGACCAATAGCCATTGATAGACCAAGACAATTAGACTGCCATTTGTGTTTTTAACAGTTGCAGATGGGAACCCAGAGTAGAGAGGCCACCTTTCATTTCTCCCAGAACCCAGGAGTAAGCCAATGAGTTAAATATTGCTTTGTATAGACCTGCTGCCAAATCGGTCCCAGAGAGCAAGTGACAATTAAGTTAAGATCGTAGCTTTTTACTGGGTCAGCTTATCTTGCACAGTGCTATATAGCCAGGTCTTAACGCAACTTATTGTTCATGTGGGAGTATGAAACTGCAGGTCCTCAAGTTACGCAAAGCTCTTCAATGGGCAAAACAGCATGGCAGTTTTATTTTCTGCAGTATGTAGGACAAAGTTCGATACAAGTGCAAATATTCTAAGTGGCATAGTGGCTGAACCACAGCACATTTTATCATTTAAAACATGGATGATACATTGGCCAGCAGGAAATTGCAAGTAATGATCCAAGACTCTTTAAGATTTCCATTTAACTCAATGTCCTTTGGATTCAGCATGGTTATGAATTTTAATTCCCAAGCATGCTTCTTAGAAATATTGCATAGATTGGCTATATTCTTAAGACAAGGGCTGAGAGGTCAGCGGACAAGCTGCTTTTATCCACTTTCTCTGGGGCCTTGTTCTGTCAAAGTTGCATAGGTGGAAGCTGTACAGATGGTGACTGAATGAGTATCACTTGGGGGGGGGGGGGAATCCTGCACATAGAAAGCTAGTTGGCAAGGGGAAAGCATAACTAGAAATGCAATTTTCTATCTGCAATTAATTTTACCTGTTTCTGTTCAAGGAAGAATTGTCATGTCAGCTTCACCTGCAGCATGAAGTGATACAACTCTGACACAGGTTTACTACCTTGATGAGAACTAAAGGTGCAGTGCTAGACTTACCTAACTGAGATCAAACCCATTGTCCTCAGTTGACTTCTGAGTTGACATGTATAGGATTATACTGTAAACTTTGCACTGACTACAATAATCTGCACAGTGGATTTTGAAAAAAATCTAATTGATGTTAATGACTTGGAGCACCAATTCAGAGAAATGATTTTGAGCTGGAAAAGTTAATTCTTCCCTTCAGTTTTGAAGGGATTATCTGAGAACACATAGATTAAGATTTGATTTATCACATCCTAGAGAAGATTCCTGGATTTGACTAAAGGCAATTTTACCACGCAGAGAACCTTACAAAAAAAACACACACACAAAAAACACACCACCATTTCAAAATATGGGGGTGGGGGCATTAGGATTCTTTCACTTCAAAAGTGGCATTATTTGCTTTTGTTTTTTATAAAAATATTTATATACTGTCCTCTCAAAAAATGTCAGGAAGGTGTACAACAACATAAAACGCTTAAAAGCAATACAAATGAATTGAATTGCTTGACCTTATCATTGAACAAGTAAGTGAGTGGAGGATTTCAGCCTGTGTTCACAGTGATTCATTTGTCAGTCATCATTTAATATTGCATAAGGATCATCATTTCATATTGTAATGTGGCCAGAATTCCTGCAGCTACTGAGCTGCCTGCATTATTGAATTTTACTTCTAAAGTCTGAGTTACTATTCCTCTAGATACATATATTAGGATAACTTTGCATTACCTAACAGCTTTTTGTACAAACACCAGTCCTACATTCCTCACCTATTTATCTTCCCAAACCACTTTACAAAGAAACTTAGTTTCATTTCAGCAGATTATCCCCCCCTCCCCTTTGTTTGATGGTCATTTATCCTATCAAGATATCTTGGTACTTTGCCTACATTCTCACACCTACATTTTTTAGGTGTTTGCTTAGAAATCACGTGTTGTAATTTGGAACCTACTTTTGCTCTCAGAGTAGGAGGCTGCTTCACAAGCAAGACCCATTTTGCTCTGGGCCCAAGGTAGATCCTTGCTTCAGCTTTACAAAGCTTCCTCATTCAGTGACTGACGTCACTGTCCTGACATCACATGACCAATATAGGAAATGCTACTGGCATGTAAGACTTTGAGATAAGAGCCACACTGAGCAAGTGCATGAGGAGGGTTGTGCTGTTGTTGTTGTTGTTTTTAAAGGTCAATCAGGGATTAAAAGATCTTTTGGACCCTCTCATTTGTTTGTTGGTATCTATCTTGTAATAGAACCAGTGAGTGGTGTTAATGATGAAAGAGGAACAGCAGTGATTGAGAAGGGTTAGACTTACTGAGGGGGCCTGATGGGAGTGCCAGTGCCCCAGAGTCCCAGGAACCTGGAGCTGGCACTCACCATTATTGCCTCAGTTCTGGCATTAATTTTCAGAATTATCCAATATAGGCCAGAACTCAAGAGGAGCTCAGTGGAGGGCAGCGTGAACCAGAATCAGGGAAATCATCACTAGTATAAAAAAAAATCTTACAAATGTTCTTTGGGTAGTATAACCTGCTCTTATGGCCCTACCTTACAGAGATTGGTTGTACCTGCTTACCTTGAATTAAGACCCATTCAGTGGGGATTACTTCTGAGTAGACATGGTTATGATAGGCAGAACATGGCAGACAAGCCATTTCTGCTGCCTCTGAGGGGGACCTGCTTCTAAATATTTGATTGACGCTTGGTTGTTTACAATATTATATCTCATCCAAAATTGCACCAAGGCATCCAGCACCCAACTGCAAAATGTTGTTATGAGTTTCAGGGCAGGGGGAGGGGAGCAGGTTGTAGGCCGAGACCCTTCTAACATCTGCACCCCCTTCTAATTATTGGAATAACCAGGCCAGCCTGGTAATAGCTTGCTAAGTATGGGTCATTAATGGAACAAAGGGAGTGGCTCTGTGCCAGAGGCTAAATGGGTTGGCCTCCCTCCCTCAACTGTCTGTTAGAAAGAAAGAAAAAGGCAAGAGGAGAGAGTTGAGTGATGTGCACCAGAAGCAAAGCAGCGAGCTAGAGAGAGAGAGAGAGAGAGAGAGAGCCATGCCTGATTTCTGCTAGAATCTAAGGCTGTGACTATGGGAGAAGCAAGGCAGTCTTGGGATATTAATGCTGTGAACCCCTCCATCGTAGGCTCAAGTTGTATATATTTGTAAATAAACCATATATCACAAACACACCACTGTGCCTCATTTCCAAAGAAAACACAAAACCTGGGTAAACGTCTGGAACCCCTAGAATCTCTCACCGCTCAGAGATTGGGGTGACATGCAACAGTATAATACATTTCAATTGGTCCCTTCAGGGAAAAAATATTTCAAAGGTCATTCTACATCATTTCATCACAGATAGCTCTATAAATTCACATCTCTATTAGCATGAATAAAAGTTGAAGTTTACTGATCACCAGAGATGGTGTGGCCATGATTTTTTCATCACTGGCTTAATTTCTTGTGGGTTTTGGAATGTGTCATACTAGCTCAAATTCAGTTTAGGCAGCTAAAATCATATTTTCTCAGTAATCTCTCCCTCTCTCATTTCCTCTTTTCATTTACCTTTTCCTCCCACAGTCTCTTTCCTTCTTGTCCTTAAACTCTTTAAAAGTTGAGTCATTTGTTAGTTACCAGTAACCACATTGTATGACAATACAAGTTTAATTGGTTTGGTATGTGTATTGTCACTATGGGCTGCGGACAGTCATTCTCTTCCTCTCAGGAGAGACTCTTTGTCAGAGAATTCACAGCATCTAAACTGCAATTTCCAGAACTCTTTGGAATAGTTAAACTGATATAAAACCAATATGACCATAGAATGTTTGTCCAGTGAATTGTAAAAGCATTTATTTTGTCTTGCTTTTGGACTTTGGTGAGCTTTTCTTGTTTCCTTCTTGCTATGGGTGTATTATTTCATAGTTCTTTTTAGCTCGGTTTTACCATATTTTTCCATGTATTGGACAAGGTTTTTTGACTCAAAAAACACGTCAAAAAACTGGGGTCGTCCAATACATGGATAGTGGCATGGGGGATGGGGGGAGAAGCGGCGTGCCGCCAGCTAGCTCAGTGGTGGAAGCGTGGCTTCCCCTGCTGCTGCAGAGAGCCGGGAGCGACCTGGGTCTGTTTCCTGCCCACAGCTGCATGGATGGAGGGGGTGCCACCAGCCAGCTCGTTGGTGGGGGCACAAATTCTCTCAATACTGCTGCGCATGACGGGTGCTCCCTGGATCATTTCCCGTGTGACGGCATCAGAGGAGGTTGTCTCCCAGTGTTAGGAGTGTCCTACTCTCGTGTAGGGCCCTGGCAGAGACACATGCCCCGCTGGCATGTTCTCTCCCTCCTGGTCGATTGTTTAGGAGCTTCAAAAGCTTTCTTCTGCCTGGACATCATAGCGACTGATGCCAAAAGGCATTAGCACACTTAGGGATCTGCAGAGTATTCGCAGTTTGCGTAACAGAACCAATAGCACAGCATTTTGGCTAATCTACGTTTATTTACATATAATACACTCTGAGCATTCTGCCTTAGCTCCTTCCTCTTTCTCATCAGATAGTAGAGAGAAAAAAACAAAGGACAATAGTCCCACTTCACGGAACACAGTAATACCAAAACATCCTGTCTCCGTCACTTCCTACAATGTGGAATGAAAACATACACCGTCATGTGATAGACAACAATCCCATGACTGCAAACACGGAGCAGGAATCCTTAACACCCAGGAGCACCGCTCCCCCGAGGCCGCTGCATGTGGGAAACGATCTAGGGAGTGTTTCCTGCCCGCAGCTGAGTGGGGGGAGAGGCTCAACAACTTTGGACCATCTCTCCTCATTTTCCTAAAATTGAGTCCCCCAAAATAGGGTGGGTGTCTTATACAAGGGGGCATCCTATAGACGGAAAAATAGGTGATTGTTATTGAGTATTCTGCAATGTATTTTTTATCATTAGAAGTTAATAGAAAATTTAGATAAATAAGTTAAGATTCTGGAGATGATGCGTATCTTCCTATTCACTCAGGCCACCAGCATGGAAATTTTTGAATGGCATCCCAACTCTACAACAACTAGCCTTTCTACCGGTATCTACAGGGGTGTATACCTGCATACTACTTGTCTTCCATACTATCCCAACAACATAAATTTAGCAGGATTTCACTTATGCATTGGTTTTATACTAATTTAACTGCCATTATTTCCCCTTAAGAATCTTGGAACTGTTGCTCTTTTGAGGATACTTCGAGTTGACTGTTAACAGATCCCTAATTACTGTATTTTTTGCTCTATAAGACTCACTTTTGGCAACCCATGCTGCAACGTCTCATGGACATTTTTTTATCTGGAGTACTACTTATATAACTGATGTTTTTAAGGTGCTTACAATGTATTTTAAATAGAATAAATAGATAGGGTTTACTCAGGCAGGGGAAAAGTATACAGAAACTTCACCCAGTCCAGAAATGGCTGCCAATACAGTTGCACATGAAGCCCCGCCTGGGTCTGGGCTTCCTCACTGGGCTTCTCCTGATGTCACTCACAGTTCCTAGATCAGGTGGCAGATACAGGAGGCCCTGGGGGAGCTGCATCCAGCCTTCAGATGCTGCAACTGCTACTCAGTTGCTGAGGTGCTGTGCCACAGCAGAGCTCCCATGAAAAAATCTTGCCCTAAACATGGCTGCCCAAACAGCTGAATGCTAAGCCCCTGACAGGCCAGAGCCTTCTCACTGGGTTGCTGTTACTGTCCGTCAGAGACAACACCTGGCTTCGATAACATTCTAGGAGTGTCTGACTTGTTTTGTTCTGTACCTGGACTATGAGCAAGTTGTTTACTTAATGTCAAACAAGCAAGTAAGCCATTGGGGCAAAATATCCTAAGCTAACATACACAGGCATATCTCATTTTATTGCACTTCGCTTTATTGCACTTTGCACATATTGTTTTTAAAAATGATAATAATAGAAGGACTGGAGGAGCTGCTGCTGCTGGGTTAGAAACAAGAACCTGTCCCCTCCAAGCAGTGGCTCCTGCTCGTCCTTCTGAGGACATTGGTGAAGTTGCAGGCAGCCCAGCCACTTCCAGAGGAAGGAAGCCCATTGCTGCCACAGGAGTGGAGCTGGGTAGGGCTGGAGCCAGCTTTTTCCCCTCCAGCCAGGGGGGCCTGGGGTGGGCTAAGCATGCTTTCTCAGGATTGGGCATTGAGCTTCCCTCCAACCTTTCCATGGGAGATTGAGGCAGGGCGTTTTGAAAAAGTAATGTGGCAGGGGAGGGAGGGAGCCAGAGAGGTAGAGAGGAGTCAGACTGGCTTAGTTACTGCTGATCTCCCACAGGAGATGTTTTGAAACAAGTTTTTGGAAGAAGTTGATTCCAGCCCTTAAGATTTCAGTGGAAGAAGTAACTGCAGGTGTGGTTGAAGAGAACCAGAATTAGAAGTGGAGGCTGAAGATGTGACCAAACTGCTGCAATCTCATGATAAAACTTTAATGGATGAGGAGTTGCTTCTTATGGAAGAACAAAGGAAATGGTTTCTTGAGATGGAAACTGCTCTTGGTTACAATGCTGTTAACATAGTTGAAATAACAATGAAGGATTTAGAATATTACATAAACTTATTGGATAAAGCAGTGGCAGGGCTTGAGAGGTTTGACTCTCTCATGCTGCAGAGAAATATTTCATGAAAGAAAGAGTCCATCGATGCAGCACTTTCATTGTTGTCTTATTTTAAGAAATTGCCATAGCCACCGCAACCATCAACAGATACCACCCTGATCAGTCAGCAGCCATCAACATCAAAGCAAGACCCTCCATCAGGGAAAAGATTACAACTCGCTGAAAAATCAGGTGATGGTTAGCATTTTTAAGCAATAAAATATTGTTTAATTAAGGTATGCACATTGGGTTTTTTTTAAAGCATAATGATATTGCCCACTTAATAGACTGTGATTCCCAATTGGTGGTCCAAGGACCCTGGGGGTCTGCATAACCCACCCAGCGGGGAGTCTCTGGCACCATTCACACAATGAAAACTACCATAGATATATCAAAAATTCCAAAAGTAGGGGGTCCGTTGCTTGGCTTTGGAAAAATAGGGAGTCTGCAGTATTTAGCTAATTGGGAACCACTGGACATAACTTTTATATGCACTGGGAAACAAAAAATGATAATGTGTTACTTGCTTTTCTACGGTGGTCTGGAACCAAACCCACAATATTTCCGAGGTATGCCTGTACACTAATGGCAGTGACTCACCAGGAATGATACCCTGGTGTCATAGTGGATAGCTAGAGGAAGATGTTGTGGCTAATCCATGATTCCAGAGAGAAGAAACAGAGGAGTGCTACATTATTGTGTGCAGGCACTATCTTGTTATTCTTTTGGATGCAAAACGCCCTTTTTCACAATGACTGCCAGCTCTCTGATGAGCTTTTGCTTGCAATTGTCAGCTGGAGTCACAAAGCAGCACCACGAAGAAGATGCATCGTTTGAGCGTTGGAACAGAACCAGCAATCAAGAAGATACAAAGGCTTTCTTGTTCCTGGACTTTTTGCTCCCCTTGCAGAATGGGACAGAGAGGACCATGAAGAGCTGAATGTATCTTGGAATAAGATTCTGATTAGCAGCAATCACAAATGAGGTTAAAAAAGATGCCTACCTGTTCTTCATATAATAAGCCTTAGAAAGATGCTGACATTTTAATATTAATAGAGAGAGATAAGCAAATCAACTAGAGGTTGTATCAGTTTGTGCTAGCATAAAGCATTTCCTCTTGCTTTGTGGAAGACAGGTTTGCACAATAAGACAGGCCAGGGGGAGATGGTTATTGATGGTTACCACCCATAATAGCTATCAGGTCCAGCCCATCCATGAGGCAAAGTGAGGTGACCACCTCAGGCAGCTGGTTCCACAGGCGCAGCAAATCCTAATGTAGATCCATTGGTTATGCTGTGCCTCCGCAATTTGAGGAAGCAATGGCTCTGAAACCACAGGAGGGGAGAGTGCTCTTGCACTCAAATCCTGCTTGTGAGTTTCCCACAGGAAACCGGCCACCACAGGATGTTGGATTGATCCAGCAGATTCTTCTTTTGTTCTTATACTATGGTTCATCGCAGTGGAGGACAAGCGTGCGAAGAAGATACTAAAAAAAGCCGGGTGCTCCTCTTAAAAAAAGGTCAACAAGTTCCATCACCTCTGATCATAAGGTCCCAGAGAGTGGGTCACAACAGGGTAAAATACAACATTAAAAGCAGTTGAGAACAAATTATAATCACAACTTGAATGGGTCATAAAAATATGATGAAGTTCTGTAATGAAGGTGGCGGACACACCCCTGCAGTGAGAGAATCCCACAACTTAGGGGTTGCCACTAGAATGCCCTCTGCCAGGTTACTACCATCCCCACCAAACTTCTGAGGGTGGAAGAACTATCAAGAGAGCTACCTGAGTGTTATAACCTTGACTCCTTGAGGGATTCCTGAGCAGCAGAAAGAGATGGGGTGAGATGAGGACACAAAAGTTCCTATTTCTACAGTAACTTATGTTTAGTTCAATTTTCAAGTAGTTTTCTTCCTGCAGCCACATATGCGGCAGAGATACTACACGAAGCGAGATATTTTGCAAGATTGTCACAGCTGCACACATACTCAAAATCTGAACAAATCTAGTAAGGCTCATCTCGAATGGCAAATATTGATGCGGCTTTCTTTGACACCACTAAACAAATCCCCATTTCTTCTGGATGCAGAATTTGCTGCAAATGAACCTCATTGAATTTCCTGCCTGGTATATATAAGTAATGCACCTTACATTACTACGTATGAAATGCATCTTGTGAATCTCATTTTCATAGCAATGTTTCTGCCATCCTTGATTCCTATGCTTCGTTGTGCTTGAGTTATAGAACTAGTCAATCTAGTTTCACTGTCTGATGCCCACTGCAATGAATTGAGTGCAACTGCTTCACTGCACATATGGGTAGAGGCTGATTATACCTATTCAGTGGTAAGTGAAAGTACAATTCCACTCTCTTCTTTACTAGTATTTCATACCTCTGGTGGCTGATTTCTTGTCAATGAAAACAGGTCTCTGGACTAACCCCTGGCAACTCCCAGCTCAGAATAAGCATTCTTCATGCTTGTAGGAAATGAAATATGCTTGATTCATCAGGCCAATGTGGCTCTGTATGTACGCACTTGCATCATAATGTTTTCCCACCCAGGCCTCATTGAAATTAATAAAAGAGCAGACTTTGTTATTATTATTAAACATTTCATTGATTATTATTTTATTTTTATACACAATTTCCAGTTGCCCCCTCCCCCTGCACACAACGTATAAAATTTGGAGATTTCCAGTGTTGTGCTAAAATTCAGTAAATAACAACAGTGCCCATGTTACCATGACCATCCGTCATCCCCATCCCCATCCTCCTTAATTGGTCCCCTCCCTGCATTTCTTTGATCTATCGCATTCACACTATGAGCCCCTCCAGACATCCTTTTTACTGTGCAGTTATGATGATTTGTTTCTCATGATGGTATCAGGGCAGTTATACATAATCCCATTTATACCTTTTGTGCCTGCACGTTTCAGGGCAGTCACATTGCTTCCTTTCCATTTGGTGCATCTCAAGTAGCTTCCTGCTAAACTCCTGTAGGTTTTTATACTACAGATATTCTGGGTTTTTGGGGTTTTTTCTTATCCTGATGTAGCTCAAGAGTGCCCCTGCAGATGACAATAATGCATTAACAATGAGAAAACATAACATAACTAAAAGCAGAGACATCACCTTGCCAACAAAGGTCCGTATAGTAAAAGCTATGGTTTTCCCAGTAGTGATGTATGGAAGTGAGAGCTGGACCATAAAGAAGGCTGATCGCCGAAGAATTGATGCTTTTGAATTATGGTGCTGGAGGAGACTCTTGAGAGTCCCATGGACTGCAAGAAGATCAAACCTATCCATTCTGAAGGAAATCAGCCTTGAGTGCTCACTGGAAGGACAGATCCTGAAGCTGAGACTCCAATACTTTGGCCACCTCATGAGAAGAGAGGACTCCCTGGAAAAGACCCTGATGTCGGGAAAGATTGAGGGCACAAGGAGAAGGGGATGACAGAGGACGAGATGGTTGGATAGTGTTCTCGAAGCTACCAGCATGAGTTTGACTAAACTGTGGGAGGCAGTGGAAGACAGGAGTGCCTGGCGTGCTCTGGTCCATGGGGTCACGAAGAGTCGGACATGACTAAACGACTAAACAACAACATAACTACCAACAAAACAGAATGACATGTGTGGACAGTTAAGTATAAATTCACCACAAATGCACCATTATAGTGTAATTTCTTTTTTTGCAGAAAATAAACACAACAGAACCACCCCAGTCTGGAGAACCCCTGTATATGTAGGCTTCAAATTAAAAAACAAACTAGGAGAAAGGATTGGCTAACCAGGATAGAACCAGAAGGAAGACAGAACAAGAAAGGAAAGGAAATGGGGAGGGGGAAAGGGGGAGAGAAAAATAAATGTTCACCTAATATATATGCTTAGTGCACAGGTTCCTGTGGTATTCCTTTATATAAAAAAGCTCCTTTGTTTTCATGTTAGTCTATAGAGAAATTGAGGAATCCCTACAATTTGTCTTCTTTTCATAATTTGATGTAATAGATTTTTGTTTTCATGTACTGCCAAAGCCAGCATATCCTGAATCCATTTATTTATTGATGGGGCTTTGGTTGCTCACATGGGGAGAATTTTGCAGTGGATTTTGCATTGTTTCTGTAACTGTGTGCACAGCCCAGAACACTCCATCTATTGTGTCAATTTTAAATTGCACTTAATTTTTTTTTTATGAATGTGTATATATCTGAGCCACAGTTCTGTAGGGCTGAGGACACCTATATCTATGAAATGCCAAGGGGCTATTTTTACTAATAAGCTAACACCTACAGATTTTGATAGTTATATAGGGGAAAACTGTCCATAGGACAGTTATTTATCCATATCTTCTCTGACTAAGTTGCATTGATTTTGTTTTTTAAAAAACATGACAAGGAAATATTGTGAGAAATATTCTGTCCTCTGAGTAAAAACAGATTGATTTTATGGGGTGAAAAATATTCACAAAGACCACATTTGCTGATGAAGAATTAAAAAAAAAAAATTGTGAATAATGTATGTTTCTTAGACGATCTTTAAGACCAGAGGATACACTGGAGGAATGTACTCATAAATAATGTATTTATCAACAGAGGGAGGCAAAAAACCATCCAGCTCTTTATGCATGATGTTATCTTAGCGGATATTATTCTCTCAAATGGAAGGGCTGAATTGTGCAGAGGGAGGTGGAAGAAGATCATCTGAGCAATGGGTAGTGCAATGAGAAAACTTGTTGACTCTGTGGCTGAATCCATACAGTATCTTGGTAATGGAGCATTCATAAGACATAATTCCACAGACCGATTGCACAGCTCATACAGTGATGACATGAGGGAGCAAAATTGTGGTAATGGAATGACATGAGAACCTTACAATGAGCCATGTGTCGCATGCCTCCTGCACATCAATCATGTGCCCTTCTCTTCCAGCAGGCACATGGAGAAGATTTGTTCACACAAATGTAGATATAACAAAATACATACATACACACACCAGACTTGAAATGTAGTGAGATTGATGGTAGCTTGCCTTAAGCCACCTAGTGAGTGTATGCTACAAGCAAAGATTCAGAATTGGTAAGTTCCTGTTCAGAGTAAGTTATTCACATACATAGGGGAATGACAGAGGTTGACAAAGCTCATTCTAAGAACCTGAGAACAGCCTGTTGGATCAGGCAAATGGACCGCCTAGTGCAGTATCCTGCTTCCTCAGTGGCCAAACAGATGCCTGTGGGAAGTCAAAAATCAGGACCTGAGCATGACAGCACTCTACTCACTTGTGATTCCCAGAAGCAGACATTCAGAGGCATACTTCCTCCAACAGCGGAGGTAGAACATATCCATCATGCCTAATGGCCGATGATTAGTAGTTGCTCCTATCAAGCTCTTCCTTTTATCTCAACCCATAATCCTCTGTTCCTCTTCAGCTAATTCATGACAAAGAACAATGTGGGGGGATGTACTATAGAATGAGAGAGATGCCACCACTCTTTGACTTCCCTTAAAGTTTGCAGACTGTTAGTTGGACAGAAGGTTAACATTTTCATCTTGGTTTAAAATCTAGATATTCTGTTTTGTGTCATGTACCATTACTTTTGCCCTTTTTTATTTCTTTAAAATGTTGTTGATAACAGCTGCTTGTACCTAATTGCTTTTAATGGCTGAGTAAACTTTTTATTTACACCCTGAGGAGCAACGGGCATGGAGTGCGTCATAGAAGCCAAATGAATGTAGCAATGGTCTCTTAGTCACAAGGCAATAAAATATTATGATCTTCACTTGTAGAGTTGTTTAACAAATATGGAGAACTGTTCATCATATTCTCTAATGCTTTTATACAGCTATGGACTTGGTTGCTTATTACAATCTAAAAAAAAGAAAAAGAAAGGGAGAACAGGGTCCAGTCACAGCTATGTTCCAGAACCTGAACCAAAATCAAATGCGGGCTGTCTTAGACAATAAAGATCTCCATGAGTCATGCTTAAACAGACAGCACTCTAGCTGGAAATGAGGATTTGTGCCATGTGCAAATCAAATTGCCCTCTGCCCAATTGGTTAATTTAGTTATAATTTTAGTTCTAGCTGTCTCTAAAGTAAAGGTAATAGCTGCTCTTGAGAAAGGGCGCTAGTGATCGTATTTTAGCTTGGTAATTCAGTTATCCTGTATATACTCAAGAGCATAATGAATGTTTTGAAAAACTGAAAAGGGAAAAGGCATAGTGTTTATGTAAATGTTTGGCAGGCAGTTCAGGGACAGGATTAACCAGCATGGAATGTAGACCCAGTTCTTGGTTTTAGAAAACCTAAATGCATCTTCTCTCCAACATGCAGAGGCAAATGTATTTTCCAAACTCTGTCACAGGGTCTGCTGAGTGGCAAACTGTGCTACTCAGTGGATGAAATTAAGTGAAGAACTGTTAAACACAGGAGAACAGGAATATGTTTTAAGACTACCTGACAAAATACCAAGAACCAAACACAATGTGGTAGTGGAAGATCCAAATGTATAAAGGTGGGCTTGCTATAATAACTTAGAATTGGCCTGGGTCAGGAGCAGCTAAAGGGCAAAAGTGATGGATGCATGTGTAAAGAGATAATAACTTACTACTCCCACTGCTTACTTCTCTGATGCCCTTCTCCCCTTACACCTTTCTCCCTGGCAGTACTCTAGTATTGGATGTGTGCTCGGATCTAGGAAAAGCGGCTGTGGGAGGAGAATAATTCAGTTCCCCTCGCTCTTTTGCCTCTTAAATTTGACCTACCCCTGAAAATGAGGTCCCTAATCTGTATCAATGGGCAAGAAGATGGTGACCAAACAGGACCGGAAAGGATGAAATGGAAATATTTATTTTAAATACACCAGCAGAAGACCAATGAATGCAATTCAGTTTATGAAAGATAAGAGCATAAAATGTCTTTTCCACAGCTTTTCACAGTTGTCATGCACTGGTTTGACATCTTCTTTAAGCAGGGATCAAATCCTGCAAAGTGCCTCTGAGGGAGCAACTCCTGGGGAGTGTAAGCATGCAAATGATAGCCCTTGTGATTGTCAATCAGTGTAGCATGTGTGTGTGTGTGTTTATGTATACACACAACTGTTCATATTTTACAGACTGTACAGGGCTGATTAGGGAAACATTTCATTTCTAATTTATTTAATTAGATTTTTAATCTATGTCTGATTTTTGTGCCAATTAAGGCGCACAAATTGCATTTGGAGAGGAGGAAAAATTCAGGAAAAATCTCATTCCTATGTATCAAACAACATTCAGCCAAAGTACGGTATGTTAACTTCATGATCTCCTGATAGATTAGCTGATAAATGCTGTTAGATTGCTCAGTGGTCTGTTCCTTCACCATTGTCTACATCAGATGAACAGCAGTCTGCCCTGACTGATGTGACTGTGGCTCTTGTTTGTAAGAAGGAGCTAGGGGCTATTCTCCACAAAAGAAATGAGAGAAAATATTTAAAGCTAGGCTGCCCTAGGTCATTTGGCCCATCCCTGAATCTGAGGTCCAGGTCTGATCTTCCTATGTACTGCTCAGAGGAAATGACTTTAGTTTCTGTTCTTATCACTGTGCAGTTGCTTGGAGTCACAGGACTCTGTTTACATTCCAGAGACCTTCCAGGCTGTTGGAAGTCTCATGGGAAAGGAGATGGGATGTGACGTTAGTGGTTTCCTGTTTCCTTTGTTCCTTTGTTTCGGTTGCTCTCTGCTTTCATAGAGAGAGGATGTATTTTTCTTTTGCTGTCTGCGCAGCTTAGAAATAAAGCATAGCATGTAGCCAAACCTCTCGTCTCTTTCTTGTGCTGGAAACTCTGCTGAAGGCCTAAGGCTCAGGTCGTTAAACACGTTGGGAGGCGATTCTCGAGACTTGGGGGAAGAAAATGAGCTTTATCAGCTTGGCCGAGTGGAGATCCCGACAGATGACCCCCTTTTCTGCTTGTTCCTGAGTAGACTGAGATCATTGGGCTGTTAATAAATAGGATAGCTGAATTTTGGGTTTGTTGGATTCCTTTTGCTTTCAGTATTTCTGCTGAACCTTGTTGTCCTCTTGCATATATTCTTAATAAAATTTCAAAACTGGAGGCTGCCTGTGTTTGCCAGTCTCAGAATCTGGAAATCCCCATGTGCATAGATTACTTTGGGTTTCACACTATTGGGGGGCGTCTAAGACCAGTTGGCACAGCCAGGAATTTGCTCTGTTTTCAGGGGAAAGCAGAGAACTGGAGAGCTATGCAAATTGCAAGGAATTTACTGGAGGTGCAAGGCGTGCTAGTCTGGGATCCCAGGATCTAGCCATTAATTGAACATCCACATTTCCCCTTTTTCTTCTGGGGCTGTAAGTGACCTCAAAAGTGGGTGGTGACAGCTCTAAGAGCTAAGAACCTGCCCTTTCCTCTGAAAAAAACCAAAAAAACCCCCCAGTAAACATCAGAGCCCATTCAGCAATGATTTGCTTGCAGTTGATTCTTTCTCAGATTACCAGGCTCCATTCATGACCTGTCAGCTGCTCTCATGCACCTTTGTTAACTTAACCATCAACCACTTAATATCATCTGACTTCCTGTCCCCACTGCCTTTAATTCACTTTATTATGCCATGTTTTTTGAAATATCAAAATGAATGCAATGGTTGTAAAATAATAACACATTTGCTTGGAAGTTATGCTAAGAACTGTTCAGTTCCCCCTTGATTTACAACAGCTTGCAATACTGGGATTCTTTGTCCTGAGTCAAGAGTAGGAGCTTTTATCTCATCTGTCACTCCTTAGTAGTTCAGCCACAGCAGTTGAGTAAGAGACACTCAAAGCTAAGAATCAGTTGCATTGTTCCTAAGGTAAACACTGGAAGGGGAGCTGCTGATGCTTTGTAAACTATCTTAATTTTCATGGTTGGCAACACCCAAACCTGAAAAGGGATTTGTAGAATAAAGTTAGATAATCAAGCACATCATTGATCTAAACCTAATCTGCTGTAACAACCTTTGCTAAGAGGGGTCTTTTCTCTCTGTTCTATAACTCAAAGAAAAGTCTCTGCCAATATCTCAATACTGCCAGAGGCCCCTAGCGCTTTTCTCAAGCTCACTGCAGGTTTGCACAGATCAAATGAAAGCTGTTTACTCATTATTGTTTAAGATTAAGCTCCAGGTAGAGAATTACTCTTGATTTTTTTGGGTTCAGACTGATAATGGGAAAGCAATAAAAGCAGAAAACAAAACAAACCCAGCAGATTCTTGCATTAAGCTAGCTCTGTTATGAAGTTTCTGGGTTGCGTGTCCTGAAAAATGAATGTACTGCATTGTATTTATTAAAGCTAATCAGAGAAACTTAGGAGATACTGTATTGATATGAAATGCCTGCTTAGAGATAATATAATAGTTTGCATTTGATAAATTTGGAAGCTATGTAGTGTAGAATATTAAAGAATGTGGGAAGCCAGTGGGAAGTCTTGTTGTTAACTTAAGTGGAGATGGTTTACAAACTGTAAGAAGCAAAATGCTCTTACAGTGGTTTGACACAAAGTTCTAAGCCTCATCAGCACATATAAGAATATAACATCAGTGTGTTCAGGAAACTGAACATGGTTTCCTGGATTGTCACTGAAGTGGTTTTTACAGTGGTACCTTGGGTTAAGTACTTAATTCGTTCCAGAGGTCCGTTCTTAACCTGAAACTGTTCTTAACCTGAAGCACCACTTTAGCTAATGGGGCCTCCTGCTGCCGCCATGCTGCCAAAGCATGATTTCTGTTCTCATCTTGAAGCAAAGTTCTTAACCTGAAGCACTATTTCTGGGTTAGCGGAGTCTGTAACCTGAAGCATATGTGACATGAAGTGTATGTAACCCGAGGTATCACTGTAGATAGGATTTAACCGACATGTCTTTCCATCCTGTCTCAGTAAACTAGATTTCCAAGTCAGCCATCCATGTCAGCTTCAGACATTTATTCACATGTGATTGTGTGTGCATGGTGCCAGACAGATATCATTAATGGTCATAGGGCTACAGCTCTTTCCTATCTAGCAACTTAATGCAAATGTCTCCATCCAGCGAATTAAAGAAAATATATAGCAGCATTGGACTCATAACAGACAGGCTCCTAATATACTACTTGTTGCCTTTTGGTTTAGCAATGATCTTCATAACTGCTATCCTGATTTTGAGTGAAACGTGAATCAAAACATGGCCTCAGCTTCCTTTACTTTGAGTATAGCAATGATAGCAATCCACCTATCCTCTTTGTGTGAGAAGACAAGCACTGGTGGAGAGAGCCCTATTCTGGCATGTGGAGCTAGATTTAGGCTCAGGCTCCCTCCCCACTCTATCTCCTACCATTTTCAGTTTTGGAAAAATACTGTGCAGGCAAAGAGAAAGTAGGATGGTGCCAAAGTCCCAGCAGAAAGTGGCATATTTATTCATTTCTTTATACAATTTCTTACCTACCCTTCACAAGTTTAAACCAACAGAATCTACAGTTATAAAAACATAAAACCGTTATAATTATAAAATACATAAAACCATTCCAAATGGAATAGAACAATAGAACAGTTGCTTGGAACTTATGAGAGCCATGGCAAAGCTCACCAACACTTGGACACATCAGCTGTTGAACTAGTCGACCACTGGGATTCCTCTGATATTTCTGTTAGTATTAGTAGTAATACTTGTTTCCTGTCATGTTTATAAGTAGAATGGATACCTTATTAAGGTGGCTGATAAGCCATATTTTTAATAATGCTCTGTGCTGGACCAGAATTATTCTCTAGTTGTGGAACAATGCCAAACTGACATGTTGTTGTTTAGTCGTGTCCGACTCTTCGTGACCCCATGGACCAGAGCACGCCAGGCACTCCTGTCTTCCACTGCCTCCCGCAGTTTGGTTCCTGGTAGCTTCGAGAACACTGTCCAACCGTCTCGTCCTCTGTCGTCCCCTTCTCCTTGTGCCCTCAATCTTTCCTGACATCAGGGTCTTTTCCAGGGAGTCTTTTCTTCTCATGAGGTGGCCAAAGTACTGGAGCCTCAGCTTCATGATCTGTCCTTCCAGTGAGCACTCAGGGCTGATTTCCTTCAGAATGGATAGGTTTGATCTTCTTGCAGTCCATGGGACTCTCAAGAGTCTACTCCAGCACCATAATTCAAAAGCATCAGTTCTTCGGCAATCAGCCTTCTTTATGGTCCAGCTCTCACTTCCATACATCACTACTGGGAAAACCATAGCTTTAACTATACGGACCTTTGTCGCCAAGGTGATGTCTCTGCTTTTTAAGATACTGTCTAGGTTTGTCATCACTTTTCTCCCAAGAAGCAGGCGTCTTTTAATTTTGTGACTGCTGTCACCATCTGCAGCGATCAAGGAACCCAAGAAAGTAAAATCTCTCACTGCCTCCATTTCTTCCCCATCTATTTGCCAGGAGGTGATGGGACCAGTGGCCATGATCTTCGTTTTTTTGATATTGAGCTTCAGACCATATTTTGCACTCTCCTCTTTCACCTTCATTAAATGGTTCTTTAATTCCTCCTCACTTTCTGCCATCAAGGTTGTGTCATCTGCATATCTGAGGTTGTTGATATTTCTTCTGGCAATCTTATTTCCGGCTTGGGATTCATCCAGTCCAGCCTTTCGCATAATGAATTCTGCATGTAAGTTAAATAAGCAGGGAGACAATATACAGCCTTGTATTCCTTTCCCAATTTTGAACCAATCAGTTATTCCATATCCAGTTCTAACTGTAGCTTCTTGTCCCACATAGAGATTTCTCAGGAAGACAGGAGACAGATGAGGTGATCAGGCACTCCCATTTACTTAAGAACTTGCCATAGTTTGCTGTGGTCGACACAGTCAAAGGTTTTTCTGGTATAATTCCCCTGTGTACTCTTGCCACCTCTTCTTGATGTCTTCTGCTTCTGTTAGGTCCTTTCCACTTTTGTCCTTTATTATGGTAATCTTTGTATTTTGGAGAAAATTGGAGAAAATCTCTCCAATTTTCTTAAACAGATCTCTGGTTTCCCCCCCATTCTGTTGTTTTTCTCTGTTTCTTTGCATTGCTTGTTTAAGAAGGCCCTCTTTTCTCTCCTTGCTATTTTTTTGGAAATCTGCATTCAGTTTCCTGTATCTTTCACTATCTCCCTCACATTTTGCTTGCCTTCTTTCCCCTGCTATTTCTAAGGCCTCATTGGACAGCCACTTTGCTTTCTTGCTTTTCCTTTTCATTGGGATGGTTTTCGTTGCTGCCTCCTGTATAATGTTACGAGCCTCCATCCATAGTTCTTCAGGCACTCTGTCCACCAAATCTAAATCCTTAAACCTGTTCCTCACTTCCACTGTGTATTCATAAGGGATTAAATTTATATTGTGTCTTACTGTCCCAGTGATTTTTCCTACTTTCTTCAGTTTAAGCTGGAAGAAGCTGATGATCTGAGCCACAGTCAGTTCCAGGTCTTGTTTTTGCTGACTGTCTAGAGCATCTCCATCTTTGGCTGCAGAGAATATAATCAATCTGACATACTGACCAGTGAATGATTTGGCTAAGAATCCTCAGTCCGTTGGTATCAGGGTCACCATCTTTTATTTAATAATAAAAATCAACACAAAGCAAGTCTATTAAAAGCAGAGCCTAAGCACTGAATATCAGACCAGGCAACAGCTGTAATTGTCTTCAGAACTGCACAGTATCTGATTTCTTTTTAAAAAACAGGTGACTCTTTCACTCAAAATTAAATTGTTTTTAATGTAGTTTGCTTGAGTTGCTGGCATTTTTATTTATACCTGGGTGTCAAACATACTTAATTTATAGCTGCCTAATTGTTGTTTGGCTGCTTTGTTTATTGGATGACGCTAATACAGTAGCTTAATCAAAATTAAGTGCAAGGATGTCAAGGGTAACATCCAAAAGCGTCCACATCAGTAACCGTCAATCAGCTTAGCAATTTTTAAAGAAGCAAACAACCAGCAGCAATACTGTCTCTCTTCTAGATTCAGGTAGGTAGCTGTGTTGGTCCTATGCAGTAGAAATATATATATATATATATATATATATATATATATATATATATATTGTCCAGTAGCACCTAAGAGACCAACTAAATTTGTTCTTGGTATGAGCTTTCGTGTGCATGCACACTTCTTCAGATACCAAGAAGTGTATCTGAAAAAGTGTGCATGCACACGAAAGCTCATACCAAGAACAAATTTAGTTGGTCTCTAAGGTGCTACTGGACATTTATTTTATTTTATATATGTATATGTCTCTATTCTGTTAGGTTTACAACTACTATCCTAGTTACAAAAGTAGAACATGTAAGCTCAAAAATTTTGTTTGAGCTGCAGAGCACAGACACGCACATGTGGTTAGCTTGGAAGCATGATGAAGAAAGAGGAGGCTGCCCAGGCAGGCTAGAAGTAGGTAGAATTACAGCTTCCTTCCGAGGCAGACAAGGGAAGTGATCTTACAGATTTATCTCTAGCAAATTTTACAGGAAAGCTCTGTGAGTCTTAGCCCCTTTATGTACCTATCTGGCAAAACATGAATTGTTGGTTTGACTGCAATAATGTCCCACCAAAGTGGCACTGTTTTTCTGCCTAGCAAGTTATTTACAGTTTCCCCCACCTTTAATATATTTACTGTTCCCTGTTCCCTAAGCAAAATATGTAAACTATCTAAAGGACATGTTCATGTGGAAAAGCAAGGCATGATGACTGAATAAATCTATCTACATTGTCCTCCAAGGCTACAGTTGGCTGCATACTTGAGAGTAAGCGTCATTGAAAGTGGGGCACATTTCTGCATAAGATTTGTTGAGGAATCCAACACCCTCCAGTCCATGTTCTTGACTACAAGCCTTATGAATAGATACTACTTATGAAAGTGGTGGAAGTTTGGAAGTACTAAGACTGACACAAAGGAACCCTGCTTCAATATATGGATCTTGTGGCGTGAGAATGGCATACCTACCAACTGTCCTGGTTTGAGTGGGACATCCCGGATTTACAGAAACTGTCCTGGCTTCTTTTTGAAATCCTGAGTGTCCAACTTTGGCTGCCACCATGAGGCCTCCACAGTGAGGCCTCTGCCTAGGCCCCCTGAGGCCACTGATATTCTTCTGGAAATTGGGCCACGCTTCTGGAAGTGTGCTTCTGGAAGCACACCACTGGCTTCCATAAGTACATCAGCGGCCATGACAGGCCTCAGCTGAGGCCTCACAATGGAGGAGGTTTTGCCACAGTGGCAGTGAAGGCAGAGAGCACACCTGCTGCAGGTGGCAGCAGTAGCAATGGGCTGAGATGACTTGAGCAGGTGGGGAGGATGAGCAGGGTGTGGTGGTGGTAGTGTTGGACCAAGGTGGTTTGAGTGGGTGGCAGCATGGTGGGGAGTAGTATCCCAGATTTTTGTTAGAAAAAGTTGGGGAAATGGAATGGTGATAATGGGGATACCATACTTTTCTGTGTATAAGATGACTTTTTTTTAATTAAAAGAAGGAGGAGAAGCCTTGTCTAATACACGGATAGTTCATAGGTGTGACATGGGATTGGTTGCTGCCGTGAGCTGTAGATTGTCAGTGGCTATTGGGCGTGTTATTGGTGTCTGCAGCAAGGGCTGTTGTTGATTGGCTGTTGCTGTGGCAATTGGGCGGGCGATTGCCGGCTTTTGCCTGCGAGGGGACAGACGATAGGTAGCTTTAGCAATGCGTGTGAGTGAGTGGCAGCATAGGTCAGGCTTGTGAGCGATTTTCAGCAATCTCTCCTAAAAATAGCTCAGCAACTCTGGGCAATCCTTCCCCAAGGAAGCTCAACAACTCTGGGCAATCTCCCCCCATTTTCTTAATTTTGAGTCCCCCAAAATAGGGGGTGTCTTATACAGGGGGGCGTGTTATACAGAGAAAAATACAGTATCTCAAGGAATCCAGATAACCTTTAAGAAAGGAATTGCTTATGCCGTTTGAAGGTAGGATTACTTTCAATAACTTACACAGGGTATGTGGGAGGGAAACATACATACTTTCTTATGCATCGTGTGATGTTTAAATGCATGTGCCAAATTACTATGGAATGTTTGCATGTTAGTGGCACACCTGTCCAGGCAACTGATTGGTGCAAATGGACCACTGCATATGGTAAGTGTCTTTAAACATGACTGGGTGTTGGAAGCATACTTATGTGAGAACAATAAGCACATTGTTTCTCCATGTCCTGTGACCTTTAACCTAAGATACCAAGGAGGACGTGACTCTTCCTATACTAGCTGAGAAGCAGAGAGAATTTTTAGCAGATGCAGCTTGCCCTGCAAGTGTGAGAAGGACTGCACTTCCTTAAATTACCAGGCCAAAATAACAATGCCGATCCAGGAACCCAATTTCCCTTTTGATATTCTAATCCTATTTGTGAGTAGGAAGATTGAGTCTTTTCGTTGCTGTTGCAAGAATACATAAAAGAAGTTAGGGGAAGCTTTGAGATTTACAATTGCTGAAGTAAGTTTCAAAGTAAGTGATGTTGGAACATTAAGGAACTTAAAAAGCTGAAATGAAATTTTTTGCTGTTGTTAATTTTGTTTAACGTTACTAGGTCTAACCAGAACCTGGAGTCTGAAAGTCAATATAGAACACAGAAATTACCCTTTTCTGAATCTGTTAGGAGATGGAAGTATTGGAGTATATCTCCGTAATATGGGTTTTTATACTTAATCAATATTGCCTGGAACCCAGCCACTGATGTTATATTGGCAGAAACGTTACTTAAATTACCAAGGATTTTTTTATTTATTTTGCAAAGTATCTTTCTGATGTTTTGCCAAACCATTAAGACTTTTATTCATTAGAAAGATTTTGGCTTATTTCCCTCTAGTTGCTCTAGGCAGCCGTTATTTTGGCCATAATAACTAACTGGTTTAATACAACTGGGAAGATCAAATGCTTTTTCCTTCCTTTTTCTAGAGGTGGGTTACAAATACTTGTGGCGTGTGATGTGTGTGTATTTGTGTGTTCCTGTTTGGCTCTCAATCTGTGCTTAAATTCAACAATATAAAAAGACTTTGGTCTTCTGCTCTTTGTGCAGAAAGAACAGACAACTCCTGTGCAGCTGGGTCTAGTGGGATGAAGAAACAGTCATGTTTTCTTTTCTTTTCTTTGTTTAACTCTGGAGATTTTTGAAAGAATTTAATTCAAAGAGAAGAGCGATCGGGAATGTGTATACTACAAGTTTAAAGAGCTTCAAGCCAATCTGTTTGTCATGGAGCCCATCTTGTTATTCCCAATGTTCAGGCTGCGAGTGCCTTTGCATTTTCGTAGCTAAAACAGTAACACAACACATCCATAAGAGGTGTCAGCAGGCTAGAGGGAACCCCAGAGTTTCCAGAAATATAATAATACTGTAACAATATTTTTAAAATGCTGAACTTATTGGCTGCGCAATAGCAATTGCTCTTTAAGCAGAAACCCATCAAAAGGAACCCGCTCCCAAAGGAGGACTGAGTTTGTTTAGTGGCCATTGAATGCTGAGTCGGGTTGGGGGCACTGGTGGAGGAAGAGGAGTGCAGGGGGAGCACACCGCCCCCAGCAACGTGATCCTGGTGGGGTGCCATTGGGGCTGCCCCCCATCCGTGCTGGGCACCACGCCCCCGCAGGCGCCGTGCCATGCCCCCAGGACGTGCGCCACACCCCCGGGATGCGCACCAGCCCCGCCCCCACCTGCTTTCTGCCCCCCCCCAGTGCCAGAGCATGAAGCTCCACCACTGGGTGGGGGAATAGTAAATGGACTGCAGGGGAAAGGGGGTGAAATGGTGCCATTGGAATACTAAACAGCAGCATTTCATACTGCAACATTTTGTTGCAGGTCCCATTTGTGTATCTAAAAAGATAAATCAATACTTACAGAGATAAATTTCAGAGTTGAAAAGTTTATTTCGTAACAGAAGCGCATAGGATGCTGCCTTATGGTCAGAGTTGTGCAAAATAGTATTAAGTAAAATGTTGATTCACTCTACTCCTGAGTAATTTGTAGAATGCTACTGGCACAAGTTGTCAGCTCGCATTTCCCACCTATCTGATCCAGATTTACAATTTCTGAATTCTCAAAATCCAGTAGTGGTGGTGGCCAGTGGGTTCAACTTCATTTTGCTGAATATCCTGCAGAATATGAAAAGCTGCTGTAGATCTAAGCAGAAAAAGTAAGTTCAGATGAGCAAGCAATTTAGGCAGGGCACTGATACTGTGGAGGTGGAATGGTTAGCTAATAGAACATCTGTGTTTACCTTCTGTTAATATACAGACTTCAGAGAAAATGGGTGAGAAAGGCAATGCAAATACCGCAGGATTGTGTCAGGCAGTGATCCTATACCCACTGACCTGCAAGTAAGTGCTTTGAAACTTAATGGGACTTACTTCTGAGTAGAAATATATGAGACAGTACACTGAGTCGCTTTTGTGATCCAAGCAGGCTGTGGCTACTGATAATGAGGGTTCTTACGACCACAGAAGTGGATTTCTGATCAACATATCCTTGGTGAACAGGTGTGCTTCTGAGATAGTAACAGACAAAAAACTAGGTCTCATATATTTCAGGATGACACAAGAAGAAATTGAACTGGCCTTCAATGCTGCTGTAGATAGCACTGCAATAGGTGATACTGGGAACTTTTGAGAAGGAAGTGGGTGGATTTTTATTCTTTCTCGTGAGCTGAAATCTTCTCTGACTTGCCCACTACTGCAAAGTTTGAGATTAAAAGCTGCCATCTCTGAGCTGAATCTTCCTTGAAAGAAACTTATTTCCTGTAACTAAATTTAAAACACGGTGAAAGGTGTGTGTCTGATAGACACTGCAGACTGATGGCTTCTTTTATTTTGTGGAGTAGCTCTAGCATGACTGGATGCAAGTGCCAGATTTTCCTACCATGCACTTCAATCTTGGGTTTTCTCACTGTCCTCATTCAGTTTTGCACTATTGCAATTATAAAAGACAAAAGCAGCCCAGCCTTCATGGGGGTCTAGCTGATTCCTCATAACTAATTGTAGGCAAAAGCAGGGGTGCCATAAATAAAGGTTTTTATGATACGGGGCAAATTGCCAGAAACGCTATCATCCAAACCTATCCTCTGTGTCATTATAGTCTGGGAACTGCAGCATTTGTTCAGTTGACTACCACACAGACAGATCAGAATGCCTTAATTTTGCTATAAGCTCAGTAAGAGCTAATGGTAAACGATCAATTATGCTTCATTTGGCCCTAGAAAGTCTCTAACTATTGCCTGGTTAGGCAAGTGGTCATTAGTCCCTGTCTCCTCATTACAGCTTACCTGTCTGCCTTGTTTTGCATTCTCCAAACCACAAGTCTTGATATAGATTTCCAAAGAGCCTGAAAACTGGATCTGAAACCCTGCTACTGCTAAATTAATAATAAAAAAGAAGTAAAACCAGCTCTCTACATCATCAGTCCAAGCATAATTGCCCTTGGAGCACCCTGCAAAGTTGCTGCTCAGAGTAAGGGCTTAACTACACATTACACACAAGCAAACAAACAGGAGCAAGTCTAGAAAAAAGCAGCTTTGCTGGGGGAAGGAAAGATTTATTGTGGAAAAAGCAGCAAGGAGAATGTTTGACCCTTTCTTCACCTTAAATCACTTCTAAATGCTAGCTGAGGCTGATGGGAGTTGTAGTCCAAAACATATGGAGGACACCAGGTTGGCAAAGGCCGTCGAAACCTCTGTTTCCAAATATGTGTTACCCATCACAAAACATGCATGGGTATTCAGTGGGAGCTAGCTACAGGTTTAGGAGCAGGGGCAGTAAATAAGTCTGCTAGTAGATGTATGCTTAGCTTATCAGTCATATGGCCCAATACAGATAGAACCTCATAACCCCTTGAAACCCCACCGAAAATTAATATTTTTCCAATGCAGAGGTGTAAGATGGCTCTTCCTTTTGAAACTATTATGTCTGCTGCTGAAATAAAATGACAGGTTTTATTTTGGTATTTTATTCTAACTCAAAATTAGGGAATTGTGTAAATAATTTAAATTTTCTTTTATCATCTGGAATTTAAATATTTATGGAGGGTTCCAGTGTTTTAAAAGTTGGTTTCATTAAGTTAAAAACTGTGTTAAATAATTCTCCCAAGTTTTGTGACTGAGTTCAACTTGGAGATTGTTTTATATTTAAACACTCCTCTGGAATATTAACTAGTTAGTTGCGTTGAATTTTTCAGATGAGGCATGAGTGTTGTTGGGGTTTTTTGAAGTTAAAATTAATTAATTAAATTAGATGTTTTAAGGGGTGCTAAGTGTTTGTAAAGGCCAGCACCTCCACAACAAGGCCAGCACCTGCACTTCCATCAGCCCCCATGTAAACAAATACAAGTATACCTGGAATCTTTGGGCCTGCCCTGAGTCCCTCTTAACTCCCGCCCACACACTGCAACTGCAGGTGGTTGAATCTAGCCCCCATTTTAACTTCCTGAGTCTATTCTCACTCTGGAGAACTATGCAAAAATTTAAAAGTTGATCCAACTGCCCAGCGTTGCTCAGGACCCTGCAACCACTGCCAGGCAAGCCCCCACTGACATGAGGCGCCCCACCTGAAGACATTGGTGGTCTGGGCCCCCACAAACTGGTACTGGCTACAGATTCAAAATGACTACACTCCATTAAGAAACTTTATTTGAATTATTGAGGATTGGTGGGGGAATTTATAACCTATTCAGTGTTCTTCAGGGTATCCTGATTAATCTTAGCTATATAGCTTTAAAAGCGTCCATAAAAAATCCTAGCTCTTATTCCCCGCCTCTTTAGTTTAAGCAAGCAGCAGACTTATTAAAAGCCTAGTTATTAGTGTGCCTTCAGTTTATTTCTGTGTTCCTTCGGTTTTCATCAAAAGGCTTTGATAAAGCTTTTTTACTTGAAAAACAACATTCCTTCTATAGTTATCAAATTATCGTGGGGATCATAATATACATCATATTGTTTCCTCTGCCAAGATCTCATTTAATAAATGTCTTATTTTGGACTGGGCTATTTTTTGCTTCAGTAGCAGTGTGAGGGATTCTTCTCTTTCATAGAACGACATTACCTGAGGTTAGTGGTTTCTAAATTGAAAGAGCTGAGGTTTTTTTTTTATGTTTAGCATTGTTGCAATTATCTCCTCAGGAAGTATATGTTGACTTCTAATGAGAACATCACGACATGTAACCAAATGTATTAGTGTGCTGCAAAACAATATAGCAAGTTTGAATTGGCCACATAAATGCTTATTAAACAGTTCAATTGGGGTGAGAAACCACATAGATTAGCCCAGAGGCTACATAATTGCTGTAGTCTTCAGAACAGTGATGGTAAGCACTTGCTGGGAAAAGTGTGAAGTAAAAGTTGGTTATATGGTATATATTTGTAGGAAGTAGGGTTTGTTTTTTTAAATGAAAGGAAACATTTAAAAATGGCATCCCCATCTGAAATGAAGGAGTCCATTCTGCCACCTCAGGAGACTACCACCTCCTATATTGTGTTTGTAGACCAGGCCTGCCTGCTTCTTTTTAGCCTTCAGGATGGCAGGGTACCCACAACATACTTTATTATTGTTATTATTCCCCCTGCCTGCCTTGGTATTTGTTTTATGTGCTTGTATTTCTTTTGATTGAGCAACAAGTTTTCTGTCACTTTGCTCTTTACAGCTGAATCCATAGAAATGAAGCTGTAGCCTGGCCTTAGCACCTTCCTCACTTTAGGTTACTTGACCAAAACTGGAAAGGATGTGGACTGTGTATTCATTTCCATCAGTAGTAAGCCTGAGGTGCTGCTGTGGCTTCCAGCTGAACACAAGAAAAAGAAGGCAGCCAGCTGCACGGCTAGGCCTAGTGCTGGCAAGAGAATGGAATTGAACCAGCTGTTTTTGGGTCTAAATTCTATTTCCTGTGTGCATCTGAAGGTCAAGAAAGAGATTGTCTGGCACGCTTCTGAACAGAAGCAGCAAATAAATAGATTTTCAAAGCATCTTTCCAGCTCTAAGTGATGACAAACAGCATCTTACCATACCAGATATAGCATGCTGTATCGGTGGCACACCAGATACATGCCGATACAGCAGCAGTATGCAAATTGATTAACACAGAAAATTTTAAGTGGTGCCTTGAGACACTAGAAGAGAGCTTCAGTTGAAATAATGAACTTGAATCATCATTTTATTTCTTTGTTTTTTTAATTAATAAATGCAATATTATGTGAAATTGATTGATAACAAACTAGAGGTTTTACACTGGATTTGGTATGTTATGCTGCTTAAAAGATTATTACATGACACTCCCACATGCATCTTTATTTACACCTGTCATTCCAAACAATGTAAGAAAAATATGTTCCTCTGGTAGGTATATCTACGTTATGGCCTGTATAGGTAATGTTATTAGATCCTTTTGAAGCTTGCAGAAAAGGAGTTCTAACATGCTGTCCTTGAGAAAAATATTATGAGGAAGATACTCTGTTGAAAGTTTAGGTTTGTGTTGTATTAAAAGTATCTATTGCATGGGAAACCTTCTTTTGTTTCATAAAGGTAGTGCCTGTCAAAAAGTCAAGGGGGGGGGGAAGGAAAAGGAAACCATCTTCCCAAAAAGATACACCCCCCCCCCCCAGTTTCAGCACTAAGGAAATACAAAGAGTATTTTCAGCTAATATCTAGTCAGTAATGCTGGTGACTTGCACATCTTTGGTGGTGAAACATCCTACAGTGGCAACATCAAACATGGCTCCATCCTGAGTGTACAGTTCTGCCATTCGAATGCCTTGCTTCCTTAGATCACAACTCTTGTTTCTGTCATACAACCACTGCAAAGCTGGATTTTTTGTGTGTCGGATACATCTGAAGGGAGTGGGGAGGTTCATTTCATAGACAGGAACCAAGAACAAGATGACTGGGAAAGAAACTGGGCACCAGACCCAGGCAAAGATATTTTGCTGTCTGAGGTGGAACTGCAAATCCCACCCCCACCCCTCCTGAGTCCAGGTCTGTAGTTTACAAGGATGCCAAAGTTACTTTGGCAAATGAGACAGAAAATCTCACAAGTGCTTCTCCCCCTCCTTGGCAGTAAAACACACTAAAAATAAACTTAACAATTAACAATGTTTTGCCCTTTTATGGCACACAAAAACAGCTCTTTGAGGTAGCTACTTCACTTTGCCTAATGGTAGGACTGACCATGCTGAGAATAACTGGGCTATGGCCATTGGAAGGGTGGAAGTTGGTAGTGAACCAACCAAAGGAAGATGTGAACTAAGGAAGTTGACACTAACAGTCAGGTGAGGAGCGTGAACATGGAGAATATAGTTTAAAACAGGCTTCCTCAACCTCGGCCCTCCAGATGTTTTTAGCCTACAACTCCCATGATCCCTAGCTAGCAGGACCAGTGGTCAGGGATGCTGGGAATTGTAGTCTCAAACCATCTGGTAAGGGCCGAGGTTGAGGAAGGCTGGTTTAAAGCTACTAGTCGGAATGCCTCAGCAACCCACCACGTAAGCCATGCTCCATGCTTCTAATCTATAAGAACGAAATTTGTCCTCCTAATCTCTCTACCCATCGCATGAAAAAGAAAGAGCATTCACTTAGTTCAAGAATAAATGGCCTTGCCAAAATATCTGGATGTTTTAAACCAGCTTGCTTTCCTCACCCCCTTGAGTTTATGACTGTCTAAATCCCTTCCTGCAAAAGTGAAATAACTTCACTCCCATTTCCGCCGCCTAGATTCTGTGCTGTTCGAAAAGAATTTCCCAAAGTGATTACCAAAAGGCCTGAAAGAGAAATGATTACAAATGGCTGAGTTAACTGCTCCAGACGGCCTCATCAGTCATCATAATGCGGCCTCAGCACAAGTCTCTTCAGGACAGGCAACTTGTCATGACAGATGAAACCTCTTTAAGGAGACTTCCTCCCTTGGCTGTTCCTCTAGCTAATCCTCATGAGGGAAGGTGCTTGCAAATAACGGTTCTTAAGCAATAATCTCAAGGAAATCTCTGCCAGCTGCCAATAGTACACTGGTTAGTTGTTTTCCTAAGCGGGGCCCGCATTTCTCAAAGCTAAAAGCTATTTACTTCCTGCATCTAGTGGTCAAAGTGCTTGTGTAGTGATTCATTTAAAGCTCTTTTTCAAGGGAACAGATCAAAGGCACCCACATGTGAAGAATGGCTGCTGAACAGGGCAGGTACAGAATTGAGTTGCATGGTCAATCAACTGCATGCAGCCTCACTGACCCATAAAAGTGAAGATAATTCCATTGACACAACTCCATGCCTCATACATTCCCCAGTGCATCATTAATCATTTCTAAAGCACAAAGTGCATTATCTTCTTTAGCCTCATAACTGCGAGGTCAGTTCGAGTGGGAAACAGCAACATACCAGAGGCCATCAGCTCTGTGGTTAAGCAGGGACTTGAACCTGGAGCCACAGCTGCAAGTGAAAAACTGAAACCCAAGGGATGTCCAACTTCTGTATGCAAACTTTGTTAACTTTCTTATTGTTCTGATAAGTTTTTACCATATTTTGATTAACATTTGTTAATCTGGAGTCCCATGAGACACCAAATGTCCATCAATTTCTTTGACTACCACATTAACTTCAGAAGTTTACTGAACCCATTTTACGGATGGGGGATTTAATATTGTGGTTGAACTATGCTTCTTTGGGGCAGGGGCAGGGAGAGGGAATAAGAAATGGAATCAGGATTGCACTCAATTCCAGTAATCCACACTTGCCATTGAAGGTGTGAAAACAGGCTATGTAATTCCAGTCCTATGTGCATAGACTTTTTCCATGCAGTTTAGAACTAGTATGTTGAAATTGCTTATCACCATGTTAAAATATGGGGTTGTTTATATCCCCTCCATATGCACAGTTTATGTATGATTATTATTACATGAATAAGGCTTTGCCCGTGCCACCCACTGGAGTCATAGCTTAGCTGTAGGCCCTTTATAAGACTCAGAGATCTACCACCTAGATTCACAAACCAAACAGAATTTTAAGCCAACTATCCTATTGTCTTCAATAGGACTAATGGCTTCATGCTTCAAGCTACCTCAGTGAAAATGGTTAAAAATATTATGAAGTAAATACCAACAGAAGAAAGGAATCAATAGAATTTGTGGTGTGGTGTTTTTTTTAAAAAAATGTATTATCTCTTCATCCTATCTAGGCTCAGTATTCTTCTTTTGTCAGTAGCAATATGAAATAAAGATTGCCTTTCTAATCACACAGATTTTGTCTCCAGTAAAGCAGATCAAATGCTTAGCTTCAAGTCACAAAAATGGCCAATGAGTAAATTCAAAGCTGTGAGAATTACAGTTGTTGCACAAAATGATCTAAATGCATAGTTATGTATATTCTACACTAAATTCAGCAGTAAGGGTTTATTTTCCCTGGCAGCAACAGAAAGGGCATGAGGTATGCTGTTCACTGTGTTTCTTTTAGTTTTGCCTAACTACAGAGCAATATGCTTTATGCGTCTGTTTGATTAGATGCCTATGTGCCTTGTTATGTTTATGCTTGCTGCATTAATAAATTTTGTATTTCTTACCCATAAGCATGCTAATTGCCTTTGAATCCATAAAAGAACTACCGTGCTTGCCTGAACCACCTAGCCTTGGCTGAACAGAGCCTCAGAAATAAATGGCATGAGCATGCACAGAGTGCATTTGCCTACCCCATGAGGATTCTTTGTATTTCAAAAGAAGCTCCCTTAACAGTAACTTCAGTTTGAAACACAAACTCATTGGTTTGCATCCAGTGCTAGTCTTACTCAGTGTAGACCCATTGAAATTAATGAACATTACTAACTTAGGCCCATTAATTTCAATTGCTATAGTCTGAGTAGGGCTAACAATGCTTCATTGTCAGCCAGCCACATGATACATCGATTCACAGCTATTCTTCCACCAAAATGTAAAGGGGGTGGGGAGTGGCTGTAGCATCAACAGATAGTAATCACTTTAATGGGAATCTGTAAAGAGAATCCGGTCAGCAAAGAGTATAAACAATGCAACATTTGAAAATACTAAAATTCAGCAATGGCGGTTCATTGTTTGTAGTCATATTTCAAAGGTATCCTTGGAGGGCTCTCAGCCAATTGGAACTTAGTTCTGTGCATATTGCACTTCCCTGTAAATCCACCACTGCTCCCTTCCCTAAGCACCAGTGATAGTTTTCCAGTGATAGGATTAGATTCCAAAACAGTGCATTCAAGGGCTCAGATGAAGGCAGGGCAAGAGGGACTTTGGATTTATTGGATCCAAAGCTCCTTCATTCTTCTGAGGGTCCTCAGGATCAGGCTTGTCACTAACAGCAGACTTGAGCTGCTGTAGATGATTCCTCCACTGGTTTCACTTGGGGTAGGGAAAATTAAGGAAAAAAACAACTATTTGTGAATGGAGAGAAACTGAAGTTTACTATACAGCGGAAAGGAGCAGCCAAGCATACTAGGACTCAATTTCTTGACTTTAAGAAAGCTGACTTCATAAAACTTAGGGAAGTGCTGGGTGAAATCCCATGGACAGTAATACTAAAAGGAAAGGGAGTTCATGATGGCTGGGAGTTTGTTAAGAGGGAGATAGTAAAAGCACAACTTCAGGCAATACCAATGAGACGGAAACATGGAAGGTGCCTAAAGAAGCCAGGGTGGCTATCTAAAGAACTTTTAACTGAGTTAAGATTAAAAAAGGATGTGTACAAAAAATGGAAAAGGGGGGAAACCACCAAAGAGGAATTCAAACAAATAGCCAGCACGTGTAGACACAAAGTCAGAAAAGCTAAAGCACAGAATGAACTCAGGCTTGCTAGAGAGCTTAAAAGCAACAAAAAAGGCTTTTATGGGTATGTTCGTAGCAAAAGGAAGAACAAAGAAACAGTGGGGTCACTCGGAGGAGAGGATGGTGAAATGCAAACAGGGGACACAGAAAGGGCTGAACTCCTCAATGCCTTCTTTGCCTCAGTCTTCTCCGATAAAGAAAACAATGCCCGACCTGAAGAATTTGGAGCAAATGATTCAGCAGAGGAAACACAGCCCAGAATAACTAAGGAGATAGTACAAGAATACTTGGCTAGTTTAGATGTATTCAAGTCTCCAGGGCCAGATGAACTGCATCCAAGAGTATTAAAAGAACTGGCAGATGTGATCTCAGAACCACTGGCAGTCATCTTTGAGAATTCCTGGAGAACAGGCGAAGTCCCGGCAGACTGGAGGAGGGCAAATGTTGTCCCTATTTTCAAAAAGGGGAAAAGAGAGGACCCAAATAATTACCGCCCAGTCAGTCTGACATCAATACCAGGGAAGATTCTGGAGCAGATCATTAAGCAAACAGTCTGTGAGCACCTAGAAAGGAATGCTGTGATCACCAATAGTCAGCATGGATTTCTAAAAAATAAGTCATGTCAGACTAACCTGATCTCGTTTTTTGACAGAATTACAAGCCTGGTAGATGAAGGGAACGCAGTGGATGTAGCCTACCTTGATTTCAGCAAGGCATTTGACAAGGTGCCCCATGATATTCTTGTAAAGAAGCTGGTAAAATGAGGTCTTGACTATGCTACCACTCAGTGGATTTGTAACTGGCTGACTGACCGAACCCAAAGGGTGCTCATCAATGGTTCTTCTTCATCCTGGAGAAGAGTGACTAGTGGGGTGCCACAGGGTTGGTTCTGTCTTGGGCCCGGTCTTATTCAACATCTTTATCAACGACTTGGATGATGGACTCAAGGGCATCCTGATCAAATTTGCAGATGACACCAAACTGGGAGGGGTGGCTAACACCCCAGAGGACAGGATCACACCTCAAAACGACCTTGACAGATTAGAGAACTGGGCAAAAACAAACAAGATGAATTTTAACAGGGAGAAATGTAAAGTATTGCACTTGGGCAAAAAAAATGAGAGGCACAAATACAAGATGGGTGACACCTGGCTTGAGAGCAGTACATGTGAAAAGGATCTAGGAGTCTTGGTTGACCACAAACTTGACATGAGCCAACAGTGTGACGCGGCAGCTAAAAAAGCCAATGCAATTCTGGGCTGCATCAATAGGAGTATAGCATCTAGATCAAGGGAAGTAATAGTGCCACTGTATTCTGCTCTGGTCAGACCTCACCTGGAGTACTGTGTCCAGTTCTGGGCACCACAGTTCAAGAAGGACACTGACAAACTGGAACGTGTCCAGAGGAGGGCAACCAAAATGGTCAAAGGCCTGGAAACGATGCCATATGAGGAACGGCTAAGGGAGCTGGGCATGTTTAGCCTGGAGAAGAGGAGGTTAAGGGGTGATATGATAGCCATGTTCAAATATATAAAAGGATGTCACATAGAGGAGGGAGAAAGGTTGTTTTCTGCTGCTCCAGAGAAGCGGACACACAAGAAAGAAGATTCCACCTAAACATTAGGAAGAACTTCTTGACAGTAAGAGCTGTTCGACAGTGGAATTTGCTGCCAAGGAGTGTGGTGGAGTCTCCTTCTTTGGAGGTCTTTAAAGAGGCTTGACAACCATATGTCAGGAGTGCTCTGATGGTGTTTCCTGCTTGGCAGGGGGTTGGACTCGATGGCCCTTGTGGTCTCTTCCAACTCTATGATTCTATGTTTCCCCTGCCCCCATGTCCTGCTGACTTGCAGAAGTGGGTAGAACTTTTGAGGGGCCAGATTATCCAGCACTTCATTCCCCACCTTCACTCCCCCTCCCAATTAGAACTGCATTGTAAGCCTCATTTAAAAACAAGCATTGAAGGAGCTAAACATACATCCCTTGAGAAGGCATTTCATGATTTGAGGCCATCGGTGAAAAGGCCCTGTCCCTTGTCCCCATGGTCCTGTGGGCCTGGCCTCTTCATCTCAAGACCTAATAAGGTTCATATGACTGCACACAGCCCTTCAAAAAGCCCAAAACAGTTTAGTGCTTTAACAGCAGTATTTAAATTGGACATGGAAGCAACCAAGTAACCAATAGAGCTGATGTAATATCAGCATAGTATTCTCTGAATGCTTAGCCCCCAACCAATCAATCATTTGGCATCTCTATTCTGTACTAACTGAAGTTTCTGAATTGTCTTTAAAGGAAGCCCACATAAAGTACGCCTGCTTTTTGCAACAACAACAACAAAATGTGTTTAAAAATTCGCTTTAAAAAATAACAGCAGATGCTTGAAACTTTGTTGGTGTTCTGGGAGAGCTGAAACCAAATAAGAATATTTGACAAGGGGCAGAATAACACCTAGTAGAGTAGCCCTGAAAATAATCCCCAATGCACTCTCCTGGAGGGGAGAAGAACCATTTTGTGCTCCAGATTCTGTCCCATTCCCATCAACCTCCAGCAGCATTACCAATGTTAAGAAATGATGAGATGTGTTGCCCAAGAAAATCTGGGGGGCACTAGGTTCCCCACCTGTTTTACATGATCGTGCACACACATGTTGCACGCGGTGAGGTGTTTCCTTTATGGCATCACTACACAGGAGTCTTTTCCCCATCTAAGGTAGGCAGAGATATGCAAGAAAGAAAGAAAAGGACCATAGGTATAGTCAAAACCATATGAATTATGAGTACAGCATGATGCCAACACCAGCCTCACTGTTACCTTAACCGGGCAGGTATTTGGTTGAGATGCCAGGTATAAGAAGTATGAGAATTGGATAAATGAGTAGGCTGTCTAATCCCCTAAGAAAGCCCAGTGCAGAGATTAATCTTTGGAGAGCCACGAAGATGGGTTGGCAGCAGCAGCCTACAAGCTGAGGAAAAGGAATGTTGTGGCCTGCATTTTGTAGTGTATCTAAGAGAGATCTCCCAATATTTCCTATCTCTCTCCTATAAACCCCCCTTTTCAGTTTGAAAACAAAATGATGAGGTACTGTAATTTTCTCGTCTACAGCTTCCATTTGCAGTCAGTTCCGAGGTGCCTATCTGTGTGAAGATAAGAGCTTTTCATGTTTTACTCAGGTGTTTTATGGCCTTCATTTCAGGAACACTTACAAAACTTTCATGAGAAATGCTCCTATGTATTTAAATTTTCTACGGTTGTAGCCAGAGATGATATCCTTTACCTTAAGCAAAGCAGAAATATTGCAGTGAAAACAGACAACATAAGCACACTGGCATCCTTCCCAGTCAAGGGAATATGAACAAGGTTTTATTGTTACTGCCAAGACAGCTGGATTTTAGATGGAAATAGTAATCTCATTCTTTGGCTGTTTCTAGGGGTAATACAGCTTTCCTGCTAACAAATGCCCAGTATTCTTTCTGCATTAGAAACATCTTGTGAGTTCATTATCTTTGTGCCAAGGTATTTCTCAGCCCCAAACCCTAATGACTCTAATAAATGGCAATACACACAAAAGGCAAGAAATTCAAAAGTACAGTACCCTACAGCTATCACAATTTGTTTCCATTGTGCATATATAATGGAACTTCGGAGCATTCTGTGGCATTAGCTTTAATGGTCTGAATGTTTTCAGTTTTTAGAAATTAAACAGGTTGCAGATAGCATTCCTGACATGCTTTCTTAATCACGTAGCCCCTGCAGTAAGTAGACTTGGTAGCTGGATCATTCACAGTGGCAACAATGGCTCATTAAGCTGACCATTAGGCAGCTACTTCAGACTTCTGGAATATGTCCCACTCATCTGCCAGTATGGGGTTTGTAATAAAGCCACTGCGACAAGGAGAGTTGCAAGGACATTTTTGCTGTTTAAACTTGGCCAGGGAAAAAGGAAAGAGATTTGAGTTTTGTACCTACGAGATGTAGAGATGGTCACCAGCTTCAAAAGAGGAATGGCTACCAATGGCTTCTAGTTATGATGACTATGCAATACTTTGAGCATCAGAGGAACTATGCTGCTGACTGCCGGTTGCTAGAGAACATAAAAAAGGAAGTTCTATTGTGCTCATATCCTGCTTGCAGCCTTCCCATAAGCATCTAGCTGGCCACTGTGGGAATAGAATGCTGGACCAGTTGGGACTTTTGTCTGATGCAAGGAAGCACTCCTCACCGCTGAGGTCACAATGGCCTTGCATGACACTGCTGCAACCAGAGGAACTCCAAGCTTCAAGGGAAGTTCAACTCCATGCACAACAGGCTGCACAACTAATTCCTGGGAATTGAAACCAATCATCCCCAGCACCTCTGCTTTGTTAGGATTCAGCCTCAGTGTATTGGTCCCATCCAGCCTGTTATTAAATCCAAGCACCAGTAAAGCACTTGCATAACCTCAGCTGACTCAAAGGACAATGAGGAATAGAGCTGAGTGCCATTAATATATTGATGGCATATTACTTCAAATCCTCTGCTACAAGAAGCAACCAGCTTCTGATCTCAGAAGTCAAAGGAAATGGGGGACAAGATGGAATCTTGTGGGACCTCACAGCACGAGTGCTATGAAGCCAAACAGAAGACACCCAACGCCCTTTTCTGAAACCAACCCTATCGAAGTGCCCTCAACTCTCACCTCACCAAGCTGGTCCAGCAAGATTCCATGGTCAATGCTACCAAAAGTCACCGAGATAAAGAAAGAAATGCAAGGGGTAAGAATTCAGGTAGCTGGCAGAGTATCCACATCTTTGGGCTGCGTTGACTGAAACCATTCCCAAGCAAAATGACTAGGTGATATTCTGGACACCTCCACTGGATCTGTATCACCATCACTATCCGCATCAAGTTCAGAAGGCATATGAGCAACCTTATCCTCACAGCGCCTTTCAAATTTGTCTTCCAAGCGTTTCCAAGGGTTCCACCCAGAACACCCTTTCCTGTGTCTGTTCTTAAAAACTCATTCACCACTCATAAAAAAAAAAAAGCTCTGCTGGACAGCTCCCTGAGCATTCAGTGGTGGTAGAAAAGTGAGCTTGCTTTGCTGCCATCATTGCCAAAAAGTAGAAGCAAAAATGTTTCCTTGCTTGAGTTAAGTCATAGTTGCTATTTAACTTGCCACTTGGTTTTAGCCATCACCCTACTTGCTTCATAGCCCAGAGCTCTACAGGAAACCAGGGAGCTGACCAGGCTGTGCACTGCAGGGCAGGGCACTTGCGAGTGATCATATCAAACTTCTCCACTGTCAGATGGCTGTTGTGGTTGCTCGAGAGTAACCAGGCAGGACTCCAAACCTGTGTTTTACAGGTTTTATTTTGGTGCAAACTATTTACAATGAAGAGCTCCAAAGCTCATTTCTGGCTCAATCGCTAGCAGAATCCGGGAGTGGTCTTTTTTTGGACCTCCCCCAACATAAGAGTTTTGTTACCCCCAACCTTCTCCTTCCCTCTTTGCACCTTAGGCTACTGCGCAGGATGGGCGATGGCAAGGGCGTGTTTCCCTCCTGTCCGGCTTGCCCAGGAGCAGTGTTAAGGCTCGCACCAGCATCCTCTGGTCCTTGCACCTCTTCCCCACTAGAGGTCCTTGCACCTCTTCCCCTCCTGGAAGAGGAACCGCTTCACAAGATTTTCGGAGGCTCCCTGTAACATAACTGCCCTTCTATTCCTAGCCTCTGAGCCAATGGCAGTCCCCTGACACCCACATTTACCATATCCGTATTAACACATAAATATTCCCTCGGCCCAAGACATTCATGGCGTACATTATGAACATGTGCATGTGCTCACTGTATCCATGCTCTTTTGGTAGAGTCATTGCAAAACCTTTCTGTTTCTGAGTTTTAAGTTTAATTTTCCCGTAATGCTTCATCCCTCCCAATCTTCCACTAGCATCTAAAAGTGAAAACAGAAAAAGTATCACTGCATTCCCCCTTGTGTGTATTCGGACAAAAGAGCTATCACAACATTGCTGATCATGCTGATTCCAGCCGCTGTCCGTAACAAGTCCCACCTTTTAAAGTGATGATGATCATAATTAACAATAGTGCATTAATCTCCCTGGAGTTTCCCATGCCCTGCATCTTGTGTGCTCCCTTGTACATAACCACCTGGGCTGCTTTGCAGATGTAATTGTTAAAGCACACTCAAGAGTGTTGTAGTAAATAGAAAGCTCATGGATTTCTGGAATACTGTCTGATACCTTTTTGCGATTACAATTCCACAACAAAGAACGAGACATATGTTGGAATCAATCCAGCAAGCATGGCTTCTGGGTAAGTTCCACATGCCTGGAATCCATAGGGGCCCGCCACTGCAGTGCTTGATGGGCTGCATTCATTGTTGATTGTAAAAAGATGTGCACTATTTTCACATGGGGGTAGGATGAGCATGGGGGGGGGAGTTAGCTATTTTGACTTTGGAGATTAAAAAAACACACCATAAGAGCACGGAATACATTGCATCTGAGGAAGAAAACAAAAGAGACAAAAACAGCATCAATCTATATATCCACAGGGAGACAATGAGTAGTGCAATAAAAAAAACCTCTTTCCTAATAAACTGACTCAGACCAGGCCTGAAGTTTCTGAAATCCCCCTTTTGGATCTGTGCTGGAGCAGAGCTAATAAAAGAAAACATCTCTCTCATATATGAAATAAATATATATGGTGGTCATTTTAAACTTTCTACTAGGTTTAATGGGCCTACTGAAGGATTTTTTAAAAGTTCAGATTTGTTTTGAACTGCTGTTCACAAATATATATATATATAGAGAGAGAGAGAGAGAGAGAGGGAGGGAGGGAGAGAGAGTTCGTGCCTGATACATTTTTGTTCTGATTTCTAAAGCTCCCATGGCTGCTTTTCTTTTGCATCGGCAGCCATCATATTTCCTGGAAGCCTGGAAATCTTTCACCCCTCAGCTGCTTATTCTCCAATGGAGACATCACTGAGAGCTAAAACACATGATATGGGAAGTATGAGGTGCAATTTTGGGGATTGTACAATTCAAACTGTAGATTAATGGCAACTGTGGGAATAATCTATATTTTTTAAAACCCTCCCAGCATTTAAAATAATAATAATAATAATAATAATAATAATAAGCGTAGTGATCAGACCATGGCACCTTCATCGAAGGAAACATGATCACATCTATACTGACGCCAAAGATCAAATCCAGCGTGTGGCCTGCTTGATGTGTGGGGCCCGAAACAAACTGGGAGAGCCCTAGTGTCACCATGGAAGACACCAGGTCCAGAGCCTGTGAGGAGGGAGTGGCATCAGCATGGATGTTGAAGTCCCCCAATACCAATAGGTTAGGGAACTCCAAGGCCCAGCCGGCCACCACCTCCAGCAGGCCTGACAGGGTGGCTGCTGGTGCGCTTGCCATAGTGGGGGGAATGTTGACCATTGTGCCTGCTTGTTCTGCTGCCCAGGTGTTAATTGTTGATGGACAACTTCAGTGTCCAAGCAGTCTCTTCTTAAATCCTATGCTGTTTAACATCTCAAACTGGATTAGCATTATTGTGCCAGGATGAGCAGGTAAATCCTTTAGACCTGTATCATTTTCCCATTTTAAATGGTGCCCCCAGATCCTATTCCTATCCCCCCTTGGGAAAAACATGCATCTATGGTTATTTTTCATCCGAAGGGCAAATAGTAATGTCTCTGGGGGAAAGTTAGACTGGAGAAAGGCGTGGGGAGGAAATAGTTATGCACTTTTACAACATTTCCACAGTACTGCTGATACTATCTGATGCTTTCAGTTCCCTCCTTCATTTTTAAAGGAAACTAAAAGCAGATTCAAAGCCTTTAATCTGGATTTTCTATAGTCATCTGTAATGAAAATATCAAGCTGACATTGGTGGGAATGTAGATTTGGCTGTCTCTTCCATGTAGTAGCTGGCATTATTAACAACATTAGCACAGCACAAATGGTGAAAAAGAGGATCAAAGGTGTTTCACGCTCCCTTATGTGAAGTCCAGGCTTTGGCAAGAACTGGGGTTTGGGCAAGTGGAATACTAAAGCATTTACAAGCTGTTAGAATTTATGTTTAATTCTCTTGGGGGTCTGGAGGGGAGAGCATGCTCCTAAGCATTACGAGGCCTAACGAAATAATTTTTCAGGCTGATCATACTCAGTCAACAGTGTCAGTCACTGTAAATGTTTCCAAAAGTACATTCTATTCAAGCCTCAAGAAACATCTTGGCATCTACTACCACCTACTAATTGCTACCTGTATTCCTCCTTCTCGGCAAGAGTTCGGTACAGATTTTCTGACACCCAGAATACTGTTTATTTGCACTCATCAGGCTTTCAGAGTGTGACATAAAATCATTGTAACGTAATACATTATTTAACATGTTTTCCAACTGGAAAAGATGAAGTGATGGGTTGTCACTGAGCATTTTGGAAAAGGAAAAGAGAATATTTGGTCTGAGGCTATTCACCCTGCTAGGACAGTGGGCAAAGCCAAACTAGTACAGGAATCAACCAAACTAGAGGAAAATCCAGCACTTTTCTGCCCCATTTATTTCAACACAGCAGAATTAAGCATGCTTTTTACCCCTCTCATTGAAATAAGTGGGGGGAAATGTGGCTGGATTGTGACTTTCCATTGGGAGTTAAGACCAATTCATAGACAAGGCCAACCATGTAGCCAGCTTGTTTGTCAGGTGACTATTGAGATGGATGAGCTCTCCCAAGCTCCCCTCAGATTAACTCAGAAATGACCCAAGGTCTTCAGGGGGTAAAGAGTAGAAAAAGCATGGAACATACTGGGGAGCCAGTTGGAAACTTGTAAAACTGATACACATACACACACACCCTGCAAAATTTCCAGGGAGATATATAAAGAGGTTCATATAAGATAAGAGTACCAATGGCTACTAGACATGATGGTCATGTATGGCCAGTTGGAGAGTGCTGTTGTGCTCATCTTATGCTTGTGGGGCTTTCCATGGGCATCCATGGAAATATATATAAGCATTGCAGAGGGTTGGACTGGATGAACCTTGGGATACCTTCCAACTCTATAGTTCTATGATTCTGAGATCTGGTTGTCCACTGTGACAACACAGTGCTGGACTAAATGGGTCTTTGGTCTGAACCAACAGCAAGGCTCTTCTTTTGGCTGCAGGGGCAGGAGAAACTAGGCTGGGAAAGAGAAGTACATCCCTCATCATGCTCTATGTGTCTCCACAAGGGTCTGTCTCCTTCCTTCTGTGCTCACAGGAGACTTTGAGAACATACCATACATGGGTATGCATGCAAAGGATCAGAGAGTCAGCTAATACTGGGCTTGCATGTGTACACAGTAGGTGCATTTCTAGTGTCTGTTCTCATGGTTTGCTGAATACAGTTCTGTCCCTCACCTCCATGCATATTACATCACTCCATATTGACTATCAGAGAAGGGCCCGAGTGTTGATACAGGCGTTTATTTGCTGCATGCACAGAGATGCACGCTTACTGTAAAATGGGCTCACAGAGTCATTAGTTCTCAGCAAGTAGTGACAAAATGGAGCACAGGGCAGGAAAAAGTAAAATAGCAAGCCAGGAATGGCCTGTTCCTCCCTCCTGGAGCAGAATTAGACCTTTTTCCGTTAAGCAGATTATTTGGGAAGTAACTGGGCTGTTGCTTAATCAGGGGCCTTATGAAAACTGCTTCTGAAAAGGAATCTATGGATTTGGCATAGCAGGTCTAGCCAAGGAGATGGGCTTGAGTCGTACCAAAATCGCAGTGGAGCTAAATTAAATATGGCCCATAGGGTGTTTGTAAGGAAATAATTAGAGGCTTTCATTTTTTGTTCCAAAGGCAGAAACTCTGTACCCCTGACCTACTTAGACTCTTGTAATTGAGCTTTTTGAAGTATACTTGTAAGAGTTCTGCTTTCTGCATCCATTCTTAGAGTCGCTCGTGTGGAAAATGAATAAAGAGGCCCTGAATTACTACTACGATGAATTCCTGGCTTTTATTCAAACAACTGTTTGAGAGTACTTTTGCAATATATCCCCCAAGCTCAGTATGTAACCGAGTGGAATTTGACCTACAATCTTGAAACTACAATTCTATTATGGCACTTTAGAGCTTTGAAAAATGCCTGCTTCCTTGGTATCCTACCTGGCAGAAACACATTACCCAAAGGATGAACCTGCAGCAGTGCCTAGAAATAAGGTGAAGTTTTGCTCTGGCCAAATTTGCTGTTTTACAAAAGTTTTGTTCTTGGTCTTCAATAGCTGGGAATAGGCATCCTCCCGAATACAATTTTTCAAAATGCTGTCTACACGTTCGCTAAACTTGCAGAGCAAGCAAACAAAAATACTTTATTCATAAGTGTGGTTTGACTGTGAGGTTCGCCATTGGCTGCTATTGTTATTTCTGATCTGCACCTTGGTTTCCTCTCAGACTCCAGCAGGTGGCCTTGAAGAAGGAACTTTCTCTGAGCTTCAGCTCTCATAAAGCAATATGAGGTGAATAACACTGACCCACCTTACAGGGTTGTTGTAAGAAATACCAAGATAATTTAAGTGATCACTTTGTACACTAAAGCATTATTACTTAAAGTATTTTTGCTATTCTTCAGAGAACCAAGGAGGCAATCGTCATAATACTCATGATACTCCTACTCCCATTTATAATTTATTTTTATACCCTGTCAATCTGACCAGGTTGCCCCAGTCACTCTGGGCAACTTCCAGCAGAAATGTTGTTGTTGCTGCTGCTGTTGCTATCTCAGGGTGGTTCACAGTTTAAAATCAAAATATAAAACCACAAAATACAGGAAACAGCATCAAACATTAAAAGCTTCCTGAAACAGAGCTGCCTTCAGATGTTTCCAAAAATGTATATAGTTTAACTCTTTGACATCTGCCTGGAGGGCATTCCACAGGGAGGATATGACTACCAACACAGTCTTCTGCCTGGTTCCCTCTAGTTTAACTTCTCATAGTGAGGGAACTGCCAGAAGGCCCTCAGTGCTGGACTCAGCGTCTGGGCTGGACAACGTGGGTGGAGACACTCCTTCAGGTATACAGGGCAGAAGCCATATAGGGCTTTTAAAGTCAACACCAACAATTTGAATTGTGCTTGGAAGCATACTGGGAGCCAATGTTGATCTTCTAGGACCAGTGTTATGTAGTCTCAGTGGCTGCTCCCAGTCACCAGTCTAGCAGCTACATTCTGGATAAATTGCTTTTCATATCCAGGGACTCAACATGCTATGCTGTTTTTTATCTTTATCATACAAACAGCTAAGGCAGTTCTTAGAGTGCAGTAGCAAGATAAACTTGCAGTATAGTACATTTTCTACTAGAGAACCTCATGTGTTTATGTTCATCTGTATGTAAATACAATAGCATATCCAGAACCTTGCCATTCATTTCATTGGGACTTGCCAGTGACCTTTTCTTTTGATATAGAAAAATGTTTTGAGCTCTGACCTACAGCATATAATAAAGTATCTCAACATTTCAAAATCTGCAAGAGTTTGCTTCTATGATCATTGGTGTTGAGGATCAAACCCTTTAAATTGTTTCAGTATCTGTGCATCTAGTGAATTTAGTGTTTGAGATAAGATCAAGAACATCACAGTAACTTGGAACGGGACCTTGACTGTGACTGCCCCTTTTCTACATTCCTGTCAAGATATGACAGGTACCCACTACCTGCAGTTTCTGGAAACAATGGGAGTTGGTGGGTTGCTAGCAGCAACCACCACTGATTTTTTCGAAACATGATCTTATATCGCCTCCTTCTTTGACAGTATTCATTTGAAAAGTTTCATCATATTCTAGGCACCCATTCGTGTGAATATGCAAAAGGCTTTAACAATAGGTTTGAATTATTTAAATGTTCTGCATTCCCAAACCCCTGTCATTCAGGGCAGCTTTGCATCCCCTGAAGTTTTATGATTTACTCACAGAAATATCCCCATGTTGATGTTGGTGGCATGGGGATCTGTGCTCCAAAGGCACTTGTGTTCTTGAGGAAAATGCAAATTACTTGCACATTTAGAATTCAGGATTAGGCCTCATCAGTAAATCTTAGACCGCAGGCCAAAGCACACCAGTGCACCATAAGGAGACTGCTGTTGTGCTGTGAGAAATGATTTTTTCTTTTTAAAATGAAGGCATCTGAGTGCTCAAAGTACATAGGCCTTCAGATGAGCTTTTGCCCACTGCATCTCTGCACAGTTTTGTGCTCAGGCTTTGCTTATGTCCCCGTCATTCCCTGCTGGGGCTAGGCAGCTCTACCACATCTTTGCACTAGATGTGATGAGGTAACATAAAGACGTTCAGTGCAAGGATACAGCACGATTAGCTTCCCATGAAGCAGACATGCTCAGAACTCTCCCAGAAACATGGGTAGGTTTCTTTTACTCTGTACACTAAACCTTTTGAGCCAGAAGAGTGACAAGCCTTCCTTCAGAAAGTTTGGGAAACTCTGACCTGAATTAATTGTCTTGTGGTCAGCAGCAGGGGTTGGGACTTGTCAAAGCTCCTTGACCTGGCCTAGTGCCCCAAACTGACCAGGGATGTTACAAGGACCTCCCATTTCTTAGCATGAAGAACTCTGAAAAAACAAAGCAGTGGCTTTTTCATACTCAATTTAGCCACTCTGGCATTGTAGTTCATTTGGAAGGGGACAAATGAGGTGGGCTGTGATGAGGGGGAGGAGAAAAGGAGCGGCAGTTGGGTGGTGGTGTAACAGCTAAAGGACATACATAATTCTGCAGGCAATCCTGAATTACACACCTCTTGTTGTTTAGACATCCTTTGCTTATATGATGCATCATATAAGCATACCAATGAAAGGTTTCTCTCAAGTCCAAAGTACTAGTACTAGTCTCTGAGTATCTGAGAGCAGTATTTGGCTCTAAGTTGTCCTTTAGGCAGGAATGTCAAAAATGGCCATAGTTATTAAAGCAGAATTTAAATGAAAAAGCTTGAAGAGGTCCAGCATGCCTTCTCTTCATGGTTTAATGTGCCCTGCCAAACTCCCGGCTACTAAAATTTGAGCCGTCAGCCTCCCATTGTAATTCATTCATTTATTTAAAAGGTTAGTATGGCTGCAGAAAAGTGATAAAGTACCTTAAACCAGGGAGCCAGGAAGGGTAGTTGCATGTTCCAACCAGAGTTAAAGTTCCTCAGTCTATTTCGACTTTGAGTCCTGCATCTCCAGAGGATACATAACGAGGGGGGAAAGGGAAAGCATTTTCCCAACAGCAGAATATCCAGAAAAATAATTTCTCATTGGATTATTTTGGGAGCACTCAAAGGCATTTTCTTCCAGTCTTGTAGGACTATTGCAATGAAGCCCTGGAATATCTGGGAGTAATATTGTCACGTAATCTTCATGAAGTTTGTTATTTGCTGTGACAGTTGCCATTCCTAGTTGCAAACAACTTCTGCACATTTTTTTTCGTGCTTAGGGGCCATTATGGCTGATGCATGGCTACTTGAACAGTAGGATAAGGTTTTAATATAATATTTTAACCTTCCCTGGATCAAGGAATTAGAGGGGGCTCAGACATCATACAGCCTCACCCTGCCCATAAACTCAAAACCACATTATCAGAAATTTATAAGATATAACAAAAACTAATCTATATGAAACTATGCCCCTATGTTGCGCTCCTCTGAGGTCTGTTCTAGGTGGCTGTCTAGTTGGCTTAATGATAACAGAGGCCATGGGTGTTTGGGGAAGAATTGCTGCTGGTTGGGCTTCTGAGTCCATGCTATCACTGTACCTCTCTGTGTTATGACAGCTTGCCTGCTTTCTAGGCAGAATATATCAGCAAAGATTAGCACTGGGAGTAAGGTGGGGTGTGGGAGTTTTGGGTTTGCCATGTGGTTGGCTGGCATTGCTGTACATGACATTTGTGTTATATATATATACCTGGTTTTATTGCAGGTAAGGGGCGTATGTGTACATTGGTGGCTGACTGAACCAATATTAAGGCAGAGCAGTTTCGATAGGGGTCATTCCGAGCACAGAGAACAGCTTAGCAGGAGACACAAGAGATTAGAAGTGAAAGACCAAAGTACAATTTTAAGTTGAATTGTTCTGATGGCAGACTGCTGCAATTTTCCTCATGAAGCCAATAGGAGTTATGTGAGAATGTGAGGACTAGCCTTCTGTTGCAATCAGGCTGGTTTTCTACCAGTTTCAATTTCCTTCTTACACATGAAAAGAAAAAATTAAGCTGTCAAACACAAGCTATTAAAATGTAGGAGCTAAGAGTAAAAGGCCTCCATGACACGGCCTGCGTTCTGTGCCCCTGTTTTCTGTTGAGTTTACCTGCTTCCCTGATCAGAGCAGCAGAAGTGCTAATCTCACACTTTCAGAATCATGCTGGCCTGGCAGGTGTTTGGAGTGGATAGAGATGAAAATATACCATTGCAGCTGATGTGGGGTCATTGGGACATGATAATCCCCAAAGGCTTATACTGAACATTATAATTTGTGACACTGAAATTCAGCAGGGTGTGAAGGTACCTGCTGTATGAGCCAACTCTCCAGAGGCTAAAAATAAAGTAACAAGTGAGAAATGCTCCGAGGTCAGACCTCATGCCAAGAATCTGCTACTTCAGCCAGATGATATTGCCTGCAGTTCTGTGCTGGAGTTAGTTTTCCTTCCCTATGGAAAGAAAAAAAGTAAATATTACTTTTAACTTTACAGTCCTGGCTGTGGATGGCGATGGAAATAATATTATTTCATGCTTTGGCAATTATATTTTGCAAATCTGGGCTTCCAGTATTTTACCTATTAGTTCAAGTCAGTGGTTAACAGTAGGAATTATATTTGCCTCTAAACATCTGTGCAGATGTGTGTGTGTTATGTGACTTGTCTTGATTGCTGTGTTTCACTTTCCTACCACGAACAGGTGCCTGTACGTCAGCACTCATGTATGCTTCAGCCTTTATCATATTGAGAGCCATACGCTTGGATTGCATGTCTGTTCTGTGATGATAGCCTTCATAGCAGGATAGAGAATAAAGCCCTTACAGCAAACCCTTCCCTAGGATGTGGTGATGAGAGCACCCAACTAAAGAAGTTTGAAAACAATTTCACAACACCATAGGCATGGATGAAAGTCATCATGAAAAACATGCCCACTTCACTTTGACTCAGTTCTGATTTTAACCCACAATAGCAATTGCGAGTACAGAATCATAGGTTGGCATTTTCTCTGGTTAGATATGGTTTCCATTTCACATTCTAGATTGGTGAAAAGTTTGTGCTGCTAATTAAACTTGCATTTACAAAGCTGACCAGGTTTCCAACAATTGTAATTGCTCTGTTCCAACAAGCATGACTTCCCCCCCAATTCACTTCTGGGAAAGTTTCGTATGGGAGGAAGCTGGCAACTACTGCCCAGTGTGCCTGGGGTGTCTTTGCTTTTATGTGCACCACTGAACAGTTGGGGCATTGCTGTCAGGTTTGACAGCACTGCTAACCCCTCTCCCCACAGGTGATCAGCAGTAATTTGGTCTTGCATGTGGCACTGAATGTGTAGCTCACGGTTGCATATCAGTTTCTCTGAACTGCTACTATTGGGTAATGTTGGTTAATTGCTATTCATGCTCACTTGCAAGGATAATTTTAAATAGATCTACTAAACAGAATGTTTTTTTTTTTTAATTTCTGGTTGGCATATGCTATTCTTATATTAATATATCAACTTTTTTTGCATCATGATCTCTTTCTTTTATTGGTAGGTGTCAACATTCCAGAATCTCCAACAAATATTCCTCCACGTTCTTTGGATTTTACTGCTTGGAATTTGTCCTGGGTCATGAGAGATTCCTACCCTTCCTTTGTTCCCAGAGGGCGGCACTGTAAGTACATCCATCTTACATTCCCAGTAATTTGGAAATGATCCGATGTTAAAATAAATGACCACCTAGATAAGTTTTCAAAGATGGTGTTTCCTAAAATAACGCCACATCATAAATGATTTCAGGTGATCATCCAGTGTTCTGTTAACTTAAGGATGAGCTCACACCTTAGTGTATTCATTTGATAACCTTGTTACTCACTCATATGAAAACTGCCATTTTTTTTGTTTGTTTGTAGAATTTATTAGCAACAGATTTTTGGCATGGTAACATACAGAAATTATGCATTACAACATTAACAGTTTCAAGTAACACATAGCCCTAATGATAAACAAATAAGTTTAATATGTTTTAAAAACTTTTTAAAAAATACACAAAAATAGTAGCATGAAAATAGCTGCTTCAAATGAGTTAGTGACCGAAGTAGTGTGTTAAAAATGCCTTGACAAATAGGAGAGTCTTAACCATCCAGCAAAAGACAAGTAGTGACTCTACCTGGAAATCATCTTTCAAAAAGATATCCCACAAAATGCCCTACTCTGAGCACTACTGATTTCAGCTGGCAAATAGATAAATGAGCAAGGGTTCAGTTGCAATTCTTTAGGCACAGGGAGGTTTATATGGGTGAAACTGGTCATATGTTATTCCTGCAATGTAGGGGGTTGACCTAGATGTACCTTCTAACTCTACAATTCCATGATGAGTCGTTTGTACCATTTCTTCCATAACCCCAAACCAGTTCCAAAAATGGGAGCCACATTGTGAGAGGATTAACCTTATCATCATATACTAACAATCATCCATCAGTGCTCAACCTGAATTTGTATGCATTGAGAAAAGGGGTAATGTTAGCAAAACACACACTCTGACCTGCTGTGCTACTGAATACATCCTTCCTTGTTTTGCTTTAGATTAGGATGGGCAATTTCTGACCTTTTATATCTTGTGGTCTACAAGTCCCTATTGGAGATTCATTCTCCGTGTCTGCAGTCATGGGATTGTTGTCTATCACATGATGGTGAATGTTTTCATTCCACAGTGTGGGAAGTGGTGGAGACAGGATGTTTTGATGTTACTGTGTTCCGTGAAGTGGGACTATTGTCCTTTCCCCCCCCCTCTCTTTGCTGTCTGATGAGAAAGAGGAAGGAGCTAAGCCAGAATTTTCCAAGTGTATTATATGTAAATAAACGTAGATTAGCCAAATGCTGAGCTACTGAGTTCTGTTACGCAAAATGCGAATACTCTGCGGATCCCTGAGTGTGCTAATGCCTTTTGGCATCAGTCACTGTGATGTTCGGGCAGAGGAAAGCTTTTGAAGCTCCCGAACGACCAACCAGGAGGGAGAGAACATGCCAGCCGCGCATGTGTCTCTGCCTGGGTCCTACACGAGAATAGGACACTCCTAACAGTCCCATCATACCTGACCACTCATCATGCTGGCTGGGAGTTGGGAGTCCAACAGCATATGGAGGGTCACAGGTTCCCCTTTGCTGATTTATACAGTGATTTAATTTCACTGCAGTTTCTTCTTGGGAGAATTACTACTGCAGTACAATATTAGCACATTGTAGAAGGAATACTAGGTATCAAAATAAAATAAAAAAAATGGAGGGGGGGCACACTTTTGACAGTTTATATCAAATTAGGCCATGGCAAGATCCCCAGGAATTATAGTGTGGAAAAACATGACATAGCCGAAGTATAAACCAACACAGTGGTTTTCTGCTTTTGCCACTAAATTATGAATTATGAATCTGAATTGTACCATTAGACTGATTCTGAGAGGACATTTGGGCTACCAGCAATTAGCAGTGGGACTGATGTGTTCTAAACCAATGTCTTTCTGGCTCACTGTTCTGTGAAGTTTCCTGGCTTCCCATATGGCAATATTGGAAATGGACATTTCACATAGTTGTTCCCTTCAGAATTTTCATTAGTCTTCACTGCCTTAAAAAGAATCCTATTATGTATTATTTTTTGTTGATAGTGAGCCATTTTGGAAGCTTGTTGTTAGCTGGAAAGGTGGGATAAATATATATAGAGAGAACAACCTTTCCGTCCCTAGCTACTACTGTAAGTATATGTAGCTGAAACAATCCCATATCCTACCTCCGATTCCCTCCCCTTCCTTTGTTACTTTTTAAATGTCTATTATTAGACTGTAAGATCCTTAGGGAAGGGGACTCTCAAAGTACCATATTGAAGGCATTACAGTATATTCATAAAAAATAACTAAAATACCGAATGTTGGAAATTACCTTAAGATGTTTGCAAAGGGTGGTATGAAAGCATTTTAAATCAATAAAAATTAAAACAAATATATCTTGTGTTAGGACAGGCAACCCTAATGAACAGCCTATTCAAATGGCAATATAGCTAGGTCTGTTTGTGGGTCGGGTACCACTTGTCTGTGTTTAAAGGAAGGGCCATAGCTCAGTGGTTGAGCATCTGCTTTGCACATAGAAAGTCTTAGGTTCAATCCCTGGCAACTCCTGGTGGAACTGGGAGAGAAATCCCAATCAGTGTAGACAACACAGAGCAGATGCACCAGTTGCCTGACTCTGTACAAGGCAGCATCCTTGGTTCCTGCACTGACATAATTGTAATGGACAAAGCAGGAGAAATTGCAGACACTTCAAATGGTATGATGATGATGTAATTATTGCAAAACCTGCCATCACTGGTTTGTTGAAAACACCAGTCTGGTAGCCAACTGCAAAAGGGCATGTGAGTCACTGGCGCCATCTTTTAACTGATGTTTGGCGTCTGACTTCACTATGGAGTCAGTATGGATTTTATTATAATGGTTTCTTTCAGAGTAATATGGGTCCTGCATAGGCATTCTTGCAGTCCTTGTAGCTTCCGGAAAGGCTATATTCAGCATTCCTTTTGGAAGATGAAGGAGGATGAATCTATTGCCAGCCTCTTGTGGGAACAGATGAGGTGGAAAAAGGCTAATAAGATTTACTCACCCCAAGCCTCTAATTATCTGCTTGAGGAAAAAGTTTGACCTACGTGTGTGAAGGCATCACATATTTCTCTAAATTTATGCCTTAGCCTTTTATGTTGTACAGTACACATTTGTTCAAATGGCAGAGAATATATGCTCCCTGCTTTTGTATCCACCTGAACAATGAGAACCCTCTAGTTTCGTCTTAGGCTAACATATTTTTCTTCTTCTTGTGCCTTCTAATATATTAATCATTTCATCCAGCAGAAAACATTTGGTTTAGAAGTTTAAATAAAGTTTAAACCCTAACATAACTCCATTTGTTGTATTAGCATGTACATAAATGAATATTGCCCCATTAATGCACACACATTGCCATTTTGCAGATTTTAAAACTGAGCTAAAGTGCAGCTAAACTATTTGTTTAAGGCCTTTCAAACCTCACAGGCCTCTTTTTCTAAAGATCTCTCCACTCCCATATAAGGAATGAATTTCATTCATTTCCTAACAGTTCACAGCCTTGTTGCCTGATTAAGATTACAAGTGTGTGTTAATAAAAACTTCTATTAAAACTTTGTTTGCCTAATAGTCTGATGGGACCCTTCTAATTAAGTGACTGGCACTGCTGAAGTGAGGAAATATTAGTCTTCTTAATTATTTTTTTCCTTGTTCTGTTAATTGATTGAAAGCTGAAATAAATTATTTTTATAGTATTCCCCCTCCCCTGCAACACGCACACACACACACACACACACACACACAGGAGAAGGGAAACGTTGAATGCTTGAGTCTTGACTGCATTTCTAAAACTGCATATTATAGTCACAAGAGAAAGTCATCAGCTTCTTTGAAACTGCAGCAGGAATGATATAGTAACAGGTGTTTAGGCACTCCTCACTGTTTATTGTTAATACCACCTATTTCCATTAGTGGATGAATAACTGATGTTGATTACTGGTCATGTCAGTCAAAACACAGCTTCTTTATTCAGTATCACCTTCCTTCTAATGCCAGACTTGAACAGCCCATTGTCTATCAGTTTGGAAGTGAAATAGGGCTGTGCAAAAGTTAAAGTAGTGGTTTGTGCATATGCAGTAGCACCTGTAGCTCTACAGAAGCATATCAGTTTAGAAGTTAAAAGGAAGAAGGAGCAGGAAAGAGCTATGCGTTCCAGAATCTGAATGGTGAGAATGATTGAGCCATCAAACACTGAGAATTTCGAGGGCAAGGATGGAGGGTTGAGAGAACTAGCCTGTTTGAGCCCCTAAGATGTTATAGAAACCTACAGGGAGGATTGCTTTTATTTTATTTATTTAAATAATTTTTATCCCACCCCCACCCAGAGCAGTTTACAGAAAGTTTTTTTAAAAAATCTTCCTCTCTGGCTTACAATATAAAAATACACAACACAAAAAGAAAATGGATTAGGAGGAAAGAAGAAATAGGCAAACTTGAGGACAAGTTTATGTTCAAGGGTCTGTGTGACATGAAGTTAAAAAACACTCCTCCCAAACCAGTCTGGAACAGGAGTCTTATGGCATTGGTCAGAGCTTTTGAGGGGAGGTTTCAGGAAGAGAGGGGGGGAATCTTTACCATTTCAGAAGTGTACCCCAGCCCAGCAGCCAGTGTGGTGTAGTGGTTAAGAGCAGTGGACTCGTAATCTGGTGAACTGGGTTTGTCTCTCTGCTCCTCCACATGCAGCTGCTGGGTGACCTTGGGCCAGTCACACTTCTGTGAAGTCTCTCAGCCTCACTCACCTCACAAAGTGTTTGTTGTGGGGAAGGAAGGGAAAGGAGAATGTTAGCTGCTTTGAGACTTCTTAGGGTAGTGATAAAGTGGGGTATCAAATCCAAACTCTTCTTCTTCTTTTTCTGGGGGTACTCAAGGGCACGCAGAACACCTTTTTTTCTAGAAGAAAAGCACTGTTTAAAAGTGTGGCAATTACTGTAACAACTTCATGGTGTATACTGGCACCTTTTTTTTCTAGAAGAAAAGCACTGCCAGTAGAAATATAGGGCTAGGCACATAACTTGCCTGTAAGTCAGAGCTTTCCAAACTGTGTGTCGCGGCAGTGTGTACGTGTGTCGCACAAACACTCCTGGGGCTGTAAAGGGGTTAGTTTAACCTCCGGTGTGCTAGTAAAACTGAATTACTGTGTTGCAAAATGATGCCAGTCTAAAAGGTGTTCACCAACATGAAAAGGCTGGGAAAACTCTGCTGCAAGTATACTTAGGACTTGAGATGTGATGGCATCATCTAGACTGACCAAACTGTGCCGTTCCCCAAGATTATAACGGATGCACTTTGTTTTACTCAAGGCAAGGCAACATATAGTCAGTAAGTTTTCCGCTATTGCCTACCCCTTCTTTCAAAGCCAATCCAAATTCCATTGAGGTCATTAAAGGCACTCAATTAATTTCAGTTGGCTTACGGCCAGGTTCCCAGTTCTTAGAATGATTTCCTCACTGGCCTGTTGCACTTACTCCTGCTCATATTGGCAAGTGCTTGAGATCTTGAAGCCAAGAGCTTCTTAAACATTCTCTCAGTATTGACTTAATGTTGCATCTCCAGTTTCCATTGCTGATAGTACTCTAACTTGAGGCTTACATGATGCTCAGCACCCAGCCTTGTATTTTACTTCTTGGCTCAGCTGAGGTAATTATTAATCCACTCTGCTGTAAAATTATTCATAAAATGATAAATGATGCAATGCTATGCCAGTGCTTAGTATAGCTAAGACAAATTGACCATTCCATATATATGATCCAAGTTCAGGTATCTACATGTGGACCAATGCCCAGTACTGAGAAACCTTTTGAGAAGATTGTGAAATTTGTTTCTTTCTGAATGCATCCGCCACTTTTCTCATATCTGTGTTCTGCAACTGTGGTGAACTTTGCATTGCATGACACGGGTTGACCTTATCACTCAATTTGATTTGTTTTTAGAATGCGTTACTATTAATTTACCATTGCCATTTTTTGTGGTTTATTGCTGTTTTTAATTGATATTGTATTTGTTTGTTTGTCATTTTTATTTATTAAATTTATATACCGCCCTATAAGGTAAAGGTAAAGGACCCCTGGACAGTTAACTCCAGTCAAAGGTGACTCTGGGGTTGCGGCTCTCATCTCGCTTTCAGGCCGAGGGAGCCAGTGTTTGTCCATAGACAGCATTCCGGGTCATGTGGCCAGCATGACTAAACTGCTCTGGCGCAGCGGAACACCGTGACAGAAACCAGAGTGCACGTAAACACCAGTTACCTTCCTGCCGCAGCAGTACCTATTTATCTACTTGCACTGACATGCTTTCGAATTGCTAGGTTGGCAGGAGCTGGGACAGGGCAACAGGAGCTCACTCCGTTGCGGGGATTCGAATCGCCGACCTTCCAATTGGCAAGCCCAAGAGGCTCATAGATCTCAAGGCAGTTCACAACATCTTATATCCTGTCCTACCTTCAAAGAGCCTAAGAAGGAACACATGAGAATATCACAGTTTATCCTTATCCTTAAAAGTTTTTTTTTTTTTTTTTTTGTAAAAAAAGGTTCATCTGAGAGATAGTGCCTGGCTTAGCTGACTCAGTGACTGTACTCTCATGACCTCCTGTACTCACTGAGGCAAACAGAAGCAGTAATCCCTTTCCTGCTCTTTTAGGCCTGTAGCCAATATCCACTCTAGTACATGTAGGAATGGTTGAGCGACTCAATATTTTTGAATTCCTATAGGTACTGAATTGATCTACATATCACAGACTAATGTGCAGATAGTTATCCGCCAGCTTTTGTACTTCTCAAACGTTCTGATATAGTTCTCAGCTAAAGGGAAAGTATCAACGTGCATTTTTTAAAAAGGTATATTTAGAAGCAATGTGTTTAGAGAAGCATATTTTGAGAGAAAATATGCAAATAACTGAATTTACATGTGGATTTAAAAAGAAAATTACAAGTTAAGGAAGGAACAGGATGGAGTAGACTCACTGTGAACCCATGCAAAGGTGACACACACCAGCAAACTGTCTTATATCAAATTAGGGCATTGGTCCTTCAAAGCCAGCACTGACTGACAGCAGTTTTCCAGGATTTCAGACGTGTTCATCTCATGTGCTCAGACAACCCAGACCTTCGAATTTTCAGTTAATACCCAAAAGATTGAGTGCAGGTTTTTAAAGGCTGAGCTCCTCTTTAGACTTCAAGGCTGTTTTCCTCCACAAAAGCTATTGAGCATCTTCCATTGCAGCTTTACAGATCTATAGAATTAAAGCTGAACTCTGGAACTCCCTGCCACAAAAAAAAATTACTGTGGCAAAGAATTTAGCCATTTTTAAATAAAGATTAGATATCCATAGAAAATGATGTCAGTAATTGGCAGCTGATTATTCTAATCTCCACTTTCATCTGTCACAATTTCATTTCATTTCATTTATTTTTTTCTACTGACTTTGCCCTTGCACTACCACTTTGTGACCAGTGAACCTAAGTAATTTTTAGCCTTCTCAAAAGTACCCTGGATCAGAATTCCTGATCTTGATTAGAATGTGATTCTAGGATGAAAAAGAACCCTGGCCAAAGATACACCAGGCTGCAGGTGTTTTATTTGGACTAGTTTAGCAACATCTCAATGAAAAGCAAAGACACAGAATCACAGAATTGTACAGCTGGAAGGGACCCCAAGTGTCATCTAGTCCAACTCCCTACAATGCAGGAATTTCAATTAAATTTAAATCTTAAATAGTCATTTGTGAAAACCTCTGGTCCCAGTATATGTTAGAGCCAGGGCAAATTAACCCCTCTGCCTGAAAGGGACTAGGAAGAGATCGCCCCATCTCCATTCCTAGTGAATCTTCAGATGCACCTCTGAATTCTTTGCTGCGTGTATTCAGCTTGCCCATGCAGCTCCCAACCCAGGATTACTCCTTGACCCCAAGAGCAAACGTATCAATTATCCCACACCGAAATCAATGCTAGAAGTTGGATCACCCTTCCCAGATGTGTGGATCCCTGCCTTCCCATTCTAGGTCTCTGAAGATACATTCAATTACCAGAATGGGAAGAGTCAGGGAGCAGGATGCACCTCTGATACCACCTTCATGCACCTTCTTAGGGAGGTGGGAGAGGTATTGTCAAAAGGCAAAGAGGGAAGCTTTGAAACTGGCTTTGCTTTTGAAATTAGTAACTGGAAAATCAATATGTCACTTCCCTGTCATGAATTAAAAGCTTATGGGCATTATAAATTAAGTATATAGAGGTTAGCCAGTGTTAATAGAGGTCCCCAGGGCTCACCAAACAGTACTTCTCCCAAGAAAGCAATTTAAACACTGTCTCCTCCCTAATGCATATCCTTGAATATTTATTTAGCAGGACTTACTGTAGTAAAAATGTCTCAGCATTGTCCATACTGCTTGTATTTGTGGATTACACTTGCCCAGGCCAGTGTGAATTATAGGCCTAGCTTTGCTCCTTGCAGTAGTGAACATGGGCTATATATTGAAAAGGAGTATATGAATTCCCCTGGAATGGGAGCATGAGGTTGATCATGGGTCACATGCTTGTGGTTTCCCAGCAAACTCTACATACCCCAGAACAGCCAATAAAAATGCGAATGAAATGAAATCACAGCCTGATACTTGGAGTCTAGACATGCTGACCAAACAGCATGCCAGAACACGGGCACATCAGTATGCTCAGAGGCCTGTCCATTCAAAACACCACAGAACTAAAGTGTCAGATCTTGGCATTTGATTAGATCAGAAGGATTAGATCAGTGGTTATGAATTCGCTAAGTACTCTAGACCCCTGATTTTTCAAAAGTCAAACCATGGACCCCCTACTTTTGAAAATAGTGATATCTCTGTGGTAGTTTTCGTTATGTGAATGGAGCCACATTGCCCTCCAACATGTCACATGACTTGTGCAAGAGCATGGTTCCCCAAAATGTATGTTTTTGGGGTGCTGCAATCTTGTGTGAGAGTACAGGCCCCCCTAAACGGGATGTCCTGGACAGTTGATGGGTAAGTACCACGGACCCCTGGGTGGGTTATGCAGACCCCCTGGGATCTGCAGACCACTAATTAGGAACACTGGACTAGATGATTTGAGCTTTGTGCGTGTCGTTTCTCATTCTGCGCTGTGCACCCATTTCTCTTTTAAGAGATTCGCCTTTTCTCTCCCCTGCTCAATATTAACCATGGCAGTCGAGTCCTGAACATGTTTAGTAAATCCCACAGACCTCAACATTTTTTGTTCTTGAGTTTTGTGGTGGGTGGGTGCTTTTTGTTTTGTTAATGCATTTTGTGTTCTCGTTTTGTATTTCTATGCTGTGAATCATCCTGTGATCTCAGATGAAGAGTGGTACACAAATTTAATTAATTAAACAAACAAACAAACAAACAAACAAACAAGGTTTATGCCTTAGACTTATGCTAAAGATTGCAGCCTCAGTTTGATATAGAGATATATTCATTTCTAAAGAACAACTCAAAATGATTTCTGATGAATTGTGCTGGTAGACAGTTTGTGATAAATTGTCGCTTTTTTGTAGTTTCCTAAACTTTTGGTGTCTTTGTCAAAAGACTTGAAAAGGAAAGCCTTATGTTTTAGTGTAAATGGAAAATCTGGATTTGTGATTCACCGGACCATAGCAATTCCTCCCAAGGCTTTACGATCTGTGGATTTCATACAGCTGCTGCATAAACATATACTGATATAAATCTTTTGGAAATCTCACTGCACAAAGCTACTGAGTATGCACTGTAGTTACTTCCTAAAATTCCATATCTAGTCATATATTTTAGAGGTGGCATAAAAAGGAAAACTCTCCTGGTTTTTCTATTAAATTTAATTACTTTCCCTTACATATTTTCTTTCCCCAGATTGGAGGAAAAGGTGGCTTTTATTTAAACATGAAGAGCTTCAAAAGGCTGAATGCACCTCACACCACACCCAAGCTAAATAGCAAGTATTTGGCATACACTGAAACAGGACATTGTGGTGTTGCATTAGAAATGTTCCTCAACTTGTATAAATAGTAATTCTAATTATGAACAACTCACCACTCACTAGTGCTAAAAGAAATCATATGTTTTCTACAGTACATTTTTGTGACAGCAAACTAAAAAATGGTAGGAACAAAAGAATGGGCAGCTTACAAATGAGGTTATATACAGTATGTATAATCTGCACTTTGGCTGAATTGGGTTCCTAATCTTAGCTTCATCTGAGCTTTTAATTAAGAGTGTACCTTTAAGCTACATAAAGTAAATACAGTGCCTTTCAAAGGAAAATGTGTCCTGTTTGAAATCCCTTTCAAAGTTCCATGTATTGAGGATAGACTAGACCAGGAATATGGAGTATTAATCTTATGAGAATAATGAGATACTATGTACCAGACATTAGGCAGTAGTGATTTTGTCATTCCTTCTTTTGATTTTCCAGTATAGACCTGAACATTAAATGAAAGCACTGTCAAGAAAGACTAACATGACCAAATTAAAGCCTGTCTTACTGCAGCCTGCCTAGAAACATCAATTTTATGGATACCAAGTACAACTTAAGTGCCTGTTATTTTTATACGAAGCCAATTGAGGCTTCTCTGCTGGGGTGAATAACATATGCATGTGCAGGGGTGGCAATTTTCATTGGGTGTGGAATGAGTTTGAACCTCTTCTTCCCCTGTGGCATGGCCTTGATGGGGGTGGGAAGAGAAGCTAGTGCCCTCCCCAACAGCTGCTATTTAAACAGGTTTAGTAGGTGGTTGGTAAGAGTGGAATGGATGGTCCCTGAACAAACACTTTCCCTTTTATGAACCTTTCCGCTTACTAAGATATTTTCATGAGGCCCTCCTAGTTGTGTCGCAGTCTTGCAACGATCTAGATCAGCCATAGGCAACCTCGGGCCCTCCAGATGTTTTGGGACTACAACTCCCATCATCCCTGACCACCGGTCCCGTTAGCTAGGGATGATGGGAGTTGTAGTCTCAAAACATCTGGAGGGCCGAGTTTGCCTATGGCTGATCTAGAGGAGGGTCTTTTATGTGGCAGTCAGCTTGGGAAACAGTCGCCCCTCAGCCCAAAATCTGTTGAAAAGGACTGCGGCTTAAAGGTAAAATACAAATTAATATGGTGGGTGGCTGCAGTCTCACCAACACTATGTTTTGTGACTGGCTAGCCTATAGACACATTAAAAAAAACAAACAAACCAGGGGAGTCAGTGGAAGGGCAGGAGATCTGTGGCCTGGAACAAAAGATCTGGGGCCCTGGCCCCCCCCCCAGGTATTCCCTAACACCGCCCCTTTCTTTCCATGCTTCATTGCCTCCCTGCTCATCTCCTTTCAAACTTATCAGCCTAGCTGCTTTGTTACTTGTTGACTCATTTATTTGTTGGGCTCATTTACCTGCTTAGCTTCACCTCCTCCCAGTTCCTAGAATCATAGAGCTGGAAGGGACCCTGAGGCCACCCAAAAGCAGGACTGTCCACATGCTGGTTCCTACATATCACAGACTAAGGAGACAGTCAAATGTGAGCATGACACCATAGCTTAGGGCATAAGAAGTAATTCTGATATTAAGGAAAACCTAGCCCACACTGTTAGAAACTGTGTAGACTGAATGTGTGTGCGTGTGTGTGCGCATGCGCATGCAGGATTGTACCTACTTTCCTTAGTTGTGACTTATGGGTGTCTGTCAGTTCTGTGTGCACAGAGACTATGCATATATAATTTATTACATGCACAGGCTCTCCCCAAGCAACTAAGAACCCAGTTTTCCCCATTTATGTGGAGAGAACTTGTGCAGGTTGTACACATAACAGGGCTGCATGCACATGAAGCTGATAAATACATGGAGGTTCAGAGTAGGCATGGAGGGCATCTCGCACTGCTGCCACACATTTAGCCCACCTGCTTTGAAAAGAGCTAATCTCTCTCCTCGTTGATGTGCTGCTTGGTGGTGTGTTATTGCTGGGTACCCGGAGTGAACAAGGTGCTAGCAATGTCACAAAAGTAGTAGCACATATGGTAAAGAAAGTAGAATGAAAAATGTAAAAAGGCTCATTCATTTCACTTTGTCATTAAACAGGTGAATTATCTGAAATAGATCAGAGAAAGGGCGAGGGTATTAACCTTAGGATTAAAAGGTATGATGCCTCCAAGAGAATGGGGTGAAGATCATAAATCTATGCAGGCTGGGAAGAAATGAGATGTTTAATAGAGAATCTAATTGAAGTTTAAAAAATGTCTTGGCTGGTTTGGCTAGTGTCAACTTCAATTATTTGGGTTAATCTTATCCTGGGACGAGAAGAATAGATGTTAATGAAAATCTCCTAAGAGCAGCAGTTTTCCACCCCCAAAGTTCTGAAATTTCTAGGCCAACTGTAGACTGAGGGCAAACATAATTCGAGTCACAAAAAAGGGGGGCAGGGAAGATTTAAGCAGAACTAAAACACTACCACCACAATTTCAAGGAAAAGCACACCTCATTTAGTGCTTCTTTAAGAAAATAAAATAAAAGAAGAAAAAGGAGTAAGGAGAGCAACATGCTATGTTTGAAATGGTGCCGTTAATTTGGTTTGCTCCTCTTATTGTTTCTGTGCTGCTCTTTCTGCAGATGGACTGCCCATCTCATCAAGGAATAAAACAAAAATAGAAATAGATGTATTGGAGCAAGAGCTCTGATGGCACAGGCATAGCCATATGTGCTTCTTTTCCTAAATCTTATTCCTAGGTGTAGAGATCTATTTTCTTTCCCAGTACAGACTGAAGTTGAATCACAGTGAGAAAATACATATCCTCAACATATGGCGATATGGTCTGTTTTCCTAATGTGGAATGGGCAAAATAATTATAACAATGGCAATGAAATATCTGTTGTCTGTTGGCAGAGTTAGTTGTATTATTTATTTTAGAATGTTCACTTTCTGTATTCCTTTCATTTTTCCAGTTTTTGACTGCAATTTTGAATCGCACTGTGATCTAGAATATTCCCCACCAATGAAGGAGGGACATAACAGATCCTGGCACCGAGTGAGTGCAGATGAATTCTCACGGCTCCAACTTTTGGATGGCCCAGAGAGGGATTACTCTGAAAATTCAGCAGAAGGTGAGAATAACAATCTGTATTCATTGAACACGATGGTCGAAGTCTTATTACTCCAGGAGGAATAGGATTTTATTTTGAGCTTATGGTCTGTTTCTCAGCAGGTGTTGGGGCAGATGTAAAATGTTTGCTATGAAAGGTTACAAGAATAAAAATTACATGACTAATAAGAAGGACATGCAATCTTATGAACAACATTTTAAGTCAATTAGTCTCTGGAAGTGTTACCTGTACAACTTGTACAACCCAAACCAGAACTGATATGTTAATGGATAGATTCAAAAAAATCTCTTAACAAGCCGTGATACACATGTGAGGACTTTCCTTTTAAAAAGTGACAAGGCGAATATGTGATGAAACGTTAAGCAAACAGTCTATTGTGTGATAATGGCAACCACTGAACAAACAGCATAGACATTGAAATCTATCCTAAGATTTTGCTATAACCTCTTTGTTCAAAGGTCTTCAGGATCAACACCAGGCCATGGTGTAACAATGCTATTTCCATGCAAGTGTGTGTTCTGAATTCAGTTGCAGGGCTTTAATACAAATAGCATTCAAACTTCTTGTGACTTCTGACAAAAGCTCCTTAATTAAACTGCCAATTATTCCCCAGAGGATCCTAGAGGGCAGTCTTAGAACTTAGGATGGTGCCTCCTCCTGGCATGCAGGCAAGGTTCTTCTTCACATGACCTCATCTAGAGGGAGGAGCCATCCCATTCTCCAGACCAGCCCTTCCACTTTGAAGGTTGGGACTTAGCTGTGCTGCTTAAGAGCTCAGCTTTTCCTCTTCACATCTTTCCCCCTCTCGCTCTTAAATTTCTTTACCTCTCCATTCTCCTCCTCATGTCATCTTTGCTTCATCTTTTCCCCATCCCATCCCCAGAGGTGGTTCACACCTATTCAGACAGGAGAGATCAACAAGCTGGTCAGCAGACATTAAAATTACTACTTCCCTAGAAGGGCAATGAACTGTGAAAACTCTAGCAGTGGATTCTCCCATGGCTGTGTTTTCTTCCTCTGTGGTCTTCCCTTCAGAAGGAGAGAGGGATGCCTGTGAGAAGGGATGCCTGTGAGAAGCATGTGAAAGTGGTATTATGCAGAGATTTTGAAGCACAGACAGCTGCCTTTGGAGCTTTGGTGTTCACTTGGGCTGTTTTCAGTTTCGTAAACTTCAGATAGCTCCTTGGGGAAGTGGTGGGATTGTTGAGCCATGTGTCATTATGGGGATTAAGTGGTTATCCTTGCTCTTCTAGCTCTCCCCCCACCCCCAGCGCGCACCAGGAGAAGGCACTATCCCAAGTATCAGGGCTGCCCTCTAGGAACTCCTGGGAATAGAAATTCACACTAAGCATTTCTATTTATCTCTTTTCACTCGAGGGAACACCTTTTTCTTTACCAGCCTGTCTCTGGGGGAGGCCCTTCTTGTTGTTTCACCACCAGGGGAAGTACATGGTGTCATGACAAGAAAAGAAGTCTTTGGATTGGTAGTGCTTGGCCTCTGTAAAGCCTGCCCCTCAGAAGTGTGGCTGCCACCAATTTTACTTGGATTTCAGTGTCAGTTTAAGTCAAACATTTTGTGCAAGCATTTGGAAGAGGTTAGGTAATGTTACCACTGTGGTGTATCACCTACTGTGTTCAAAATTTGTTTTTGTTTTTTAAAAGAAATGTTGGTATTGACCTGTATTTTGTTGATATTTTTGTTGATATCCACCGTGGAATAAGTATCTACTCACATTACACGTAAGTTGAAATTTGATCATGAGGATGGTATTTGATGAAGATACTACATTTGTGAACTATCTCTAAGGTGTAAATAATTAGAGCACTGTGGTTTAAGATTGCTCTCACTAACATTTCATTAGCAGGTTATGACTTCAAATTGCTGTGATGACCCCAAAAGGGGAATGGCCCTAAAAGGGTTGCTTTAGGAGTGCTGCATGAAGGCTGTGGAGTCAGATAAGCAGGCTGGGAGTAACCATTAAAATTCCAGGTGAACGCTGACAGAGCCTCTTCAGGAGAACTGTAGTCTTGTGATTCACAGCTAGCTGTTTCCTTTTCTGTCTGTAGATGATGACTTGAAAAATTTGCTCTTTCAGCGAGCATTTTCCATTCAGTTTTAAATCATTTTGCTTACAGCTGTTTGGCACAGAAGTATTGTGTGTGGTCTGCTTCTATCTTAAATAATTAGGCATAGTAATTTCAACCCCTACTGTTTGTTTCCTGAAAATGTGATTCCAATTAGCTGCCTCCCATTTCAACTCCATTCATAGATGGTGAGTAGGAGGAGTAAATTTGTCCCACCATCTATTTCTGTTTGAAGATCCTGGTGGGAGACATTCCTAGAATAGGATAACACCTGCTACTGTCTCATCCTGACTCAAATGAGGCATGGATCCTGATTTGGCTCTGGATTCAGGCCTCAGCCAGATATGTATCTCTAGTGGCTTTAAATGAATTCAGTTAAATTGAGGAATGTGACTTCATGTGACTCTTGTACAAATCCATTCACTGAATTTTATTTAGAAGGAATGTTCTCCAGATTTATTGCCCCTTCTCCATGTATGCAGATCTCTGTGGGTAACCATTTGTAACTAACTTGCTATGCGGAAAGTGTGATAACTTTCTAATTAGTCAAATGTTTTGGACATTTCCTGAGCCATCATATCGTAACTGTATGATATAGATATTGTTGGTATGAGCAGCAGAAAAATATATATACTTCATCTAAACAGTGATTGTCTTTCTCTCTGAGATGTAAATTTATTTTGAGGGGTTGAAGCTGTCCAAATCTGATGAAGTTACAATAAATGTAAAAGAATTACATGCTCTGTTAGTTAGATTCTTCCTTTTTGTTTCTCACAGAGGTACTCAGACAAAAAGGTCACAGGACAAAATGTTCTGGGACCTAGCTAGGCAGTGAGAATATTAGCATTCAGAGACAATGAATTATTGGACTGTAAATGCTTGCTGACTTTAATTTATGGTCCTTTTGACAGAGAAGGATGAGGGAGACACTACAGGATAATAAAGCGATAATCCTGAACAAAATATTATATATTAACGTAACTAGAGAGAATAAATCAAGGCATTGGCTTGCAAGAAAATAAGCAACAAAGAAACATCAAACTTCCTAGAGTGAATATAATAAGAAATACCCAGATAGAAAGATAAAAGGGTACATAGAAGTTGGATAGTTCAAGTCAGATGAGTAACATTGATTGTATTCAGTGCAAAGAAAAGAAACAATGCTGAAGGCAGTAGCCCTTCAGCCGAAGATCACAGGGTGGTTATACACCTCTATGATGTGACCATTCTTGGAATGCTGAAAGAATCCTGGGTACTGTAGTTTGTTAAGCATACTTTGAATTGTAGCTCTGGGAGTGGGAAACTACAGTTCCCATGAATCTTTGGAAGAAGCCAGGCACTTTAATGGTGTGTTGGATGTGCTTTAAGTGACTTTGAAAGTGATTCTTTCCTATGCCACTGAGATGCCTTAGCAGCAAGACTGACCCAAGACATTTTGGCATCTCAGATGAACCACAAAATGTCCCTCCCCTGCCAGAGAAGAAAGGGTGAGTGACAGTCTGCATCAGGAACAAGCGGCAGGGAATAAGGATCTACAGTGAGAACAAGGGTGAGAGGAGATTGTTCTCCAAGAGGCTGAATTGTGGGGCAAGCTGCTGAGGAGGCAGCAGATCTGACCTCCAAGGAGCACACCATAACTGTTGCTGTCACTGTGGCAGCAGGGGACAATGCATTTCTTGGAGGCCATGGGTCTTGCTGCCCCATGGATTCTGCTGCCCGAGATGGTCGCCTCACCATGCCTCATGGATAGGCCAGCCTTGCTTAGCAGTAAAGACTGTTCAGGACTGAACATTTCTGCTTTGTCTTCATAGCACACAATCAGGACAGCTGCATCAGAAAAATGCAGAAGAGCTGAATTTTAAACTTTTCCTTGGCATTTGTCACATTGTTTGCTCTGGGAACCCCATCCAGTGATTTCTCCATGGTCTCATGGTCTCCTCAATGTTTCAGCACATCAGTATAGACCACCTAGAAAGAAATGTAACAATATAGCTTATATAAAGAAAATCTGAAAGGCTACTAGCTTCTCCAATAAGAACATAACAGAGGTGTTAACACATGGCAAATGTACCTGACTTTTTGAAGTAAAGTACTGAGGAACTTCCTTTATAGCTTAAAGAAAATATTCACTCTTAAACTAGCTAATTCAGGGGCATTAGCCTCATTAGTGACACAGTGGAAGCTTTGTTAGTACAGCCTTTATGCTCTAATGAGCTTTCTCCAAAAAGGCAGTACCCGTAGATTAACATGTTTAATTTTGCATATGCCTGCTAATTTTGCAATAGGTTTATGTTTATTTAAAATACAGAACTGGGATATGTGTGGGTTAGTCTGCTAATCTTCTTGAGAGGGGTGTGTGTGTGTTACTTAATTACCTAGACTTTTTGTGAACTGAATGGCTTCTTATACAGAATGAAATGAAAACATTTAGTATGTCTAGTATGTCATAAGTATGTATAAATAATTACTTATGTGCCCTTCAGTATGAATCAGTTATTACTGTCTCTTAAATAAGTGAGTGGCTACCATAGATTTATAGGGAAGAGAACAATGCAAAGAGATAGAAACAACAACAACAACAACAACAACAACAACAACAACAACACTCCCCTCTTCTCTTGATGCTTTGATCACCCATGTCCTGGACAGGGCAATGTGTTGCATGAACTTTAGCAGCATCACAAATTGCACACCCTATACTTTCTGCCATAAATGTAAATAACTCAGACATTTGGACCACTGCTTTCAAAGGAGGAAGGAGGTTTTTCCTCAATTCAACAGTGTCCCTTATCTTTAACCCATATCTCTCTCCTATATAACTTCATGGGAAAACATGGAATCTTTTGGAGATTGTAAAGGTATTTCAAGTGAGGATATATTTCAAGTTAAAACCTGCTCCTATCCCAGGCACTAATAGTAGTGGTTTAGTATATGTATAATATTATGCTTTGCAGCTTAGTAAAATGCCCTTGTCTACATAAATTCACAAAACCTGTGATATATATATAAGTAACCAGATGCATCCTATAACCTGTTTCTCTATTTTCTTTGGTTTCAACCAATGCTAGGACAATGATATTCAGGTTCTCAATCTACTGGCAGGCCAGTAGGGCAAGTAGCAGGTTCTAGAACAAGTTTCTGGACACAGTAGGGGGCTTGTCCAACTAGGTAGGTAGAATTTGGGATCAGATATAATGAGATGGTGGGAAAAGGCATTTCATCAGCAAAGTCCAGTCAACTATAGCTAGCCCTGAAATTCCACCTTTTCATGATGCACATGTTGGGCCATTCCTGGATATACTGGCACCCTGAGCCTTTCTTTGGATGTTGTACTAGCAGCACAAAGACCTCATGCTCTGCCTTCTAATACTTGCTACCACTTTGGCTTATCAGTGGCATTTCTAGGGCATGATCATAATTTATACAACACACCTTCATATATGCACTGAGTATGGGGGAAAGCGTTTCAGTGAAACACTTCAAACCTGGAAAATAAAGCCATGGTAATTGGTTGCAAGACAAGTACTTGAAGATGCAGGCTTGGATTCTAAGTTTTACTCCGTAAGCAGAACAGAATTCTCAGTCATGAAACAAAAGTTTTCTTGTCTTGCCTTCCCACTTAAAATCTGTTCCTGGGAGTTGGAGGACACTTGGGAATGGAGGGGGAACTGGCACGGGTCAACACTACCGTTACATGAAGAATGGAGCAACTTAGAATCCAAGCCATAGAAGCCATAGCATAGATATTAAAGATGGACTGCAAACCCTAAAGCATGTTAGGGTACAATTAGCAACATTTTTTAAAATGGACAATGACTGATGTCAGAACTTTAGTAATGGTTGTTTTTTTTTAAACCAGTCTGTGCATCTAGGTTAGAAAACCAAGCTGCCAAATCTGCCCCTTCCATGTCTCTTGATGTATTTTCCATACCAGCATCCCAATTCCAATCCAAACCTCCAATCTGCCACACAGTGTGTGTGTGTGTGTGTGTGTGTGTGTGTGTGTGGCTATAGTGTAAGTGTCTCTTCTTGGCTGAGCTTGACCAAGCTCTGCTGGCATGGGCATCCATTAGTTCAGAGGTCATCACTACACTGCATTGGTGGGTTGAAACTGCAACCTGTGGTATTTCTGCCACCAGTAGTCAGCAAAGCAAGCAAGCAAACAAGCAAGCAAACAAAACCATTAAACAGGTCATATGAGAGGGCAGAGAAGGTGTAGAGCTGGGCCAGTTAAAGATCAAAAAGTGGTCCAGGTACAGACAATGAACCTGATCCAGGACTCTCTGCTGCAGCAGCCTGAACCTGGCATTGAAAAAATGAGATGAAACACACACACACACACACACACTTGCCCTGTTCGTTGTGGGCTTCAGATGAGGCGGGAGCTCTATCCAGCTCCACTGCTGTCAGGCAAGAGTTAGGATTGCTCCTTAGTCCATTATGGGTTGAGAAGGAAAGGGGTAGCAGTGAGGACATAGGAGTAAACAAAAGGATGTTATCTATTAAGGTTCTCTCCATAAAATAGTTCCTCTTCCTGGCTTTGTTCCAGCAAGGGACCTTGTCCCTGTGCTTGCCACATATGTTAGGTTCCATAGCTGTTCTGACTTTTGAAATGTGTGCCAAGTCACCTGTGATGTTAGCAAAACGCTTTATGCCATAGGGAAAGAGGTTGGGTTTTTTAAAGTCATTAATATGATACGTGGACCACAGATGTACTCTGTGAATATTCTTACATACCACGTTTCATTACCAGGTAAGTGCTACTTCTAAAATGCCCCTGTGTTACATATATTGATGCTGCATAATGCTTAGAAGTTGTATAGTAAGCTACATTGTAAATGCATCTTGAAAGTATTGAATCGCCATGGAACTCCTGCTGTAGTTAAACAATCCTCAGGGGAAGGGGTGATGAACTAATGGCTGACATCATCAGCTGGGCAGCTTTCTAATTTAAGAAGATAAGAGAGATGCCATCCCAGTATTCAATTCTGAGAGTTTATTTCAATTTGAAGGCAGATAATTATTACATTTGCTTTAATTCAGTTAAAGTGATCAGCAAGGAGTGCTCTCCCCTCCACAATGAAATGACAAGAAACTGTGTCTAGCTGTTTGCCTATGTCTTCTTCGATATCTTTCTATTATGTGTATGGCGTGCTACATCACTGAGTCATTTCCATAGGATCTTAAGAATATAATTATCATAAAAATTATGATTTAGAAACAGTGCTGGCTGGTCTTATTTTACAAAGCACTAGCTAATTGGAGTTTATGTAGGCAGAGGGCCAAACAGTTTTTATTCATCTGACTCTGATGAATCAGACTACTCCATTGAGATATTCGTTTCACTTACTGGAATTAACAAGCAATGAATGATAATGAAAATAATAGAACACTGTGTCGGCATGATTGAACCTGGTTGTCAAAGCTTGGCTGGATTAGAGCATTGTAGCCCTGTTGTGATCATTGGGTTTAAGTGTACTCTATTGTATTTCTTACCTGCTGTTTACTACATGGTCCCAGGATAGGTTACAGCAATAAAATATACAGTGGTACCTCGGGTTAAGAACTTAATTCATTCTGGAGGTCCGTTCTTAACCTGAAACTGTTCTTAACCTGAGGTACCACTTTAGCTAATGGGGCCTCCTGCTGCCGCCACGCTGCCAGAGCACGATTTCTGTTATCATCCTGAAGCAAAGTTCTTAACCAGAGGTACTACTTCTGGGTTAGCAGAGTATGTAACCTGAAGCGTCTGTAACCTGAAGTGTCTGTAACTCGAGGTACCACTGTACAGTTCTAGAACCCCAAAACAGTTACACTCATAAAACAATAATTCCACATACAAAACAGACTGGGATAAAGATTGCAACTTTAAATGCTTGTTGAAAGAGAAATGTGCCAAAGAAACACACAAAGATAGGACCTGTCTAATTTGGAACAGGAGGGAATTCCAAAGGGTAGTTGCTAAAGACCCAATTCCTATATTGTATAGAATGGCCCTCTGGATAAGATGTTATCTGCAGTGATTGATTGGCTATGTAAGGAGGGAAACTTTTTAAAGTATTCTGGTCTCAAGCTGTCTAGGGCTTTGTGCACCAGTACCAGTGCATTGAATTTAGCTTGGTATCCAATTGCCAATGTGCCATTTCAGCACCAAGACCTGGGGGCAGTTTGCTGAAGGAGGCACTTGGAGGTGATGGGCAAATCTCTCATTTTTTTGTTTTTCTCGGTTTCCCACTCTTCAGTTTTCCACTTTTCCTCATCAGTTTACAAATAATATTTTTAAAAACCCAGCCAAATTCCATGAAACTTCAGCAGCATTTTAGTGCAAATCTGTCATGGACTGGTTGGATGCAGAAGAATGGTGGGAGGAACCAGCTGGGGAACCTCCAAGGGAAGAAGGCTCAGAGCCTGGTGATTGGTGGTAGGATGGCTATGAATGGTCAGAGGGAGAAGACTGGGAAGAGGACATGTCAAAAAGTGAACAGTGGGGAGAGTTTGTGGCAGAGAGAAGTCTGGAATCAGAGACAGAAGCTGAAGCAGGAGAGGAGAGAGGCCAAGAGGCAGAGATGAGTCAGGCTGGTGAAGAGTCATGGGTGTCTACCCCTTCTGCTGCAAAAAGCTCCCCTCCCCTCTGGTCTCCCAGAACCAGGAGAGGCATGAAGTAGGAGGAGCAAAGGCAAACATGCAGGTGCAGTCTCTGATTGCTTGGAACACATCCTGGACAGGAGGAGACATAGCCAGCTGTAGGGAAGTGGGGACCTTTAGTTTTGGCAACTGCTTCGTGTGGGCAAGATTTGAGTCACTATGCTCATTTGGCCTGACAGATCCTGTGCATATCCGTTTGCTCGGTGTGCTTTACTACTGGCTCGCTTCTGTCAAAATCTCTCATATACACAACTTGCTATGCAATTTTGCCTAATATACACTCCTTCTCCTTCTCCTTCTCCTCCTCCTCCTCCTTCTTTTCAAATCAGTGTTCCGCATATGCCTCTTATATGCTGCTTTCACTAACAGATGCATTCTTATGCACACTTTAACCTAGTATATACATTTTTGTACACATGGCTTGGTTGCAGAATTGCACTGCAAAATTCAGAGAAGTGCAATTTTGAAGGATGGCTATGTTTTGCTTCGCATATTGTTTTGGAAAGTGTAAATTAGGTGGGTGCACCTATAAAAGCAAACTGAAATGAATTTCTCCCTTATCCCTGGTTGAGATGGACTTAGAGCCATCTGACTCTTGTAAATAGATTGTGATTTGTGATACCTTGGTGCTAAGCTAGCTAGCTAAAAAAGAAAAACAAACATATAATATAATATTTTTTTGTGGAAAACTGCAAACTTCGGCAGTTGCTCCAGAAAGCTGATACCTGTCCTGCCTCAAACATCATTAATGGCAAGTAGTCAAGTGAGAGGCCTTCATGTAATGTATGTGTATAAGTGATTTGATTTGATTTATTATATTTCTATACTGCTTTTCATTCAGATGAATCCCAAACAAGTGGTTTAACAGCTCAGGAAACTGGTTTTTCAGTTTATTCTGATGGGCTCAGCAAACACAATGAGTTGCCAGATGTTTCTGTTTAAAAGCTGCGGCTTCTTTAAAAATTAATGACTTTCCTTTTTAGCTCGTATAATAAAGTAAATGTCTGTTAAACAAGGCCAGAGGTCCTATTTAAAAACAGCTTAGTAAATGAACATGATAAATGATCCCATTTATAAACAAATGCCAAGATCTGACAGAACAGTCTTCCTCTAGTGAGGTTGTTGTTTTTTCTTTCCGAAATCAACCTTTTTAATCGCCCAGAATAAGGGAGTTGTAGCCCCAGAAGGACTCCTCCTACACCTGCTGTTTAAAGAACCAGTTCCTGCATCTGCTTTCAGGCAGCTTCTGCAATTTGTCTGCTTTTGGTGTCTCAAAAAGGGGGGGTGCAGTGCTCATGCACACCATGGAGGCAATGTGAACATTCCCCACCTGGATAGCCACTTAGCTACTGTACTTTTAAGTGTAGTGTGTTGGTTTCTGTTTTCACATACATTGCCAATGTAGTCCCTTCCAATCAGATAATAACTCTAGCATGGGGTGAAGGGTTAAAGCTTCCTGAGTTTAAATTTACAAAATTTGGTGCAAGAAGAAAGCTAGCACATCAGGGAGAGGGCCTCTTGACCAGCCATCTCTCTTCTTTCTATATAAAAAAGATGGTTTTTCAATGTAGGGGAACATTTCAGAAATGTGTTTCTTACCTGCAGTCTGGGACTGTGTTGTTATTATCTTATTAATGCATTTATATAGTGTCATCAAGTATGTGCGGCATATTATAGTGTTGCCACGATAAGGTAAAAGGTCTCTGCCCTGGGGAGTCTATAATCTAAACATTTCACAATAGAAAAATACCCACAGGAGGCAGTGATGGCCACCAACTTGGAAGGCTGTAAAAGAGGACTGGACAAATTCATGGAGGATAAGGCTAGCGATTTGCTATTGACCATGATGACTACACTCTGTTTCCATGGCCAGAGGCAGTAATGTTTCTGAATACCAGTTGCTGCAAACCACAGGGGGAAGAGTGCTCTTGTGCCTGAAGGTTGCTTACAGGCATCTGTCTGGATTCTGTGGAAAATGCATGCTGGACTGGGTGGGCCATTGGCCTGATCCAGCAGGCCTTTCTTATTTGCTTAATATGCATCCAACTTAAATGCAGTAGCAAAAACAAAACAAAAAAACTGAGGGATTTGAAGAAAGAAAGGCACAATCACAAACACATTTTGAGAGTGTGTTCCAGCATATAGGGCAGCAACTATGGAGTCATGTAAGGGTGCAGGACTGTGGAGTTAATATTCTCCATTCTGTCGCTTCAGGAGAGCATAAGCTGATACCCACCTCAATTTTCTGCCATGTAGCACCAGCTTCAGTTTCAGCTAAGTGAGGCAGATAGATGTGATTCTTTTTTCTGTACAGTGGTCCATTTAAGAGATGGATCTGGCTTTTTGCAAACTGTTTTGAGATCTGTACTTGAGAAGCACTAGACTCAAGGCTGGAATGAAAACCCCACTTTTCTGTATTAGATTATGGTGGACAGTTTAAGCAGCTGTCCCATTTTTGCCTTTCCTTAAACCAAGCTGGTAGCAGCAAATGTTGTGGAAGGATGGGTCTTGCAGTCCCAACACATGCATGTGGGTCTACACACATCCTTCTCTTTGAAAATGAGTTTTTTCACAGATCTTTCAAGTGATTAGGACACGACACTTAATTATGCAGTGTTTCCCACTTAAATTACTGGCCAACATGCTACATTGCATGGTGCTGTTGTACATATCTATTCTGCGCACTTAGGCTTAATTGCAAAACAAGTCATTATGTTCCCCTCTCTGCAGATCAATGTTAACTGTTGGAAAGCATATTACTTTATGTGGAACACTTAATTTGGTATGCCAGAATTATTTTTTAATAATAATAATAAAATAACAAAATCCCTAGTGTTCTCTAGCCATGGAGTAAGTAGGGTCAGGTCTCTTTTGTTCCTCCTCATTACCTTCAGTAACCAATGTGTTTGGTAGATGGAGGCCACTGTGCATTGCTGCACTGTGTCAGGAGAAATAACTGTACTTCCCATAGCCACTGTGGTTCAGCCTGCCCCTCCTGGGTAGGGAGGGCTACCAGTTGGCGTTGCCTCTGGATAAAGGTGGTTGAGTGAGTAAGGCTGGACATGACAGTGCTTGTTGTTCAGTGCTAATAGAATGTCCTCCAGGTACTCATCTTATTGTCATCTCAGTATGTGGTTAAAGAAGATGCAGTGCCCCTCCCGCCCCCACTAAATACTCAGTTAATTGAAAAACAAATGCACATTATAGTGAGAAAGACCTGATGAGGAGGTTGACTGGCAAAAATTAATTAACTTGCTGTGTAATTGATAATAAGCCATTTTTATCACCCTAGCCAAACAGTTTCTCATGACGGTGCTGAGTTATTGAGCACTTCTCTGTAGCTAAAATAACCTTATTAGTCACAGTACACACCGTGGTAAGTGTAGAAGACAACAAATCACTACTCTTCCTTTCTCTGGCTCAAACGACCTTACTACTTATTCCTCTTCCTCTTTCACGTTTAAAAATATGCTCTATTTTTCTTTTTCCCCTCGCAGTGACTTATTCTCCACTAACCTTCTCATCCATCTAGAAATGGGGAAAACTCAACAGTTTGTAATAAGTAAAGTCTTTGTGAGCCTTCAGAAAGAAACATTGGGGAAACATTGGCTCTGGCTTTTTCTGAGAAATCTCCACAGGTTGGAAAGGCCCAGCTCAGTTTAACCCCCTCTGCCATCACCAAAGCTGTCACTTTTGTTCTTTACCCACATCCTCCTTCCACAGATTTACAAATTGTAGGAAGTGGAGGGGAAATGAGCCTCCACTGTGTTCCATGGGCCTTACTCTCTAATAAATGTGTATAAGGTTGCAAATCTTGTGGGCAGGGGCATCACATTGCAAATGCCTTATTGAACAAAGAGCCCAGGCACCTTGCAGTCCTATAAACTGCCCACTGACCTTATGAAAGGCTGACTCCAAAACCTCTGAGAAAGAAGGCAGTTCCAGGACCCTGCTTGTCTAGTCTGGAAAATGATTTATGCCTATTATTATAATAATTGCTATAATTATTAATTATGTAATCACTACTATTAAAAGTATTATAGTCTGTATGAATATTAAACAGGAAGTTAAGAGGCCACATTATACCACCGTGAACTTTTGCAGTGAATTAAAATAGCTTTTTGTGGAGGTTCTCTTGTTTTTCTTGGGAATGAGACTGAATTATTTTTTAAAGGGTTATTGTTTTAAATGCCAGCTCTGTAGATTTTGGAAATGTGTCTAATAGGGAAAGGAAGGGATAAGCTATCAAAGGATCCCTTCTTCCCACAACAATGCTCGACCTTAAAGCATGTAAATCGTGCAAAAGGAATCTTTTTGACTGTATTCACTTTGGGGCAGCCTTTTGGGGTCACATATCAGAGGTTTACTAGACCAGAGGCAAAATTGGGTAGAGCAATAAATTACAATTTTACCTTTTTAGAGCTGACTAGTGTCAACACATGCTTACACACCCCTCTCTGTCTTCCATCCAAGAAGCATGATCAGAATCCAAGGACACCCTCCAGGTAGGAAGGGATGGATAATGTAGAGCAAATGAGGCATGTAGCCTGAGGAGACAAGACATGACCTGGAGAGATTCCCAAAGGCCATATATAGAGGCCCGAAGGGCTGCATTTGCACTGGGCCTGAGGTTCCCAGCCCTGGGGGAAATTGTGATTAAAACTGGATTTCTTCCTATGCCACTATTGTTTTCATATACCTGTATTCCACTGTTACTGTAAAACTCAGGAAGTGTCAGATGCAACAGCTTGTCCAGTTTTGTGAAATCAGTTTCAGTTATAGAGTCCTGAAAAAATGGACAAGATGTTTCCTTCTGCCTACAACCTGCTCTTTCAACCCTTGTCCTGATTTCAACTAGCCAGGGCAGGGAGAGCTTGACCAGGTGGGTCCAGGTTGATGCATCTTTGTGTAAGGGAATGGTGCCTGCTGCATCCACTCCTTTAAATAGCGGAGTGGTGGCGTGTCCTCATCCAGAAGAGTCTTCCCTGGACCCAAGGTATTAGACATTTACACCTGGTCACTTAAATTCCCTTTCTGGGCAAGGTGCTCAAAAACATAGTAGCAGTTCAGCTGTGACTCTGTTGAAAGAAACTGAGTATCTGCACCCATTTCAGTCTTGGTCCTCGGTCGTCCCAATGGACTCTTATTTGGGAGAAGGGCTGGGGCTTTCTGATCCTGTTGCTTTTACATGAACTTACAGAAGCTTTTGATACCATTGACTGCAGTATCCTCCTGGATTGGCTTAGTTGGTGAATTGGGTGCTGGAACTACTGTTTTAGGGTGCTAGCAATGGAGGACTATGTCTTTGCCCCTTGGCAACACTGATGCAGAGTGCATTAGGGCACTACTGCCCACCCATGTTTTTGAACATCAGAGATTTTTTTGTGTGTGAAATTCTCATGGGTGGGGTGCAGGGTTTGTGCTGTGCTTATTTTAAATTTGAGGTGGCCAAAGGATATTTGTGTCTTTCATTCTACAAATCATCTAATCAATGGCATGTGCCCTACAGCCTTCTCAGGTAGCCACATTCCACTTAAATCCCAGTGGAAGATGACATGAGAGAACTCTCATCTGAATTTTTATTAAAAATAATAATGGATTTTACACTTTTTAGGTAGTACATATATACAAAGCAACCATTTTTATTATTAAATAATGAAAGCTACATAAAAAACAAACATTTAAAAATAACAGAAAGCAGAGGAATACAATTTTTTGCTTAGAGGTTGAAACAGTGATGTCTAGTAATGGTCTTTCTTAAAGTTCCATATTAATTATTCTTTTTCTTCCCTATCTTGAGTTTTCCCAGCTGGGAAGGCTCCAGAGCACCAGAGAAATGTTTGTTGGAAAGAAGAACATACACACCACCATCCTCCACCTCACAACAAATTAAGCACAAACTCAACAACCACGGAAATGCTAAATAAATTCTCAGTTGCCCTGAGAATGAAGCAGAAAACTACAAGCCTCTTTCACAGAGTCAGCTTTTGAAAAACTGGAGACCATTCATTGAAATCCATTGATTTAAATAAATTTACTGTATGACTTAGTTTGATACCACCTGAGATCTTTAACTTGGAGCTTCTTTGGAGCAATTTTACAACCTACTTAGCAAGTTTAGTCCCTTCCTTAGTTGTTCTCATAGCTAATATTTACCTAAATACCTTACAGAGGTTCAAACTTATTGCTTTTTGTTCTGGTAGGCTGGCTGAACAATTAATATCCTCCTCGCTCCTTCCTCCTTTGAAAATCCTTATATTTTAAATTCTCCCTTGGGGGGAAAGGCAGGGTATAAATTTAATAAATACAAGTGAATTAATAAATCATCACTACATCAATTTTTATCTTCATTTCAGTAACAATTAAGTGCAATTAACTTGCTCTAGACTGAAGTCCTCAGGTTTGCCCATACTTGGCCTTTTGTTCTTTCTGTTTCCTAATATGAAAATATACCAAGCAATTGCAAAATATAATTTGATCATTTTTGCTTACATTCCATTCTTAAACATCCTTACTTGCAAATAAACTTCACTAATTGTCAACAGAAGATATCCAAATATGCTGAGGATCTTCTTGTGTTTATTTGGTTTCGCAGAGTGAGCCAAACACAAAACAAAACCCACCGTTAGTCAATATACCTAATGAACCCGTCACCAGACTGATAAGAAGGACCTGCTCAGTTTAAGGATAGACACTGCTCACAATTCCATTGCTGGCTTCAGAGGAGAATTGCTCTGTTGTTGTAAGCAAAGTAATTTGAGTTTCTCCAGATGGAAGCTGCTATAAGTGCAAAGTATTATTATGCTATGCACAAGTGATATTGGATTATTCTTTTTCTTGCCAATAAACGGGTAGTGAGCAGAGGTTCATATTCATGCCGTCAAGTACATTTCTAATAACATTAAATCTTTATCTTCATGAAACTAAATGAGATTTCTCCAAACATGGCTACCTATCTGTATGCAGCACGCACTGTGCAGAAGACCACTATGCTATTTTTAAAATAGTGAGCAATTGCCACAAGGAGCCTAACAGACTCCACATTCTCCATAATTACACCCAATTTTCCAATTGAATTAGCTCTTGATTTAATTCCTTTGCTTGCATCTGGAAAGCCTCAGCATCATGCAGCTGTTGCGGCTTAGAGAGCTAATTGTTGCTGAACAGATTAAGAGTAACCCAGTTACAATGCACTTCAGAAAGTTATTGAAACCCGGCTCAGTTCTGGAGGACTCAACTTTCACGTCTCATTTCCAGATCTCTAGCTACTGAGTGGGAAAGAGTCAGCAAGCTGGGTCTGTATGGCACCTGTCTCACTGCAGACCCCTCTAATTCACAGTAAATACATTGACAAGAATTTAAATTGAGAGAAAGATAGGCATGTCGCAATACAAAGGCTAATGCAGAAATGTCAGAGTCAGTTAGGCTTGATGATGTGGAAACTGTTGACAGGCAAGGTTAGTTGTACAATAATTATAAATGCTTGCTGTGGCAAAGAGAAGAGTAGAAAAGCTTTGTCAGTGTCAAGTACTCCCCTGTCATCCTCAGGCGACAGATGAATGCTCAGATACCTGATTTGGGCTGTCATGTGAACTTTGGAGGGAGTGCTGAATATTATTTATGGTGCCAATATTGAGTACATTAAGCTTAATGTATTATAAGAGGGCCTTTAAGACCCATATGAGACTGGTATGCTTTATGTGCTCAGCTCTGCAAACAAACCTTCTCTGGTGCTGGTGCGCAAAAGAGAAAACACTCTTGCTCTTCCTTTCCAGACTCTTCCCATCTCTCTAGCAGTTAGAATAATAGAACTGTAGAGTTGGAAGGTGCCCCGAGGGTCATCTAGTCCAGCCTCTAGGAAATTACTGAATGGGGTCAGTATCCCAGGCAGTGCCTACCCCCAGGTTCGTCCACCCAGCTTCCCAGCCAGTACACTGGTTGAACATGACATACATGTTGATGAACCTCCAGAAAGAGTCCTTGAAACAACACCCTAGGCCCAGAGTGGCTGGGACAACCCAGTCAGATGGACAAGGAATAAGGAATTAGTATTAGTATATTACCTGATGGTAACTAAGTGTAACAAAAATAATCATACATTCTTCGCATTTGCTCCTGTTTCCATTTCCCTTACTTCTTCTGTTGTTTATCTGATTTTAGAATGTAAACCTCTTGGGATTTTGGAAATCCTGTTCTCTGTTATAATAAGATACAACCAGAATGGCACACAGTATTCTAAATGCGCCATGGCATTATGATAGGGGTGCTTTTATTTTCAACTCTTTTCAGTTAAACACATAGGAGCATATATATTATGCTGAATATAGGCAAAAACTGCTCACCATTCTTCATTATGGTTATGATTAACATAGAGGCCCTAGATAGCCTGGTGTATAGGATAGCAGACAGAGAATGAAAAGTAGGTCTAGCTGCAGTTTTCGCAGAAGAATGTTGTTGGATGCAGGAAGGTTTTGGATTAAGGAATAGTTTCACCTCCAGAGGAAGGCTGAATTGAGATTTAATCATGGAGTGTTGCGTGAAAAAGGATCTATAGGTGAGTAGGGTAAATATTTTATATACAGTTTTGTGTTTTTTATAGTATTTCATCTCCTTAGTTTTCCTCACATATTAGGTTATGAACTATTTGAGGAGTGGGAGTCATCCATCTAACTAGCTACTGATGTTTTGTGAATGGTTACCTACCATGAATTATTGAGCTAAGGTGAGCTGTAAATCGAAATGTAGAAAGAGGGAGAAAACCCCCACAATATATCCTCCTCTTTCTATACTGGAATTTGCATCAATATTTTCAGAATTCAATAAGCATAGTCTGTTTTCTTTAAAAGGTGGAAGTTTGACTCCTTCCCCAGTAAATAGTGGACATTCAAATAGCTAAATTTATGTAATGTTAGAATTGAATATCACTGTTTATTATACCTTGCAAATATTTTTCATAAATTTGACAGGGTTTAAATTTATGAACCAGCACAATCCTGGATGAGATTTACTTTCTTTACCTCAGCTTGTGGTATTTGCAGTCTTTGTATTACCATACGGTTTACCTTTTTGTTTTCAAAAAGTACAGAAATTTCAGTTCTGCTAAACTGTACCTTGTGAAGGATGCAAGGAGTTGACTATTTATTAGGTTACTGTTAAATTTTTAAAAAATGGAGCTACAACTCCCCCCCTAAACCCCCCCTATACAAATACATGATTGGGATAAGAAATAATATAGCGCAGCCTACTAGGCAATCTTGCTCCACATCCTCCTGTGATGTCATTTGGACTTGCCGGAAGCTCGTGATACACCAAGCCGAAAGCAGCCAAACAACCATGTACTGCCGCTTGCCAGGTAATAGACAAATCCTTATTTCCTCTGCTCTGTTGAATGGTTCATTCTACCTGCTGAAATAATATACAGGCGTCACCCCAGTTACATGCGATCAACTCGCACTCAACCACTGGGAAGTAAATAGGATCATATCAGGAAATGGTGGGAGAGTACTGGAGAGTCCTCGTGGCTTGCAAGGAGACCCTCCCCAGAACCTGAAGAGGATGTCAGTGAGGATGGAGGAAGCCTTGAAGAGATCTGAGGTGCAGCAGGGCTTTGTTTAGGCGAGCTCAGCCTCCCCACCTAGCAGCTGACGTGCAGGGTAGCGAAGTAGCAGCAGTTGCTTTCCTGTGTGTCCTCCAGCTGGCCCCAAAGCTTCAACTCTAGATATTTTGGTCTGGATTGGAGAGAGAGCGGGATTTCACTTATGTACACAGAGGCCCGGAACGTAGCCCCTGCATAAGTGCAGGACATGCCTGTATAATCATTGCAGGTCTGGCAATTGGCATTGGTGACGAATTTGTTCCTCGTAAGTTATTGAGATTGAGTGGTATTCAACAAGGGAACCATTAGAACAGATTTAAAGGCGTGCTGAAGAAGGAGAGGAGGGAGACATTCCATTACACTTGCAATGGAAGACAAGTGATGGAACGTTCACTTAGCCCTATGTTGGATTCCACCCACTGCTTTTACATAGGATGTATAAGAGGCAAGGTTTAGTCTAGATTTATCTTTTGTTGATGTAAATGCAGGGACTTTAATTCTGTTATAAAGGCCTGGCAAGTCCATTTTATAAAACGGCTTTAATCAATAGTCAAATTTATCTGTGACCTAGAAAAGCAGTACATTTCTTTCATGGAGCAGAAAATATGCAACTTCATCCAGTACATCAGGGGTGGGGAACCTGTGGGGCCTCCAGATGTTAACCCCTAACTCTTGTCCTGATTAATGGTCAGGGATGGTGGAAGTTTTAGTATAGTAACATCTGGAGCGTCATGGGTTCCCCAGTTGGGCTGTATATAGAAGTAAATTCCACTGAATTCAATGGAATTCACACAGATGGATATAGGATTGTAGTCTTAAACTTTTGGAGCAATGTGAAAAGTGTATAAAACAGTAAACTTACCAAAATAAGTGACCTTTCACATGTGTATTATGAGCTCACTGTCATGATGTGATTTGGCAAGGACCACTAATCCCCAATAAACACATGCTATATAAATGAGTATTTTTAATAAATACAATTTAAATTTAGAGGTATAGAACTGAAGCAATTTGCCAAAGTCATACAAATAATAGGCAATGCTGCTAAATGAATGCAGGCTACTTGAGTTGTCTTGTAACTCAGTTGCTCTTACAGAATGGGCACTATTGTTGCAAAGGTGATTTAAAAAAAAATAGTTTGCAAAAAGTGTACATCAAATGCAACAACTGATCCCAGCTTTTGATAATTTGTAATGTCAGCCATGGATCTTTTATAACTGCCTCCTATATCATGGCCTCTCTCCAGTGCAGGGCATAATTACTACAGCTATTAATCCTCCCAGGATCCAAGGAAAGACAGAGGCAAATAAAGTCATTACTTGCTGCTTGTGTTTCTAGGGTATCAGTCACAATAACATGTACAAAGATGTCTAGAAAGAGCAGCTTGTGCAGAGATACAAATGCCCTTTGTGAACACTTTCATTTTATTACTTGCAATTTCATTTTTTTATGGTGTAAGTTGCATATGCTTAATGCCCTTTCCAAAAGTAAGTTTCTGTGAGAGGAATTGTTATAATTTTCATCGTACAAAGTGCTTTCTTATTATTGCTCATCTCTACAACAATCAGGGCAGATGTGGGGTTTTTTTTGGGGGGGGGGGGTCAGTTGGCAATCCTGCCCAGAACCAAGAATGTTTACGAATGGCAACCATTGTTAGTGGTTGACTCTAGAAGAAGCAGATTTCAGACTCGCACTGTGTCTAGATTGCTTTCCCTTTATGTTGAAGAATTCAGCAAGAGCCACTGCAGATAGAGACTGGCCTTCTCTGCATAGCCCTATGTCTGTATAGTCCCTTCCTGAATTCTATCTATAGGTTGCTCAATATTACAGAGACAGCATCCAAATACTGGGTGCTTTTATAGGTATCAAGTGCTCTTAACATTTGGAATAGAATAGAAAGAAAACTAAATAAATAAATATAAAAACACACGTACAAATGGAAAATCAAAAGAGCATGAATTACTGTATTGATTCAAACACACACAATTTAGTCTGGATGCCTTCTTTATGGTTCTTTCCAACCCTGTGGTTTTAAATCTGTAAGTAGATAAAGGCTGCTAAAGTAGTCAAACCAGTCTATTGGTTTAGTTAAAGGCCGTAGCCAAGTCTCTTAAGCATCTCTTTGCATGACTAAAAGAGTACAGGTGCCTGGGTACCATGGAAACTACCTGCTGGAGTTGCTTCCTAAAGGTAGGCTATAAGGGGCAAGCCTTCCACCCGGGATGAGGTCTGTAATGGACTGGGCTGGGAAGAGTCACAGCTTGCTCTCTGTGCTTAATCAAATGCTAATGGGGGAGCAGGATATTCTGGAGACTTTATGTTATGAGCCCTTCCATCTTACGCCCAGCCTGTATATATGCATAAATGAATGCATATATCACAAAGACTCCAGTGACCTTCATTCTAAAGAAAGCAAACCTGAGGTATGTGCTAGCTGAAATCTCTCACTGCTTGGAGATTGAGGGTGGGGTGTTACAGTATCTTTCAAATCCCCTTATGGTGATTTATGTCTTTTGAACAGTTTCATGGACTCATTGTAGAGCACTTCCCCTGGAAATGTATGTTGCTTTTACTAGCTTCAAAATGAAGGGCCATCTTATGTTATCCTAGTGCTGTACCAAAGTGTAACCAGTGTACTAAAATGGACTCCAGTGATATTGTTTTTATGTCCCCTCTCTAAACAACGTTGTAGTATGTAATGTGCAGTTTGCTTTTGGTAATACCGCAGCTTTAAAAAAAATGTTGTGTTCTAACTGCCTGACCAGTTGCATGGAATGGAGACATATTGATAGAGACAGAGATATCTCTATCAGTCTTATAGGAGCTGTAAATAGTTCTATGATTAGAAAAACCCTTGATGGTTTGATTTGATTTATTAATGAGTTTAATTGTGGGGGTTTTGATGATCAAATTATTAAACACAAAAAATGCATATTGTACCTCAAGTGAACAGTGTTGCTGACCCAATAAATTTTCTGCCTGAGGCACAACTCCAAGTACCAGTCACCTTCTGTTCTAGGACCAATGTTTTTAAAATCTTTCTCCACAATTCAGATGTCAATTTCTACTGATGATTCAGCAATCAATCAATTATCTATCCCTCTAAATTCCACCTTCTAAAGTAGTCTGATTCATTTTGCTGAGTTAAAGGCTCAGTCCTGCATGTAAAACAAACTGCAAATCTACAAATGTGTAATCTAACTTGCTTTATTTGCTTAGCATTGAAGAAAGAGGCTGGGGTGCTCTTTGTGTGAGGTTGCATTGGTACAGTTACATTGTGTGTGGGAGGCATCAGTGAATTTACACAACTATAAATCTAAGATTACCATCAGATTAGAGGCCTACATAGGCTTTATTTAAACAGGATTGGTTGCGGTACCATAATTACCCATTACAGCAAATCAACCAATATTATAACTTTTGTTTATTGATCTAATGTTGAAACTACTGGGCTTTGAAATTATACAGAGTATTATGCAAAGCATAATAATAATAATAATAATAATAATAATAAATTTATCCTGTATCTTTACTGATGTTTCAGCTCAGTGAATCTAAATATTCTCTAATGCACAGTACAATCCTATATATGCATACTGAGGAGTAAGCTCAATTAAATTCAAATTCAAAATTTGCTTTTACCCATTTGGATATTCTTGGGACTCCACCTACCATCACCCCTCACCAATGGCCATGCTGTTTATGGGAGCTGGAGTCCCACAACTTCTGGATGGCCACAGGTTCCCATCCTATAAAGTTGAAGAAAGAGAGGGGGGATTTTTAAGTTGAATTCTGTAGCTCTCTTAAGTTTAGCTGTGAAAATATCCATTTTGTCAGAGTGAGGTCTGTTTTGTGCATGCACAGCATCTGAGTTGTGACTTAAGGGCTCGAACATGTCACAAACGGGAACAAAACAAACTTTAATTCAAAAAACAAGGAACATTTGTTTCCTACAGTGCTACTACCGAATGATCTACTGCTAGCTGACAGAAAGATGAATAGCCTAACACTATTTTAAACAATGATCTAGATAAGCTAAGTATTAAACAGACTACAGGTTGATGTATAAATCCTTATCTGTTAGGTTTTCCACCCTCTACAGACAAAACTGCATTTGTCTCATATAACAAATAACGTCAGATTGAATCACATCCTCCAGTGTGTGCGTGGTCACGCTCATGTGCACATGCTTTGTTTTGTGGGCATATGCATGAGAAAGCTTCAGTAAACTGCGTTCGAAAGAATAGAATAAGAATGTAAGGAGAGCCTGCCAGAATAGGCCAAAGGTCCACCTAGTTCAGCATCTCATTCTCACAGTGGTCAACCAGATGTCCACAAACAGGACGTGAGCACAATAGTCCTCCTCCCCACTTGTAGAAATTGGTATTCAGAGACATGCTGCTTTGCAAAATGGAGGGAGAAAATAGCCATTGCGGCTAGTTAATAAGGTGAGTTCACATGCCCCCCTCAAAATGATCTGAAAACTAACTTTGAACATACACTGTGTGTTATGGCTTTACATATACCCAGATATCATTCCCCTTGCTTTTTCTCCCCAACTCAGGCAGCCATTGTCTCACAGAATGAAATCTGGAACTCCTTTGTGCATTGAAATCTATGTATACAGGACTTATGGCACAGTATGAACTGGACCCAAACTTAGATATGTTCTGCCTTAACAGTCAATGGCTGTATGGTTCTAAATACCAGTTGCTTGAGACCACGAGAGGAGAGAGTGATTTTTATGTTCAGGTCCTGGAGAAATGGACATTTGGGGGGGGGGGGAGTTGACAGCTTCAGGTACAAAATTCAGATGAATTTTGCTTACAACGCTGAGGTAAACAGGAAGATTTAAATATTGCTCCAAGAGAGATAAAATATAAATTTCATATGCTTACTAAATGCTGCTTTTAAGGAAAAATGTTAAAACATAGCTTTTTTTAAAAAAACCCCTTCATTAATGAAAAATATAGTTTGCATTTTTCATATTCCTTTACAAAACCCTAAAACCTTAATATTTATCCCCATCTTTTCCCACTTTTTCTTACCAACCGAGCAAGTGAGAGATTCTAAATGACTTTATGTAAAATCAATATGAAGTGGCAGAAACGTCTAATAAATTCTTCGCTGGAGTCACAAAAACAGTGCAGTCAGCGTGTTTGATTTATTTTTGATGTAGGAGAAATATATTGAAGTAGCAAAATCTGCATTCAGCTAGCTTGATTTGCTCCACCAAATCTTCTTTTATTTACTTTTCCTTGTGGAGAACTCCTGAGCAACTTACCTGAGAACAACCATTTCCATACTCTGTGCAGCTTTCTCTAGCTGGAGGAAAACTCTTTGTTAAATCTACATTAACATATTCAAATCTGCCTCTAGAGTATAAAACTGTCTATAATTTCCATCACAAACCTGATCTTGGGTCATATGCCCTAGCTAATCTCTCCAATATTTAAAGGGCAAAGTTTGAAAATTTCAAAACTTTCAAAGTTAGGAGTATGAAGATGTGAGATGATGCCAGAAAAGGCAGAAATGAAGGGAAAGTAAAGATAAGACAATGGGAGAGGGGGAAAATCTGTAGGAAAACAAAAAGGCATAAAGAGAAAACGAAGGATGGGAGGATTACATTCCTAATAGAACCTGAGGCTCCCTGTGTGTGCAATCTCGTGAAATAAAAATTTAGAAATAATCTGGGCAGACTACTGATTTTATTCCAGAGCTAGTCTGGGGTAGAACCCAGCTGTTTGGGGCCGGTACTGGGGTGGAGACCTGTGCAAATGCTCTCTGTTCTTAAGCTAAGGTTTATAGCTTAAAGATGTAAAACAGAGAACTAAAAGAGCAGGCTAAGGGTTCATCTAATTCAGCATCCTATTTCTAAAAGCAGTTGGCCAGATGCTTCTGGGAAACAATAAGGAGGACCGAAAGGCAACACCTGTCATGGCCAATAAGGCCTTATCCCAGAAGCAAGATTCTGAACGACTCATACTGGAATGGTTATAAACATATATGCCATTCAGCTGGCTTTGCATTTTATTCTTCTGTCTTCATCCTCTTCCTCTATGAATACTAAAGCCTTAAATGTAAGCCCTTGGAATATAAGCATCGTAAAGCCTCATTTTCTTCTAATATATGTTCAATAACATTTTACATTTCATCATAAAACCTTTTGCTTAAGCCTATTTGCTGTAAGCAGGGATGTTTGCAAAACCATGTTGATTTAAAGAAAGAGGGCATGCAACACTGACTACGGTCCCATCTTTTTATGCTGCTTCTTGATTAGCAGGGTGATGTCAGTAAAGCAGCTCTGTATATATAAAGTAGGACGCATGATCTAATTTCTCCCCATCACTAGTTAAAGGACCTGGAAACAAATAAAAGCCAATAGATCATGATCAGAAACATACAAGGTCACACCATTTCAATTTTGATTAGAAAATACAGAATTAGCTACCATCCTAGGTATAATATACTTAGACATGTTGAAGCAGCTGTGGCGTTGCTAGGCAGAGGTCTGTGCCTCTTGTGGGTCCTCTAGCTCTAGCTCTGAAACCTGATTTACTTATTTATTTTAATCCCTGCTGTAAAGAACTGTTGACAGATGACTCCAGCCTTTAGTTCTCTCTGGCGTTACAATTGCATGAACTGTGTGCGCGCGTGTATGCGGAGAGAATAAAAGCATAAATAAACTTTGGAATTGTAGGAGAATTGATTGAAGGAAGTGGCTAAACAATATTATTTGGAACTTAAGTTCCTGATTATGAGAAAAGGCTGGGACTTCCCAAAGGGAGAACAGCCTCACCCAATCTCTCCTAAAACCCTGAGACATAGGACTCTGAAGGAACTGAAGTTGCTGAAGGTTAATGGACCCTCTTAAAGGCAAAGTAAACTGAAACACCTGCCTTGTGTGTTCAGAACAGCAAGTCATGGCAGAAGACAGGAGCAGAGGGAAATGATATGGAGAAGCACTCCCTGTTCTGTCCTTCATATCCACCATCCCCACTCTTTGTAGAACCAGGACATTCTTCTATACTAGGCAAAACCAAAGTTATAAATCTCTTGCAATAGCTCCTGGGAATGCCTTCCCCCATTTGTTTGACCATGGCCAGTACTGATACTTTAGAAAGCAATTGTAGCTAGTTTGGTTCAATGTCTAAGCAGCTGCACTTTGATCCAAGAGACATTGGTTTGAGTCTTGCCAGCTGTGGAGTCACTGGGCAAACTCATATACCTACAGCAATATAATTGCTGTTGAAAATTGCTTCAGCAGAGTTTAGTTCATTAAATTTCCTAGACAGTTTTTTTTTTTTAAAGAATGACTAAAGGCATTGTACAACAAATTGAGATATACAAAAATTAAAAGCAAAAATAATACAAAAAATAAATTCCATTAAATAATAAAAAAGACTTCCCACAAAGAGACAAAATAATCAGGAACTGCCAAGCAGCATAAGACTGATGCTTCTAAAAATTGACCCATCCATCATATCCCATCAAAAGCCTTAGAGTAGAGGAATATCTTAACCTGGTGCTGAATAAATGATTAATGATTAGGAGAGAGCACTTCTTAGAATAGTTGGAATTTAGTGTGGCTATGGATATGAGTGAACTGGAGTCCAACATGGGTTGGTTATATCATGTGTTAAGCAACCAAATCAGCACCACTGTAGCTTATTACACTACAGCCAAAGGTGGATTTTACCCTTCCCTGTGGCTGTGTGGAGCCATGAACACATGGAAGCACCTTTCAGCAACGGCCACACTACTGCAAGTATGTAGCTACTGCAAGTATTATCACCCCAACTCTATTATTCTCATTGCCATGATCCTACACATTGTCAAAGGGAAACTCCCCACCAGGGTAGAAATCATATATCAAACAGATGGAAAGCTCTTTAACTTGAGCAGGCAGAAAGCAAAGAATAAGGTTACTGTCAGAGCTGCTTCCAGATCCTAGCTCACAGAGGATCACGCTAGCCAGCGATCATTAAATAAAAGTCTTTATTGAGTTACAGTTTCCATTCTCAATCTGCTGCGTGCAACTCTACGTCTCAGGGTTAGATCGGCGAAGCTCCGTCTGAGTCTCCGCCCCTTGTACACCAACTTAATATCCTAGCCCTGCTCCACCTTTTCCGCCTGACTGTTCTTCTCTGGGTCCCTCTGCCCCCCGGGGTCTCTTCCTTCCGGGATTCTTCTGACGCCGACCCCCCGGACCCTCCTGTCTCCTTGCGCCGGGCTTTAGGACCTGGCTCCCTTTCCGGGCTGCCTACTGCGCCACCTTCCTGTGCATTTGAACTTGGCGCGCGCGCCAAACCTTCCACCTTCCGTCTGACCGTTTCTTCACTCCCCGATGGAGGTGTGGCCACTCCTGACTCGTGCCCTCCCCCCTGTTGTGAGCTGCCAGCGCTTGATCCCTGGCGCCCTTCCTCTTCCCTGCTCTCTGGCGGTGACGCTGGTCCCGATTTCCAACTGCTCCCCTCTGAGTCCCCTCTGGCTCTATCTTCCTGGGGTGTCCCCCTAGGCTCCCCCCTTGCCCTGGCCACTGGTGCTCCTTTCTGTGAATCTTCTGATTCACTGGAAAGACTCGGAGATCTCGGGTCGTCGTCATCACTCATCTTTTCTTCTGCCTCCTCCCCCTCGCTCTCTGTTTCCTCCCTTGCCCTTGCCTCTGCTCCTGAACCCCTGACATCCATCCCCCCCTCGAAGCCCCCTCTTCCCCCCTCCCCTCCTTCCGGTGCTGGAGCTGGGTGCTGCCGTGTCCGGGGGACGAATGTCGGATACAGTTCGCTCCCCGTGGCGGGCCTCCATCTGAAGTCTTCCGGTTCTTCCTCCCTGCTCTCGTCGACGACGGTCACCTCTGCTTCCATCTCTGTGCCGCCGTGCTCGAAACCCGGGTCGTCCCCGAAAACGTCCATGTCCGTCTCTCCCTCGCTTCCTTCTGGAGACGTTGCTCGTCCTGGACCCTCCAGCCACTTTCTGCGGAACTGCTCCTCTGGTCGATCATCCCACCAATACGAGGGTTCTGAAGCAGATCCCGAGGGTGACCCCTCCGGGGAACGGGCGTCTCGTGTCGGTTCCTCGTCCGAGTCGAACCCCCGGAACGTGCTGGCTGAAAGCGTGGGCGTGAAAAGCCAGTCGTCGAAAAAGTCTGCTGGCATGGGCCTATGTGGGAAGAGGGCATGAAACTCTTCTTTGAGCAGAGGTTCGTCTAAAGCGTAGCCCGGCACCCAGCTGTTGGCACTGGCCGGGGTGCCCTCCTTGGCGAGAAAGTATTCTACCCCCTCTTCCCCCCATCTGGAGTCCAAAATCTCCGTGACTTCGTTGATGCGCTCCTCCTGTGCCACTCCACCTTGCCCGGTTCTCTCTCGGAGCGGACTCGGTGCCGTTCCTGGTTCCTGAAACCTGTGAGGTGCCTTGTAGGGAGTGAGCACCGATCTGTGGAACACCGGATGCATCCTGGAACCCTCCGGAAGCGCCAGCCTGAAAGCCACCGTGTTGACCTGCTCTTCGACTTGGTAGGGCCCCAGTTGTTTATGCCCTAGTTTCTTCTTCGCCAACGACCTGGCCGGCACTGCGTGGGCTGCTAACCAGACCCAGTCTCCCACATGGATCTCTTCGCCAACCCTTCTGTGTTTGTCCGCTTGTACCTTGTATGCGTGTTTAGCCAGCTCCAGGTGCCGCCGCAGCTGATCGTGGACCTCCTGCAACTCCGACGCGAACGCATCTGCTGTCTGCGGCTCCCCCTCCCCCATTCTTTCCAGTCCCGGGAAGGTTCTGGGGTGCCTCCCATTGTTGGCGAAGAACGGCGTGACCCCCGTGGACACGTGCTTCGTGTTGTTGTAGGCGAACTCGGCGAGAGGCAGGTAATCCACCCACGTCGCAGGCTGTTGATTCGCATAACATCTCAGGTACTGCTGCATGATGGCATTGACTCGCTCCGCTTGCCCGTTGGTCTGCGGGTGTCTAGCCGACGCCAGGTTGATCTTGACGTTCAGGAAGCCCATCAGCTTCTGCCAGAAGTTCGAGATGAACTGTCGCCCTCGGTCGGACAGAATAGACCGCGGCAGACCGTGAACCTTGAACACGTGGTCTATGAACAGTTTGGCAGTTTGTTCCGCCGTGGCCACCTTCGCACACGGAATGAAATGTGCCATCTTGGAGAACAAGTCCACCACCACCAGCACAGCCGTCTTGCCCCTCGAGCTGGGCAGATCCGTGACAAAGTCCAGGGCCACTCTCTCCCATGGTTCGAACGGAGTTTGCAGCGGTTCCAGCAGTCCGGCCGGCGGTCTGTGCACTGGTTTGGCCCTCTGGCAGGTGTCACACCTCGCCACGTAGTCCGCGACTTCCCCTCTCATTCCGGGCCACCAGAAGTCTCTGGCGACTAATTCCACCATCTTCTCCTTGCCAAAGTGCCCGGCAGTGGGCGCGTCGTGCAGCTGCTGCAGTACCTTGGCGCGAAGTTCGTCTCCCGGCACGTAGATGGCCCCTTTACGGATGAGCAATCCATCTCGCAGCTGGAACTCGTTGGTCGCTGCCGTGCCCCTGTGCACCTCTGCCATCTTTGCTTGCGCGAAGGAGTCATCCTGCAACGCTCGTCGCACCGCCTCCAGGTCAACTGTTGCCGCAGCGCACGCCCACACTGTCGGTGCGAAGATGTGCATGGCGGCCGCTGGCGTTGCCTCCTCCAGATACTGTGGCTTACGGGAGAGAGCATCCGCCATGATGTTGGTGTCCCCCGGGACATACTCTATTCGGAAGTCGAAGTTCGCAAAGAACTCAGCCCAACGTATCTGCCTCTGGTTCAGGAACTGTGCCGTGCGCCAGTGCTCCAGATTCTTGTGGTCCGTGCAGACCTGCACCGTGTGCTTGGCGCCGATCAGGAAGTGCCTCCACGCTTTGAATGCTGCATGAATGGCCAGCAACTCCCTGTCCCAGATGGTGTAGTTCCGTTCAGACTTGCTGAGCTTCCTGGAGTAAAACGCTCCCGGCCTCCAAGCCCCCTGCGGGTCTTTCTGCAGCAGGACTGCTCCCACGGCTCTGTCCGAAGCGTCTGTCTCCACCCTCATCGGCCTGCTGGGGTTGACATGAAGCAGCTGCTCTTCCGACGCGAAGAGACGCTTGAGTGCCTGAAAGGACTGCTCCGCCTGCTCTGTCCAGATGAACTTCTTCTTCTTGGAGCTGAGCGTGTCCGTGATGGCCGCTGTCTGCATGGCAAAGCCTTTGATAAACTTGCGATAGAAGTTTGCGAAGCCGACAAACCGTTGGACCTCCTTCCGGTTGCGTGGGCTTTTCCAATCCAACACTGCTCGAACCTTGGCGCTGTCCATGGCGAGCCCCTTGTCAGACAACTTGTAGCCCAGGAAATCCACCTCCGTCACGTCGAATTGGCACTTCTCCAGCTTGGCGTAAAGCCTATGCTGCTGTAGCCTGCTCAGCACTTCCTTGACGTGTCTGTCATGCTCCTGCTGCGATTCCGAAAAGATCAGGATGTCATCCAAGAAACATACGCACGTCTTGTAGAGGAGCCCCGCCAACACGTGATGCATGAAAGCTTGAAAAACGTGGGAGCCATTTTGCAATCCAAACGGCATAACTCTATATTCGTAGGTGCCCAGGGGCGTGAACATGGCTGTCTTCCACTCATCTCCTTCCCGCATGCGAATGAGGTTGTACGCCCCTCGCAGGTCCAACTTGGTGAACACGCTGCCCTTGCGTACCTTTGCGAGGAGGTCGTCGATTCGGGGCATGGGGAAGTCCGATGGCTTGGTCACACTGTTCAAGGTGCGATAGTCCACTACAAGTCTTTTTTGGGGCGTGTCCCGCTTCTTAACAAAGAATACAGGACTGCCCCCCGCTGCCTTGGACTCCCGGATGAAACCGCGCTCCAAATTATGATCTATGAACTCTTTGAGTTCCTGCAGTTCGTCCTCAGACATGGAATACAGCTTCCCTTTGGGCAGCGCCGCCCCCGGCAGCAGGTCAATTTTGCAGTCATATGGTCTGTGGGGGGGTAGCCTGTCTGCCTCCTTCTCGCAGAAAACCTCCAAAAATTCTGCGTACTTGTGGGGGACCGCTTGCAGCGTGCCTAGCTGCAGCTGTGACTCCTCTTCCTCTCCTTCCTGCCGGGGCACGATGCAGTGTTCAGCGCAAAAGGAAGAGCCGAAGGTCAGCTGCCTCTGGTACCAAGCCAGCGTCGGGCTGTGCTTGTCCAGCCAACTCATGCCCAATACAATGGGCGTGTCCGATAGTTGAGTGACGTTGAAGCTGATGATTTCCCTGTGATTCCCAAGTCGCATCACCATTGGTGGCGTCTGCTTCACCACTTGCCCCCCTAGCAGCTCCCTGCCATCCACCGTGACAACCTGCAGGGGCAGCGTGGCAGGCAGCAACTGTATGGCGTGCCGGTCGACAAAGTCCTGCCCTATAAAGTCCGCATTGCTTCCTGAGTCAATGGTGATTGGCACGTCCATGGTGATTCCATTGGGCAGCTGGAGAGATGCGGTGAGCTTCACTACTGGTTTGGGCGGGAGGGGGTCCATGGGCTGTAAAATCTCTGGGGACTGCTTCACAGACACGTCTGGCTGGGCCCCAGTGCCTCTTCCTCCAGCCAGACTCCGTCGTTTCCCTGCTGTGGTTCTCCTTGCTGCGTTGCTGCAGTTACCATTGCTGAGGCTGCAGTGTGCTTGTGGAGCCTCTGGGGACACTCTTTCGCCATATGCTGTGGATCATCGCAGATGTAACACTTCCTGTTCCCTCTAGGAGGCTTCGCTTTCACTGGTGCCGGTGCTAGGGCTCTGGCTGCTGACTGAGCCCTTGCACCTCCAACCTCCTTAGGTTCCGCTCCTCCTCCTGGCGGAGGCGTGAATTGCGCACGCGCTGCTTCTCTGGGAAGGAAGGAGGAGCCCCTGGCTGGTTCGCGCCCCCCACGCCCTTCGTCCCTGCTCCACGGACGTTCTTCCAGCCGCACCCCCACCGCCAGCGCCCTCTGAACGATCTCCTGCGTGGTCCGGGGTCTCTCCCCCCTCGCAATTTCATCTTTAACCGAGCTGTGCAATCCCTCCCAAAACAGGTCTCTTACTGGAGCCGAATCTCTGTCCCATTCCAGGGCACTGACCAAAGCGAAAAAGCGGGCATGGTACTGCCTTACGCTGGCCCTCCCTTGCTTCAGTCCATGTATCTGCTTCCGAGCAAGATCCACGTCTATGCTTGATAAAAAGCACCCATCCATCGCTTTAATAAAGGCATCCGCATTTTGGAGCGCCGGATCCTTATCTCTCCACAAATTGCGCAGCCATGCTTTAGCATCTCCATGCAAATGGGACATGATGAATCCCACCTTCTCTTGCTCATCTCTAAAGTCGTTGTTCAGCAGTTGCAGTGCACACATTACATCTGCTCTAAAGTTGGGGTACTGTTGCAAATTCCCATCGAAGTGAGAGACCAGACCGCCTGTTTGTCTCCCCAACCCAATCCCCTCCGGTTTGGGTGTCAGTTGCCCTTGCTTCGTAAACACTTCCAACCTGACCTGGAGATCCCTGTAGGTGGCAGCTGCGTCCTCCTCTCTCTTCCTGGATGCAAGAGCCTCGGCATTCAGTCGTGTCACTGCTTCTCTGAGTTCCGCTATCTGCTGTTCGGCCGTCATGTTGTCTGCCGTTCGTGAGCTCGCTAGTAGGCACCCGCTTTCTCTCCTCTCCGCGAGGCTGTAGATGCCCACAATTTGGGGACGGAGCTTACTGTCAGAGCTGCTTCCAGATCCTAGCTCACAGAGGATCACGCTAGCCAGCGATCATTAAATAAAAGTCTTTATTGAGTTACAGTTTCCATTCTCAATCTGCTGCGTGCAACTCTACGTCTCATGGTTAGATCGGCGAAGCTCCGTCTGAGTCTCCGCCCCTTGTACACCAACTTAATATCCTAGCCCTGCTCCACCTTTTCCGCCTGACTGTTCTTCTCTGGGTCCCTCTGCCCCCTGGGGTCTCTTCCTTCCGGGATTCTTCTGACGCCGACCCCCCGGACCCTCCTGTCTCCTTGCGCCGGGCTTTAGGACCTGGCTCCCTTTCCGGGCTGCCTACTGCGCCACCTTCCTGTGCATTTGAACTTGGCGCGCGCGCCAAACCTTCCACCTTCCGTCTGACCGTTTCTTCGCTCCCCGATGGAGGTGTGGCCACTCCTGACTCGTGCCCTCCCCCCTGTTGTGAGCTGCCAACGCTTGATCCCTGGCGCCCTTCCTCTTCCCTGCTCTCTGGCGGTGACGCTGGTCCCGATTTCCAACTGCTCCCCTCTGAGTCCCCTCTGGCTCTATCTTCCTGGGGTGTCCCCCTAGGCTCCCCCCTTGCCCTGGCCACTGGTGCTCCTTTCTGTGAATCTTCTGATTCACTGGAAAGACTCGGAGATCTCGGGTCGTCGTCATCACTCATCTTTTCTTCTGCCTCCTCCCCCTCGCTCTCTGTTTCCTCCCTTGCCCTTGCCTCTGCTCCTGAACCCCTGACAGTTACCATAACTTCCGTCACAGAGTTTCAATATGCTGATGACAATGTAGTGTGTGCACACTCAGAGGATGACCTCCAAACTATCCTAAATATCTCTGCAGAAGCTTATGAAAAGCTTGGCCATCGCTCAATATCCAGAAAACCAAAGTGCTGCACCAACAAGCACAAAGCAACCCCTTTGCAGCACCACAAATCCAACTTAACCATGTAATGTTGGAAAATGTCTATCACTTTTCCTGCCTGGGCAGTTATCCCACAAGGGCAGACATTGATGCCGAAATCCAGCATCACCTCAGCTCTGCAAGTGCAGCTTTCTTTTGACTGAAGTAAAGAGTGTTTGAGGACTGGGACATTTGCAGGGAAATAGAAATACTTGTTTACAAAGATATACTACTACCAACCTTACTGTATGCTTGCGAAACATGGACCACTTATAAATGCTATCTCCAACTCCAACTTGGGAAGACAGGTGAACTAATGTCAGTGTACTGGAAGAAGCAAAGATCACCACTGTCAAAGCAATGATTCTTCAACATCAGCTTCATTGGACTGGTCATGTTGTTTGGATGCCTGATTATCTTCCAAAGCAACTACTCTTTTCTGAACTTAAAAATGGAAAGCGTAATACTGGTGGTTAACAAAAGAGGTTCGAAGACTCTCTCAAGGCAAATCTTTAAATATGTAGTATAAACACCGACAATTGGGAAACACTGGCCTGCAAGCATTCCAGTTGGAGAACAGCCTTTACCAAAGGTGTCATGGACTTTGAAGACGCTTAAACTCAGGATGAAAGGGAGAAACAAGCTAAGAGGAAGGCATGTTTGGCAAACCCTCACTATGATAAACTCCCACCCAGAAACCTATGCCCCACTGTGGAAGGATGCGTGGATCCAGAATTGGCCTCCACAGTCACACCGTTAAGACTGTGTTCATGGAAGACAATGTTACTCAGCTACGAGTGATCACCAAAGAAGAAGAAGAAAGCTATATACATTATTAGAATTTGGTAAATAAGAAATGGAGCCCTTGGGGAAACAATCTGCACTTTAGAGTTTCTTTCTGAGCTATCTAGTCTTTTGTAGATGGCAGTCACATATAATTTTATACTACAATGGTGCTGATGGTTAGCCCAAATGGTCTAGTAGGGTAAGTGCAGATGCTTAGAGGCACTGAAGTACAAAACCAATGCAATACACATGCTTCCCTTTTATGTCTACAGAGAAAACCTGTCGCCTTGTGACACCCTTATTGTCCCATTTTCACTCCTAGCTTTCAGCAATCATGCCTTGGCTGCGTTGCCTAAGACGTATTTCCGTAATAAACATATCTGCCACAAATAATTGTTTCCAGCGCAGGGGGGTTGTTATGGGAATATCTGAGCTATATGTCGGGAAGGAGCTAAGCTTATGCTTTATGGCTGGGGAGATTAATTGCAGAATGCCCAAGATGTATTATTAGGTATGTTTCAATCTGACAGTTGGTTGTTTTGCTTTAGGACAGGGAAGGTGCTTTGAGGGAGGAGATTCTGTCTGTCTCTGACAGTTTTGATTTAACATCCAAGGCTTTAAACACCTAGAGATTGTGATAGGCACAGCAAATCTAAATTAACACATTTTGTGTAGAATTGCAGCAGGCCAGTGTAAGCAGAAGCCAGGCAAACAGCCAGGAGAAGAGAATTATTACAAATGAATTCCATACCTATCAAAGACCTCGTTGATTCTCATGAACGTTTTCCTGAATCAGAGTTGCTTTATTCATTACAGCAGCAACGTGGAGACTGCTGAGAAATACTTACATGTGATGGCGCCTCCATGCAGAGACATAACAATTAGCAGCAGAAACCAATGCATGTTAGCTTGGAGGGTAAGTCCCATTGTGTTAAATGGAGTTTACTCCCACGCACAGTTGCAAGTATTTATTTCCTTGGCAAAGCTGCTTGCTTTTCCAGTTTTTTTATACATTGTAACTTGTATGAAACAACTGGATGCTTTCTAAGGGAAGATGTCTGCAAAGAAAGAAAGGAAGAAAGAAATTGCATCCAAATTATCAGGGATTTGTGATTACTATACTGTTCCATACCATACCATAACAGGAAAGGGGTTGTTGTATTTTCTGTTGCTTGGAAAACGTTCAACAAAAAATTAACAGTGTGCTAGACATTCAAAGCTTCTCGGTCATTTTAAATACACCCCGGGCTTACACTAGTAGCACTTTAAGTATGCACACTAAGCTTGTGTGCAAGTGTATTTAATCTGAAGACCTTAAAATATACTGTGGAAGAAATAAAAGCTTATTTACATCAGCTTCCCTGAAAAGCAGTTCATGATGTAAATGAAAAAGCAGCCATTACTACTGCATAATAAATCAGACGAGGTAAACATTAAACCAAAACATTTTAGCTCAGATACATTCCTTCCTTAAGCAGACATTTTTCCTGGTCTCCTCCTGCTAGTCATCAGGTAAGAGCTGAAGGCAAACATTTATCAGACTCACAGCCTGGTCCTTTGCATGTGTCATTAGGGATGCTACAGGAATTCAATCTTTGTGAATTGCTATATGAAGTGACCTGCTCTACACCTCTTGGACTAATGTGCAGATTGGAATTTTAGCTATGCACCAGATTTCACACTTCTCTAGACGTGCAATGCAGTTCCTAGCACTGCAGATGTATCAGAATGCATATTATAAGTATTTTGAGATAAGATACACATTTAAATACATACTTTGAGAGAAAATACACTTGTAAATACATATTATCACATATTTCACACTTGCCTGAATGTTACAACACAATTCTCAGCAGTTTAAACTTCTCAAAATACGTACTTACTAGGGGTTGAGGACAGTGTTTCATATCAGAAGTGAAATACATTGTGTGAGGGTACTATAGACTATCTGAGGGCTCTGCATGCCTTATCTCTCTTACATGAGGTAGCAGAGGAATGGAAGAGGGAGATGTTTGAGTAAAGCGAGAAGGGAAGACATTGAAATGGGAAAAGTGGCTGTTTCAAACAACAGCAGAAGTTTCACAGTGCTTGGGCAGATATTTCCAGAAGTATGCTCTGAACACACACAAATTGAGGGAGAAATCGGGGAAGGGTCATAGCTCAGTAGCAGAACATCTGCTTTGCATGCAGAATGTCTCAGGTTCAATCCTCAGCAAAACACTCCTTGGCTGGATCCATGTGCAGTTTGATCTTGTGAACACACCTGCCACCTGTTCAGGTCCCTGCCTACCATTGTATGGATTGATGTGTTTGCATACATGTGGTCTGCACGTACTTTAATTAATTACTGCAGGCCACCCTGCGGTCACGTGATGAAGGGCAAGACATAAATGATATATATTAAAACAAAACAAAACAATTTCAAGTTCCATGGGCAGCCCCATCACTTGCTCACTACACTAAGCAAATGTGTTTTGGTAAACAGACACAGCATCATCATTTTTTCTTCCTTTCTTTTTGGCTTCACTTCAGCACCCTTCCCTGGCTTAAGTATTAGTTTAATATTTCTTACGACCGAGTGAAATGAACACTTGGGGAGCTTTTAGAGTTTTAATTAACCACATAGATGGCCAAGGAGTGATATATATTAAAACTTTTATTAAAAACACTGATAAGGGAACGACGTTAATCAACTAGGGAGTTCTTAACCTTCTTTTCTTAATGGATGGTATTAGTCATTAGATCATTAGAACCAGTTCAGAGCAAGCACTTGGTCTCTCTCTCTCTCTCTCTCTCTCTCATCCACCATTTTGTTAACGCAACATTCCTATGAGTCACCTTTCCTTTTAGGCAGTCATAAATTTCCATGTGTGTGGGTTTTTTTTGTGTGTGGTTATATGGCTTTCAAGGAAAGGCCCGTGTTAAGTTGCTGAGGATATTGAGAAAGACACAACTGAAATGAAAGCGCCAAGCAGTAAATTAGCTTTGTCAGTTTATATCATGCCTTGATTTATATTCTTTCCAGATTTTGAAGTGCAGAAGTAGTACTGGCTCTTAGAACAAGTGTTTCATCTTGTATCTCCCCCTCCTACAAGGTTGACATTAGCTATTTAAGTGAAGTCCAATACATGCATGCAAGCGAAAACCCTTTTGTTGACACCTTACTTGCTTTACAAGTAGGAGGAATCTTTTTTTATTTTTTATTTTTAAGGCCAGCATCCTTAAGGAATGCTTCTGAAAATCAAATATGTGGGATGCTAAAACATATGGCCCTTGATGATACATACCAGATAAATGACAGCAGGATATATTAAGATTAGCAGAGGATAACTGTTAAATTCTTATTTAATATAAGGCAGGGTGTCCTGCCCTCCAGGAACTGAGCTGCAACTCCTAGAGGTTATCCCATTTACTTTTCTTGAAAGAAAGCTTTGGTACATTAGCCCCCTGAGGCACTTCGGATGATGCACATAGATAAACCTGTGTTCTTTGCTACACAATGCAGGCTTTGCTAATCCCCCCTTTTACTACACTGACTTTCAAGCTGTTCTCTAGCATTAGGAAAGTTTAATGGATCTTGTGTGTTCCTCTGTCTCAGCCCTAAATATTGAAGGAGCATTATCTCAGGCATTCATTCCTCCTTACTGGCTGTTGTCCCCTCCGCTGCCTGCTTTTCTCACTCCTTCTTGATTGAGGGGATGGAGGTGGTGTTTCCAAAAATTGCCCCTCCTCCTGCAGGGCGCTCACTCCCCCTCCCTCCTCGGAGTATTCAGTACTCTCATGCACCTCCTCCCGAGAAGGAGCTGGTGTAGGAAGATGAACAAACCTACTGTGGTAATGGCATGGATGGGGAATCTTATAGCTGCCGACTTTTTGTTGCGTCTGTAGCCGTTTTGATCCTTTTGGTTATGCTGTCACAATTTCCTACAATTTTTAAAAGCCACGCTTTTATAAGCAAAGGAGAGTCTTGTTTCTGATTAAGACTGAGGAGTTCATTATAGTGCAGACTTCTGGACTGTGGCTCAATTGGGCTTAATTTGACTGTGGCTTAATTTTCTCCAAGAATGATTTCCCTGTTCATCATCTTCCCATTTTGAAAACAAATTAAATCCGCTTCAAGTGATTAAATCCAATTCATTGATGTACATGCTGATATAGGCCAACATTTCACGTCCTTTCCTTACTCTGATTGTAGTGTGCCTTTGCTGTTCTCTTCTTGCACCTTACTCTAAGATGTTCCACATTATACATCCAAGCGAGCAAACAAGGGTGGTCATCACTTTTTAATATCATAGCATATTTGATCCCACTCCATTTCCTTTAAGCTGATATTGCTTATTTGTAGATAACCTCATATTTTAAATATAAAAGATGGTATTCAGTTAGATTTTACTCAGAGGAGACCATTGAAATTAATGGATCTAACTTAGCCATGCTCATTAATTTCAATGGGCTTGAGTTAAATTTTGTTGAATACCACCCATCATCTATACAAGCTGCCTTAAAGACACCCCCCCCCCTTTCCAAAAGGGAAAACAAAAGAGGAAGATGTGAGTCAGGCAATGGCAGCTTTTCCGAAGCGCCACAGCACGACAGTTTAAAAGACTTACATTGAAACCAAATGATGAAAGGGGTGAAATGAACGTCAGAGGCAGGGAATGGTTGGGTCAGAAACTCTGGAGAAGAATATTGTGTTTGACTAGGAAGATTAGCATCTAGCAGGTGAAAAGCTGCAGAAAGGTGAAGAGCAATGGAGGGGGTTGAAATCATGAATGGGTAGGCATGTTGAATGAGGTGCCATGGCCCAAGACCGAGACTCATCCTCTGGCTCAGAAGAGTAATTCACAGAGACTGAGGGTTCTGCCACTGATTGAGACCTTTTGCCTGGACCATCTCAGAAGCAGCTTCTGGACAACCGCCTCATCCTGCCTTGAGCATACTAGTCCAGACACAGTAGTCAGTGGAGGCTGGTTTATAAGGGCAAATGGGTGTCTGCTGCAGCAAGGTCAGCCTGCCTTTTTGCTTGCAACCAATCTGCTTGTCACAAGCTCCACCTGTCACTTGCTTTGACTCCACGTAACTGTTGGTCTCCCTGTCCTCTGCTCCACAAGTCCTAATGGGCACCAGCCACCACCTGCAGTAGTACATATGCCATGAGCCTTATTGCCCCCATGCAACCCCAGGTAATAGAGGTGTAATCCTTTTAACCCAAGAGCTAAACACCTCTAGGAAGGCAGGGCTAAGTCTATGCATCTCTCTGCAGCAATATTTCAACCTTAGTAGGTTTCTGGCTAGCGCTTGAAGGACTGTTTAAGGCATTTACTGTTCAGCTTTAGTTTTGGATTTGTTTGCTGATCTACCTGTTGCTTGGCTTAAAGGTATTCCCCACTGCCTGACCATCACTATCAGCTAGGGATCAGGAGAGGCGTGTACAAAGTGAGAGTATGGTGGTTTAATTTGAGGTGCCTTGCTTGGAGTGTGAAGGAACAGAAGTCAATCCTTGTAGTTCCAGTTGTATGAAGCAAATGACTTATACATGTTATCAGGTCTTCTCCAGGGGTATCTTGTTCCTCCTTTGCACTTTATGAGGCAGTTTCCAGGAGTTACAAACAGGCCCTGAATATGATACCTGGTTCAATAAAGCCCAAGAAATGTCATAACTGCGGCAGACAGTTCATTCAGCTGCAAAAAAAGACACTGTATAATCTGGTACCTGCAGTGTGTAGTTATCACTCCCTCTTTACCTCTTCACGACTGCAACTACATTGATGAAGGATGTTATTGATGAGAGGTGAATAAATAAATCAGCCTCCTAATTAAATTTATATCTTAAGTAAATAGGTCATCTCATTTACTTAGTTAACAGAATTTGGAAAGATAATGAAGTTTTGACTAGAGGCAGCCTGCTGCCCTAGAGGCATGCTTAACGATTAGCCTGTTAATAACCTCAGTTTTGCTTCATCAAGATTCAGCATTTATTTAGCTATTTATTTATGTGAATGTAATTTAAAGCAAATCAAAACAGGACTTATCAGTAGGAGAGCTCCATGGTGAGCAGATCTTCAGTGTTTGTGATTTGGTTTCCAATAGTCTTTAAGTACACTGAGACTTTCATATTTATTTGTAAACTTCCCATAATGATGGTGGAAAGTTAATAGCCAATATAAAACTTACTTGAATTTTGTTCAAATTAATCCAGGTTGCTGCAGGGTGGGGAGAGGAAAGATTACAGGTTTGGGAATGAATGGGGAAATGCATTCTTTAAATTGGCACCTAATTGCCCACTGTCTGAACAGGTGAGAATTTTTTTACTATGCTCAAAGCAATTATGAGTGTTGAGTTTTTCACATCATGTAGTGTGTGAAATTTTCAGGAGATTTGCGGGGAATGGGGAAGATATTTTATTGAGTACTTTCTTCTGAATTAACAAGCGTAGGATTGCACTGACAAAACTCAGAGTGCTAGAAATATATTTTCAAAACCTAACATGTGCCACAGCTTGCTTCTTTCTTTCTTCTTTCTTTCTTTCTTTCTTTCTTTCTTTCTTTCTTTCTTTCCCAACTGCAGAAGGTGATCAAAGGAATTCAAATAAACAAAATTACTGGTGACCAATAAGAATTTCCACTGTGTACATCAGGGGCCAGCAAACTTTTTCAACAGGGGGCTGGTCCACTGTCCCTCAGACCTTGTGGGGGGCCAGACTATATATATATTTTTTTGGGGGGAAATGAACGAATTCCTATGCCCCACAAATAACCCAGAGATGCATTTTAAATAGAAGGACACATTGTACTCATTTAAAAACTCACTGTTTCCTGGACTGTCCATGGGCCGCATTTCAAAGGCTGGATCTGGCCCCCGGGCCTTAGTTTGCCTACCCATGGTGTACATGCAAATAAGTACATATGATCCTGGAGTCAGATTCCCCTTCTTCAGGGTGTGAGGGTGAGGACTCTGAAGCAGAAGGGAAATGGCATGCAGAGTCAGCCCTAGAACCCCAGAGGAGTTGTGGTGCAAGTACTACTCCAGGCTGAAGGCGCAGTGCTGTTGTCTTCAGACTTGGAGGACTCTACTGCAGAGGCCCCAGTGAGACCAGGATGGAAGACTAATGGAGTAGACTAGGCCCTTTAAGTGAAAAGGCACTTTTCAGTGAAGGAAGGGCTGCCCTGGCTCCTGCTGGATGAAGAACTGGAACTCAGGTTGTGGTTTTGACTAAATCAGTAGGGTACAAAAGGAAGGGAAGGGTTAAATGCACAACAAGTGCAATGCATGACTAGCAAGCTAAGAAATTTACTCATTAGCTGACATGACTCTTGAGCCCATGCTATATGGATGTGGGTTCAGCATTAATGAGGCAAGCATGAAGTGTCTTTGGATTGAGCCATCAAGTGAGCACTCCTTCTAGAGGATTGGACCTGAGAGGTCCGTTACCCTGGCACTGGTAGCTCCATGTCTGCCATGGCTTCTGATATCTCCATGGACAGGAGCTTTGAGCCCAGAGGAGCTCTGTGGAAGAGGGGGCAAGACAGGAACCCCAGGCATTGTTGGGCTGGCACCCTTTCCCAAGATTCCTCCCTAGGTCTGCATCGTGGTTGGCATCCTCTTCCTTGGCTGACTCTGAAACCCATCCCACTTGACTTGGCCCCTTCATGGGGTCACCAGGCTCTAACTCCTCCTACTTCCTGTCCTTATTGGACCAGCCTCACCACAGGACTCATGACAAGAGCTAACAATAGAACTGCAGCTGATACTACTACACTATATAGGACTGTGTTTCGGTTTGATGATTGCTGAAGCAACATCATATAACACTTGCAGAAATCAGTTGGTCCATAAGCTGTTTGACTTGGGCCCACCATCTGATGTTGGTACTATACCAAACTTTGACCAATGTGATCAGCAGAGTATGCACCGTCTTCCAGCAGAACACCAGAGTCTTCCTTTGCTTTCCATTAGTCAGCCTTTTCCAGAGTTCCTGGTTAAGAAAACTCCTTGCCCACTCAGTTCAGTTCAAAGTATGAAATGTTTATTGTCTCATGGCACAAGACAAGCATAAATACACTAGCTATATAAACAGTAAGAGATGCTGGTACATCATGACCTAATCTACTATAATGTAGTTCTTCTGGTCTTAGAATTAAACCTGGTTAAGATAGAAGCTTACAGAGATACCCACTATCATTTTATCATGCTAACTCACCATGCTATACTAGCATGTAATCCTCAGCTTCACCACTGATAACTTGCACTGAGCAAATACCTGCCAATACCTCACACTTGTAAACTGCTTCTGAATCCAGCCTTGGCTTCATATCTCCCACTGCACATACACACATTGCTTAGAGAAAAGGAGGATGGATGAGTTATGTTTTAGGCATTTTGCTTTGAATTATTTATTTATTTATTTCAATTTTTTATTTTATTTTCAAAGTTAAAGAAAGAAGAAGAAGAAAAAAGAAAAATAATAATAATCATACATAAAAAAAGGTACAAAATCCAAATACAGAGAATACTCTGAATCTCCTGTCTTCCCTCTATAGTGATCAGATGATCTGATCACTACACCTTCCATCCCATCCATGGGTCCTTTTCATTCTATTTTCAACTGTATATCAATACTTCTCCAAATTTTCATCTTCTTGACTTATCTGTACTTTCTGTTACATTACAAGTGTGTTTAAAATCCTGCTAACGTTTTGACCTGTTTGCAATAATTTTGTGTATACATTATAAACATTTCCCATTCTTTTTTGAATTTCTTGTCTTCTTGATTCCTGAGCTTCCCAGTTAATTTTGCCATCTCAGCATAGTCCATCAACCTGATTTGCCATTCTTCTTTGGTCAGGGTTGTCTCTCCCTTCCATCTCTAGCCTTGAATTATTTCTAACCACTCAGTGCAGCTGAGTCTTTCTCTAAACAGAATCCAGACGAGGGGGACGGACTGCTCAAGACATGACCCAAGCAATTTCACCCATTATTTTTTTCCAAATTACACCAACACATCAGAGCTCTGCTATTGGTGTTAAATTAATGTAGGATAACAGTAGTAGGGGTGCCAGATTTTTTTAGTGGCCCTGCTCCTCTGTCTTTAACAGCAGCTTGACATTCAGAAATTTAGGCTTCAAAGATTTTTCATGGCATGAAAAAATGCTGAAGAAACCAGCACCTTTTTCAGGCTGCTATTAAAAGTACAGGAGCAGTACAGGTGAGCAAAAAGCTAGCAAACCTGATTAGTACTTACGGGTAATGTGAAGGGTTTTTTTTCTTTCAGGCTTGAGAATTCCCAATACCTCAAAGCAATGGCAATATCTTTGTTGGTTCTTTCCCCTCCTTTAATTTAATTTAGAAATTAGAAAGTCTTTTGCACCTACGTGAACAGCCATATGTTCTCCCTTTGTCTTCTAATTCCCAATTAGTGTTGCCTGGTGCACGGTTTGGCTTATTTTCCCTCCCCACAGTGATTACAGTAATGGAGTTATAATTCTGCTTATAATCAAAGTTTCAGAAAGGCTTATTGGATTTGAGGTGGCTTCGGTGGAAGCCACTTCCTGGCCGTTGGAGTAGACACTTGTAATTTCTGGGATCGACTTCATTCCTCCGCTTTCATGCTCTCAGACAGATACCAGCACAGCATGGCAGCCAGGACTGTGTGGTTTTGCTCATGGTCTCCCTACTTTAGGCAGAAGCACCTGTGCTTTATTAACTGCAGTGTACTTGTACGAAAAGCTGGCTTCTTTTCTTCCAGAGTCTTGGATTATCAGCTTGTTATCTAGGTAGCGCAAAATAATTGTCTTCTGGCATAAGTACTGCAGACATAATAAGATTGGAGCTGGCTAGCAAGACAAAAGCTATACACACGCACAAATTGATCTTGGTAGGTGTTTAATAAAATCAATAGTTCAGGGCACATTGATGGATAGCCCTGCACAAGTTCCAGAGAATAGTGTTTGTTCGATTGCCAAACTGTGCAGGCAAGCAACTGCTTGAGTGTATGTAGCTGGGGTCAATTCATATTTGACAACAGAGTGGCTTGTTTATATTATTGTGTTCAGTCCTTGAGGCTTGCCTACACAATGCCTACAGAGCCAAAAAAATAACTCAAGTTAATGTTGGAAACATAGTGGTTTCTCATATTCAACTTAGATTTCTAAGGAGAAGAGTGCAACATGTATTCATGTATTGCTTATCTGTTTTTGGCTTTATGGGTAGGAATGGGGATGATTTTGTTTGATACACATTTTAACGTGAACCTACCTAATTCTCACATGCAAACCATCTTCAAAATGCACACTTATCTAAATTTTAGGATTCACTATGTCAATTGAAAACTATGTACAAAAATGCATATATTATGGGAAATGTGCATTAAAATGCATATATCAGTGGGAAAGAACATAAAAATGCATTAAATTAGTGGAAATGGATTGCAAAAATGCATACATGAGGAAAAATGCAGACTAAATTGCTGACAAATTTTGATAAGCTTTTTTTAAAAAAATTAAAAACAGGGCAAACTGGAAATATGGCAAACTATACTTTAAGGACTGGAAAACTGAAAAACTGAAATTGATAGATTTGTCCATGTTTTGGGAACTATTTAATACTAGTCTCATGTATGTCTGCCATGAACTGAATCCATCTCTAGTACAGTTCATTAGTTCTGTCCCCCAAAAACCTGACTTATTTTTTTCTTTACCAGGTTGTTTTTGAAAGAATATGAAGATGTTATCTTTTCCTGTTTTAATCTTCTTGTGATATATATATATCTAGGCTGCACACACATGACATTTATTCTAGAATCAATGGAGACCAGAGTACTTGTCCCCCCCCCCATCTAGTCCACACACAATCTAGAACTATTGAATATTTTTATTTGCCTCTGAAAAGCTCTTCTTGAGGAATTGGTTTCATTCCAAATAATAATAATAATAATAATAATAATAATAATAATAATAATACTCATTGCAGGTAGATTCGGCATTACCCCTCAGTGTGTCCATTTGAAAACAGATTAAAACAGGTGCAGGTAATCCTGGCAAGGGATGTGTATATTCACACCAGAACAATGAAATTGTTGTAGACCAAGATCACAACCACCACTTCCTTCTTCATTTGCTGGGGCATGTGCAGAGAGGAGAAGGTGTGTGAATAAACTAATCAAGGGGAGGGTTTTCAAATATATATCAATTAACCGCACCCATTCTTGTGGACGGCAAAATCTAGGATCAATTTAGTTTGAAAGCAGTATGTTGAGGATGAGCATGAATCAATCCAGATGGGGGAGGGGGAGAGAGACTACATTTTTGTGCTACAAATGGGTTAGTCTGTATGCAGCCCTAGTATGGAAATCTGCATTTAAGCTCCTGTATGTTGTCCTGCCAGCATCTATACCAGAAGAATGCTATCTTGCCTCCATGACAAATTCTGTCCTTTACTTTTCTGCTGACATTGCCAAGAGGGTTTCAAGTGCCAAATGGAGAGAACTGGCTGTCCATTTAAATGCCTTTTCTTGTCTCTTACTGCAAAGATAGCAGCAGATATATAGTGGAAGCTTTCTAACTACAGTTATGATTTGCAGTCTGGGGAATCCCGATGATAGCTAGAACTAGTCCCTCTTCATTGCTTTCTTGGCTTTTAGAACAGTTTCGATTTCTTCCTCTGCCAGTTTTTCAGTGGGGATTACTAGGATTCCAGCCAGATTACTACTTCCTTCATGACATCCATAAAACTCTTGGCTTTTGTTTTGTCCACATTCTCAGTCCAAATACAATTGTGAACTGTGCAAACCTGTTCACATAGACTGGCCTTTTATGTTCTGCTAGCCCTTAGATTGTCTCCATCTGCCACAGTCTCTTTGTGCTTGCCTAATCTCTTACAAAAATGCCAGGAGTCATGGCTGTCTAGATAGATTAACTTGCTTTGTTTGCCGTGTGCTTCCTAGATTTCAGTGCTGAATTTTGGTATTGGGTGTGAGGTTCTCCCACTTAGCCTCAAGGAAACATTTGGGACGAAACCAGTGCTTTTTTTGCCTAAGATCAGCCATACTCAGAATAAACCCAGATTGGAGACAACCCTAGATTTATAGATTATTGGTTGGTTGTTTTTTGTAAAGAGAATAATAGAGATCTATCTTTGCAGTGGTCCCCCCCCCCCCCCTGGTGCTTCAGCATTATTTCATTTTACACAGCCTGTGCTCTTAGACTTCCAGCCATTGCTCTGTGATGGTCCCTCTAAGCCATCATAGCAGCAGTTTCTTTCCCCTGAGAAGGGGAATTAGCAGGTCAAAGGATAAGCAACATAACTTCTGAATTGGATGAGATTGCGTCTAGGACACATATTTTAGTACATCAACTGCTGATAAACATTAAAGAGAGCATGTTCTTAGACACAAGTCTTTGAGATTTTTCTACTAATGCTTAGCTACAATGATTCAGTCATAGAAAGCACATCTACCTTATTATGAATGCTGTTTAGCACTATTGGCAAACCTTTCTTGGTCAAATAAGTAATGCTGATTCTAGGAGTACACAATACTGAAGGCAAATTAGTGCATACTAGTGGATAGATTAATCTAGTCCTATGGGCTTTTGCTTGCTAAGTATTTGCTGTAAAAGTCAGGTTTTTGTCAGCAGTCTCTTCCTTTACTTTATTTTTAATGTTGTGCTTGTATTGTATTTCTAATGTATGTTATGATAATATGGTTTTATATCACGGTGAGCTGTCTGCACTAGAAAGGTGGAATAGAAAATTGTTTATCAAAAAATAAATGAAACACAGAATAGTAAAGCTATTGGATTGCATGCAGATGAAGTTGATGGACAGTTGGTGAAGGACCTTGTGTGAGAGACAGGGAAGCAGAGATCTCCCAGGGTGAGAAGCTAGGGGAAGAAAGGGAAGCTCCCTGGTGAGAGATGGGAGGGCTCACCTTTTTCTGTCTGGGACAAAAGTTAAGATATACCTGTAAGAGAGGACTTTACATTCTCTTTTCTCTCTCTTTCTTCCTCTCTCTCTCTCTCTCTCTCTCTCTTGTTTAGATTAGTTTATTTTTTATTGTATTGTGAAAAATCTTAATACAATTTCATTTTTTAAAAAAATTGTAACTCTAACAAGCAACCATAAGGGCTGTATTCCTAAAGAAAACTGGAAAGGAGTGTAATCTAAAATCTACCAGTTGCCACAGCGTTACACTTGCAACTTTTAAATATTGATGCTGATGGACAGCAAATTTGAACCGTTCCCTTGGGGTAGCTTGTGGCTCAGTGGTGATATGTTGCCAGTATGCAGTTACTCTTTTCAGTAGACCATGGAACATTTTTTTTTCCTTAAAGAAAAGGTAGGGGGCAAAGAGGGAGCTGTGAACGTCTTGTGAAATCTTTCCAGATTCAGCCCCACTAATAGCTCATGGCACAGTAACTGTAATTGAACATACGGGAAGCTGCTGATTGGCAGTGGAGGCAAATCCCAAAAGGTTGAGTGTTTCAGAAAAAGTGGGAGAATCTAGTGTTTACAATTCATTGCTGCATTACAGTTTAGATCCCTGCTGCTTTTTCCTCATTTATTCCTTAGGGAGTTTGTTTTCCTCCCATAAAGGGTTCCTGTCAGTTCGATTTAGCCCCAGAAATAAGGCTTTGTAAAAACACGTTTTTACTGAACCCAGGGATCAATAGAAAGGTTGCTGTGAGGGTTTGCTTTTTTTCCTTTGAAGGACAATAACAACAGAGGTTTGATCAAATTTATCATTGTCTTTCCCAAGCAACAAACTAAGAAAGCCGAATAGTCAAAGTTTTAAGTGACAGACCAGTAAAGCGGATTGCAAAAAAGGGGGAAAGAATGAAAAAGTGCAATTCTTTGTTGCATTACAATGGATTGAATATTTGCTTTGACTTTCAATATAATCAAAATTGTGCCATTGCTCTATGGGCCATTGGCTTTGGATTAGGGCGGTGCAGCCCTCCTGGCTCCATCATCACAGGTATCTTCCAGTGGGAGTGGAAGACTGGCTTAGCCAATGCATCTGCACAGCCTTTATTTCACCACTAACCTGCCCTGCCCTTGCACCATTCAAGTAAACAGCAATGACGCAAATGTTGTGAGTGCAGGTCTGCCACACCACCCACTACACAGTCTGCTTCTGGGATTAGGCCTGGGACAGCAAGGAATTTCATAGGTTCAGGCAACAAGTACTGCAGATCAATAACTGGGTGGAGACCCATGGTCATAATTTTACCCATCTGTTGACAGTGATAATGGTAACGTAACCTACAGAATCACTTTAATTCTTTAGTTGAAAACATAAAATACAGAACAACAGAGAAATTGCCAACATAGAGCTAAATGCATTGTTTGTTTTTCAAACAAAAAACAATGCATCTAATAGTCCTCTGAGTCTACAGTGGAAAAACATAATTCTTGCTTGCAAACTTTCTAGTCAGCTGTTCCCAGTGTTCTGCTAACCCAGCAATGGGAAACTCATGGATTTCCAGATCTTATTGGAATCCAATCCCCACCAGTCCTAGCCAGCATAGTCCATGATCAAGGATGATGGGGACTGGAGTATAATGTCATCTGCTCCCTATCCCTGCTCTAATCTGCCAAGGTGTTGGACATTTGAAAGTTTTGTTGTTGTTGTTTAGTCGTGTCCGACTCTTTGTGACCCCATGGACCAGAGCACGCCAGGCACTCCTGTCTTCCACTGCCTCCTGCAGTTTGGTCAAACTCATGCTGGTAGCTTTGAGAACACTGTCCAACCATCTCGTCCTCTGTCGCCCCCTTCTCCTTGTGCCCTCCATCTTTCCCAATATCAGGGCCTTTTCCAGGGTGTCTTCCATGAGGTGGCCAAAGTATTGGAGCCTCAACTTCAGGATCTGTCCTTCTAGTGAGCACTCAGGGCTGATTTCCTTCAGAATGGATAGGTTTGATCTTCTTGCAGTCCATGGGACTCTCAAGAGTCTCCTCCAGCATCATAATTCAAAAGCATCAATTCTTCGCTTTAGTCCCAGGGCAACAGGGCAACAGCAAATGACACATCGATAAATTGCTCCTGTGAAGGATATAGCCCTGTAATAAAAATACAAATAAAATAAATAGTCCCTGATATACAAATATTGATTCTGTATCTTCTTGCTAATTAGCCATGTATCAAATCAATTACCTTATACAAGGTGATAAGAGCATGAAATATTATTCAGCTCCCCAGAATAACACGCTTGAACATCCCACAGAACAAACTCACTCCACTGAATATTTCATTTCCTAACCAAGTAGTGAATGCATGCTGGGGAGGAGTTTACAAATGGAAGTACTTATTCGCACAGTGTATAGCTAAGCACTGGAATTGCGTGATGGCCACCAATTTAGATAGCTTTAAAGGCAGATTAAACAAATTTATTAAGGATAAAGCTATCAATGGCTTCTAGTCATGATGCCTATATATAACCTCCATGACCAAATACCAGTCACTGGGGAACAGCTGCAGGAGATTCCCTTCATGTCCTGCTTTTGGGCTTCCCATAAGCATCCAGTCGGCCACTGTGAGAATCAGACCCACCTTCTATTTTAAAAGTATAGCCACAAATGTGCAGCATTTCTTCCAGGTGTGGTAAATTCCCACTTTGAGATTCTTTCGACATGAAGTTTGGCATGTGTTTGGACAAGAAGATTGGCTTCCAGGTGGAAAAATCAAAATTAGAAACTGAACTGTTAGAACCCAAAACTAAGAATTTGTCAAGAATGTATAACTTGCTGTTGAAATGGAATACTCAGGATGAAACGGTGAAATCTGCTATGATTAAATGGGCACAAGACGTTGGACATAACATTATGTTCACTGACTGGGAACAGTTATGGACCACAGGTATGAAATTTACGGCATGTAATGCCTTAAGAGAGAATATTATGAAAATGATATACAGGTGGTACATAACTCCAGTCAAGCTTGCAAAAATCTATCATTTGCCCGATAATAAATGTTGGAAATGTAAAGAAATTGAAGGTACATTTTTTCGCCTTTGGTGGACGTGCCCAAAGATTAAGGCTTTCTGGGAAATGATATATAATGAATTAAAAAAGGTATTTAAATATACCTTCCCCAAGAAACCAGAGGCCTTTCTCCTGGGCATAGTCGGCCAAATGGTGATAAAAAAGGATAGAACTTTCTTTATGTACGCAACAACAGCAGCAAGAATACTCATTGCAAAGTATTGGAAGACACAAGAGCTTCCCACACTGGAGGAATGGCAGATGAAACTGATGGACTATATGGAACTGGTGGAAATGACTGGTAGAATCCGTGACCAGGGAGAAGAGTCAGTGGAGGAAGATTGGAAGAAATTCAAAGACTATCTGCAGAAACATTGCAAAATTAAAGAATGTTAGAGTGATGTTGGATTGAAAATAAGTGGCTTCCAGCTGTACAGGATTTAAAGTTATAGATAGATTAAGATTAAGGATTAGGATTAAAAAAGTTTAAGGAAATGGAAATTTGGTTTTTAAGAGGTAAAATTTTAATGTTATATTATATTAAGACTAAAGATTGGGATTAAAAAAGAGGGAAAGAAATTGCTGGACAAACAATTTGAACTGGAATACAAAAGAGGGAGGTATGAGGAGGTCCAGAAAATAAGTAAATTTAAAAATGGAGATGAAAAGGTGATATTGTTTTTAACTGTTTTTTTTTCTTTTTTGTCTTTTGTTTTTTGTTCTTTTTTTTTCTTTTTTGGATTATGTATTGTGTATTTTTTGAATTGTGTATTTCTTTTTTATGTTCTATGTTTAATTTTTTATGGAAACTTTAATAAATATCATTAAAAAAAAAAAGAAGTTTGGCATGTGTTGTGTTATTTCTTAAACTCATGGTCTGTCACTGAAAATTATTGGCCATTCCTGCTCAGTCATCCCCCAGAGAAATTGCAAAGATCACCAAAACTGATATGGGTATCCCACTCCTATGGTCACTCCACAAAACATTATCTGAATAAAATCCCTTTTGTAGCAAACTGTTGAAATGTATTGTACTGTTTTTCAGAGTAAGCTGTCAGACTTTTACTTCCTAGTTCATTTCCATTCTTCTCAGCTGTCCAGTCAATTCTTTTGACAGTTCTGTTATATGCTTCTGGTTAAAATTAACATTGTTTGGAATGCAGTTTTAATGCCTTACAGGATTGCTTTTAAATACGGTAAGACCTTGCTATCTTCAGCCAGCTCAGAACAAATTGAATTGTATTTCCTCATTCATGTTGTACAGTGGTGAATGGTTGAAATGGAGGCAGGAATAACTGTAGCCAAGCAAGATAAATATTATAGATCAGAAACTTCCTTGTACAATTCTGTCTCTCTCTGGCAAATTAGAATGTCAGTGAACTAAAGATAATTTGTTCAGAGAGCTAGTGGAATGATGAGAAGTCAGAGTGTCCAAATCTGTCTCTCATTAGATAATTTAAGTAAGATTGGAAAGTGACTGAAGATAGTTAGAAGACTGAGTAGCTTTAAAATCAACATAATAATGCACATTGCTTTCTCATTCGTATTCTAAAATAGAAATCATAGCTTTGGTGTAGGGGGATTTCTATAATGACATATTTCATATTCTGTTTATGGATTTAAAATCATGATGAGTTACTATAGCTCTACAGTGTACTGGCTTGCTGTCTAAAATATGTTAAATGCATATTTTAAAAACACTATTGTAGAAATGGAGTTGCTTTGGAGAAAGCCTAAGCAGGTAGGTTTAATAGGAATTCTGGTCATGTTGTAGGCTGGATTATATATAGGTTGGGGGAAATGGAACAATGAGTCCTATTAGATGGGAGATCTTCCTTTTTATTTTCAGTCTTCCCATGATGTTTGTATGGGTAAATAATCAATGTGATGATATACTGGGCTAGCAAATAATATAGAGATGCTGCATGAGTTTATAGTCTAGTTTAACCATAGATTTGTTGTTTTAAAAAGGGTAAAAGGTAAAAAGAAAAAAAGAAAAAGAAAATATCCATTGTATGTGAATACACGAGGTACAGACCATAACAATGATTTTATTAACAGTGGCCATTCACAAACCAGTTGTTGGGGGTTAGCACAGAGATATGTTGGCATAGGTGAGCTAATTAACATACAAAGAGCAATAAAACCTTTATCCTGATTCATGCCATAGGTGATATAATTAAACCTGTTGATGAATGGTAATTAAGGGATTCTATCTCTTTGAAGTTTCTTTGGTCAAAAATGGCCACTTTAGGACTAGGATAGAGCATCCAAGGAAGTTGAAATACCTCCCCCCCATTTGGAAACATTGCCCTTTCTGTTGTCAGATTAGTGTCCATTATTAATGAAGGCTTCCCTGGTGCCTTCATTACATATATTTAGGCACCAGGTGAAAACTTTCCTTTTCTCCCAGGTGACTAATTAAACTATCTATGGCCTTTTGAACTGTTGTTATTATGTTATGCAAACCGCCCTGTGATCCTTATATGAAGGGGGGTATATAAATTTAACTAAATAAATAATAAAATGAATAATTTACATAGGGCCTAGCCTGTTTGTCCAATTTAGAATGCAGAAGGGTGTCACTGGGAGATGATGATGGCAGATATCACATTAGAGGATGACCAGGTGAAAAAGCCGCTGATGTTGTGGGTCATATTATTAGGTCCTGTCATAGTGTTGCCAAAATAGACACAAAGACAGGAGTGACATCTAACTATGGGAGAATAGACACCTCCTCGGCAGTAAGTATGTAGGCAGTAGGTAGGATAAACAGATGCAATAGGAGGTCAAGAGGGCAATTTTGTACCTTAAAAACATAGAGGAATTTCAAAAGGTGCAGTTTTTCTCTCTGTATGATAGCATACAACACCTCTTTTACAAAAGGCCCCCCTTGGTCTTTGGTCACCCTAAAGGTGGATGCAAGACAAAATGAATATTGTGTATCCTCACAAAGGCATTCAGATATCAAAAAACACAGCTTGGGATCTCACAGCCCTGTACACTGTGAACTAGTCCAATTTATCAGAAAACGTTTTCTCTCCAAAGGATTCAGTTTTCTAATTATATGTGATACAACATTACTGAAAATAACAACAAACGCATAAGTGAGATTAAAGCTTGACATGTAGGAAATGTGTCCTGGCTGTTATCTTTTATTTGATTTGGGAAATTAATTTTGTATTTGGCTTGCTTTTAAAAGGCAGTAAACAAGCAACTCGAAGTTCTTGTTGCTGGCAAACTTGATACCAGTCGCAATGCATAAATGAAGCCCTGGAAATCACTTTCCATTTGTTTATTTATTGAATTGTAAAAAGCAGTGCAAACATGAAATTAATTTCCCAGATCAAATCAGTTTGCCCTGCAATACTAAAAGAGTATACAGATGTACAACGTGAAGAAGAATAAAAAGGAGACTTGGGTGGGAGAGGTTAGAGTTGCAGAGTTGACAATGACACTATACGGTAAACATTCTGACGAGATTTCTGGAATCATTTTTTCTGCATTGGCATTAAAGTTCTCACTCTGTGGGGTGGGTCTTCTAATATCAGGTGGGAAGAACCTCAAGTGACAGATACCTGTGGGGGTGGGATGGGGTGAGGTGTTAGAAAACAGACTTGTTTGCCCTATGCAGCCAGGGCTCAACCTTCTAAACTAGTCTGCTGTTCTGAGGGGTTAGTAGAGGATTTCTCAAGCCACCATCAAATTACAGATTGCCTCTGTCTCCACTGACTGGACCATAACAAATATGGAGGTTATCAGTACCGAGGTTGTACAAAAACCTTGCACTGACACACAGATCCTAAAGGATTTTCATGATGGTGCTTGTATCTACAGATACATCCAGCAGTTTGATGGCAGTTTGGTGGGCATGCCCTGATAAAATCATGAAGATCTGTGATAGTGCTTTTGATACCCCCACCCCTTTTTTGTCATGGTGTTGCTTACAACCCCTGGATCTGTTAACCTTACTGAGCAGTCTATAGATGCCATCATAAGCTTTAATTAGGTGGTGGTTTGCAGGGAATCCTGTATAATGCGAAGAAGATCCAGTGTCTCTTCTCATTTTAAGATGGGACACACCCACACGGCAACCATTTTTTGGTGGTGCCCACAGCCCTTTCTCCCAATTCTATATGTATCCATGACCCAGATAGTTTAGGGAAGCTTGCCACAGTTTCTGAACTTGGTAGTTAAAATATACTCGGAGTCGAGAGTGGATTTCATGCTCTTTATTCAGCTCATAGTGGGTGAGGAGGAAATGGAAGTTCCCCCAAAATATCTGCTTTATATACATTATTTACACAATGGGCTGCACGTGATTGGCTAATTCCAGGATTCTCCTGTAGGCCAATCAGGTTGTGGATTCACTTCCACCTGGAGCTGGATTGGGTGGCTCCTGCGGACCAGTCAGACTGCTGCATTGTTCTAAGACCAATCAGACTGCTGCATTCTGAATCCTATTGTTCTAGGACCAATCAGACTGCTGCATTTTGGATCCTATTGTTCTAGGACCAATCAGACTGCTGCATTTTGGATCCTATTCAACTCAGTACATAACAGTAGTGTTATGCCCATACTGGCCCACAATGCATAACTTTGACGGGAGACACTGTGCCAGCCATAATTCTCCTTTCAATCAACTGTTAATGATACAACACCCCCGGCACTTATTTGAATCTGTCAACTTTACTTCCAGGGCTCAGTTTTCTGCAACCAAGCTGCTGTGTAAGTGGTGGATTAATTCAAACACAGCGCTAAGAGGCTATTAACTGGAATCGGAAGATTAATAGAGGACATAGCATTCAAACAGATAGTCAGGATTTCCATAATGGGGGAACTCACTTAAAAGAGAATTAGTGTGCACAGCTTTTCAGAAATCAAATAGCTAACCAGAAAGAAAAAACATGACACTAATGAGTTAAAAAAAAAATCAACAGCACTAGGGAACAAATGTGAGCATATTTATTCTGGTTCCCAGCACTAGATTAAATAGGGGCCTTATATTTTGGGCCCCTATATTTAAACTATGTACCAGACACGTTTTTCTGTTATGCTCTCAGAAACACTCACAAATTTAAATATTGTGCTTTGGTTTTTCCAGTTTTTGTGACTGTACTGGGCTATGCAAAGTGCTCTGAATAAAAGCCAAAAAGAACTGTTCTGTCTCTTTTGTATTATTCATATACATTTTGTTCTCATACATTTATATTGGAATAAACATAACAACTAGTTACTAGGGCTGAGTTGAAAGGGGAGTTGCTTTTCCCTAAACTTTTATCAGCTCCAAAAAAGCATCCTCCACACAGCAGTTTATTTGTTTTCATTTTTCGACATTGCAGAAGGGGACAAATGGTTTGTTCAGAGCAAAGCCAATACTGAGCCAGGAATTCTACTTACTCTGTATTGACTTCATGACTTCACCATCACATACACAAAGGTGAATGGCTGTGTGGTGTTGTGACATAAATCATGTTTACTATGTGATCCCTGAGTAAGTGGGGTCACTTTCCAGATAGAAGCAGCTCAGTTTCTGAGTGAAGTTATGCCAAGGCTCCTGCTATTCAGGCAGTGGACAGCCTGTGGAAAAGAGGGACAAATGTGTGCTCCACAGGAATGTTTTAGCAGGCCTTTCAGGTAAATTGTGCCAGAGGTTAAATTGCCAGTACTATCCCACTAATTCAGAACCAGATAAGTAACTCCTTGCATGAACAGAATTACTTCTACTTGTGCAATTACTTCTATTTGTCCCCTCTCCCCATGTGCCATTAAATCTGTTCCGGGGCTTGTTCCAAACCTTTGGAACAGATTTGGGTGCACAAAGAAGGGAAGTCCCATTGCACAAGTGTAAGCTATTCTACTCACATAATTATTTAGTTGAATAAAGCTCAGGTCTGCTGATATTTTAATTCTCCCAGCATATGGAGGTTATTTTATGGTTAAGGAAGAAGCAAGACCTACTGTGCTCAGAGGAATAAACCCTGCGGAAGGAAGCAGGATTGGGGCCTTCCACACAAAGTGCACACAACATTATGCAGTAGAGAAGGAACACAATTTTGTTGAGGTCCTGCTGCATTGAACTTGACTGATCAACTGTGCTGGATTATTTAAATTCAGCGGCAAAGCTTTAATTTCACTGCTGCATTTTAAGTTTTAATTAACTTCAGTTCAATGAGTATCAGCTGGGCTATAAACCACCGTTGAGTCATTTAGGAATTGAGTTAAGACGACATATAGTTCTAAGAGAATACAATATTGGAATCTTTATATCCATTCCCCCCACCCCCAGTGATTTGATCAGTACATATAATACAAATCTTGCTAGAACAAAATAAGATTTTCATAGAAAAATTTCCCTAACAGAGTAATAATAATATTTATCGTTTCCTATGTGCCTTTATAATAATAATAATAAAAACTCTCAAGGTGCTGTACCATATAAAAAAACAACAAAGTTCTGCCTTTATGCTTACGGTCTAAAAACCATGCCTTTCATATTGCTCTTTGTTGTGTTTCTGGTACCTGAGGTTCTGATGCTTCTTCCCGGGGTATAATTGCAACTTGCCAAATAAAGCAATGATAACACTGCTTGCAGAGTACAAAGCACGCCTACGTATGGAGGTGCACGATTTGAATACACACCTCTGTAAAGAGCAACTGCTGGGGTTGTTGTTTTTTCCTCCAGCCTAATATTAGCCAACAGTAGGAGCACAGTGTGTTATGGTGCGTATGATACACCATATCATACAGCTCCACAGAACTGGACTACATGGAGGAGGCAGAAATAGAAAGGTGCTTGGTTTACAGCAGCATTGGATTTAAGGTGGTTTGGGCAGTTCCCCTGCAAAGGGTCCTGAGCTGAGCACAAAATCGAGAAGATCCACAATTGGGAAGATTCATTTGGGGGCGCCAGATTTTGGCCTTGCACAAGTGCCATCTTACAAAAGATTACCCAAGCCCGCCCCTACTTAGAGTGTTAATGAAGCCCATTTTGCTGGTACCTGACAAACCAAGTGTTTAAAATATTAATTTGGGGCCTTTAGCTTGGAGGAAACATCCAAAGAATTCAGAGGGAAGCAAACAGTTTTGATAAGAGTCATAAAATTTCTCATTTGTCTTTTTTAATGCACATCCCTACCTGGGACCCACAAAAAAACAAACAAAGATGAATGCAGTTTCTTAATCGTGCTGTCTTCCTCTCACAAATATTGGTTGCTCTGTTGGTCAAGATGGGCAATCCCACTCCCACATATGATTCTGAAATTACCTGTTTAAAATTGTGCAACTAACAGGATACCTGGTGCATGCCTGAATTGGATCCATTTTTCTGAATTTTTAAAATTTCCAAATCAGCTAGGTTTCTAAAAATAGGTCTGGAAAAGCAGACAGCCTCTGCAAAGAACCAAGTGCAGCTGTTTGCAAGAGTGCTGGGAGGTAGCTGTGCAGTGTTTTTGGGCTAAGCGCACCTGTTCCCAGCAGGGAAGCATGCACACAGAGCCAAAATGAGCAGGACTGAACCATCCACTCATCAGCTGGTGAAGGGAGAATTCAGTCCTGCTGACTGCCAGGGTTTGCTTTGCCAGCACATTCCCTGGTAAAGCAGTATCCAGCAGGACTGAATCCTCTGCTCACCAACTGGTTAGCAGCAAATTCAGTCCTGCTAATTTTGGCTGTGTTCTCCTGCTGGTTCCCCAGATGGTGAGTGGAAGACTCAGTTGTGCTCTCGGCAGTGTGGTTGGAAGCAGGGAAAGATGCACAATGCCTCCCCCTCCCACTGTCCCCCAACTGACCTTTTATTTAATTGTGGTTTTAAAATACTATATCCAAATCAGTTTAGGGGCAGATCCAGGTTGGGACTAATCCAAAGTCATGGATCAGGCCCCAGATCAGGTTGGTGGGAGGAGGTGCAATTTCTCAGAGATATCGTGCTGATCAAAATGGAGCCTAGGGTCTTTCTTTCAGCCAGAACGGGGGCTGAAAGGGGAATTGGGGGGCATTGGAGGGTATCATTGCCAAAAGGGCAGCAGTGTTTCTCTTTTAATAACTTTATGTCCCCATGTGATAGGGATGGCACTCCTCTTAGAATAATAGAATTGTAAAGTCACTTAGTCCAACCCCCTACAATGCAGGAATCACAGCTAAAGAATCTCTGACAGATGGCCTCCCAACTTCCACTTAGAAACCTTCAATGAAGAAGAATCCACCACCTTCTGAGGTAGTCCGTTTCATTATCAAACAGTTCTTACTGTCAGAAAGTTATTGCTTCCTCAAGGGCCTCCTGAATGACATAAAGGAATACTTAAAGAAAAGTCTCCACATTCTCACAGGTTGTGGCCCGCCTTGTGGGGAAGTTGTGAGACTATTCCTTGTAAACTACTCTTTTATACATGTTGTTATATAACCACCCCTGCCGACAAAGGTCCATATAGTTAAAGCTATGGTGTTCCCAGTAGTGATGTATGGAAGTAAGAGCTGGACCATAAAGAAGTCTGATCGCCGAAGAATTGATGCTTTTGAATTATGGTGCTGGAGGAGACTCTTGAGAGTCCCATGGACTGCAAGAAGATCAAACCTCTCTATTCTTAAGGAAATCAGCCCTGAGTGCTCACTGGAAGGACAGATCCTGAAGCTGAGGCTCCAATACTTTGGCCACCTCATGAGAAGAGAAGACTCCCTGGAAAAGACCCTGATGTTGGGAAAGATGGAGGGCACAAGGAGAAGGGGACGACAGAGGATGAGATGATTGGGCAGTGTTCTCGAAGCTACAAACATGAGTTTGACCAAACTGCGGGAGGCAGTGGAAGGCAGGAGTGCCTGGCATGCTCTGGTCCATGGGGTCACAAAGAGTTGGACACGACTAAACGACTAAACAATAACAAATAACCACCCCAAAATTCTCCTCTGTTCTGATTTCCAGAAGGAAATAAGTCCTTGTGATTCCACTAGATAGACCCCTTCTGGTACTGTTCACATGGCAGCAGACACCCTCCGTTTCCAAGAGGAATCCATGTACCTCTCTGCTTACTTTAAACAGTATTTCAGTGGCAGCAAAACCTCCAGAACAAGGCCTGAAATGAAACTGTCAGAGAGAGTGAAATTAACAAAACCAACATAAAATCAACATCTATAATCTTAATTACCATTGGGCTACTGTAATCAAAACATACTCAGCCACCAACTCTCTATCATAATGTAAGTATTTTGCTGAGGAAGAAAAGGCAACCAACATTCCAAGCAGCTAATTAATCCGGCACACAGAGGGAAAAGCGCACAGCTGACAGTACACTCATCATATTAAAAGACAGTGCGCAAGTATGAAATTAACTTTGTGAAAAGGGCAAAGCAAGTAAAATGTAATTACCATCATATGTGGTTTATCATTCCACTGTGTTAAAATAATTTCCTCTCTCTCCAGATACTGTGGTGCTGTTGTGATACCAATTTGTAAATTTTACATCCTACCTTTTTTCACAAGAAAATTCAAGGCAGCAACAGCACAAAAGTTAAAGTGTCTTTAAGATTGTTTGGAAAAACCTTTCTAACGCTGTGAGTTGCTTGACAGTGGAACAAAGGTGGAAGGTGGATGACTCCATTTGCTATAAACAGAGGCTGGGTTGCTACCCATCATGATACTGTAATATTAGATGTCCTGCATGGATGACCTTAGAGGTCCCTTGCAGTTCAATGGTTCCATCATCAATAATAATAAAAAATCAAATTATTATTATTATTATTATTATTATTATTATTATTATTATTTCCAATTTACCTGTCCTTCACCATCCAGGCAGGTTTTGTTGTTGTTGTTTAGTCATTTAGTCGTGTCTGACTCTTCGTGACCCCATGGACCAGAGCACGCCAGGCACTCCTGTCTTCCACTGCCTCCCGCAGTTTAGTCAAACTCATGTTAGTAGCTTTGAGAACACTGTCCAACCATCTCGTCGTCTGTCGTCCCCTTCTCCTTGTGCCCTCCATCTTTCCCAACATCAGGGTCTTTTCCAGGGAGTCTTCTCTTCTCATGAGGTAGCCAAAGTATTGGAGCCTCAGCTTCAGGACCTGTCCTTCCAGTGAGCACTCAAGGCTGATTTCCTTCAGAATGGATAGCTTTGATCTTCTTGCAGTCCATGGGACTCTCAAGAGTCTCCAGCACCATAATTCAAAAGCATCAATTCTTCGGCGAGCAGCCTTCTTTATGGTCCAGCTCTCACTTCCATACATCACTACTGGGAAAACCATAGCTTTAACTATATGGACCATTTAAAACAAATTGCACTCACCAGAATAGGGGGTGTCCTGAAAACACACTTCTCAGGTGCCAAAAGCCTGGGTAAAGAGGTGTGTTTTCAGTATATGGTGGAAACCAGGTGCCAGGTGCACTTTTGTTGGAAAGCAATCCCACAACCTGATAGCTTTAAAAGAAAATCCCTCTCCCAGACCACCACAACCTAAACTTCTGAGGGTGGTAGGACTACCAAGAGGGTCCCCTCTATTGATTTTAACACATGAGAGGGTCAGTGTGGAATGCTAGTCAGATATTTGGGCTGTAAGTAGTTGAAAGCTTTCATGTGTGCACCATGAAGTGGGCCCAGAAATAAAGTAGCCATCCGTGCGGTTGTTTTGACATAGAAATTACATAGAAGCAGCAACAAGCTAAATTCCTTATCAACCATAGGAAGCTTTCTTAAAAAGCAATCAGCTGCCATGTACCTTCTGAAAGTGTCTCATTGGAATGCCTTGACAGAATTTGTATATATAAATATTTGTACCAATAATGATTCCAGACAATGAAATGCAAATGTTTATGAGAGCAGGTAAATCTCCCTGAGATGAACATTGCAAAGTACAGTGGTACCTCGAGTTACAAATGCCTCAGGTTACAAAAGCTTCAGGTTACAAACTCCGCTAACCTGGAAGAATTACCTCGAGTTAAGAACTTTGCCCAAGGATGAGAACGGAAATTGTGTTCCAGTGGTGCAGTGGCAGCAAGAGGCCCCATTAGCAAAAGCACGCTGTTCTAGTTAAGAACAGGTTAAGAACGAACCTCCAGAACAAATTAAGTTCGTAACTAGAGGTACCACTGTATATGGCAATCCATGTGCCTGGTGCTTTGAGGAACATGAAGGCATGTGACTTTACAAGGGACATCTGACATAGGAGAGGTAGAGCTGAGATGAAATGGCCTACCCCAATATGATCATTGGTGAAAATGGCAGACAGAGGTCAAATTACATAGATTTTTCAGGAGAATGATCCTCCCCCCCCCCCAAAAAAAAAGTTTCACGGGTGCACTTGGTGGTGTTGGGTCACTAGCATTGATTTCTCTCTTTTTAAACTTATTGCTGCTCTTCTTGGTAGCTGGGGGCCAGCATTTGATCCCCAGAATGCCCTTGGAACAACATGCAATGTAGTGACTATATTATGACATAGCATTATTCCAAAAAAGCTTCTGCCGGGGGGGGGGGATACCTATCTCCTCTGACAGCTGGTATTTTTTCCTCAAAGAGGAGACATAGAGCTTATATCACAGTCACTTTGAGTTTGACCCTTGGCCTCAAGTATTGTTAGCAGAATGTGAAGTGTACTACATCTTAATAGCTTTTTATTTTGTAACCCTGATGAAAATGCTTTCCCTTGTTCATCAAAGTCAGTAACATGAAATAGTTTGCTTTATTTATTCTTCATGAGGCCCCCAGTGGATGTTGCCTTTTAAGGAGCTTTACAGCTCTAATCTGTCGGAGCTGTTTACTCTTACAAAAAACAAACAACCTATAAACCCATCTCCCCTGCAGTGTTAAGATGAAGTTCAGATTTAGAATAACTATTTTGCTGTTGACTCTTAAAATTCTACATCAGGCTTCCTCAACCTCAGCCCTCCAGATGCTTTTGGCCTACAACTCCCATGATCCCTAGCTAGCAGGACCAGTGGTCAGGGATGATGGGAATTGTAGTCTCAAAGCATCTGGAGGGCTGAAGTTGAGGAAGCCTGCTCTGCATTCTAAGTATGGTCAACTGAAGTAGCTAAGCTTGCTTTGTTTCTGAGTTTGGTTTTCTGGGCAATGTTAACAGAAAATGTGAAACTCCAGCAATTAGAGATCAAATGTCTGTGCTTGATACTGAGGGGGTTCTTCCATGTGTTAGACTGGTGCCATTTCCAAACAAACAACATGAGTTATGTCCACATGGGTGGACTGTGGCTCTTCAGGTGTTGCTGGACTCTAACTCCCATCATTCTAGGCAGCATAGCCAGCAGTCAGGGATAATAGAAGTTGTAGTCCAGCAATATGTGCCCACTTGCACTGCAAACTCTTGTGCCATGTCCTCATTTTTACTTTTCATTTTACCATGTCTGGATTCAGAGATATATGTCACACTTCAAAGATGTTTAAAATAATAACTTCTACTGGTGTGGATAATACTCAAATACAACTTAGGACAGTCAACTGAGAAGATAGGATACTGAGAGGATTCCCCCCCCCCCATTTTAAACAATGGCAAAGGTTTGATTGGCCTGAGCAGGTTGTTGTTGTTTAGTCGTTTAGTCGTGTCCGACTCTTCGTGACCCCATGGACCAGAGCATGCCAGGCACTCCTGTCTTCCACTGCCTCCCGCAGTTTGGTCAGACTGAGCAGGGGGCCTGAGCAGGGGGTGAGTTCAAACCATGGTTTGAGTTTAACAAGAAGGGTGTTTGGAAAGGCTCTGTTGTGTTAGCTTTTTGGTTTTCGCTTTTGTGTTGTACCCTTTCCTGCTTTTTCTCCATGTTCTGACCAGTTTGATTCTTAATTTTTAAAAGAAACTCCAGTGTTCCTCCACCCCTGCACGACTAAAACTTCTTGTGTTGTTTAAAACCACCATTTTTCTCTCAGGGTTGAACCACCCCTGCTTTGCTCAAGCTTCTAGCACAAAAATAAGGAACCCTTATTGTGTATAGCAACATACACAAATAGAAAAAAACAGGGTTTCAGGCCAGCATACAAAGACACAATATATGGCAAGCAAAGTACAATGAATGTATTCGTCACAATGTACCCGCTATTACAAGGCATGCAGTACATGTAAGCGGTACTCCAGAATCACCTAAATAAGTACAGAATTACAATTAATAATATATTTTCATTATCTCCGGCGCAAGGGAATTATTGGGAGCGGTTGAGCAGCTGTAGCAAACAAGACTGGAGCCTGGTGATCCCAGTTTCAAAGAGATACTCCTTATTCAGCTGACAATATAAAAGAAAATGGTAGCAACCCAAGCCAAACAATATAGTGTAAACTTTGCCAAGCCATGAGGAGGCTGACTCACCTGTGAAGTGAACAAGGTCCCACATTGGGTATAGGTAGAGGCAACTGCTGCTTGCTGGCTAGCAGAGCACAGAGGAAGCCCACTAGTGGACATTTATGAGTAGAGACTGTAAAACACTGAGGGTTTCTTAAAGAACTACTACAAGAAAAAGCCCAAAACAAAGATGTATTTATTCAACCCATGCGGTGTGATTATATTAAGAAGATGACTAAATGAAATTCCTTGTCTCAAGAGTACCTTCTCAGTATTAATTCTTCAATCGCCAAATGGCAAAAAATTGTATGTTAGTGTCGCTGTGCTTTTTCTGGAAATAATGTTCCACCAGAGGGACACTTGTCGCAGCATTTCTCATACAAGATCTATGCTCCCCTATCCTAGTCCTTAAAGATCTAGAACATTTGCCCACATACAATAAATTACAAGGGCACCGGACCACATAAATAATAATTTTGGTGGCACAATTCAAAAAACGATTTGATTGAAACCTAAAGCCAGTGTTGATGTCAGAAAACGCCTTCACAGGCAAAGCAAAGGACAGGCTAAACAACCTGAGCAGCGGTAATGTCCTCATGGCTCCTGAGTAGTCCCAGAGCTAGAAGCTTGGTCAGTGTGTACCAAAAGGTCCCTGATGAATCTAGTATGGCAAAACCCATTGGATACACACTGAACAAGCACCTACATCTGTCCCAACATGGATCAACTATACTTAAGCTTCTTTAACTGAACAACCTAACTGGCAGGCATGCTCTTGGGATTCTTTTCATCTCAAAGATACAATACACCAAGTAAAAGGTAAAAAGACAAAGTAAAACACCCCTGGACGGTTAAGTCCAGTCAAAGCCGACTATGAGGTGCAGCACTCATCTCACTTCAGGCTGAGGGAGCCGGTGTTTGTCCACAGACAGCTTTCTGGGTCATGTGGCCAGCATGACTAAACTGCTTCTGGCGCAACAGGACATCGTGATGAGTACCAGAGTGCACCAAGTAGAATAATGGTGGATGCTCTGTCATGGTTGGCATCCTGATCAAAAATCCAGTTTCTAAGGTCATGTGGGCTAAGGGCTAAGTATTTCTCCATTTGGAGATTATAAGGCCTAAGCTTATCTTGGCACTTTTGTGCCCAGTCCCCTGTCCTTAGTTGTTCTAAGCAGCAGAGCTTAGTAAGGATATGATCCTCAAAGGCATTTAGCCTGCTCCAGTATCTCAGATAGGCTAGATCAATTCTGGCTGCTTGAGAGGGGAGGCCCAACTCAGCTCTGAGGTGGGCTGCCGGTGTCCCACAGCGAAGCCCACAAATCTGCCTCATAAATTTATTTTGTAGGACTTCTATTTCAGATTTAACACCAATTCCCCAAATCTCAGGATTTGTCAGTTTTGGTTCTTTCAGTTTCTCATGTTTTCAATCTTAAATTCATTTTTCCACATTTTGCAGCCATTTGCGATTTTGTCTTTTAAAAAACCCTCATGAAAATAAACCACAGTTCAAGAAGGACACTGACAAACTGGAACGTGTCCAGAGGAGGGCAACCAAAATGGTCAAAGGCCTGGAAATGATGCCTTATGAGGAACGGCTAAGGGAGCTGGGCATGTTTAGCCTGAAGAAGAGGAGATTAAGGGGTGATATGATAGCCATGTTCAAATATATAAAAGGACGTCACATAGAGGAGGGAGAAAGGTTGTTTTCTGCTGCTCCAGAGAAGCGGACACGGAGCAATGGATCCAAACTACAAGAAAGAAGATTCCACCTAAACATTAGGAAGAACTTCCTGACAGTAAGAGCTGTTCGACAGTGGAATTTGCTGCCAAGGAGTGTGGTGGAGTCTCCTTCTTTGGAGGTCTTTAAGCAGAGGCTTGACAACCATATGTCAGGAGTGCTCTGATGGTGTTTCCTGCTTGGCAGGGGGTTGGACTCGATGGCCCTTGTGGACTCTTCCAGCTCTATGATTCTATGATTCTATGATTCTATGAAATTCATCAGCATTTTAATATGAGTATCTCCTAATAAATATATTTTTACATACAACTTTGACTAATGGACACATTTTTGCAAGCAATTTTCTTCAATATAATGCACTTCTCTGTGTTATTTTCACTAATATCATTTTAGGCACTTCCCTCTAATATATGCATTTTTGTAAAATTTGGTTGTTGAACTGCATTGCAAAATTCACATAAGTGTGAATTTCAAAGGATAGCTGTGTTTTGGTTTGCATATTGTTTCAGAAAGTGCAAATTTGATAGATTTAGCTTTAAATGTATACTGAATCAAATTTCTTCTCCATCTCTAAAGACAGGCAGTGAAAGCTTGGATATTTAAATACCTTGTGCTAGACTTTTCTTGTACATTCCCCATGAAATTGACTATAATAGCAACAAGAATACATCTTTTGATGTCGAGTGATCCTGCCTTGTCACTCATTTTCTAAAACATCCATTTACTTTCATGCCATTAATTTTGAAATGCTGCCAACAGTCTGGCAACTATTAGAGAAAAACCTTGAGTGCAAGATTAATTCATTTGTCTCCTACTGAATGCTACTGCAATTAGAGCCCACTAAATATATTTTAGTGTCAGCTATATTAATTCCATTGAGCTTTTGATTAAATATGTTTTTCTGCATCTGGCTTGCAGTAACAGCAAATTAATAAACAGCAACTTACAATATAACTAACTCATTCATGAAGAAAACCATTATGAGCTGATTGTAAAGAAAATAATTGTAGGGGAAATCTTCTGATTTAACCATAAATGGCCTAGGAAAAGCATTATTTAGGATTCTCATTATTTGTTCTGAGAGAAATTGTGTTAGGGTTATTGACCAAGGCCATTGTGGTTTAAATAAAAAGTGAATTGAAGTAAAACCCCTGCTGTGTAACACTGCCAGCAAATTCATATCCATTTGCTCTCCTTCTGTAAGTGGGTGCATTTAAATAATGGTTAAATGCAGCAACGGTGTTGCAAATATGTCTCATAGAGTCATAGAATTTTAAAGTTGGAAGGGACCATGAGGGTTATCTAGTCCAGCCTCCTGCAATGCAGGAATCTTTTGCCCAATGTGGGGCTTGAACCCGTGAACCTGAGATTGAGTCTCATGCTCTACTGACTGGGCTGTCTTCTCTTTTCAGATCTGTCTTAGTATTTATATAGCAGTCTTCCCACCATACACACTCATTCCTAAAGTATGTGCAAGCAGTGATATTTATTCAGCTAACAACAGTGGATCAACAAGAGATTGACAATCTAGGAAGCAGTATACAAATAAATTTAATCCAGAGTGTCCCAACTTCTCCCAAGGAGCAGCTATGCCCAAAGAAGTATCTACCTTTACGACTTACTCACAGTTAGTTCGGGGATACAATCAGTGTGTGAGGTTCTTCTACATCAGGGCAGTCCAACACATGACCTAAAGGCTACATGTGGCCCTTGGGGCATTTTTTGGCAGCCCTTGACAGCATTTGACACGCCCCCCTTTCCCAAAGCCAAGCAAGGAGGCACTGAGCTTCAGGAAGGAAATATAAGGGCTCTGGCAGGGTCCTAGAGTCCTCCAGCCTCCTTCCTAAAACCTAGTTAATGCTTTCCCAGCTTTGGGAAACAGGTGGGAGCACTATAGGACCCTGCCAGAGTCTCTTGCTTCCTTCCCAAAGCCTGGTGTCTTGCTCATTTGGCTTTGGGAAAGCAGAATAGGGTGTGTGTGTGTGCCAAATTTTGGCTTCATTCCCCACACCCCACACAACAAAGCAGTGTGTGCCCCATGGGTTCCATGTCAAAGTACTCTTTCTTATGCCACTTGCTGGAGTGTATTCTTTTCTCTACAGTAAAGTGTAGAAAAACAAAACATAGCATGATGCGACATCATTGAGTCCCAGGTTTCCTTGCTTTCTCAAGTGATATTGAAATGGGGCAATGGTGGGGAAACAATGGTAGCCTGTCATGGGAACCCCAGTTTCCCACAGCCAGCAAGGTTAAAGGCTGGCTGTTCCTTTAACCACCACCATTCTCATATTTGCTCTATGTTTCTTTATATGTGGGAACAAGATGGCTGCTAAGTTATGCCCATGGCAAGCCCTGACCCACAGATACTTAAGACTGATGGGCAATGCACATCACCTCTGCACCCTGCTTGTAAATTTCCTCATTATATCTAGAGGAAAATTGAATTCTGAGCTGGGTTAACCGCTAGTCTTACCCAGCTTTGCTTGCAGGTGGATTGAATGACCATTGTGAATGGCATTCTGAAAAAGCATCCAGTGGTTTCTGACAACAGATTTTTTACTATGTCAGTAGTGTGTCTTTAATTAATTTAAAATTAAACCAATTGATTATATAATCATTCCCAGTGCTCATCTCTTTCATACAGGTGCTGTGGAGGCATAACATTGGTTCATACCCACTTTAATTAAAGAGGTGATTATGGCAAAACCTTCCAGTGCCTCTCATGGTAAATATTCTGCCTGTGATGACCGGTTCAGCGTGTTAATCAGATTCACCAGCTGCACAGTCTGCATTACCTTGGGGCCTTTACCATGGGCTGCTGCAGTGCCCTGGTGTTTGCATTTCATTTTAATTGTGCCCATGGTAGAACATGATGCTAGCAACACATTCCGTGAAGGCTCCTTTCATCTAAGGTTTTATTCTCAAGGTGCTCAGGTATCAGGAGAGGGGGGAAATCTGTTTGAAGCTGTAGTGTTCTATCTCTCTTATTCATTCACCCTGGATCATCCCCAAGGGCCTCATTAGAGCTGTATCCAGTTAAGATAAAAAATAATGAAGTCCAAGGAAGTTAAATATGAAGCTTTAAAAAATCTGTAGTAAAGACTTATGCGACTATCTCCCAGTCAACGTTCCACACAGGCTATATTTCTGGAAGAAAATCAAAAACTGTTGAAGAGATTAGGAGCCAGCTTCTAATTTGGTCTGCTGGCTTACCCATGAAAGATAAACGGGTCGTATTTTTAATGTTGTTGCTAAACAACGGTAACATGCTGTCTAGGTTCTCAGAAAAATGCTGCCAATTTTTCTTGTGAGTCACAACTAAAACACATAGAAATTGATACTTTGTCTTTCCAGAGCCTTTTTATCTTTGGGTAGATTTTCACAGGGGTGGCAGATAATGTATTCCAGACACATTAAACTAAGGTTGTCCATTGCACTGGACTTGGACTCAGCCAAACCCCGGCTAAGCTGTGAACTGATCAGGAATACTGGCAGTCATTGCAGAGGGGTCTGAAGATGACTGAGATAAGAATTATAGTCCATGCTGAGTAGTTAACATTACAATTTACAACAAGAAGAAGGATGATGATATAAGAGGAATTATGTCTGTCTCATCTCCAAATTGGAAGCCTCTGTTGATTTTCCAGGAATCATTAGAAGTCCTTATAGAAAATAATTTCTCCTAAGCAGAGCATATTTTCATGTGAAGTGGGTCAACAGTTTGGTGACCATGTTCATATATTACCATGGCAGGGTGGAATAAGTAGCAGGCTCATCAATTACACACGAATGTTCCTGAAGGACTTTGGAATCTAGCAAATGTAGTTCCCACATCACTGTGCTAACAAGTGAATTGTGTACAAGTGTGGTCCAGTAGGTGAGATCATTAGGTTTGGATTTCCAAGATCTGTGTTTAAGCCACAGTCCCCCTGAATAGCCTTGGTCAAGTTCCATATTCTCAGTCTGAGTTTTTCATGTGTTATATTAAAATGACAGAATACTACTACTACTACTACTACTACTACTACTACTACTACTACTATGGGATTGCCAAGAGGACAATATAAAGACTGGAAATTCCATAGAGAATGATTATTTAAAAATTTAATGTTGGCCATTTGCCATTTGAATAGCTCTCTAAAAACAAAGGTCCTGGGACCTTATGGTGAGGGGCTGGTAAAAAGTTGAATTTTTGTTGTTGTTGTTGTTAACTGGTATCCCAGAAAAATTAGAGACTATTTTGGCAGAATAGTACTTTATCTAATTCTATATCTTATGCATGTAGCACTAGAAAAAAATTACCCTGTCTACTGTACCTTGCTATTGCTATTGCTTCCTTCCTGTATGGTAAAATGGTAAAGGACCCCTGGATGGTTAAGTCCAGTCAAAGGCGACTATGGGGTGCTGCACTCATCTCGTTTCAGGCCAAGGGAGCCGGTGTTTGTCCACAGACAGCTTTCCGGATCATGTGGCCAGCATGACTAAACCGCTTCTGGCGCAGCAGGACAGCATGACGAGTGCCAGAGCGCACGGAAATGCCATTTACCTTCCCGCCATAGTGGTACCTAGCTTTCACACTGCTAGGCTGGCAGAAGCTGGAACAGAGTGACAGGAGCTCACCCCATGGCATGGATTCGAACCACCGAGCTTCCGATCAGCAAGCCCAAGAGGCTCAGTGGTTCATATGTTAGATATGGGGCAACCCAGCCAGATGAGTGGGGCATAAATAAAATTATTAGTATTGTTGTTGTTGAAAGCCTGTCTGCTTCTTAGGAAAAAAAAGAACCCATATTCTTACATGAAATTCTCAGTTAGATCGCCAATGTCATACTTTTTACAATGGGAAAATAAGGAAGATTTAGATGCCCCAGTGCATGTATATTTAGCAGGAGTTCTGGCTGACTTGAATGAATTATTTTAGAGAACAGGGTATTTATTACAAGAGATTTATTATCAAGGATCCTCAATGGAAAAACAACTGGATTGTGAAATAGAGCAGTTTTGTGCAGGATTCTTTTGAACCAGCATTATGAGAAACAATCTGAAGGTGCAGCCTTGGCAATAAGAATCTAAAGTGGGTTTTCAGGGCAAAACTCTAGTTATTATCTTCATAAAAGGACCCCAGGAGTACCACACCCCAAACAAAAGCCCTGGAGAATGCTGCCCTCAGCTGGAACTGCAGAGAGCACAGGAGAAAGTTTTAGTGACATTGTTGTGTCAGGCTTTCATAAAGGAGCTGTTCTGTCTCTTGTTCTACAGCAGACATGTCCAACAGGCAGATCGTGATCTACTGGTAGATCATTGGACATCTGCGGTAGATAACTGGTAGATCATTGGCTCCCCGTAAAGAAGCCGAACAACTGTGGCTCCCCCCCAAAAAAGCTCAACATTTTACCTCCTCCCTGAAAAAACTCAACAACTTCGACCTGAACCCCCCAAAAGGGGGTAGATCACTGCCAGTTTTTAACTCTGTGAGTAGATCGCAGTCTCTTGGGAATTGGCCACCCCTGTTCTATGGAATCTATAAAAATCGTCTTTCAGGCTCTGTGCTCCTCTGGTAGCATCTTCAGGGTTTTTTCTTTCTAATACTGAGATGCTCCATCATTGTTGGGGAAGATGTACCTCAGCCCTCCATATTTTTGGGGTGACAACTGTGGCTGTGCTTGCCAGGCCTGGTGGGATAATAGAATATAAGAATATAAGAACCTATCAAGTATGGCTGTGCTTGATGGGGCTTTATGGGAGTCGTAGTCCAAAACTTCTGGAGGGTGCCAGGTTTGTGAAGGCTGGTTTAGCTGAACTATTAGCACCATCCAGCAGAACACAGGAGGTGGAGTGGGAGCACAGAGTTAACCTCCCAGCACCAGCACCTACCAGGACATGGTGGGGTAGGGTGATAGTGAAATCGGAGCTACAGGGACCATTACCCAGGTAAGCAGCAATGACACTTGAGTCTGGAGTGTTTGTTACAGGATCCATTCCTTGGCTTTCCAGAGCCATTGAACTCTGCCCGTGGACCACCAAAACTTCTGGACTCACCCTTGACTCCAACTATTTGCCACATTATTATTATTATTATTATTATTATTATTATTAGCAGCAGGGAGGGCCCAATCTGTGCTATGCTAGCTAGCTGGCATCCAACTATTAGGGGGTCAGATACGTTCAGTAACATTCTGTTGCATAGCTTTGCCCAACCTGAGCAAGAAAACAGCCTAGCTTCTTTTCAGTTTTTTATTATATAAGAAACCCTTCTTTGTAAGAAACAAAAAAATGATCAAACATCCTGTGAATCAGCAAGGTTATAATTTGCAATTACTTCAGCCTTCAGAAATATGTCTGCGAGCAGCTGAGATCAGTTTGTTCTCTCTCATCTCAGTGATTTCTGCATTCCTCTGAGAGATACATGATTAAATCTACATGATTTAGAGCTCTAATTCTTGTGGTTTTCGGTAGAAGGTTGAAAGACATGATTGTAAAACATGCTATTGACTGGTGGTAAATTCTGCAGAAATGAAAATGTATTTTCTGACATTCTGACATATGAAGGACCTTCCCATCACACATGAGATGGGCATTCTGGAAAAGCCCCTTGGGTGGCCAGAGGCTGTTTTTACCTCTGCACAATAGGAAAACATAGCAATCCAAATGATAATACTTTTTTTCATATAGAAAAGTGATTATTCAGAAGACTGCTATGCCTCCTATTTTTGAATGTTTGGTAATCTGCTCTAGGAAAGGATCATCCAAGTCTTCAATCTGGCTTGGAGGTTTATAGCAGGCACCCACAGTAAAGTCACTGTTACTTCCCTCTCCTACAGTTTTTGCTCATATACTCTCAATCTGCCTTCCATGCTGCCTTCCATGCTGCTCTTCATAAGTGTACTCATCCTTTACATATAATGCTGCTACTCCTCCCTTCCTGTTTGGTCTATTCCTGGAGATTGTTAGCCACTTTGAGACTCCTTAGGGTAGTGATAAAGCAGGATATCAAATCCAAACTCCTACTCCTCCTACTCCTCTCCTTCTTCTTCTTCTTCTTCTTCTCCTCCTTCTTTAGAATGGTTATGACTCTCAATTTTTACATTCCTATCATGAGTCTCATCCTACCAAGTTTCGACAATGCCTTTCAGGTCATATTTGTCATCCTGTATCAAGAGCTTAAGTTCGTCTTGCTTGTTTCCTATAGGCTGTGCATTATTATAGAGACAACTGAAATCATGAGTCATTTTCTCTAGCTGCTTCCTTCTTGTAGTCTCCTGCCCTTTGGCAGTTTCTGAAGCACCACCTTAGTTTCCTGTACATCAGTTGAAGCTATTATCCCCAGTACTGGGTGTTCTCCTGTCTTTTGTAATCTTGTCTCCCTTCCCCTCAGGATTTAGTTTAAAGCTCTCCTGATCAGGTTCATGCAACTCATTCTTTCCAGCCGCTATGAGCTACTACCCATCCTTTGCCAGAAGTCCTTCCTCAAGGGAGCAGAGGTCATAGTCCAAGAAGCCAAACCTTTCTCAATGATACTGGGGAAACTAATGTAATCTTCAATGCATGATACAGAGTCCTGTTTGAGTTCTCCATGACAGGGGAAGCTGCCAAGAGCCTCCTCTGAATGGCTGCAGGCAGACAGAGCTCCTAGGGCATGGGCTGGCAAAGAAAGCAGGCAAACCATCATGTGGTTTTGGAATACAGCTCCCAAAATCTCAGGTCATTGGCCATGCTGGCTTGGGTTGACTGGGTTGGACTGGGCTTGGGTTGACTGGAGTTGGAGTCCATCAACATCTTGAAAGCCTGAAGTTCCCTATCCTTGCCTTAATATTCATGCAGTCTCTTTGTGGTGTTTGCCTTCTAGTATTTTCTAGAACTTAAAGCAGCATGGTCCCTCAATTAACAACTGTATTGTGGCATGAGTTTTATAGGCAAAAGCTTATTTCATCCCAAGATGCATCTGGTATACTCACTACAAGCAGGCAGCTTGTATAATGGTTGAAGTAGTTATATTCCTTCTATATATTTGATTAGTAAGTATATATCTTTTGTTTGTTTTGTGTCACACACAGCTTTGTTTTTTTTAATCTATAGAGGACTAAAATGTTGAACTTAAACACAACTTGAAATATATATAAATATTTTTTAAAAATTTATTTCTATCCTTCAGATAAATCTCTGGCACCTTATTTGAATAAGTCAGTTCCAAGAGAACTGATGTACCAGATAATAACAAAACTCTTTAATATGGATTAGGAGCATGTAAAATAACAATGTCAGAACAAACTGCTGTAGTAATGAAATTACATTAAGCACTCATCCTGAACCAAATATTGTAGAAATGTTAGACTCTATGTTTGTGGGTAATAGTAAAATTCCTTCTTTTCTTCTATTAGCGTCAATATTGTATTTTTCTCTCTGGGGCTGTCCATACAGTATGCAACACTTTTGCAGCACATATTATGTCTACTCAGAAGTTAGCAATATTTAATTCAGTAATACTTACTTCTGGGCAATGTATGAATAGATTACAGCTTTAATAACGTTGTCAAACTGCCCCATAACACAGTTTGTCACTTTGGTACAAAACCACCACCACTTCTCCCTTGGATGTCATATGTATGCTAAAGGTCCCAGCATATATATATTTAAGTGCCTATAGCATATAAAATGCCTTTTACTGCAAATTAGGGCTGCCTTGTCATTGACAGACAACATTCTCCAAAATGAGTAACAAAAAACAAGCAGCCCTGCCTCTAGTCAGCTTGGCATGGGCCCTTTTCTCTGCAAGAAAAATTCCCTCTTTTGGCTTTTTGACCACTCTTGTTGGCATTGTTTTGCTAGATTTTTGCCTCTGCATTGTTCTTATTTGTTTGTCTTGTTGTCCCACCCCCTGTTCCTCACTGAAATAACTAAATGAATAAAAATCCCCGGGTGCACATCCTAACGATATGTACTGCGCACACCTATTACTGTTTGGGAAGCCATGTACACACAACTAGTCACAATTCGCAGCCTGTAGTTTCTTGTAAAATAGTGTGTTTTGATGCATTTTCCCTGACCCCAAACAGCTTCATTCCGAATTGGGAACTGCCCATCTGGTCTCTGTCCACTGGGGTGGTCATACAGCAGGGGACTTTGGTACAAATCAAGCCATGCTAACGTGCAAATGCCATTTGAAATGCTGTACTGTGAAAAAGAAAAAATTCTCTGCATTTTAAGCTGGTACACAGCCTATGTATTCTGAAAGCTGGGTTTGAGGGAGAGGATTTCCCCCCTAGGTATGGATGAGCTAAGCAAAGTGTCTATGAAAGGAACCAGAGAGAGAGAGAGAGAGTGACTGAAGTTTGAGTTTTGAGTTACCGGTAGATACAGAGGAAAAAGGAAGGGAAGTGAGTTGTAGGATTGCCATTTGTCCAGTGTAGTGTAGTGGTTAAGAGTGGTAAACTTGTAATCTGGTGTTCGCGTCCCCGCTCCTCCACATGCAGCTGCTGGGTGACCTTGGGCTAGTCACACTTCTCTGAAGTCTCTCAGCCCCACTCAGTTCACAGAGTGTTTGTTGTGGGGAAGGAAGGGAAAGGAGAATGTTAGCTGCTTTGAGACTCCTTAGGGTAGTGATAAAGCGGGATATCAAATCCAAACGCCTCCTCCTCCTTCTTTTCCCCCCTTTTTATGAGTAGAGTCGTCATAGCGATCCATAGTTAAAAGTAGAAGTCAGCAAATGTGTCCTCTTTTTTGCTCTTCAAAATATGGCAACCTTATTAGGGCTGTTTTAGCATCTTGGAGACTGTATTTGAAGAATTGATGTGAGGCAGCAAATCTTCCTGTCTATTAGAATGTTTAAGCTGTCTCTGCTGAACTTGCATGCTTTTAAATAAACCAAAATACTACACGATCCTCCAATGATCTTCTTCTAATGGAAACTAGGGCTGCAATCCTAATCCCACTAACCTGGTAATAAATCCCACTGGATTCAATAGGACTACCTTCCGAGTAGACATGAGTTAGGGTTGTTCACGTTGTTCAATCAGCAAGTAAGGCAAATGTTTAAGTAAACACATGACTCCAAATTCCTAGGGACAGTTCCAGGAGAAAAGAAAAGAAAAGAAAAAAAAGGAAAAGAAAAGAAAAGATAATTTGACAATAGTTACAGCCTTGGTATATTCCTTGTTACAATCAGGAGGACTAATGAGAATCTGGCTATGGTTCCAGAAATGCCTTTCCAAGTATATGCCAGGTATTCTGTGCCTGAGCCCCCTGAGCATGTCTTGGCACTGAAATTTCTTACTGATTTTGGTTTAAGGCACCATCAGCTTTCCTCATACATGCCAAGACCCAGTAGCTCTTCTTGGCTCCATTTCAGAGCCTGGAATGTGGATTCAGGTTTTGTGTGCAGATTGCCAAACTTTAGAACTTTAGTGGCATTTTAGATGAACAATCCAATAACACCAGACTGACTCTAGACTGAACAGTTGTTTTTCAAGGTAAAGGAAGCTGCTAGCCCTAGTTTGGACAACAATCCTTGTTATCATTTACATTTTGGGGGAGGGTAATCAGCTTCTTATCTTCTCTTTCATTGCAGGTTCATTCCTATACCTCAGTACATCAGAAAGCACGAAGTTCCTCATTTTGAGCCCTTGGCTGAAAAGCACTAGTGAAGACTGCACTGTGCAAGTGGCTGTCTACAGATACTTCCAGCAAAGTGGGGAGTATGTCGCTCAGGTTATCCATGCTGATGAAAGCCACAACAAAATCCCATTGATACCGAGCAGAGAAAAGCACGGGTAGGTCCAACATAAATACTATATAATATTTTAATATGCATAACACTTGAATTTAGCTTTAAGAGGATTAGGGTGTTTTTTTAAGGAATTAAGAATTGGAATCTGTAGGAGTAGAAGCATCTGTAGACTGTTTCCTAGCTCCACCTTTCATTGTGCAAATGCTTCAGCTTAGATGGATTAAGTGGGAGAAGGAATGCTGCTGCAACAATAAAATAACTTCCATTCTGTCAGTTGTAGTTCAGATTGGGCTTTTATGATTATGCCAGCTGTTCTTAATATCTTTCAGTGCACTCATACTTACTCCCACCACCCACTCTTTTCATCCAATCCTACTTTCAGATAATTCACTTTCCTTTTTATCCATGCCTATATTTTGATTATTTCTGATTAGCAGTGGTAATTCTTTCACATTGTTCTGCCGGTTGCTTTCCTGTCTGAAATCTTAATCATCAAACAATAGCACGGGAAATGTACAAATGTTGCTATTTGCCATTCAAGTGTTTGTGCTGTCTTCAGCAATTGTGTAAGTGATATAGTACATTGATTTGAATTAACCTGCTCAAGTGTCTCCTTTCATGCTGGACAGCCCAGTATTTCCAGTGTTGTCTGGGTTGGCATCTCAGTCAGGCGTCCCAGGGAAGCCTCTTTCCACCAGCCACAACACAGGCTCACCCTCCACACCAGAAGATACGAATGCACTTTGGGCTCTATCCATATCAGTGTGGTTCCCACTGCCCCTTTCTGCTGCCCACGTATGTAAGCTGGGTGTGTGCATGGGAACCATGTTTGTGCAAGGTGTTTAGATCACATGAAGCACCTGCATGCATAAAGCTTAAAGAGTGAGGACTGCTGTGGATGAGTGTTTAGAAACAGCAGCCAGTGTGAAAATTGTCAGACTGGTCTTGTGTCAACTTCATTGGCTTCCAATTTGTTTCTGACCACAATTCAAGGTGCTGGTTCTTACTGATAAAGCCCTAGATGATTTGGAGCCAAACTATCTGAAAGAGCTCCTCCCATGTGAGCCTGCACAATTTTTTTCATCTTCACCAGAGGCCTGTATGTACAACCAAGAGAGGCTAGGTTGGTGAGTACCTGGGGCAAGGCCTTATCTACAGAAGCATCCTGAATGTGGAACTCTCTTCTTAGGAAGGCCAGGTTGGCTCCATCTTTGCCTAGTGCTAGATGAGCTGTTTTGTTTCATCTGGTTTTGATGGTTTTTTAAATTCTGCTGTCTGATTTTGTTCCTTTTTTATAAAGTGTTTTTTATTCTTGTACTGTTTTCCTTATTGCATATTACCTTGGCACCTCTGAAGGCAGAAAGCTGATTCATAATGCTTTTCATAAATAAATAAATAAATAAATAAATAAATAAATAAATAAGGCCTCCTTTCAGACCTTCAGTGCCACTGGGATGCAGTGTTGTTGAAGGAAGGACATGATCCCACCTCTTCCATTCGCTCCACAAGGTTACAGGAAGCTGCCCTACTCTGAGTCAGACCATTGATCCATCTAGCTCAGTATTGCATACACTGACTACAGGTGGGATTATTTCCTAGCCCTACTGGGCGATGCTGGGGAGTATTATGGTTATTTATTGCATTTCTTACCCGCCCTTCAGCAGACGTCCCAAGGGCGGGTTGCAGCATACACATACACAAACACAATCAAAACAGCAAAAACTAAAACCCAACAACTAGAGGTGATGAGGCGAAGCATCCTCATATCTCATGGGGAATCTTTTCACATTGTACTGGGAGAGTGACGTCATTTCCCCTATGCCATCCCAAGATATGAATTTAGCCAGGATTTGTCCCACATTTTAGAAATCAGTCACAGCAGTTTGCACGATGTCAGCAAATTACATTCAGGAAGTGCTGCCTGATGTGGTCTGCCATCTTCTGGTGTTTGATGGGCTCACCCATCCCACTGACATTCCATGAGAAAAGTTTTAAATCTCTCCTAGACTCACCCATCTCCATTGGGAGGTATCATGGTTGAGTCCTGTATAGCAGCTGTGGGGAAAATCTGGGCTACACATCCAACTAGGCCTGGCCGGGGTCATAATTTGGCCTGTGATGCTGTTTTTGCCAAGCCATGCCCACCTAACCCAAACCTGACATTATCTATTATGTCAGGCATGGAGCAGGTAAAGATGCAGTTGGAAATGAACTATTGGGGGCCTTAAAACACACTCCTGATTTGTTCCTTTGCAAATGGGGCTTGTATTCAGCACCAGATACAATCCTCGCTAGGATTAGTTCTACTTGAGAGGTCCCAATTGGATTGGACCTGGGGGCTTCTGTATGCAAAGCAGATGCTTCAGCACAGAGCTGCAGCATTTCGCACAGGTCCAAGAAGACATACATATATCTATGGAAGTGTGCAAACTATGTAAACAAAGAGCCTCTTAATCTTGGAGTTGTGGGTTCGAGTTCCACATGGGGCAAAGGGTTCCTGCAATACAGGGACTTGGACTAGATGATCCTTGTGGTTCCAACTCTACAATTCTGTGGTTCATGTGTTAAACCAAACAAACAAACTAAAGGAGATCCAAACTAAGGGGGTTGCATTTGATCCCACTCCTTATGAAAAGTTTTGCTTTAGCATCAGGCTGGATAACCCAATAAAGGAAGCTCCCCTTCTCCTTTCCTGGTCCCTGGATAGTAGCTGACTGGAGAGAAAGTACAGCTGTAAGACCAATGGGGAGCTTAAGTGTGCAGCCCAACAACTGTCTTCTCTGTGTCCTCTGTTGGCAAAGTGCCTGAAATTTATGTCCTGTTAGTACAATATGCAGATCAGCCCTGAGAGACGCAGGTGCTCTTTCACCTCTTACTACTTAATAGCCTGATATCTTTAAAAGGTAGTAGTAAATAGCATTGGCAAAGTCTATCCATCTGGGACAGGGCTTAATTTTTCTTTTAAGTGCTCTGCAGGGAAAAACAAACCCCGTAAGGAAAGTTTTCCTCATCATACTGATGCAGTGATGTTAAAAGCTACATCTGATGAATATTGGCTCATTTGCAATCTCTTAAAAGGGACAGGAATATTGTCTTGAATGGAATGTAGCAAACCTTGTCGATATCCTGATATCCATGTTATCCCCCAGTGAAAGGTTTGGGTGCAAACTGTAGCTCTACCTTGATGTCTGACTATGTCCTTTTACACAAATCTTACTCCAAGATCTGGGAAATTAGTTGCCTTTTTCTAAGGATATGTTCTACTGAATCATATCTGTTCTGAAGTGTAAAGAAATCAGAAACTCATCTGTCAATCTAGTTCATGTAGAAAAACATTAATTCAGCCTCCCGATGGGCTCCTAATCAATGAGGGGTTTTATTTCTTCCAGCATTTTTTTTTTTTAAAGTATTAGGTTGTATGTATCAAGAAGAATGCTCAGGTTTTCTATCAAGTGAAAGCGTTTTGCTGTTTCTGGGCTCTGGCCAGCCGAAATATCCCCTTCCAGTTGTGTAATTAAGATTAATTGCCAGTGATGTCTCAATTTGTCAGACTCTCTGTGTGTTCTCTTAGATTGTGGTTAGCAGCAAAACAGCAGGGGCACAGTTGAGCAAACTCATTCTGGATGCTTTTAAAGTAATGTTTTTTGTTCAATTTAGAATTCAATTTGAATATATGTTCAATATAAATTCCTGGTGTTCTGATTACCAAGTTTACCTTCATGGCTGCAGAATACACACTGCGAACAATAATTCAAACCAGTCATCGTATATTTTTGTTTTGTTTAACATGGCAGGCTGCAGAGATAATGATTATAGCAGTAAGCCATGTTGGCTTATTCTTGTATGGGAAGATACAGCTGATTAACTGATTGGAGGGTGTGTGTGTCACTAAACAAGGATACCAGGTACTCCAAACAAGGTAGTAGAAACTGAATTCAGAGGCGAAATCTACGTCTGATGCTAAACATATCATATGGAGTTATATGCATGTTTTTTAAAAACAAAAACACGTATCAGGAGCTGGTGTTTCTGTCAGGAATAGGACCACAGTTTAGACTATTTTACCTAGCACATTGAAAGGGGCTTCTGAAGATCTGACAATCAGCTCAAGGTAGTTCTTTGAAAAGGGCTTCTGAAGACTCCTGCAGATAATTAAAAAAAGGGGGAGGCACTGTGATGTCAGTTGATTGACATCTGTCCTGCTGCTGAGATCCAGTTTTCCACCTGTAGTGTAGTGGGAGGCAGAGTTCTACCTTTCCCCATGGCAATCCTGATGAACGTTGTTCCACACACCTCCCCCCAGCTGCTATTAGACCCAGAGCTGACACCACTTAGGCCAACATCTTGAATCATAAGACCCATCAAGCCCATCTTGTTTTCCTGGATCTTTCCCACATTTTGAAAATGCAGATGTCAAAGGTAAAGAAAACAGACCAATTTTCCAAAACAGAAATTTTGCCTGCTCAGTGGTGAGCTCCCCACTCCAAAAAGGCCTAAATACTCTCACTTGCCCACTTGTGAGTAGTGCTAAATGGAGCAGTGCTGGTGGAAAGTGCCAACTTTGGCCAGGACCAGTGCAGGGAGGCAGATCAGTTCACAAATGTTTGCTTGGTTTGCTAGCAGGCTTCTTTCTGCACTTGCCACTGCGTTAAATCTTAACTCTGGACTACAGACTACAACCTCTGAGTTGGACATTGGAAACACTGTTGACCATTGTCAGTGTTTCCAATGTCCAACTCAGAGGTTGTAGTCTGTAGTCCAGAAGGTGTTTCTCAAGGCCTTTAGTATTATGGGATTCAAATGCCCAGCTGCATGAAGAGAATCCCCTTTCTGCCTTCCATGAGCTGGGATTTCACTCAAACGAATGATTGGTTGCCACAGTGGGGAGGGGGTATCACTCTCTTCTCCTCAACCACTTATTAAAGTTGAACACTGCTTTGCATGGATGTTAAATCTGGCAGATAAATGACTATCCCTTTGACTACACCAGCTGATGATCTAAGCAGGTGTCAAGTGTCCATTATCCGTCCCCACAGTTATTTACAGGACAGAAAAATGAATGGCCTTCTAGCATGCATAATGAGAATTTTGCTGCCTTTTTTCTGGAGTATAAATTTTGATTGATTGGGGCTGTTCCCCTTGCATAAAGCCCTCTTCATGTGAAGTGCTGCCTCTGTGTGAAAATACTTTGGTCTTTGGGATACAGTGTCCATGAGAAACTATAAATAATTTAATAGAGAATGGGCAGCCTTCAAAGAGAATTCTTAATGTGACTATGGAAATGAGCAGCTGAGACATCAGTGTACATTAGGTTTTTTGATTTCTTTAAATGTTCTGGAGATGTATCTCCAATGAAACAAACTTTTACATAGCTGAGGGAGGGGCTGATATCCAAAGAACTGTAGCCCATGCCTGTGCTATTATTTTAATGTATGGTCAGGTCATCTCTGGAACATTGTGGCCACGTCTAGAGCCATGCTCATGGAACATTTTTAGAAAGATCTTGACAACTGAAACATGTCTTCTTAGGACTATCTACTATGACCCCATTATTGTGTTCCTGGTCAGTCAGCTCCAGTTCAGACCCCATTAGTGTATACAGTGGTACCTCTGGTTATGAACTTAATTCGTTCCAGAGGTCCATTCTTAACCTGAGGTACCATTTTAGCTAATGAGGACTCCTGCTGCCACCGCACAATTTCTGTTCTTATCCTGAGGTAAAGTTCTTAACCCGAGGTTAGCAGAGTCTGTAACCTGAAGTGTCCGTAACCCGAGGTATTTGTAACCCGAGGTACCACTGTATGTGAAATTAAAACAAATTGCAATCACAGGTAGTATTATTGCCGTGGATCAAGGATGGCTTATCACTACTAATTAAGTTAGCAAAATAAAAGATCCTTTTTGCTTGCTGAGTGACTGAAAAGCAAGCTCTGTTCTCTCAGGATTCAAGATGTTTAGAGGGGAAATAGCCCATGTGGACAGTTTTGGATAAATAAAACAACTTTTTGACTGTTTTCACTTATCATTCCCCCCTCAGCTGATTTGCACAGATAAAATGAGCAAGGATCAGAGGCAGACAGCATTGTGGGTGTGATTCTGTGGATGTGTGGTGCTCTGTGGTGAGGGTGTGTGGGTGGTTGTGTGTCTGGGCCTGCTCACTAGTGAAATGTGGCTCCCAAAATATTTCCACTAGGATAATGCAGCTCTTGGCCTGCAAAGATTCCCCACTGCCATCTTACAAAATTCTGCTGGCTTAATACTCATTCTAGTTTTTGCCTCAATGAACTTTACTTGTCCTTGTCCTAGAACCATTTGTATAAAATCCTTTGCCAACCTGGTACCCTCCATTGTGACAGATGGGAATTGTAGTCCATAACATCCGGAGGGCACCAGGTTGATAAAGGCTGGTATAGAGAATATGTTGCCAAGGCTCTTAATCCTTCTCCTGCTTACTCTGGGTACATGAAAGCTGGCTGGTCTCCAGCCTGCGGCTGTGTGTTCCATCCCGTCCCATGGCCAGATTTAGCATCCCTAACCTAGACAACAGTTCAAATATCTAATTGCCTACATCTCACCTGTCCTGGCAGGTTGGCTCATTTCTTGCTATCAGTATTCTTTGACCCTGTTCCTGGTCAATGTATGAATACAAGCCAGTTCCCTCTGTAGCAGAAGGAGAGAATAAAAGGGTTTCAAGGTACTTGTACTGAAACCTGAACTGAGAACATGAGGCTTTGGGGTAGTGTTAGTCTATTTTCATTTGCGCATGAGTCTGGTTACCAGAAGAGATGAACATTCTCAAATCCCACTAATTTCTAAAGGGAAGAGGTGGCTACTTGACACCTCTGACAATCAGGTTCCATAATGGAAGCAGAAAATGTGTTTCACTGAAATTAATGCACTTGAAAGGCAGTATGGCGATAAATTAATTTCAGGTCGGATTTTCTCATATCTCAAGTTGCTCATTGTGTCAGCAAGTGTCTTTTTCTCCCCCGTTAGCCCGAATAACATGTATTAATATCTGATAAGGTCTTCACAGTTCATGTCCATTTACAGGAGGAAGAAAAAGCAAGAGCTGTCAGGCACTACTCTTTGATTGGGGTTAAGCCAGCCAAGCAAAGATTTTTGCTTGCACCTTGTGGAGGGGGGATTAAACTGTAATGCAACAAAGCAGGAGCCTGTATTAAGACCATATAAGAGAAACTGTGCTCCTTGCTGTGTCAATGGGCACTTTAAGAAGAAAAACATCCAGCTTGCTGCTCTCACACAATTGATAAAATAATCTGCATGTGTGGAGACAGCAGAACACAGGAGAGGGTGCTTTTCTTGCCTCTGTCATTAATATACATGTTTCTGAAATGCCTGAAAATGTTACAGTCATGATTGTACTCTACAACTGATTGGCTCCATTTAATTAGATTTGTCGTGAGCTGTGGGGGACACCAGAAACACTGGGCACTTTAAAAAAAGAAAACCAGGACAAATGGGTTCAGTGTTTTTCAGAGGGTCACTTTGACATGAGACCAGCTGAACATGACATTTACACTATTCATGTCTGTCTAGCCAGGTCTCCTGAAAAGTAAGCATTATTTGAGTACTCCTTCTTTCAAAATACTAGAACCCAGGGTGATCCAATGAAGCAGAATGTTGGAAGGTTCCAGACGGACAAAAGAAAATATTTCTTCACAAAACCCAGTTAAACTATGGCATTTTCTCCCACCAGATGCAGGGATGGCTACCAGCTTGGAAAGCTATAAAGAGGATTAGACAAATTCATAGAGGATAAGGCGATCAATTCTCTACTATGGTAGTTATGTTCTAGATCCACTGTTGGGTGCAACATAAATACAAGTGGCTGTAAACTAGAGGAGAGTAGAGTACTCTTGTGTTTGGGTCTTGCTGGCATTCTTCCTATAGGCATATGGTTGGCCACTGAGAGCACAGGTTGTTAGGCCAGGTGGACCTGATCCAGCAGTGATCTTCGTATGCTCTTTCTCCTAAGTGTGTACACGATTGCAACCTTTTTCTGAAGACTCCAATAACTGTGAGTCTAGGGTAGACTGTAGGAGAAAAGTCTCAAAGATAAGTTCTAAAATGTTTCATATGATATTATTATTCACGAAACATTTCTGTTGTGGAGCATAAATTCTTCTTCCAAGAGGTTTTCTCACCAGCAGTTTTGATCTAGTAAAGGTATCTTGATTTTGAATCCTATTTAATAATTTGTTTATTTCATTTATACAGTAGATCACTTTCCATAAAGCATAACAAAGTAATTTGACAATATGATAAGAGCAGTATGATGGCAGTCCTACAGTATTTCTTTTGACAAGCCTCCCATGGGCACATAAGGAATTTCTGTTGTCACCAATTTGGTGCAAAATTGAGGTACCAAAACAGTTAAGTAGCCAATCAGCTGCTGCTGGACAGGAAGGACTGTAAAAAGGCTTTCCTGAGTAACAAGATAGTCTTAGCTCTGACACATCCCTTTCCTTGATCTTCAGTTCTGCCTTCTGGCTTCGCTGTTAAGTTCTTCTGGGTCCAATTTCTCATCTTTGCAGGATGTGGAGGTAGATTCAGAGGATGTCTCCGAAGCCCATTTTGCCAACGGTTTTCCATCCTGAAGAGATTATGTTGTTAGATTCTGAAGACTCCAATTAAAAAACCTCAGCAGAACCACAATCTCCCCTGTACTGTAAAAGTTGATGGGCAAGGCCCCTTGAAATAAAAAAGGATTAACTTACTAGAAACAGAGGTTGCTGTTGAGATGGAGCTGTAGCTCGCTCTAAGTCTCAGTCTGGGTTTACTTATTACTGAATATGGCAATTCAGCTTATTGTGGTACACTGCTGAATATTGCCGACTATGAGAGCTCCATGTGGAGCTATCCTTGGGGCTACCTGCTTCTGCTTGACTTCATCTTATTAGAACCTGAACATTACCTTGCTTTATCATAACATAACCTGAAGGAGCATCTCCACCCCATCATTCAGCCCAGACATTGAGGTCCAGCTCCGAGGGCCTTCTTGCAGCTCCCTCACTGTGAGAAGTGAGGTTACAGGGAACCAGGCAGAGGACCTTCTCAGTAGTGGCGCCCTCCCTGTGGAATGCCCTCCCATCAGATGTCAAGGAAATCAACAACTACCTGACTTTTAGAAGACATCTGAAGGCAGCCCTGTTTAGGGAAGTTTTTAACGTTTGAAGTTTTATTCTGTTTTTAGTGTTCTTTTGGGTGCCGCCCAGAGTGGCTGGGGAAACCCAGCCAGATGGGTGAGGTATAAATAATAAAATTGTTATTGTTATTGTTATTACTTGAACTTGGATCGTGATTGATTTTGTTTTACTTTGCTTGCTGGAATCTGTACTCATGCCCACAGCCCCATGCTTGGCTACGAACCCATCTGGCTGAGGCTGTTTCCTGAAACAGAACACTTGTGAACTATTCTTTGGCACTGGCTCTTGCTTCAACATCTGCCTTGGCCTTTTGTGCTGGTTTCTGCTTGTTCACTGATCTGACTTCTGCTTGCTCCTCCATTCTGATTCCTGCTTGTTTCTTGGCCCAGGTCTCTGACATGCTCCTTTGCTTAAATTCCCACATCACAGTTCAATTCTTATGGCTGCCGACAGATCATCTCTGGCAGCTAACTCAAACAGAAAGCACTTTTATAGTCTTTCCTGTGCAGGACAGTCCAGTGGTCAACTTCAGTGGAAAGAGTCAGTTTATGGCTGAATAAAGTTACCTGCATAGACAGATGCTGCAATATGTGTTTTCATGGCTCACCATGTAAGACAAGCCTCTGGTCCTGCCCTCAACAATGCATGGCTTCTCCTGGCTTTGCCGTTTGTAGATGGACCTCTATGTATGGGAACTTCCTTGTGTTCTGAAATGCTGATCAAACAGGATTCCTGGAACTGGAGAAACGTAATAGTGTAGAGGTCTGTGTGCAAATGCTTACCTTCTTCCGCTATCCACATAAATTTATGGCTGGTGGGAACCCTGGGTAGATGCTGGCAGGGGCCAGAGGTATGGCTCGGCAAACTTTTTAACACACTCCAACCCTTCATATTAGTAAGGCAAGAAGGGGAATGCCAGCATTCCCATTTATAAAAGCAGAACTAGACAATCCTTCCAAATTTAATCCATACCAGGAGTCAGGAACTTTCTGCTTGTGGGCTGGAAGTGGCCCTCTAGGCCTCACAGCACACCCCAAACCACACCCCTCATGAGCCCTTCTGTGTTACTCTGTCCACTGCATTAAGACCACACACTTTGGCTCTGGCCACTCCCAGAAGTTCACCCATGAGATAATGTTGCCCTTGGGCTGAAGAAGGTTCACCACTTGCAGGCTTCACGGAGTGCTACTTGATTCACAAAAAGGTTCAACAAATAAGCTCCCCCCTTCAGCAATCTTCCAGTGATCACATGGAAATGGATGTGCATGTGTTTGCCCATTCAGAGCAAAGGCAGCATAATGCAATATAGTAGTAGTAGTAGTAGTAGTAGTAGTAGTAGTAATTTATTATTTATACCCCGCCCATCTGGCTGGGTTTCCTCAGTCACTCTGGGCGGCTTCCAACAAAATATCAAAATACAATAATCTATTAAACACTAAAAGCTTCTCTAAACAAGGCTGCCTTCAGATGTCTTCTACAAGCCTGGTAGTTGTTTTTCTCTTTGACATCTGGTGGGAGGGCATTCCACAGGCTGGGTGCCATTACTGAGAAGGCCCTCTACGTGGTTCCCTGTAACTTGGCTTCTCGCAGCGAGGGAACCACCAGAAGGCCCTCAGCACTGGACCTCAGTGTCTGGGCAGAATGGTGGGGGTGGAGATGCCCCTTCAGGTATACTGGACCGAGGCCATTTAGGGCTTTAATGTTCAGCACCAACACTTTGAATTATGCTCAGAAACGTACTGGGAGCCAATGTAGGTCTTTCAAGACTGGTGTTATGTGGTCACGGTGGCCGCTCCCAGTCACCAGTCTAGCTGCCTCATTCAGGATTAGTTGTAGTTTCTGGGTCACCTTCAAAGGTAGCCCCACATAGAGCGCATTACAGTAGTCCAAATGAGAGATAACTAGAGCATGCACCACTCTGGCAAGTCAGTCTGTGGGCAGGTAGGGTCTCAGCCTGTGTACCAGATGGAGCTGATAAACAGCTGCCCTGGACACAGAATTGACCTGCACCTCCATGGATAGCTATGAGTCCAAAATGACTCCCAGGCTGCACACCTGGTCCTTCAGGGGCACAGTTACCCCATTCAGGACCAGGGAGTCCTCCACACCTGCCCACCTCCTGTCCCCCAAAAACAGTACTTCTGCCTTGTCAGGATTCAACCTCAATCTGTTAGCTGCCATCCATCCTCCAACCGCCTCCAGACACTCACACAGGACCTTCACCACCTTCACTGGTTCTGATTTGAAAGAGAGGTAGAGCTGAGTATCATCTGCATACTGATGAACACCCAGCTAAACCCCCTGATGATCTCTCCCAGCGGCTGCATGTAGCTGTTGAAAAGCATGGGGGAGAGGACAGAACCCTGAGGCACCCCACAAGTGAGAGCCCAGGGGTCTGAACACTCATCCCCCACCACCACTTTCTGAACACGGCCCAGGAGGAAGGAGCGGAACCACTGTATAACAGTGCCCATAGCTCCCAGCCCCTCTAGATGGTCCAGAAGGATTTTATGGTCGCTGGTGTCAAAAGCCATTGAGAGATCCAGCAGAACTAGGAAACAGCTCTCACCTTTGTCCCTAGCCCGCCAGAGATCATCGACCAGTGCGACCAAGGCAGTTTCAGTCCCATGATGAGGCCTGAATCCTGACTGGAAGGGATCCAAATAGTCCGCCTCGTCCAGGTGTGCTTGGAGTTGTTCAACAACCACTCGCTCAATCACCTTGCCCAAGAATGGAAGACTTGAGACTTGGCGATAGTTGGCCATATTGGCTGCATCTAAAGATGGTTTTCTAAGAAACAGCTTGATAACCGCCTCTTTCAGAGGGTCTGGGAAGGCTCCCTCACAGAGAGAAGCATTCACCACCCCGCAAAGCCAGAATGGGCAAGGATCAAGGAGACAGGTGGTTGGTTTCACTTGTCCAAGCAACCTGTCCACATCCTCGGAGGTAACAGATTGGAATTGATCCCACGCAACTTGACTAGACAGGACTCTAGCACTCTCCCGCCCCAGCTCCCACGGTGGAGCCTATCTCTTCCCGAATCTGAACGACTTTATCTGCAAAAAAACTTTGCAAAATCATTGCAGGAGATCATGTGGCCCATACTAGGCCCCGGTGGAGCAGGTGGTTCTGCTAAATTGCGAACAACCTGAAAGAGTCTCCTGCTGCTGTTTTCTGCAGATGCAATAGAGACAGTGAAGAAACTCTTCTTCGCCGTCGCTACCACCACTTGGTAGACTCAACATTGAGCTCTAACTCGTGTCCAGTCAGCTTCAGAATGAGTTATCCGCCACCAGCACTCTAGCCATCTCAGCAGTTGTTTCATTGCCCTCAGATCCATGGAAAACCATGGGGCTGTCCCGGCTCCATGCAATCGGAGTGGGAGCTTCGGAGCCAAACAGTCAATAGCCCTGGTTAATTCCACATTCCAGCGGGCCACCAGGGAATCAGCTGAAAGGCCATCAACATGGGATAAAGCAGGACTTCCGGGGTGGCGCCATCGGTAATGGCGGATTCCCTCTGACTTGGAGGGAACCGGCTCTGCGGAAATCGGGTCTGCATCGCTACGGCAAAGCGGGGACCCTTCAAAAATCACAGGGGGGTGAAGCCTGTGACCGTGGGACTCGGCGGGCACCTTTTGCGCCCCGCCCAATTGGCAAAGGAGCCCGACTACGGGCTCCGGAGCGGAGCGGGGAAGTGGCGCGGTGCTGTGAGTCATCTGCTTCTTCCGTGGAGCGAAGCCACGTAGCCATTACCGGAGAGCGCTACCTTTTTCCTGGGACAATTTGGCTGCAAAACAACGATCCGTGAGTAGGCTAATTTCGGAACTAAAGGAACTTTACAAGTAATTTGGCACCGAAGTGGAGAGGCATAAACAGGAAGTCTGCCTTCCGTTCTTGTAAATTGAGTAAAGCAATGAACTTATAAGCGGAAACCTTAAAAGACGCTGGAAAAGGATTATAATTCGAACATCAAACAAGCGATTTCCCCCCCCCCCCTTGATTGCAGGGGAGGAGGGGGGAAAGGTCTGAACTGTATTTCCCTGCAAAAAAGAGAGGAAAAGAAGCTAAAATCCACCGCTTAAAACCCTGGAACGGGTTCCCAGTGAACAGTAAGAAAGCCGTATTGTGAAATGCGCTGTTGCTGAAAGTACTCTTTGACAGTTAACTCTGCATCTAAGATACAAGTAAGATACAATATTTCTGACTGGCTTCTCCTGGTTTTAAAGTAACAGGAAACAACTGAGATTGAAACTGTTGTCCTTTTTGTGAATTGGGGGGCGAAAGGAAAAAGTTAATTACTTTAAGACATTTTTGACTGCTACTGTGTCCCCCTAGAGGAAGTTTGAAATTGTTACAATAGCAGCTGGGCCAAGGGAATTTTCCACTTCAAAACAAATTCTGATCGTGAGATTGACCTTGGGTTTTATCTTGAGGGTTATGGCAGATGGGAAGGAGAAGATAGATTTGTTACAGGAAAAAGCAACGAGGTCTGGCAGACTATTTCGTACAGACGGTGGGCTGCAACGAAGAGCATCGACATCTGGCCCTTCTGGTTTACCAACAGCAACCTCATCGGCACAACCTAAACCCAAAGGTATGGCAGCTGACGATGCTTTGGCTCAGGCACTAGGTAAAATTAACGAATTTTTGGAAAGAATAAGTAAACAAGTAGCCGAGGCATCGGGCAAAATTGACCAAAACACTACAAGTATTAATAATTTGGGACAGAAGGTAAATACCAATACAGAAACTATTCAGAAATTACTACAGGAATCCACCTCGACACGAAAGACAGCCGAAGAGGCAAAGGAAATAGCAACTGCTACAGCCACTGTTGTAGAAGAGAAGATACCACCGTTACATAAACAACTTGAAGACCACATGTCAATATTGTCTATGATTGAGTTGAAGGAGAAACAAACGAATTTAAGGATTAGGGCCGTACCCGAACTTGAGAAAGACAACTTGATTGACTTTCTTACGCAGGAATTTGCAGACTTTTGGAACCCAGATTTGGAGAAGGATAGTTTCAAGATAGTGAGTGCCTTTAGGCTTGGAAGAGGAGGGAGGAGAAACAGGGTGAGAGACTGTTTGATCACCCTCCGAACAAAAGAGGAGAGAGACAAAATCTTGAGTCTGCACTTCCAGAAGACCTTGGAAATACATCAGTCAAAAGTGGAGATATTTAAGGATATTCCGAAGTATCTTTTGGACCTTAGGTCCAATTATAGAGATTTGGTTGCCCTGTTGAGAAGTAACGGAATTATTTTTAGGTGGGAATTCCCCCAAGGCCTATCCTTTAGTTACAAAGGCAAGAAGATAAAAATAAGACCAGAGGACGACAAAAATAAATTTTGGAGAGACCACGGAGAAGACCTGCAGAAGGAAGTTGCAGGAGAGTTAAGAGCACTTGGAAGTGAAACTTTAGACATACCAGGTTTACCTCCTGAACTAAAAGACCGCCTGAAGAAGGGGATACCACCGACAGATCAGGAACAGGCACTGGGTGCAGGTGGAGGAGAAGCAAAGTAACTACATCATGACTCTGCAACTACTAAGTTGGAATTGTAATGGTTTGAACTCCCCTCAGAAAAGGAGATCTGTGTTTCATTTATTAAAAAAGGAACAATTGGACTTGATTTGTTTACAAGAAACACATGTAACAAGGCTACACAGGAAACTACTGATTAATAAAAGACTGGGTCAGGAGTTCATTTCATCGGACAAGGTTAAAAAAAGAGGGGTAGTGATTTATGCAAAGGAGAGACTATTACCGAAATTTATCTTCAAAGATGACCAAGGAAGATTTGTGGCAATTGAAATTCAAACACAAGGAGAAAAATTTTTGATAGTAGGAGTTTATGCACCAAATGAGGGGAAATCTGACTTTTTTAAAAAGTTGCATGAGACCTTGATGGACTATTTGGATTATAATGTGATTTTGATGGGAGACATGAATGGAGTGGTATCTACACACATGGACAAGGCACAAAGACAGGTAGTCACTAAGGATGGTAGACTACCGAAAACCTTTTTTGAGATGACAGACAACTTGGACTTAGTCGATATTTGGAGAACAAAGAACCCCCTGGCTAGAGAGGGAACCTTCTTTTCTGAAGCCAAAATGACATGGACAAGAATTGACCAAATATGGGTAACTAGAGGAATGGCACCAAAGACAAGAAAAGTGGAAATCTGCCCAAAAACCTGCTTCGACCATAATGCTGTTAAGATGGAAATGAAACTAACATCAACCGGTTCCTTCAGATGGAGGATGAATGACACCTTATTTAGAGATGAAGAATTGCTTAAGAAGGCCCAAAAAACCTTCCGAGATTATTTTGAGATAAATATGAGCACCAACGTGGAAAAAAGAGTAATCTGGGATGCAAGTAAAGCTGTTATGAGAGGGTTCTTGATACAACAGAATGCATTAAAGAAGAGAATCCAAAATGAGAAGAAGGATAAAATTTTGGAGAAAATAAAGGAAAGTGAAAAGAAATTGAGAGCAAAACCAAAGTCGCAAGAGATTTTGAGAGAAATAAAGTTACATCAAGTGCAATACATGAAAATGATGAATCAGGAGATAGAATGGAAAATTAAACAAAAGAGACAAAAGACATTCGAGTTGGCTAATAAATGTGGGAAATTGCTGGCTTGGCAAATGAAAAAAAAGACAAAAATTAAATACAGTTACAAATTTAGAAGTGGAAGGAAGGAATATACAGAACCCAACTGAGATTAGAAATTGTTTCCAGAGGTACTTTAAACAACTATATACACAAGGGACACAGAAAGAAATTGACGTAGACCGATTTTTGAAAACAAATGGATTACAAAAAATCTCTCAAGAAAATAAATTAATGTTGAACTATAAAATAACTGAACAGGAGATAGAAGGTGCCATTCAGAATATGCAATTGGGTAAATCTCCAGGACCGGATGGACTGACTTCTAGATACTACAGATCTTTAAAAGAATGGTTAGTACAACCTTTGAAAGAAGTCTGCAACGAAATAATGGAGGGGAAAAGGGCACCAGAGTCGTGGAAAGAAACGTATATCACACTTGTACCGAAAACAGAGACTGAAAAGACGCAGCTTAAGAACTATCGCCCCATATCACTGCTCAATGTGGATTACAAAATTTTTGCAGACATTTTGGCTAAAAGACTAAAAAGAGTGTTAGTGGAAGAGATACATAAAGACCAAGCAGGCTTTCTCCCAGGTAGACATCTATCTGACAATGTGAGAAACATAATCAATATTTTAGAAAAATTACAAGTGAATATAAATACTAAGGCAGTTTTAATATTTGTGGATGCGGAGAAAGCTTTTGACAACATTTCTTGGAGTTTTATGAAGAAGAACTTACAGGGTATGGGGGTAGGCCAAGGCTTTGAAAACGGTATAAGTGTAATATATTCTGAACAAAAGGCTAAATTAATTGTAAATAATGTGGTGACGGAAGAATTTAAGATAGAAAAAGGGACACGACAAGGTTGCCCAATCTCCCCATTGCTTTTTATATCGGTCCTGGAGGTTTTGCTGAATATGATTAGAAGGGACCAGTTGGTTAAAGGTATACATGTCGGAGCCAAACAGTACAAATTGAGAGCATTTGCAGATGACTTAGTATTGACGTTACAGGAGCCAGAATCTAGTACCAAAAGGGTTTTAGAACTGATTCAAGAATTTGGTCAACTTGCAGGATTTAAATTGAATAAGTTAAAAACCAAGGTTTTAGAGAAAAATTTAACACCAATGGAGAGAGAGAGGTTTCAGAATGAGTCAGGTTTAACAGTGGTTAAGAAAGTTAAAGACCTGGGGATTAACATGACAGCAAAAAAATGGGAATTTATTTAAAGACAACTATGAAAAATGCTGGGCCGAAGTGAAAAAAGATTTAGAAATTTGGTCAAATCTGAAGCTTTCACTGCTGGGTCGTATTGCTGCAGTAAAAATGAATGTATTGCCTAGAATGTTGTTTTTGTTTCAGACATTGCAAATTGTGGACAAAATGGACTGTTTCAAGAGGTGGCAGAGAGATATTTCTAGATTTGTCTGGCAGGGCAAGAAGCCCAGAATAAAATTTAAAATATTAACAGATGCAAAGGAAAGAGGTGGATTTGCCCTGCCAGACTTTAAACTTTACTATGAATCAGCAGCTTTTTGCTGGTTGAAAGAATGGCTGCTTCTTGAAAACATTGACATTTTGGATCTAGGTTTTAACAATGTATTTGGATGGCATGCATATCTGTGGTATGATAAGGTCAAAGCACATAAAGCATTTAAAAACCATATTGTCAGGAAAGCATTGTTTAATGTTTGGATAAGATACAAGGACTTATTTGAAAATAAAACCCCAAGGTGGCTGTCACCGATGGAAGCGAAAGCTCTGAAAAAGCTCAATATGGAGGTCAAATGGCCGAAATATTGGGAAATTTTGGAACAAGACGGAGATAGACTGAAATTGCAGAGTTTTGAGAAATTAAAAAACAAAGTGCGAGACTGGCTTCATTATTATCAGATAATGGAGGCATATAATTTGGACAAGAAAATTGGCTTCCAGGTGGAAAAATCAAAATTGGAAACAGAACTGTTAGAACCCAAAACTAAGAATTTGTCAAGAATGTATAACTTGCTGTTGAAATGGAATACTCAGGATGAAACGGTGAAATCTGCTATGATTAAATGGGCACAAGATGTTGGACATAACATAATGATGGCTGACTGGGAACAGTTATGGACCACAGGTATGAAGTTTACGGCATGTAATGCCTTAAGAGAGAATATTATGAAAATGATATACAGGTGGTACATGACACCAGTCAAGGTTGCAAAAATCTATCACTTGCCCGATAATAAATGTTGGAAATGTAAAGAAACCGAAGGTACATTCTTTCACCTTTGGTGGATGTGCCCAAGGATTAAGGCTTTCTGGGAGATGATTTATAATGAAATGAAAAGGGTATTTAAATATACCTTTCTGAAGAAACCAGAGGCCTTTCTCCTGGGCATGGTCGCCAAATGGTGCCAAAGAAGGACAGAACTTTCTTTATGTATGCCACAACAGCAGCAAGAATACTTATTGCAAAGTATTGGAAGACACAAGACCTACCCACTCTGGAAGAATGGCAGATGAAGGTGATGGACTACATGGAATTGGCGGAAATGACTGGCAGAATCCGAGACCAGGGAGAAGAGTCGGTGGAAGAAGATTGGAAGAAATTTAAAGACTATTTACAGAAATATTGCAAAATTAATGAATGTTAGAATGATGTTGGAATGAAGCTAGGTGGTTTAAGCAGCAATGCTATAAAGGTGTATGTAAAAAAGGATTGATAACAGATGAAAATTTAAAGTTATAGTATATTAAGTTAAAGGATCATGAGAAAACAGAGGGAAAGAAATTGCTGACTTAACTAATTGAACTGGAATACAAAAAAGGGAGGTATGAGGAGGTCAGGGAAACAAGGATATGAATGTAAGCTATGGAAAGATTGCTTTTTTTTCTTTTTAAGTGTCTTTTATCCTTTTATTCTGTATTTTGTATTTTTCTTGTATTTTTACTTTTTGTTTTTGTGTAATTCTTTTTTTCTCTGATATTTTAATAAATATCATTTAAAAAAAATGGGATAAAGCATCCCCTACCACTCTCTGGAAACCATTTGGATCCATTAAGTGTCGGGGGCGGACTATCTGAATTGGTCCCACCTCCCTGCAGAGGGGAAGGGTCACGGAGAAGTCCCCTTAGCTTTGCAGAGAACAAAAGGGGATAATCACAGAGCCAAATCAAATGGGTAATGCAGTATCGTTATGACACTTGTCATTTAATGGTGCCCAGTTGTTTGGGATCAACTTTGGAAGGAGAAAGGATAGAGAAATAGTCCCAAAGCAGCCACAGAGAACAGAACCAGTGGCTGAAAAAAGCTGCTGATGATATTGCCACACGGAAGGTACAAGTGTTGTGTTTTCAGGAAACATTTCACACACCATCAAAGCTGTACATTTGCCTTGAAAAATGAAATGAGCAAATATTCAGTGCAGCCCTATCTTGTACTTGCTTCTCATCGACTAGCTCACTGACGGTGTTTGTCAATGGCATTTAATGCACTGTAGTACACTTCAAATAACTGTTAATTCTGAGGACCTGTAAGGACCCTCAGCTAGGGCACTTCACTCATTTCCACCTACACAAGCAAGCAAGCAAGCAAGCAAGCAAGCAAGCTTCTCCACTGAAATGTGGCTTTTTTAAAACAGTAGGCTGCCTCCCTTGCTTTCGAATTCTGTAGGTTGCTGTATTACATTCTATAGATGGTGGGCAAAACTTCTAGCTGTAGAGCTGCATTGATTTAATTCCTATTGAGTTCCACAAAACTTTTTCATTGGGATAATGCAAGTGACTGAAATTGAATTTATTGCAAGAAGACAGAACTGCAAAGGGGAACCAGCACCACCGTTGCATTCTGATCCTGTTGGTCGCTTCTGTCATCTATTGCAGTTTTCTTTGTCTCTCCGTAGGTAAAGCTGCAGCAAATGATAGGCAGGCTCTGCACTCTTATTGATCCTTTTGTAATAAAGAAATCAATTATTCCATCTGGCTGCTAAAAGAGCTGATATAATTACTCCCGGGGTACATAATAGTGTCAGATTATTCCCTAATGGTACTAGTCACATAGCTCCTGCATTGTATTATTGTGCTGCTTAAAGAATGCTTTGGGCAATCTGTTCCTATAAATCACTTTGCTAAGGAGGGGGGAGGAGAGAGAGAGGCAAGAGCAAGGCAATTATTTTTTCATAATCTATTATTGTAACTGCAATTGTGTGGCTTGAACATTGTCTGGGAGGCAGAAATAAGCTGAGAGCACTGCAACTGATGTAGGATTGTCCATGTCAGTTAAATTAGCCAAGCCTCTTCTCTCTCGCATAAAAAATATGCATTCTTTGATCTCTTGAGAGAAAAAATGGGTCTCAAGGAAGAAGACACTGACTGACTCTTTTCTTCCATACTTCAGTCAAGACCTATGCTCTCTCTGCACCAGTTGGAGACAATCCTACAGTCGCTGTGCAGGCTTCTAATTTTCTGTAGCGTACAAAAGTTCTGGACTGGAGTAACCATTGCATAAAGTTCTTATATTATGGTAATTCAAGTACAGCCTTGCAGCTAAGTCCACAAAAGCTTCTGGCCCACAAAAGAATGTTTATTAGTCCACTTCCTTACACACACTCAGGTTTTTTGTTTGTGGTACATGGGTGGCAATGAACAGAAAGCAGAGCCAATTCTCTCCCAGCTTACAAAGCCTTTCATAGGCCAAACCACAATAAATCTAGACCTGGAATGGGCAATTTTAACATGAAAACTGCTGGCAGGGGAAGTATTAAGGAGCCTGTCCTCCCCATCCCTGCTCCCATGGCAGTCTTCTGCTGTGGATTGCAACCTCCCCCCTGCCGAAGGATGGGGGTATATTTAGGAGAAAACCTACATGCAGTTGAGCACCACAGAGGACTGTTCTGGACAATCTGTTTCCAGAGGAAATTAACAGTGATATTTGCTTCTGTGCGTTGAACTGTACGTGCGTAGGTGACATCCAGACGCTCTGCCCATGCATGTATGATGGAGGTGAGGAAGGTGCTCAGGTGTTGGTGGGAGAGTTTTGCCCACTCCCTCCCTTCCACATGATGGGTTACGTCAGGGCTGATTCATCCCAATCTCCCTTGGCCTTCTGCCTGGTTCAGCAGAGGCAAGTCTTGCTGTTTATAAGCCTTTCCTAATAATAGTATCAATTTGTACTTTTTGCTCAGAGTATATTCTTCAGACATTATTTGAATATTTTGCCGTATAGCAAAAAAATAAAAATAAATAAAAAATGGTGTTCCTAAGCCCAGAATGCAAAACTGCAGCATAAATATGCAGACTGGTGGGCTGAAGATGAAATGTCTGCAGGACTCATATTTATTAGATACCAAGGCAATACTGTACTTGGCATGTTAAACAGCAAAACAGCACTTGAGTTTTGAAGGTTACTGCTAAACATGATATATGGTGGTTTTGTGGCATGCACAACTCACTCACTTTGATTTCATTGACAGATGCCAAGAAAAATAAATGAAGGGCCTTCTGCCAGCTGTGGCTACATAGACTTGAATGCTGTTCCTTGAAGCATTTCCCCCCAGTAGTTTACTGTTCTTTCTATCTCTCTATCTCTCCCCCTCCCCACGCACATTTTTTTCCCTTCGGAGTGATGGCTTCAAAATAGATACAAGGGAATGTATTTACTTATTTATATTATATGGCCACCTATCAATAAATATTATCAAGACACACACCCATACTTCCATTCTACAGTTTCAATGAAGTGCATGGCTGCACATGCTCTAATGCGTCCAGTCCCTGTTCTTCTCTCATTGTATGTATGCATGTATGTATGTATCCAGGCATTGACCACAAATGGTCTCAGGGTGGGTCACATTCAAATAAAGAAATGTTGTTGTTGTTTAGTCGTTTAGTCGTGTCCGACTCTTCGTGACCCCATTGACCAGAGCACGCCAGGCACTCCTGTCTTCCACTGCTTCCTGCAGCTTGATCAAACTCATGCTGGTAGCTTCAAGAACACTGTCCAACCATCTCATCCTCTGTCGTCCCCTTCTCCTTGTGCCCTCCGTCTTTCCCAACATCAGGGTCTTTCCCAGGGAGTCTTCTCTTCTCATGAGGTGGCCAAAGTATTGGAGCCTCAGCTTCAGGATCTGTCCTTCCAGTGAGCACTCAGGGCTGATTTCCTTAAGAATGGATAGGTTTGATCTTCTTGCAGTCCATGGAAGAAGAAGAAATGTACTTAATGCAATTCCTCAATGTAGCATTAAACCAGCACAAACTGTAGTTTAATCTACTTCCTATAATATGTACCATCAGAAGCTTTCCCTGGTGCCCACAGAGTGCCTTGAAATTTGCCTTGAAAGAAGCATTCTGCTATAGCCAATAGACATGGGTGTGCGTGGTGCCCACAGCAATCTGTGAATATACCCATGGCTCAAAAGGTTGGAAATCCCTGTCCTAGAAGAAATCAGGTGGCTCGGTATATAAGCCTGCCCTCCACCAAAGATACGAAGGAAGAGATGAGTCTTTATTTTTAGCCTGCCTTGCATCGAAAAATCTCCAACAACAATACATTCAATTAAATGAATAGATCAGGTAAAAAATTTAAATTAAAATTACAGCTTAAAACCTAGCAGCAGATTACTATCCCATAAAGACAAAAAGACAGGTATTTGCCTGGTGCCAGGATGTCACAATAATTTGCATCTGGCATACATCAAGGGGGAAGACACTTTGTTATCTCAGTGCCACCTCCAAGAAGTGAAAAACACTTCTGACACAGGAAGAAGTGTTCCTTCAGTCACCTAGGACCCAAGTCATTAAGGGCTTTATAGGTCAATAACAGCAACATGAATACATCCTGGGAATAAAGAGGCAGCAAATGAAGATCTTCCATGATTAATATTATGTGATCCCAGGTGGCTGGCCCAGTCAACATTCTTGCACTCATAATCTGCACTAATGGAAGCTTCAGAAGTATCTTAAAGGGCCACTCAGAGGAATTCACCATCTCCTGGACCCACCCAGTCCCGTGCTGCTAGAGACAGCCTGATAATTGTCAGATATAGCCTCTCAGAGGCCATCCTGAGGGAGCCCCAGCATGGATGTTGAGGTCCTACAGCACCAACACCTGGGGTGGGGTGGGGGTCTCTAGAAACCTCAGAGACCACCTCAGACACCTCAGGTCGTAATCTGCAACTGAAAACCAGGTACAAATTCTGTTTCTGAATATTGATCTGGCAAGGGAGGGAGATATAATCAGATGACAGCCACTCCCACTCCCCAGCCTTCTGATCTAGGTTGGTTCTGCACTGAATACCTGAATGAATAAAACTAAATAAATGCCTCCCATCTCATCTACTTTGATAATACACACCAAGTCAGCCCTGTCAACCACATTAAATCATGGATGTTAGAGTCTTACTATTCAGCGGCAGCACCAAAAGGCATTAGGAGCATCTGCCTGGGCATCCTGGTTTGGTAATGTACCAGAAAAGGCTATAGCTCTAATACTTCATCCTTCTGTGTCCTTCCCTCAATGCCATTCCTTCGTGTTGTTGTTGTTTTTTATTTAAAAAAATTAAAAGGAAATAGTAAATTGCGTATAAGGAAAGTGCACTAGCTCAGAAACGAAAAGTGAGCTACATATAGCTATTCTTTTTTAAAGGCCAATTCTATACTAGGTTGTAAGAGCAGAAGCATATTGTCCTTGACATCAACCAAAGTTGCAGCCATGACTATTTTTAAAGAACGTAAGCAAGCTTCAGATGAATTTGATAATATCACGGAAATGAATGCTTTAGAAAGCAAGATGGCTGAGAAGAAATGAGATTAATTGGCCTAGTTTAGTTTTAGTACATTGAGAAGATGTAATAACTTTTCCCCGATATTAAATAGAATCTTATAATGAGGGTTCAAGTAGTTCTCCAGTGTTAAATTTGTCCACACTTCATAATTCCATTCCATTTGTAGATAACTCATCCAACCAAGTTCTCTGGGTGGTTTACATAAACATCAAAATACTGTATAAAATACAATTCACAGTAAAAGCATTATTACAAAAATACAATAAATCACAAAAAGCAAAAACATTATGTTTTGTCATGTATACATATGCACAAGTTGTCCAAACATTTTTTTAAAAAGTAGATCATACCGTAGTGTTTATATCTACTGATTTTGAAAGACCCCAATTGATTAAAAAAACCTCTGGGAAAGCTGTGAAATAATCACTCCTAGAACTGAAATAAACAAGCATGTAAGTCTGGCAGACATTTCATTGACTATGGATTCAGTTCTATTCTTGACTGAATCCAGGGTCAAGATTTTGATAAGATCAGTGTTTTTAAAAAGAACCGTGATGAACAAAGAGGTTTTATATTGCAGAAGAGGATAAATTCATCAGCAGTGCCAAGGGTGCTCAAATGGGCCAGGAGTGGAGAGATATCCATGCTTTCTTATTGCATTTTGTCAGAGAAGCTGACTAAGGTGTTTTCTTGTGAAGATCAGGCATGGGAAATTTACAGGAGCTCTTGCTACAGTAGGTGTTGAGGGTCAAGGAGTGTGTGTGTAAAATCCAGGTAGCTGAATTTTCTAAGAATTGGTTCTGGTACTTGCATTTTTTCCAACTATCCCCATCACCCTATGTTAAGCAAGTGCCAATAATATAGAGGATCTATTAGAAAGCAAGATTGGAGGCTTTCCATAGCTTGTAGGTGACTTGAATGTAATATGATGTAGCAGGCATGGACAGACTTCTGAGCTTATTTTCCGTGTTCAGGGAGTAAGCTCCCCAGGAGCAACAACAGATAGATGAATGGAAAATTAAGTCTGGTGCTGGGAAAACTCCTCCATCTGCAGCCCCAGGCTCATTTCTTGACAAAAGTCAGGCTGCTGTCAGTTCAATAGAGTTGGCACAGAAAGTGGCACAACTGCCGATTTAACTGGTGCACAGCATGGGCAACTTAGGGTCTTTGGTGCAGATAATGGAACTCCCCGTAGAGTTCCAGGGAGACAAAACAGAACAAAGACGGAAATGAGTTTTATTAAAAGGCTGTGATACAAAATCACAGTCTAGTTATTTGAAAGCTACCCCAGAAACGAAAAGAAGGAGAAAAGGAAATGAGTCGTGCACGGCTGCACCTAGACAGGGACAGCGGGAAAGAGAAAAGGAGACAGAGAGAGCAAACTGAGGTGGGGGGAGAAGAGGGGGGAAATGAGCTAAAGGATCAGACATGAGAGAAGAAAGAAGGGAGGAATAGCTTTTGCCTATCCATAGAGGTGCAGAGATTAGGCAATCCTAGGCCACAGTAGAACTCTTACCAGGCAGGAATGCTAGATGCATCAAGGCGGGGTCATCCAGGATGAAATGAGGCAGAGTGTCTGCCTGCAGGATCGCTCTCATAAAGTGTAGGTAGTTCAGAGGTTGGAAATATTGTTGGCATCTGTATGTCGAGAGAGAGAGTGGAGTGCACTTCCAGGGGTGAAGCCAAACTGCTGTGTTAGCAGCAATGAATTGACCTCCCCGGGGGGCGGGGAGGCAAGCCTGGGCAGTGTGCATGTAGGTGCTGTGCTGCCCAGATGACAAAACCCCCCTCTCGGCCTCACCGACGTGATCCAAAGAAAAGCAGAGCAGTACGTTTGGCACCAGTGTGGCTGCAGGAGTTGCTGGAAGGAGGCGTACAAGGCAAAAGCAGCCACAATACAGCAAAGGTAAAGGTAAAGGGATCCCTGACCATTAGATCCAGTCATGACCGACTCTGGGGTTGCGGCGCTCATCTCGCTTAATTGGCGAGGGAGCCGGCGTACAGCTTCCGGGTCATGTGGCCAGCATGACTAAGCCGCTTCTGGCGAACCAAAGCAGCACACAGAAACGCCGTTTACCTTCCCACTGGAGCGGTACCTATTTATCTAATTGCACTTTGACGTGCTTTTGAATTGCTAGGTTGGCAGGAGCAGGGACCAAGCAACGGGAGCTCACCCCATCGTGGGGATTCCAACCGCTGACCTTCTGATCGGCAAGTCCTAGGCTCTGTGGTTTAACCCACAGCGCCACCCGAGTCCCATAGTGCCACCCGCGTCCCACCATAATACAGTATTACAAGACAAACGAGGTGGTCTGCTGGACCATATGCTGAAAGGGTCTGAGAATCTGGGACCAACTTTTTTAAAGGAATAAAGGGGAAAGTTGTGTTTGATACTAGATTTAAGGTTGCAAAGGTCCTCAAAGTATTTTATTTACTGTTCAGTAATGAGCATTAGGGTGTTGCCCAGATTGTGTTAGGATGAAGGAGAGGCTGGCTTAGCACAGCCCAGAGCAAAGGGGCTTGGCCACTCTCTTTTTCATTTCAGTGGAGGCTAGTCCAACAGTTTGTCTGTCAATTTGGGGACAAAATCAAGGCAATCTGGCAAAATCTCCCTTAATCTGAGATAGTGTCGTCAAAACCAATGACACTTTGCCCCGAGGATTGTCTCATCCCCACATGACTGGAGTCCCCCCTCCCCCCCAGCTGTTTAGCAGTTTGCTTTATACGTGGTTGAGAAATGGGTCAGTGCAACAATCTTGATTTTCACATCTTGCACAGCAGTATTTTGATTTACTGTTCAGCAAAACAGGCTCAGTGGGCGCTTCAGACCCACCAGAGTAGCATTCAAAGGCTCTTGCTCCCTTGCTGACAGTTTGCGAGAGTCTTCAGCGGCCTCTTTTCTATACCATTTAACTCTCTGAGTCACTGAACATAGTTGCCAGTTATTTACAAAAAGCATCTAGAAGCCACATGACTATTTTTTCTGTATGAAAACAGAACTCTCAAATGCAGCTGCTTTCTTGCCCCTTGTTTAATAGGTTTACGAAACCTAATTTTCCACCTGAAAAAACAGCAGTAAAGGTTGACTCTGTTGAGAGTAAGCGGAGTTCTGCCTAATCTTGCTGGGTTTGAACTTTTATCAGTCATGCAAGCAGATAAAAATGCAGAGAAAGACAAAACACACATACAATAATCTTTTATTTTTTAAAAGCCTTTCTTTCTAAACCTGTTCCATCAATCAGTATTGTCAACTGTAGAGATTAAGAACCACTCACAAACATATGGAGGTAATGCTTTGTATTGCTTAAGTCTTGCCAAAGCGCATAAGCTTTCTGGCTGAATACCAGTCCTGTACAACTGACCCACTAAGCTGAATGGAACCCTCCCGTACCCTGCGGCCTGCTGCGTGTTTTTGAAGTCTCCAGCAGCCAGCAAAACCAGGAGATTTATCGATGACACCACATGTGGCTAGTGGGCTGTGTCCAGGCAGGGAATCACAAGTTATGCAGGATGAGATTGCACAAATTTATTTGAGGCCAAATGGGAAGGAAGCTGATACCTGTACAGCAAGCAAGATTTGTTACAAATGCAGGTGACATTGGTAACTTAAGAAAATAACCTGTACGCTATGTATTTATCACTTACCGAAAATGCACTAATCGTAGAGTTGCCAAATCTTTTTACTGGCTTCTGCTCCTGTGCTTTTGACAGCAGCTTGAGCAGTAGGTTTTAGCAAATCGGGGGGATCAGCAAGTCTGTCAGTTTCAGTTTGTAAGTTTCTTATTCTCCCAATCATAAATTCAGTTCTCTACACTTCCACATCCTGTTGAGGTTGGGTTTTTTTAGGCCTTATGAAAATGCATTGGCATTTTAATGCAAATTTCCCCTAATATACCACTTTCTGTATGCTATCTTCACCAATACATTCATACCTTGGATCCTGAATGCCCTGGAACTCGGACGTTTTTGCTCCTGAATGCCACAAACCTGGTTTGCAAACATTCATTTGGAACCTGAATGTCCAAAGTGGCTTCTGCGGCTTCTGATTGGCTGCAGGAGCTTGCTGCAACCAATCAGAAGCCACGCTTTGGTTTCCATATGTTCTTTGCTAAAGAGAGCCCTGCCCTTATGACCAGCTGCAGCACATTTGTATTTCGTTCTATTTTCTTCTTTTCTCTCTAGATGTCTGGGACATAGGGTTTATTTTTTCCTTCTAGAACTTGGGTTAACCTTTCGAGCTTGGTGAGTTTGCAGACTGAATCTTGGGAACCTTAACATCCCAAAGCATTGCTGCCGGTCTTCAACCTGTGGGCAGAGCCAAAACTGACCTTTCATTGGGAATGGAAAACAAAGCGTCAGGTAGATACAATCATACTCTCTGCTCTCACAGTGGTCAACAAGATTTCTTGGGAAAGCCCACAAAGCAGTGCATGCGCAGAACAGCTGTTTCCCCATGCTCGTGGCCTGATTGTGGGATTCCCAAGGGATCTGGTTGTGCACTGTGACAGCAGAATGCTGGAATAGGTGGGCCTTTGGTTTGATCCAGCAGGGCTCTTATGTACTTATATAAACCAGTCACATGAAGCAACTTTTAGAATTCATTTCTATAGCAAATTTTGTATGTAATGGAACCACTGCCAGACCGTACCACTTCATAGCAGGGGGAGAGAAAGCTCCCCTGCATACATGAAATTAGGGACAAGGCTGCATTGCATTTGATTTTCCTGATTGCACATTACAATTCCTGGTTGCATCTGTAATGTGGTACCGCTGGCTTTTGAGGAAACAGCATAATTTCCCAGGGGTGCAAAGGGATGTAATTTTGTGGCGTCAACTCCGTTCTAGGGATAAAGAATCCATAACTGGTGGTGCAGAGAGAAGCAAAAGCAAAGCAAAGCAAAAACAAAAACTCTTTTGGGTGATACAACCTAATCTGATTAAAGAAGGCTTTGGAGTTATCCTGGGATTTTGCCTTCTGTGTTTCTTAATCTATTAATTGACTTGATCTGTCGGTTAAAGCAACACAATTAAGTGATCTACAATTTTTTGTAACCGCTTGATGGACCTACTATTAATTATTTGTAATAATCACAGATACAGTGAAAACTTTTTAATTTAAGGGTGACAAGTCCAACATTATTTCAAATCTCTTCTGCTTCTGAAAGGATTTCTGAAGCTAAAGGAAAATAAATAAATAAATGGTGCTTTTTCCTGCAGAGGCCCTTCTATATTTACTGGAGAATCAAACAAAAATCAGTCCTCCTGTTTCTGTGTTGTTGTTGTTTTCTTTACCACTAGAATTGTTGCATACATTTTCACAAAAGATCTTTGTAGAAGTGTGAAGTCAGCTTTGTAGACTTTTATAATACTTAGGATCTGACAAGGTTTAGCTAGTAGCTTTCAGTCTTCCTGTAAAAAATAGTAGTAGTAGGTGCTTTAATAGATTTTTAAAAGACAAACCTGGGGATATGGTTATACAAGCTCCAGCTTGAAGTCCTTCCCCCTTTGTCCTGTTTCACAACAATAAAAATAAATATCCAGCATAGAATTTATTATTGTTATTATTTATGGGGCTTAAATAGGTTTCTAAGCAGTTTACAAAATATAGAAAGCAATTACTCTGTATTGTTAAAATGCACCCGAAATGAAACACACAATAAAACAAATTAATTAAAACATTAGTTAAGATGTGCAATAAAATAATTCCATTAAAATATAGCAATGGAAACAAGAGTCTCAGTTCAAGAGTTGAAGGGAATGCCTGAGTGAACAGGTGTGTCTTCAAGAGTTGCAGGAATGCTAATACAGATGTAAAGGTAAAGGTACCCCTGACCGTTAGGTCCAGTCGCGGACGACTCTGGGGTTGCGGCGCACATCTCGCTCTATAGGCCGAGGGAGCCGGCGTTTGTCCGCAGACAGCTTCCGGGTCATGTGGCCAGCATGACTAAGCAGTTTCTGGCGAACCAGAGCAGTGCATGGAAACGCTGTTTACCTTCCCTCCGGAGTGGTACCTATTTATCTACTTGCACTTTGGCATGCTTTCGAACTTCTAGGTGGGCAGAAGCTGGAACTGAACAACGGTAGCTCACCCCGTCGCGGGGATTCGAACCGCTGACCTTCTGATTGGCAAGCCCTAGGCTCAGTGGTTAAGACCACAGTACCACCCGCTTCCCTACAATACAAATGAGGCCTCTCATATTTCAGCAGGGCTTGCATTCGACAGCTCTGGTGCCACCAGTGATAAAGTCTTCCTTGGCTTCGCCAGAAGCTGATTGTCAACAGGCTATGGTAGGACTACCACGTAGATATCCATTTGTAGATATTTGCAGATCCTAATACCCTTATTGGGCAACAGAAGTAATCTGGTGCAGATTACCAGATTCAGGTAATCTGATGCAGAGTTGTTTAGGGCTATATGTAAGTACAGTGGTGCCTCGCAAGACGAAATTAATTCGTTCCGCGAATTTTTTCGTCTAGCGAATTTTTCGTCTTGCGAAGCACGAAATCCCATAGGAATGCATTGAAAATCAATTAATGTGTTCCTATGGTCAAAAAAAGTCCAAACAAAGCCAAATTTGGTACAACAAGAGTTTATTAAGTGCTCTTTAAAGTCACACATACTGTAAAGAGCATTTCAAAATTCAAACCCAGAATTTTTTTTAAAAAACAGCAGAGTTGCCCAATGGTCACAGAAAATCATAAAAATGCAGAAAAAAACACACAAGCTTCCAGATTCTTGCAAACCCCTCCCCAACTGTTCCCCCAGCCACCCAGCACACAGAAATTCAAATCCAGAATTTTTTTAAAAAAACAGCAGGGTGGCCCAATGGTCACAGAATATCATAAAAATGCAGAAAAAAACACACAAGCTTCCAGATTCTTGCAAACCCCTCCCCAACTGTTCCCCCAGCCACCCAGCACACAGAAATTCAAATCCAGAAATTTTTTAAAAAAACAGCAGAGTGCCCCAATGGTCACAGAAAATCATAAAAATGCAGAAAAAAAACACACAAGCTTCCAGATTCTTGCAAACCCCTCCCCAACACCAAGTCCTTGAATTCCAAACACCCCAACCCAAAATCCAACCCCCCGCCAAAAAAGTTTTAAAAGCTTAACTTACCAAATGGCTGCAAAAGAAGTTTTGGAAAAGCTTCAAAAATCACCAAAGTCTTTAAAAACCTCAAAAAAGGCTACTATGTACACTGCGTTCTATGAGTTGCTCCTCGAAGTCAAGTCGCAACTGTATTAACGGTGTTAAGAAAAAGGAAACAAACTTACAAGACGTTTTCGTCTTGCGAAGCAAGCCCATAGGGAAATTCGTCTTGCGAAGCAGCTCAAAAAACGGAAAACTCTTTCGTCTAGCGAGTTTTCCGTCTTGCGAGGCATTCGTCTTGCAGGGCACCACTGTAACAAGACCTTAAAAGTTAGTATGCAAGCTCACCTGCACACTAGAGAACTGGGTCGCCTGTATATAAGGAAATAGATAATTTATTCACATTGGCAATAGGAGCAGCGGACTCGACACCATTTCATAAGGTTGTAACTTCATTAATATAACAATTAAAAGGAGATCCAAATGCAGACCTGTTTTACTCCCCTGAAAGTTGGAATTAACATTGTTGTTTGACCTGTTGGGGGTTGTTGGAAGTGGTAACATGCTTGGAAAATTAATGACCACCGAACTGAACAAGTCATATCTGGGGAATGCATTTTCTAAAACTGGAAATTGGAGGGATAATTTACAATCAATTAGACTGAAGCAAAGCAAGCAGCAAATGGGTTACTTAAGCTTTCGGCATAAACAAGATTTCCTCGTATTTTTGAACTAAAAAACAATAAAGCTACACTTGTACCTGCGGATTTGGTTTGGTGCTGAAATGTGGTGATATAAGGATGGTAGAGAACTGAAAAGGCTTCATAACAAAATGCTTAGATTCATTTTGGGTACCTTATATATACTATATTTTATTCTTCTTTGGTCTACAATAAGTGTCTTTGCAGTTAAGAGTTCACATTTTCAACTATTGGATTAAAATCGAATGTAAGGAAGAAATCAGGCAGTCCAAATTGTGTTTGTAGGAGCAAATAGCTAAGGGGTTATCATTAAAGGACACCTAGTCCTTTAAAATGGAGCAGTTAATTCAATCTTATGGCTTTCTGTTAGTTTGGTTTAATGGAAGTAAACCATATGGGGATAAGGCTTAATTCAAATTAGGCTAAATGACATTGTTGTAGAATCTGACTTAGCCAAGCTTTCTATGGTGAGGTCAGTTCTATTTAAATTTTCCCATGGGTTTGAACGCTACTTATAAAATCATTTTTAAGCACACCTTTAGGAGATTTTAAACTTTTTTTTTTTACATTTCCAGCAAATCACTATTCCTGTCTTAAAGGACCACTATGGGGAGCAGGGAGGAATCTTTCACCATGAAACACTCCATTTCCAGACAAGGTTCAGTGGAAGAGTTGCAGGGTCTTAGTTGCCATGTGCTAGGATGGATAAATCTGTCCATTTTGGTTTCTCTCTGATTTTTATTATTCTAATATTAAATTCTCTACATTTCCACATCATTTTGCAATTTTTTTTAGCGTCCCTATGAAAATGAAAAAAAAAATCAGCCTATGTTTGTGGGTTGCTTTTTATGGTCCAATTGTTATGACCATACTCTGGGACTCTGGTATTAATTCCCAGAATACATGGATTAGGTCCTAGAGAATGAGATTGGATATTCTGGTACTCATACATGTTCAAATCCTATTTTTAAGCAGATGCTCAAAGCAAAACCCATTTATAATGCCCCATATCATATTGGTGTATGCGTACAGTGCTTCACTTGTAAATTCTAATCTTCTTGGGCAACCCCAGTGTCAAAAATGAGCCTTTCAGCAATTGCCATGGCCCCCCAGCAGTTTGGTAGGGTGCACTTGCAGTCACATGTGGGTGTACCAAACAGGAGCAGTGGGCAGCCATTTAACATTCCCCACAATGGCCAGGGAAATTTAAAATAGTGACATCCTGGCAGCCCCCCATTTCCACTAAGTAAGCACAGTTCAAAGAGGGCAGCGAGAAAGCAGGAGTCCTTTCAGGGCAGCACTTTGTCAATAGTCATGCTGAATGAAAATGTAAGTTAGCAGTTAAGGGTATTTGCTAAATCCAAGTAGGTAGGTACCCCAGATCTAGAAGTCTTCCAATGTCAGCTGGTAGACATTAGATCTAGCATATCTAGCAGCTCAGATTTGGCACAGTTGCCGGGGTGGAGCTACCTGCCCCGGCACTCGGAGCGGTGCAGGGGCGGGGCTAGCCGGCCTGCGGGGGTTTGGCTAGCTGCCCGCACAGCGAGCGTCCTTAGCTGCCCGCCTCCCGTGCGGTGAGAGTGGGGAGCGCTGCTAGCTGCCCGCACAGCGAGTATCCCTAGCCGACTGCTGCGAGCATCGGGGGCGCCACTTGCCGCCTGTGCGGGGAGCTTCCTTAGCTGCCTGCTGCCTGCACGGTGAGCGTCAGGAGGGGCACCGCTAGCCACCCATGGCAGCATGGTCCCTAGCGGCCTCCCACCCACAGAGTGAGCATCCCGGGACACCGCCCACACAGCAAGCAGGGCAGCAGCACGGCGATGTCACCCGCCCTCACGGCACACCACACCCCCGCACCCGCCTTCCTCCGCCAGCAACAGCTGTATTAATAAGCAAACCAGCTTGCAGAAATCTGCAGGAGACAGAGTTGGGTCCTCCAGGAATGGGAGACAAATTCAGTTCACATATAAAGGGAAACCTATCCAATTTGCACTTTCTGAATCAATATGCAAACCAAAATACAGACATCCTTCAGAATTCCCACTCCTCCGAACTTTTCAGTGCCATTCTACATCCAAGTAATATGTACAAAAATGCGGATACCAGAGTGTGCATAATGATGCAGATGTTAATGAAAGTAGCATACAAAACATGCTTTATATTAGGCGAAATGGTAAGATTGGGCATATTCGGCAAAATTACAGACAAAATTGTGCTTATTGAGAGAATTCCGGGTGAAAATGCTGGTGAATTTTAATGAAGACTTTATTTTTCAAACTAACAAACAAACACCTGCAAACTGATGTAGAAATGTGGAGAACTAAAGGTAAAATTAGAAACTGAGAGAAACTGAAATTTACAGATTTATCCATCTTAAGTCCTCAGTCCTTTTCATGCCTCTGAAAAACTGGGCTGTGCATATGAGTAGTAGCATTGCTTAGGAAGCTGGGATAATGGTGAAACTGGTCAAATAAAGGCAGAATCTGAAAATTATAGTTGGAGTATACAGATTAGCCATACAATTAGATGATTTTCCTCGAAAGTGGGAGTGCTAGCAGGGATAGCAATACTGTAGTGGCACAGCAAAGGCTTCTCAGGATTAATTCTGTTATTTCCCATTCTGTCATGTCATGAGGCAAGGGTTTTTGCTGGACAAGACGAACAATTAGATTGCTTCCAGTTTCTCTGATTTATTGTTTACAAAGCACATTCTGAGTTAACAGATCAATTTTTGGAGAAAAGCATAAACCTCACTTCTGGGATATTCCCTTACTTTGCAATCCTGCAGTAGTTTTGCAATGGCACAATTGAGCTTCAATTGACGGTATTCTCTCTCCCAAGTCATGCTAGCCTACATGAGGTCAGGGTTTTGCAGGATCTTACACCTTGTTCAATTTACAGGTCCCCGGGGACCATGCACTATGGTTGTATTCAGATGCAACGTTCTATGATCCTCCAAACCATAGTCTGGAGAACAGGGAACACATTGTGTGCACAAGCACTTACTTCTCTAATCCTGCTTCTCCTCCCAACACTTTTGGTATAATGGAACAGTTCCTGCTTTGTAGTAGTAGTAATAATAATAATAATAATAATAATAATAATTTATTTGTACCCCGCCCATCTGGCTGGGTTTCCACAGCCACTCTGGGCGGCTTCCAACAAAGATTTAAAATACATTGTAAGACGAGTAGGTAGCCTGAAGATCAGGAAAGAGGGATTTTAATTCCATTCCTCCTATGGACTTTCTCCAGTGTAAATTACCTCCTCTACCATTAAAAAAAGAAAAGTCCAGCCCACTAATATAAGATCTCAGCATAAAAATACAGGAACAGCATTTACAGTGGTACCTCGGTTTACAAACTTAAATCTGTTCCAGAAGTCCGTTCTTAAACTGAAACCATTCTTAAACCAAGGCGCGCTTTCCCTAACGAGGCCTTCCGCTGCCGGTGCCCCTCCACCATTCGGATTCCGTTACTAGACCGAGGCAAAGTTGTGATTCAAGGACCCAACACCCGCTTGAGGATAAGAAAGACACATGGACACGGTATATTAGGTTAAACAGTTCTTAAACAGGACTGCTCTTAAACCGAGGTACCACTGTATTAAACTCCCTCTCTCAGGACACCACTTCCCCAGTTCTCCTACAAGAAGCTGTTCTGGGGCTCCTAGTTAAGTATACAAAAAGTTGGTGGGCGTCCTGTGCACAGATATTCCACATCTCATTCCACTGCAAGATAGTGCAGCTATAGAGTGAAGACCCATCAATCAGGCTGTGAATGAGAAATGAAAAGAGGTTTTTCCAGATGTCCACTACTGAATACTAAAAGTAAATCTGTTTTAGTATTAGTGCAGGAAGGAGGGGAACAGATATAGTTATCCTGCCACGCTCAGTGGCATGGTACTCCTGGGATCAGAGAGAGATATGTATTGCTTTGTTCCTTTAATGAAAAATTCAAGTAATAAAACTACCCCTCCACCACCACTTACTGTTCTTGGGGTGGGGAAAAATCCTAGAGTTAAAGGCATTAACTGTATTTCAAATTTCACATTATTATTATTACACATTAGCAATTATTTCAAATGATCATTGTATACATAAAGTGCTGAAATGATGTATTTAGTGTTTCCTCTGTAAGTGTAATTAAGGTTTTATGCGCGTGATGATATCAATGCTGAACTATAAATTTTATTTCGTGCTTTTACAGATGGAGGAGTCCATTGTCCTTGGGGTACATGTGTAATTGTCATTAATTCCAACAACAGGAGTATAAATCTCCCTCATTTCTTCTGTGTGCATAGATTAGAAAGTATCTCTCGCAATATGGAATTCCAGAACTACACTTTGCTGGGAAGCCCTGTATAAAGATTAGGTAGAGATGTTGTCTGACTTTTTAACCATCTTGGTGAAATCTATTAGAGGTTCCAGAATGATTTCTTATGTCACAGGGAATGCAGTTATTCAAAATGGCTGCTTTATCTGACCTAAAAGACTCCCTCCATCTGTTGACAAATGGGCCTAATACTGACATTGTGAAATTGTGCCTCCAGTAAAATCAACTTTGGGACTACATAGTGTGAATGTATTTTTCCAATGTTCTGAACCTAACTGATGGCAACGTCTGGGGTTCACAAAGGTTTTATATCTAGGGGAGGAAAAGAGTTCAGTTATATTGCCTTCCTGTGCAGCTTGTTGGGATGGTTCACTAACTTGAGCCATGTGGCGCTCTAAGCTCTGATTTCACTTCTCTAGTTATCGTGAGATGCGTTGACGTTTCCATTTTGTGCAGCTTGACCTCTGGCTGCCCAGTGAATGCTTACTTTTACCATCTGAGAGAGAGTTGGACCAGAGAGTCAGGACGGTCTAGTGGTTAGAACATTGCACTTCAGCTTGAGAGAACTGGGCTCAAATCCCCATTTATTTATTTATATATTTAAACATGTATGGATTTCTGGTGCCTGCACACCACTCAGGGTGACTAACAACAATTAACCAATACTGAAACACCATAAAAGGAAGGGGCTAACCACACCTCATTGGCTGCAGAATGTCCTTTTTCTAGTCTTCCTCAGCCAAGCTTCCAACATAACTGGGGCATAGAGATGAGGGTGCCCCTAACTGATCCTTGACCTAAGCTATCTAAGGTGTTAAATGCCATCTCCAACATTTTGTATTGTGTCTGGAAACTTAACTAGTGCAGCTCTTGCAGGGCAGGTACAGCCTTGGCTTTCAGAGTACCCTATCTCACAGGGTGGATAAGATAATATCCACCTATAAGTACAGCATTTTGATGTCTTAGTAGAAGGATGGAATGAATGAATGAATAGCCCCCTGCCAACTCTATGGCCATCTTGTGTTGTTTAATCCCTTCCACTAGGGGGCAGTAGCATGCAGCATACTTTTCAGGTCCAAAGTTGGTTGCATATTACAATTAGTACTAACGTTCTGCCTCAGAGTTTACTTGTGCAGAAATATCTGCTATCATGAGCAATCTAGAAGTGTAACGTTGTAGAATTACTCATGGAAAATTGAGTGGTTATTCAGATGCACGCATGTGTGCGCACGCGCGCACACACACACACACACAATGTTTATTGACCCTGCCTTGCACGCGGAAGTAAATACTGCAATTTACAGTGATTCATACAGTGGTACCTCTGGTTATGAACTTAATTCCTTCCGGAGGTCCGTTCTTAAGTTGAAACGGTTCTTATCCTGAAGCGCGCTTTCGCTAATGTCGCCTCCCACTGTGCGTGCACGCCTCTGGCGTGGAACTTCCACTCACATCCCAGAGCAAAGTTCACAACCGGGAGCAACTACTTCCGGGTTAGCGTAGCTCGTAACCCAAAGTGTGCGTAACCAGAAGCGTTCGTAACCAGAGGTACCACTGTACATTGGTAACCTCAAGGCTGGAGTGCTACAGTGCACTCTGTATGGGCCTGCCTTGGAGGCTGGCCTGGAAGCTACAGGTGGTACAAAACGAGGTAGCACAGTTGTTGTGTGGGGTAGCCTGCCAGGAACACTTCCCACCTGTACTGAGATGACTTCACTATCTGCCTGTTGGCTGCTGAGCCAGATATGAGGTTCTTGTATTGACATAGAAAACTCTCAACAGCTTAGGGCCTAGCTGCTTGGCAGAGTGCCTGCTCCCTTATAGAGCTGCCTATTATTTTATATCTTTTGGCGGTGCCACATCTTCCCGTGGCAATGTGGGAGAGAGCTTTCTCAGCTAAAGTGCTGCAAGTTTAGAATTTCCTCCCCTCTCAAATAAGAATGGCACTGACAATCATGTGTATTGGCTGCCAGTTTAAAAACTACCTATTTGTCCAGGTGTTTGGATGTGTTGTTGTTGCTTCTAATGAAATTTGACAACTTTTATTGCTGTTTACTTTTTTATAGTGTGTGTGTGTGTTTGTGTGTGTGTGTTAAATGCTTTAACATTGCAACCTGCTATTGGATGCCTTTTTGGTTATGAAGAACAGGCTATGCATATTTTAAAGAAAAGTATTTTTTCAAAGGCCCATTTTCCCGCAGTAGTATCTGGGATTGGTAAAGAGACTAAATTTGTGCAATTGACCTGAGAGATGCAATAAGGAGCTTTCAAATATTATGCCCGCAGGGCTTTTGGGAGAGCCTTTCTATATCAAATGCGAAGGCAAACATGCTGATGCAATTCTATTAAATGCACAGTGTTCTTCATACTTCCCATCCAGCAATTTTTAGTCAGAGCAGTGCTCCCACAAGGCAAGCATGACTATTGCTAATTTGCACATAAACAGAGGTACAGATTATTCCCATATGCAAGCGCACTCACCTGAATGAAAATCATAATGCACAAAGCATCCCCAAGGGATCCTTGAGAAATGTGGATGCAAATTGTTTGCAGTGTCCTCACAGGTACTATATTGAGCCTAGCAACTTCCACATACGTTCTTAAGGAGTAAATCCTGTTGATTATAATGACTCTCATTCCCAAGCAAGTGTGTACAACATGTCTGAAAGCGCACCTGCACAGTGCTTGACAGTGTGCAGGTAGTCGCAGATGTTGCATGTCTTGACTCCTTTTGCACTAGAGGCTCCAGCCTACACTAGCCCCCTGTCAGGATCAGTGCAGATTGCATAGCCTGTACAGCTGCTTTTCTGTAGCTCATTCACCCAGGTGCAATGGCTGTTGCCTTATTGGCATGATATATTCCATCCAAAGCATGCAAAAAGCTGTCAAAACCCTGAAATGAATTGGGCCTGGTGTCAGGAAACAACCCTGATACTTTATACCACTTTCTGTTGAATGGTCACTTTAAAATGTGAAGGTTCATTATTGTTTCACAAGTTGTGTATGTCTTTAAGGGCCAGGGCAAATAACGAGACCCAGTCTTACAGCTGTGAAACATAGCAGGTGCTGCTAAGTTGTGTTAATCAAGCTGTGTCAGCAATTGGGTATAGTATATAAGGGGCAGCACCTAGCTCTCTCACCACCCTGGGGGATGGGTTGGTGTTTGGGTCATGTTTGTTGTTGTTCTCTTTAGTGTAAAAGGAGTTTTTGTTTTGTTATTAAAACCTTGTTAAAGTTATTTTTGAGTTCCTTGTGATGCATGGTCTCCCCAGCAAGCTCTCTGTAGCGCTACTAAACTGCAAATAGCCAACACTTTCCACCCCAAAAAAGTTTCAACTGTTCATTAAGGTAGCAACCCTGCATCATGTGCCCCTTGTGCAAGTCTCACTGACTCCAGGAGGATTTATGCAGATGTGACTTGTCACACTGGTAGTCTTGAGGGGTCTGCTTCATTGTGTGTTAAAAGCAACAGGAGTCTGTCAGGAGTTTTCAATAGGCCCTGGATCTGGCCCTGAGCTACCAGCCAAAAGTGCAGTCATCCTTTCAGATATTTCATTTTCCTAATGTGTTGTGAAATATGCGGAACCAGGGACTGTGTGGGCCGAGCATTTTCACATCCTGCAGCCTTAATGTAAACAGCATGTGGCAGATGGAGGGTTGAGTGTGGAAACTAATGTAGAGCTATTTCACCTAATACAGGCCCGCTTTCCCCCCTTCAGTCTGGAAGAGAAACATGAGATGCTGATGTCCATCTCTCCCCAGGCTAAGTGCAATTTCTATTCAGTTTTAACACCCCACTCCTTTCTCCTGCTTTGCTAAATGATATACCAGAAGGTAAATTTTATCATGTAAATTTTCAACAGTTATACAGAGACAACTAAATCATGGGCAGATGTGATTTTTTTTGCAGAAGCTGTCGGTTTCAGAAAATTGTTCCAAAAATGGAAAGGGAAGTTGATTGTAGGCCAGGCCAGAGTACTACGTAAGGCATGAATACACTATTAGGCTGAAATCCTATACATAATTGCCTGGAACGAAGTCTCATTAAACTCAATGGGGCTTACTTCCAAGTAGACATGCATGGGATTACGCTGTGCCAGAGTTGAGCATGGCTGTGGCGAGGAAGGAATGCATGGCCATAGCAGTCATCTGTGGCGTGTAAATCCTAGCTTAGGAAGCCATGGGAAAAGGTTTAAATTTAGCCTATGTATTCTAGTTTCTAGTGCTACGAGTTTCATGTGCAGAGCTAGGAAGACAGGAACAGCTGTGCAGTCTCAGCGCATGGGTGAGATGAGGCTTCTGAATTTGTTATAAACCGGGGGATATTTTGAGTCATGCTGGATTTGTACAAACAGGGGGCGGGTTCCACTTGGACCAGTATATAGCACCAGACTGTTGTCACTTAAAATCTGAAAGCTGGCAGAGCAGCTGTAAAACTGATTGTCAGGGGAATTAGACAAATTTGTGAATAAGGCAAATCCATGGAGGATGAGCTTCTCAGTGTCTGTTATGATGGTTATGTTTTCCTTCCACATTATGCCTGGGAATCGCAGGTGAGGAGAGCGCTGTTGCGCTCAGATCCTGCCTGAGGATCTTCCCTTGGGCATCTGGTTGGCCATTGTGAGAACAGGATACCAGACTAGATGGGCCCCTGGCCTGTTCAAGCAGGGCTCTTCTTATGTTCTTAAATCATGCAGTGGGGGGGGGGGGCTCACACAGCAATTTATTTTTATGAAATAAAAATCCTGCTTCTTTTTGAAGCTACACAGTAAGAGGTGGAAAACACCTGACGGGATGCACAAATGGGGCACCTTAAGATTTGAGATGAGGTCAGGGGCTGTAGGTTCCTCTCCTGCTTACAACAGTACAGGTGCACATCTGTTAGCCTCTGTGCATCACTGACGTGAATGGAGAATGTTTTGTGAACAAAGCAGCTCCAGATGTGCATTGAAGGCCCAGCACCTGCCAGACTTGATGTCTAAATGCAAGAGTGGGTGTTTTGATTGCAAGGAAATATATCTTTTTGTGAAAGAGCTTTTCTTCCCAAACCAACTGTTCCCAATCTTGTAACTTTCTCAGTTCATGTGTAGCCATTTGACTTATTTTCATTTGCAAATGGTGGCAGGCTAAGGTTTAGGCATCATGTGAGCAGCAGCGGTGGGGAAAGCTCAGGCCCAGGTGCCAAATGCAGCCTTCTCTATGCAGACTTCAGCACTCTGCCTAGACCAAGGCTGGATCTACATTGATCTGTAAAAACGCTATTGAAAATAATGTTAACCATCATTATATATTGCTCAATGCATTTTTTCATTGCCAGTGACTTGCAGCTCTGCAACGCCCTCTGGTGTCACATTTTTTTAATTTTTTAAAATTCTTTATTGATTAAAAATTTACATATCTATACAAACATTATATGCTATCTCTTTACATATGAAGAAAAAGAAAATTATGTAGAGAATAGAAAATTTCTAAAGGAACAAAAAAGAGGAAAAGAAAAAAAATAAAGAAATAACAAAGATACGAAGTAAAAAAAATCAAAAGAGGAAAAGAAAAGACAAGACAACATTATTTACACAATAAAAGTGTTCATCGACACAATCCTTCCCATCCTTCTCATTATACTGTAATATAAACATTCTTTTTAACACAGATTTGTGTTGTATAATATAATTTCTTTCTACTTTGTATATATTCCTCTAATCGTTTTCTTTACAAATATCACTCAATTTCTGCTAATATGGAATTATTTGTACAATAAAGTTTTACATAGTTCTTGAATATTATCCACTCTCTACTTGTTTTTTGTTTCGATGTTCCTCTAACTGATCCCATCAGTTTTGCTAATTGTAGATATTCTAACATAAGTATCTGCCAGTCAGTAATCTCTGGAAGCGTGTCATTCTTCCAATTCCTTGCTACAAGGATTCTAGCTGCTGTTAGACCGTACATAAACAATGTTCTTATTTCTTTTTTAATTTCTGGTGGTAACATTTCTAACGTTATAACCGACCAGTGTAGATTAGTCCCAAGCCTCCCTCTGCTCCAGGCCACACTTCCTACCAGCCCTCCACCCCTCCTTCCTTGAGTGCTTTTGTCTGTCTCAGATGTGTCTGTACTGATGCCTCTTGCTTGCCCAAGTGGAGGAAGGAGCAAAATGTGTATGGAGTGTGTGCATGTGGAAATAACTGGATTTTGCATGGCTGAAATGCAGCCAGTGGTGCAAAGGTAAGAATCATAGAATTGTAGAGTTGGAAAGGACAATCTAGTCTAGTCCACGGTAATGCAGGAATCTTTTTGCCCAACATGGACCTCAGACCCACGACCCTGAGATTAAGAGTCTCATATTCTACCAACTGAGCAGAGTCACACATCCCACGCCCTTCCCATGTTTGGCTCTGCCCCCACCCACTTTCACCTCTGCCCCCATCTACCACTAGCATGTGAACCTCAGAAGGATGTTGACGGGGGAATGTGGCTTTTCTGCTTATGGTGGTTCTCCATCCCTGGTTCACGTTGACAGATGAGTTATGCAGACCAATCTGAACAGAGGAAAGAGGCATTTTCAGATATATCCTCTATCCTGCCAGTTCCTCTTCCCTCTGTAGCTTGCCTGATTAACACTGGCATAAGCAACCTCATACTCCCCATATCAGAATTGGTCCCTGCGTGATGTGCTGTCTGTTCCACAGTTAATTTGTCAACTACTGTAACCGTCCAGCTTTCCCATGACGGATATTTTAATTCCCCCAAGGCCCTCTTCACTCTCTCTGTGTGTGTGTGTTTGTTCTAACACACTGGATTATGCTCAGGTATCTTTTCTAGCTTGTTAACGCTTTACTAATTGACTGAAAACCACTTTTCAGCTTGTGGTGTTTGTTTATAAAGCAGGGGCTCAATTAAACGCCAGGCCTAATGCAGACAATATAACACCCCTGAGTGCCATTCTCAGCTACACTGTTGCATAGCGTTTTAATGGAAATATGTAAAGTGTTATTATGGCACACAGGTCTTTTCTATAATGCCTTATCATAACATCCCCTTTCTTAACAAAATATGCTCCTTCCCCACCCCCCACTCCTGGATATGCTGGTGCAAATTCTTGCTTTTTTCCAGTTGGATTTAAACAGGTAGCTGGCATAAGCAGCATCTGTTGTTGTTGCTGTCTATGCCAAATGATTACCAGTGTGCAGAGCAGTTATCGGGAATAAGTGTATATGGAGGAATATGGTTGCTATTTCTGTTTGTCTTGCAGTGAATGTAGCACTGAATGCAGTCTCCTGTACTACTCAAACACTGACCACTACACTACCTACCTTAATACTTCAAACAAAGAGTGGTATATAAATTTAATAAAGAATAATAATTCACAAGGGAAAGAACAATTAATCTGATGACTCCAGCTCTCGAGCAGAAGTTGAAATATATAGCCAGTTCCATTCACCCTTAGAAGGCTAAAATTCTAATAATAGGATTCTTGCTTTTGAGTAAAACATGCTTAGGTTCTGGGCCATGAAGGCATAGCAGCTTCTGAGCCACTATGTCGACTGCAACTCTGTTTCTAAATGGCGTGGGCTGAAGCCAACATTTCTTTCCACTTCGGGAAATTTGAGATCAAAACTCCATTTCATATCATTATTAGCCTTCATAAATCTTAACCTTGGCTACAGCTTTATATCTGATTCCATAGAAGTTGGTCTCTCAAAGCACCTTAACAGATTATGTCTGGTGTCACTTTAAAATATCAGGTTTCTGAAAAGGAAATGGATATCTTGCAGATGTCTTGAAGCCTTTTCTCATATCCATTTACTGCAATGTTAATATTGCTCAAAGCATTAGGAGGTGTGTGGGTGTGTGTACTCATATTAACTAGTGGGCCTATTTCTGACATGCCTTATTTGTGCCAAATTTCTGTGTAATCCATTGACGTTACCTTTCTGAAAAGAGATACAACCGTGTTCTGAATTTGGCCCACACTTCAGCGGGTATTTCCCCTCCACCTTAGAAGCACAGGAGCATAGGACTTCCGGGGTGGCGCCATCGGCAATGGCGGACTCCCTCGGAACTGGAGGGACTAGCTCCACGTGAAACGGGTCTTCTCCGCTACGGCGAAGCGGGGACCCTTTTAAAAATCACAGGCGGATGAAGCCTGTGACCATGGGACTCGGCGGGCACCCTTAGCGCCCCCCCAACTCGCAAAGGAACCCACTAACGGGCTCCGAAGTGAAGAGGGGGAAGTGGCGCGGTGCTGTGAGTCAACTGCTATTTCCGTGGAGCGAAGCCGCATAGCCGTTGCCGGAGAGCGCTGCCTTTTTCCTGGGACAATTTGGATTCTAAAATAAGCACCCGTGAGTACTTAAACTTTGAACAACTGGACCTTAAATAAGGACTTGCGAGCAGAAAGGAATTGGATTTAAAAATTTATTTCAATTTGGTACTGAACAGGAAGGTCTAAACAGGAAGTCAGCCTTCCGTTCTTTTGTAGACAGAATAAAGCAAAGACAACGTAAACTAGAGCTCAGAAAATCGCCTTTAAAGGATTGGACTTCACCATTTAAAATTGTGGAACCCCCCTTCGACAGCAGGAGAAGAAGGGGGATCTTTCTCGGACTGTTTAAAGTGAGTTTAAAGTAAAGTAACTTTTCACCGTCCTGATCCTGGAGCGGGGTGTCAGGACTGACGTTTGAAGCTCATTGACCAGAGACAAACGTTTTTGACAGATAGCTAAAAGAAGAGAAACATAGTGACTCCACTGTTTCCCTTCGCATTTTAAAGGAACAACTATTGACAAAATATCTCAAAAAGGAAAACTTTGTTGCAAGAACAAATAGAAGTTTTCCCCCTAGAGGGAGACTGTGAAACTGTAACCAATTCCAGGGAGCCGGCAGCTGTTACAGATTACAATCGTGGGAATAGACATTTGACCTTGCAGGACAATGTATTCAGAAGCTCTGTTGTGTGCTTTCTATAAAACAAATGCCCTACTGGAACAGTTACATGAGAAGATGAATTTGATGGCGACTTCGACTAGAAATTTTGAACAGGCAGTGGGAAATTTTGAACAGACAGTGGGAAAATATGTGGAGCCCACCCAGGAATTAAATCAGGAGTGTGTCCTGACAGAACAGGCCCAACAGGAATATGAGCTTTCGAACTTGACAAATGAACTTGGAAAAAGCCAGATTTGGAAAGAAAAAGTTTGGTTTGGCTTGGAAATGGGGGGCTGGATTGACCCCCCTATGCTGGGATGTTTGGACTTTTCAAATCTGGCAATGGGCCGTGAGATGTTTGGTATTGTGGGGGCTCTTAATTTTGGAGGATTTTTGAAACATGTTTTTAAATACCACATGGAATTTAGTGTTGAATATGGAAAAGGGGCTGATCTGTCAAGAAGGGTCAAAAATATTGCCAAGCTGGAGTTACCACAAGCAGGAGACAAGGGAAAATACAGTTACAAATATGAAGAAGAGCTGCGGAAGGGACATGGAAGAGACTTGAGGGCCTCGGATATAAGGTTGCCAGGTTAATGCGCTGGATCGATGGGATAATAAGGACTGACAAAACCCGGGACCAGGAGGAAGGGACGCTGGATGAAGATTGGATATGTTTGTATTTCTTTTTTTTACTATTAGGACTGTTTTATAAAATTGATGAATGTTAGAAAAATGTTGGAATGAAATTACTCGGCTTTAGTAAAGATGTTTAAAGAATTATGAAAGAATATTATGGTTATGAGAAGTTGGTAAGGATAAGATTTAAGCCTTAAGTTTCAAGGTCTTTTTTTTTATATAGAAAGATAAGATTAAAACAGTTTAAGGTAATGTAATGACAGAATATTATGAAATATGGAAAGGATTTGCTGGGATAATTAATAACTAGGATACAAAGAAAGGGAGGAGGAGAAGGTCAAAGAAAGAAGGTAATGACAGTTGAGGATTTGAGAATAATGAATTTGTTTTTAAATGTTCTTAAATGTCTGTGGTGTATTTTTGTTTTTTTCTGTTTTTTTTCTTATTTTGAATTTGTATTCATATTGTTGGAAGTGGTTTGTTTTTCCCCTTTTCTACTTTGGTAACCATTTTTATTTTGTATTTTCTTCTTTTTTTATTTTTATTTTGTAACATTTTGAAAATCTCAATAAATATCTTATATAAAAAAAGAAGAAGCACAGGAGCATAGGAACAGCTTCCTCATACCAAGGCAAACTGTTGGTCCTTCTAGCTCAGTTCTGTCTTCACTGATTGACAACAGCTCTCCAGGGTTTCAGGCAAGAGTCTTTACCAACCCTGCCCGCAGATTCCAGTGGTCATTGAACCCGGGATCTTCTGCTTGCAAGGCTGATGCTCTACCGCAGAGTATAAAGTTTAAATGCTATCAACTTCGTGTGTCAACTCATTATTCCGCTTGAAAGCTTCTAAGTTTTGGAAATGGAGATGAGATTATTTTTTTCCAGTTTGATTAAGGATTGTTTTTCCTTTGTGCTACACACTAATGGTTAATCATATTCAGAAAGTATAGTTGTTTAGACATTATACTTCCAGGTGATTTTTAACTGGCTGCCATTTGCAAATATTAGTACAACTGTTATGTAAATGATCTCAGCATGCAAAAATTCACCTGTATGGTAATTAAATTAAATATGATTAGCTCAGAGCACTAATGAATACTCTCTCATTTTAATTTTTATCCTCAGAACATTTTTTGGGGGAAATTAGCACAGCAAATCACACTTTCCTTTCTTTACTGCGTCATTTATTTCCTATTTAACCTAGACTAGGGCAGTCTAGCTTTGCATGCCAAGTGGGCTGCACATATCCCTACTAAAGCTAAATAAGCAAGGCAACGGGCTTTGGGAAGAGGATGCAAGGCTCTGGCAAGGTCCTAGAACTCTCCCACCTCCTTCCCAAAGCTGGGAAAGCACTAATTAAGCTTTGGGAAGGAGGCTGGGGGATGTAAGGACCCTTTCAGAGCCCTCATGCCTCCTTCCCAAAGCTCAGCAACCTCGCTTACCCAGCTTTGGGAAGGCAGCATGTGTCTGTGGAGGGCATCAAATGTTGCTGAGGACCAGGAAAAATGGCCTTGAGGGCTGCAAGTGAACTTCAGGCCATGTGTTGGACTGCCCAAGCCTAGACCATAACTCTGTGACTCTGTGGTGTTAAGCTACGCATCATGCCAATCTCATGGTTTTCCCTCACATGCAGTGCTTATCTTACAGCCAGGTACAGGGAGGCTGGTTCAGAATGGAACCCTTGTGGGTGGGGTTTGGGGTCTTTAACACCTTTGTTCTCCACTACAATCCCAATCTATTGCTGGGGCAGAGGGAACTTTCCCGACCATAATACAGTTGGAATGATATCAGGATTGCACTTAGACTGCAATGTGGACAAATGGTTAAGGACCCTCTCACAGCAGGATCCTAGTCTGAACTGGTATTCCTCTGCTGACTATTTGTATACATTTAACATCAAACCATATGACTAACATGTTGTGAATATGTGAATTTGTATTGTTTGTGTTAATAATGCAGAACATAACCAGTCTCCCCGCCCTGACACCCCAGTCTATAAATGGCTGTGGATAATAATAAAAAAGTAGGAATATGTGCAGCATTTTACAGACTAAGGTTCACTGGAAATGCAGCTCATCCCCCTGGAAAATAATGGGTAGCCATGTGTTTTTATTTTTTTTATAGACTTCTTATAATTTCTATTATATCAAAATCTAAAATGTATTGCTGATGTCTCTGGCCCCCTCTTTGTATCTGTTTCAATATTTCATACTTCATTTCTGTTATTTTTTTCTATGCTTGATTTTTATTTTTTTTTACCACATTGTGAATAGCTGCTACCTTATGCTAAACCTCAAGTGTAGGCATTGGTCCAAAGGCTTTCGAGTGTGGTGAATTGCTATGCATCAAACATTAATACTGTTTCTTGTATCAATTCTTGGCTTTGGCAAGCAGATGACATATCTGAGAGATATTCTTGGTTGTAATGGAAGAGAAGGGAGGATGTGGTCCATTAGACACATTGTTGTATGATGTAAGACCAGGTAAAAAGAACAGCCTCTGTCAAGCACATAATGGTGTTCAGAAGAGGTGGGTCCTAACAAGAAAATCCAAAGCTCTGTTTGCTGGTGTTCTGTATCTTACCAACATTAATAAATCAAGCAGAGTATCAACTGAGGGTTTTTAGAAATTCAGAACTAATCCCTGGCTTGCAGCCAAGAAGCATATTGTGTACCTGGTATGAGACAAGCCTTCTTCATATTCCTGTGATTTCATGCTGACAAGAAGTGTGGCAGGTGTTTGCGATAAAGTAGGCTTGTGCTCTGCAAACAATGGCATCATGTGTCCAATAAGATGGAAACAGATGGGGTTCTCCAATGACCTTGTGGGTTATAAATTGGCAATGCGAGAATATGCAAATATGCGCCATTTGGACTGCATTCCTATACTTGCAGTATTATCAATTAAGTATCTGTTATCTCCTTTAAGAGAAACAGCTATGATCCAGTAGGCCAGCTCCCAGAGAGAGGACTGCAAGGTGTGGCCTGGCTGCTGCAGGAGTTAGCTTTTACACTGTGCAGGCTCCCAGTCAACAGTCACTTAATTTACCATTAACTCAGTTTGCGGTGTTTCCATACATAAACAGGAGAAGACATCCATACATAAACAGAAGACAAGGTAGTACCCACTTTTTTCTAAACTCACATATGGGAATTAGTCCCAGTGCACTCAATGGGGATCACACCTGAATAGATATGTATATGAGTGTGTTGTGATATAATGGCTTCCTATCTCTCACTAGCTAAATGTGCTCTAATGCTGTGCTCTAATTCAGTGGGAGATCCTTTCGTTCCCAGTTAGTAATCATTTTGCCTGTATAAAATAGGAGTGATATTTGTTATACGCTGTTAGGATTCTGAGGTTGCAATGCAGAAGTTAGTGATAACCCATACCCCATCCGAGTTCTCAATACCATTAGCTATTCACCTATGCCCAGAAAAAAACAATGACTTATTCCAATCCACCTCAAGTAAAAACTGCTTCTCAATCTCTGTGGATTCTTTCCCCTCACACCTATCCTCCAGCCTCCTTCCCACTCACCTTTTTACAGCTGAAGTAGTAGTTTTAGTTAGAGTCCCATTCCTTTGAGAAGAGAAATGAGCCCGCTTTAATGCCCTCCACTATTAGAGGGCAGATATCACAACATCCCAGTCAAAACAATCAGCCACGTTCTCTTATATGCCCATTATACTGCGCTATCCAAAGAGAGTTAATTCAACTTTTCCTACCTGGCCACTCAGAGGAAACTTCTGTTAAATACCTTCTTGCTGACAAAGACCCAAACGTCACCAAGCCTGTCGCGAAATTCTGTTTTATGGCAACGAAGACAAGACAGGCTGTGGTGACAGCGATGGTTGGTGAATGAATACTGAATTTAGACACTGTATTGCAGATTGTGGTTGATGAAGTTTTACTTTTAATGTAAATAAATATATATGAACTTTTCAGTTTTAGCTACTGCTTCTGCACTTTTATGCTGAGGTAGATTTCTGTTGTCTGGTCTTTGACTGTAATAAAGATTGACTGACAGAGAGAAGAAGCTTATACAGGTAGAAACTGGATCCTTTTAATAGTGGTCTTTCCCTTACCTATAAGTATCATCAGATCCACCATGTTTCAACATGCTGTAGGATCTTTCAGTTCAGTCAGAATACCTGCTGATTCTATTTATACCCTGCCTTTCAACCGAAACTGGTTCCCAGGGGGCTTACAAAAGTAAAACAAGCCAACATAGCAGATGAAAAATACAATATATACCGTATTTTTCGCCCCATAGGACGCACCGCCCCATAGGACGCACCTAGATTTGGGGGGGAGGGTGGAAATAAAGGAAAAAAAAATATTTCCCGCCCCCAGGCGCAGGGCTGGTGCGGGGGAAGCCCGAGCTTCCCCCGACCCCAGCCCCCAGAACAGGCTGCTGTCTGCAAGCCTTGCGTGCCCGGTGGGACCTCCCGCCGGGTGCGCGAGGCTTGCGGACATCTGCCCGAAGCACGGGGCGTGCTCCGCAGCGCGCCCCGTGCTTCGGGCTGCAGGCTGCCGCCTGCAAGCCTTGCGCGCCCGGTGGGACCTCCCGCCGGGCGCGCAAGGCTTGCGGATAGCTTCCTGAAGCCTGGAGAGCGAGAGGGGTCGGTGCGCACCGACGCCTCTTGCTCTCCAGGCTTCAGCGAAAGCCTGCATTCGCCCCATAAGATGCACACACATTTCCCCTTCATTTTTGGAGGGGAAAAAGTGCGTCCTATGGGGCGAAAAATATGGTATTTTAAAGTTGTTTTTCATTTAAAGCATATGCATCCCCCTTCTGCTGCTCTGAGGAAAGGTTTCAGGAGATGAAAACAACAGGGAAGAAAGCAAGCAGCCAGCAACAAAAAAGCACAATTTTGAAATACTGTCTAAACCTGGAATTGTCATGTTAATATTTCAAACAGCTATTTATGGTTTTGTCACCCATGACTTTAACAGTCTTATTGACAGTAGTTTCCACTTGTAGTAACTTGGGGTGGGTGGTAAATATCATGTGGATTTTGTTTTTGGTTTTTGGTTTTGGTTTTCTTTGTTGCCTTTTTTGAACTTGTTATTGCTCATTCTTATACATTGTGTCATGTGGATACAGATTGAAGAAGTCACAGTTGTATATCTGGAAATCAATGAAAACTATGAACAAATAAACAAATAAACAAAAAGTAAAGGTGAAAAGACTCAGAGGGAAGCATTGCCACAGCAGCTAAATACAAAGAAAGCACAAGCCAGCATCACCAGTAGGCCAAACTCAACATTATCAGGCCTTCTAAACAGATAGCAGAATACACACATGCAGACTCTGAGTGAGAAGGCACTCTCCGTGGGGGCAGTTTTAATTGTGGAATCATTATCTCCCTCAGTTGGATTAGCTATTGTAATATGCTCCTTGCTTTCCAGTTGTTAAGCAATGCATGCATTGTGTCATACTGGATGTGCAGTTTTTTTCAGCCTTAAGGATTCACGGCACGATGATTCATTCAAAAGGCCAGCGCTCCTGCGTTCAAGGAATGGCATTTAACTATGTTTTACTCACAGCAGACCCATTGAAATGAATGGCTGCGACTAAGTTAGGCACATTAATTTCAGCAGGTCTACATTATGTAAGACATAGACGAATGCCACTCAATGAGTTTTGCAACTTTTGGATTCACACTACTTTCAGGCATTGGTGAATTTCTGCATGATCATCATATTAAGGACAAAGTGAATCAATTAGGTTAGAAAGACAATAAAGCCTTTCTTTATTTTTATTTCACTAGCCTTGATTTTGCCCTGGATCTTTGAGACAGGAACAAATGATAATATCTAATTAAGCACTATAGTTGTTTATGGTATTTCCACAGCAACTCTAAACTATTTAGGAGAGTTTGTTGGCAATGAGCATTACTGTCTTGAGGAGTGGTTTTGCGCAGTGTTAGTACAGACAGGTTACTGTTTAATTATGTTTGTGTTATCAAACAGGTGATTTTGTAGTTTGTTTATCAGCAGCTGCGTTTGGATGCAGTGCTACACCATAATTTAGTGTTACAAGAATAAGCTTCAGCAGACCTTGGGTTCGTGCCCTACATTCGTCCTCCTCCAGCACAGCCACAAGGAGAACAGAAGCCTCTGCCTTGGTTTTAGATTAACCACAGTTTGGTTACTCTAAACCCTAAATTGTGTTTTAAGCTCTAACCTGTGGTTAGTCTTAACTATGGTGCGTTGAAATGAGGCAGGTTTCTAAACTGTGGTTTGACTGTTTGTTTCAAACAAACCATAGTTGATCTTTCACACGGTCTGTTGAGGTTTGAACGTTCAAGTTAGGAATTATAAGCATCTGGAGGGCACCAGCTTGAGGAAGGCTGTTGTATAGGAACTATGATTTCAGGACAGAAATTGGGGGGGGGGCTGGGTTGTGAGCTGTCTGGAGATGCAGGGGTGTCTTTCTGGGGATTTAATGTGGGGCTGTGGATTTGCTGGTGTTGATTAGGTTTTGCCTCCTCCATCTATGCTCAATCAGTTTATTTATAAATAGACTCAAATACTGCAGAAATGCCATAAGTCTCCTGTTATCTCTTCCTCCAAATGAAACTGAATCACTTGAACTCCCCCCCCAACCCCCAACCCCCACTTTGAGGGGGATATATAAATGTTACAACTAAACAGAGAAATAAAGAAAACTCTTGTGCTCGTTTTGATCAATTTTCAACAGTAGATCAAATAGAGTCATTATTGGCTTACACTTGAATTCAGCTAGCATTGCCCAGAGAAGGCTAGTATAAATGTAATTCCATTGACACTTGGACAACACACACATCCATGTGTAAACAGCTGACTTGATCGTGTAATCTTTTGTCCTCCATCTCTTTCCTTCAAACAACTTATGTATGTAAACCATGTCATATGTCAGAGGATTAGCGTGGCTCTGGATCGTTGAAAACTATCGGTTTCACAGCTATATTGCATCAGGGCAGGCATGCCATAGAATGACAGAGCTGATGGAAGGGAAATAAAGACAAGCACGCTATTAATCCTCGAACAATTTCCAAGGGGGCGCAAAATGTGTTCTAATTTTCATTAAGTTTGTTATTGATCTTTACATAATGGCTTCCCCCTGCCTTTCTTTCAGTTTTAAATCTATCCCAGCAGCGGTTGCTATTGCTCAATGTGCACATTTGAATCTGAGGTTAATTGGCATTGAGGGTTTTCTAAGCAAAAAAAAAAAAAAAAGTTCTAACTTGCTTCACTTTGCTAAAGTAATTGTTTCTTGTTAAGTTTGCTATTTGCATTCTGCATGCAAAACCTAGCCCAGTATCCCAATAACTTTACTGTAGTAGAGAACACCTACCCACCTCACATTTTTTTTCAGAATGGACCCAGTCTTGCCAATCGTTTAGGGCAACTCAGTTTTCCCCATGAGGTTTTTTTTTTTTTTTTAATGCTGAGAAAGTGGCCCAGGGAGATTCAAGGCAGTCCTTTACCATTCCCAACCTTCTCAGCTACTAGTTTCCTTCTTCTCTCCCACCTCCACCCTCTCACAAGATATCTTTGAGAAAGGGAAATAGCGAACAGCAGAAATGGCTGGCACTGATGCATACTAATTATGAACAAGTGGGGCTGGGCTATGGGCAGCCTGCCATGTCTACAGGACAAACCAAGAGACAGGAGCAAATGGGCAGTCAAAAAAGTAAAGTGGGATGCAGAACCTGTGGGCCTTCCGGAAGTTACTGGACTACAGCTCTGATTGTCCCTGACCACTGGCCATGTTGGCTGAGACATATGGGAGTTTGAGTCCAACAACTTCTGGAGGGTCACACATTTCTCAGCCTCAGGATGAAGGAACAGTAAGCACTCCTGTGACTTTTCTTTCCCAGGAAATTCAGTGTCCAGTGCTGGGAGAGAGATTGAGGTCAATCCAGAAAGGAGCTGGGGGTATTCAGTTGCCCTGGCAGATGCTGCTATATGCAGTTCAGTAGCTCACCATGTGCTAAGCAAGCTTTCCCAATTCAGTTCCCAGAAGCTCATAACACCTTATAATGAATCAGGTAGACTCTTCTTCAGAAAATGGAGACAAGACTTCCTGCTTCAATTTGAAGCCCTATTTGGACCTCTCCAAGGTGCACGTACGAGTTTAGATATTTCTCTGTCACTCAGCAAATGGAGAAGATAATGCCTGGTTCATTTTTAAGGACTTCTGGTTCATGTCTAAGCTTTCCTTGCATTTTCCCTTGTAGAAAACTGATTGCTGCCCAGAGAGAAAAAACTAATAAGGATTTTACTATAGCCGTTGCTGTGTGGTAGTGTGTCCACCCAAAAGCACATGGTAGCTGTAAAGTTCATGCTCTTTCTATCTTAGATCTAATTTCAAGCATGTTTTTATAAGGCTTTATCATTTCAGGCATTTTATTTTAGTTTTATGTTGCTTTTTACTGAGTGTGTAAACATTGCCATAATTAGCATGCTAATGCAAATAAAAGCGTTTACTAGCATATTCCTATTGCAGGGGGGTGCACTGTGGTTGGGGAGCATGGTTATGTTAACCCTGCAAAGTGGTGTTATACTCGTGATGCTGGGGGAGAAGGCTGAGAGAAAGTTCTGTAGCACAGCATGGCACTGAAGTCTAGTGTTGCTATCCATTTTCTTGCCATGGGAGGCCTTTTTCAAAAAGGAAATGCAGTTGGGAGGGGGCTGTGAAGTTGACAGGGGAGAGTATGATGAATTGATTTCCCACCCATGGGTGCGGAGGAATATAGGAGGATCCTTAGGGCTAGATTGTTACTGCTGCTGGGTGTAGACCCTTAAATGTCCAAGGCCCAAATCTGCTTTGCTCCAAAAAAGAAAGAAAAATGTTGTCTGACCTGTGTGGGAAACACTGCAATTGTCCTTATGAGGTCTAGACAAACAACCACTCCAAATGCTCTTAGAATACACTGTGCTTTCTTTTGACAACTTGCCTTCAATTTATCCTAGCTTGGGCATCTGAACCTTGGCTGCTGTAAATGTCAAATCTCCTTTTCACCCCATCCTACCCCACAACACCTGAAATATCACCATGTATCACACTGAATGTAGTATTTCCAGTGAAGGATCAATTCGTGAAAGAGAGACAGTAGCATAGGTGATTTACATCTCATGAAACTTGAGGCTTTTTTGTTTTGGGTTTTTTTGGCAGGGTTTAGGGTTGGCATTAGGGGAGAGTAGTAGGGCTCTTTTGCCTTTAACAGCTATGTGGCAAGTTTTTCTAGTATGGAACCATAATGAAAGGAAAAGCTTCATCTGTCAACATGTCATCTGTGAGGCATCTTATTACTTGTGTATGGCCCCTGATTTGTTTTTGGGTCCTCCAATCCACCCACAAAAATGGACCCAAATTTGCAAACGGCATGCGGCACACAGCATATGCTGATTTTATGTGAATTTGTGTGCTCTTTTAATGACTACATTTTGCACCAGGTTCTTATTGGTGGACCCCAGGGTTCTAATAAAAGCCAGAATTATGTGTGTGCGCCCCCACCCGCCATATACAGAGGCCACATTCACACAGCAGTTCATTATGTTTCCCCAGCGTTTCCCTAACTTAATTTCTATGTTGCATTTGAGCTTTCACATGTCAGAAAAGCCACTTCTGGAAATCTATGTCAGCATCGCCCTAGAGCCAGTGCACCAACTGGACTCTTGCACCTCAACCCCGACTGGGCTAGGCGAGCTGGGTAGCACCGCCAGAGACCTCCTTCTCACAGGAAACGGTCACAGTGCTGTGGACTCACAGCTCAGAGCTGAGAGCACCGGATTCACTGTCTCAATAATACAGTCGTTGCGCAGCAGAGTTTTGCAGAGTCTTGCAGAGTATAAACCACTCGGAGAGCAGCTCTGTAGAATATCTTCTTTTTATTCTGTAACTACAACTATGATACAAAGCTATATACAGAGCTGAATATTCTAAGCATAAATCAATGCTACACTGAGAGTCTGCAGCTGCTCTTAGCAGCAATCTTATCTCTAGGATCTCCAACACTCTCACTCTCTCCGATACACTGACTGACTGACTCTCTCTCACACACACAGGCTGATATGTTGCTGGGCAGAATAAGTAGATAGGCAGGACACGCCTCCTCCTCTCTGGAGAGTCAGCAGAGACCATCAGGAGATCATCAGGAGATTCTTGGGTATGGGAGGGGTGAAATCTCCTCATCCTACCCCATTTCATCCGACCATTTCAAGAATCTTTAACATAACTGCAATTTACACACACACTCCAAAAGTTGTTCTCTGCTTACAACCTTGGTTAACATATCTGCAGGTATCTCTTTTCCCGGCATATAAAACACTTTTACAATACCACTGAATAAGCAGCTTCTGGAAAAATCTTCACACACATTTCTTTCTCTCAAATACAAATTGACATTTCTAATTAGGCAGATTTGAACAAACCACTTTCAGAACTCAAATACACGCTTTCCTTCAAATATCAGGTAAGGAAATAAATAAAGCGTTTTGTGCTACTACTCTCAGCACACTTCATGCTAGGTTTGAAAACCCCACCAGAGTTGCTCGTGACCGCAGTCTTTGCAAACTCTTCAGAAAACCTTTTCGGTGGTACACCCTTGGTTGTTCTCTCGGACCTGCGCAGAACTCTTTGATCCTCTTGTTCTGGTGCTTCCTCCTCTTTGGGAGAATGGGGAGCTAAAGTATATGAAGCTGCTAAGTCTGAGTCAGCGTCAGACTCACCTGAGGCTTTTGGGCTCTGATAATCTGTGCCATCATCTGGAACTACATTGGCATCAGGATTATCATCACCAACAACACTTGCCTCCCTCTTAACTTTCTTTGCCCCTTTTGCACCATCATCACAAATGGGATGGCACTGAAAAACGCCAACTCTGTCCCATTGTGGATTGTCATCAATACTCCTGGTCAGCCTTATGGTTTTCGTGTCTGTGATCAGAACACGATAAGACCCTTTATCATATCCTAGGAAAACACCATGTTCTCCACGCTTGCTCAGTTTGTCACCCTGCGAGGTGTGCACCCAAACCTCCGAACCAAAAATTTTAAAATGCTTTACACATGGCTTTCTTCCGTGAAGCATCTCATATGGGGTGCAATTTATACTAGACTGGTACCTCCTGTTATACACATGACAGAAAAACGAAAGAGCTTCAGCCCAAAAAGGATTGGGCAGCCCTGAATCATGTAACAGCGTTCTGATTCCTTGCTGCAGAGTCTGGTTTACTCTCTCACATAAACCATTCTGCCAGGGTGATCTGGGCGTGGCTGTCCTATGCTCAATGCCCTGTTCAGAAAGAAAACTCTCAAACTCTTCTGAACAAAACTCTCCGCCCTTGTCTGTGAAAAGAAAACGTACATTCTCATTATGTACATTTCTGAGCCATTTACAAAACTGGCGAAACTTGGTAAAGGCTTCAGCCTTTTTCTGCAGCATATAGACCCAAACATATTTCGAATAGGAGTCTATCAGAACCATGAAAAACCTTGAATTGCCTCTAGAGAGCGCTAGAGGCCCCACTAAGTCTGCATGAATGACTTCATATGGTTTCTTGGCCTCTCTCCCAGACTCTGTACCTTTGGGAGCTTGCCTTGCCTTACTCTCAGCACAAGAAACACATTTCATGTGGTAGGGACATTCTTTCAACTTCATACCCTGAACCATATCAGGCATTTTTGCCACAGCCTGGAAATTCAAATGACCATAAATACGGTGGTAATAATGAATACATTGGTCATGCAACTTCTCATTCTTATCTACAGACAAATTGCAACACTCTTTCTCAGTTGCTTCTGCAGTGCCTGTACCTGAAACAAAAGGCAATTGGTACAATCCATTTACACATTTTGCATACAGAATGAGCTTGCCATCTCTAAGAATTTCACAGCGAGATTTAGCAAACACCACCTTAAACCCTTGACGATCAAGCTGGGAAACACTCAACAAATTGTCCTGAATATCAGGCGCATACAGGACATTCTTAATAGTTGCATTCAGGCTCTTTAAGAACACAGTTCCCTGAGCCATACTCGTGAGAACTGTCCCATCTGCTTGATGAATTTCTTTCTCTTGCTTCTCAAGCTGAACAAAGAGATTCTTATCTTTGGCCACGTGGTTTGAACAGCCAGAGTCGACCACGAAGAAACTCCGCCCACGTTGACTGGAACAGCGAGAGATCAAAGCCTTTGAAGTAGCAGGTGCTTGGGGATTTCTTCCTCCTCCCCCTCTGCCTCTGAAGTTTCCCTTCTTCTTTGAAGACTTCTTACACTGGAAACTCAAATGGCCTTGCGCTCCACACGAAAAGCACCGCTTCAATTTCAAAGCTTTAACAGCAGCAGTTTCACTTTCACTTTCCCCTGCTGAAGACTCAGGCACATTTTCAAGCATATTTTTAACAGCACAGTCCCGGCTTTCTTTAACAGCCTGTCTGCGATCCCACTCATTCAAGAGCACGCTAGACACATAATCTTCTGTTAGCCGGTCAGAAGGCATTGTGGAAATCTGGGCAGCTACTCCATCATAAGACTCATCTAGGCTATTGATCATTAACATTGCAAACACAGCCTCTGAAATAGCCAGGTCTCGCTGAACAAGGTCCTGTCTGAGACGCTTTAATTGAGATAGATGGCTAGGCAAATCACCACCTTTCTCCAACTGCAGCCTGCACAGCTTCTTAAAGAAAATCACACTGGAACCAGCATTCTGCCTCAGATGCATATCTCTCAACTTATGCCAAACAGCTTGTGCAGTCTCTTGACCCTCTAAGTTCACCAGCAAGTGGTCTGAAACACTCAAAATAATTGTCCCTCGGGCTTTCATATCTGCAGCACTCAGCCCAATCATCATCATCCTTATCTGGAGGGTCATCTTCTATCGTGTGAAATAGCTTCTCCCTCTGTAAAAGCGCTTTCATCTTTACTTGCCAAACTGCATAGGTTTCAGGCATGAGGAGAGGAAAGGACAGAGCCATCTGGCCAGAATGTGCACAGGCCATGTCTGCTATTACTTAGAGCAAGACACTTCCCTCGTGCAACACAGATAAAGCCTTGACTCCCTCAGCCACTCTCTCTCCCACTCAGAGCGCAATTAACAGGCAAACAGGGATGCTATCTTCTTCCTTTGGCAGTCAGCAACATACCTCCATAAATCAAGCAGCAGCAAGAGCAACAGCGGCAGCTTGAACACTCTGCTCCAAAACAGCTCTGCTTCTGGGCACCGCAAATCAGTCCAGCATGCAGCGTCCGTTCCACCGTCCGGCAATCAGCAACAGAAACCTCTGGCGACTGGAACGCCTGGGACGCCTGGGATGACTGGAACAACGCCAGGTCAGACGACTGGAACAACGACTGGGCCCATAACCGATGTCAGCATCGCCCTAGAACCAGTGCACCAACTGGACTCTTGCACCTCAACCCCGACTGGGCTAGGCGAGCTGGGTAGCACCGCCAGAGACCTCCTTCTCACAGGAAACGGTCACAGTGCTGTGGACTCACAGCTCAGAGCTGAGAGCACCGGATTCACTGTCTCAATAATACAGTCGTTGCGCAGCAGAGTTTTGCAGAGTCTTGCAGAGTATAAACCACTCGGAGAGCAGCTCTGTAGAATATCTTCCTTTTATTCTGTAACTACAACTATGATACAAAGCTATATACAGAGCTGAATATTCTAAGCATAAATCAATGCTACACTGAGAGTCTGCAGCTGCTCTTAGCAGCAATCTTATCTCTAGGATCTCCAACACTCTCACTCTCTCCGATACACTGACTGACTGACTCTCTCTCACACACACAGGCTGATATGTTGCTGGGCAGAATAAGTAGATAGGCAGGACACGCCTCCTCCTCTCTGGAGAGTCAGCAGAGACCATCAGGAGATCATCAGGAGATTCTTGGGTATGGGAGGGGTGAAATCTCCTCAATCTATATAGTGGAAGTTTCATGCTCATTCCTGTGTTAATTGATTCCAGAAAGGGGGGAGACCTGCTTTCAACCTCATTAACCCAGAAAATCACAGAAGTAAAGTGATGAAATTTGGGGTGGTATACTGGCATACAGTCTATTTCCTGTTGTTTTCATAGTAGATCATGGGGCAACCAAACACACACACATGCAGAAAAGGTGGGGGCTTGTCCAATGACGTTGTCCAATGACACCATGCCCACTGGTGTGAATGAAATTTAATGTGGCATGTCAGTGTGTGGGACAAAAAAAAAAAACATAGTTCCATACTACAGCAGGTATTGCAGTGTAAAATGAATGTTATAAAACACTAGCATTATGGAAGCGCTAGCATTATAACTGGGAAAATAGACCCCATGTCCAAAGGCACCCTTATTGGCTAGCTTTTCAGAGAAGATTTATCTCTGCCCTACCTGGTGATACTGGGCCTTGAACCTGGGACCTTTTGCATGCAAAACATGTCCTCTGCCACTGAGCTATGTCTTGCTGAGGGAGCATTCTTCCTAATTCCCAGTTCGCCTGCTTCAAAGCACAACCAAAGCAAAGCCAAGAAAACCTTTAGTAGAACAGAATGGGAAGCAGTAGAGAGAAGTACCTGAAATAGAAAAACCTTGATTTTATTTAGTGATGGTGCTTGCTCTGTGTTTAATATAGGAAGGCATATATACTATCCCCTCTTCTGTGTTCAACTGATTTTAAGTTTAATTTCTGTTAACCTTCAATGGGAATAAGATGAAGTTTATTATTTGGTCCTTGAAAACAGCTCTTTACTTTTTTAATTAAATGCCAAAGTCTATTATGCCTGACTATAGTATGTGCCATATAGTACTGGCCTGCAAACTGCTGACCTGTATTAAGTACAGTAAATCCTCCACAGTAAATAACATTCATACATTTGCCAAGATACAATATCATTTGGATATTTGTTTGGAGGCATTTATAGATCTGTGCCTGGTGGTTTTAATATGCAATTTGGATCGTTCATCAATGAAGCTGTCTGAGGTTTCCACGCTGCGGGATTAAATTGCCTCTGCAGTATCTTTTGCAACAGCACAGGTTACGTACAACTCATATGACTCATGCTCAGTTAAGTTAGGAAAGTGGTGGAGAATATGGTTAAAGAATGCTTTTTAAGTTACAGAATAAGTAGGCCAGAAGAAACCACAAAGGTATCTCATTCCTCTTGTCACCTAAACATAGAACCCTTCAAAATGTAAATAAAATGTCCATCCTGTCCACTCACAAATTTTGTTTGTTTATCAATAAAATTACATTTATAGCCCACTTCTCCAAGGATCTCAGGGTGGCAACCCAGTCAGATAGGCAGGTTGCTCACCAGAACATATAACGCCAATCCTGGCCCAACTGCACTGGCTACCAATTAGTGTTATGTATTGAAGTTCTCACCCTGGCCACCAGGAGTATCGTGTATATAGTTTTCACTCAGGTCGACGTCAGTTACTTTAGGCGGGAAACCCTGGGTTGTTGTTGCTACAATGTTGACAGCCAGCTGCCTATAAAAGCAGGCCGGCTGAGCTGTTTGCTGTTCAGTTCAGTTCTGTTCCAGCTTACGAATAAAGAGCTGTTTTGGAGAAATCGCTGCATCGTCTGCTATGTCTACCCACTATTTAACAATTAGTTTCCGGGCCCGTGCTGGTTTTCACCTATACAGTGGTACCTCGGGTTAAGAACTTTGCTTCAGGATGAGAACAGAAATCGCGCTGCGGCGGCGCGGCGGCAGTGGGAGGCCCCATTAGCTAAAGTGGTGCTTCAGGTTAAGAACAGTTTCAAGTTAAGAATGGACCTCCGGAACGAATTAAGTACATAACCAGAGGTACCACTGTAAAGCCTTAAATGGCTCAGGTCTGCAATACCTCAAGGACCGCCTCTCTCCATATGAACCACCCCGGACCTTGCGATCATTATCTGAGGCCCTCACTGCTAGAGGTCTGGAGAGTGGCAGCATGAGAATAGGCCTTTTCTGTAGTAGCTCCCCGCGTGTGGAATGCTCTCCCCAGGGACACTCACCTGGCACCTTCATTACACATCTTTAGACACCAGGCAGAAACATTACTCTTTGCCCAGGCCTTTGGCTAATTAAATAAACTATGGCCTTTTAAATGGGGTGGTGGTGGTGGCAGGGGCTTGTTTGTTATTGTGGTGTGTATTTTTGTGTTATTATAGATTCAGGAACAGTAGACCTAGATTGAGGATTATGGAAGCATTTAGTTCCTTTATCCAATGACAGCGTAATAAACATTGAAAATAGTATTTGGCAAACACTTAACTTGTAGGTCCTGTAGTTTGTTAAGAGTGCTGGAAATGGTAGCTCTGTGTGGGGTAAATGACAGCTCCCAGGGTTCTTTGGGGGAAGCCATGTGCTTTGAACATATTGTATGGCTGTGTGAAATTATACGAAGTCCTTCCTAACTAAACTGCAGTGAGAGCAAAAGTCACAACCTATGTTCTGTTTGTGGCTCAGCGATTGATTTTTATGGAAGTGACCTTGGGCTACTAAATAATCTTGGTGTATCTAAGATATCACCACCAGGGAAATGGGGATAATTCTCTTCCCTGAGGGACACCGAAATAACTCATTTAAGCTGACAAAGCACCTTGCAAGCCACAAAGCTGTCTGACTTCACCATATTATTGTACAAGTGGGTAATGTACAGGATAGGGAAACAAACTGAATTGGGCATTTTAACCAGGTTCACACACACCCCACCCCGGATGCTCAAGGGAGTAAATTGTTTGAGGTAAAGAAATATGCAAGCTGCCTTCTAATTAAAACAGTGCTTGATATACAAAGGCTTCCAAGTGCTGTAACTTTCGGGTACGATATGAGTTTAATTATCCCCAAGGCAAAGCTGCTATAATTTTTCAGTGTGAAAACTATGTGCTTTACTGAACTGGACCACCCTGTAACAAGGCTTAGAAGCACAGTGATTTTAATTGCCCCTTAGAGACTGTGGTCTTAACTTTCAAGCATCTTGGCTATTCCAGAGTCATTAATAAGCACAAGACTGGGCCAAGCTCTACAAATTAGGACTTGGTTGAGTTGAGCCCCAAAGTGATATGAGATCTCTGGGTAGAGAATTTGCATTGCAGTGCTTATGGGTGTTATCAGATACCACAAAACAACCCCAAAACGCCTAAAGAAAAACGACAAGCAATTTTATAATTGCATAAATAACAGATAAGAGACTTGAGACGGTCCATGTATTGTACTTATTTAGTGAACACTTTGTCCCATATTTTCAACAAGGACAATCTTGTCAGGCGAGAGCAGGGGTGGGGAACCTGGGCTGTCCAGATGTTGATGGACTGCTGCTCCCACAATTCATGAGAGCCATTGACCTTGCTGGCTTGGTCTTATGGGAGTTGGGATCCATCTGGAGGGTCACCGGTGCTCCATCCCTGTGCTAGAAGAAAGATGGTGAACGTAAATAGTGGGGAATATAAAGTAGAAATAGCATAACAAGGGTGGACTCCCAACTTCCCCCTTCAATGGTGCAGGGAGGATCAGGCCTGCCATCAGCATCTGGCAGGGTGCATCAAAGTTTAGGGCCCACCACTGGAGGTGCCTGTCTTTATTCGTTTATTCAGAAATGTGGCGTTCTGAAAAGAATTCACCACTTCCCTAAAAGGCCTGAATTAAAGCCTAGAAGCATTCTGGGGGAATTAAGGAGTACAGAATGTAGCCATCCATCTCTGCCATTGCTCTGCCATATCCTAAGAAGCTTGCTGGCAGGAGACACCAGGGCACCACTGTTTGCAGACCATAAAACATCTCTGGGTCAAGCTCTCCCTTGAGCCTAGTGCTAGCTATGGGGGAAACGCAAGAGAAAACTTTAGCCTTTCACATCCTAAATGTGACTGGCTATCAAGGACTGAGTGAATGGGAACTATATTCAGTTTCCTGGGAGGTGAGGTAGTTGGTGAATGGGGACAGTGCCCTTTCAGCTATGGCGCCCTGCCTTTGCAATGTTTTCTGCAAAGGGACTTTCCTGGCACTTGCGCTCATTGATAAAACCACTCCTGGCCACCTCCACCCAAGAGCAGCAGCAAATCCAGAAATACCTCCAAACTAAGAACCTGTTTCTGCTTTACGGGGAGTGCAATGCCATCCAAAAACAGGAATTGATGGGTATTATTTAAGACATAGATAGCATTCCAAATGCTGAAAGATGAAAGTCAATGACATGAGATACAGCTTAGTCACATGCACATTAATGCATAACAAACATTCCAAGTACTGGAAAACGGATGTGGATGAAACAAGATGCAGCGGGGTCCCTTCGAGCTATTCAGCTCTATGGTTTTATGAGAAATGTGCTACACATTGAAACAGTGGTTTGCAGGAGAGTAGTGGGAAGGAAAACCTGGACTGGAATCGGAGTTCCACCCCACCTCTGTTTGCTCCCGAACAGAAAGGAAAAGAGCTCAGATGATGACACACACACCCTCCAGGGGGAGGAACCCTCCCCCCCAAAAAAATCTCTTGGGAGAGAAAGGATACCTCATGGGTGTTGCCATCTTAGCATGGCAGCTTTTTCACATTCTGGCCATAGGAGCAAAGGCAACACCACCACCTGGCTACGTCTGGCCAACCTTCAGCCATATTACTGATAATGCCAACATGAAGCCAATTTGCCAACTTTGACTTTTTTGTTATCTGCCCTTCATTACATATCCATACTGGGAATAATTTCAATAGGGACAAATGTGAGGTTCTGCACATAGGCAAGAAGCTGCACAAATATAAGTTAGAGGGCACCAGGGTTACCTTCAGTACAGTGGTACCTCGGGTTAAGAACTTAATTCGTTCTGGAGGTCCATTCTTAACCTGAAACTGTTCTTAACCTGAGGTACCACTTAACTAATGGGGGCCTCCCACCACCACCGTGCGATTTCTGTTCTCATCCTGAAGCAAAGTTCTTAACTATTTCTGGGTTAGCGGAGTCTGTAACCTGAAGCATCTGTAACCTGAAGTGTCTGTAACCTGAAGTACCACTGTGCATGTGAAAATGATCTAGGGGTAGAATACAGGCTTAACATGAGTCAACAGTGTGATGCAGCCGGGGGGGGGGGACCCCACTAATGCTATTCTACAGAAGTACAGTGTGGTCAGAATAGCTGACCCTCGGGGTCTCTTCCAGCTCTACAATTCGGTGATTCTATAATTCTATTAAATCAGGGTTTCCATTTCACTGGCTGTATAGCTTTAAACAGGCCTCTCTTTTTTTCTGATCTAGAAAACATCAGTTTTTGCAGCAGAAAAATTGACTCTTTCTACTACGTAATGCTGATCTTCACCTGCTGGGACATGATATACAAAAGAGCCATGACTTAAAACGTGTGATGGAGCCCAGAGGAAATGCAAATGCATTATTTGTATAATATATCTTAGCAGAATCGTAAAATGGCAAAATGGATTTATGGCAGGATATCAAAGTGCTCTGTGTCCTGTATTTCTCATTTACATTTTTTCCATTTAGCTAGGAGGGAGTGAAAAGAGAGCTCTGAAGTGACAACTTCCTGATGCTTCAACTGGAAGTTCTGTTTGCCTACCTTCACAAGCCTTCACCAGTTAAGGGTGGGAACTTCTTGTGCAACTCTGCTTACTTGCACTAAAGACACTGGACTCTATAATAATGAGATGGCTTGAGTTGAGTATTACTGGGAGCCGTGACTTGATCAGAATGTTTGGACACATTTGACCTTTCTTCAAAACTGCATCTCAGTTTCACACCAAAATATTTTTGGGGGACTTGTCAAAAGTTTGATTCAATATTCTCTCCTGCCATCAAATTTATTTATTTATTATATATGGTTCCTTCCCTCTAGGCCTTGTTAAAAAAAGGATGCTTTTTCTTAACTTTAAAAAACCCCAAACCTGAACTATTCAAAATCCTCAGAGAGCTTTCTCTCATAAAAAATTCTTCATGGTTCTGCAGAGTAGAGATTCAGTCAGTGTCTACTTTACTCTTATAGCCCATCCAGACTTCTGAAACTTTTGTTGTTAAATTATTATTAAGGAAGTGAGGCTGTGGAACTATTATATGAATAACCAAACTAGAACATTTTAGTTACTTCGGTATAACACATATTCAGAAAAGGTTTGATGAAGACTGATATTATTGTTATTTGCAGCCCCTGCAAATAATAATAATAATAAATGTTTTCAACATTAAGAAAAAAATGAGTCATTGCATTTCTAAATTTCTTTGGGGGTATTATTAATACCAATGGAACTAGCTTACTGGAGCCCTTTTGCTATAAAATAAATGAAGCCAAATTGGACTGGACTTTTGCTCCATCATCTGCTGTGTTTTTGGACATCCATTTTCAATCATACAAGAATCCCAAGGCAATAAGAGCAATTTAAGCAATTACAAATGCATGAACTCTCTTCGGGATATTCCACAACAGGATTAGGACTGTGATGCTATGGAATTGCAATTGAAGGGGAAAATCTTTTGTTTTCACTAAGTCAGAATATGGATAATTTAATATTATTATTTTTATGACTGAAAAAAGATGTATCCCGGATTAGAAAGCCTTTTACAGTACATAGCTGTATATATGCAAAAGCTCAGTAGTCATAATTAATTTGTTTCTGCCTATGACTACAAATCACCACGGCTGAGTTATTGAAAGGCACCATTGCTACATTTTTGCCTCTGACTAGGTTTTGCAGATGGACTTCTCCAGCAAATTGGTGTTCCATTATAATGGAAATTGGCTCACCCACTTCCTGGGCTCTTTGGTCACAGACTGAATCTTGAGAGAGTGTCGCAGGCACCTCATGCCGGCCCACCCATGAGACAAGGTGAGGCAACCACCCCAAGCAGCAGGATCGACTGGGGCATGAGATCCCAATGTAGATCTTCATCACCCTCCTTGTTCCTGATGTAACTCTTCACTTACCCTTTCATCCCTGGTGGGGACAGAGGGTGCCATTTTATGGTTTGCCTCAGGTGTGAAAATGTATTGGACCGGCCCTGCAGGTACCTCTTGCAGTGGTTTCTCCTCCCCACCCTCCCATGCCTCAGCCTCACCCCCCAGACGATTAGAAAGAAAGAAAGAAAGAAAAAACCCCACACACATTCTTTGCTTTTCAACTGTGTAAAAGCTGAATCCAGTAGAAGCAAAACAGATTCTCTTCAATTTGCATGATTCTGCATGGGATCCACAAAACAGCAACAACAAAACCAAGAACAAACAAGCCTATCAAATTAAAGCCTGCACAGCCTTTCAGCCTCCAAATTTAAAGGATTTCCCCCATATACTGTCAAACGTTAACTTCCTCCCATTTTCCTATTAGTTCAGCTCCAGCTAAAGTGCTTTGAATATTCTAATGCACTATGGAAATGTTAAGTGTCCTTATTATCTCTGAATTGCAGTCACATTTACAATAACATGTGATAGTTGTTCCCTAAATTAAAACTTTATACACACGCACACGTCCTATTGCTCATTGAGGTAGTAAAGCTATGTCAGGGCTGCACTACCACTTCAGTCGGCATTCAGTCACTCATAACTCCCACCCCCTGCAGCCTGCAAATGGAACTATAAGTTAATTGCAATTCCATTATTATTTTTTCCTGAAGCCTTTCTTTTATTATGTAAAGCAGTAGCTTAAGGTTGAGCTGAGGACCAGTAGGGCGAGGGAAGAAAGCAGCTGTCTAAACCTTTCCTTCTCAGCTGTTGTTTACTCAAAATTCCACATACAAAACGCCCAGCTGCTTTTCTCCTCTTGAGATAAAATATACTGGAATATATTGTTACAAAAGTTGGCTGCCCCCCCCCCCAGTCTCTGCCAAATGGTAGCAAGAGTTCCAGGCCCTTGCCCAGCGTCTGTGTTCCTTTGGAGAATTAAGACACAGCAGATACTATCATGGCTTTAAGAAATATGATTTATTTACATACTTACACCTTCATTCTGCATGGAGGAAGTCCAGATCTTACTGCATGGTCATTTCAAGAGGGGCTTGTACCTCACAGCAATGCAGCCCTGGAGTCCCAGCCAGCCTTCAACCAACCTGCCCAAGATGGATCCCCATCTCTCCTCTTCTTCGAACACCATGCTAAAAAGTCTCTTTTCCTGTCACCTCACACCCAGTTACCCTGGCAACCACCTATATCCCCAGTCTCTGTTCACACCTTGGCGCAAGGCAGGAAGACAGTTGTCTTGTACTGCCAATGGCCCTCGATGGTCCTGTATTGTTTCTTACTGGCCCTAGTTTTGCCGCATTGCATAGGGTAGTTTAACAATTCCTCTGCAGCTTGTATTTCTCCCTTCACATCCCTAATAATGAAAATCCTACTATTTATTAATTTATAGGATTTAGGGGGTGTCCCCCCCAAATCTAGAACAATATGTAGAGATGCGGGTGGCGCTGTGGTCTAAACCACTGAGCCTCTTGGGCTTGCTGATCAGAAGGTCGGCAGTTCGAATCCTCATGATGGGGTCAGCTCCCGTTGCTCTGTCCCAGCTCCTGCCAACCTAGCAGTTTGAAAGCACACCAGTGCAAGTAGATGAACAAGTACTGCTGCGGCGGGAAGGTAAATGTGTTTCTGTGAGCTCTGGTTTCCATCACGGTGTCCATTGCACCAGAAGCAGTTTAGTCATGCTGGCCACATGAGACCTGGAAAGCTGTCTGTGGACAAACACCGGCTTTCTTGGCCTGAAAGCAAGATGAATACTGCAACCCCATAGTCCAGGGGTCCTTTACCTTTACTATAACAATATTTTTTACATGTTGTGAAATGAGAAGCTTGTAGGTGGGGGCAGGAATTTTGAGCAGGTAAAAGAAGGAAGGGGTTACACCCCATCACACACCCTTCTGATCCTTCATAGCTGTTTTACACAATGAGAGGGCTTGGTGGAAAAGGCTTAACATTGAGTTCTACCCTGAGAACTTAGCCTCAAAATTAGCAGGGACCACAGGTTACAGACAAGCTGACCACAAGAAGCAGGAAAAAGCAGTAACTTTCCTAACATGAGGTGATATTAAAAGGACTTGTTTGTTTAAAAATCTGCCCAGGCCTGATCATTGGAAGGCATGCTTCCATTCTTGGAAAGGGGATGAATCTTTTGCCTAATAACAACAATAATACAGTACATTAAATAACAGACTATTTGATGTCCTTTCATGACCACCTCTGCCCAAAAAATCAGCTGCTTGATTCTGCCTAATGGTAGGGCTATCCGTTATCTTCTGGTCACACATGGTCAAAGCAATAGCTTCTCATCTCAGATCCCCACCTTATCACTCTCCTCCTTACAGAGCTGTATCTTCATGCAAGTATCGTTAGCCACAGGTCACACAACACTGAAGCTTTCCATTAGAAATAATTTTTTTAAATGCTGCACGGCTAAGGTACGCTTTATAAAACCAACTCAAATGTCTACCGAGCAGCTAGAAAAACCATCACATCTCACAAGCCCTTACAATTATAGTAACCAGAGGCTGTGATATAGAGGTTGGGAAAGAGTTCACTTTATCCCTAGAGTATTGTGAAAGTCACTAACTTCTCCAAAGGTGCTATGAAGCCAAATTGAAAGCAACATAACCCCCATGACCCCCGTCTTCAAATGAATGCCAGATCTCTCTTCATCTGGCATTTAAAATCCCAGACTCTGCACAAGTGCTTCATTCGCATACCTTGTTCCTTTTTCTGTTCCTTCCTTTGATTCTTCTGGTAGAGTTGTCTGGGATCAAGCGAGCCTTGAAGTCATGCCCCCTGGACTTGAAATTTAATTTAGGTATCTGGAGCAGTGGGAACTGGTTTTGGTGACTCTGCGATTAAGAACAATGGCAGTGACCCTGCTCGGACTAGAATCTTTATTTTCTGAGAAGGGGAACAGGAATGTTTATTTTCCCTTATGGAAAGGATTTAGTTTTGTTTCACATTGAATCAAGATATTGGGCTGCCTTTGTAGATAGCCCAGAAACTTTAGCTGATGTAGTATGCAGGGAGTTCCCAGACTGCTTATGGAAACCAGGTAGCCTGCACATATAACACAAGCTCATTTCAGAGTTCTGGTTTTTAATCCTTAAAGCCCCTAATAGTTAGGGTGAGGGTATTTGAAGGGTTATCTACATCCTTATAAGCCTACTTGATCTTAAGCATGGCTGTCAACGTTTCCCTTTTTTAAAGGGAAATTCCCTTATTCCGAATAGGATTCCTCGCAAGAAAAGGGAAAAGTTGACAGCTATGATCTTAAGATTGGTCTCAAAGGCAGTCTTCTCTTTCTTGCACACCATTAAAAGTCACCTGGTGTTTATCAGGGACAGGACCAGCTCAGTGGTGGCCCCACATCTGTGGAACACAATCAGGAGTACAACTTGACCTGAGGTGCAGTTGAAAAGTTATAGCTTTCTGTGGCACAGTGGGTCAGTGTATCTGGTGATTAACAGAAGGTTGGTGGTTTGAGCCCACGCAGGGATGGCTGTGGGCAGGATTCTTGTACTGCAGAGAGTTGGACTAGATAACCCTCTGGGTCCCTTCCAACTGTTCCATTCTATGGTTTTATGAGAAATCTCTAAAGTGGAAGAAGAGACAGCAACTGAAATAAAGTATTCAAGGATCATGTCTTTTGTTTATATATTTTGCATGCTTAAAGGTAAAGGTGCCCCTGACCATTAGGTCCAGTCGTGACTGACTCTGGGGTTGTGGCGCTCATCTCGCTCTATGGGCCGAGGGAGCTGGCGTTTGTCTGCAGACAGCTCCCGGGTCATGTGGCCAGCATGACTAAGCAGCTTCTGGCGAACCAGAGCAGCGCACGGAAACGCCCCATTAACTCCGAACTATGGAGTTATAACAAATTCCAGGGACAACACAACTCAACAGCTAAAGGAAGTGGTGAGGAAGACTTAATGGTATTTTTGTAGTTTCTGCTTAGCATAATAGGAGACAGGCAGCATGCGCTTTTTCCAGGCAGCAGATCTGCTTCTCATACCAGATCCCCAGGAGAGAGAGAGAGATTGATCCTGCATCCCAGAGTGCCTTCAGTCAACACTTTAATTCACTCACTCAAAACTGCCAGCCCTGCTTTTTCATCAGCCCCCTCCCCTCAGCTTTTCAAGGTTTTGATAGGTATCTCATTTAGACACACAGATTGGTTTCCACTATCTCCCAAACATTAACTCCCATTAAGGAAACATCAATCAACTATCGAGGCTATTAACAAGTGATGTTGCTAATAAAGGAAGGTTGGCCAGCAGTCATAACAATTACCAGGGTAACCAGGTCAGTTTGGGTTTCTTGGTGTGTCTGAAATCTAGATGTTGATTTGTATGCACATATGGGGGAAGCAAGGTGAGATCTGCTACTAGGAAGACTTATTTTCAGTTTTATTCTGGCTAGCTTACACCTGTGCTAGGAGGACTGACATGGCATTCAGCTTTGCTGTATCTGACGGAATCCCTGTTTTCTAGCAACCCTACACAAGGAAGCAGGAAGGCTGCTTGACCGTTGCAGCAGTTGTTCTGTTTTCTGCCTATGGCAGGTTTGCATAATTATATGTTTGGAATATTACCAAATATCATTGCAATAAAAATGCAACAAATAAAAACTGTTTTCCAAAGAGAAATCCGATACTGCCCACATCAGCTCATCCTTCTGGAAAAAGCCTGTAGAGCAGAGATTTCGAAACTTTTCATGTTGGTGACACACATTTTAGACATGCATCATTTTGTGACACAGTAATTCAGTTTTACTGAGGTTAACCAGAGGTTAAACTAACCCCTTTCCAGCCCCAGGAGGAATTTGGGGAGCCTTCACATGACACACCTACACACTGCAGCTGACATGCTAACGTGTCACAACAAACAGTTTGGAAAGCTCTGCTGTAGAGTTTTAAAGCATCCAACAAGATGTGCACAACTGCAAAGCCTGTCTAGTAGCAATGTGTTCCACAAGGCATGTGATACTGCACTGAAGAACATACTGCAACCTGCCATGGCATGAACTTGTGGAACAAGCATCACCACAACGAGGGCCCCTATAGATGACTGCAATGAACAGGCAGGTTTATAGGGGCAAGGAGATCTCTCAGATACCTTAGTCCAATTTGTTTACTAGCTGTTGCTTACTAACTACTGAACTGCTTCCTTGGATTTGACCCTTGACTTTCTGCTCTGTCTAAACTTGAAGACCATTGGTCTTCAGCTGGTGGACTGGGACTGCCTCATGGGTTGCAGCCTGATCAAGGTGGGTCACAACAGGAGCACTCCCACCATGCAAATATATGGTAAAAGATTAAGAAATGGGTCCCCAAATGCATTCTTGGGCCAAAAGTTAGTCCTGGGTCTGGAAAGGTTTGAGATCTCTGGTCTAGACTATGCTACCATGGCTGCACTGGTTACCAATTTTCCTCTGGGCCAGGTTCAAGGTTCTTGAGTTAATTCCCAAAGCCCAAAACAACTTGGGCCCAAGGCCCCAAATTACCTTAATGACCACCTGATTTCTTACACTCCACCTTGATGGCTAAGGTCTTCTGCTGGAGCACTTTTGGTGGTCCCACATGTCTCTGGGGTTTGACTAGACTTTACCAGGGCTAGCTCTTTAGTGTGCCAGGCCTGTGGAATAGAGGTTTGGCAGGAATCATCGCTGCTTATTTTTCAGCATCTTCTAAAAACTGTATTATTCAGCCAGGCCTTTAAAACCTGAGATTCTTTGCCAGCTACCTTTCACTGGTGTTAGACATTTTTACTGTAATATGTGTTTTTAGGCTATATCTTGCCCTGTGATATTTTATATAAACAAATATATATTTAAACAAAAATACACTATAAGTCTAGGAGTTGCAAACACAGTGTTTGGGATCATGGTCACTGCAACACAATGGGAAATTTGCAGAAAAGAAACTGGACAAAGGAAGAGATATTTCCTTATGTAAGGTTGCTATGATGCCTAGTGATTCCTTTCCCCTGAAACTCTTTCCCCAGTTATCTGCCCCAGATATGTACTTACATAACAGAGAAAAGCTTTGCCTCTCCCCTGCAAATGCAACCATTCTTCCATACTGCTTCTCAGCTGTGAATAGGACTTCCCACACATGTCTGCTGCTAAATATCTATTTCAGCACTTTGATGTTCCATTCCTGATGTATCAAGCCCAACTGTCTGGTAGCTTACCTTCCTAATCCTGCTGTTCTTCACATTATCTAATGACCTTATGACTCAATTCCTTGCTCAATAATTGCAAAGTATCACGGGACTATAATTAAAGAACTTGCCTCTCACTTCCTTCAAAGCAGAATGCCGAACCTAATAGCTCTCATATGCTCTTGGACTCCAATACCGATCAGCCCCAGTTAGCATGGCCAGTGGTCAGGGATGGTAGGAGTTGTAGTCCAACTGCATCTAGAAGTGCACAGGTTAGCCACCCCTGCTTTAAAGGTATTTTGTATAGAATTACTTGTGCAAAAGGGCTGATGTGAATCAATGACAGAAAACGTAATTCAGGGAGGAAAGCTGCATTTAAGCCACTCAAGGATTTGGGGGGAACAGAAAACGTTGTTATAGAAAGTAAGTAATTTTTATTTACTATCCTTCATCATATGGCATTCTAAGTATGTTTCTTTTGAAAGTGGGTTCCATTTCTAATTAAGAACAAGCAGGTATTTTTCTCTGCAGTATGACCCAACTTATTATAGAATGAATTGATTTTTAGTTACTGTGGTGAATCAACAGACAGGAAAAGTCTTGCCAGTGTTCTGTGGTCCTGTAGGAATGGATATCCTACTGTTGCCATTTATCTGCTGTGGCAAATGTGTATCAGGTTGATATTTTAAATTGAGCGTGATGACTCAGTGGCAGGCTGCACAGCCAACTGACTGACTGACTGGGGGATTGCACCACCTTAAAGACGTGTAGTTCTAGTATGATACAGCAACATAGTAGTCACAAACTGGAATCAAAAAGTGAAGCAATTGTTTGTAATCATTTGGTTATTACAGATTTCTTCAGTTGCCTGATTTGTTTGTTTGTCTTTGCATTTATTTACACTGGCGGGAATGAAAGCCCAAGGCAAGATTATTCTTACTGACTTGCATAATTTATTTTGAATGCACAGTGTTTGTTTCCTTGATATAAAAACTTGGAAGATTTTCTTTTTAATTGGCATCAAAATAGGGGGAGAGCCATAGCTCAGTGGTAGAGTACATGTTTTGCTTGCAGAAAGTTCCAGGTTCAGTTCCAAGTTAAATCTGGGACATCTCCAGATACGGCTAGATAGTACCCCCTAGAGAGTCATTGCCAGAGAATAATGGTATGAGGTTGTGGGTGCTAGGCACTTCTAAATTACTGGACCCAATAAGTATTAGAATTTAATCAAGCCTCCTGAACCCTTGGATCCAGCAAGGGTTAAAATATAAGCCAGTACAGTTTCCTCATGAGGTAATCACCTGGGAGATGAACCGTTAAGAAAACAAAAGAAAGACAATGAGCCATTACTGAAGCCAAGGAGACAGGGCTCTGTGACAGAAGGCAAATGGGTGGGGCCCCTCTCCACGTCCGAGACAGAACAACAAAAGCCAGAGTTCATAGTCGAGAACTGGCTGTGATGTGAACTAGAAGGGGGAGGAAAGATAAGGTTGCAGACTGGTATTGGCAGCAAGCTAGAGAGAAGGTCAGAGCACAATGGTTGTTTTCTGTTGGAATCCAAGGCTGTGGCTCTGGATGAAATAAGACCCTCTTGGGGTGTTAATGCTATGAACCCCTCGAACACAGGCTCTGGTTGTATATATGTGTAAATAAACCATATATCATAAGGACAACACTGTCTCTACTGTGCCACATTTCCAAAAGAAAACACGGACCCTGGCTGAGTGCCTGGAACCCCTAGAATCTCACACCACTCAGAGATTGGGGTGTCAGGCAATGATACAGATGGGGCAATGGCCTTGGCATCAGGAGATAATAATAATAATAATAATAATAATAATAATAATAATAATAATAATTTATTATTTATACCCCGCCCATTTGGCTGGGTTTCCCCAGCCACTCTGGGCGGCTTCCAACAAAACACTAAAATACAATAACCTATTAAACATTAAAAGCTTCCCTAAACGGCTGTCTTCAGATGTCTTCTAAAAGTTTGGTAGTTATTTTTCTCTTTGACATCTGGTGGGAGGGTGTTCCACAGGGCGGGTGCCACTACCGAGAAGGCCCTCTGCCTGGTTCCCTGTAACTTGGCTTCTCGCAGCGAGGGAACCGCCAGAAGGCCCTCGGCGCTGGACCTCGATGTCCGGGCAGAACGATAGAGGTGGAGACGCTCCTTCATGTATACTGGACTGAGGCCGTTTAGGGCTTTAAAGGTCAGCACCAACACTTTGCATTGTGCTCGGAAAAGTACTGGGAGCCAGTGTAGGTCTTTCAAGACCGGTGTTATATGGTCTCAGCGGCCGCTCCCAGTCACCAGTCTAGCTGCCGCATTCTGGATTAGTTGTAGTTTCTGGGTCACCTTGAAAGGTAGCCCCACATAGAGGGCATTGCAGTAGTCCAAGCGAGAGATAACTAGAGCATGCACCACTCTGGTGGTGGGCAGGTAGGGTCTCAGCCTGTGTACCAGATGGAGCTGATAAACAGCTGCCGTTGACACAGAATTGACCTGCGCCTCCATGGACAGCTGTGAGTCCAGAATGACTCCCAGGCTGTGCACCTGGTCCTTCAGGGGCACAGTTACCCCATTCAGGACCATGGAGTCCTCCACACCTGCCCATCTCCTGTCCCCCAAAAACAGTACTTCTGTCTCTTAGCCGCCATCCATCCTCCAACCGCCCCCAGACACTCACACAGGACCTTCACTGCCTTCACTGGTTCTGATTTGAAAGAGAGGTAGAGCTGGGTATCATCAGCACACTGGTGAACACCCAGCCCAAACCCCCTGATGATCTCTCCCAGCTGCTGCATGTAGACATTGAAAAGCATGGGGGAGAGGACAGAACCCTGAGGCACCCCACAGGTGAGAGCCCAGGGGTCTGAACACTCATCCCCCCCCCCCACTTTCTGAACACGGCCAGGAGGAAGGAGCGGAACCACCGTGTAACAGTGCCCCCAGCTCCCAGCCCCTCTAGGCGGTCCAGAAGGATGTTATGGTCGATGGTGTCAAAAGCCGCAGAGAGATCCAGCAGAACTAGGAAACAGCTCTCACCTTTGTCCCTAGCCCACCAGAGATCATCGACCAGTGTGACCAAGGCAGTTGGCTGGGACCCACTCCCCGGCAACCCTGACCCCTCCCCTTAAGAACAAAGTAAAACCTTTAAAAAAAAACCCACAATAAAACAATACAAACAAAAAATACAAACAAATCAAAACAAATTCCCGAACCCAACCAAACATCCATCCCACACCCACCCACCACACAAAAAAAAAATTCAAAAGGGAAAAAAGAGAATTTTTAAACATTTAAAAAAGAACACTACCCCGCTCCGAGTCCTCCTGGCCAGCAGCAGCAGTCCTTATGAGGTCTGTCAGGACCCGCTCTGGGCCAGGTCGTGAGTGGTAGGAGCAGGGCCCTCAGGCACTCACACAGGGGAGTCCTCCTTTTCATCAGTTTTTGTTTTTGTTTGTTTTTAAGTATTTTACCAGTTTTAGCTGGAGTAGTAACAGATTTTAGAGCATCATCCTTCTCAGCCGGTGGGTTTAATATTTTGAATAGGGATTTTGTGTTTCGTTAGCCTTCTTGTTTAAAATGGTTTTTGCTGTTCTTGATTGATGTGTTTTTAAAAATGGTACTTTGTAGTGTTGTATGCTGTTTTAATTGTAAGTTGTGATTTGTGTCAAGTGGCAGGAAAAAAAAGTGGATAAATAATGTTCCTGAAAATAATGTTCCTGAAAAAAACTCTTAAAATATCCCTTTGTAATGTGGCCACACTGTCATGGAGATATAATGCATGTAGAACACACACAGAGAGAGAATTTACTGACTCTTACTTGATGAAAACCTTCCATCTGCAGTAGACTAGAAAAGGCTATTTTTTTCTGAAACAGATGCTTGGGATTAAAGTGGGAAGAAAAGTGTACTACCTGAGGTTTTTGTACAATCTGAAAATGTCAGCCTTTTGACAATTATGTACAGCTGCTTTCTTATTTCTTTTGCTACTGTAGGTCATGCAAATAGGCTTTAACCTTTTATTTCATAATGTCACAAGCAACAAGAATTGTCCCTCAGGATACCCAGAGGGCTATGTTTTATTTACCTCCCCTTTTTTAAAAAAAATTGGCCCCAAATACTGTAGTTCCCATCCAGGCATAACACCTGTTTTAACCCCATTAGAGGTTGATGTCTCACAGGGATCTGCTGACACCTTCCTGAGTGAAGGAAATCTACCTTCGGCTGTTTTATAAATTCTTCTCAGGTAAACAATTGCGTTGGCTAAACAAAGAAAACTGACAGAAAATTAAAGGTGTTTAATTTGAAGTTTGTGTTTCAAAGGACAAAGATAGCTTTGCAATTACAGTTTTCTTTGCACTATAGTTTTTGACATCAGTAAATGTGTGCTTTGGAGAGGAAGAGAATAATGACATTTGGGTAAAACTCTACATTCATTTACATAGCTACAAATCTGCAGTCATCTCATTGACACCCCGCCAACCAGGAATGGTGATGTAAGACACTATATGTGGATTTAAATAAACAGACACAACTTTTTCAGCTATGTACAAGTCTGCACTGGGGAAGATCAACCTTCCCTACCTCTATCCAGCAGCGCAGGTTTCTGCCTCTACGATTCTGCTTCATGCTCTCTACTTCCTTCATATGTAACCTCATTCTTAGTGTAGCCCTAAGGCCGGTCCTTGCTCTCCATTCCTTGCATTGCTAGTTTCTACATGCACTCTCACACAACTCTCTATCTTCCATCCAGACAAGCCAGACAAATTGTCATAAACCAAGGATGCATTCCAGCCAGGCAGAAACACTTGAGCCAGTGAGGAAGTGGCCTAGTGCGAGTTCTGAGAACCAGGCAAGAAGGCGACATTAAGCCCTCAAAACTGATATTTCCAGTCCCTCATTTACAGATATGGCTCCTTGCACCCTGAAAGCTATTATATTCGTGTGTCCCTAGTTTTTAAAAATAGAATGCACACATGGGACTGTATTGAACCTTGCAATAATAATTCCTTTTTGCTGTGGGCCCCAGGACTAGAGTACAGGAAGTCCTCGTTTTGCGCAGCGGTTACATTCCTGATCCCTCTGCACATTGGCAGAGCCCGTGTAAAGCATTCCACTCCACCCCCATTCCACCCATATTTTAGTGATGTTTTCAGGTCACTTCCAGGTTTAGCACTGTGTACATTTGCATGATCATGCATTAATCGGATGCACACCAATCAGTCATTGCCTGTAGTCAGGCTTGTTGCCCTAATAGGGTCTGCTCTCAGATCAGCACTTAGCAAAGACAGGGTGGTTTGTAAACGGCTTCCTCATTTGGGAGAAATGTGCTAAGATGAAGGCATGCTTGGCAAAGCCTCACCATGGTCAACTCCTGCCCATAATCCTCTGTCCCCGCTGTGGAAGGACATGTGGATCCAGAATTGGCCTCCACAGTCACCTACAGACACACCATTAAGACTGTGTTCATGGAAGTCACTCTTATTTGGCTCCAAGTGATTGCCGAAGAAGAAAATAAGTTTGTTTACTTTTTTCTCAAACTCCAGTGCAGTTCACATAATCATGTAGATCCATGGGGGTAGTCAACATATCTGTGCACACTGATTAGTTCCCTATGGTAAGATCCAATGTGTGGTGCACAGTTTGAGACCCACATGTACTCAGGTGCCTATACGAATCAGCCCTCATTCAGACTGATCTCAGATTTTGCCTTTGAAACCAAAGAACAGATGCTCTGATGAGAGAGCAGACATACAAAAGGAGCCCATACAATTCTAAATCTTATATGTTCAACATGCTTAATACAGTGGTGCCTCGGTTTTTGGATGTCTACATTGCCGAACGTTTTGGTTTTTGAATGCTGAAAACCCAGAAGTAAATGCTTCCGTTTTTGAGCGCGCCTCAGAAGTTGAACAACTTTTGCTGCGTGTATCTGCTGTTTTTGATAATTTTCTCTATTGAATTGGCAGACTACCCTTTGCGCCTTGGTTTTCGACTGTTTCAGAAGTCGAACGGTCTTACGGAATGGATTACTTTCGAAAACCGAGGTTCCACTGTATCCTGTATAATTCATGTTAGCATCCTGCAATAAGCCATGCCAGAAATGTATTTTGTTCTGGATACAGAAGCATGCAATCTGGATTTTTTTCTTTATTTAAACAACAGAGTGCACTTAGCAAATGAAAAGCAATCCAAACTTCTTTAAAAGCACAATGCTGGGAACAGCTCACTGTGCAAAGTCAGCACAAATAAACTATATCAAATTAAGAGAGATTCTGTCCCTTCTGCATTGTGTGCCTGTGGATCATGGAAAAATTATCTTAAGTTCAACACTTACAATGTGATACTGTTCCAAGGCCACAGGAAAATGAATACTTGAATATGCCCTGCATGCCTTTTAGTAAGACAACAACAAAGAGAACAAGAAAATCAATACAAACGTGAGGAAATGCTGAAATAACGAGTATCATTTAAGCTGTAAAGGCACTCAAAGAGAATCAAAGCTGTCACTATCTGAGCATTGCAGTCATCAACCATCTTGTCTCCTCCAACTATTCAGGCCTGCAAAAGGAAGATGACTGAAGAGATAATACTGTTCTGAGTTTGTGGGTGCTAGACCACTATAATCTCCAGATGGAGGGAAGGTTAGAATTTAATCAGTGCTTGGAGTGTTAAAACTGAGTGTAAGACTCCTGCATATTAAGCCAGGCCCATGAGTATTAAGCTGTGTGCTAGACAATGCTAACCCCCTGCAAGTGTTGAAAGCTAATAAAGCAAGGTTAACTTCCTTGGGAAGTGGTAGCCTGGGGGATAAGCCAAGGTGTGATGTGGCAAACTGGTGGGGCCCCCTTCACTCTACAGAGAAAGCCAAGGCTTAGGAGAGAAAAGTGCGAAGTTTAGCCTGGGTAAGTGTGCCTGGAATCCCTGGAATCTTGCACTGCTTGGAGCTTGGAATAGCATGCACCATGAGTTGATCCAAATTGCCCCATCACTGCAGCAGAGCTGGAAGGTTGTACTATTCCAGTCATGATGCCAGGTACAATGGCATCAGTCACTGGGAAACAGCATCAGGAGAGGCTGTTGCACTCAAGTTCTGCTTGTGGGCTTCCCATAGGCACCTGTGAAAAACAGAAAAAGAAGCTTTCAGTCCGATCCAGCAGGAATCTTCCTGTGTTCATGTATTGTTCTTATATTCCATGGCATACAAATTAATGATGGGCTGGGACTGGAAACAGGACAGAAAATGACAGCCACATGTCATACTAAGAACAAACTACACCTGAATGTTAAATGAAGAAAGAGGATGCCTTATTGCCGGTCTAGCCAGCAGTAGTGCCTGGTTTGGTGGTGTGGAACCAGGTATGTTGTCTAGGTGAGATGTAGGGATGTACGTTTCAGTAGGGTGACTCTACAGCTCTTTCCCCACCATACTGGTTACTACTGCCAGCTAGGGCAGTATTCTGTTGCCTGCCAGCTTCAGTCTGCTAAGATGATTGATGTGTCTGACCCGCTTAAGTACCTTAGCAGTTAGCACTACACAGTATTTTTATATATATAATGGATGCCTTTTCATATAGGAAACACTTGGGAGATTTCATTAATAATTTTGTGTCTCGTGAATTTTAATCACCACAATTGACAACTTGGCAGGTGACATGAGTCTTCCTTGTCAATCACTTCTTTTGCAATTATTAAACCCCTCCTCTTTGCAGTCCTCTTCTTGTTCTCTTTGCAATGTGTCTCAATACAATGCTGCTTCTAGGGCCCAGTTTGAATGTACCCCAGGCAATCAGGTGCAATAATTGGGAAAAAGCATTTCTTTTTTGCTATCCTTAGTGGGTCACCTTAATGTAGAGCTGAACTATACAGGTCATTGTTATTTGCTTTCCTTAGTTTAAATAGCAGCCATGGAGGGGCAATATTGGGACCAGAGCATGGAGACAGGGGGGCTAACCCTTGCCTTGCACACCAAAACACTGCCAAACATCCCCCAAAGATGCTATTAGCCCTAGGGAGAGACACTTACATGCCTTTAATTTCACATGTGGTTTGGCCCATAGTCTGCCCTCCAGATGTCAACAAAGGACACTATTTCTCTGCATGTCTGCATCTTGTTTGTTTTAAAAATAATCTGAGTTTTCAGTAGACATGGAAAAACAGTGGGACCAAACTCCCTTGTCAGATTGTTAAAATCCCACTAAAGATGAGCATGAAATTAAATTATTATGAAAGAGAAAAGGGAAAGAACTGCAAGAGAGAAGTTCTGGGAAGATAGGGTACCTGTACATTATGCAGCTGTTTTGTATGCCCACTTATAAAACTTTGAATCCCAAAGAAACATTTTGAATAGCCAAATGAGTGGTCTGATAATGTGATCACATTTGCATTCCCTAACCACACCCATTCTGCCCTGGACACACAGAAAATATTGATTTTTGGGAGGTTGAGGTATATTCTTACTTGGCAAAGGGATATGTAAGGAATGAATTGTGCAACTCACAACAATCTCTGCATCTCTTCTTCTCTCCTGTGCCCATTCCCTGCTCCTTAGACTGCAGGTTTGTGGGCAGGATGTGCCATTTTCAAAGGCCCATTCTGTACAGCACCTGGAATGAGATTCACCTAAGGAGTCCTGTCAGTGGAAACCCTGCACAAGGACCTCCACTTGTGCAACAGGACTTTCCACCCTCTCTTCCCTGCCCCCCCCCGAAATAGCTCAAGGAAGGTCAGGAGACACACACACATAGACACCGAGCTGCATGCAGGGGGAGGAGAGGGGAATAATTCCATCTGACAAGCTGAAATGCTTACATGGACAGAACATTTGTCATAGTGTGCTGTTGAATAAGGTGTTTAGATATAATGGACTGTATCCAGTGGTGGATTTCACTAGTGGAAAGTACTTTGGCTGATACAAGGTGTGTCTCCCAGTTTTTGTTAATCCTGCCTAGCTACTATAGCAGAGACGTCACCTTGCCAACAAAGGTCCATATACTTAAAGCTGTGGTTTTCCCAGTAGTGATGTATGGAAGTGAGAATTGATGCATTTGAATTATGGTGCTGGAGGAGACTCTTGAGAGTCCCATGGACTGCAAGAAGATCAAACCTATCCATTCTGAAGGAAATCAGCCCTGAGTGCTCACTGGAAGGACAGATCCTGAAGCTGAGGCTCCAGTACTTTGGCCACCTCATGAGAAGAGAAGACTCCCTGGAAAAGACCCTGATGTTGGGGAAGATTGAGGGCACAAGGAGAAGGGGACGACAGAGGACGAGATGGTTGGACAGTGTTCTCGAAGCTACCAACATGAGTTTGACCAAACTGCAGGAGGCAGTGGAAGACAGGAGTGCCTGGTGTGCTCTGGTCCTTGGGTCATGAAGAGTCGGACACGACTAAACAACTAAACAACAAGAGCAGCAGCAGCTATAGCCCTACACATACTATTATTCAGGATGAGTGCAGGGGCCTCCAGCAAATACGAAGGGCTCAACAAAATCTTGCATGAGCCAAAGTGCTCTTCACAAGTGAAAGCTACCACTGAATACAACCCTATAAATATTACTATTACTATTATTATTACGGTGTATTATGCACTACCTTTATCTGCTCCAATTTTCTTCCTCACCTGCTGCCATAACAAAGCTCACAGGTATAAAGTACAGCTTCTTATCTATGCTTTTTTCCAGATTTGTGACACACACTAAATTGCTTTCTTATTATGTATGGTACTGTTTGGTTTCATTCCATCTTCAGAAAGTCTATGGACTGAACTTTCCAAGCCTCTTTGAAAATTGCACCTTTGGTGACTACTTCTTTCACCCACCTGGGGCCATTCTGCCTCAAATCCGCAATCCGATGATAGCATGATAAATAGAGACAAAAATGCCATTATGTCATAAATCGGATCACAGTGGGGAAAATAAATAAGAGATCTAAAATTCACCTGCAGATGCTGTTTGTATTCAGGGACAATTTCAATGCCAGCACTGTGAATGCAGGATGTTTTGTTTCATGGGAGACATCAGCATGGGTCTCTCACATCCCACATCACACCTTCCTGTATAATAATTTCCTTCCACTACCAAATCTAGCAACAATTCATAATGCAGGAGTAGAAATATCGCTATACTGATACTCAGACAAATGGCTCTTAAGATGCTTTATCTTAAAAATGACACCCAAAAATTACAGGGAAAATCATTCAAACCACCACAACTATGAAAGACAATAGCAAGCACTCATTCAGCAAGCTCTGAGTTGTATCACAGCACCATTTTTTAGTCTTTTCTGACAGTTGAGCTGTTCCCATCCTTCCAATGTCCCAGTATGTCCAACTGTGTAAAATATGCTTTGGTTTTACATTTGTTCTACAGACAACAGGTGTTCCTATACTTCCAGTAACTTTCTGAAAAATCTAAGCTATTTGTTTTTCAAAGCAGCTGCCTCTCCCTAGAAGCAACTATTTGTTACATATTTGGTGCACACTTTGTACTTGTTCTCATCCTTTCACAGTCAAAGACAATTCAGCATCCACCCGACAAATTTTAGCAGCCACAGGAAAAGATACTCAGCATTAAATTACAGCATCTGCTCCCACATTCTTAAAAAGCCAATAATATCCAATTTTATTTTTCTCTTTTATGTTCCCAGGATGGGTTTCTCCCTCCCAGTTTTAGAAAATATGTATTCTTTTCTTGGCATTCTTTTCTAGTTCTTCATTTTTATTCTTTTGTTTTTTTTTAAAAAAAAACTTAGGAAAAAGATTTGTATTTTTCTAAGCAGCACATCTTTAAATAACTATCTGTATATTCAGTATATATCTTGGAAAGAAATGTAAAACTGTCATCCTTGCCCAAACACTTAAATACTACTAGAAAGGGGGGCGGGCCGTATTTTCATAGTGCCTTGGTCTATCCAGAGAGATAAAATGTGCATTCTATTAGCCTTCTCAAATCTAGGAAATATAATGTTTTACATATTTTCCAGTTAACCTGTCATCAGATTTCTAGTGGTGGGTACCCATTTTAGCCTGCTGCAGCAAAAAGGTATTTGCAGGTGATAGCACAAACATGCGGAGGTTGGTAAGTTAGTTAACACATGTACTGTGATTAAAAATCATGACCCACAAGTGATAAGGCTGAACTTCTTGAAAAATTGTCATTCAGTGGCTTCCCATTTCAGTCTTCCATTTAAGTTCCTTTGTTCAAGATTAGCTGCTTGAAGGTCAGTGGTGCAGTGTCCGGGAGAACTCCAATGTTCCCCCACTGGTTTTTGAACATTTCCATTTCTAATGTCGGATTTGTGTCCAGTTATCCTTTTGAATAGAAGCTGGCCTGTTTGACCTCTGTTGAGTGAAGAAGGGCATTGCTGGCTAATTCTGGCATGCATCAACCTAACACAACGAGGACATTGATTAGCATAAAACGCAACATAGGGTAAGGTGTGCATGATGCAAATTAATAACAATTTCTAGACTGTAAAAGAAGTGCAGCGCAACTCACCGTAGTGGGAAAGGCTGTGACTGGGTGCCCTGTGTATCTCCTCACTCAGCCACCCAGGTGCCAACTTCAAGGTCTCTATCTCTCTCTGTTGCTTTTTAAAAAATCTTTAAGCCACACATCACACAGAAAGCCCTTCAGATTGTGGACTCCTTCAGAGAATTGTCTTCTGACAGCCTGTCAAATAGAGGGCTGTCCTTGGCAAAGTAGTAGTACACACGGCCATCCTATTGGAAGATGCACAGGTGATCGAATCCTTGGCATTGGGGCTGGCATCATCAGGACTGTATTAGTGTTTCCTCAGTAGATATGGGAGACAAAGTTGGCATCTGGGTCTGCAGGGTACTGTCTTTGTTTCCTGTAGCTTATTGTTGCTAGTGAGTAGCTGTCCCAGGTTAGGGGGCTGTTTAAGCCAGCAGTGGCTTACCACTCAAGGCCTGTGAAAGGGACGTATCATTGTCTAGGATGGGCTGTAGCCCCTTGATTACAGGTTACATACAACCTGTATACCAGCAACGCAGGTAAATACGTCATTCGTCTGATGAAGTAGGCTTTAAAGCTTATGCCATAATATATATATATTATTCTTTACAGTGCCATAAGACTTTTTTGTTGTTGCTATCATTAAATGTGCCAGAAGTCTGTATTTTCTTGAAGTTCTCATCTCTGCTCTCTAGAGATTATAATTTTTTTTTAAAATACACCCTGCAATCATTTCAAACCTAATGATCTTTTCAACGCACTAAGTAAGTTTTGAAGGGTCATCTTGTTGATTGAAAGACCTATAAGTGTTCACAACAAATCCAGGGGACCTGAGTCTTAGTCACAGCCATATCAGCCAGGATGTCTCAAGCTACAGTCTGCCTGACCTGTCTCCTTCAGCTCCGACTGTGATTCCTCAGGCTATAATCACAACAGCTTCCATTTGCCTAGCCTTCAACAAATATTTCACGCAACACTAATGTCTCGCAACAAATGAAACCGATCTGTAGAAAACACAACTTGAAAAAAGAGACAATGCGCATATTTTTGTAAACTAAGAAATCTTTAATAGAAAAACAAAACAAAAACAAAAAACAGATCCTAGTGACTAGGCGGCGACAGCCCCAGCCCCCAGGGATCATAAGGAAGGAATAAAGTCTCTGACAACGTTATATGGAATTAAAATTAGGCCACAACTTTATTAAACTTCTGAATGTAGGAAGACCTTGGCTTAGGCCTTGGGCGTGTATCCCTCCCAGCCCCCCAGCTGAGGGAACTGGGGCACATCAGGGTAAATAGGATATGAGGGTGCTCTGTGAGATGCAAGTGTATGCAGGCAGCCCAGCCCATATCCCTGCACACAGGGTAGTTCATTGACTACCTTTCGGTGTATGGCCAGTGACACCCATTATATATAACCCCTTTAAGAGGGGACCCTGGAATCGCCGCCGCAGGGGGGTGAGTCACCACTTCACCCCACCCTCATTATAGGGAAGAAAAGACTAAAAGATTCCACCCAAGCCGGCCATAACCGTCAAAGTTGTGATGAATTGCTACAGGGAAGATAAAACCTGCCAATGCAGAAAAATTTCTTCCTGGTCCTTCAACAGCAACCAGTCATAGACCATAACAGCACCTGCTAAACAGGAAAAACTGTTAACCTGCAAACAAGGAAACATTAAACTAAGGGAGGGTGAATCTCCAGCGCTGACTGCCTGGATACTGTTGGCTCCACCCCCTTATATGGGACTGGCCCCACCTCCCAGCAATGAAACTTGACTACTGGGGCTGGGTGTGAACCTCCACAAATTAACACTGAGAGGCAGGCCAGTCCCTGTTTGCCAGTAAGTTCCCTGGGAACCGTAGCACTGTGCGCGATCCCGCAAAGGGCACCCACAACGTAAAGTGTGAGAGCTCATTGCATCAAACAGCAGAACAAATATATACCGTGCTGATCCTTTTCATAAAGGTGTTTTCTCCCAAACATTTTTATCCTCTCCCTCTTTGGAAATGCAAATGTGTACACCTCCCCTCCCTTCTTATTCAGGTGGTGCTACATTTTGATGTAGCACCACCTGAATTTCAGTGAGAGCATGCATTGTCTTTGTTCACCCAGGGGAATGAAATCAACAAAGGCTTTGATAATTTGCCCTGATTAGCACCTGAAGCTTCGTAGGGCACAGGGGCTCAGCCACTTGAATCACCCCCCCCCCCCCCACACAGGTGGTCTCCTTCATAAAAGAGAAAAAAAGATAAATTGTTAATTTTTGTTCCACAGGGAGTGCTTATGCTCATCCCCCTATTGACAGTCAAAGTATAACACAGGGCTAGTTCTAGAGGACTTTGAAGTGGCTCTTTAACGATGACTTAAATGATTAGAATAATGAGCGTAAACCAGCTCCAGACAAGGGATTGGACATCTGCTGCTCAATTAGGCCTAATTTAGCTTGTTTAGAAGTGATTTGTGCCAATGCCATGCAGTGTGACTCAAAGTTATTTTGTTCTCTTGTAACTTCTTACTTCTAGCCTAAGAGACCTAGCAGATTTCTGAAAGAGGTTTCCAGTATAAATATTTTTTATGCTTTAATAAAGTTTATAATACAGTCCTCTTAATAACCAGTAATGTTTACATGTGCAGGAAGGCCAAGCGCTGCCAATAAAGGAATGATATGGGCCAAATGCACATTTCACAGAAGGATGGGAGCAAATCCTATTTCAGCAAATCCAACGAAAACTTATTTTAGTTTAGATTAAAAAAATAAATAAGATGAAAAAAGACACGTTCTTTCTAATTTGCAAAATATACTTGTTAACTACATGAAAGGTACTCCTTGATGTTAATTTTTTAATTTAACTTCCTAGTTTTCAAATGAGTGAAGATTTTGAGATTTTTCTGAGCGCTTGGGTTCAAAAGAAAGTACCGTATTTTTTGCTCTATAAGACTCACTTTTTCCCTCCTAAAAAGTAAGGGAAAATGTGTGCGCGTCTTATGGAGCAAATGCAGGCTGCACAGCTATCCCAGAAGCCAGAACAGCAAGAGGGATTGCTGCACAGCGATCCCTCTTGCTGTTCTGCCTTCTGAGATTCAGAATTTATTTTTTCTTGTTTTCCTCCTCCAAAAACTAGGTGCGTCTTGTGGTCTGGTGCGTCTTATAGAGCGAAAAATACGGTAATTTAAAGCAACTGTTGTTGAGACATTTCATTCTGAATCTGCTAGACACAGCCAGACAGAAGATGATGTCAGGTGGGTGTCCTGCCCCCCCAACATAAATCTTGGCTCCACCCATGAATTATATCCATTTTAAAATAAATAAAAATACATATACCTTCCTGGACAGTGCAAAGAGCAAATAACACATTTTCCCACCTCCACCCAGTGGCGGAGCTTCATGCTCTGGCACTGCGGGGGCAGAGAGCAGGCGGGGGCAGGGATGGCACACGTTCCCAGGGTGGGGCGCGCCGCCCACAGGGGTGTGGCGTGCATCCTGGGGGCGTGACGTGCTGTCTGCGGGGGCGTGGTGCCCAGCGCGGGCAGGCGGGCAGCCGTGATGGCACGCCAATGGGATCGTGCTGCCAGGGGTGGTGCGCTCCCCCTGCATTCCTCTTCCTCCACCAGTGCCTTCACCCAACGGGTGTTCTGGAGTTGTTTTTAATGGCTATTTTTTGCACAGCTTGCAGTGGTGGTCATGTTTAGAAGTACCTATAGTGCTCAGCCGAAATTCAGTCCCAGCTCAGCACCTGCCTAGGTATGTGTTTTTCACTCCCTAATGCATGTTCCATGCTGTTAAGGTTTTCAGCTCCATTTGAAATGTCTGTTTAGCACCTTTGAGGCTGTACAAGAGCCTTTGAGGCAAAGTTTAATGTGCAATAGCAGACTCAAATCAATGCATTTCCTCATATTCTAAGTGGTATTTTGATAAATACGTATTTTAGACTTTTAATCATGTTTTTCACCAGCATTCTGCAAACTTTAAAGCTTTAAACCCCTTTGTTATTACTTTTTCTGTGATTTAGAGCTGAGCCGAAAAGACAGGTCATAACCATTCACATTTGTAATATTTATGATGCGTCAGTGCTGTGCTGCTTTCAAGTCACTTACATGCTTATATGCACCAAGCAAGAAAGAAAATGCATTAGAAATACCGTTTAAATTATGAGTTTTCATAGTTTTTGGTCAATTAAATCATTTATCAGAACTATAATCAATATTAATTTCATTTTCAGTCGCAAAAAGTAGGAGAGTGTCCCTGGGCTAAATCTGTTTTCATACAGTGTAAGTTGTTAACTATAATTTGCTTCATTTGTTTCCTATCTCTCTTGAAGCTCCTACCTACTTTGTCTCCGACCTTTAATTAAGTATGGGCATACATTTTTCCTTATGCATCACACCAAACATAGAACAATTGTTTCATTTACTGAACGTCGTAAGCAAAACCAAATATTTTGTCTAGAGTATTGTAGGTGGAAGATTTAGCATAGCTGACTATAGGGCAACACAGAAGCTTTTATGGCATACAGATGAACACAGATGTGCATATATGTGAGCTAGTGGACGCGGGTGTGGAAACATATGACACCATTGCTCAGTGATTTGTTCTGGCTGCCAGGTCCAAGTCAAGGTGTTAGAGCAAAGCCTTAATGTCTGGATACCTGAAGGAGCATCTCACCCCATATACTATTGCCCAGGCCTTGAGGTCACCTGAAGAGATTCTTCTGGTAGTTTCATCGCTCCTTGAGGTTAGATTTGTGGCTTGCCAGGAGGACTTCCTTGCAGTAATCTCCCAGCTACAAAGCACTCTCCTCTGAACTGACTGTCTCTCAAGGTCAGTGGCCATTATATGCCTTTGAGATGTTTATTTTGTGCATCGAGTCATTTGATTACTTTGGCTGAAATACTGAGCAGATGGGAGGGTGGTTGTATTTTAAAATATATTTATTTTATTTTATTGTTGTTGTTGTTTAAAAAAATTCTGATCCACCCCGAAATCATGTGCGATGAGCGGTGGGATAGAAAAGTTACAAATACATTAAATCAAAATAAATGGCCATTGAAATCAAACATTCACTGAACAGTTGTCCATTCTTGCAGTTCTTTGGAGAGCCCCCCACCCCTTTTCTCATTTCTGACCAAGGAATTAGCATGCAGAACAACTAAGGTCTCAAGAATACTACACACAATTCCCAGCACCCTTAACAAACTAGAGTTTGTAGGATTCTTTGGAAGAAGCTGTGTGCTGTGAACTTATTCTTGCTCAGTATTCTTCTTTTACCTATGTAAATGAACATCATTTAGGGAGTTTTCCTTAAGTGTCATGGTATCAGCCTTTTAAAACATTTCCCTATTGGATGGTATGTTTAAAGGACAAGTGAAGAAGAAACAAACTCCATGGATGGTTTCCCTCTATGGTACAAAATGGGTGGGACTTCTTCTGAAGGTTACGGGGAAATGTAAGGCAGATCATCAAGACTGATTAAGCAGAAGAGGACCTGCCATCTCCTCTGGTTGGTCATTTATACAGCTTGGCTGTACACCCACACAGATGGGTTCCTGTACCTCTTTCCCCCCACTCCTGGTGACATCATTCATGATGATCAACTTCACAGATGTGTTAGTGCTTTTTCCTGAATGCAAACGAAACAGGACTGTCTCCAGTTCTGGACTTGCTACGGCTGAAATGCTGTAGATTGAGTGTCAGAGAAAGGTGAGTGGAGAGTTGAAAGATGTAGAGAAAATCAACCCAGAGCAATTTCTTTCTCTCTCCCTGCTTCAGTGCCTTGGACCCATTTGTTCATATTGTGCCCTCTTACCTTTCTGGTAATAAAATACTGATTATAGCAGTACCTTGCAAACGGTAATGTGATTATCCTCATCCCTGAGAGACAGGGAATGGCTGTTATCTTCACTTAACAGATGGGATCTGATGCACAGAGGTGGGGAGAAGCAGTATGTTTGAGTCCGTGCAGGCAAAAGGTCTTTGGCAATTTGCAGAATATGGACTTTTAACATTCAGCCTGGGAGCTCCCATTGAATCCTAGGAGCCATCTCATTTAAAAAGCAAAAAACACCAAGGAGGAAAGCTTATTTCTAGACTTCAAGACGAAGAAGGCAAACCCAGACAGATCTTGCCAAAGTCTAAACCAGAGGTAGTTGAAAGTGGGACTTTCAGTAGTCAAGGAGTAATTATGAATCATTTTATACCATATCGAATATGGAAATCACCATTTTTCTTAGGGTCATGCAAAATGAATTTCTGAGATCTATTTTGGCACATTGGGAGAGAGATAAAATGGGCACAGAGAAATGGGCATAGATAAAGTTCTGGCACTTTTCAGCAGGCAGCAGATTTACCTTAAAAAAACCAAAACAACCTATGAGACACACTATCAGCTTCTCCTTTCCAATCCTTTCCCTTCTCTCATGTTTAAACAGTTATTCTACTCCAGTTTCCTGTGGCCACAGCAATAATCCTGTCTCTTTCATTGTATCCCACAGTGCATCTAAGGATTCTTCCTTCCTTCCCCAGATGCACTGTGGGGCATGATGGTCTGGAACAGATGGAGGAAGACTGCTGACTGAAATATATCAGGAAAATGAAAGGAAATTGGTGCACGTGCTTTGTGCAAATTATACTTTGTGTGAATGATTGCCCTTACAGTGTTGGTGCTCCCTTGTTGCATGGTTTGATTTTTCAAAGCAAAAAATTCAGAACTTCCTTTCTAATGGCAGTTGGGGGGGGGGAATAGAAGAAGGGACCAGCCATTCCCCCCTTCTCCTTTCTGAACCCAACACATAAGAAACTTCTGAGTTAAGAAACAAATGGCAATGGCCTCATGTAGCCACTTGAACAGTAACTGGAAAAGCAAAATAAGAATAAATGGACCAGTAAATAAAGCCAGTTGCTCCATTAATGAGTAATGTAAGTTTTCAGGAATCAGGAGTTCCTGCTGTTTCCCAGCCTTATTACCTCTTCAGTCAGTTCCAGATCTACTACCATGCCATTTTGTATGCAATATGTTTGCATACCACAAGCCACCAAATTAGAGAGAACTGTGAAAAATGGCAGCCCCTCTTACTATTCTGCTTTGTGTCCTATGTAAATATGAATACTCTGTCTGTCTCTTGCTTTTCCCACCCGATCCCGGGTCATATTATTTTACTTACTTGGTATTTCAAGTTTACTCTTGCTTTAAAATAAAAATAAAAATACTTGGCATTGTCTCCAGAGAGCCAATAACAGAAAGGAGGATTTTTGTTTCAAGTGATAAATCAACTTCCCAACACTTGAGTGTTGTTTTTTAGTTATGGTACCTTTTAAATCCATGAGTTTTCCTCCTTCTTTCTGTTAACAAAAAGTGGAGTTTTGCAGTGCTAAACCTAAGTACAAGCCAAGCCAACAACATAGAATCAGCAATGTGCATCTACTAGGTCAGCCTCTGGGAAAATTCTAAAGGATCCCACATTCTTTATTACAGTGTTCAGCACATTTAGTTCTTTTCTTTTTCTGATTGACAGCAAAGGTTTACACATCCTGTAAGTTTACAAGCCCTTTGGAGGGGAAAACAGTATTTTGTACTGTACTGATCAGAAAGGGGGCTTGGTCTACGATTGAGGCTCCCAGGAGATACAACTATAATAAATATAATAGCAATTGGACTGAAGACGCAGTAACCAGCTACAAAAATATACCTGTATTCTGATATTTGGAAACAAAGCAGATGAACATTTGAGAACGACCCAGATACAGATGACAGTCCTGATCCATGTGCGAGTGGTTTGATGCAGGGATACCAAAGAAGGATGTCAAAAATGACAGAATGGCTAATTCTTGTGCTTTATCAGAAGAAAGTACAAAGTTACAATAAAAGCCTACAGAGCTTTGCCGCTGTTACAGACTCAGGATGGACACCCAAACAGCAAGCGTTGATCGTGACTTATCCACACCCAGGAAAATGTTGGAGTTCCAAAGGTGTCTAAAAGCATTCTTTCGTTACTGTCAAGGGAATCACCTAGCAATTAATTACTCAATATCCAAAATCTTGGTCTTTTCGAAGAGTTGGCATCCATCTAAATGGTGTATTGGTGATCAAGAAATCGAACCAAGATAAAAGCTTTACTTAGGGATCACCTTTTATTACAATCTAAAATGGGAGACCCATCGTAACAGGATAATCAACTTAGCTAAATGCTCAGCAACATGAATGAAATGATTCTATTTTCTCGATGGTAATCAGAATGTGCCTGCAGCGGTTAGGGCCTATAGCTCAAAAAAATTCACAACTCCTTTATGGGATTCCCTTATGGATAACTTTAACAACAAAGTTGAGGACACACAGGCATCCTTCTTTCGACAAATTCTAGGAGCTACAAAATGTGTCTCTTATCTGGCTGTGTATGCAGAGTTAGGCCAGCATCTCCTAGAATCTAGGGGCTGGATGTTGACTTTCAAATACTAGTTAAAAAATCATTTTAATACAGACCTGGAAAGTTTACTAACTTCTTTCTTGAGAGATACATATAATTCTACATGGTTTTCTGATATTACCCTCAAACTCAGGCAAATAGGGATTGCAATAGATTCCCTTCTATTGGATGAGTCACAAATCTTCTCCCTCATCAAGCAGAGGCTTCTAGATCATGAAATCCAAAAACTCTACCCCTCCCAGCCTTTTGTGTATTCATCTACTTACTCAGGATTCCAGTCCCACCATGGAGTAATGCCTAATTACTTTTATAATTTAGATACTCTATTGCAGGGATGTCCAACCAGTCAACCACGATCGACAGGTCGATCCCCTGCTGTTAGTGGTGGGAAAAAGAGCATCTGGTCCCACCCCCCTCTCTCTGTCCTTCATTCAACAACTTTGTCCCCCCCCCAAAAAAATGGGTATTTCCCCCCCTGGGAATAGATCTCAGTCTCTTGGGAGTTGGACATCCATGCTCTATTGCATCGCAGAGCTTTTATGCTAGCTCATCTAAATGCATCCCCCTCATCTGTATTGTTTGGAAGGTTTCAAAAAATCCCCTTCCAGAACAGATTCTGTTCCTGTAATAAGTAAACACCAGATACAATACAATAATTTTGGGTTGCCCTCTTCTCGACGCCCATCGCAGAGATCTCCTAGTGACTCCCTTACAGCTCAAAATATTGATTTACAAAGAGTCTGTAATCCAATATTTTCTGAAGGATGATACTCCTGAAACCACCAAGATTGTTTCGGGGTACTTATCTTTCAAGCTAAATCTAAAGTTGCCTGATTTATTCAATGGTGGCTATCTAGTCTTTTATCTATTGTATGTATTTGATTATTGATGTCTTTGGATGACTTTGTATGATTTTATGATTTTACTGTTTTAACTTATGTCAATAAAGGCTAGTAGTGGTGGTGGTGGTAGTAGTACTTATACAAAAAACAGCATACCTCAGTTTGGCCAGAACCTCTCATCGGTCCACTTGGCTGATGAAGGCATAGGTGGCAGGCCTCCAAGTCTAACAGATAGCTCCCCCTCTAGGCCAATAACCAAATGTCCCAAGCCCTCTCGGTCTCCTGGCATGGAAAGCAGCTTTTTTGGAGTATCAGTGGTTAATCCCTTGTTCACTCTATTTATCCAGAGCAATTTGATAACCACGGATTATGGCTTGGCTATCATTGACCCGCACATAATTATCTCTGTCGACAAACTGTCGAAAGAAGATGTTCAGTCTGCCATCTCATCTCCATCTCTAGAATTTGAAATTGTTGTAACCCACCTTGGGAGGACAGGTAATAAATTTAATAACAGCAGCAACAACACCAACTATCTTTCAATATGCGTTTTGTAATAAAATACTATGTAATTGCAAATATTAATTCAGTTTTTTAAAAATAAATAAATAAATCTCAGATTAATTGTAGAAATGGAACAGAACTGATTTATGAGCAAGCACCTGCCAAACTGACATGGGACAGAAATAGACTTGATATTTTCATCTCTAAGAAATGTTCATTCATGTGGGGTGACAAAGGGATACAGCTGAGCTTTTGCTATCATTGATCCAGAATTATCAATAATTCAGCTTTGAGCATAGAAGAATAAACTGATAGAGGGACAGGTACTCAAAGAAATAATATATGGTAGAACTAGTCTGTTTCCACATAACACTTTCTATCGCTGAGTTGTTTAATTCTAGTAATTAAACTACTGGTGCATCTAGTATTTTTATATTGATATATTTAGTAAAGGAAACTGGTTTTTAGGAGTTCTCAGGATGTTGCTTCAATTTATTTTTGGTGGGGGGGGGAGAATGTATTTAAAAAAAAAAAATCTGGATGCTATTGAATTTATGTGTTGGGGCTGAAAGTATAAAATTGTATGGTGTCTAGCAAGCTAAATTATAGCATTCAGCAGTTTCATCCAAGTTAGCATGCTGAGGTTGACTTAAAGAGGTTAAATCAAATACGAATTTGTTGAGCAAGAGATGGAACTTATTTTTGAAAGCCGAAACACAAACAAATATTTGTAAATGATTTCATATGTTGCAGTCAAAATAAGATTGTAACTTTGTTATAGTCATACGATTTACCTTTTTGCTGGAGGCAACTGCATATAATGTTTTAATTTTCAACACTCTTCTTATAATATTAGGTTATTTTAGCTACATATTGTTAGGCATCATTACAGTAGAGTATGGGGACTAGGTGCTCGCGTCAAATACTTCCCCGAGAAGGTATGACGGGCAGGAGTCAGATATAGTTGGTTCAGTTCCAGTGCCTAAGCCAACACCGCTCACATCTCAGGCTTGCATAGGCAACAAAGGAGCAGTAGTAAGGCAGGTCATAAGAAGAAGGCAGCCATGGGAAAGGAATACTTGGAACGTTTTCTCCTCTAGTTTGTGGTCATCCCACATACACCCACAAAGACTTTTATCCAGTGGTGGGTTTGTACTAGTTGAAAATACTTCTCACACACTAATATCCCACCCCACCCCACCCCCCATTTTCCTTACCTACCACCCTCTTCTGTATCATACCTAATACAGCTTCAGAGGATCCTTCCATTCTGGGGAGCAACTTTTAAGGGGGTAGCTGGGGTGTCCACACAAAAAGCAGGTGTCCCATCTGGACGTAGCAGAAGTCACCACTGGATATAACCCCTAGGTTTTACCACATCTCCTCTTGCTAAGCCTAAACGAGAAATGTTCTCCAGGTTCATTCTTATTTACAGAAAACAAAGAAAATACGGAAAACAAGAAAACACCTAAGAGCTACTATGGATCGGTGATGTTACTCAAACTCTATAGGTTAATTTATGACTTTGCTATGAAGTGACAAACATCTGTAAGGCTGATTTTACTACCACTGAGGGAAACCACCGCTTAAATTATTAATGTAGGTTGTACAGGATCGATACCTGCTGTTTGGGTTATTACAGCATTTTTGTCTTTGCTGTTTCAGTGATTTTGCTTACTGGTTGAGACTGATTTATGGGGGGAAACAGTGTTAACTAGGACTAATAAAATAAAAGCAACTTCATTATGCTGAATAAGCTTATCAACACAATCAGACTGAATGCAACTAAATGACTGACTGATTGAAAGCAACTAAGTTCACTAATCTGCTAGATTTTCTGCTGATGTGCCTGTTGTTTTATATCATCATGTCCTTATAAACCCTCAAGAAGTCCATTTATTTTCCTGCGTATTGTTTCTTGCTGAAAATCTTTGATCCCTCGCAGATCCCAAATTTACTAGACAAATTCTGGAATTGCCACGGTCCACTTCAGTAAGCAAGAAATGTAACATATGCCATTAACTCCAGGCACTCATGGTTTCTCTAGCTGTGACAATGTGACTGTTTAAATGGGGCATTACCTACTACATATGGTTGTTTTATGTCCACTTATCGCATCAGGATGCCAAGTCCTCTCAGTAAGAGGAGTAGATGTTTAAAAGCTCCTTTGCTAAACAGAAGGTCATGAATCTCCATAGGAACACAGCCAAATTCACCACTGGGGTAATTATTACCATTAGGCATCCACTGGCTAAGGACTTGCTCATTCATGTCTGCAAGCAAAATTTATGTCCGGAACTCTGTAATGCCAAAAGGACAGCGTTCAGCCCTAAGATTTGCCCGTGTCCTTTCTTCTAAACCTGCTGTCCAATTATTTGTAATTTACTGATATGACTTGATTCCTCATTACCTGTGGCTGCTTCCTGCTACTGAATACTTAGGATTTGTGATGTTAATATACATTAAAAATAGTTTCCCTGCTTCCAATGGCCTCACACTTATTCATGCTTAATTAATTTGTGTTTCAGCAAACACACAAAATGTGGGTGGGTGTATCGGCATATCAGTAAAATACAGAAAAGTGTGGGAGAGAAGTATTGAATAAAGTTGATAGATGGATGGATGTTCCAAAAATAGATATATATTTTCCCCTTTCTTAGATATACACTATTGAAAGTTGACAACAAACTTAGTTGGTCTCTAAGGTGCTACTGGAAGGAATTATTATTATTATTATTATTATTATTTTAGTTAGAAGACAAAGGCAAATTTTGAATTAGAACTTTCAAGTTAGCTGTGATTTGACCTGGGGGGGGGGGAGGTTTCAGACTATGAAAGGCAGCAAGCTGGAGAGAGGGTCAGATCCTGATGGCTGATGTCTATTTGGATCCATGGCTGAAGCTATGGGAGAAGCAAGACCCTCATTGGGTGTTAATGCTGTGAACCCCTCCGTAGCAGGCTCAAGTTCTATACATTTGTAAATAAACCATGAATGCTGTGCCTCATTCCCAAAAGTAAACACGGACCCTGTGTAAGTGCCTGGAATCTCTCGCCACTTGGAGGCTGGGGTGGCGTGCAACAGTACCTTTAATTAGGATGCCTGGCAAAACCATAATCTCAGGGCACTTGAGGGATGCAGAGACTCTGAATAGCGAGTTCTCCATTCTGCGGAGGCAGAGTAGCTGACAAACACAATCAACTGTGGTGATGTAGACATGGCCCAGGGGCCTCTCTCTTCATGCATCTTTCTTCTGGCTGCTACACTATGCTGACTCCATCAGCATCCAGGTTTTTTTCTCTCCCTATAGCTGGGATTTCCTATTTCCCAACACTATACATTCATGCAAAATGTATTAGTGCTAGTGCAGGCACTTCTGAACTTTCTATCATCCAGGAGTTTGAACACTGAGTAACAAGCTGAAAACTCACAAAACCTTTGAGCTGGGTAGATACAAAAGGTAGCTGTGATCCACAGGTGAAATTTTATTCAGCAGTATTGATTGATCTTCCTGGCAGACACACACAATCTGGTAGCTTTTTTGGCACGTTTGTTAAAGAAACTTTGAAGTCAGAGCAAGAGGCCTTAAGAGCCAATAAATCTTAATTTTGATGAAAAAGGCAAAGTGCATGTGCTCAAGAGCTTCCTGAAAAACAATAGAGAGAAAAAAACCCTGTAAGGTTGGTGTTGCTGAAGGCCTCCATGCCCAGGATATATTAACCAGATCACAAAAGGAACCGGAATGCTATACTGCAGTTTCAGATGGGCAGATGATGTCATCCAGACCTTGCTGATGTAATAGGTTCGAAGGGATATTCAAAATGAGATCTACAAAGAATGAAAAAATGCAAAGACCTATAACTGACTAAGGGTTTAAATAAGCTGAAGATCACAGTGCTACCCAAGAAATATATTAGGCAACGGTCAATTATTCAGGCATTCTGTGTGAATTGCTAAGGAATGTCCTCTGTCAAATGTTTGGAAGTGAAGCCCCCAGAGTCTAAGAAAGAAGGGAGAGCATATTGCTTGGGTAGTCTAGACAAAAGGTGTAAATATCTCCTTGGGGCACCTGTGGGCATCAGACCTCCTTGGGTCATCATGACACTGATCACATCGCAGTGCAATTCAGTGAGCACACAGTGAATGAAAATGTCAGCCCACACAAACTATGTTTGTTCGAAACATGTTTATACCACTCTTTAGCGCCTTCCCTGCAAAAAGGCTTCCAAAGCAGTTCACAAATGCTGGTGATAAGAAAGTCCCTATCTTTAGGCTCGTAATTTGGAAGATTGCTACATGAAAGGAAAATAGGCTGAGAGGGAGAAAGGGGGAGTGAATTTGGCCACAAAGCTACAGCTCAAATGGGAAGATTTCAAGGGGGGAGGAGCCAGATGAAGCTGATGGAGAGATTCCTCTCCTGTAGTTTGATGAAGGCTACTGTCGATGACTGCTGAGGGGAGAACTAGGTGAAGTAGGTAGTTCGGCAGAGCTGATGGAGTCCTATCTCTCTCCCTCTCCTATAGCTCTATGGAATTGCTGCTGTTCACTCTTAAACACTAAGGGCCCTATCCAGTACACTTGTTCTGTTAGTGCAAGGATACGTGCTTGTGCATTGGAACTTTCTTCTCCCCCCATGCCCTGCCCAAAATTTGATCTGCAGAGTTGAGGGGAAGCCCATTACTAATATAGAAGACACACAGAGGGAGGAGATTGTGGAAGGCGAGTTCTACTGCATAAGTGTAAATATTTGTGCTAATGGAACAAGTCACCTAAAACTCTGTTGGAGCAGCCAAAGCCAGCTTAGTGCCTTTCCAGATGTTATGCACTACAATCCCTAACAGTCCCAGCCAGCATGACCAATGGTCAGGGATGGTATTCCACCAACATGTGGAGACCCACAGCTTCCTCATCCCTTACTTAGAAGCTTAGGAATTACTGAAACATGGACTAATACTAGGGCTAAGCTGAAATGGTGTGTGTCTCTCTATGTGGATGCCTATGAATACATGCACGCAACATCTTTTGCAAAATCCATTTTTCGCCACGTAGCAAAACTGTTTAGGCATTTGTTGGTTTTATCTGATACATTTTTATCTGATGTCTCTACTTTATCTGCTGCAATTATCTCTGTTTTTATTATATTGTATTTTGAAATTTTTATTATATTTTATGGTTGCTTTTAATTGTTGGTTGCCCTGAGTGATAAGTAGGCTCCAGAAGAGTGGGATAAAAATGTTCATATGCATAAAAATAAAATATTTAGGAGGGGATGCAGAAATGTTGAAAATGTGCACTGCTTTAAAGTGCCAACAGAGAGCTCTTTCTTTCTTTTCTTTTCTTTTTTGCTGCTAAAATGAAATGCTCTGAACTAGATGAGAAGTGCATCATATCAATGATTAGACATTCACATAGTTTCTTGTTTCAGAAGTTTCAATACAACTAAAGTAATGCAGTGGAGGAAACACTTTTCTGACACCAGTGAACCATGCACCCATTGTACCCATTAATTTTGCTGCATGCACAGGGCAAAACTTCAGGTGACTTGGCTCAGCCCTCAGTTGCACTAAAATGTGAGCTGAGGTTTTCCAAATTCATACAAGAAATTGCAGGTCATATAAGGCTGCCCTTCATTTCTTAACTGCACATTTTCACATAGTTTCAGAGTCAGGTAGGATTAGAGTCATCGCTCCAGAAGAGACATGCAGATCCCTTTAACTATTCTCTGACCCAAAGTGTACTTCAATTAATCACTAATCTAATTAATTGACATGCTGTTCTGAAATATGTTATCATAAAACCCACCAGGCTATATTAAGAATAGTATTTCAAAGAACTGTGAAATAAACGTCTTGCAGTATCTCCTCTTTGTAACATTAAAAGGGGTTGGTGTTTGGGGGGTGGTTGTGTTTTTTTAACAACATAGTTAGTTGGACCATAAATGCAAAGCTAATTTGACATTTACTGTCCTCTTCAGCCTTCCTGTGAATCGTTACCTCTGCACTCTGTAATAGCAATTTAATTTCAGTGGGTCTCCTTGATGATGCCATTAAACAGTTCAATTAATTAAAAATGTTCCTGTTTTCAGACTTTGCGGTGACTACCCTACATTCTTCTTTGCGTAATTGTTTGGTTAGCCTTTCCCCCACAGGAATCTCTGTTGTTCATGCCACCTTAGTCAGATAGTGCAATCCTATACTTTACATTACCCGCTGAGTTCCATAAGGCTTAGGTAAGTGGGTATAGAATTGCAGCCCTAGAGAGCAATCCTAACCATGTCTACTCAGAAACAAGTTCTGTTAAATTCATTGGGGCTTACTCCCATGTAAGTGGGGTTAGGATTGCAGCCTTAATGTTCCTTTTATGTAGAGAGATTTTTTTCTTATGACTCACATTTTGCATAAATAATGCAATTCCAAAATGATCTCTCGATTGAATCTATCCTCAAGTTGTTGCTTGGTTGTACAAATATTTTTATCCAGGCTTTTGAACCAAAGAGGCTCTGCTATGCAGCTAACAATAAAACCAAACGCACAGAAAAGGCCTTATCCTGGGCAACCTCCCATTATACTTCAAAGGACAAAAGGACCTGGAGCAGCAACTCCAAGGTTATCTTAAAATACAGGCTGATTCATATGAGATGCCAAATGGGGATACCTCGTTGTGATTGGTAGTCTCATAGAGAAATCAGATATTGGTGCGTGAGAGTTGTCTTGGAGATGCAGAATGGGGGAAATGTAGGGGACCAAAATGGATTATAATGAAAATCCACTTGGGAGAACCTGGACATTCAGAAGAGTCAGAGTTATTGCTAGCTGGAATAGTCACTGTCTTGGTTTGGGTTGTTAACATGTCCAGCAGCTCTACATTTGTCTAGGAGTATTCTTCCCTACACACCTGGTATTTAATTTTAATTTGAAAAAGTCATTGGTGTGATTGCAAACACACCAATGTTTGTTGGTGCAATGTTAGTCTTGCATGCACGTAGACTCTTCTGTCCAGTCTTGAGCATGTCATGTTAACTCTCTGTGTTGCAGTTTTCCCATTGGCAAAATGAAATAAGAATGATTTTCTTTGTAGCATTGTCTGGAGTATTAGCTTCCTCATATCATCATAATGCTCTTACATTTGAAAGCATTCTGGAAGTAAAGATTTTACTTGTTATTCTCCTAGCAGCTTGTTGCCTTCTGATTTCACAGAATACAATTTCATTTCTAGTGAAGTTCACTTAGTAAAATTAATTGTAATTAGTGTATATACAAGAAGAAGAGGAGTGTGAAGGAGGTGAAACTGAAAAGCAATCAGGCATTAAGGAAGCATTATACAAAAAAATCTAATTTATTTGTACATCAGAGATGTGAAACTCCACCTACAGCATAATTGCAAAAATGCATCAGCATGAATTGCGCTGTTGGTATCCATCTCCAACATGAAATGAAAGGAACATATTTTCCATCTTCTACAGCTTTACTTCTGGAGGCGTATGGACTAGCTTGTACACCAAACTCTTATGTGCAAAAAGTGTAAATCACAAGATTAGTTTCACAGAGGGTTATCTTGGTAGACATTCTCTGGTATAGAATGGCAAAAAAGGAAATATTCCACAAAATACGATAGTAAATGTTACTGTCTTTAGTTAACTTGGCTATTGTGTCCTGTGGAGGCAACTACCGTATTTTTCGCCCCATAGGACGCACCGCCCTATAGGATGCACCTAGTTTTTTTTGGGGGGGGGGAATTAAAGATAAAAAATTATTTCCCCCCCAGGCACGGGGCTGGCGCGGGGGAAGCCCGAGCTTCCCCCGACCCCAGCCCCCAGAAGAGCCTGCTATCCGCAAGCCTAGGGAGCTGCGCCGGTCTACCCAGGCTTGCGGACAGCTGTGCGAAGCCCGGGCGCGCTGAGGCTTCCTAATGCAGGCAGCTCTGCGCGACTCTCCGGAGGCCGGCGCGCCTTGGCGCCGGGCTCTGGAGGGTTGTGCAGAGCTGTGCGGACCATGGGAGGGCAGGCAGCTCTGCGCGACCCTCCGGAGGCCGGCGCGGCTTGGCGCCGGGCTCCGGAGCGATGCACAGAACTGCACGGAGGCCTGGAGGGCAGGCAGCTCTCCGCGACCCTCCGGAGGCCGGCGCGGCTTGGCGCCGGGCTCCGGAGGGATGCGCAGAGCTGCACGGAGCCCGGGAGGGCAGGCAGCTCTGCGTGACCCTCCGGAGGCCGGCGCGGCTTGACGCCGGGCTCCGGAGGGATGCGGAGAGCTGCACAGAGCCCGGAAGGGCAGGCAGATCTGCGCAACCCTCCGGAGGCCGGCGCGGCGGGTTGCGCAGAGCTCCCTGAAGCCTGGAGAGCGAGAGCCTCTCGCTCTCCAGGCTTCAGCGAAAGCCTGTATTCGCTCCATAGGACGCACCCACATTTCGCCTTCATTTTTGGAGGGGAAAATGTGCGTCCTGTAGGGCGAAAAATACAGTAACTAATCTGTGCACTGGTGTGTCTCAAGAACAAAGTCTATGTTATGTAACACTTCTGTAAAACAAGAATGGTTAGCCACTGGAAACAACATGGTTTAACTTTTGCCTAGTGAAATATCTCATCATATATGAATGGTTGGAGATAGAATGCTAGGAAAGCATTTGGTACTCTCTCTCTCTCGTGTGTGTATATAGGTAAAGGTAAAGGACCCCTGGACGGTTAAGTCCAGTCAAAGACGACTATGGGGTTGCGGCACTCATCTCGCTTTCAGGCCGAGGGAGCCAGTGTTTGTCCACAGACAATTTTCCAGGTCATGTGGCCAGCATGACTAAACTACTACTGGCGCACGGAGGACTGTGATGAGTGCCAGAGTACACGGAAACACCATTTACCTTCCCAATACAGTGGTACCTATTTATCTACTTGCAGTGGCATGCTTTCAAACTGCTAGGTTGGCAGGAGCTGGGACAGAGCAATGGGAGCTCACCCATCGTGGAGATTCAAACCGCCAACCTTCTGATCAGCAAGCCCAAGAGGCTCAGTGGTTTAGACCACAGCACCACCCACGTCCCATATATATATATATATATGTCTGGGGACAAACACCGGCTCCCTTGGCCTGAAAGTGAGATGAGCGCCGCAACTCCATAGTCGCCTTTGACTGGACTTAACCATCCAGGGGTTTACCTTACACACACACTAACAATCTTGAAATGAGCCATTGCAAAAGAACCATGCAGCTCACTTAAGCAAAGACATGAGTTGTCTGGAACAGTCAGCCAATAGGCATCTTTCAGCAATGTGTTTGTTCTCTGCTTATGGCACAATGTGGTTAGGAATTGCTTAGGCTTATGTGCACGGGGCTTGTGGATGGGCAGACCTGTGTCACAGCTTTGCCTTTTTCAGTGACAAAGTCAGATTTTAAATCAGACTTTGGGAGCCAAGGAATTCTGTGGATGAAGAGTATTCTGCAGATGGTGATATCTGCCATATAAGTATGTACAGTGGTACCTTGGGTTAAGTACTTAATTCGTTCCGGGGGTCCATTCTTAACCTGAAGCACCACTTTAGCTAATGGGGCCTCCTGCTGCCGCCGCACCACGAGAGCACGATTCCTGTTCTCATCCTCAAGCAAAGTTCTTAACCCGAGGTAATATTTCTGGGTTAGCGGAGTCTGTAACATGAAGCGCATGTAACCCGAAGTATATGTAACCCAAGGTACCACTGTATAAGTAAGGATTTAAAAAGGATTGAAGGCCAGCCCTAATACTGATTTTCTGTTTCCTCTCCAGAATTCCTGGAATTATCACTTTGGCTCCTAGTGCCTGTTTTGTTTTTTAAATGTGTTAATAACTTAGGTGGAAAGTAAAACATTTAGCTAAATGTGAAGCCTCTGTTTGTCTTGTCAGTCACTAATTTTCTCTTTCTCTTACGCATAGACATATACCACGTGAGGCATCCATGAGCAAAATAACTATAGGTTATCAATTTCTGCTGGCCAAGGGTGCCAATAAATGATAAAATTGAAGTTGGCAGTAAATAAGGGCATGACTCATTCTTCTTTGGTAGATTCCCTTATTGGCCATTGTAGGATACAGGACATTTGGATTGATGGTCTTTCACTGTAGCTCAGTAAAGCTGATCTTATATTGACAGATGACCCATCATTCCGTGTGCATCCCGTCATCCCTTCAAGGCCATTCAGGTACTCTTTGATCCCATTCAGGATCTTGTCCAACTGTCATTAATCTTTGTTACAAGACTTCACTATACTTTAATGAGCATTGCATCAGGCCTTCTGAACTTGATTCCATCAAATCTGCTCATAGAATAAAGCCTTTACAGGGTCAGGGCAGAGATGGCGGTAATTGGATCAGCGGTTAATATAGAAATTAAAGTTTTGAAGGGAAACGATTGAAGTCAATCGACAAAATTACATTGGCTTTAGAGCAGCACTAACTAAAGCTCTAAAGAAGTTGCAGAATCTCATAATACAAGATTCCCACAGTAGAATTAAATAGATAGGCAACTGGAAGCCGTAGAATGGCTTATTATTTTCATCAGAGTTTAAACTGAAATCATTTCCTACTGTATTTTTTGTTGAGAAGGGTCTGTTCTTAAAACAATTTAAGAGGGATATTGACAAGCTGGAATGTGTGCAGAGGAGGGCAACCAAGAAGGTCAAGGGACTGTAAAGCCTTAGGAAGAACACTTGTTTGAATCAGGGATGTTTAACCTGGAAAAGAGGAGACTTAGATAAGATATAATATCTAAAGCAGGGGTCAGCAAACTTTTTCAGCAGGGGGGCGGTCCATTGTCCCTCAGACCTTGTGGGGGGCCAGACTATATTGAGGGGGGGTGAATAAATTCCTATGCCCCACAAATAACCCAGAGATGCATTTTGATGCATTTTAAATAAAAGGACACATTCTACTCATGTAAAAACACGCTGATTCCCGGACTGTCCGTGGGCCGGATTTAGTAGGCGATTGAGCCAGATCCAGCCCCCAGGCCTTAGTTTGCCTACCAAGATCTGAAGGACTGTCATGTAGAAGAGGGAACAAGCTTGTTTTCTCCTGTCCTGGAGGGTACGACTCAAACCAATCAATTCAATTTACAAGAAAGGAGATTCCAACTAATCATTTGGAAAAACTTACTGGTAGGAAGAGGTGTTTGACAGTGGGACAGACTCCCTTGAAAGGTGGTGGACTCTCCTTTGGAGGTTTTTAAGCAGAGGTTGGAAGGCCGTCTGTCATGGAAGTTTTAGTTGAGATTCCTACAATGCAGTGGGTTGCACTAGAAAGATGACCATTGGGGTCCCTTCCAAGTCTACTATTCTGTGATTCTACAATAAGAGACTATATAGATCACGGCAGGAGTGCCAACTTAGCCCCATGACCATGAATGCCCGGGGCCATGGGTGCCATGCAGTGTGCATGGCCCTGGCACCAAAATTTGTAGCTGCCTGGCCCCTTCATGGGGAATTTTGTCAGTGCTTGGGCACCCAGGGCCCTAGGGAGTTGGCACCTATGGCACCTTGATTTTTCTGTCTTATAAATTGTTCCATGCACTGTTGGTGCATTTTTGGATGTTAGGAGAAACCAGCTAGAAAATAAAGTCTACAGGCTACTATATGCTTGTATATTTATACCCTGCCCTTCCACTACTATAGCACCCAGCTTACAACATAGAAAAAAGAAAAAGAAGCATAAATATTTGTAAACTGCAAAGGAAAAATATTGATGAAGGGGAGAGAGCAGACACATTAAAATTACTTAAAACAGATCAATACATTTAATTATTCCATTGCAGGCCAAATGCCTGCTGGGGAAAAAAATGTATTAAAGTGATGACAGAAGAACAAGAGGGAGGAGACCAAATGAACCTCTCAGGATAGGACGTTCCATAACCTAAGTGCAACCAACCAAGCAAACTTGGAGAATGATTCATTGCATCCCAATCAATCACACCCACATTCCAACCAACCAGACCTGGATAATAACCTCTCCAACATACATTAAGGAGCCAGAAGGATGATAGGAGTGTAGGCAGTTGTCGGGGATTCTGGACTCAAACCATTTAGCTAGCTCTTTGAATTAAGCCTGGAGTAAAGAGGTTGTGTTACAGCCTCTACTACATAGTCTCCCCTAGTGTGGCATGTAAAGGGATAGTCAATCACGCAAAATGAGTTGTGAACCAGAAATCCCCTGGTTCAAATATCACCTTTGCCATGAATTCACTTTTCGCAAGTTTTTACATATTCAGACTCAGTCCCCATTTGCGATTATGGAGGCATTAAAATGGACCTACCTCAATGCACATCAAGTGTTTTGGACTCTTAAAAGTGCCAAATGTAAGAACAGAAGTGCTTTCTGATATATCTATTTATTTTGTTTCTTTATTTTGTAAAATGTATACACTGCTTGATTGTAAACCCCCCCCCCATTAAACCTCAAAGTGGTTTACAGAAGATAAAACAGTAAAATCAAGGGGGGGGGGGACACAACCATACTTTATAACATACAAAAGGTAAAGTGTTAAAACAGATTTATATACAGTGGATATCCCATTATGTTAACACTTAAAATATCTTTGTCAATTAAACTATCTATGTCAATGGATAAGTCAAGGTAATAGCTATTTAATCCTTACCAAACATAATCAGAACAAAATACAGATTGCTTGTCAGGAAGGAGTTAGGCTGAGAGGCAGAAATTCCCCTACCAGATGGGCTTGTAGCCAGGTGAGATCACAGGCGGGGCAGACCAAATCTAATTTCATACATTGGGTGAACAGAACCTGCCAATAAAAAAAAACTGATTAAGCAGTTTTATCAGTATGATAAGAAACAGGTAAGAATGAATTGCATTTGCAGTTGGAAAAGGTAGGAGAGGCAGTTTCTATTAAGAGGCTTATAATGGACTGTGCAGAATTGGGTATTCTGATTTCTTTCAGGCCGGTGGGAGGTTCTATGGTACTAAATAATCCTGATTCTAATCTTGCGGAAGTCACCCACTGTTTCATGGGCCCCTTGCAAGCTTGAAGCCCTTGAAGGGCCTTATGCACAAAAGCAAGCATATTGTGAAAAACTGAGGCTTGAAAACACTGCTTACTGAGTAATCTTATGAATATCTATTCTGAAGTGAGTCCCACTGGGACTTATTCCCAGATTAGTTAGCATAGGATTGCAGCCTCGATGACATAAGAATTGAGGCACTCTGTCTATTGTTAGAGTGTGCACTGGAAGACATCAGATAAAAGCTAGACTTCTCTTGGCTACCATCATTTCCTCACTAGGGTGCCCTAGCTCATGCCTTGAGAACCACTGAAACAAACTAATTTAAAGTTTAATTAGCTTCTGTCAAAAATAGATCCTGTCAAAAAAAAAGCAGATAACCAGCCTCAATAACACAACCCAACTGCTATCATTCCTTCCTAGTAATTTGAAGATCAATAAAGAGCAATAAACTTAACAAGGATAATTAAAAATGATCATAGTGAAATGCCACATACATACTATCTGATCTAATGAGGAAAGGACCTGACAGCCTTCCTATGGCTCATTTCACACTCCCCTCCCCTCTTTTCCCTCAACAGTGATGGCCAGCCGAGGCAAGTACTATCCCCCCCCCCCATTTCCATTTCCTTGTTGCTGCAACTAGGAATGGATGTCATTTGTTCACACCTCATACAGCATCTGTTGATAGTTCCTTCTGCTCGACTTGATTGAGCAGCATTGTTATGGAGGAGCCGTTTCACCAGCTGTAAATACAGAACAATATCTGTGGAGGGAGAGGGATTATCTCTGGATTTTCCGTCACAGATCCATTCCTTAGTTTGAGAGCAAGGAAGTCTGTCAGAATCCTGGCAACATTCCTCTCCCCCACCCCACCCCACCCATTTTTTATCTCTCATTAACACGTTGCCTTTTCTATGAAACCGGCTTTCATCGTTTCTTCATTTCTTTGGAACTGCAGGGAATTAAGGGGGAGTGGGAGGGCTGATCTGAAGTACTTTGACACAACTATTGTCGCCACACATTTATAAGCAAGAGAGCATTAGGGATAGATGTGAGGTCCCCATTCATACACTTCAATGCATTTGTGACAAGGACACTCTCTTGAGTCATGGGTAGAATGATAAGGAGGTCGCTTAGTTGTCGTTTCTCTTTTCTTTTTCCTCAACCTGGATATTATTATTTTTGTTTGTTGTGGCATTCTTGTTCAGCTTGACAAGTGGACATTACGCAATTTTATATTCAAAATTAATTAAGAGGCTCAAGCGACTGTTGCTGGTCCCCACCCCAGCCCAATTCAGGTGATTTTTTAAGGCCTGGTGTAAAGATTACACAAACGGTAAAAAAAATAACAGTGACCAACTTCAGGGGGCTCTGTCCCATACATAAAACAATTGAAAAGAAATATTACAAACTGAACATTTTGTGATGTCCCGCTTAGACTAGCTACTGATTGTGTAGCTACAATGCGGGCCATAATTTTAAAGCTAAAATGGGGAGGGGTGTGTGGAATGGCTTGTAGATTTCATTAAATCTGAGTACTAGGGTAAAAACTTCAGTCACGTGCGACTTTGTGCAGACATTAAATTTAAAATGGGTCACTGAAGCCTATGCATGACCAGCATTAGTGGTACACCCCGACGTGTACCCATGACTTGGTTTAAATATGTTATCAGCTGTGTGGATAATGTACATCTAACTTGTCAGAGATTTTTATCTACCTGGTATAACATTTATAGCAGGCCTTTTGTCTCCCGAGAGATGGACAGTCTTTTTCAAGGTATTCATCACTCTTAATGAGTTAAAGTATCTTGTTGGAAACTGGGGCAGCAGCTTAGCTAGCTGCTCGGGCACCTGGGGTAGCACACCTGTCCTGTGCCGAAGGGCGGGGCGAGCCACCCATGGGGCGGAGCCTGCAGGTCCCAGGAAAGATGCTTGGGTTGGGCGCACTGCAGGCTGATAAGTGCCGCTCCCTGCGGTGTGGCGCCCAGTGCCCCCCTAGCTATACCTCTGGTCTGGGGTTTAAATCATAGATGAGCATTAACCCGCTGTGTAGTTGTGAGTAAGCAGCTTTCTCAATGTGTAAAATTGGGATTAAATAGTAGGATCATACATGAGTGTCATATAGTGAACACGATAATGGCTGTGATGTTCTTCGTGCAGCAATGGTGTGAAATGATTATCATTCCCTTAGTCTTTGTTCTACGTCTGTAAACAAGTCCAAATGTTACCTCCCACACACAGAAGTCTATTTTAGGAAGTCTATTTTACAAAAAGAACTTGAGAGCAAGGTAATGCAGGGGACTCCGTTTCAAGAGAAACTGAATTCAGAACAAACTCATTTATTAATTCCCTGGATAAAACCCCTTCATATGATCTTATTTTGGAGAAATTCCTTTTTGGACTTATTTCCCATGCATCGTGAGTGCTTTGATTTGTAAGACCAAGGTAGAATACAGAACGCGTGGTCGTTATCTGAATGCTCCGCTGTAGGTCCAGGTGCTGCAAATGCTTCCAAAAGATCATTAATCTAACTAATTAAACTAATTGACATCTGAGCCCTTCATGGAACATTGGAATAGGCTCTTTACCATCTCTACACAAAGTAAAAAAACAACACAACCACCCACAAAAATCTGTGTTGATTTCCCCAGTATTTTTATATCAGCTAGATGTGGAAATAAGGATTCCATGTTTCAAGCTCAGGTTGCTGCTATGGCCAGGAGTGCCTTTGCACAGCTTCAGCTCATGTGCTCCTTTGAGATGAAAGACAAGATATAAATGGAAATAATAATAATAATATGTGCGCTTTCCTGGGAAAAGCACATTCACACATGCCTTAGACACATCCAGGCTGGATCACTGGAACATACTTCATGTCACAAAAGTAGCCAATATAGTCCCCTCCAGATCTTGTGGATTACAGCCCCTAAAGGTCAGGACTTTTAGCAATTCTTTCTTTTTGATATGTGGGTTATTTACACATACAGTATATACAACCTGAGCCTAGGATGGAGCAGCTCACAGCATTAATACCCCCCAAAGGTCCTGCTCCTCCGTTAAATGACAGCTTTGGATCAAATCAATCATGTCTCTTTCTCAGCCTGCTTTTCAGCTCAGCTCACAAAAGGCCACCTTGACTATTGTCCTTCTAACTTCCAGGCAGGTGAGGTGGGGGTGGGGGAGTCCTACCCATTTGCCCTCTGGCACAGAGCAACATCTTTGCTTGTACTATTGAAGGTAAAAAAGGTAAAGGTAAATGTCAGGGAACTGACATCGGAGCTAGAGGCGGAGAGAAGGCTCTCAAATGATGCTGGAGAAGGGCCCAGCGGGGAGAGAGGCAGCTCAGCAGATGGGGAAGCAAATCAGCGCAACACCAGGGATAAAGGGGGGCAGATGGGGGAATCGGCGAGAGGGCTCCAGGACTCTTCACCGGACACCAGCCGCGAGAGCACGGGTCCTCCGCTATCCACGCCCTCCCTGCGCAGAAGACTTCCGCGCAGGGAGAGTAGGAGGAGACTTGGCGTCAAACAACTTTTATGTTGGAAAAGGTTTAAGAAACGCCCACTGACGGATTCTGCTAGCGACTGAGGCAGCCACGAAGTGAAGGGCTGTCCAGACAGAAAGGTTTAACCAGGCAACATAGCCAGGAGAGGCGGCAACTTACGCACGAGCAACCCATACTCATTACAGTAAAGGACCCCTGGATGGTTAAGTCCAGACAAAGGGAACTATGGGGTTGCTGCGCTCCTCTCGATTTCAGGCCAAGGGAGCCGGCGTTTGTTCACAGACAGCTTTCTGGGTCATGTGGCCAGCATGACTAGACTGCTTCTGGCGCACGGAGGACCATGCCAGAAACCAGAGCAAGCACACCAGGGCAAGTAGATAGATAGGTACCGCTGCGGCGGGAAGATAAATGGTGTTTCTGTGCGCTCTGGTTTCCCCAGTGTTTCAGAAGCCAGATCCTGCATCACCATAACTGGGCTGTTTTTATAAGTTACGAATATATTAGGTTCCTCAGTTTGTTCTACACTTCCTCCTTCTTTTTGCAACAAGCAAAGCAGACAATTATATCAAAGGGTTGCTCCCTCTCTGTTTGGGTCCAAGTACAGTCATACCTCGGGTTACAGCTGCTTCAGGTTGTGTTTTTTCAGGTTACGGACCGCCCAAACCCCCAAGTACAGGAACGGGTTACTTCCAGGTTTCGCGGTTGCGCATGCGCAGAAGCGCTGAATCGCAACCCGCGCGTGCACAGACACGGGTTTCAAACACTGCAGGTTGCAAACGTGCATCCCGCACAGATCACATTCGCAACCCGAGCATCCACTGTACTCTGTAGGCCCATTGAAAATCAGGTCTGCAAGCAGTGATTCAAGCCATGAGGCAATGAATTGTACAGCATCAATTTCTTCTGCTCTTTCTTCAAAAGAATAAGAAATGTAAATTAATTATTCTTTGTCGATTTTCTTCATCTTCCAGCTTGTTGTGTATATCTGTATATTTCCCTTTTTTGTAATTCTTTGATCTTTTTGTCATGGATTTGGCTTAATTCTTTTGTTGCTGTAGTTATTTCTATTAAAGAGTCAAGCATCGTGCTAAGTTCTGTCAGTTTTGTTCCCACTAGAAGCATTAGCTCTTTCCAAGTATTTTTAATAAGCTCCTTTATGGTTTCTTGTTGTGCTGCAAACTCTTAAGATATTGTTAGGATTTTCTTTCTCCGGCAAGGAAGAGGCCTCTTTTGAGACTGGTGCCATCTTTGGCTGTTGCCTGCATTAATGTCCTTATATCACTGGGCAGGAAGCCTTCTATCTAGCCTTCTATCCCTGGGCAGGAAGAATTGAGTGAGGACTTTCATTTTCAGCTTTTCTGAATGCTTTTGCATTCCTCTCTCCTGTCTTTAAGGTTTGAATTTTTTAAGGCAGCAATGGCTTTAGCTCCAAGCTGTTTTTCTGGGCCTTGGAGCACAGCTTAGAGTTTAAGTGGCCATCTTATTTCCTTCATAGCCACAGCCACTGGCTCCCTCTTTTAGTCTTTTGGCAATTGATCAAGACAGTCTTACTTGACCAAGATTTTGGGTTGTTTTAATTTTGCATCCTGTTGCTGCGCATGGTTTTAAGAATTGCTCTGTTTTTAAACTTTCGTTTCTTCTGTATTTTATTGTGCTATTATTGTTCGTTTATGGCATTTGCTTTTAAATCTGTGTTGTTGTTGTTGTATTTATACCCTGCCTATCTGGCTGGATTTCCCCAGCCACCCTGGGCAGCTTTCAGCACGTATAAAAACATAATAAAACATCAAACTTTAAAAACTTCCCAATACAGGACTGCCTTCAGATGTCTTCTAAAAGTTGTGTACCTGTAGTTCTTTATCTCCTTGACATCTGATGGGAGGGCATTCCACACCTCCGAGAAGCCATTCTGGAGAATCATGTAGCCTAAAGCCAAGATATACCAAATATTCCAAATAAAAAGAAATACTATATTCTGTTGCACCTCTTAGGCTTTCGTTTCAAGAGGCTACACATTAATTTGAGGGAGCAATTTATTCCTCTTTACCTATCAGGTGGCAAATGATGCTGAGCACTGGAGGAGGAAGTGCCTTGTTCAACCTATGGGCCCCAGTTCACCATTCTCAGAACTAGCAGTTTCAAAGAGAATGTCTTGAACGTCTGTTTTCAAAGAGTTCACTGCTTCATCCATTATCACTTGTTTTCCGTCATCTTTTTACTGACTCTTCCAGTAACATACATTGGCTGGATCTAGACACATCAAAGAAGCCTTTCACTTTTAAACATTGTAAATGTAAACAGGGAAAACAAGTAGAGAAAAACGGGACTCCATGTCGTCATCTGGTGGCACAATGTTCTAAAAAAGGTAAAGGACCCCGGATAGTTAAGTCCATTCAAAGGTGGCTATGGGGTTGCGGCGCTCATCCCCCTTTCAGGCCGAGGGAGCCAGCGTTTGTTCACAGCTTTCTGAGTCATATGGCCAGCCTGACTAAACTGCTTCCGGCGCAATGGAACACCGTGACGGAAGCCAGAGCACACGGAAACGCTGTTTACCTTCCCGCCGCAGCGGTACCTTTTTATCTACTTGCACTGGTGTGCTTTTGAACTGCGGATTCGAACCATTGACCTTCTGATCGGCAAGCCCAAGAGGCTCAGTGGTTTATACCACAGTGCCACCCGTGTCCCTTCGGCACAATGTTATATCGCACATACAACACATATAAATCGCTTTTTCTTTACCAGTCTAGCTGAGTCCATTTTGCCATTAAGGGGCTACAAAAGTCTTTGCAAAATTTGTCACTTCAGTAGTCTCATATATCCATGTCAGGTCATTGAAAAGAATGTGGAATCAAAAGTTTTCCTCTGTCATTAGACCCAAAGGACTTGGGGTATGTGATTTTGTTGTATTCATACCTTTGGCACTATACTCAAGTGGTTTTGTCACTGGGGCAGATTCCTAGCTGGGCCTTTCTTCATGATAGTCTTTGCAGCAGATGGTAACTGTATAAGGCTTTTGACATTTTTGATTTAGCAAAAACTTATGGGAAGCCATAGCACTTAGAAATAAGATTCAGGCTTTAAATAATAAGTGGATGTCTTAAAATAAATGTTTATGGGAACCTTAAGCAAAATCAGAGTATATCAGAGTTCAAGAGTCTTATAAATATGCATTGGGGTTCCCATTCCCATGTGTTAGGTCTGAGAAACAGGATATTTGCCTTTTGGAACCTTTAATGGAAACCCATTCTTAGGTCGACTTCTTTTTTTTTAATAAATGATATTTATTAAGGCTTCAATAAAAGATTAAACAGAAAAACATAAACGAAAAATACACAATTCAAAAATGCACAATACATAATCCAAAAAAGAAAGAAAAAAAAGAACAAAAAAAAACAAAATACAAGAAAAAAAGAAAAATTAAAAACAATATCACCTTTTCGTTTCCATCTTTAAATTTACTTATTTTCTGGACCTCCTCATACCTCCCTCTTTTGTATTCCAGTTCAAATTGTTTGTCCAGCAATTTCTTTCCCTCTTTTTTAATCCCAATCTTTAATCTTAATATAATATAACATTAAAATTTGCCTCTTAAAAGCCAAATTTCCATTTCCTTAAACTTCTTTAATCCTAATCCTTAATCTTAGTCTATCTATAACTTTAAATCCTGTACAGCTGGAAACCACTTATTTTCAATCCAACATCACTTAGGTCGACTTCTAGAAATACTCAAAGTAATAACTTTTTTCTTATGCCTTTGGAGATGAACATCAATCAGTTCTAGATTAAGAGCAAATAGAGTCAACTTTCTCTTTGCCCACATTTTAGTTCAAGGAGAGAAGAGAGGGAATGAATAATGAAAAGTTGGTTCAGGTCTTGCAAAAAAAGAAAGAAAGAAAGAAAGAAAGAAAGAGAGAAAGAAAGAAAAGAAACCCCACACAAATTGTATCACATCCTAGCAGATCCTATGCACTCTTACCTGGGAGAAGTCCCACTAAACTCCCTGGATCTGAGTAAACATGTATATAAAATTGTACTCTCAGAGCTAGCACTTAAGAGACATATAATTTAGAAGTAAACATAAAATGCACATATCAAAGGTAAACCACTGGAATAAATTTTACTCCCTCTCTTGTCATTGGAATTATAGTCTGTATGTAGAACTGTCTTGCAACCAAGAAGATATATTAATACGTAATTCCCTCACACCTTCAATTGTTTCAACATGTCCAGAGAAGTTTATGTGCACTACTTCAATTCGAGTTCCATGGAAGGAAAGTAGGATATAAACTAACTGAATATATAATACAGTGTTTTAAAACCCTTTGCCACAGCTCAGCAGCAGGGTATTTTATAAAACAAGTTATCCCATCAAAAGTGGTGAAATATGTCTAATAGAAATCTGATGGAAATATGAATAGTTAACACAGCAGCTGAAAAAAATGTCCTGTACCACATGAAGCTACAAGACAAGGTGTTTTCCATTCCTTTGGCATTCTAGTTTTGAAGGCAACATCAAACACCACCTTGTAAATTTGGATTTATCCAATATTGTTATGTACTGAGTTGAATAGGATCCAAAAGGCAGCAGTCTGATTGGTCCTAGAACAATAGGATTCAGAATGCAGCAGTCTGATAGGCTGCTGCATTTTTCTAGGACCAATCAGACTGCTGCATTCTGAATCCTATTGTTCTAGGACCAATCCTATTGTTCTAGGACCATTGGTCTTAGAACAATGCAGCAGCCTGATTGGTCTGAGGGAACCACCCAATCCAGCTCCAGGTGGAAGTGAATCCACAACCTGATTGGCCTACAGGAGAATTCTGGAATTAACCAATCACGTGCAGCCCATTGTGTAAATAATGCATATAAAGCAGATACTTCGGGGAAAGATTCATTCCCTCCTCACCACTATGAGCTGAATAAAGAGCATGAAATTCACTCTCGACTCTGAGTATATTTCAAATATGGAGATAAATTGGAGAAAATCTGACTCCAAACCATTCCATAGCACAGACAATTTGTTTCAGTGTTTTAGGCTCAGTCCTTCCTTTCTTCTACTTTCTTCTACTGCCTCTTTCATGCCCACCACTTCCCCAATGCTTTCATTTCTTTTCTGGCTGTGCGCACAGCTATTTCCAGTACGCACCTGAATGTGTTTAAATAATAATAATAATAATAATCCTGATATTTGCACAAAACCAGAAAACTGCACGTGCAGATTACATTAAAAATTATACACTATATACATTGGGCAGCAATCTGAAAAATGTGTGCTCAGAATTTACAATTGTGTCAGGAGCTTAGGCTATAGTGTATATATTTCTTTTGTTCCCTCGGTTTTGCACAAAACCAGAAAACTGTACTAACAACTTCACAATTGCCTTTTCATACTCCTAAGTGGGATTTAAAAAGCAATAACAGCAAGGTGAGCATGCAACGAGCTGTGTGTGTGCCGTGTCATAACAGAATAGGTAGCATAACAGAACCAATGACAAGGAATGCACGAAAAGGAATGCCTACTGGTAGGAATGGGAAAGACCAAAGTTGCTCCTCGTATACAAATTTAAATATGTGTGAGTGCGGACTACTCCACACTCAAGTGGCAAGTCAAGTGGCAAAAGAGTGCATTAACAGCTACATAATGCTGAAATGTGGATAAGCCCAGCCTCATTGCTAGGATCGAAGACAAATCGTTCTCTGTGGGGTTTTCAGTCTGTGTCACCTCTGCCAAGACAGCTGCTTTAAAAAGAAAAAAAAGGCAATTAGTGATGCATTTGTGCTTCAGGGGTTTTCATTTCCAATGCGGGGAAACTACTTTGCAATAACTGGCCTGAACTCCACCCCACCCCACTGCCACTTTCCTCATGTGAATCACTCACTTCAGAAACAAAGCAGTTTCAAGGCACTCAGGTTGCAGATTTTTAAATTAATCTGGCCCCAAATGAGCCTTCCACCGTCTTGAATTCCAGCAGCATAAAATACCTGCCCAGCATCAGCACCGAAAATTTAATATAGTTTCCGCGGTAAACTATGGGAGACCGGAGAATTTGAAAGTAAAGTTTATTGCACTAGTAACTCAGAGAAGCAATTCCTAAAACTCATGACACTTTTAGCCAGGGGGTTAGTAGTAGCAGAGAAACAGAAATCATTTTGTTGAGGGCTACCATGTACCTGGAATTAAAATCCATATGTCTTGGAAACAGTCAAGAATGATTCGCATGACACGCAGATGCTCCCGCATTTCAGTGTAAATCATATCCCCTGCTTCTGAAGGAATAATTCTCTATGAGGGCTTCATGTGACATGGGTCCAGCTGTTTTTGTTGCCAGAGTTTTAAGAGACTCAGGCAAGACTGGGGTAAAGAACATGGGGAAGCCTCATGCTGAACTGTATTTGGGATTCCTCATGTCTCTTGCCCGTAAATCATACTCTTATATCTGCTAGCACATCTGCACACAGAGAGGCTTCCAGCTTGTGGAAATCAGTGCTGCTGGATAAGTTTTACATTCTATTATTGGTAATGGTTTAGAGAATACTGCATTGCAAATTTTGCAGCAGTTGCGGTTGGATCTTTTGCTTCCCAGTCTTGTAACAAGGATGAAAGTTTGTCTTCTTTATTGCATGTTCAGTCCCTTTCAAAATCATGCTATTATTGACTTCTAAATATTTCTGAATTATTTCCCCTCTTTCTGAAGATACCTCTAAAATTCTCATTAATTCTCTTACTATATGCATGTCTGATGACTGCAATTAGCTGTTCATTGCAGCGGTGTAGCGTGGGTTGTCAGCACCCGGGGCAAGGCAAGTAATTTGCACCCCCTAACCCGGGGCAAGGCAAGTAATTTGCGCCCCCTAACCTGCCGCCGCTGCCAGCTTCTTCTTGCTGCTGCCTGGTCTGGTCTGGTCTGGTGTGGTTCTCTCCCGCGCTCAGCGCTGCGCTGAGCGGCCGCTGCACTGTCCCTCCCCCAGATAGTCCCTCGCTCTCTCTCCGCACCACACGCCTGGCACCCACCCCCTCCACAGTGGGCGGCGACCCAGCGGCTCGGATCGGATTCGCACAGCCAGCACTGCAGTGAGAGAGAGTGAGTGAGCCAGGTAGGGGCAGAGAGGTGCGAGTGCGAGCGCGCGCCCTCCAGATGTTGCGCCCGGTGCGGCCGGCCCCCCCTGCACCCCCCACGCTATGCCACTGGCTCATTGGTCTTCCTTTATCCATAAAAATACAAAGAATGGTATCTTCGTTTTCTCTCATTTTTCTGGCTCATAAATATGATAATGTCTTTTGGTTTCCTTGCCCTGCCTTCTTGACTCTTATGTTCATTTTTTTAAAATGCATCTTTTAAAAGCTTACAGTTTGTCATTCCTCTTTATCTTTGTTCTTTAATTTATTTTAAATTCTTAGTGCTATGCACCAGAGTTGTTAAATCTGGTCCTGGTTTGCACAGGATTAGAAGCTTCGAGAAACTGAATGTCATTGAAGATTTAGAGACCACCACTCAATAGGGTAGTCATATTACTCTTGAAGGAATAGGAATCATAGAGCAAAATGAAACTCCCCAATCCAAATGGCAACTAATGATAGTGCAAATTAGGGAATACAGTGGTACCTCAGGTTACATACGCTTCAGGTTACATATGCTTCAGGTTACAGACTCCGCTAACGCAGAAATAGTGCTTCAGGTTAAGAACTTTGCTTCAGGATGAGAACAGAAATCTTGCTCCGGCGGCACGGCAGCAGGAGGAGGCCCCATTAGCTAAAGTGGTGCTTCAGGTTGAGAACAGTTTCAGGTTAAGAACGGACCTTCGGAATGAATTAAGTACTTAACCCGAGGTACCATTGTACAAGAAGAGCCTGCTGGATCAGCCAAGGGCCTTTCTATTCCAGCATCCTGTTCTCAGCAAGCAAGGGAAACCAGCAAGCAGAATTCAAGCACAAGAAAACCATGGAAAGGGGGAATGGATGCAGCAGAGTTTCCTTGAAGAATGCATGGCACCCTGAGCACATTCCTCGCTGCTACATTTTGTTGCAGGTCTCACTTTTTTGCAAACTTAATGTTATTAAGTCTGCAAAATGGGGATAAAATATTTCAGAGGTTTTTTTTCTGGATAACTAAGAACACTGATATCTAGTGACCTCAGACATAGCTATGTGTTGGGAATGCAATAGCAGGGATCATTTAGTTTGCAACTTAAGAGTTATTTCTGTTAACATTAGCCAAGGCGTGTGTGTGTGTGTGTGTGTGTGTGTGTGTGTTTGTTTAGATGTTGCTTAGCAACCAGGCAAAGTGGCATGATTGTCGCTGAGGCAGCATGTGCTCTGATTGGTTGTGTAGTTCTGCAGAAGCTTTCCTCTGTATGTTTAATTTAATGTCTTCCAGCTTAGGTACAAGGCCTGACCAAAGGAAGACAAATCCTCCCTGCTCCTTTCCTCTCAAATTATACACTGTTCCCCCCCCCCCCATCTTTCCCAGTACAGTTTTACAAGACCTTTTCTCTCTGGACTCTGTTTGTGTTATATAAGTGGCTTGGCTAACAACAACTTTTGCAAATGACCACATGGGAGAGGAAGAGCCCAATGTTTCTAGTCCCTCAACTACACAAATGGAGTGGCCCTGCATCCCTTCTCAGCCTGATGGAATAGTGAACAAGATGGCGGAGGGAGGAGTCTAGCTTCTCAGCTGAGAAACTCCTGTATCCCTCCCTCCCTCTGTTCTAGCCATATGACAGTACTGGCTTAATAAGTGGCTAAGGAACAGGAAACATGACTATTTTGTAATGGGGAGAAATGGGGAGAAATATTTGTTGGTGAAGTTTTGGAACTTTTTTCCCAGGCCTCTTCTTTGGGCACTTTTAATTTCTCTTCACAGATTCCTCTGGGTCACCAAAAAGAGAAAAGAAAACCATATAAAAGCTAGTAAGATTTTCTTGTTTAGCTTTATTGCAGTTGGTCATCAGTAAGGAAACAAAAGAACAGGTGCCTGAAAAGGCCCATTAGAAACATTCTCAAAACAACTCCAGCTGCAATTAAAACAGAAGAGAACAAAAAACTCAACTGTGTTTTTCACAAAAACAGCAGTATTTAGACATTTATAGAATAATGGTCCCACTATTTCAAGAGACATGTGGCAATATACTTTTAATAGAATAGAATATTTTAAAACCCAATTTTATTGTTTAAATTAGACCAAATTCTTAACATTGTATTTTATCAATCATTTTTATTTATATTTTATGTAAACCATTTAGAGGCTTTGATGATGGTATAAGTGGTATAAAAATTCTGTTAAATAATGCGTAAAAAAATTGGGGGGTTGGTAACGGCTGCCACATGCATATGAAAATGTTCAGTATTGGAAAGAACCTCTTCTCCTCCAATTGAATGAAGTGTAGTTTAGTTGCCCCTATTACCTTCTAGTTACGTACCGCTCTGGATATGTAATTTTTGGGTTACTAATGTGGCAAACCTGGAAGTGTATACTTCCAGGTTTTGCCACACGTGCACACAGAAGTGGTGCCTCTGCCTACGGACTTTTTGGGTTGCGGACGGACCCCCGGAATGAATTTAATTTGTATCCGGAGGGTCCACTGTATATAACTTAGGAAGCATTGATTTCCTCCCCCTCCCAATCCATTTCTCTCTCTCTCTCTCTCTCTCTCTCTCTCTCTCTCTCTCTCTCTGTCACACACACACACACACACACACACACACACACTCATTCATTTATATTTATTTCATTACATTTATATCCTACCTTTATTCTTTCATAGAATCCAAGACTGAGTACACATTACTCCCAGCTAGTATCCCATCCGAGCACTAGCCAGACTCAGAGCTACTTAGCTGGAGTAAGTTGGTGGCCTCATGTGCTTTAAGACCTTGGGTTTTTTTATATTATAAACTTGAGAGCAGGGACTGCCTTGTTCGGCTTAGTTTAGCTTTGATGTTGTTGTTTCTGGCTGAAAGGTAACATAAAAAATCCCTATAAATAAATAAAATGCAGCAAGACAAGGTTGCATCTCATTTGCGATGCTAACATGCTGGGAACAGGGGTTCATTTGCCAGCATACAGAAAGAAAGAGGCAGGAAAGAGCTGCTTAAGGAACTGGAGACAATAAGAAGTTACCGCAAGTCCGTTCTGGCCATATTGCATCAACATGTAACCACAGTCTCATCTGCACTGTATGTTTAAAACTCTTTTGTACCACTTGTAACAGTCATGGCTTCCCCCAAACAATCCTGTAGTTTGTTAAGGGTGCTGACCTCACAAGCCTGCAGTTCCCTGGACCCTCCACAAACAATAGTTCCCAGGATTATCCATTGCTATTATAAGAGTGCTCTAAATGCAACCACAGAAATGGGCATGAATTAACCCTAAGCAACCTTGCTTACAGACGCAACTGTATGCTACAGTTCTGCTATCTGGAGACAAGCGCTTCAAGCACTGGAGACAAGCACTTAAAGTATGGCATTGAAACATGGACTACAACTCCCTTCATCTCTGATCACTGACCATGGTGGCTGGGGTTGATGGGAGTTGTAGTGTAATATCTGGAGGGCCACAGCTTTCCCAGGCCTGCTTTCAAACTGATCTGATTTCCATGCAAAGCAATTATCTCTAGCCTTATATTGTTTCTTAAACCAACAACAATAACACCTACGATAACATGTTACAAATATATTAAAATGCTGCACATGGACAACCCAGACTGTGTCTACACAAGGGCACTAATGCATACATGGGCCTCTTTCCAAATGTGTATGTATGTTTGTGTGCTGTTGCCCACGCAACAGTGCTTTTGGTTTAATGCCTCTGCAATCTCTCTTGACGTTTCCAGTCCATATTAGTGGGTGGAGCTTGCTGGGGTGTATCTGTGCTCTATATTGTCATCCCCTCCCCTCATTTAGTACTCCCCCACACCCTGCAAGTCCCAGAAACATGAGGCCCGTGTTGTGGGAATGCGCACAGGTATTTGTCTACCTGTGCATGCGCAATGTTTTAGAAAAAAAAGTCTACCATATTTAACCTGGACTGGGAAAATCTTGATTTAATGGGACAAAGGTGCAGGCTGCCAGTTGGATGAAGAGGACATCTTGTGGGCAATGCCAAAGAAACCTGAGGCAGCTACAAATACACATTAAACTCCTGTGTAGTTGAGCCCTCCACTATGTGGATTGATTTACAGTGCCATGGACAAGCCTGTACACTGCTATTATTTCTGTGCCATTCCATTGAGATCAACAGATCGCCTTTAAGCAGCTTCAGAAAGGCAGCATTTGATGCTTACCTGTGTAGAGTGTAGTGCCTTGGTTCATGACCTTTGTTTCCAAACCCATTAATTCCCTTTTTAAAAAAACCACCAAAGACAGAATAAAACTAAAAGGGGAAATGGCCCGTTTTAATTTTAAAGCTTATAGTAGTGTTGGGAAGGAGATGCATTTTGAGCGAGTGAAGCAAAATACTTTAGAGATGTAAGGCTGGGAATTACAGCTACTCAACAACCCCTTGAGAGAAACTTACTGCTCTCAATCTGAATAACAGATTGAGATGGGGAGATGGTATTTAAAGCATTCCTGTGTGTTACATATTTCACAGCTTCATTCACGCGGGGAAGGGGGGGGCAAACATACACACAAAAGTTGTGTTTCTTTTAAAGCATGCATAGACATCTGCAAGAGATCTCCAAGCACAGAACTGTGACAGATCAGAAGGGAGGGTGGGGGGGGGGTGTCATTAGCTGAATACTACTAGTAACATCTTGGCTCTCCAGAAATCTTTGCTCTTTAAATTCTATTTTTTTAAAAAAGGAACAAAGCAAGGGCTTGTGTTGGGAAAAAGTAATAGAAAAGCAGCCTAGTAGAGAGCCAATATGATGAGGCAGATGTGGAACGGTTGCTTTTTCAACTGCACTTCTTGCAAGCTAGCTCTTTTCCTTACCATGATTTTCTTCTGTTCTTTCTTCTTGGTGTGCAACGAAAACAGATGGGTGCTTCTCCAGGAAAGAGTGGGACACCTCGAGAAACCTTTTCGGATCTCCTTGGAATATATTGCTAGTGGGAACAGAAGTGTAGCTGTCATTGATTCCTTTGCAATGAAGAACTGCAGCGCAGGTAAAGATTCTGTCTTTCTCCCCACCCTAATTCTAATGTATTCCACTTACAAGGTTGTGGGCACAGTAGCACACATACACATATATGCTTTATTTTGTAAAAAATCTGCCTATGGAAATGTTTTGGGGAATATATTTTTTCCATTCAGTGCTTTCATCCTAATCTCAAATCCACTAGTGGCTGCACTAACAGAAAGACGGTGCTGCTTTGGGCACTGAATAGAAAAGAAAACTATTAATGGCATGACCAATTGTTTTGTTCAAGTACTCATAACAGAGTAAATAAAGCAGCTCAGTTGTTGTTTCCTACAAAAATTGGATAGAATTTTATGTTTATTTCTTATACATGCAGTGCAATTATATGCATATTTACTCAGAAGCAAGCCCTACTGTGTTCAGTGGGGTTTGTTCTCTGGTAAGTGTGTGCGAGATTGGAGTCTCAGGTTCCAGTCTTATCCTCAGTGATCAAGGAATAGGGGCTCAGGGCCCCACTGAACATAATGAAGTTTACGTCTGAGCAGATATGTAAAGAACTGCATGGTCTGTCTCTTTATGGCAATATGCTGCTGTTGTCAACTCACTCCCATGGTAGGTGTTCCCAAGCCAACGTGGTGTAGTGCTTAGCATACTGGATTCCAAAGAGATATTTGTCCAAATCTCATCTCATCCATAATATACTGTGAGGGATCTCGGGCCAGGCGTACCCACTCTGTGTGCCTCTGCCTGTTCTACCTTACAGACTACATTTAGACTCCCTAAATGAAGGGTGGGATATAAGCAAAATAAGAAATACATAAGAAAAGTTTTCGGGTGGGTTGGAGGTGGAGATGACACCAAAATACTGTGTGCGTAGAAATCCAAATTAAATCTGGGGGTCTGTTTGAGAAAAAGCCAAAAGAAGACAATAAAAGTTTCTCAAAAGGGTCTGCAGATCGATAAGTTAAGAATAATTATGATTTTACCTTCAGTGAAATTTTAAATGAATGAAACCAATGCCTGCCATATTTAGAACTGGGGGTTTTTCCACTTTCCATCTACCTAAAGCTCCATCTCTCCTCTTGAATCCCAGTCCCCTACTTTTGCCTACAACCTAGTGATATCCAATGAGTGTTTCTTCTTCTTCTCTGCCTATTCTGTCATTAGTATTCATTATTTAACACAGCAGTCTGTGACTCTGTTTTGAATAGGCTGTTACTCTTACTGATGTCAAATGAAATTCAATGTTGTCTCTAATCAATCAAACTTGATTGATTTGGTGATCTGAATTACTTGTGCATAATATTTCTTGGCTCATGATGAATGTGAAAAATTTGGCATTCTGGATGCTGCAAGGCTTGGGTTTGGTCTTTCAGTAACCAGTGCTTTTTTGCTAGAAAAAGAGGTACAAAAACTCCCTAGGTTGTTGAGCTTCTTTTAGGGAGCCGCCAAAGTTGTACAGGTTGAATGCATCTTACACAGACTTCACTTCCACAACCGCAACTTTTTAAGCACTTACACCTTGCTTGCCAGGCTCTGGGAGGGTTGTGCAAGGCAGAGTTGCAGTGGTCTATTGTGATTGCATCCCCTTGACCAGTTGCCCTCTCCCACAGTCTGCTGGGTTCAAGTCTGCTGGGTTCGGGTGTGTGTATCTGAAGATGGGTGGCTAGGACAGACTATGGATTATTTATATTTTCATTGTCCCTTCTGTTAGATAAAGACACATTTTTTGTCAATGCTGTGGGAACCACTTAAACCTGACACATTTTAGAATCTCAGCAGGTTGTAATCTGACCCTGGGACTAATGTGAATGTGGTAAGAATGAACTGGTACACAATACAAGGAGAACCTGGTGGAACTCTAGCGGGGGGAAGCATGTTAACAGGTTTCAACACTGACTAGTTGCTGTAATTTCAAAACTTGCAGTAGGTATGTGCTAAGTTCTTACTGATTTCATATGAAGCAAGATAGCTCCAACTCATAGTACCTGGAGATAATGTTTAACTCTATAGTTACCACAGTATGTTTTATGCCTTACAGAGAGGCCTTCTTCTTATTACACGGAATGTTTGTGTGTGAGAGAATAAGAGGTAGCGTTAGTTTAGGAACTTAAGAGGGTCTAGATCCTGTTGTACCACATATTTGTCACGTGATATTAAGACAGTTGCCGAAGTTGCAGTTCTAACTCTGAATGAATCATTTGAAGTTGTTTCCAATTTCTTTTGATGCTGTTTGCTAGAACAAAGCTTTATATTTTTTTTTTACTCTAGGCTTCTCCTTTTCAAAGAAAAATAACAATACTTCCTTCCACCACTGTGGTGGTTTTAGGATAAATTAAAAACTGTAAAAGCAATCTGTGAAGTATGATGTACTTTAAAGCCTAGTGGGAGTTGTTATCCAGCTGTGTATAGGTAACTTAATTCATTTCTATGGGTGCTGTGAAGGGCCAGATGGACAGTTTTGCAATTTCTGCTGGCAACAACTTAAATCTAGAATGGAAATGTATAAGGAGAAACATAAAAGTATTAAAAGACTAGTAGGTTCTGTCTCTTTGCCTGGCAGAAGAATGACTCAGTGCCTGCCAGTGAATGCTGTCTAAATAGCTAAAGAAGCAGAGCTGTAGGAACCCACCTTCTAGGAAGTAGAGCAGAGAGCTGAATTAAACTATGGGGGTGTTCATATTACAGTCTTTAGAGCTCAGTGAAGTTGTCCTCCCCCCCCCCCCACCTTGCATTTCATAGCACTTTCCCCTAGCTGCTCACAACAACAGAGCAATTAATGTCTGATGTGTATCAGTTTGTCACACCTAGGCTGGAGATGAATCAGGAAAGACTTAAGGACCAACTGGTGTGAAGCTGGTTTGAGAAACAACATTCTTTAACAGTAGTATTTCACAACAAAGTACAGGATACATATGCATTTTGCATAGCATTGTGCAGACACAGATTAAAAACTCAGCACTGGAAATGCAGTGAGTGCACAGCAAACAAGAGTGTGAACACAGCCTAAATGAATTTTGCAGGTAGAAACCCACCCACTCGGATCTGCTTTGGGGTTTCTCCTCCAACCTTCCAGAGAAGATATGGGGTTAATGTGGGCAGCACTTATGGGGAGGGAAAAATCCACTGGGCTCATAGAAGTCATCCTATGTGCACAATTATTTCACTGGATACAACCCAGGCACTGACCTTTTGAAATGGAGGTGTGTGGTGTTCAAGTGATGTCTCATTTTCGGCCATCAAAGTTTCAACAAAAGGGCAATAAAGGGACAAATGAATCTCTATGTTGCTTTCAAATGCTGCCTTTTCAGAAATGGAGGTGGGGAATAAAAAGCAAGAGGGGGAGACAAGCCCACCATTTAAAGTTCTTAAAATGGAGTCCCACCTATGTAATTAAATTAAAGATGAGTTCACCTATTTCCTTATTTGTTCACATCAGCACAGTTTCAGTTCAGTTCTACACACACACACACACACACACACACACCAGGAAGCTTTGACCAGTGGGGATGCAATTATCCTATGCAAAGGCTAGAGATAAATTAAGAACAGCTTAAGGACTCCAATCCGTGTGAAGCTGGTTTGAGAAACAACACATGAAACAGTAGAATCTTACGAAAAAGTACAGGATACATAGTGTCCTGCCCAGGGGTCAGCAAACTTTTTTAGCAGGGGGCTGGTCCACTGTCCCTCAGTCCTTGTGGGGGGCCAGACTATATTTTCAAAAAAAAAAATATGCTCGAATTCCTATGTCCCACAAATAACCCAGAGATGCATTTTAAATAAAAGGACACATTCTACTCATGTAAAAACACGCTGATTCCCGGACTGTAAGCAGGCCAGATTTAGAAGGCGATTGGGCCAGATCCAGCCCCCGGGCCTTAGTTTGCCTACTCATGGTCTTGCCTAATGCCATGTGAACACAGATTGAAAACCCAGCACTAGAAATGCAGCGAATGCTGAATAAATGGTTGTGTGAACACAGCGAAAGTCTCTGGATCCTTTGCTGGAATTTTGCTTTGCAGTTACTTCCTCTAAAATCATGCTTTTCTTTGCTCATTTTTTAAAATTTCCTTTCTACCACAGATAGGATATATTCCTCCAAGAAACTGCATAACATCTGTGCTTCAGCATATGTTGATTCCTCGGCAATCCTTCTAATGCTGAATGGACACATTTAAGGCACATCCACCACCACCCCAAGAATCATGGCAGTTATAGTTTACCTCTAATAGAATTGCAGTTCCCAGTATCCTTAACAAACTGCAGTTCCAAGGTTTCTTTAAGGGGTGCTTTAAAGGCACACAGCCTAAGGGACCAGGAATTCATAAGAACAGGCTGCTAGGAAGACCAGACTCTTGGGAAACACAAGAGTCTAAGGACTGCTTTCTGGTCAGATCTTCCAGTTATGCCTGTGTGGGAAGGATTGTTATGATAACCGGAGTAAGTCATGATCCATCAAACTTGATCTAAGGCTCCCAATAATAATATCTATATCAATAATAATATCCACCCTGTTGGGAGGCTTGTTGGAGCTGGCCGTGCTCCTCTGTGTCCCCTGCCCCCTGGCTTTGCATTCCTTCCCTAGATTGGACATGTGGTCTAGTTTAGGATTTGCCATTTGCTTGTTCCATCTGGCCCAATGCTTTGGACCTCTGGCATGTTTCAGACCATTTCCTCATCCTTCTTTGCATCCTAAAGGGTCTTGGGGATGCAACTGTCAAATTGGCTGCTTCCTGTCGTTACAGCTTTTCTGCTTTTTGTTGAAAGAGCCAACCGCAAACAGCTGCTTTACTACAAGAAGTTTCCATGCAAAGCTGCCTTAATGATAGTAATTTGGGCACCTGCCCTGAATGCATACTGTATCACACTTTATTTACTCACAACACCACTTTCCAGAGGTGGGTGTCAGACCTGTAAGCGGTTGTGTCTGAACTGACTGTGCCTCATGGGATGTTGCTATGATTTAATAGCATTTGTGAATTTTGTAAGTAGCCCACTGACATCAGCTCAAAAGCTTGGCGGAAATGACTGGCAGAATCCGAGACCAGGGAGAAGAGTCGGTGGAAGAAGATTGGAAAAAGTTTAAAGACTATTTACAGAAATATTGTAAAATTAATGAATGTTAGAAAAATGTTGGAATGAAGTTATATGCCTTCAGTAGAAATGTTATAAGGAATTAAGTATAAATAGATTAATAGAGAATTAAAGGGGAAAATAAGGTTAAAATGTGTTAAGATAATTATAGGATGGAAAGCAGAGGAAGATGGAAAGGAATTGCTGAAACAACTAAATAGAAGTGGAATACAAAAAGGGAGGTGTGAGGAGGTCATGGAAATAAGTGAATGAAATATTGAAATTATTTGATGTGTTTTAAATTGTTTTTGTTTTGTTTTCTTAGTTTAAATTGTTTTTGTTAGTTTAGTATTAGGTATTGTTTTTGTATTGTATTGTATTGTTTATTTTCTTTTTCTATGTATGTTCAAATTGTTGGAAAGTAATAAATATCATTTTTTTAAAAAAAGAAAGAAATCCACTACATGACATCAGCTCAAAAGCTAGCCCGGACTTCTACAAGCTATGGTTTTCGTCTTTGTAAGGCCAGAACTAAAATTTATCCTTTTTTAAAAGCACTATGTGGTATCAGTAATGTAGTGTCAAAAGTACAATATGTTTTACTGAACCAATGGTAGCTATTGCATGCAGGTCTCATAAGAGTATTCTACAAGCATAAACTGCGGCCAAATATCAGTAGCATTAAGTTTCTTAATTCATTGACCATTCCAATTTCCATTTTTCTTAAAGAGGATAAGCTTTCATCCTTTTGCTCTGGCGGACGGGAGCCCAGTAAAATGCATGACATTATTCACTTCATGGTTCTTTTTAAAAGGAATAATTGTTTTGTGACAAGTTACCCACTAATATGTGAACCCAGAGCAAAGAATTTACTAACCACTTTTCTGCCATTGTAATTTGTAAGTGACATTATTAACAGTCACCCAATAATTTTTCCATTCCACAAGTACAGTAATTGGTACAGCAATATTTAGTAATTGATGGCAATTCCTAGTAATAAAAGCTGAGTTCATTTCCTGAGTAATGTATTGACTTATTAATGGCATTTAATGGTTTTCTTACTAATACTTTCTTTCATTTTTGAGTAATTAATTTACTAAATCATTTCACAAAAAAAACTTAATTAAATTAAAGCACTCAGTAATAAGCACAACTAAGTGACAAGTAATTGTTTTTAGTTAACATCAGTAAATTGAACGTGGCTAAGCAGGGGATTTTTTCGTCTAAGAATGGAGAAAAGAGCACAATGCTTTTAAAATATGTGAGCGTTTATGGTATGGCATGTCTGATAAAAGCATCTTTTCTCAAGCTCAGCAGGCCTGAGAGGAAGCAATTAGCTTTAGGATCTCACGCTTAGAAGTGTAACTGGAAAGGCATATTTTTGAGCTTTTTTTTTTCTTTTAAAAAAAGTTAACATCTGAAGTTCCTCAGCAGTGATCCTATTAATTGCTTTCAAGGTATCTGCGAGCAAGCAAAGCTCTCTCCAGAAGCTCAGCAGCAGCTGTCAGGGTTGTTTTGTTGGAAGAGTCTCACATCAGCACAGCATATGGAGCTGGGGAAGCCTTTAACAGCCCCCTACATAGCCACTGAGGATCCTGTGCCGTGTGTGTGTGTGTGTGTGTGTGTGTTTTCTTCTGTACTATGTAGTCCCGCTTGTCATGCATGGGACGTCATTTTAGTTACAATAATATAAGCCATTTGTTCAATAAGTGCCACTAAAATGGCTTTGAAGGAGATTTTATAGGTCAATTCAACGCTTGTTGTGCAGCATGAGGTAGGTGGGTTATGCTTTTATATCCCATCAGATTCCTCAACCCTTTAGTCTATCGGTGCACCTTGAGTGCAGATGGGGAAGAAATTTGACTCAGTTCACATTCGAAGGTGAACCCACCTAATTTTCGCTTTTCGAAACCCTGTGTAAATTGCAACACACAGGCCACCCTTTGAAAAGTGCACTTACCTGAATTTTCAGTGCAGTTTTCCCAGCCAAGCAAAGTATACAAAAAATGAATATATTAGGTAAAAAAGAATTACAAAAATGCACTTTTAGGAACATTGCTTTGCATAAATGTATGCGTTAGGTAAGGTGATGTCTCTGCTTTTTAAGATGCTGTCTAAGTTTGTCATTGCTTTTCTCCCAAGAAGCAGGCATCTTTTAATTTCGTGACTGCTGTCACCATCTGCAGTGATCATGGAGCCCAAGAAAGTAAAATCTCTCACTGCCTCCATTTCTTCCCCTTCTATTTGCCAGGAGGTGATGGGACCAGTGGCCGTGATCTTAGGTTTTTTGATGTTGAGCTTCAGACCATATTTTGAGCTCTCCTCTTTCACCCTCAATAAAAGGTTCTTTAATTCCTCCTCACTTTCTGCCATCAAGGTTGTGTCATCTGCATATCTGAGGTTGTTGATATTTCTTCTGGCAATCTTAATTCCGGTTTGGGATTCATCCAGCCCAGCCTTTCGCATGATGAATTCTGCATATAAATTAAATAAACAGGGAGACAATATACAGCCTTGTCGTACTCCTTTCCCAATTTTGAACCAATCAGTTGTTCCATATCCCGTTCTAACTGTAGCTTCTTGTCCCACATAGAGATTTCTCAGGAGACAGATGAGGTGATCAGGCACTCCCATTTCTTTAAGAACTTGCCATAGTTTGCTGTGGTCGACACAGTCAAAGGTTTTTGCATAGTCAATGAAGCAGAAGTAGATGTCTTTCTGGAACTCTCTAGCTTTCTCCATAATCCAGCTCATGTTTGCAATTTGGTCTCTGGTTCCTCTGTCCCTTCCAAATCCAGCTTGCGCTTCTGGGAGTTCTCGGTCCACAAATTGCTTAAGCCTGCCTTGTATAATTTTAAGCATAACCTTGCTAGCGTGTGAAATGAGTGCAATTGTGCGATAGTCTGTATAGTTAAAGCTATGGTTTTCCCAGTAGTGATGTATGGAAGTGAGAGCTGGACCATAAAGAAGGCTGATCACTGAAGAATTGATGCTTTTGAATTATGGTGCTGGAGGAGACTCTTGAGAGTCCCATGGACTGCAAGAAGATCAAACGCATCCATTCTTAAGGAAATCAGTCCTGGGTGCTCACTGGAAGGTCAGATCGTGAAGCTGAGGCTCCAATACTTTGGCCACCTCATGAGAAGAGAAGACTCCCTGGAAAAGACCCTGATGCTGGGAAAGATTGAGGGCACAAGGAGAAGGGGACGACAGAGAATGAGATGGTTGGACAGTGTTCCTGAAGCTACCTACATGAGTTTGACCAAACTGCGGGAGGCAGTGGAAGACACTAGTGCCTGGAGTGCTCTGGTCCATGGGGACACAACTAAACGACTAAACAACAACAAGAACAACAAATGTGTTAGGCATAGTTGCATAGAAAAAATGTGTTTAGTAGGAAAGAATCTGCACTAAAATGATGACAAATTTTCCATGAGGACTACAAAAAACGAAATCCAAAATGGTGCTGAAATGTGGAAACATCAAAATAAAAAAAATCCTTCCAGTAGCACCTTTAAGACCAACTAAGTTAGTTCTTGGTATGAGCTTTCGTGTGCAAGCACACTTCTTCAGATACACTGAAACAGAAGTTGCCAGATCCTTCTATATAGTGAGAAGGTGGGGAGGGGTATTACTCAGAAGGGTGGTGGGAATTGGAGATTGGCAGATAGCTGAGATGAGCCTGCTGACGACTCTTAACGACTGTAATAGGTCTTACAGGAAAAGGCAAGGGGTGAGAAGGTGAGAAATGGCTTAGTCATGTATAATGGGATAAGAATCCAATGTCTTTGTTCAAACCAGGTCTCTCCATGGTTTTAAGTTTGGTAATGAGTTGCAATTCAGCAGCTTCTCTTTCCAGTCTATTTCTGAAATTCCTTTGTAGTAAAACAGTTACTTTGAGATCTTGTATAGAATGTCCTGGGAGATTGAAGTGTTCTCCTACTGGTTTCTCTGTTTTGTGATTCTTGATGTCAGATTTATGTCCATTTATTCTTTGGCGTAAGGTTTGGCCTGTTTGTCCAATATAGAGAGCTGAAGGACACTGTTGGCATTTGATGCCATACACAATGTTAGATGATGAGCAATTGAATAGTCCCGAGATGGTATGTGTGATGTTGTTGGGGCCAGTAATGGTGTTGTCCGGGTGTATGTGGCAGCAAAGTTGGCATCTGGGTTTATTGCAGGCTCTGGTGCCAGTGTCCGTGTTAAGTCTGGTTGTAGTATTATTGTGGGTTAGGAGTTGTTTAAGATGTGGAAACATCGTAACTGAAGAGAACCCTTATTTTCTTTAGGTATAATAAATCTGAATTTCATTTAAGGCTGCTTTATGAGTTTTTGAAACATGCATTGTAACCCCATCATTATATTTGCACTGTTCTTCTTTAAACATAAATGTGGCTCGCGGGGTGTATCCGTGTCATTAAAAGGAGAGGTGATAATTGACATTTCTATGTTACATCAGTGCATGGATTCAAATAAAATACTACTTAAAATTCAAAATATTAATGACCCACAGCAGTCTTGAATCTATGAGGTACTAAGAGAATTCTTCCACTCCTACTTTGCCACAGCTGGAAATGAAGAGTGATCAGAGCCATAAAGTATCCTTTTTTTAAATCACTACATATGATTTTAATTTTGCCCTTGCCCTTAAATTAAAGCCAATCCTAAGAGAAAAGCTGTTGATTCAGTGTAAGGAGATGAACTCCGTTATCTTCTTTCTCGGCATCAAATTTATTTTTATTACCATTAATTGGGGTCATTTAGTTTCTGTGGCATTTTAACTGCTCGGATTTACTGAAATTGTAGAGCAGTAATACCTCACCAAAAAAGAGAGGCTATTTTAAGACCCAAATGTTTCTCTAACTTAATGAGAGAGCTCTGTGCACTAAACCAGTTTGTTAGTGGATTGCTGTCTGGTCTCAGTTTTTGTGTGTCTGAAAACTAATAGTTTTACATAGTACACTAGGATCCTAATTTACAGCAGTGCAGTCCTATGCATGACGTCCCACTGAATTGAATATTTCCAGGTAAGCAGAGCTGAGAGATATATACTCCTACAGAACAGGATTTCAGCTCGAATCATGTTCAGCAAAACTGGTGTACTTTAAACATAATGTCACATAAAGAAGTGACTTAGAATCCAAACTGTAAGAAAGTAAGATGAGATTTTTCTGGATCAGACCAGCATTCTGTTCCCACAGTCGCCAAACAGTTACCAATGGGAAGCTCAAAAGCAGGGCATAAGTCCAATATGCTCTTTCCATATTCATAACATTCAGACATGTTATTTCCACATCTGAGCATATGTGAAAAATGACACCCCCCCCCCAAATAAACTCTTTTCCTCATGAGCCTGTTTTGGATCCAAATATCACTTTTAACGAAACAAAATCCCAGAGTAGTTGTCAGACTTAAGCTCTCAGATTTATTTATGGAAATATCCCTAAAATGTTATGAAAGTGTAGTAGATGACCCAAAAAGACACACCTTCTTAAGTCTGGTTGAATTATTAATACTGGCAAGTAAGACTTTTTTATATAATTTCTTTATTTTCTAATACACATGAAGCAATAACAACCACAATAAAGAGAAAATAGAAAGATCAAAGCAAGAAAGGGAAAACTAAGGAAGGGTATGAAGAGGGAAGAGGGAGCAGTAATATTCCATGACATTTCCGTGCATTCTGGCTCCCATCACAGTGTTCCATTGTGCCAGAAGCAGTTCAGTCATGCTGGCCACATGACCTAGAAAGCTGTCTGTGGACAAACACTGGCTACCTTGGCCTGAAAGCGAGATGAGCGCTGCACCCCATAGTTGCCTTTGTCTGGGCTTAATCATCCAGGGGTCATTTACCTTTTACCTTTACCTAATATTCCAAGACCAGCATTATAATTCCAGACTATTTTCTTTCAAAAGCATATTATCCCAAAACATTTTTCCAAAGAAATCCTTGAAAAGAGGGCAGTTTAGGAATAATACTGACTCTGTCTCCACAGCAACTATGTTCTTTAATCTTCTCCAACAATGCTTTGTAAATGGCATCCCCTGTGGTGCTCCAGATCCTAATTTTAAGAATTGCAAATTTGTAGGAGTCAGCATATATACTCCCTCTCATATATGCAGTCATACAAATTTCTACTACACCCTCGATAATAAATGCTTGCAATATGGAAAGGAAAAGAAGAGGAGAACTGAATGGATTAATTGGGAATATAAAATCAAGGCACGTGAAGAATTAGGTTGAGATAAAAATAAACAAGGAGGAGGGGGGAAGTAAAAATGAGCTATGAGAATCAAGTAATTGCAGAACAGTTACATGTGAAAGGTGGACAAGTTACATAGTGGGTTTTAAGGTAGGCAAGAATTATATTTATTAATGAAGTAAATTTAACTAAGTGACTGGGGATAATCAAATAGGCAAGCCCGAGGAAGAATTCATAAACAAATACGTAGCTGATTGAACAGACAGAGAGCCCACGTAAACAAATAGTTCTCTTGGTTAATTAAGTAAAATGATTAAATACAATGGCAATCAATCAGTTCATAAAAATGATTAAATGAAAGACTAAATACAAAGACAGAGGAACTAGATGATCTGATGAAAATTGGCCCATTATGTTTGGAACAGTTCACTTAAATTATAGTAGAGTGAATGAGGGTCATTACAAAGAGCAATGGCAGAAAGATCGAATAAGCCCTATAAATGTAAGGGGTGGTGGCGATTACTAGAATTATTGTGGAGGAACAAAGCAGCATTGGTCGTAGAACAAAGAGAAAGATATGATACAATAATCTTTATTGTCATTGTCCCATACAGAACAACGAAATTGAAAAAATCTACATCAGACATTCAAATCCAACAAGCCTGCTATCTCAGCTATCCTAGCCTGGTTAGCCCCCTAAAAACTCTGATACCCCATAATTAAATACAATATACTCCCATAGAGACTACCTTACACTGCGTTTAAAACCAAAATCTCATTTGGATAGAAGCTGTTTCTCAGGCGGCTAGTCCTAGTCTTTATAACCCTGTACCTTCTTCCAGAAGGCAGAAGCTGAAAGAGATCATTTCCGGGGTGCGCACTATCCTGCTCTATCTCTGCAGCTTTCTTATGACTCCTGGAAGCATAGATTTGATCCAAGGTGGGAAGAGTGCGCCCAATTATTCTTTCCGCAGTCTTCACAACCCTGGACAGTATTGTTTTTTCCCAGACTGTGGAGCTCCCAAACCACACACAGAGACCATAAGTTAATACACTTTCCCCAAATGAGACGATTGGTAAAAAGGAAGTTGAATAGTAAAGTCAAGAGAGCGAGTTCTCTTCCCAATGCCCAGGACTTGTTTAAAACTACAATATTATATATACCTCAGATCAAGAGAGGTACTGTCAGGACCAAAAGCGTGGAAGCATAGTTGAGCAGAGTCAAAGAAGCTATGAGAGGCAAGAAGCTCAGGACCTATTTGTGGGGTTCCCATCGTTACGATGAATATGTCTGAACCCACAGGCATCTGATTGGCATCTGAGAACAGGATGCTGGACTAGATGGGCCATTGGCCTGATCCAGCAGCCTCTTCTTATGTTCTTAACTACTCTATTCTCTCCCCCCACCCCCGAACCTTTCCAACTGTATTCATGGTTTCATGTATTGATTCTGTTACCCTTACTACGCAGATAAATAAGAAGTAATGGAATATTCAAGTTCATTGCTCCTGTAGTGTTACCATTACTGCTGTTATTGATTTATATGTAGCCACTAGTAACCCCTGAGGTGTAGAATAAGAAAATGTGCATTATGTTCATGTACTTGCATTAATGAAACATTAAGCCAGAGAATTTGAGCTCTGAAAGATCAGGGAAATCTAAGGCATTAAATTTCTATCATGGAGTCAAACAGCTCATATTTTCTGTAATGCCCTTTAGTAACATACTATAATATAGTAGCCTACTCTTTAAAATGGTTGTCAAGTGTCCTACAAAAATGATTAGCTTTCTTTCGCTTAGCTAGTGAGAGTGCAGTACTCATGTTATTATTCTGGAGTTGGAAACATACCTGTTTAGAAGCATACTAAATGCTCCTCCTCTACCAGCTCCTCAACAATTTAATTGACTTTCTGGTAGTGGCTCCTACACTGTTTATCTCTGGCACTTGCTTTCCATCCTCACTGCTCTTCTATTATTATTTTTTTAGACATACTTTTTTTGAACCTCAGACAGGCATCTGCTATAGGATGGAGCTGTGTTGACAGTATATGCAGCTGTCCCTTCTCCTTGGGGGAAAGAGTATGGCAATGGACCTATGCCATTCCAGTTGCTATGCAGTTCCCAGGTTTAATATCCCAGGACAGGCATCTTGGCTAGTGTGGAGCACAATGGTGGTTTGTGCAATGGTTTGCTGGCAGCAATAGTTTGCTAGGCGACTACCACTGAGTGCTGCTGAATTGGGGAGTGGGATTCAGCATCTCTTCCAGAAGGCAGCAGAGTCTGGCAGCTAAGAAGATAGCAGAGTCTCATGTGGTCATGGATGGAGAGCCAGTGTGGTGTAGTGGTTAAGAGTGGTGGATTCATAATCTGGTGAACCGGGTTCGCTTCCCCGCTCCTCCACATGCAGCTGCTGGGTGACCTTGGGCTAGTCACACTTCTCTGAAGTCTCTCAGCCTCACTCACCTCACAGAGTGTTTGTTGTGGGGGAGGAAGGGAAAGGAGATTGTGAGCCGCTTTGAGACTCCTTAAGGGGAGTGAAAGGCAGGGTATCGAGTCCAAATGCTTACTGCGACCACTGCTTTTGAAGTTCATCCTGTGTCTCCTACTATTAAAGAATAAGAGAGAGAAAAGAGCACACTTAAGCAACTGCCATAGTATTCATTGCGTTCCCCATTTAGGGAAATTGCCAACTATTAAAGAACAAGGCAGGGAACTAGGATAGTGTTTCAGCAGTGTGCAAGCTTGAAGAAGATGAAGGCACTGCTTGTCTAGTTGCAAATTTGCAGTTGCTATTTGGCTAAAACAAACATGTGATTGGTAGCTACTCTACCAAGTTGTGTAGCCATGCAAATATCTTCATTCCATGGCTGAACATTCCCAATGGTGCGCACATCCAAATCATTTAGCATGGACTAATTACTTTTAACACACCTCTCCAACCATCCATTTGGTCTCACATTTGGGTTGGTTAATGAATGGTGATAAAATGTGGTCTCTCTGCAGATGATCAGTGCATACTTCTCTGTGCAGTACTGACTTTGGTAAGCACTAAAGACTTCTTTCTTTCTTTCTTTCTTTCTTTGCATGGAGTAAAGAGTGATGTTGCTCCAGAAATATCAATACAGATCAAAAAGCTCCAATCTTAATAATGCATTCGCAATTCATAAAGGCTAACTATGCAGAACATGTACTATGGCAATTTATTTTAGTACTTCCTGAGCTATAAATTAACAGAAGGATTCCACAGTGATATGCTTTTCTATGCTGTATTGCTCTCTCAGCAAACTTGACCTCATTTACACTGAAGGTTGCCTCGAGGAACCTGCGTAGCTTTTGTGGTCTCACAGTGGCTTCTTCTCTTTGGCAGATGCTGTCTTTTGCTCATTCCATCTTAGTTTGGGTCAGGCTGTTCTTCTTGCTCATGATGGGCACCCTTCCTTTTTGTTGTTAGTCATAAAACTCCATTGACTGTCCTAATCACATCACAGAACCCTCAAGGCAACCATACATTGCTGCAAAGCAGCCTCTCTCTCTCCTATTTATTGGCTTTTGAAGGTCTGGCTACATCACAAAGCACCCTTCAAAATAGCAGCTTGGATGGATGTGTCTCTGCTATCTTCTTACATGTAAAGAGAAAATAGCAATTTAATTAGCAGCAGAGTAGCAGTGCTTCGTATGCAACTCCTTTCCACACTTTACTCTTGAATTACTCTACAATTTATTCTTGAATTAGCTGGCAGTGGGGTGTACAATGGTTGCACAGCGAACTTAATACAGTACAGTGCTATATTCTCCATTAGAATCCCACAAAGGTACTAAATATGTTTACTCAGAAGAAGAAGACGCCTTCACCCCAGTATGGCTCCCCTTTATCACATACACAGCCCAACAGGACAATGACAATAATCCACCAACAGCATACAAATCAATATGGCTAACCTGATCCAAAACACCCACCCACCTCACTCACACACGAAAACAAAGATCACCACAGCCAATCACAAGCAAACAATCACACCCTAGGCCAACCCCAACCTCTCTCACCCCCAAAGGAACACAAGTGAACAACACAAGCAACGCTGACACCAAACTCTACATACATTAAACATAATAGAAACACCGCCACCCGACCCCACCCCCATCCATCTTCCCTCTCTCCACCCCCCTTTCTTTTTTCTTTTTTTTTCTTCTCCCCCTAATGCCTCAACAAATGAAACGGATTTGTAAAAATGTTACATGGGGGGGAAAAATACGAGGCATTACACTTACTTCTGTAAAACAAGAAAATCCTTAATAAAATTTTTTTTTTTTTAAAAAGAAATGAGTTGCCTGTGGTTTTTAGTGGGGCTTATCCCCTGAAGTGTGTGCTTAGACTTCAACTATGTCTGCTCCCCCTCCTACATGACACAGCAGTTGTGTGACACGGCAGTGTCGCTCCGCCATTGCCAAGCTCCTTGGGGCAGTTCTCAATGGCCAGCAGGAGACATCACATCATCTTCTACCATCCATAAGGATTTGAATTTGGCCTGTCTGCGAAACGGCCATTTGCAAGCGCCCCTGAAGGCGAGCCTTGGTTGGGTGGAGCTGACTGGGACTCCTGCCAGAGTCTTCAAGCAGGTCTGCTTCTTTGGCTTAAATAAGGTCCATTTCCTCACCCGGGCACAGTAGTCGCCTTTGTATCTCCCACCCACCCTCTCTTGTTGCATGGCTCACACCCACCCACCAGAGGGGTTGGTGTCTTTAGTATGGAACCTTGCTATGGAGCTTTCATTCACCACATTCGGCGCCAGGGAGGAATTTCTCCTTCAGACTAAATGGTCCTGCCTAAAGGTTTCGCCTACCTCATAGCAATCGTCACAACTTTGGTGGTTAAGACGTTGGGTAAGATCCTTGGTCAAGGATTAAGAGGGGGCTTGTTGGAGGGATTTGATTTGCCCTACAACAAGGCAGGACGTTTCGCTGATCAATTTGGCAAGTTGGTGCTTTAAAGACAATTCCATCCATTCAGCATTGACACTGTGGACTCACCAAAGAAGACTATGGAATTTTCCAGTGTTGGCCCTGGCAAAATCGCTCTTAATTTTTTTGCGGGGGGAGAAGGGGGCTAAACATTGTAAAAAACAAAACTCAGAGGTAGTGTTTTTCCAATGTGGAACTGGAACTGTGCTTAATTAATATTATTGAGTTGGAAACTTGTCACATGCCTAATGACCATGATTACATTTTGTTTGTTCTGCATTGCAATTTGAGTTTTCAGTGCACGTATGATAAATAATATAGCATTAGGAAATATATTTCAGCAAAGCGACTTAACATTATTAGGGTGTTCAAATGGGGAGGGGGAAACATTCTTGTTGTTTCTCTTTGCTGTTTCCAAAGTTATTTGTCATTCCAGCAGCTTGAAAGCTGGATGGATGGGACTAAGAGTTCTGTTTATTATGGGCACAGTTCCTGAAACATGTAGAATTCATGAAAGCAACAAATGAGTGGCAGCCAAAATGTACCTTGGGGTTGAAGATGAAACCTAAGCCAGTGGCTACCTTCTGCTTATTGATCGAGGTCTGTTATCCAAGAAAACAATAAATGAAAGGCCTGTATGTAGGTTCTCTTTCATCTGAACAAAGGGAAGAGGATTGTGCCACAGGGGAAGTAGTCAAAAACGAAGTTCTCATGTGCATGCTGTGGGGATGGTGTGTAAAGCAGGTTGGTATAACTTGCAGCCTCTAGGGAAAAGGTAGCTCCACTTGCCTGTCTTTGTTGTCTCCTGGGGATTGCAACATGTATTTATTTGTTTAAAGACTTTCAAAGTCACTAACACAACAACAAAACAACAAAGCCCACCACAAAATAGCAATTGTGGACAACAAAACCCACAACAATAGAAAACTGACTCCTGAATCAATAAACATATATCCTAAATGCCTGCTGAAATAGCCACATTCCCCCAATTCACAGAAAGAGAAACAGCTGGACCTCTTGCAGAAGCCCGTTCTGCAGTTTAGGTGCCATGACTGAAAAGGTCCTGTTGGCAGGGAAACACAGAGCAGAGCCTCTGATGGTGAACTGAGTGTATGTGCAGGTACATGTGGAAGGCTCTCAACAGGTGGTTTTTCAGTTATGTGTGGCCCACCAAGAAAACGTCTGTGGGAAGTGGCCCACTGAGGATGCGTGTGATTTGTGCATGGGTTCCAGCCTAAGCTGCAGACAGATGAATAGACGGACCGGCTTTGCAGGAGGACAGGGTCAGCAGGGCCCCCAGACTCTTAGCTTTAATTTTAAAAAGTAAGTCAGTCAGACATTCCTGAAGAAAGAGTGCAAAGCATGAAGGCAGCTCTGTTGCTTCAGCACTCTGTAGATAGCATCATTTACTAAAGACCCTGAATCACTGTTGTTAAACCATCAGAAAGAATGTTGACTCACTCCCACCTGGGGCTCAAGAGTCGTCCCTATCAGAACAGGAAAAAGCAGGAGAAGTTAGAGGGTAGTGTCTTTGAGAGCTGTCAACAGTGGACTGGACTCTCTTGGGAGGTTGTGGACTCTCCTTCATCGGAGTTCTTTAAGCAGAGATTGGGAGAGGAAGAATACATTTTAAAGCAAATGAAACAAAAACCAGACACAGAACTTGTTCTATTGTTAAGTAAAATGAGATAATTGCCTCTGGCAGCAGGTGTGGGGTAAATTTGCCCCCAGACTCCCTGCACAACCACTTTACTGATCCAACCTCTCACTCAGCAACCAGTATTGTATATGGCTCCCCAAAGCCATCACTGCCTCTCCACTTTCCATCCCACGAGAGGCGGTAGACTCTCTTTCCTTAGAGGTTTTTAAACAAGGTTGGATGGCCATCTGTCATGGATGCTTTAGCTGAGATTCCTGCATTGCAGGGGGTTGGGTTAGCTGACCCCGGGCCCCCTTCCAACTCTACAATTCTATGATTCTGTGAAAGGAAGATTCAGTATCCGTACCGATAAGGGATACAGATAATGAAAAAGGCAGGCACAAATTTATTTTGACTGTTCGGTATTCACTTGCCTTCTGTTTTGGAGAAAACTAATGAAACCAGTCCAGAAACATATGAGATTTCAGTAGTGAAATTACATACCAGGCATGCTTGGTATATATAGAAAAAAAATTATGAATTCGGGGACTCAATTCAAGAGGAGGGAAGGAAAATATGAGGGGGGTTTTTGGCTCAATAGTAAGGCTTGACTGGGCCAGCAGTGTTTTAAATATAACCGGGGTCTTTTGTCCTTGGCTTTTCTTTCCTTTAAAATTCTCTCAATGTTCCAGTTGCTCATCTGAGCAGAAAAGCTGGTCTGCAGCAGGTAGCACAATTTTTTTCAAGGCATCTGTCTAGATCTGCACTTACTTTTATAGCTACAGATGTTCATGTCATCTGTGTGGAAGAGACAACAAGTGAAAATAAAACAGATTTTTCTCCAGTGAGCAAAACAAGGTAGAGGAAATAGATTCCTCTACCTTGCTTTGCTATCTTGCACTGCAATTCTATCTCCTTGGAAATAAATCCTACTCAACTCAGGTTCATAGGATTGCAGCCCTAATAATCTCATGCAGGTAGCTCCCTCACATTATACATCTGACTGTGTTTTCCCCTTCCTCATCTTGCCTTCTCTTCTTTTATTTACTCCTATTGGCTCTTCATTAACGATTCCTCAGTGTCATGATAGCATATCTGTAGCAAAGTCCCTTGCCTGATTCCCTGCAGATGTTTTGCACTATAATTCCCATCATCCCTGATGAGATGTGCTTGCTGGAGCTCATGGAACGTGTAGTCCAAATATCAGGAGGAAAAGGTCTCCAGTGATGGATAGCAAATCTCTGGATATTTGACAGTCACTTATGTATTCCTTCTGCCCCTTTGCACACATCTAGATGGTAGACGTGTGAGTTTTTGTCATCTACCGAAGATTGCCAAAATTACTAAATACTGTAGAACTGGATGTACAAAATAAAGTACTTATTCAACACAGTCCATAATTAAATTATGGAGTTAAATGCCTTTAGATATGGTGGCAGCCACTATCTTAGATGGCATGGATAGGATTTGTGAAACCAAACTCATTTTTTTAAAAAATGCCTACCAATAGCTAGCAGTACCTACCAGTGTTGTCCAGGGAGTAATTCTTCAAATCCTTGTCTTATCAGAGTTGGATACTGTAATGGTTCTAGGGGTTGCTCATGCGTAAGCCGGTGCAAACACTTGGCTGGATTGCCTGAGTGAACCTTTTCTGTCCGGACAGCCACTCACCCATGGCTGTCTCAATCGCTGGCAGAATCCATCAGTGGGCGTTTCTTAAACTTCTTCCAGCAAAGAAGCTCTTTGACACCTAGTCTCCTCCTACTCTCTCTGCGCGGAAGCCTTCTGCGCAAGGAGGGCGTAGGCAGCGGAGGACCTCTACTCTCCCAGCTGGTCCCCGGCAAGGAGTCATGGGACCGCCTCGCCGCTTCCCCCATCTGCCCCCCTTCTCCACTGGTGCTACGCTGATTCTCTTCCCCAGAAGATGGGCTGCCTCTCCCAATCCCGGGACGCTCTCCGGAATCCCTCTGGATTTTGCTCTCTCCCTCTGGCACTGATGGCAGTTCCCTGACAGATACTTACTGTACCTTTTACTTTTTCTTTCTCCTATTTATAAATCTCACCCTCTCCTTTATGCTTGAATTTTCCATCCCTTGTGATTTCAAAAATTGGCTGGTGATCTCATAATATCCCTACATTATTTCTTTAGTGGCTTGATACTTGCAGAAAATGTAGTTGAAAGCATCTGGGAGGTTTCCCTTAAATATGCAACAAAGCTATGGTTGTTGAACCTACTTCTTTAATAAAAGTAAAAGGTGAAAGATCCCTGGACGGTTAAGTCCAAAGGCGACTATGGGGTGCGGCGCTCATCTTACTTAACTAGCCAGGTGGGATACCCTTTCACCATTCTCCTGATCTTTGCCCAACAACTGCAGTGCTTCCTGCTAAGACATCTCTGCAGAGCCTTTCATAGTTTAGTTCAAATTCAGACTTTTCAGCATCTGATTGAGACATGACTTGCACATTCCACCTACCTCTATATTTTTTCTTAGATGCAAAGCTTTGCACAAATTTGCAGCAAATCCTTTGCTTATCTTTGGCCGGCTTGAATCGGCCTTGGCTTATCTCTTTTTATGTGATCAGGATATTTTAGTGCAGGTGTGCAACTTTACTCTGTTTGTTTGCAGTGAGTTCTTTTCATTGAATTGTTTAGAACATTCAGTGCTATGTTTTATATTCGTTTAAACCTTAATTATTGAATGTAACCTAGAGGCATGCTGTGAGGCAACTAGCAAATGCAAGTCCTTAATTAATTGAAAGTGCCATGGAGTACTGTAGAATTGTTCTGCACATAAGTGGTGTGGAACCTATAGCCTTATTGTTTAGAGGTTGGAAGATTTATGTACAGTGGTACCTTGGGTTAGGGACGTGGGTGGCACTGTGGATTAAACCAGAGCTTAGGACTTGCCGATCAGAAGGTTGGTGGTTCGAATCCCCACGACAGGGTGAGCTCCCGTTGCTCGGTCCTTGCTCCTGCCAACCTAGCAATTTGAAAGCATGTCAAAGTGCAAGTAGATAAATAGGTACCGCTCCGGCAGGAAGGTAAACGGCGTTTCCATGCGCTGCTCTGGTTTGCCAGAAGTGGCTTAGTCATGCTGGCCACATGACCGGGAAGCTGTACGCCGGCTCCCTCGGCCAATAAAGTGAGATGAGCGCCGCAACCCCAGAATCGGTCACGACTGGACCTAATGGTCAGGGGTCCCTTTACCTTTACCTCGGGTTAAGAACGTAATTCATTCTGGAGGTCTGTTCTTAACCTGAAACTGTTCTTAACCTGAGGTACCACTTTAGCTAATGGGGCCTCCTGCTGCCACCGCGCGATTTCTGTTCTCATCCTGAAGCAAAGTTCTTAACCCGAGGTACTATTTCTGGGTTAGCAGAGTCTGTAACCTGAAGCGTCTCTAACTCGAGGTACCACTGTAGATGGATCTTCAGTAACAAAGTAGCGCTTATGTGTGTCCCTTTTGCCATAGCTTAATCTGCAGGGGTTAGCAAGTAACATTGCAGATTTCCATAGATCAAGCAGATTTTTGGGTGGCATTTGGAAATCCTAGCCCAAAAAAGTAGCTGAGCTATTAGTGGAACTAGATTCCTACCAGGCTGTTTCCTTGAAATTCCAAGAGAAATTCTAATTCTAGAGTCTCTGCATCTTCTCCTAGATCCCAATTTATTCTTATTCTTCAACACCACCCCTCTAGTTGCTTCAGGGGAAATGCTTTGTCAAAGGATTTGTAAAAATGTTGCATGAAAAAAAAAATACGAGGCACTACACTTCTGTAAAACAAGAAAATCCTTAATAAAATATATTTTAAAAAAAAGCTTTTATTGAGGGGAGGGGGGAGAAACAAATCGAGTTGTCTTTAAATATTAGCTCCAACTCTCCTATTGTAAGTGCACTAACAGCTATGTCACAGTCTAGTTATTCCCTTAACAAGCATGATTCACACATTTATCTTACTTTGCTTTGTTTTCTGTATCCATGAGTATGAGCTGTATCATTTTGTTAAATCACTGCAAGTGCAACATTGCATACAACACATACATACATAAGTAACAATGGACACCATCCCCCAGGAGCCTCTGCTGTGATTTAAAAGGATTTGAGAGGAACGGAGGTTGCATAAGATAATTCATTTTAATGGAGTTTACCCAAGGAAAGAGGCTGGTGGGTTTGCCTAATATCTTTAGAAAGCCATCTGTCTGTAGTTCTGACTTCACTGTGTATTCCGTAGGCTGCATTGATGGAAATAGTGTTAAGATCCATACTAATCTCAGCCTTTGCCCTGGACTTTGATTCATGCCTGCATATCCACTTATAGTTAAGTCTCATTTCAAATCCAATTGTTTAAGATCACCCAGTGTTAGTGTGGTTTTTAACGGGCAGGATGTTTTACATGCAATAAGCTCCTAAGAGCAACAGCAGCCAAATGGTATTTTCTTACATTATGTAAGTCAATATGTCATCTTTATTAGAAGCAGTTAACACTAAATGTTGTTTATCTAAATATAAAATCAGTGCGAGTTTCTTGGTTATTGGCTTGTCACACTTTAATAATTTTAAACAGCTAATTGGAGAAATGCTGCTAGAATTTGCTATGAACATCTTTCATTATGTCCAGCTTTAATTAGAAATGGCCCTTAGTTTGCAATGTTCAAATTTACAGCAAGATCATCTGTTATGTTATTTGTATGCTAATTGCAGTTATCACTTGATACTTTGAACTTTTGAAGCTGCTGTAATCTGCTTACATGTTAGGAATTTGTCATGGATGTTGCTTTTTATAGCATGAGGCCCAACAATAAAAGCCAAACGGTCAAGTGATGCGCCTTCTACCTCACATCTAGCAATTATGATGCAATGGCTGTCACTTATGGGGCAGTCACACAATTGCTTCTACTAACTATTAGGCAAACTTTAGCACTTATCACTTGGTAGCCCCAACATGTCCTAAGGTGGATATGAGACATGGCATTATCATGATTTTTTTTATGACCTTCTTTCAGTTGAGCCTACATTTGTCATGAACTGGCAGGATAATGGGGAGGAGGAAGAGGACCCCAGTGAGGGGTGTAGCCAGGACTGGGACACATCGGGTCAAGCTGGGGATGGGGAAGGAGAGGTTGGAGTAGGAAGTACTCATGGGGTGACAAAGGAGGACGAGGGAATGGGGTTCAGTGCACAAGAACCAGAGCAGCAGAACCCATCACCAGAGCCAGAAGGGCCCCTGTCTCCACAAACACAGCAGGCTCTGAGGTGTAGGGAGCAGAAGGAGGGCCATTCCAGGAGGCAAGGGCCCACAGCCCAGCTCTCCAGCTGGCCAGGTGGGGCTCGCTAGCTCTGGGAAGAGGCAGGTGATTCCTCACCTGCCTCATCAAGCCCAGATGCAGCAATCAACATGCAAAGTATAAAAGGGCAGCAGATGTGAAGGGCTGTGTCTGCTCAACTGCCCATGTTGAGGGACCTTAGCTTAGATGCCCTAGGATCTCTGTGGGACTTTGGACATGTGGAATGACCCTAAAATGGGGACTTGGCATACTGACTTGCTTCCAGGTAGGCTGGGGTTCAGGACAGCGTTAGACCAGTAGTGTATGCAATTTGTGTCCATACTAGACTCCAGATCAAAAAAAGTCATTTTAGAGGATCAGAAAATCATGATACTTTTTGACAGTTTATTTATATAAAATAGTGGCATGATATATGTACTGTAGGAAGCCTTGAGGTCTGGAATAGGCATGTATAAAGCACGCCAGATGGAATTCCAAGGTAGAACTGGCTTCATTCTCAGAATCCTACAAATCTCAATTTGCATTTTCTTTGGAAGGAGAGTGAGTTTATTTTACTCTTGTAGTTGAAAAGTTTGAATTGAGATTGGGAGAGGAAGAATACATTTTAAAGCAAACAAAACAAAAACCAGGCACAGAACTGGTTCTATTGTTAAGTAAAATAAGATAATTGCCTCTGGCAGCAGGTGTGGGGTAAATTTGCCCCCAGACTCCCTGCACAACCACCTTACTGATCCAACCTCTTACTCAGCAACCAGTATTGTATATGGCTCCCCAAAGCCATCACTGCCTCTCCACTTTCCATCCCACGAGAGATGGTGGACTCTCTTTCCCTAGAGGTTTTTAAACAAGTTTGAATGGCCACCTGTCATGGATGCTTTAGCTGGGATTCCTGCATTGCAGGGGGTGGACTAGATGTCTCTTGGGGTCCCTTCCAATTCTATGATTCTGTGACTTAATTCCACTGATTTCAGTGGGTCTACTCTGAATTTGACCTAGCTGCTTTTTTACAATTGGGTAACTCCTCCTAAGTGGGACCATTTGGCAATGAAATAACCAAACCTGTTCACAGATGTGTTGTGAGCAGGTGGCATCTTAGGAGGAGACTTTCCCCAGATTGCAGCACACCTCTGATCTGCAGGGTGCAACTACTGTAGATTCATTAGCTCACAGATTAACAGTGGGATCTGTGTATGCCTACTCAGAAGTGACTTGCACCCATGTAAGTTAGTATATTTCTGCAATATTTCTGGTACTTGTAATGACTATTTTTATTGTTATGGCTGCTATTAGGGTTTACTGCCATGCTGTATGTAGTATTGGTTTAACTCCAGTTGGTCTTACATTCTTCTGCTTAGTGCTGTCAAACCAAACCAAACCGATAATTTTGTGTGAACGGATGCTTGAATTTTTCACATGAAGGGTGGTCATCTACTCTAACATTTCCCTTGATACTTGATTTTTTTTGGTTGGTAACACAAAATTACTAAGCAGATTTCTTCCATCCTTTTAAGAATAAAGGAAGAGGCTTTCTGGATCTGTACAAAGACCTGTATAGTCCCAGCAGTATGTTCTTATGATATGCAACCAGATGCCTAGGTAAAGGTAAAGGGACCCCTGACCATTAAGTCCAGTAGTGGATGACTATGAGGTTGCGGTGCTCATCTCACTTTACTGTCTGAGGGAGCCGGCGTTTGTCCGCAGACAGCTTCCGGGTCATGTGGCCAGCATGACTAAGCCACTTCTGGCAAACCAGAGCAGCGCACGGAAACACCTTTTACCTTCCTGCCGGAGCGGTACCTATTTATCTACTTGCATTTTGACGTGCTTTTGAACTGCTAGGTTGGCAGGAGCAGGGACCGAGCAGCAGGAGCTCACCCCGTCACAGGGATTCAAACAACTGACCTTCTAATCGGCAAGCCCTAGGCTCTGTGGTTTAGACGCCCCAAAGTAGGGTATGAGCACCATAGCCTTCTCTTGCTGTTGTTTCCCACTGGTTGGTGTTCAAGGGCATGGTGGTATGCTTCTGTTGTTCCCTGGATGCACTCAGGCTTGCATTCTTCTCCACATGCCCTCCAGTTTAATTGAAAGGATTTCTATAATTATTTTTGGAAGTGGTACATATCTGCAGTTTTAAGTTTCACCTTCCCCATTTACAACTTAGCTCATCAACTGTAGTGCATATGAACACTGATTAAATCACTTTTAATCAATTTTTATAAAAGGAATATTGTTGTAATCAGATCAGGATTTTGGTGCTGTGATTTAAACAATGGGTGAAAGCTAGGTGCGGGGAAGAAATTTGTTTCTGCTCGCATTTAAATATGAAAATAGCTAATTTGCCCTTTCTGAAACAATATGTGAACTGAAGCACAGCCAACTTTCCAAAGTTTGATGTCGTTCTCCAGCCAGGTATCGCATACAAAAATATATATAACAAAGTAAAATGTGCATAACATGGACATAGTAATGCATTAAAAATGCATTACGTTAGAGAAGATATGCAATACTGCACACAAAAATGAGTGAATCGGGAGAAATTCACACAAAAATGCTGCAAAATTTTCATAAGAAACTTTTTTAAAAAAATAAAAAAAGCTTGTGGAAATGTGGAGAACCAAATTTAAGTCTGGAAGAATGAGAAACTGAGAAATTGAAACTGACAGATTCATTCACTCCTACTCATAGTCTATATTAGTAAGACTCGGAGTAAACCACTGGAATCGCCTAAATACTTTAAGACTTTCAATTTCAGTGGGTCTACTCTGTCTTAGACTAACATTGGATATTACCAATGTGCACGTGTGTCAGTGTCAATCTGTAGTCTGTATGGAAGCTTGCAGCAATCTTTAAAATGTCTGAAAATCAAAACATTAGCAACCCACCATTCTTTCATTTTTGGTGTTGCTCTGGAAGAAAGATCAGATAATCTGGAACCCTGAAATCCAGAGCAAAATTTGAAGGAATATAATACCATCAGTGTGCTCTCAGATAAGCTAGCCAGTCTTTATCTTGCTCACACACGAGGGGTGTGTTATTTCAGATAATCGCTGATTTTTCCATACCTGTCACTGGTGGATCATTGTTTCTATTTCCATTTGACAAAGATTTGGGGTATGATTTTTAATGTGTTATTGAAAGTTGCTAGAATTTTTGTTCTTCAGGTTTCTACCCCACCTCCTTTGCCCTGAGGGAATTTGGAAGAATACCCTGAGGGGTAGTGGGCAAACACATCCTAGGTCTAGTACACAGCCATGTAAAATCTTAAGCATGATCACCAAGGCAACAATGAAGTATATAGCCTAACAGTTTTTATTTTGAGCTGGTGTTAACGCATTACAATAGGGCAACTCTGTTTTGTAGAGCAAATGCCTTCTTATGCTTCTAAAACAGTGCAGAACAGATGGAGTAAATCAATATCACGTGAAGTGGGAAGCGAAGAGATTGTAATAATGCACAATCAGGTCCAGCTTGAGGTTTGAGGGAGTCCTTGGCAAAATGAACAGAGGTGGACCCCATCCTCTCTTAGTGGACTTCCCACACTTAGGCTCAATACAGATTCCAGGCTATTTAGCACCCTATACAAAGCTAACTACTTGAACCCCCTGCCAAAAAAATGCTAACTTAGAATTTCGGAAACAGATGTCTTGTAGAAAAAATGGAAAGCACAAAACTTGAAGCTGCTAAATTATGTTAAACGGCAAGAGTAAGTAATACAACAATCTTTGATTATCATTCTCAGATACAAAAGAGATTGTTTTAACACACAAATCATTTTGAATGATCTTGTGAATTGCAAAAATGTTAGTCTCTTAAAAGTTTCAATTTCGAGCACATCAAAATCTCACTTTGCATTCTTTTTTCTTTGCAAATTTTGTCACCGATTCCTTCAGGTCAAGTGTTGATGCTTGGGCATGTTCAATTGATATAGTTGCCAAGTTAACTAGTATCCTTGTAGGTCTTAAGTACATCTTCAGTAGATATATATATTTTGATACATCAAACCAGATAGGTAATTATATTGTTGTAGCTGTTGGAATTGCTCTTCAACAGATTGAACAGCATGTCTAAGACATATAGTAGAAACCTGGGCTGGATCTAGATACATCAAATAAGTGATTCAGGGACTTCCGGGTTAGCGCCATCGGTGAATGGCGGAGTTCCTCCGACCGGAGGAACTGGCTCCGTGGAAACTGGGTCTTCCCGCCGCCGCGAAGGTGGGGACCCGCTAGAAATCCCAGGTGGAGGAAGCCTGGGAACGTGGGGTTCGGCAGGGCACCAGGAGCACCTCCCCTACTCACGGGGAACCATTTCGGGGTTCCAGAGTGAAGTGGGGTGAGCGGTGCAGTGCTCCGAACTGATTGCTACTTTCATGGAGTGAAGCCGCACAGCCATTGCCGGAGAGCGCTGACTTTTTCCTGTGGACAATTGGATTTAAAACAAGTACCCATGAGTAGAAACGGAAAATTGGATCAAGAAATACCCTAATTTGGCACCGAAGCGGGAAGGTTCAAAAAGGAAGTCCGCCTTCCGCTTTTTGTACATAGACTGAAGCAAAAACCTTGTAAGCTAAAGTCCGGAAAGTCGTTAAAAAAGTCTAAATTTCCTTCATTCATAACCACTAAAACCCCCTTGGAAGCAGGAGAAAAGGGGGGGTCTTTGTTTAAGCCTGCAGGAGAGGGAGTGAAGAAAGATAAGCTTCCACCGTCTCAAACCTGGGAACGGGGGGTCAGAGACAGAAATTGTTGGAGAGGTTCACTGACTGTGAATGGAATACTTTGACAGATAGCTAAAGAAGAGAAATAAACTGATTCCAATGTTGCCTTTTGCATTCTAAAGAAACAAAATATCTGAAAAATGAAAGTAATTTTCCTTTGTTGGACTTGCCTTAAAAAGATGGATACAAATAGAAATTGTCTCCTTTAGAGGGAGCTTGTTAAATTGTTGCTGCAGTCTACTTGAGGACTCTACAGCTGTGAGATTAAGATCGTGGGACCAGTCCTTTTGACCTCGAATAAAAATGAGCTGGGAGGAAGTTTTGGTGCTTGCTTTATGCAAGACAAGTGCTTTGTTGGAACAGATGCATGAGAAGATGGATCTGATGAATGAGAAAACGGATTTGATGACTATTGTGGTCAATAACTGTGGACAAACAGGGAATACTGATACAGAAACCATTCAGGGACCAACTCAGGAACTTGTATTGACGGGGCAAGTGCAGAAGATAATGGAGGAGGTTGCAGTTGCACCTCAAATAATACAAATGGAGAGATCCGAGGCCCTGCAGGAGCATAAGCCGCTGTCTTTGAAGATTGAAGTTGGAGTGGGCCAGGGGGAGTCTGGAGCTGAGGAGGTTCTTAACTTCGGAGGGACTTTGAAATATGCTCTTAAATATTTTTTGGATTACATTGATGACTCTGGGGAGTGGGACTGTGGGGAATGGGCTGGTCTGATGAAGGGAGATGGAGATAATCTTGGGCTGGAACCTCCCAGAGACCTACTCCTCAATGAGAAAGGAAAGAAATTAAGAAAGAGACCAACAAAAGACAAGGAAAAGTGCAGGTACAAACAAGAAGAAGAAGATCTGCAGAAGGGACATGGAAGAGACTTAAGAGCCTCGGATATAAGATTACCGGGTTGATGGACTAGATGGAATGGACAGTAAGGACTGACATGACCCGAGACCAGGAAGAAGAGACGCTGGATGAAGATTGGAAGAAAATTTATAAAGAAATTTTTTTATTTAGGGAATTAGCCTAAAATTAATGAATATTAGGGAAAATGTTGGAATGAAACTATATGGCTTTAGTAGAAATGATATAAAGAGTTATGTATAATTGAGTATTAAGTTTCAAGCTCTAAGGTATTTTACGGTAAGATAAGGTTAAATAAATTAAGGCAATTTGAATAACAGAATATGGGGAAAGATGGAAAGGATTTGTTGAGTTAATTAATAGGTTAAATTGTTAAGATAAATTATTCAATAAAAATTGAGAAAGATGGAAAGAATTTGCTGAAATAACTAATTAAACTAGAATACAAAAAGGGAGGTGTGAGGAGGTCAATGAAACAAGCAAATGGAAGTTAGAGATATGTAACATGGGATTTGTGCCCTTTTTGTTGTTGTTTTTTATTTTTTTGCTGTATTGTTGTATTGGTTTTTATGCTTTGTTGTTTTTTCTTCTTTTTTATGTATTGTAGTGTTGTTTCTTATTTTTTCTTTTTTTTCTGTAATTCTGAAACTTTTAATAAATATTATTTTTTTAAAAAAACAAATAAGTGATTCAGTTAAACACATTGTAAACTTCATACAGGGAAATCCCGCTGGCAAAAAACAGGACTCCAAAGTGCCACAATGCATATAAAGCGCTTCATCTTTACTAGTGTAGCTGAGTTGCCGCTTTGAATTTCTGCTTTAGATCTTGTGGTGCTTCTTCTTGGCCCTCATACTTAAACTGCTATTTCTTTCTCCTTTTTCCAACTTGTTCTGTCTCAAAGTTTTGTAGCATTTCTAGCTGCTTGCAATCTTAGTAGGATCTATTGAAACTTGATGAAAACAGTCATCACACCTGCAGTCCACAAGGTGTAAATCTTGGTCACTTGCAATTTGCTTATGGTTGAATTTCAGTTAGCTTCCTTATTTTGTAGTGGCTTGCTTGCAAGATGACTTCGAAAAGGATGTAACGAGGGATACCACAAACTTGAACTTACAAATGCATCGGTAAGGGCTTTAGCGTCAGTTCAAGAAATATTTCCAGATAAACCTTTTAGATATGTGTCATCTCTTTGATATGTGTCATCAAAGATCTATATTAAAGCATCATATATACTACCAAGGTGATATCTCGGTGGTTTCAAAGCATTGATCCGACAATCCCATCTTGTTATGCTCAATGGCTTAACAGTTATGTCTGTCTGATACATGGCTAGTTAGAATTTGCCGATGCTGAGTCGATGCAGAGAAATAATTATAGATCTGTTGAACCAAACTGAAGCAACTAATTGCTTCTAGACAACTCTTAGTGGTATCATTGTAGTTTCTATATGGCAGGGCACAAGAAGACAAGTGGGTTTATGTCCAGGACTCTTTTGTACACCCTTTTCTTTGCTTTCCATGTTGCTCCCATTAGCATAACCCTGACCATGCAGATTCTCAATTGGTAATCCAATTTGCTCAAGCGTCCAAGAAGAGTTTCTGTCATAAAGCTACCTTTAGTAGAACAAATCCCAAGAAATGTTCTATTATGATAACCTCAGGCTCAGACATCTCATTAATTTGACAGTTTGATTACATCAACGTAACATACAATCATGGTCATTTGTTCAATATGACTAACATCAGGTGTGCAATGCAGAATAATTGAGTAGTATTTGGCTGAGTTTGTATGCGGTAAAATTTTCTGCTTTACAGCACCTGTCAGAAGCTGTGCAAGCTCTTTTTGGATATTTCCCCCATTGTTTCTTGAACTTTAAATCTCTGCAAATGTTCGTTTATGAGAGGCTCAAAAAGGGCTAGATATTCTGCAGTTTTTTAAAAAAATCAATTGCTAGGACTGTACAACCTTTCACTTGTTCCACAGAATGTCAAGTTTTGCATGCCAAGAACTCTGACCAAACCTATCAGGTGTTCTAAGATTTGTTGCCAATACTGTTTTCAGATAAATTCAGTTCAAGTTCTCTTCAGGTCTGATAGCTTTCTAAATGGTCAGTATTCCTCTCATGTGAAGACAGAATTGCTCAAGTGTTCTCCCAGTCTTCTGAAGCTTCTTGTAGGGTTGGTGCACCATATTTTGTAATGTATAGGAGAAATTCTTTTTAGTCTTTGGGGAAAGCATGTGATACAACCTGCTGTCATTCATATTTTATTATAAGTTGTTGCAAATTATCATTGCAATAGGCCAGCTAGCAAGGTCACTGTAATTCAAGTCAGGCACAGTACCATCTTTTGCAGACTTTGCAGTACTCTAACTGCACCCTCTTTTTCTTCTGTGTGTTTTCCAGAAATAACTCCAATTCAATTTGTAAAACTTCTATCTTAGTTTATATCATTTGAAGTAGAAGCACCACATCCAGCTTCCTCAGTGCTAGTTCCAACAAGAGTATAGTCATAGTCCTGTTCTTCAAATGTTTTCTGTGTACAAAGGTATTTCGTGAAGAACCCATCTTGCTTTCTTGCTCCTAAGTTTTTTCTGCCTTTCATTTGCGGTACTGAGCTCCAGATGTTCATTTTATAATCAGCCATAGCTCATTAGAAAAATGAATACATTTTCTAAATAAGATTAAAATGTTACTGGAAGATTTAAAATTAAGTGCATTTTCACCTTCTCTCACTCTCTCTGTGTTACATAACTTCCAATCAACTCTACAGCCTATTTCATATAGACATTAAAAAAGTATGAATTACTTCAAAATTGACAAAATCAAAATATAAAAGTAAAATACAGTGGTACCTCGGGATGCGAACAGGATCTGTTCTGGAGCCCCATTCACATTCCAAATGGAACGCAAGACGTGACGGTGCATCTGCGCGTGCGCAGGTTGCGTTTTGCCACTTCCGCGCATGTGTGCGACGTCATTTTGAACGTCTGCGCGAACGGTGAAACCCGGAAGTAACGTGCTCTGTTACTTCCAGGTTGCCGCGGAGTGCAACTCGAACGCGCTCAACCCGAAGCACATTCAACTCGAGGTATGACTGTATTATCAATTTACAAGATAGAACAAACAATAATCTGTATAAAACTGTGCCCCTCAAAGGTCCATACTGAGCCCCTTTCAGGTCTGCTCCCCAGGCAGCTGCCTGGTTGGGCTAATGATAGCACCAGCCCCAATTAGGCTGTACCTTTAAAGCATGTTCTATGAGGGGGTAAATGTGCTTTGTGTGTGCTTTAAAGTTGCAGTGTATATGTAGCCTTACTTGGCCACACCAGCCAAGGTCAGATGGCTACAAGCTGCCATTAAATATTGCTTACAATTCCCGCACTGAGGAAATTGTATGAGTGCCAACTCATCTGTGGGCCCTGTCAGTGCTCCAGATGTCTTGGTGGTTGACCAAGGGTTCCAAGTGCAGATACTGAGCCTCTATGTAATAGTAAAAGTAGGCGACTTCAGGCAGTAATCCTGGGTGTGAGAGGAGTGTGATCACTATTTCCACTGTGAAATGGTGAGAAGAATGAGTCGTCATTTCCCTAAATCAGTAAAATGGTGTAATATAGACCTGAATAGAGTTCAGAAAGTTTGGGCATATGGTATTGGGGTGTTTGATATGGGAAAGCAATTTTGATGTCTCCAAGCCCTCTCTCATCAGTGCAGAACGTAATTCTGATCCCACGCTGAGATTCTCTGGTCCATGAGGTATGAAAGTCTCACTCTTCTCTTATTGCATCCAACGCTGAAGTCTTGACATGGAATATGGGACTTTGTGATTTATATCATCACTCATGGGATTTGTAAGCATCTAATTTACTGCATTAATCAGTGAGCATCAAATCAGTTTGCAAATGCATGTAAATCAGATTAATTTGTCAGCTTAATAGCCAATGTAATTTTTAATGTAAACTTGGCATTAACTTTAATTTCCATACCATTAACAGTTGAGAAAGCAACATCAACTTAACACTTGTGTAGTGCTTAACAAACATTAAGTAGTCATTTAAGTTGCTGCAGAAATCAGTTTAAGGGGAGAAGTGTTTTATGTTAAGTGGTGCAAATGGTCAAAAACTGCAGTTAACATAAGAATGTAAACTGCCATAAGTCTTCATTATCATCACACTCAAACACGCACCCCAATTGACCCAGTCTGCTTCAATTGAAATTTATGAACATAGGGGTTGTATCCAGTGCTGCCATTCTGCTTGTGCAGCATTCTACGACTTGCACAACAGATTTCTCCCAGGTCAGATCAGGTCAGTTCATCACAAAAAAATTAAAATCTTCAAGCATCTCTACAGGAGTCTTTCCCAACCCAGTGATTGGACCTGGGACCTTTTGTATGCAAAGCATGTACCCTACCACCCATGTGGTACAGTCCCAAATCCTGTCTCTACCTGCATCCATCTCCAGTTTGATTATCCAGGGGATACAATAAAAAACAATAAGCACCCAGCCACTGAGTTACTCTGAGCTCTTCCCATATGCTTTGTGATACCGTTAAGGGGAGGGAAGCAGGTCTGGAATGATGCATTTGTACAGGGCACTTTGATTATATGATGCCTTGTCAGAGGCATTCCCCACTGCGCATGCAGTGTGCTTCTGCGTGAGTGACAAGAAAGCCCCTGTACACACAGGGTTCTTCAATCTCCCACTGCCTCTAGTAGTGTTGATCTGCTATTAATTTCAAGCAAGAAGCTTCAGGGCTTATTCTTCTGCAGCTGCCTGCTCTGTGGCTGCCTTCTAGTTGTGAGACTCTGGTCCACAAGATTATAAATCCAATATGCCTTTTCTGCTGGTTCTTAAAAAACCCCTTAACTTTTTGCAAAGGTCTGCTGCAGTCCTGTCACTTTTGCTAACATAATGACTATTATCCGTGAAGAACTTGCTAGTATTGAATCTCAGTGGGCCCCACGTTTTGTGATGTGTTGCTGCCTCTGGGACGGGGGCTCATTGATTCCATCCCTATTAGATGCTGGGGCAAGGCACTTCTATCATTTTTGCGACACCTCGGTGACAGGCTCTTCAAAATTATATGGCTCACTAAAAAACAGCAGTAATTACATCTGGAGGGAGGAGGTTAGGGAAGATTCCATCAAAGTGGAGCTCAGGGCATTGAGTGCAAATGCCACCGCATGGAAACCTGCCTCTTGCTGCTGCTCAAAGAAACACTTTGCAAAGTTGGATGGCCAATTTAAGAGTCATTTCTTTGGTTTAGGTACAGATTTCAGGGCAGTTAATTTTTGCCACTGCTATTTCACTGAACTTTCTAAATGTAGATTTTCTATGCATTATGGATTAAGGACTGCGGCTCTGAGATGCAGCAGGTGTGTTAATATTGGTCTAGAGACATTCATTATAGTTGGTGCAGTGCTTCCACTTTGTGTTAAGTGAGCACGGCACTGGGAGATGAGGCTAAGCCTCAGGAAACTAAGTCACACACACACAGTTGGTGACTGCTTCTTGGCCAGGAAAGCCAAGCGAAAATGTACAGGAAACTGGCACAGGAAGAAATTTAAGCAGCTTGAGGTCAAACAAGTACAAGCTTGTAGAGTCACACTTTGAAGCTGTGGTTCCTGACATAGATATTTTGCATGAGAGGCACATCTCTTTACCTGGACATTTCCATCTATTCAGACTGTATACTTCATTGTGGATTCATATTGGACTCGTTCAACTGTGTAGATCAATGCCTGGAGACGGTTGGTAGTTGTTGCAAATAGTTGCACATGGTATGAAAGAGGCATTGTTAGCAGCCTTTTTGTACTTGTACGAAAAGAAAAGAAAATAGATTTACAAAATGCAAAGAGTAAGAAGATAAAAGTTGACTACTTATCAATATATAAAATGGCATGAAGCACAAAGAAGGGAGAACAAAGTATATCAATGCATGTTATCTTGCAAATATGAGTAATGAATACTGTAAACAAAATCCAATTTCCCACAAATATCTGTTGTTCTAGCTTTTTCTTTCTTTCTTCTTTTTTGTCTATTTACACACACTTGCATTTACATTTTATATTCTATTTACACACACCAGCTATTGCCCGTATTTTACAAAACCAGTCTAACACAGAAGAGAAATTGGAGTTTTCCATTTCGTTGCTACACAAGTTTCATCACCTGCTAAAAGAGAGGTAACAATTGAATGCTAGGGTTGTATCTTCAGCTTTGACGAAGATCTTCATCCAATCTATCATGAGACAGTTCCCAAAAATAGTGTCAGCACTTTGACAACTCCCTCCAGCATAAATTACCTGAACGTTATCAGAAATATGCACATTCATAACACTACAATCTCAACAAACTTTTTGTTGTTGCTTTGCAGTTTGGCCAGGGTGGGGGGGAAGTTGAGTGCAGCCAAGAGAAGTGATGGATCTATCCAAACAGTTCAGTTACCTTAAGAACTATTAGACCTTCAGTGAACATTTTGGCAGCTAAAGTCTGAAGCACATCACTGAACTGTGGAACAATCTCTTACCCCACCAGCATCCCTCATGCATGCCCTACCCCCCCTCCTCCACTTTCCACACATCTATGGCCTTGGTGGTGAAATAGGAAGCAAGCACATATCCCCTCCATCATACATCTCTATTTATTTATTTATTTATTTATTTATTTATTTATTTGTGGCTCCGCTCCCAAAAAGTCAAATGTGATTACATTAATAGAACCATAGTTTCCAAAAAATGAGTAATAGTTCTTCCACTTTATTCTGCATTAGTCAGACTTCATCTGAAGTACTGTGTCCAGTTCTGAGCACCACGGTTCAAGAAAGTAGTAGACAAATTACAGTGACTTCACAGAGGAGGGCAACAGAAGATCATTAGTAGGGCTGGGCGATATCTGATTTTCAACATTGTAATATATCAGCAGTTAAATACCAAGATATGCTAATATATCATGATATCTGGAATGTATTCTGGCTGCTTCCTTCCCTTCCAGTATTATCTAAATCCTACCATTTGACTATTTTATAACATTGACTAACTCTAGCAGTTTTGCGTTCCTCTTGCACCACTAAGCTCTGTTACCCAAATTCTGTAAAAGTATTATTATTATTATTAACATTTGATTACCTTCCCTTCACCCTAAGGTCATAGGGCAGGTTACAACAATTAAAGCACAACATTAATTTAAAAATACAATACAGTGGACACTCGGGTTGCGAACGTGATCCATGTGGGAAGCACGTTTGCAACCCGCAGTGCCCGCAACCCGCAGCGCCGTGTCTGCGCATGCGCGGGTTGCTATTCGGCACTTCTGCGCATGTGCAAGCGCTGAAACCCGGAAGTAACCCATTCCGGTATTTCCGGGTTCGGTGCGGTGCGCAACCCGAAATCACGCAACCTGAAGCATCTGTAACCCAAGTTATGACTGTACTACACAATATTAAAAACAATTTTAAACAACTTAAAATTACTGGGAAAAGGAGAAGGTAGGTCCTAAAAATATACATCTCAAGTGTCAAAAGCCAAATTCGGTTTGATTGACCTATTAAACTTGCCTTCCCCTACCTGGTACCCACCAGATGTTTTGGACTACAACTCTTTTCAGCCCCAGCCAACTGTTTGGAAGTGTAGTCCAAAACATCTGGAGGGCACCAGCTTGGGGAAGAGTGCATTAAACCCTATCCAACTCTATGGCTTTTGGTGAAGCAGTCTGTTCTCTAGGATTTGTTCCTAGATTGGTCCATGCAATGATTATTGTATTTTAGTGTTCTGTTGGAAGCCGCCCAGAGTGGCTGGGGAAACCCAGCCAGATGGGTGGGGTATAAATAATAAATTATTATTATATTATTATTAATGGGATGCCCACTCTTCCATTCTCAGCCTTAGGAATGTAAGGGAGCTGTTTTGAATGCTCCAGTTCTGTGTTTCTTCATTTCATCTCATAAATCTTCATTGTTCATTGCTCCAAATACGTGTGCTTGGCAATATGTTATTAATGAGGCAATTAGTCAGTACTTATACGAGGGCAATTCCAGTTCATTCTATCCCTCAAGACAGGTTACACAAAGTGCTAGATTGTTTAAAATAACTTTTTACATGATCAGAGATATTCAGAGGCAGCTGTTATCCTTTTTAAAAAAACACATCTTGTGTAAGTAGGTAAGAAATCCCAAGTGTTTGGACTGTTCATTGTTCGCTTTCTTTGTACAATCATGAGGCAATGTGAATTTTCACTGAATTCTTACTGAAGTTCTGTTCCTTTTACATATAAAGGACTTGCAAATATGCAGAGGTCGGCCACAGGGTTGTTTTTATATAATGCATGTGTCCCCCTTCTTTTCCCCCTATTTTGTTTCAAATTCAATATTTGAAGTTTCTTTTTAAAAAAATTATGATTCAACGTTTTAAACACAATTTCATCTTTTCTCTTATATTTGTCGACCCCTTTTTCTATGGAGTTGTTGTTTCTCCCCTTCGGCTGCACCGCATCTTCTAGCTATCTAATCATAACCAGAATATTATAATGATGGTTATAGTTATAATATTGTATAATTATAAGCTTCTGTTGTTCATAGCTCAAATCCTGCTCACAAGTTCATCATACTATAATATTTCTTTAAGTAGTCTGAAAAAGGCATCCATTCTTCCATAAAACACTCATCATTAGATTCTCTTAATTTTGCAAGTTCTGCATAGTCCATTATCTTATTTACCCATTCTTCTTTTGCTGGAACTTCTTCTTCCTTCCCTTTCCTAGCTCAATATCGGAAGTTTCTCAGAAGCTCCTAATTATATATAGCCCAAACCACAAGTTGTGCTTTAATAGCTTTTTCTAACCCTTGAGACTCACATTTTGAGGTGCCGTCATGTTCACTCAGCACATATGGCAGGTTGTCTCAGTCAGTGCACATGTAGAAAAATAGCTTTGGACTGATGGATGAGGTCACCAGCATTCAGCAGCCTCTCTTCTTAGATGTTCAGGGTTGTGCACAATAAGCCCCTGGAGCTCAACATGGTGTGTAAGGTTGAGAAGCAGCACCTCCCTTGGGAGCGCAAAGGTATAATCAGTGTTCAGAGCACTTGGCTGGAAGCATAAATAGTGCACAGTTATGCTCACCGATGGCAGCGTGCGCTCAAGCCAGGGTGGGCCAGCACTGATTTTCTTTCTCACAAACCAAGCTGAAAGCCGGGCATTCTGCAACAACAGCCATAAATCCATCTGGCAGCAAACCCACCATGCATGGCTGGTGCAGATCTATTCCCCCTGCCAGAAAACATTCATGCGCAATTTCATTCCACTCATGTTTGAGTCTTTCTGGTAGCTGCACTCCATTATATGTGACACTGAAATTGGGTCCAAGGTGAAAGCGATTTGTTCCCCTCATTGTGCTTAAGCCACCATAGTATTAACTACAGCCACCCTAGACTAGCCCACCCCTCAAGGTAATGTTAAGCCAGCTAGTGTGGCAATACAGTACACAGTGGTTTTGAGTTCTGGCTGTAGGAAACCTGGGTAAAATCCTTTCTACCATATTAAAATGTCCAGAGTGGCCCTGGGCAAGTTGGAACTGTTATGTACTGAAGTTTTCACCCTGGGCCAGCAGGGGGATACTGTAAATAGTTTTCACTCAGGTCCACATATGCAAAAAAGGGATTGAAAGTGACGTTCAGTGATTGGATAGTTACAGAAAGTGGTTACTGTTGCGTTGTAGTGGAGCTCTATATAAGCAGGCTGGCTGAACCCTTCAGTTCAGTTCAACTTAACAGGAACATAGGGAGCTCCCTTAGACCATCAGTCCATCTAGCTCAATATTGTCTACATTGATGGACGGTTCTGTCCCAGTCCTACCTAGGGACTGAACCTGGGGCCTTTTGCATGCAAGACTGCTAGGTTGCTGTGCTTTAAAAGATATAAAGATTTATTGTAGTGTACTGAGAACCCTGGAGAAAGGCAAGAAAGTTATTTTTTTCAAGTTTATGGTTACCTCCCCTCCCACATTTTTACAGGTGAATTCACCCAGAAACTCCAGCAGGTGCAGAATGCCTCGTCGCAGCTACTTACGGGGTCCTCACCGCAAAACCACATCCATCCAGTGCTACACCAGCTGCACTGGCTCCTGGTAGAGTACAGGGTCAGGTTTAAGGTGCTGGTTCTAACCTTTAAAGCCCTATACGACCTGGGACCCTTGTATCTATGGGACCGCCTCTCCTGGTATGCCCCACAGAGGACCTTACAGTCTGTAAACAATAACATCTTGGAGGTCCCAGGCCTCAAGGAGGTTAGACTGGCCTCGACCAGAGCCAGGGCTTTTTCGGCCGTGGCGCCGATCTGGTGGAACGCTCTGTCGCAAGAGACCAGGGCCCTGTGGGACTTGACAAGAAGAAGCTGTTCCACCAGGCCTTTGGTCTGGGCCCAGTCTGATAACCCCCCCCCCCTTCTTACAAGACCCTGCATATAAGTGGCCTCTTTAAATATTCTCACCAGCTCATACAATAGCTGAGCCTGGTGAGTACTTAAGGTTCCCAACCCCTATAGTTATAATTTGTGGGTAGCCATCTGATCTTATTTTGATTTTAATCCGATTTTAAACTGTATTTCAGTGGGTTGCTGAATTTTTGTTTTAATGTATTATATATTTTGATGTTAGCCGCCCTGAGCCTGGCTCTGGCTGGGAAGGACAGAATATAAATAAAAATTATTATTATTATTATTATGCAAGAAAGTGTGTGTGCGCGCATATACGTTACTCATTCCAGTTCAGAAGGTAAATAACTCACCCATTCAGCCTCTGTCGTGTTCCACTGGCTCCTGTTTCACTTGTTCCATGCCTTCTCCCTTGTTTTAGGTAGCCTGTGCCTCCCACATTCATCTGCTTGGTGGCTCTGGATAAGCTGTTTACATATGCATCTGCAAGGCAGATTGGTGCAGATCAGTTCTTCAAAAAACTAATACCTGAGGTGCTGATGATGTGGTACTTAAATCCGATCCCTTATCCACATGGTGCAGAGGTGTCCAAAGGAAAGCACCTTTGCGGGGAGTGGGGCAGAAATCTTGATAACTTTTAATTTTAGCACTGGAAATTTCACTATATTTCAAATATGTACGTGTTTTTCTGAATCTCATCCCCACTGTTTGGAAGCTGTAGGTGATACGGGTACGAGGGTCAGCCAAGCTCTTGGTGCTTCAGCACTGGAAGGAGAAATCATCACCTTCCATATAACAATGGATTAGTAACTTTGCACTCTCTGGCCTTATTTGAGCTGGCAGTATATTAATGTGAACATGCTAAAGAAGAAAAATACAAGGGAATGTGTTTGGTCAGCTTTCCCTGAGACTTACTCATCATGCAGCATGTCAAAACACCATGTCCTCCCTTTCTGTTTTTACTTGCCTTTTTATTTTTGGTTTGTATGTTACTTTAATTGTACTGTAATTTTTTAAAAATCTGTAAAAACAAACAAACCCACAACTAATACAACCAATGGCAGAAAGACAGATTGCTGGCTATTATTCCATTGTATGTTCTGGGTCTTACTTATCATACCATTGCTTCTACACTGTGCAAGAGCATCCCTCAAAGCAGTTTAATGTATAGGTTCAACCCATGATGCACATATGCGCCACTTTCCTCCAAGATAAAGGACATAAGAAGCCATTTCCCCCCAATAAGTAGGCTAATCTTCTTCATAGTTACCTGCTTATCCACTGTTTACTTAGCAAGTGTCACACTTGCTATGCACCCATAATTTCCCTGCTTTGCACCTTTAAAATAAGTGCAGCTCTTTTCTACTACAGTGTGTATTCTCAAGGGATGCCTGGTTTGCTTGCTTTGCTACAGGATTCATTAATAATTTATGTCCAGCATAGATCCTCTGGATTAAATAAAGCACCTTTCTCTGTAACTTTCTGCTTAAGACCTGTAAGGAGATAAAACCTGGATCTGTGGCTGGATCCATGAGACTGCTAATGTGGATACCAGGGTTCTGTTCTTTTTTCTTCTGCCATCTCAAAGCACAGCAGGAGGGAAATCATATCACATGCCTGTGCACTGCCTCCCTGTCAGAGCTTTGGAAGAAAATCTTCAAAAGCACACAAAGTTTTATTACTTTTTATTGTTGGTATTGGGACTCCCATTGCTGTGTTAGGCTGTCATGTTAGTAGTATGCGACCTCCAGAAACCACATTCATTACAAACTTAAACACGCTTTCCAGGAACCAAAGGCAGTAGCAGTCACTGCCTTGTTTCCTCCTGAGTTTTAGACACATTTGCTATGCCATAAATTGGCCCAGTGTGGAGACATTGAGGCTGATTTCTTGACAAGGCGGATATTGGTATTGGAGTTGGGAATCAAATATTGGGGGAAACTCGGAGGGGGAAGCCTTGTGGTTTGTTTGCACAACTAGTTTGCACAATTAATTTAGAGGCTGATGTGAGTAAACAGCATAGAAAGTTGAAGCAGGGAGTTTCATAGCGCAGCTCTATGTATTTTTTACTCGGAAGCCCCATTGTGTTCAATGAGTCTTACTCCCAGGGAGAAATGTGCATAGGATTTTTAACTTTAATCTAGCTGTGCTCCGTTATTGCCTGTATAAAATATGATGGTTACTGTTACAAAGGGAATGCCAGATGAATTGCAAGCAAGAAGTGACCGAGATAGTGAGTAAAGTTAGGTTCCTACATTGCCCAGAGTTTCATCAAGTTGGAAGTGGTGTACCTCTCATTGCAGTAGCAAGGGCTTCTGTGGCAGTTGCAGCTGAAACAACAGCTACAGGCTTCAAGCAAACTACCCACGAAGTGACTGCAAGTATAGATTATAGAGCTAAGGGATGGACTGCATTAAATGAAAATAGGGGAGTCTGGGACCACACTCCCATTCTGTATCCATATTTCACCTGAAATGGTAAGCTAAACTAATGACGTTGGGACCACATGAATGTGGGGGTTCCGGGAGAGGAGAGGTTTGTTCTTGGCTGCCGCTCATGGTTTGTGAGGAGACAGCTTATAATCACAAAAGCCAAGCATTGGTTTAGCCTAGCACAAGAGTAAACATACTGGGAAGAAGCAATATGGCTGTGAGCTTCTCTCTGGGAGCCTGCCCATGTACAAAGCCATAGTTTAGCTTTCCATGGCATGCAAACAAGGCTTATATACAGATTGGTAGCAATATGTCCCTCCCACTTTCAGCCCAGTGTGCCATGGTAATTCAAATCAAGGGTGCTCCTCTATGTGGGTACGCCTGCTCAATTTGTTGGCAGCAAGGCCCTGCTCAATCCACATCTGTCCATGATCAGAGACACTCACTGTTACGAGTGCCTTTTTTAAAAAGAAAACATTCATGTCATGTCATAGCTATACCTTAGAATAGAATAATAATAATAATAATCCCACGGTAAGTACATGGGGAAACAGAAGACAGGTTTGCAATCCTCTGTAGGTTATGTCTTAGCTCTCCTGCTTCAATCTCATACAGCTTGCTGTTATGCAGATACAGCTGGAACTGGGAATTTTATTCACACCTGTTCTTGTTCATTTGTGTTTACTCTTAACAAGTGTGGGATAGGAGAAGCAGAATTTTGAGAGCGTTGTAGTGAGAGGCTTGTCACAGATGTCTTTCAGGCTGCCTCCAGAATTCATTTGTGTATTCATTTTCCATTTATGTCCCTAAGCTAAGGACTTTCTGACAAAATCCCCATACTATTCGACAGATCAGCCCCATGAAAGCAACATCAAAGCCATTGGCTATAGCTATGGATGAAAGAAGTTTAATTTCACATAGGATGATCAAAATACAGATATTACCTAGTGATAGGTAAATCCCAACCCCAAATCAGACTCAAAATTAGGCTCTTTAAAAAGCACACGCACGCACACGCACGCACACACACACACAATTTTTCCCCAATTTGGGAAACAGCTCAGTGGTTTAAATCCAATGCCAAGCCTGTTTCACACCCTGTCCCTCTCAATGATGTCAATGTAGGCACTACAAGGTTCTGTCCCTCTCTATAGGCAGGATCCCACTAACTTGTTCCATCAGTGCAATTACTTCCACTTGTACAATGTAATTATTGTCTCCTCCCCCACTGTGAACCCCCAAAATTTGTTTTGGGGTTTCCCAACTCTCCAGAGAAGATTTGGGCAGGGTGCAAGGCACCTGTACTATTGCACAAGTGGAAATCTGTTCACAGACTGAACAGATTTACTGGATACCACCCAATGAGTCCAGCGTGAATTTGGAAGTGTATCTGTAGATGGTTGTGAGGCAAGGAAGGTGGGAGAAGGAATGGAGGAAAGGCTTAAATTTCTCACCATCTTGAATTTTAATCTGAGCTAGAGAAGATTTTCATCTTCTAAACTGTTTAAAATATGTTTGGAAGCACCATTGATTTTTAGATGTTGGTTCATTCCGCAGCCAGAAGAGTCATGACTTTGGGGGTAGGCCAAGGTTTTGAAAATGGTATAGGTGCAATATATTCTGAACAAAAGGCCAAATTAATTGTAAATAATGTGGTCACGGAAGAATTTAAGATAGAAAAAGGGACACGACAGGGGTGCCCAATTTCCCCACTGCTTTTTATATCGGTCCTGGAGGTTCTGCTAAACATGGTTAGAAAGGACCGATTGGTTAAAGGTATACAGGTCGGAGCTAAACAGTACAAACTGAGAGCATTTGCAGATGACTTAGTATTGACGTTACAGGAGCCAGAATCTAGCACTAAAAGAGTTTTAGAATTAATTCAAGAATTTGGTCAGGTGGCAGGCTTTAAATTGAACAAGCTAAAAACTAAGGTTTTAGAGAAAAATTTAACACCGATTGAAAGAGAGAGGTTTCAGAATGAGACAGGATTGACTGTGGTAAAGAAAGTGAAATACCTGGGGATTAATATGACAGCCAAAAATGGGAACTTATTTAAAGATAATTATGAAAAATGTTGGACTGATGTGAAAAAAGATTTAGAAATCTGGTCAAATTTGAAACTTTCACTGCTGGGCCGTATTGCTGTGATAAAGATGAATGTATTGCCTAGAATGTTGTTTTTGTTTCAGACACTACAAATTGTAGATAAGATGGACTGTTTCAAGAAGTGGCAGAGAGATATTTCTAGATTTGTCTGGCAGGGCAAGAAGCCCAGAATAAAATTTAAGATATTAACTGATGCCAAGGAAAGAGGTGGATTTGCCCTGCCAGACTTTAAACTTTACTATGAATCAGCAGCTTTTTGCTGGCTGAAAGAATGGCTACTTCTTGAAAACATAGACATTTTGGATTTAGAAGGTTTTAACAATGTATTTGGATGGCATGCATACTTATGGTATGATAAGGTCAAAGCACACAAAGCATTTAAAAATCATATTGTTAGGAAAGCATTGTTTAATGTTTGGATAAGATATAAAGATTTATTGGAAAATAAAACCCCAAGGTGGCCGTCACCAATGGAAGCAAAAGCTCTGAAAAGGCTCAATATGGAGGCCAAATGGCCGACATATTGGGAAATTTTGGAACAAGAAGGAGATAAATTGAGATTGCAGAGTTTTGAAAAACTAAAAAATAAAGTGAGAGATTGGCTTCATTACTATCAGATAATGGAGGCATATAATTTGGATAAGAAAATAGGCTTCCAGGTGGAAAAGTCAAAATTAGAAACAGAATTGTTAGAACCCAAAACTAAAAATCTGTCAAGAATGTATAACTTGCTGTTGAAATGGAATACTCAGGATGAAACGGTGAAATCTGCTATGATTAAATGGGCACAAGATGTTGGACATAATATTATGTTTGCTGACTGGGAACAGTTATGGACCACAGGTATGAAGTTTACGGCATGTAATGCCTTAAGAGAGAATATTATGAAAATGATATACAGGTGGTACATGACCCCAGTCAAGCTTGCAAAAATTTATCATTTGCCCGATAATAAATGTTGGAAATGTAAAGAAACCGAAGGTACATTCTTTCACCTTTGGTGGACGTGCCCAAAGATCAAGGCTTTCTGGGAAATGATATATAATGAACTGAAAAAGGTATTTAAATATACCTTTCTGAAGAAACCAGAGGCCTTTCTTCTGGGCATTGTCGGCCAATTGGTGCCAAAGAAGGACAGAACCTTTTTTATGTATGCTACAACAGCAGCAAGAATACTCATCGCAAAGTATTGGAAGACACAAGATCTACCCACTTTGGAAGAATGGCAGATGAAGGTGATTGACTACATGGAATTGGCGGAAATGACTGGCAGAATCCGAGACCAGGGAGAAGAGTCGGTGAAAGAAGACTGGAAGAAATTTAAAGACTATTTACAGAAATATTGCAAAATTAAGGAATCTTAGAAGGATGTTGGATAGAAACTAAGAGGTTTTTAGCTGTAATGCTTTAAGAGATATGAAAAAAGGTTTACAATTGGGTAAAAGTTTAATGGTAAGGATTTGCTGAACTAACAAACTGAACTGGAATACAAAAAAGGGAGATATGAGGAGGTCCGGGGAAATAAGTGTAGGGAAGATAGGTTTGGAAAATCAATGTCTTTTTAACTGTTTTATTTTGTATGTTTCTTTTTTATTCTTTACTTTTTTGTTATATTTTAAAAACGTTACTCTTTTTTTGTACTCTGTATTTTTTTTGTATTTCTTGAAACTTTAATAAATATCATTTAAAAAAAAAAAGAAGAGTCATGACTTTGTTTCCGAAATAAGTGTGACTATGACATCAGATTAAATTAACCAAGTCAATTGGTTAATTTAAGATTTAAGACAGTGGACTGAAGCTGGCATGCAGTAGGGAGAGCATTTTGGTTCAGCTACTCTAATGGATCATCATCCTGGTCCTTACTGCCGAATGAAGAACTTGAACTTCCATCTCTCTTTCTGCCAAAGGCTTTAATGTTGTTAATGCATAGGCAGGCCACAGGTTACAAGATGCAGCAAGTACATAAAAAGTATAGATACATGGCTAAGTATAAGCTAAGGTGTTGATCCAACAAGCAATAGGCTCTCTGTACTTTACTTTTGAAGAATGGGGCAGGCACAGCTCTTAGCACAAGAAGTGGCCAGAGTTCCAGGACTAGGCAAGCAACTAGGTACTCCTTCAAGTGAGTTGGGTCTACAAGATTTGTTCATGCTGGCATTGGTTTAATCTCTGTCACCTCCCTAGAAAGAGAAGGCTTATCTTTGACAGGAGGAGGCATCTGACCAGGGGTAGCCAATATACCAGGGGTGAAACACTCCTCTGCCAACCCATTTGGTCCTTTCCCTGGCTCCAGCTGTTCACTCCCTGGACTTCTGGCCCCATCCCTGGATTCAGACACTTATTAGGGTCCCACTTTCACCTCCCCCATCCTGCTATGGTCATCCAGCTGCAGCTTCCCAAGCTCCCTCCTCATGATCCAGTTATCCCCTCCATGATATTTCCACGGGACACATGACAATAGTCCCATTGTTACTTGCACAATATGAAAGGAATTGCAAGCCTGTTTCGTAGTGTAAACCACACAGAGTCGCATTTCCCTTCTCAATGGCTCTCCCACAGGAGCACTCCCCACTCCATATAATACAATAGTCACTATCCTCTTACCTGGATAGTATCTGCAGTAGTGAAGATGTAAAATATTTGATGAATTCCTGGCATGGGTGGGATGGGGAGGTGATCATCACAGCATGAAATTTGTGATTCATGTGTCCCATTTTCCCAGTGTGGGGGACAGGGGTGAAGGTGAGAGAACAAGTTTTCCCAGATCCGCAATCTGTGTAAGTGATTTATAATGTATGCTAGAGGGTCTCCTTACTTTCAGTGCAGAGCTCTCCTTCCGCTGCTGATTGCTGTTAATTCAACAATGTGTTGTTAGGAGCTGTTCATTGATTACTAAGCAAATCACAGGAGAAAATGACACGTTTTATGGGCACCCTAGCAAAAAACAGTAAAATCCACCTCATTTCTGTGCAAGATTAATAGGGAATAGCGTTTCAAGGTAGTTTGTTACAACCAAACAGTTTTTTTTCCCCCTGCTTGTTTTTCTCATAGAACAATGAAGATAAATATTAATCCAATATCAACTATTATAATTGAAAAAAGGGAGCGAGTGAAACATGGGCAGCTTTGTGCTCTAAATCTTTATTTAATTATAGTTTTAAGGGAGTTATCTGCGGTGTAATATCATGCTGCCAACAATTTCCACACCTTATTAGGAGGTACCTTTGCAAAATTCTCCAAATCTTTTAGCTTAGTGGTTCACATTACCGATACAATCAAGCTGCACTATTTGGATCCATATTCCAAATACTGGGGGGAAAGGGTTCAGCATAAGAAAGCAAGTCATTTTAGAAAGTGAGGCATTGTGTGACATTTCAAACATAGCTTCTCTTTGGCTCCGTTCATACAACCACACAGCAGCTGTGTGTCATTTTCTGTTCTTCAGCCAGATTATACCAAGCATGCAGCAAAATAGTAATCAGGAAGCTTTCTATCTTCACTCCCCTCGCCTCCAGCAACCAGTTCCAACACCTTCATTTACCTGAAACATCAAAGGGAGCAAAATAGGACCCAGAACTTGCACCCAACCTACCCATGAGCCCCCAGTGCCTGCTAACAACCTGTAGCCTGCCATGTCACTTCCCTCCGACTTCACTTTGTCGAAGCAACATCCATAACAGATGCAGGGAGCTCTTGCCAGAACCACCCTCAAAAAACCTCCCAGTTACTGCCACTGGTGCTGCCACCTAAACCAGTAGACCTAGTACATAAGCAAGAAGGGAGGGTTTTTTCCCTGTTGTCTCTGAAACACAAAACGAGCAGGTTAAGGTTTTGGGGCACTTTTGGGCTCAGAATCCTCTGCTTTTTATGCTCTGCTGAAGAGTTCAGTGAAGCTCAAGACCTTGCGGCACCTCCTAACAATCGTTGGGTCCAATAAAAAGAGATCGCCTCCCTTCTTCTCTCCCCATTCCATGCCTCTATAACTCATTCTGCCAAGCACGGAGCCCACTCCCATCATTAAGCAGAAAGAGCTTCAGTAGAAGCGAAATTAGCCCCCAGTGTGGCATTTGGCATTAGCATGTACTGAGAATAGCGTTTTAATTATATTTGTATACAAGTAGCCGCCGGAAATAGCTGTTCGCGAAGCTTTGCCTCATGAGCCCTCCCTGTATTCTTTCAAAACAAAGGCGTATTTCTACAATATTTAATTAATTAAGGTGTCTCGGAGCCTGGCGCTGTGCTCTAATTTGCATCGCCTTGGCCAAAATGTGGCATTAAAAAGATAACCTGGATCCTGGAAACCCATAATCTGGTAATTAAAAGTGAAGCCCTCCTTGATCCTCCTTGTATCTCAGGGGGGATTCATTACTGTTGTTCAATTTCATTTGTTCCGTTTTGTTGTCAGCATCCAGGTGTCTCTGAATCAGAGGTGTTTAAAGACTGAGCACAAAGAGATTTTATTGGTTCTATTAAACATGGTGCTTAGAGTGACTTGGGAGTTAAGGCTCTTGTTTTTCTATTACCAGGTGGTGCTATTGACTCATGGGATGACCTTGAGCAGACCTCTTTTATCACTCTGCACTTCCCATTCCCCAAATCTTTTCAAGGGGGGTGGTAATAAAAGTAGCTTAAGGTAACTGGAGGCAGAGCATTATCAATGACAGGCCCTAAAACACTAGGAAGGCCACACAGAAAGTTATCACAAGAAGGGCAAGCTAAAGAGTTTCTGCTGATACCGCATTTTGTTACATTATCCTAGCAATCAGGGACTTCTCAATTATTTGTTCTTTATTAGATGCCTTCTTCTGTTTGGTTGGTCAGTGTTCAGTGATAAGAGAGAAATATGTAGATAAATGGTTTTTTTCTGGAATGTTACAGGATACCTGATTAGAGCCTGTGTCTTATGAAAAATCTGTGTTATTCACCATCTTATTAGCCATCTTGTGCATTGCTGTTGTGGAATGTCACTCAAGTGATTACTCAGTGTAAGACCATTCATTCTGTATAGCCACATGATAAAGGGCCTTTTCAGTAGTGGCGCCCATGTTGTGGAATAGCCTTCCCAGTTGCCTTTATCTTTGTGTGTGTGCCAGCTGGTACCTATTCACCCAGGCTGTTTAAACCTACAGTATACTTTGGTAGGTAGTTTGTTTGCTATACATTTGGACACCTCTTAAGGTATCCTAGCCAAATTTAACATGTTTCCTGAGATCAAGGAGCAGGTTTTCATCTGGGTGTGAAGTGGAGCTGCGGGATGGAAAAGAGAAGTGGCTTCAGAAATGGGGTTGGGAAAGTGAAAAGGAAGTTTGATAGTTGTATGGGGGTGAGGAGAGGAAACTCTAGGGGGTTAACATGGCAGGCAGTCAGGTTGGCTTTGTCCCTAGGGTAGTAGTCAACTATTATTCAGTGGGTCTACTTTGTGTTAAAATTAACTGAATATCAGTCCTGGTAAATGTAGCAAGGAGCATGCAAATACATACTCTGAAATTTACTATATTAAACTAGGGTCACTTGCATACTTTGTTTGGAGAAGCAGGGATATAGAAGACATCCTGGACCTTCTGCAGAGAATGAGGGACAAGGGAGAAATTCCTGCAGAATGACATTTTTAATATATCCGGTTAACATACAGAGACACACATAGCTGTAAGTTCCGAGGGCCTTCTGGCAGTTCCCTCACTGCGAGAAGTGAGGTTACAGGGAACCAGGCAGAGGGCCTTCTTGGTAGTGGCACCTGGCCTGTGGAACGCCCTCCCATCAGATGTCAAAGCAATAAGCAACTATCTTACTTTTAAAAGACATCTGAAGGCAGCCCTGTTTAGGGAAGTTTTTAATGTTTAATGCTGTATTGTGTTTTTAATATTCGGGTGGGAGCCGCCCAGAGTGGCTGGGGTATAATTATATTATTATATTCCCTGGTTGTTCCTCCCAGTCTGCTTTCCATCCTGCTAATCCAGTCAAAGACTAGCTTACAGCTGCGGTCTTCTAGAATCTTGGCTAGGATCAAGGAATGGATTCTTAATAAATACCGGTAGGGCCTCCATGCAGTAGTTTGTTTCTGCTGTCAAGTTGCAGCTTGAAGTGCCATTTGTTTAATGCTACTGTTTAAATAATAATTTATAAGACAGCTAGCCAGCCATTCTACAGCTTAATGACTGATGCAATTTATGGATACCACAGGCTATGTAAACACAGTTGTAAATATAAAGGATATCTCCCACAAATTTTTACTTTGATCCTTATTCGAAATAATTCATCCTCCCACCCCCAACCCCTTTCTCCATTGTCTCTTTTTGCATGTGACAGGATCTGGACGAGAGCACACAGTTTTTGTCTTGTAGGCTCTGCTAGTTGGGAATGGAAAATTAAATGTCCATTTTTTAATATCAAATAAATCATTCTAATTAAAAATTAATTAAATGCCCCAGCCTCTGAGCTGGAATACAAATGCATTTATTTGAACGTTCAAGTGTTTAAAACAAAGTGGAATTTGTTTTGAGCTTTTCCTTTCATACATATTTTGCCATCTAATCTTTTTATGTCTGAATCACCCCTTCTGCAGGCATGCTCTGAATATGTAACCAGGAGAGCCGAACAGCAATTTATCTGGTGACATAAACCCCCAATAACTCACACAGTGTACGTTGCTGCTGCTTGTGTACACTGACCTATATAATACAAGTGTGTATGTGTGTGTAATGCATATCTAAGCTCATTCAAGCTCCTTGTCAACTGTGATAAATGAGCAGACAAATGCAGTATGTTGTTTCACAGCAGTAGCTGGTAGAAATTTCCTGACGGCTGATTGAGAATGATGGTTTTTAAATGATTGCGATCAATGGCCATTGGGAGACTCAAAAGCTCTGCATTCCAGGAGGGAAGTGCAGAAAGCAAAGGAGGCTCTGGATTGTCTGTTTCAACAACGCTATTCAGGCATTTAATTCCCCCACATGATTAGAATTGCATGAGGGAGGGTGGGGGGCACCCTAGCCGAACCTACTGGTTCACTCCCATCCACATCACCCATCGCTGTCGCTCTCCTAGTATTGGAAGACCAATATTCGCAGCAGGGTTTCTGCTGAACTTTCAGAGCTCCCCAGAGTAACAGAGAGCCCTGCACCATTGGGGTTCTAAACTGGACAGGGAGCCTCTATGAGTACAGCATACCAACTAGAGGAGGGCAACGGAAGCAGCAGTGAGGCCAAGATGGAGGGAGAGCAGAGCAAGCTAGTTGACCCCTGTTCCCTTCCCTTCATTGCATGAGAAGAATGTTTGAGCAGGACTAGTGTTCCTCTAGGGACGCGGGTGGCGCTGTGGGTTAAACCACAGAGCCTAGGGCTTGCGATCAGAAGGTCGGCGGTTCGAATCCCCACGACGGGGTGAGCTCCCGTTGCTCGGTCCCTGCTCCTGCCAACCTAGCAGTTCGAAAGCACGTCAAAGTGCAAGTAGATAAATAGGTACCGCTCCGGCGGGAAGGTAAACGGCGTTTCTGTGTGCTGTTCTGGTTCGTCAGAAGCGGCATAGTCATGTTGGCCACATGACCTGGAGGCTGTACGCTGGCTCCCTCGGCCAGTGGAGCGAGATGAGCGCCGCAGCACCGTAGTCGGTCACGACTGGACCTAGTGGTCAGGGGTTCCTTTACCTTTACCTAGTGTTCCTCTAGTTAGGTAGCATCTGTGTACATGGGGATTCGTTCAGTGCTAGTGTGGCCCTGTGTCCTACTTTACAGAGGGCAGTCCAGTATAGGAAGGACTACCAGAGGATAGTCCTGTATTAGAGTAAGTCTCTTATTGAAAGAGCAGTCTGCTCCAAGTTCAGCATTTGTACGAAATATTTTCATTGGTCAAATGGATGTGAAGTTTCTTTGAGCCCCCACTGCTGGATAACGCCGTTATCCACAATCCATATCCTGTCTTGTGCCTAGCCAGTCATTTATAATGGAATGCTGCATTTTGCTGAGTTTTCCTGCAAAGTAAAGAAAAAGAACAGCCTAGCTGCATTTTTGTGATGGTATTGTGTGCTCAGCCCAAGTATCTCTTAACTCGCAGGTGTTTACTGGAAACTTACTTTGTCGCTGCAAGCCTTTGGCCCTTGGGTTTCTAGCATTTGCTGTGCTGTTTTGTTTTGTTTTGTTTCAAATTACTGTTTTAGATGTGGCTCCATTTGCTGCGGTCATGAACTGTTCTGACAATAATTGCTATTTTGTTGAAGCGTTTTACTGTCAGCCACTTCATGCATCCTTGTGGAAGAGAGAGTGAATTTAGCTTTTTTTTCCTGTGCTCATTTCACCAATGAGCTCAGTGATAGAGCACATATGTTGTATGCAACAGGTCCCAGGTTCACTCCCTGGCTTCTCCAGCTAAGACGGGGAAAGGGTCCCATCTGAAAGCCTGGGGAGATAATTAGAGCAGACACTACTGAGTTAGGCCAGAGGTCTGACTCTGTATAAGTCAGCCTCATAGGTTTCTGTTTATCAGAGGCTTACTTTCAGCAGGGTTGATGGACGACACTTCTTCCATTTTTTACCACAGCACAAGTCTGCCCCTGGCTGCCCAGCCAACATGTTCCTAACTCCAAAATTACCCAGGCAGAGAACGCATGATAGCCACCACAAAAAACATGATAAACACCAGTGGGCCTTGATGGCCAACATTTTAATTGAGTCAGTATGCAGCACCATGAACTCTGGATGTGTTTTCTTGTCAGCCACCACCAGTTCAGACCCCATTAGTGTATATGTGAAGTTATGGTTATTGATACTGTCAAAGAACTCTCAATGGTTAATTAGATGGAACTTACCATTAGAGGAACTCTGCTTATTCTTCTTCAAGAAAACTTGTTATTCTATGTGCTTGGCAATTATATATTTAACCATGCTTTCTCCCAGAAAGAGCCATTAAATTAATTGGCCTGTAAATTTCCAGATTTCCCAGGATACTTTTTTAAAGGGTATTTCATTGGCCTCTTTTCAGTCCTCAGATATGGAGACCTATCTTAGGTATATGGTACATATTTTTCCTAGAATATCTGCACATTTCACATTTGAGATCTTTAAGAACTTGGGTGTATACCACGAGAACCTAGTGTTTTTAATTTGTTAATGAGACCTAGAATATAATTTCCTTTCACTATTTGCTTCAGTTCTTCAGGCTCCCTTCCTGAGAAAGTTAGTTCAGGTCCAAGGTTACGTTCTACTTCTTCCGTAGTGAAAACAGCTGAAATAATTTATTCAGTCTTTCTGGAAGCTCCATTTTTTCCTCCATTATCACACCTTTAATTGCCCTGTCATCCAAAGGCCCAATCAATTTCCTAGTTAATTTCATGCTTCTAATGTATTTACACATTTTTAAATTGTTTATAGTAACGTGCTCCTCAAATCCTTTCTTTTCTCTCTTGCACGCTATCTTTTCTTTTGCGAGTTCGTGATTCTTTTTGTCCTCCACATTTCAGCAAGACTTCCATTTTCTGAAAGAAACCTTGTTTCCAAGAGTTTCCTCGATTCTGCTCATAAACCACACTGACATCCTCTTGGACTTGGTGGTTCCTTTCCCATTCTGCAGTACGGTCATACGTCATGTTGCGTCCACTTCAGGTTATGTCCCGCAGCATCCCAGAAGTACCAGAAGGGTTACTTCTGGGTTTCACTGCTTGCGCATGCGCAGAAGCACTAAATTGCGCCGTGCGTGTGTGCAGATGCAGCACTTCTAGATGTGAACGTGTCAGGTTGAGGACGTGCCTTCAGGACGGATTACGTCCGCAACTCAAGGTTCCACTGTATACATCTGTTTACATAAGTGTATATTTCCCAGATTTATGTAATGGACACTCCCATGAATGTATAGTGTTGCAGCCCCCTAAATTGTATATGTCAACCACTAAAGAACAGTAGGAGGGGCAATTCACAGCTCCCCTCCCCTCCTGCAGCTTTCAGATCAGATCTTTTTAGCGATGATGTGAATGACCCTGATCAAAACACAAGGGCAGTGCTCAGTGAAACAGAGCAACTTACAGGAAATAAATAAATATAAAAAGCTGCCTGTAATACAGAGTACCCTGTTTAGAAACCAGAGCCCTTTATTTTTTAAAAAAGCCCCCTCCTGAACTGATTTACACTGCAAAATCATCTTGGGGAAAAATCATGGTTGTTTTCCCTCACGCTTCATTAATTTTTAGTTTTGTCAGGCAATATAAATAAAAGTATCAAGTGCGCCTCTAATTGAATCACTAGTGATTCCCGACTCCCTGTAGTACTGAGGAAACATGATGTAGCTGTGTTGTTTAGCAAGGTTGGATGAGTCAGGCAAACAATGGCTCATTCTGCCAAGGGGGGTTCAGGTACTGCCTCTGCGTTTTATCTTTTATTGTATAAACAGAAATCAGAGTTGTCATCGTGAAGGATTTGCAGCCCTGATGGGCTACTGATGTGGCATCATTCAAACACAGTTGCGTACAAGGAAAGAGCCCAGGGAGAAGCAGAGCTGCAAGTGGGAAACAGGGAGGCAAGGACATCGTGCCTTTCATACTTTGTACATCCTTCTCTGAGTGGTGAGAACATGTACATTAACAATACAGTCTCGTACATGTCTAATCAACAGTAAGACCAGGGCCTTTTTGCAACTCAGTTCCGGCACCTCTCAGTTGGGTGCCATTACCATTCTAAGAGAATGAGGGAAAATAGAACTAAGTAAGTCCCGTTCAATTCAGCTGCCAAAGGCTGCAATCCTGTGCTTGCTTACTTGGGAGTAAGCCTCCAAATTCATTGGGACCTCCTTCTGAGTTGGCAGATATAAAATTGCACTGTAAGTTGCTCTGTTCTTCTTTCTCAAGAATGGATTTCTCCAACATGGTGGCTTTTATACTTTCTTGATAGTTTTATTATCCTAGTACTGGCACCTCTTTCTATTACAATTAATGGAGCTTCAGTTGTCACTGTTGCTTGCAAGTGCGATGGATCTCTCTGGAGGCTGGAAGTCCTTATCAGCAAATTAGTGCCTTTATTTGATCCAAGTTGAAATGCAACTTTGGTGGTTTACATCGATATTCCGATGGAATGGCACAGTACTCAAATCAACCCCCTTGATTGAGGCAACATTTTAAGGAATATGATTTTGTTGCTGTTTTTCAACTGAGAGAAATTTATAATTGGATAGTTAGCACAGTGTGACCAAGAATAAGTGTTTCTCCCTAAGGTTTCCGAAGGTGCACAGGGTATTTTTTGTTCCAGTAAAAAATCCAATCTGCAGCAAATCCTGTGCCCTGTTCTGATAAAAACAGCCTGTTTTCTGGTTATTTAGGGCTATGGTTAAAAGGTAAAGGGACACCTGACCATTAGGTCCAGTCGTGACCGACTCTGGGGTTGCGGTGCTCATCTCGCTTTATTGGCCGAGGGAGCCGGCATACAGCTTCCGGGTCATGTGGCCAGCATGACTAAGCCGCTTCTGGCGAACCAGAGCAGAGCACGGAAACGCCATTTACCTTCCCGCCGGAGCGGTACCTATTTATCTACTTGCACTTTGATGTGCTTTCAAACTGCTAGGTTGGCAGGAGCTGGGACCGAGCAACAGGAGCTCACCCCGTTGCAGGGATTTGAACCACCGACCTTCTGATCGGCAAGCCCTAGGCTCTGTGGTTTAACCCACAGGCTATGATTAGTACCTTGTAAAACAGATACTAACTTATAATTGCCCAGTTTGCATGCTACAGATTAATAAGGAAGGAGGCAGGACAGTGCATGCTGCTAAACAGTTCTCACTCCACAGGTCTCACCACACAGCAAGGGACAAGCCAGAATCTGGTTTTTTCATGAAGTTGGAACCTGGGCTTGTGATTTGTTTCCCTTGAACAATCCATTAGCAACAGGCCAAGAACGAAGCTTTGTTACCACTGGTGGTTTGTTTGGCAAGAAACAAACCATGAGCCAGAGTTAAGTTGTCATGTCAATATTTTGATTTATTTTTTCTGTGGAGCAGGAGAGGAGTGTGGCAAGAGCTTTTCAACAGTGTGCACCAGCACACTGCTCATTCAAAGTAAACCATAGTTTTTAGGTTACAGCTTCCTCGTCCTCACACTTCACTCTTAGACTTCAAGATTAGAGGTCTTGTTGGAGCTATCCTCTGAGAGCATAGCTGCCCTGTTCTTCTCTAGATTAGTTAATTAAGTGAGAACTAGAAACTTTTCTATCCAAGTTATGTACTTCCTACAACAAACTATGTTGTTATTTTCCTTACTCTACAAGAATCTCTCTTTGTGTGACTGGCACAAGTAAGCAAATTCTGCTTGCTCCACATACTAAAGGGTTTCAGTAAGCAATTGACTCTGTTACCCCAATAAAAAAACAGTGTAAAAAACTAATTAATTATGTATCATTTGTGGTCTTAAAAAACAACCACAACAAATACTGTTTGCGTTTGCTAGACTTATTTCCATTCCTGACCACAGAGGGAAATGCAAACTGCAGTAATTTCCACTTCCATTTCTGTTAGAATCTTCCAACATCCCTGTTATTCCTACATTACTTTTTCATGACATGGAATGTGTGAATGATTATTATATATGGAGGAAGTTCTTAAGCGGCCGATATGCCCAGCCTCTCAGCCCATTCTCATATACCTTGAAGCTGCACATAATAGACTGCCTCAAATCTCTGAGTACAAAAAGGCTGGCATATATGTAGAACCATCCCTCCTTCCCCATAGGATATCCATGCATCTCTATACAGTGAAACATATGTAACATATGAGGTAGCCCATTCTTTACACGTGTGGAATGGAACACAAATGCTTCCCCCAGGTGGGCCATGTTCTTTCCTAGTGTCTATATTTGTCTCAGTCCTGTGCTGCCTTATGCCACATTCCCAGTAGTTAAAAACAGGAGTGCTAAGTATCTGTCTTCATTGCTTGCCTCATCGTTGTCTTGAAAGTATCCTGTGCACATACAGCATGCAAGATCTGTATTACTAAATGGGTCATTAAAGATGTAACGTCATAGTCAGAATCAATCACTCAATCATTTTATTTGCATGGCACCTTCTCAAAGTAAAAACCTCAGTGCAGCTTACAACTAACAAAAAAGTACATAACTACACACATCACAAAAGTAGTCCTAAACAATAAACAAAACATCCGAATGTACACAACCAAACTGAACAAGTTCCACATAAACCATAAGATCCAAAATAAAGATTTTTAAAAAAGTAACAACAACCCTACAGCCAAAAGAATCCCCCAGACAATACCCCAGCCCAAGATTCTGTTCAGCAGCCTCAGCTTTTGTAGTTGGAGTCAGTCAGGGCCCCACTCGCCCAGGCCAGGTTGGAAAAGGCTTTCAAGGCAGAGAACAGGTCTTCCAGGACTCTCAACCATATTTCCTCGCATCACCTCCTACACATGAGGAGAACCATGAGGAGAGTTCTGCTTGTGCAATGGACCATGCCTGCCTCCACCTTTCCACTGCAGCCCCTTGTCCCTTTCCCCAAAACCTCGTAGAAGGGCATTTGATGATGTGGTGGGGCAGAAATCAGCTGAGACTAGAGACAGTTCTCTTGCATGATTGGAACTGCTTTCTGCTCCATAAGGAGCTCTCTGGTTCTAGTCTAATAGTTTTCAAGCAAGTCAGCTCACACATTTAGCTTCCAGCCATTCCAAGCCCTTTGCACATGTTTACCAAATAAGCAAAATATTATGTGTGGAAAGGTAGTTGGCTGCCCTTGACCTTCAAATGTTCACCCATTTTATGTGCACTTAGGCTTTGTGCACAGAGGAGGCGATGGATGTGCAGATGTTGAGTGTAGGGACAACAGGCAGAATCTTGCTCTTTCTCTATGATGTATTCATTCTGTACATCATGTGCATGTATGAAAAGGGCTCAACTGTATAATGATCAAGTTTTTATTTAACAGAATTTGTATGCTGATTAATTGTAAATAAAACCTTAAGCAGTTTTGCAAAGGCTATAAAACATATATTGTCAGCAAATGTCAAAATTAAAAGTAACTTTTATTTAAAAAAATCAGAATATAAATAAAACCAACAGTTTAAGACATACATTAGAATATATTGGCTTTACATGTCTGGGTGGGGACAAATAGAAGAAGATGCTTTCACCCTGGTATGGCTTCCCTTTATCACATACACAGCCCAACAAGAATCCAGCAACAGCATATGAATCGATATGGCTAACCTGATCCAAAACACTCACCCACCCCACTCACACACAAAAACAAAGCTCATCACAAACAAACAACCACACCCTAGGCCAACCCCAACCTCTCTCACTACCAAAGGAACACAAGTGAATAGCAGAGAACCTGCACAAGCGACGCTGACACAAACCCCCCACATATATTAAGTAAAATTGAAACATCACCACCTGACCCCACCTCCACTCACCATTCCCCCCTCCACCTCTTTCCCCCTTTTCTTCCTAATGTAACACTAATGTCTCAACAAATGAAACTGATCTGTAAAAATGTTACTTAAAAAAAGAGACATTGCACATACTTTAGTAAACCAAGAAAATCTTTAATAAAAATACATTTTTAAAAAAGTTTTTAGTAGGCCTGTAAACACCTGCCTACGTATAGAGAAAATGCATGTGCGAACTATCCTCTACTACTATTAATCACAGAACTCATTTTCTCTATTTCTTACATTGGCCAGATCCAGCCATTGGGTTGCATTTATGCATCTCTCTATCTCTTTCTCTGGGGGGAAAGGGTTGAACATCTGGAGAGGGCCAAGTCTATCAAAATATTTTATTTATATACTTTTACAATTCTATGGAGCTCATGGCTTACTTTTGGCATCTCCAGTTCGTTTAACTTTCTAGAAGAATTTTAAGGGATTTAGTAGTTTCCATGAAAAGAGACTATGTTGCTGATTGAACTCTATTCATCCACATAAAAGCAAGAACAAAGAAAACAGTAGCACACCAGCTTTTTTCTTTCTTTCAAAACAGTGAGTTCCCTCAATAGTGCAAGAGTCCCGGAGGTGGTGAAGGAAATGCATTATTAGGTTGCGATTTATGGAACCACTTGAAGTTCACTTCTTCCATGTGTTTATTGGAGTTTCTTTATGTGAAGCAGCAGCATTTCCCTTTGTCTTCCTCTGGAAGCCACATCCAACATTTCTCGCATGTTAGGAGCCAGCATGTCCAGAGATAAAGCAGGGGGGGGGGGGGGTTGGCAGTGCAGGTTGCCAGTCAATCCATGCCTATTTAGCTCTGGTAAATCTGCAGCACTCCCAGACCGCTGACTGGACCCTGAGATGACTGCTTTCATAAAAGGAGGGAACATAAACCCTGTGGCTCATACATTGGCACAACGCTATTTGGGCTGGGGTATATTTGTTCCTTCTCACAATCAGCCTGCTTCAAAGCAGGATTTCAAAATATGTGACATATCAAGCTGAATGCAATCCTAATAACCTGGCATGGTGGCCCACCAGGTGCTTTTTAGACCTGTTTGGCTACCTGCCTTGGACTACAAAAGCAGTGAGGTTGTGAGATGGATGGGGGAGCTGCAGTGAGACCCAAAAGTTACCATTCAGGCACGGAAAGTTCATTCTAGAAAGGAACTGGTTTACTGCAATGGCTGTAAGCCGAGCTGACCCAAAAGCTGCAGCTAGTGCAAAATGCAGCTGCTCAGCTGCTCATCAGGGAAGAATATTGACAGCATGTTATGTTGCTGGTGTAATAATTGCACTGGCTTTCAGTTAGCTACTGGACTAGATTCAAGGTGCTAGCATTGGATAGAGACCAGGATACCTAAAAGCTCACCTCATACCCAATCAATCATGTGATGGGACGATGAGCTGCTTGTGTGTAAAATCCTAGTCCCTCAGAGTTTGGTCAAGTTTGCAAACCTCTGTCTGTAACGGAGCCCCTTAAACATGGCTCCGTCAGTCGCTGGCAGATTCCGACAGTGGTTGCTTTCGGAATCGCTTCCAACATAAAAGCTCCTTAACGGAAACACGTCTTCTGGACTCTCTGCGTGACAGTTTCCGGCGAGGAGTGGGTGTCCCTACAGGAGGTCCTGAAACCTCCCCACTGTTTTCGCTGGAAGTGTCTCTGAGCCATCCCTCCAGCTCACTTTCCCTCAGCTCAGCTCCTCTCCCCCTACTGGTTCTCTCTTCAGCTGCTGAGTCTCTCCCAACCTGTGTGAGCCCTTTCACTTCCCTTCCTTCCGATGGCAGTTCCCTGACATCCACCTCCCCTCCAGGGCCCCCTTCATCCCCTCTCGCCCCCTCCTCTACGGGCGGTGAGGAGGCAAAACCCCGGAATGAACTTCCTTCATCTTCCGATGTCCCGAACACTTCTCTCCACCTGTTGCGGTTCCTGGTCTCGAAGTACTCCTCCTCCTCAGAGTCCATCTCCCCTTCCCCTTCCGAGTCCGAGAATCCTTCCAACTCCTCCTCCTCATCGGTGGTCCCAAAGTATTCCCTCCGGAACCTCTCCACAGGCTGAGGTTTCCTTGGGAACCTTTGATGGAACGTTTCTATCAATACCTCGTCATTGATATCTTCTGCCATTACCCAAGTGTTTTCTGACTCCGGTTCTCCTTCCCACGCTACCAAATACTCCACCTGATCCCCCTTCCACCTGGCGTCGAGGATTTCTGCCACATGGCTGCTGCATTCCCTTTCTTCTATGACCGGTCCCCGAGTGGCCATCCCTTCTCGTCCCCCCTCATACGGTGACAGTAACGACCTGTGAAATACTGGGTGCAGTTTCATGTGGTTGGGTAACCGGAGCCTGAAAGCCACTGGGTTGACCTGTTGAATGACCTCAAAGGGACCCAATCTCCTGGGTCTTAATTTCTTACAACCTCCTTTGAACGGCAACCCTTGGGTTGACAGCCACACCCTATCTCCCACCCTTATGGTTTCACCTTCCCTTCGGTTCTTGTCTGCCTGCCTCTTGTATTCTTCCTTCGCCCTTTCTAAGTTGAGTTGGAGCTGACGATGGATTGCTTCCATTTCTTCTACAAAATGCTTGGCTGCCGGGACGCCCCATCTCTCCCCTTCTCCCCCTGGGAAAGCCCTGGGATGACACCCATAATTAGCCAAGAAGGGGCTCATCCCTGTGGACACATTCTCGGCATTGTTGTAGGCAAATTCCGCCAGCGCCAACTTTTCTACCCAGTCATTCTCTCTGTCATTGACATAACACCTCAGGTATTGCTGGAGGACACCGTTTGCTCTTTCCGCCTGCCCGTTGGTTTCAGGGTGCCGGGCAGTCGAAAAGTTGACCTCCACCTGCAGTAAGCTCATGAGCTTCCTCCAGAACCTGGAAGTAAATTGTTTTCCTCGGTCTGAGACCACCCTCAATGGCACCCCGTGCAACCTAAAAATGTGTTCTACAAATAACTTCGCTGTCTCTTCCGCCGTGACTGCATGCGAGCAGGCTACAAAGTGGCACATCTTTGTTAGTAGGTCTACCACCACCATGATGGCTGTTTTCCCCTTGGACTTCGGCAGATCAGTCATAAAATCTATCGACACTGCCTCCCAAGGTCGTTCTGGGGTTGGTAAGGGTTCTAATAGCCCCGCCGGTGCCCGCCTCTCCCCTTTGGCTCGCTGGCATTGCTCACACCCTCTTACATACTCCCGTACATCTTCCCTCACCTTAGGCCACCAAAATTCCCTGGTGACCAACCACATGGTTTTGTGTTGTCCAAAATGCCCCGCCGTGGGGCTGTCATGCAACTGCTTGAGTACCCTCCCCCTTAAGTCTCCTTCAGGGATATACAGTGCCCCTTTGTAATACAAAGCTCCATTTCTTTCCTCGAAACCCCCTGGTTCCTCTCCCTCACCCCTAAGACCTCTGAGCTTATTCTGGGCGTATTCATCATTCTCTGTTTCCTCTACCAGTTCTCTTTGTCCCACCAATGCCGCCCCACACACCCAGCGGTCCTCTGGAATGACATGTCTCTCTTCGGGTGCTCCCTCCCCCTCCAAATATTCAGGTTTGCGTGAGAGAGCGTCCGCCCTAATGTTCTCTGGGCCTGGCACGTAACAAATCTCAAAGTTAAATTTGGAGAACTCCTGGGCCCATCTCACTTGCCGTTGGTTGAGCACTCGTGCCGTCCTCCAATACTTTAGGTTCTTGTGGTCAGTGCACACTTGCACCTTATGTTGTGCGCCAATTAGCAGGTGCCTCCATCTCCGGAACGCCTCATGAATGGCTAGTAGTTCTCGGTCATACACCGTGTAGTTCCTCTCGGATTTGTTCAGCTTTCGCGAAAAAAAGGCACACAGTCTCCACTCTGACTCCTCCTTCCCTGGCTGCAGAAGCACCGCCCCAATCGCTCTGTCTGATGCGTCAGTTTCCACTCTCATCGGTTTTTGTAAATCCACATGCAGGAGTTGTTGTTCCGAGGCGAAGGCCCTTTTTAGTTCCTCAAATGCTCGCTCCGCCTCCTCAGTCCAAACGAACTTCTTCTTACTGCTGAGACAGTCCGTAATGGGCGCCGTCAGGTGGGCAAAGTTTCGGATGAACTTACGATAGAAGTTCCCAAATCCTAGGAACCTCTGCACATCCTTCCTTGTTTTGGGTGTTTTCCATTCCAGCACCGCCTGGACCTTGCCGGGATCCATGGCCAATCCCTTGTCTGACAGGCGATACCCCAGGAATTCCACCTCCTTGGTATGAAACTGACACTTCTCCAGTTTCACCCACAGCTGGTTGGCTTGCAGCCTGCTCAACACTTCTCTGACGTCTCTCACATGCTGCTCCTCATTCTCAGAATACACCAACACGTCGTCTAAGAAGGCCACACAATTCTTGTAAAGCAAAGGCCCCAGGACGTGGTTCATAAACGATTGAAAGCACGCGGAGCCTCCTTGTAGGCCGAAGGGCATAACTAAATATTCAAATGCCCCCAAAGGGGTGAACATGGTGGTTTTCCATTCATCCCCCTTCCTTATTCGTATCAGGTTGTACGCCCCCCTTAGGTCCAGTTTAGTAAAAATCTTTCCCTTCCTGACCCTTGTCAAAATGTCGTCAATCCTGGGCATAGGGAAAGCCACTGGTTCTGACACTGCATTTAAGGCCCTGAAGTCACACACAAGCCTCGGCTTGTTCGTGTTTTTTTTATCCACAAAAAACACTGGGCTGCCCCCCACCGCCCTGGACTCTCTGATGAACCCTCTCTTCAGGTTCTTGTCAATGAACTCTCTTAGCTCCTGCATCTCTCTGTCTGACATGGCGTACAGCTTGCCTACAGGGAGCTGTGCCCCAGGGAGTAAATTGATTCGACAGTCAAAGGGTCTATGCGGGGGTAGTTGGTCAGCTTCCCTTTCGCTGAAGACGTCGCGGAGATCTGCGTATTGTCGTGGTACCTTCACGTTCTCCGTTACTTCAGTCCCTGCTAGGGTGGCTTGGGCCCCTGCCAAACCCTTTCCCTCTTTGCAGTGTTCTAAGCAATGTGCTGAACCAAAAGAAACCACTCTCTGATGCCAGCCCACCAGCGGATCATGTAACGCTAGCCAGCTCATCCCCAATATAATGGGAGCTCCTCCCAATGTGGCCACATTAAACGCTATCAGTTCGGTGTGCCTTGCCACCTTCATTATCATTGGGACGGTCTGCAAGCTGACTTCTCCTCCCAACAGCTCCCTGCCATCGATCGTGGTCACCTGCAGGGGGTTGCTTAAAGGGATCGTCTGTATCTGGTGTTCAGCTGCAAACTCTTTGCTCATGAAATTGCAGGAGCTGCCTGAGTCCAACAGCGCCTTTATCTTTAGAGGGTGTCCGTTTGGCAGCTCTAGCGCCACTTCTATCACTAGGGCGGGTTTAGGAGGTTCTGGCGTGGGCACTTTCACTGCTCTTTGGCCTGGCTGCTGTGCCCCGACGGTGGCAGCCAGGCGTTGGCTTTTACTTGCTTCGGTATTTCTTCCTCTCTTCCCTCCACAGCTCCTACCATCCCTTGCCATTCCTTCCTCTGGGGGCAGACTCTGGCAAAGTGACCTGGCTGTTGGCAGAGATAGCATTTCCGGGCGCCTTTTCCCTCCTTCTTTCCCCCCTCACTGGGCTTTGAAACTGCGCGCGCGCGCGCTGTTCCGATTTCCATCGGCTCTGCCGGCGGGAAAGTTGGCTCTGGAATGTCTGGAATGCGGAACTCCTTCCAACGTTCCCCCTTCCCTTCCCGCCTCTCCAATGCTCTCGCCTCCTGGCGCGCTCCTATGGTCAGCGCTGATTTGGTCAGCTGGTCCATAGACTCCGCCCTGGGCGCCCGGGAAAGTTCGTCTTTCACAGCCGAAGAAAGCCCTTCTTCAAAGAGCATTTGAATGGGTTCCGCCGATAGATCCCACCCCAATTTATGGATCAACATGGTGAACTCAGTCCAGTACTCACGGACAGATCGGCTCCCCTGTTTGCAAGCCATTAACTGTCTGCGGACCACTCCCTGTTCAATATCGCTGGAAAACATCAGATCCATGGCGCGAAAGAACTTCATCGTGTCCTTTAGGACGTCACTATTCGCTGCCATCAGGGGTCTAACCCAGTCTCTCGCCCCCTTTTCAAGATGCCCAATCACGAAAGCCACTCGTGATTCCTCGTCAGGGAATTCATCAAACTGCAGATTGAGGGCATATTGCATCTCTGTCTGAAAGCCATGATAGTCTTTGGGCTCCCCCCCAAACTTCTGCACCAATCCTGGTACCTTTCTGACGAGCTGGGTGTCTTTCCCCTTTTTGTCTGCATCCTGAGCCCTCCTCTCCTCAAGCCTCGCCGTCTGCAGCGCTAGCTGGACCTCCAACACCCGGTACCTTTCTTCCAGGCTTGGACCCGCTCCAGCTCCTGCTTCTCCGGTTCCGGCTGGGTTGCTCATGATGCCTTCTCCTGCACAAGCTGCTCACGGAGACTGTCGGAATGCTGTGATGGGACGATGAGCTGCTTGTGTGTAAAATCCTAGTCCCTCAGAGTTTGGTCAAGTTTGCAAACCTCTGTCTGTAACGGAGCCCCTTAAACATGGCTCCGTCAGTCGCTGGCAGATTCCGACAGTGGTTGCTTTCGGAATCGCTTCCAACATAAAAGCTCCTTAACGGAAACACGTCTTCTGGACTCTCTGCGTGACAGTTTCCGGCGAGGAGTGGGTGTCCCTACAGGAGGTCCTGAAACCTCCCCACTGTTTTCGCTGGAAGTGTCTCTGAGCCATCCCTCCAGCTCACTTTCCCTCAGCTCAGCTCCTCTCCCCCTACTGGTTCCCTCTTCAGCTGCTGAGTCTCTCCCAACCTGTGTGAGCCCTTTCACTTCCCTTCCTTCCGATGGCAGTTCCCTGACAAATCACTATGTTCTGCAGGAGAGGGCATCCTGCAGGCACAATGTCAGAACTGGGCCTTTGGTATGGTGGCATCAACCTTTTGGAACTCCCTCCCATGGCAAACCAGACAAGCACCTTCTCTGTTGCCTTTTCGGCACCTGCTAAAGGCATTCCTCTGTCAACAAACCTTCTATAAACCTTATCCCAGTTGATATCCGGCTTCAGTTTTCAATTGATTTCATGTATGTGATGCTTTTAAAAACTTTTTAACATTTATAGTTGTTTCTTAAATGGTTTTTATGTGCAATTATTTTTAACTGCCTTACATGTGTCAGTGTATTTTGAACTGCTTTGAATTGCCTCATGGGAAGCAATTTATAAATTAACTAATTTCAAATCTTAATTGATTGCAAATGAATTAATTGCTTGTTGCAAACAATGAGCTTAATGCCTAACCACTTTATAATACGTATTATCCAAATTCTTATTAAATGCTTTATGTCCCCTTTTGTTAATTTATCACATTCTTATACACAGTATGGAAGGAAAGAGTTACATGTACGCTATCCACCTTCCCTGTTCCCCCATTGGTTACTCTATGAAAATTGCATATTAAATGATAAGACATATTTAACATCTAGGTTTGTCTTAAGTTTTGATCTTATTTATTTATTGAATTTCTATCCTGCCCTTTCTCCCAAATCAAAGAACAACGGCACCTTGATCACTTTAGTTATTATGTTAGTTTGGGAGTATAGGAGATGTAGGTCGAATTTTTGCCCTTCCTAAACTGGCCCTAGAGTTTTCTGGATTATTGTGGCCTGTTTCGTGGACAGTGTGGAGCTGCAAAGCATACTGCATCACAAATTGCTGTGGAGAAATTTCAGCGGATCTCTCTTCTTTTACACAGGTTCTCCTTCTGGTCCTAAAATGGCTCTGCAGAGTTCCTTCAGCTGCTGGAATGGAACTGTGATCAAGCTGGGACAGGTGTGTGACTTCATCAGAGACTGTACAGAGGGAGAGGACGAGGGACAGCTGTGCAGTAAGTAAATTAAAATTCAACACTGTTTCCTAATATCCCCCTTACTTTAAACCAATGGGAACGACATAATGCCTTCCTAAACACATCAGGGAATCTGAATTGATGCTTAGAATGCTTGCACATGCCATACACGGAACTAAGCTCCATCACTGCATTCAAATAAATCAAGGTCACTACCTTGTCCGACTTAGGATGTTTTCCCCTCTAGCCTCAAATGTGACATCTAGCTTTGTCCCTTTGGGGGAAGCAAAGCTCAGTCATTGAGTGTCTCCTAAAAAAGGAATATTCTTGGCTCTCTTGTACATTCTGGATAATGCTTCCTAGTGCAAAGGAATATGGGCAAGAACTAAGATAACTTCTGAAAGCATAGAAGACCAGTCAATGTTCCTGTGGTCTTTTGGCTAGAAGCTGAAATCAATGACCTGTGGCTCAGTACGGGTTATGCCATTTTACCCAAGCAGTGCATCAAGATCTGAGAATTTCCAGGTGTTCATTTTGCTCTAGCTGTATCTCTAGTAGCGGTGTACACCAGTCATGAGATTTTCTTTGTATCTGTAGCTCTGAGCAGCAGCCCAGCCTGTTTCGGAACTGCTTAGATCTGGATAAAAACAAATCTCTGCCCGCCTCCCATTCACTATAATGAGGATTTTAACAATAGCTATAATTCCCACCACATCCAGAAGTGGGTGGAATTTTCATGATTAATCGAAGGTTAATCCCAATTGTAGGGAGATACATCCAGGGGTCTTTTGTGCAGGGAATCTTTCTTTAAAAAATAAGAAAGTGTGTTTTGTTTTCTGCAGGATTAGATTCAATTTGCAGGCATGGTCACCCCTTCTGAAGGGATGAAGCCTGTCAGGTGTCAATGGTTCTTCCATATGGGCAAAGTTCAACATTTTGGGCTGGGTATAACAGAAATCATGGGGTGGAGGATAACATGGATCCCCAGGAAACAATGAGGTATATGTCAGCCTCCCAACTCGGGTCTTGTTACCTCAAGGGTTGTTGATGGGAACAGGCTGCTGCGACCAGTTTTTTTGTGTGATACTGCCTCTTCTCCCTGGGAGAGAGTCAGATCTCTCCTTCAACGTGCATAGGGGAAGAGTAATGGTGGTGGGGGGAACCCCAGCATGGAACTGCAGAAATATGCTTTAACAATATGTACAGGAATTGGAGTCCACTGAGAAAATAATTCACTGTGATTAAAGCCTAGACCTGCCTGTCACACTGAAAGAATCCACTCTGACAAGGCATATGCCTCTCCACCCTTTTTGCTCATGCTGTTTCCCTAGTCGGCTTAGTTTTGCTTCAGAAATACATGAATGAATAAATAAATAAATAAATAAACAAATAGGGTAAATTGGCAATATTTGGGGGAAACTCGAATCTACAGAGTGACTTGGAAACTCCTGATCTTACCTGAGGCACCTCATCAATAATACAATCTCTGCTGTTATACCGTAAACCGCCCTGTGATCCTCATATGAAAGGTGGTGTATACATTTAATAAATAAAACAAATAAAAAAACGAATCTGACTCTGGAATGTAAAAGCCCCGCCCGAATGACACCATTTGCCTCGTAACTCAGGAAGTACTCAGGACTCCAGTGCATACCTATAATTTCTGGTGCTAAAGTGCAACATATAGGTAGTAGGTGTAAAATGAGAGGCAAATCAGTCACTTTGGGGTAGGGACACAAAGCAGTCAAGCTCATGATGAATAAGAGGGGGAAGTTTCAAGGACATGTAAAAGACCCTCCAAGTGTCCCTGTTTTTCAGGGACAGTCCCATATTAACAGAAGCCGTCCTAGTTTCTGATTTGATCCCGGAATGTCCCACTTTTCCTTAGGATGTCCCACTTTCATCAGAGAAATGTTGGAGGGTATGGAGTTATGCGACCACCAAGCCAAGGAGATAAGTAGCTCTACAACCTCTAGAAGACATTGGAAGGCAGCCCTGTATAGGGAAGGTTTTTAATGTTTAATGTTTTATTATGCTTTTATATATGTTGGAAGCCACCCAGAGTGGCTGGGGCAGCCCAGTCAGATGGGCAGGGTATTAATAATAATAATAATTACTGAATAGGATATCCCTATTTTCATCAGAGAAATGTTAGACGGGATGACATCAGAGCTGTACATGGACAGCCTGTGCAAAGGGAGTGGCATTTCATAGAAATAGGCTTTTGTCAGTTTAATAATAATAATAATAATAATAATAATAATAATAATTTATTATTTATACCCCGCCCATCTGGCTGGGCCTCCTCAGCCACCCTGGGCGGCCCCCAAAAGAACACCAAAATACTGTGATACATCAAACATTAAAAGCTTCCCTAAACAGGGCTGCCTTCAGATGTCTTCTAAAAGTCTGGTAGTTGTTGTTCTCTTTGACATCTGGTGGGAGGGCGTTCCACAGGGAGGGCGCCACTACTGAGAAGGCCCTCTGCCTGGTTCCCTGTAACTTGGCTTCTCGCAGTGAGGGAACCGCCAGAAGGCCCTCGGTGCTGGACCTCAGTGTGCGGGTAGAACAATGGGGGTGGAGACGCTCCTTCAGGTATACTGGGCCGAGGCCGTTTAGGGCTTTAAAGGTCAGCACCAACACTTTGAATTGTGCTCGGAAATGTACTGGGAGCCAATGTAGGTCTTTCAAGACCAGTGTTATATGGTCTCGGCGGCCGCTCCCAGTCACCAGTCTGGCTGCTGCGTTCTGGATTAGTTGTAGTTTCCGGGTCACCTTCAAAGGTAGCCCCACGTAGAGCGCATTGCAGTAGTCCAAGCGGGAGATAACCAGAGCATGCACCACTCTGGCGAGGCAGTCCGCAGGCAGATAGGGTCTCAGCCTGCGTACGAGATGGACCTGGTACACAGCTGCCCTGGACACGGATTTAACCTGTGCCTCCATGAACAGCTGTGAGTCCAAAATGACTCCCAGGCTGCGCACCTGGTCCTTCAGGGGCACAGTTACCCCATTCAGGACCAGGGAATCCTCCACACCTGCCTGCCTCCTGTCCCCCAGAAACAGTACTTCTGTCTTGTCAGGATTCAATCTCAATCTGTTAGCCGCCATCCATCCTCCAACTGCCTCCAGACACTCACACAGGACCGTCACCGCCTTCACTGGTTCTGATTTGAAAGAGAGGTAGAGTTTGTCCAAGGGTTGCAAATGGGAGCACTCTGACATCTGGAAAAGTTACTGTGACAAAAAGGGAATGGAAAGCAGGATAGACATTATCAGGTTATAACATGAATCGGCACAGCAAACATGAATTGCGCAGCTGAAACACCATCAAACATGGTGATTCAAGCTTCACTCACTGTGTGTGGGAGGTGGAAGTGTGCAGAATGAGATTTAGGGAATGAGTTTTCTTGCCGTATCCTCTTGTTGAGACAGGAAATGAGTAGTGTGAGTTTTAGATGAAACACGAGCAGGTGACTGCAACGTTCTCCTGACAGTTCTGTGGAGGCCATTTTATGATGAAAAAGGCTGATTCATTTGAACTTTGCTGGTAGATGCGAACCAGCACAAAACTACCCACAAAGGAAATAGCAATATAACATTTCTGTAATAGTGCAGTGTTCTTCCTCCACATAAATACAAAAAGTTTTCTGCAAATTGAGGACTTATCTGCACAGTCATTTCTGGATTACTCAAAGTGCTGCTGGATATAATGTGCAAAGCAGGTATTCTTTCTCCTGCAGCAATTTCATGATTGGCTGGCTGTATTCCCCCACTTTCTCAAAATGTGTCACTAATGTGCCTGAAAACATATCTGTGAGAAAACTCTACTGGGTGTAGGAAATTTGAGACCAGTACGTTGCCCAGAGGGACAAGAACAGCCTAGAATATGGGCAGGGTGATATTTAGAGACTTGGGATTTTCTTTCATATCTCGAGACTTCTGCTCTCCAACCTTAAAAGTGCAGAGGCCTGCACAAAGATCATCACCATCACCTTTAGAAGTTTGAGTAATCACATGGGAAGAGAGCTTCCTCTGTGGTAGCCTTAAAACTGTGGAACTCCCTCCCTGCAGAAGTGTGCCTGACGTCATCATTATTCATCTGCATCTTTACTCTGGCCTTTGAGAGCCGAAAAGTAAGTTTTGTGACATGCCACAAAACTGTAAATTAACCTGCTGATTGTTGTGCATGGTTGATTGGTTTTGTTTGTTTTTTGGTGTTTTTTTAAATGATGTTTATTGAGAATTTTGAAGTTACAAAGAAAAAAGAAAGAAAAGACAAGAAAAAGAGAGAAAGAAGTAGATAAACATGACAATTAAACAATACAGATCTAAATCAAAAAACAAAAATAAACAAACATTTAAAAAACAAGTCTAATATTCCCAAATCCTTAACTTTCATTAACTTATTTCAATGACCTCCTCACACCTCCCTTTTTTGTATTCTAGTTGTTAATTATCTTAGCAAATCCTTTCCATCTTTCACAATATTCTGTCATTTAAATTACCTTAATCTATTTTAACCTTATCTTACCCTAAAAAACCCTAAAACTTAAAACTTAAATCTTATATATACCAAATTCTTTTAACCATAACATATTCTTACATAATTCTTTTTAACATTTCTGCTAAAGCCAAATAATTTCATTCCACCATTTTTCTAATACTAATAAATTTTACAATAATTTTCTAAATAAATTTTGAAACTTTCTTCCAATCTTCATCCATCGTCTCTTCTTCCTGGCCTCGGGTTTTGTCAGTCCTTTCTCGTCCATCTAATCCATCAACCTGGTGCTCTTATGTCCGAGGCTCTTAAGTCTTTTCCATGTCCCTTCTGCAGGTCTTCTTCTTGTTTATACCTGCCGCTTTTTACTTTGTCTTTTGTTGATCTTTTTCTTATTTTCTTTCCTTTCTCATTGGGGGGTAGGTCTCGGGAGGACTCCAATCCAAAAGTATCTCCATCTCTCCTCAGCAGATCAGCCCATTCCCCACAGTCCCATTCCCCACAGTCAACACTGTAATCCAGAAAGTATTTAAAAACATGTTTCAAAGTCTTTCCAAAATTAAGAGCCCTCACAACTCCAGACCCCCCCTGGTCCACTCCAGATTCAAACTTCAAGAACAGCAGCTTATACTCCTGCAAGGCCTCGGATCTCTCCATTTGTGTTATTTGAGGTTCAACAGCAACCTCCTCCATTTTCTTCTGCACTTGCGCTTGCCCTATCAAAACAGATTCCTGGGCTGGTTCCTGAATGGTTTCTATATGGGTATTCACCGTTTGTCCAAAATTTTTAACTGCAACAGTCATCAAGTCCATCTTCTCATGCATCTGCTCCAGCAAAGCACTTGTCTTGCAAAAAGAAAGCACCAATACTTCTTGTAAACACATTTCCCCCCCCAAGGTTAAAGTCTGGTCTCACGATCCTAATCATACAGCTGTGAAGTCCCCAGATCAGCTCCGGCAACAAATTAACAGGCTCCCTCTAGAGGAGACAGTTTCTATTTGTATCCATCTTTTAAAAGCAGGACCAACAAAGAAAAGTTACTTTCACTTTTCAAATACTTTGTTTCTTTTGATTGCAAGAAGCAACATTGGAGTCAATTTATTTCTCTCTCTTTTTTTTTTACTATCTGTCAAAAGTTCACAGTCGATGAACTTCCCCATAAATTTCTGTCTCTGACACCCCGTTCCCAGGTTTGAGACGGTGGAAAATTTATCTTTCTTTACTCTCTCTCCTGCAGGCTTAAACAGTCAAAACTCCCCCTCTTTTCTCCTGCTTCCAAGAGGGGTTTCGGTGGTGATGAATGAAGGAAATTTAGAACTTTATATACGACTTTCCAGACTTTAGCTTACAAAGTTTTTGCTTCAATCTATTTACAAAAAATGGGAGGCGGACTTTCTGTTTAGAACCTTCCCGTTTTGGTGCCAAATTAAAGTATTTCTTAATACTTAATCCAATTTTCCGTTCTAGTCACGGGTACTTGTTTAGAGTCCAATTGTCCACAGGAAAAAAAGTCAGCGCTCTCCGGCAACGGCTGTGCGGCTTCACTCCGTAAAAGTAGCGGTTGATTCAAAACACCGCGCCACTCACCCCACGTCGCTTCGGACCTCCGAAAAAGGGTTTCCCTGCAAGTAGGGGAGGCACTCCTGGTGTCAGCCAAATCCCACGTTCCCAGGCTTCCTCTGCCTGGGATTTTTAAAGGGACTCCGCCTTCGCCGCCACGGCAAGACCCGATTTTCACGGAGCGGGTTCCTCTCGGTCAGAGGAACTCCGCCATTGCCGATGGCGCTGTCCCGGAAGTCCCCGATTGGTTTTGTTTTAAATTGTGCTGGTTTTGTTGTTGTAATCTGCGGCGAGACCTTACGGTGAAGGGTGTGTCAGAAATCCACTTCATCATCACCAACACACACAGCAAGACTACAAGCTTCAAGCCAAGGTACCTCCCATAGTGTCGACAGACAGTTCCCATCTTTTAGCCAGAGTGTGAAATTTGTCTAAGACTAGTTCACAACTTCATATATAGCCCCTGAACATAAAAGCCAACTCCTAGGGGCTGAGGCCTCTTCAGGCTCCCCCTAAAATATTTGAGGGTACCTACCCCCCCCCCAAGTTGATGGGCATTGCCATTCAAATGGTGTGCATGCACCATGTGTTGTGATTGATTATGCAGGTTGTGGCTTACCTGCCGCACCCCCCCCCCAATATTTTATTTTTGCATCCCTGCCCCTGAATGTGTATTGCATTGTATCAGTTATAAGTAATTAAGTGTGTGTACCACCACACTTAATTACTTATAACTGATACAATGCAATACACATCTTTTTGCAATACACAAAAAGAAATTCAAGAAAGCAAAGTGGCTGTCCAACGAGGCCTCACAAATAGCGGGGGAGAGAAGGCAAGCAAAATGCGAGGGAGATAGTGAAAGATACAGGAAATTGAATGCAGATTTCCAAAGAATAGCAAGGAGAGACAAGAAGGCCTTCTTAAACGAGCAATGCAAAGAAATAGAGGAAAACAACAGAATGGGAAGAACCAGAGATCTGTTCAAGAAAATCGGAAATATGAAAGGAACATTTCGTACAAAGATTACCATAATAAAGGACAAAAGTGGTAAGGACCTAACAGAAGCAGAAGACATCAAGAAGAGGTGGCAAGAATACACAGAGGAATTATACCAGAAAGATATGGATGTCTCGTACACCCCAGGTAGTGTGGTTGCTGACCTTGAGCCAGACATCTTGGAGAGTGAAGTCAAATGGGCCTTAGAAAGCACTGCAGATAACAAGGCCAGTGGAAGTGATGGTATTCCAGCTGAACTATTTAAAATTTTAAAAGATGATGCTGTTAAGGTGCTACACTCAATATGCCAGCAAGTTTGGAAAACTCAGCAGTGGCCAGAGGATTGGAGAAGATCAGTCTACATCCCAATCCCAAAGAAGGGCAGTGCTAAAGAATGCTCCAACTACCGCACAATTGCACTCATTTCACCCGCTAGCAAGGTTATGCTTAAAATTCTACAAGGAAGGCTCAAGCAGTATGTGGACCGAGAACTCCCAGAAGTGCAAGCTGGATTTAGAAGAGGCAGAGGAACCAGAGACCAAATTGCAAACATGCGCTGGATTATGGAGAAAGCTAGAGAGTTCCAGAAAAAGATCTACTTCTGCCTTTGACTGTGTCGACCACAGCAAACTATGGCAAGTTCTTAAAGAAATGGGAGTGCCTGATCACCTCATCTGTCTCCTGAGAAATCTCTATGTGGGACAAGAAGCTACAGTTAGAACTGGATATGGAACAACTGATTGGTTCAAAATTGGGAAAGGAGTACGACAAGGCTGTATATTGTCTCCCTGCTTATTTAACTTATATGCAGAATTCATCATGCGAAAGGCTGGGCTGGATGAATCTGAAGCCGGAATTAAGATTGCCGGAAGAAATTTCAACAACCTCAGATATGCAGATGACACAACCTTGATGGCAGAAAGTGAGGAGGAATTAAAGAACCTTTTATTGAGGGTGAAAGAGGAGAGCGCAAAATATGGTCTGAAGCTCAACATCAAAAAAACGAAGATCATGGCCACTGGTCCCATCACCTCCTGGCAAATAGAAGGGGAAGAAATGGAGGCAGTAAGAGATTTTACTTTCTTGGGCTCCATGATCACTGCAGATGGTGACAGCAGTCATGAAATTAAAAGACGCCTGCTTCTTGGGAGAAAAGCAATGACAAACCTAGACAGCATCTTAAAAAGTAGAGACATCACCTTGCCAACAAAGATCCGTATAGTAAAAGCTATGGTTTTCCCAGTAGTGCTGTATGGAAGTGAGAGCTGGACCATAAAGAAGGCTGATCGCTGAATAATTGATGCTTTTGAATTATGGTGCTGGAGGAGACTCTTGAGAGTCCCATGGACTGCAAGAAGATCAAACCTATCCATTCTGAAGGAAATCAGCCCTGAGTGCTCACTGGAAGGACAGATCGTGAAGCTGAGGCTCCAATACTTTGGCCACCTCATGAGAAGAGAAGACTCCCTGGAAAAGACCCTGATGTTGGGAAAGATGAAGGGCACAAGGAGAAGGGGACGACAGAGGATGAGATGGTTGGATGGTGTTCTTGAAGCTACCAGCATGAGTTTGATCAAACTGCGGGAGGCAGTGGAGGACAAAAGTGCCTGGCGTGCTCTGGTCCATGGGGTCACGAAGAATCGGACACGACTAAACGACTAAACAACAACAACACCACATAGAGGGACGCGGGTGGTGCTGTGGGTTAAACCACAGAGCCTAGGACTTGCCGATCAGAAGGTTGGCGGTTCGAATCCCCGTGACAGGGTGAGCTCCCATTGCTCGGTCCCTGCTCCCGCCAACCTAGCAGTTCAAAAGCACGTCAAAGTGCAAGTAGATAAATCGGTACCGCTCCGGCGGGAAGGTAAACAGCGTTTCCGTGCACTGCTCTAGTTCGCCATGACCCAGAAGCTGTACGCCAGTAAAGCGAGATGAACGCCACAACCCCAGAGTTGGTCACGACTGGACCTAATGGTCAGGGGTCCCTTTACCTTTACCTTTTACCACCACATAGAGGGAGGGCAAGTTAGTGAGCAAATGAGTGAGCAAGGAAGGAGAAGGAGGGTGAAAAGGTGGAAGGGGAAGCCTCTGCCCCACTGCTGCTTTAAAAGGCAGAGTCCTCATAGTCACTGTGTGAAGGGATGCCAGCAGTGAGGCAGTCCCTTGCTGCTTTCTGGGCACACAGTGAATAGGTTTTCTGCTCTAGTACATAGACTATGAAAGCAGCATGCCTGTTCGCCCAGGCTGCCCAGTGAGAGGTGGTACCTGGAAGAAGAGGAAGAGAAGCCGCTGCCACTGCTGCCATACACAGTAGCTGTGGCAACCCTGCTATGCAAAGCAGCAGCAGGACAGCAGCTTCTTCTTCATCCTTGGTGTCCTCTTCTCTCAAGTGCTGCCTGAAGCAGCTGCCTCAGCTCACATCATTGGTTGGCTGGTTCTGAGAGGATGTATAATAAGGAGGACAACTTAACCTTCTGGGGGCATGGGGCAAATCTATCAAGTTTTATTCACTTTTGGTGGTTCTACCCAAATGGATGGGGGATAATTTCATTCGTAAAAGATACTGCAGGATATGAACTTTCTGAGGATCTTTTAGCAGCTTTGACTTAGCTACTTATGTGATTCATAGAGGAAGGTGAAGGAATGTGACTTGGAGTTTGTAGATACATTACGTGCAGCAAATATGAATGTTGCAATCAATTGGAAAAAAATCCACAGATGACCAAAAGAAATCCATAAATGAAGCAAAAAAAGGTAAAAGCCACATTAGAAATGATTCATCCAAAATTATGCTCATTGCTGGAATGGCAAACATAATTAGTAACTAACCTTGGTGTTATGGTCATCACTATAATATTTATAGTCTTAGTTTATATGAAAATTCAGAGCCATATTTCAGAATATCATCCCAGTGCTCAATTGTTCCTTAAGTGATCTATGGGCGTCAAGATTGGCCCTGTATATCTCCACTTTTCAAAACTCTTTGTATTGCCTGAATTGTCCTCAAATTCTCAACAGAATAAGGTCATGGTCTGTAGCAATGGAGCATGGTGGTTCTTTCATGCATCTGATATTTAATGCACATGCGAACATACCAAGACATGTAAATGATAACCACAGAAAGTGTTTTTGTGAGCTCTGTGCAAGGCCTTTGCTAATCAAGATTGTGCTAATAAGAGTCTAATCTGTGCAAACCAAAAAAAGAATCCGGACAATGTAATCTGACACACGAGCTAGAAACTACAAAGCTTGCAGTGGAATTGCAATAAATAGGTGTCATTGGTTTGCCACATGTAGGAGGCATTACAATAAGTGAAGAAGTCTGTGCATTCATAGTACAAGACAGCCAGAGGTTCATAAAGACATATTTATGACAGAAGAAAGTGGTACACTGGGCTAGCAATTGCTCTTTTTATACATCACTATTTCTCGCTCCACAATAAGCTTTCCTGCCGCTTCCCCACCTCCCAGGCCCTAGGCAGTGTTTGATGCTTAGATGTCTCCTTCTGACTGCTCTGGCTTGTTTACACCATTCTGTATACTGTATAGCAGGCACTAAAGTGAATTCAGCTGGACTGCATGCTGAGCTGTTTCAAGGAGAATTCTGGGTATACTTTGTTGTGACATTTTATTCAGAACTTAGCCTGAGGAGGGGAAGTAAAAATAATCACAAGGTGGGGACGGAATCTTCTGTGTTTCGGAGTTCAAAATCCCGATGGAAGTAGAATGAATGTGCCATTTTATTTATATGAAGGGACAACATGGAAGAACTTTATAATAAAATACTTTTCTAGAACTATGCAAAATTTTTGCAGGCAAACCATTTGGCAGAAGAGGGGTGGTTGGTGAACCTCAAAATGAGCTGCTTAAGATCATTTAAAACCATGTCTTCTTCCTACTAAATAATCTCAAGTCAACAAGAGATCACATACCTAGTGTGGTGATGATGTGGCACTTCATTGCCATTGAGAGTTCGCATCACTGAGGGCAGTGGCTTTTCATTGCCCTTGCTTTCTCTGAATGGAGTAGAGTGGAGAAGGAATGTGAAGTCTTTATTTTAGAAGAATATGCCTGCAAGTACTGTATCTAGCAACAAAACCACATCTGCCCTAATTTGAAAATTCCCTCCATGCGCAATTGCTCTGATGTGCTCATGGAGCTGTCTGGCCTGATTGCTTTCTCCATTCATTTCTGTTAACATAGCTGATTTGTACACACTTCTGTTTGTGCATGCAGAATAACTCTCCCTCCCCCCATTGGAATTGTTGTGCAAGAGATCCCTGTGTGCAGCTGAGTGTAGATGGCTGTCTGGACTGAGGAGAAGGAATGTTCAGCAAAACCTCAGGGGCAGACGACTTGAATGTTAGGGTAGATGGATAGGCAAATATATAGGTAGCCTCTGGTGTAAGCAAATCAGTTCATCGCCACTCATGAGTTTTATTTAGTACTGTCATGTCCATTGTCTGCAAAGGTGAAAATGGGAACAGCAGCAAGCAACCAAACAATTAGTACTATAGTTGGTTAATTTTATTGTTTTATATTTTAAGTGACATTGGGCACTTGTTAGAAGGGGAAATGTTTTCATGTTAAACAAATTAACAACAGCAACATAAGAAAATCTTGTTTCCCACTCTGAGCTTTAAGAATAGGGCAGGCTACAATAAAATGTTCATTTAACAGGACCATGGCAAGAATGAGAGGAAACAGTGTAAAAAAGAAGAAGAGAGGAGTTTTGCAGAGCCACAAACCTCTCTAACACTTTGAGCATGACTATATTAGACTTAATATTGATTTAGCGAGGAATCCAATGTCTTAAAAAAAATCCATATTACTTTCTGCATAGAAGCTTTCTTAATATGACAAGACAGTAATTGAATAAATATGAGTTTCAAAATTGCAAGCACTAAAACACATTGATTTTTTTTTTTTTAAAGAAATATCTCCAGGTCTAAAAAAAGGTTGAATGTGTCACATGATTCTTACCAAAGTAGAATTTTAGAAGTAACAGAGTCTCTACAGAAGAAAGAATAAAAGTACAAGGGTATGCAGTAGCAACGATGAATGCAGCCGCTCTGATTCACAGCCCTGTGTGTGCAAACTGGGAGGTCCTACTGAAGTCTTTGACAGGCTGGCGCTCTCCACAATGCTGGCTGGGGCTGGTGAGAGTTGCAGCCCAAAGCCACTGGATGACACTGGTTTGGTGAAGGCTGCCTTACTATGTGAGTGGCTCATTCATTAAGGATGGGGGAAGAAATTAAGTTTAGTTCACATGTAAAGGTAAACCTACATAACTGACACTTCCTGAAACAATACACGGACCGAAACAAAGCCATCTTTCAAAATGTGCATGTCTCCAAATTTTGCAATGCAATTCTCCAGCTAAGTGATGTGTAGAGAAATGCACATACAGGGGCAAAGCATTCATAAAATCCTCTTTTTAGTGCAAATAACATGCAAAAATGCATTATATTTGGGGTTATTATTTTGAAGTAATAAAAATATATTAAAAAGGTAAAGGTAAAGGACCCCTGGACGGTTAAGTCCAGTCAAAGGCAACTATGGGGTTGCGGTGGGCATTTGTTCACAGACAGCTTTCTGGGTCATGTGGCCAGCATGACTAAACCGCTTCTGGTGCAATGAGACACCGTGATGGAAACCAGAGCGCACGGAAACGCTGTTTACATTCCCGCTGCAGTGGTACCTATTTATCTACTTGTATTGGCATGCTTTCGAACTGCTAGGTTGGCAGGAGCTGAGACAGAGCAATGGGAGCTCACTCCGTCATGGGGATTAAAACTGCCAACCTTCTGATCAGCAAGCCCAAGAGGCTCAGTTGTTTAGACTATACCGCCACCAGAAGCGGTTTAGTCATGCTGGCCACATGACCCAGAAAGCTGTCTGTGGACAAACACCCGCTCCCTCGGCCTGAAAGCAAGATGAGCGTTGCAACCCCATAATCACCTTTGACTAGACTTAACCATCCAGGGGTCCTTTACCTTTACCTAAAAGTATATTAGGCAATATTGCATACCCAAATGTATGTGTTTAAGAAAAAAAACACACAAAAATCCTGTTGATGGCTTTTTTTACAAGAACTGGGCAAAAGATCTTAAATGCACTAAGAATATGCTGATTGTGAAAATGAATTCAGCCTCCAAAAATAAAATTATGTATGTCAGTTTTCTATTTCACATGGAATATCATTGTACTGCAAGTTACTCTCAGTTATTGATACAATGACATCCCTTTAAAGGAAAAAAATATGTGTGTGCGTGTGCTAGGTACATTAAATATTTATGGGAAGCTGAAAATTCCGCTTAAAAGCAAACTGATTGTTCAGGATAGAGAAATGATAAATAAACGGTTATATATGCATTCTAATCTGGCTTTCATGACTGGTACAGAAGCAGTCTTGTTTGGCCAGGTGGATGAAGCTGCTCTCGTATGCAATCTACATTACCTGAAATAAACTAGGGGTGCACAAACTGGCTATGTTTGAGCTCATAATTTCCCTTGTTATTTACAGAAACTCACAGTATAAGCTTGGCTGAGCATTCACCATGTTTCCAGTAACTATTTTAGATTTTTGGTTGTTGCTGCTGCTGTTTTTAAAAGTACTTCCAGATTCCTACAAGTGCCGTTAAGCGTGTTGTAATTAATGTTGCAAGTCCCACTGGGTGCTGTGGATCGTGGTGATGTGCTGTCACTATCCTGGGGAATTTTAAGTATTCAATATATTTTATGTACATTTTACATATTTTACATTCAGTTCCACCTTGAAGTATGTAAAATACATTAAATGTGTAAAAAATCCTCCATAGAGTGATGGCACGTAATCAAGAAGTGCTGTCGATATCAGGAATTGCTCCGCATTAATTTCAACACACACAGTAACAGGGAACTTTACGTACAGAGATAGATGGATCTGTCACTTTCCATTCTCCCAGTTTCTCATTTTTCCAAACCTGAATTCAGAAATTTGTGGGTTTTATAATTATAAATATTAATCAGCATTGTAGCATGATTTTTTTATTTTATTTTTTGGTAATGCACACATTTTTGCCTAATATATTTTTGGAAAGTGATGTTTCCTAACATAATGTAAATTTGGATGTGAAATATACATTTGGTGCATATTTTACCATGGTATATGAATTTTTGTCCACTTGGCTGGAGCACTGCACTGCAAAATTCAGAGAATGGCATTATCTCTCAACCTGAGCTCTATAACCTATAGATAACAATAGCATTACCCTACCTTGCAGGGTAATCTAAGTAATGGCTGTTGAACCTCTTGGAGTCCTTGGGGAAAGCACCATACATCATTGCTGGTGCAGCACTGTGAAGGAACAATCTGCTCACCCAAGATGAACCATAGAAACACTTCCCTTTATTCTGTGCTCAGGAATTGCTGGTCAGATCTTTGTCTCCTGCAATTTTCCTTGCAGAAAAACTTCCCTCTGGCTTCTACTGCTCCTTTGAAGATGAAGACTGTGGCTGGACTCAAAGTTCATCAACTTCCCAAGAGGCCCATCTGTGGCATATTGGAAATCCACAACATAGCCATTTTTGTTTGAAAGGTATGTCAGAGTTGTACCATACTACAGGGGGAAGGGGATAGACTTAATTTAATTGTCTTAGGCCAGTGGTTCCCAATCAGTGGTCCATGGACCACAGGAGGTCCACATAACCCACTCCGGGGGTCTGTGGCACCATTCACAAAACAAAAACTTCTATAGAGACAGTGCTTTTTTTCAGACAGAACTCACCGGAACCAAGTTGTGGCACCTCTCAGGTGGGTGCTATTGCCATTATAAGAGAGCAAGGGAGGTGTTCATGGCGAGTTCTGGCACCTCTTTTTCTAGAAAAATAGCACTTCATAGAGAAATAAAAAAATTCAAAAGTCGGGGGTCCATGGCTACGCTTTTGAAAAACTGGGGGTCTGCAGTTCTTAGCTAATTGGGAACCACTGTCTTAGGTCATTGAAAAGAGAATTAAATTTCCAAGGTTTATTTATTTCCAATACCCTGCCGTTAGGGAGAGTGAGGTGGCTGTCTGACATGGCAGATGTTGACGGCAGGCAGTGGTGGCAAGGCACTAGCCCCATGACCAGGATTGAAGTAAGACTGAATTGCCCGTCCAGTCAGCTCCAGCAGATGGAATGCAGGAGGACGAGAGGCATCTTGTCTTTCACCTCAGGCAGCAAAATGTGTCAGGCTGGCCCTGAGCAATTCACAGCGCCAAGATTTCCGTTCTTTTGGAGTTCTCTTCATGTTGCCGTGATGATGGTAGAAGTGACCTTCAGCCTCAAGCTTCAGTGAAATATTACTTTTGCATATTTCATAACGGCAGAGGTTCACTCAAAATCAAATTTTTTAAAAAGTTGGATGCATTTTGATTCGGAGCAAGTGAAGAAAACAAATCCCAAGTCAGGGATAAACATTGTTTGTGAGAGAAGCTGGCAGGGCGCTTGCGTATAATTCTGAAGGTGGGACCCTGGGGTATATGAAACTGCATTACTACATCCAAAGAATACTGAAAAATGACTTCAGCTGTGTTATCCCTCTATAATAAGGGCCTACCTGACATTTGCATGTCTACGTGTGCACACCCACCCACAACCAAATACTCTGTTCTGCTGCACAAATGTTCCATCAAAGTAGTAACAAATTTACCTCCCCTTCTTCTCTCCCCTCCTTTTGCCCCCTCCCAGAATGTGCACTTTTGCTTAACACCAGTGAGATGCCAGCTGCAGAAACAGTTGTGGTGACTAGTGCTGTGTTTCCAGCTCCCATGAAAAACTCACCCTGTGAGGTAAGTATACTTGCTTAGCTGCAAACTGGAAAAGTGTGCAAGGTGCTTAGATTGTCAAAAAAGATGTATGTCTAGCTATTATCAGGCCCTTCACATTACCCTTTTATTTGAATGACATGAGCTACAAATACTAATGGCTCGGGCAGTGTCGGGTATTCCATTCCAGTTTGTTATTTGTTGTTTACCATCTTATTTCCTCCCAAACATTGCATACAACAACACACATATGTGCAGACACCCACACACCCACACCTGCACACAGAATGATAATAATGAAAGTAAATATTTTTCCCCTTTTATCTTCCAAAATGTGAGGGCGATCTGGCTGCGACATCTGTCACCCCATTGATTGCCAGGGTTGATTCGGCTGATCTGGCTGGCTAGGCGGGTGTCCCCTTCCTCCCTCACTGCTCCATGTGTGTCCCTCCCGAAGCTGCGTGCTCGGTGGAAGAGGATGACCATCCCAGATAGAAGGAGTGTACCGTTCTTCGGTCAAGGGTATACGATAGCTGCGCTCCCCTGCTAGAACCTCCAAACAAGTCGGGTATTCCATTCCAAGGGCTGCTGCTTTCAGTGGTGTAGAGCATCTCTGCACTTTAAGTAGCAAAGACAATCGCTACTACATGTTCACCAATGTTTCTGTGTGCTGTGGACAGCATGGTGAATTCCTTTGTGAATGTGTACGTGCAAGGAACCCAGTGAAATACACAGCAATTGTGTTTATCAAGCAAAGAGTGGAGGACCCATTATCTCCACTCTTCTCTCACCTTTAGAAACTGATCTTTGGGACCCTGAGTTCGAAACCAGCTGTGAGAAATAGCGCCTCCACTGGTGAACTAGAGTTATTGGCTAAAGAAAAAGAAGACTCACAAAAAGCGCCATTCAAAACTGGGTTTGAAGTGGGAGAGTCCTGTGTAAGAAACTTGGTGAAAGAATTGGGTTCAGTTCACATTTAAATGCAGACCTACCTAATCACACTTCCCCAAATAATACATGAACTGAAGCACAACTTCAAAATTTGCAGTTTTCTGAAATGTTGTTTTCCAGCTAACTAATGTTGACAAAAATGTTTGTACTGGGATAAAATATGCATAAAAAAGCATATATTAGTAAAAACACACACAAATAATGCATTATATTAGGGAACTGGCTTGCAAAAATATGTATATTGGGCAAATTCACATTAAAATGCTAATTAATTTTCATAAAGTTTTTTATTAAAAAAGACACACAGATGAATATGGAAATGTAAAGAACTGAACTTAAGGCTAGAAAAAGTGAAAAATGGAGAGAAACCAAATTGACACATTCACTCATCCCTAGACCAATGGGAAAGGATGATAAATCAATGTGTGCCAGATTTAAAGCTCCCCTTAAGATTTCTTTTTTAATTTGCACAGGGAAAGGAGCATCGTAGGTTAGGGGACAGCCAGAACTGCCCATTCCTTTGAACGACTATTGTACTTCTGTGAATGATAAATTCACTCAAGTAAGGAGGGAATGAAAACTGTCATGTTTGGCCTTTAGAAGTAATTAACATCGCTGATGTAAATCACTGGTGCTCTTTAGCAGCGGCAGGAAAATTACATACCCAAGAGGCGTATAAAATTAAAATTGGAAACCGCTTTGCCACTAGTGCTGCAGAGTGCGTAGGAATAATTACAGCAGAATTGTGCAAATAGGAACTGCTAGGTCATACAAAAGCATCCTGGATAAGTACCCAAAGAGTTCAGATTCATTGCATCCATATATCTGAAGTTTGATTTTTCTATACTTTATTAGTAATGCTAACATTTTCAACATTTTCAAAAAGAAATTGGCGCTCAGTGAATAGATGCCCATTTAGAGCCACAGTTCTGAGAGACTTAAGTCTCAGTGCAAACTCCGTAAAGCAGCCTTCACCATCCTGGTGCCCTCCAGATGCTTTAGACTCCAAATCCCCCAGCCGCATCCAGTGCTGATGTGAACTGTAGTCAAAAAACATCTGGAGCACCCCAGGTTGGTGAAGGTTGTGGTAAAGGAAGATTGTTGGGGACAAATAACTATGTGTTGGGGGTGAAATCCATGTAAAACAGTGTTGCAACAGGCAAGCAAAGGCACCTGTATCTTTGTCCCCTCCCTTTTCCCACTCCTGGAAAACATTTCAGATTTCAGAAGAGAATCTCTAATAAGAAACTCTAATAAGAATAGGGTTTGTTTGGGGGTGGGGTTGACCTGGTTTGCAGAGTTTCTTCTCTTGCTGTTTTAGGTGCATAATTGCAAAACCCGGGCATACACACAGCATGAATGGACACAGTAATTGGGAGGTTGTCAGGATCAAGTGTTTGTGCAACATTCGCCAGAGATATGAATGGAAACAAGTATTTATGGAAGGGTGGCAAATCCAATTCTTGCAGTGTAACTCAACATAAGATGAACTTGCTCAATAGACTAGCTTGATGGTGTGCCCACTGTCCTCAGTTATTCCAGCTGAGGTGAGAAAGCTCAGCGATACTGCATCTGCTTTGCATTCAAGGAGTTCCAGTTTTGGTCTCTGGTGTCTCTTGGTAGCTGTGGGAGAGATTCCTGTCTGAAACCCTGGAGAGTCATCAGCTGTTAGTGCGGACGATGCTGAGCTAGATGGACCAATGGTCTGATCACAGCAGCTTCCTGTGTTTCTAGGTGAACCCTACTTCCCTCAGCTATCAGCTTGAGGTTAACATCTTGCTATGAGAGCAGAGAGAATACATAGGGAACTATTCAGCTAATTCCTTGTGCACAGGGAAAGACTTCTGCTGGTGCAGTAGGACTCCTCCCCCCCTCCATGCCTCATAAAAAGATAAAGGGACTCCTGACCATTAGGTCCAGTCATGGCCGACTCTGGGGTTGCGGCGCTCATCTCACTTTATTGGCCGAGGGAGCCGGCGTACAGCTTCCGGGTCATGTGGCCAGCAGGACTAAGCCACTTCTGGCGAACCAGAGCAGCGCATGGAAATGCCGTTTAACTTCCCACTGGAGTGGTACCTATTTATCTACTTGCACTTTGACATGCTTTCAAATTGCTAGGTTGGCAGGAGCAGGGACCGAGCAACGGGAGCTCACCCCGTCATGGGGATTCGAACCACCGACCTTCTGATCGTCAAGTCCTAGGCTCTGTGGTTTAACCCACAGTGCCACCCATGTCCATCCATGCCTCATAGCCTCCCCCAATCTGCTCCAGACAGCTGGGGGAATCTCTATAACTAGAGAAGTTAATGGAAGAAAACAGGATGAAAAGAACGGAGTAGTCGTAATGGAAAAGGGCAAAATGAGCATGAGCCAGGGGTTCTTAACTTTTTTTGGCCTTGGCCTTTGAAAATCAAAGAGGTAGCACAAAATGCCCATTGCACAGAAGGCACATTGATGATGCTCAGGCCACCATTCCCCAAACAGGCAACACACCTACACCTTCCCATTCCAAAATAAATAAAACCCAGGGAGGAGTGAAACTTTTCCCTCCCCTCCTTCAAAACTTCCCATGATACACTTCCTTAAGACCTTTTTCCTGAGACTTGCTTACTTTCAGTATTGGAGCCGGGGGGGGGGGGGGATACCTTAAAGCAGGAACATATAGCAGGGGAGGAAGCAGGTTTTGTTCCCATCCTCTGCGCACTCCACTTCATGTTGAAAAAGGTAACCCTTTCCCCACACCCACACTTTATCCAAACTAGTAACCCTGTGTTTAATGCATGCCCACAATGTCTGGGTCATCCCTTGGCTCCCCTTTTCTCTGACAACATCCCTCTGCTATAGTGATTTTTCTTCCTGAGCTTAGGTTAGGAGACTTTTATGTTGTATTATTTGATTGCATTTATTCCTAGTGGACATCTTTCTTCAGACAATTAGACATTTGCTACCTCAATTTCGATTGACATATTGACACACTCCTATTCAATTTCCTCGCCTACCATTGCTTCTTCCTTTACAAGAGTCTCTCCTTTCCTTCCTTCATGCCTGCAGCACATGCAAGATGTAAATATTTTAAAACTCCATTTTGTCACAGACCAGCAAGTGTGAATATTTCTCATAATCTGCCTGCTGTCAGAAGCCGGGTGAATAATTTCCCAAGGTGTGTTTGTTCCCCCCTCCCCCCCATCCATAAACAGGGTGAATAATTAAACTTGCATTTGAAAGTGCATTGGGGAGGGGAAGAGAAAGTTGCAATCTATTACTGCCCCACCTCTGTCACTCCCGGTGACACTTAAAAGTCGCCCATGCAGATCCAGCATTGCAGCTGTTGGTAATAAAGACTCAACAGATTTTGGCAATGGTTCTTGCTTCTTCCTTTTCACACTGTGCTGAAGCCTCGGCTCTGAACAAGCCCTGGCTTGAGGCTTCGAAGACTATTTTACTGGAGCAATCAATCTATGTGACCAGAATAATTCAACATCATTCCAAGCCTATTGCAAGGAGAGGAGCAAGTCCTTGCCCCCTAATTATCCCGGAGGATAGGAGCAAGTGATCATCCTCATAATGGAGCCATAGCTGGAAAATATGATGGTGAAATTAAAATTCTGCTTTCCCATATTTATTTCCTCTCCAGCATTTCCCAGTCGGACTGGCTTAGATTTACGTGTTAAAATTCCTCTCCTCCCCTCGACCTCTTTTAGCTTTGACAGCTCAAATGGGCATTTCACAATCAGGCCAGCAATTGGAATTTTACAGTAGATTTCAGAAAGATGTTGTTGAACTGAACTCAGTGTCTCAGTGAAGTTTTCACCTTGGAGCCCTGTCTCACCAAGTCTCCCACATAAACCCATTCACTTTTCCTGTAAGGATATGAGTGGGGAAAACTTCAGATCCTGGTCCTGTGTATGTAGGAGCCCTCTATGTCCCTTAACCCTCAATGACTTCCAGGGATGTGGGTTCTTGTGTATGCCTAAGTGTGTATGGTGAGTCTGCACCTGTCCAGCTCTCTTTCAAACAGGAGCTACCACAGCTGGGCTTCCATGTCATTACCTCAGCAGATAAAGTTTGCTTCATGTTCAGAATGTAGCTAACCTAATATATATGAGATTGGGAAAGTAGCTTTGCCCCAAAACACTATGGACTTGTCCACCATGGAGCAAAATGTAGACCCCATCCTAGTGCTGCCCCCCCATTACATTTTTTTAACATCCTTGCCATTTCAGACTTTCCAAGGATTGAAGAACCTCACACTTAAAGGGAGAAGAGTCCAAGACGACACTGAGATGGGGAGGGCATCTTGTGGATGGCCAACACTGATGGGGAGACAGGCTGGTGCAAATCCAGATTTTGCTCTAGTGTGGACAATCCTTATGTCTACTGATACGATAGTATGGGGTTTTGAGAAATGATGTCCCCACCTGCACCATGAGAAGCACAGGAAGCTGTTTGTCCATCTAACCTGGTTTTACATACTTCGACTTGCAGCAGCTTTCCAAGTTCTCAGACAGAGGCCTTTCCCATCACCTGTTCATGGGGGGGGGGGGGGAAACCTAGGCATGCCAAGGATTGAACTTGGGACCTTCTGCATGCAAATCATGTGTCCTAGCTACCTGGAAGTACCTATGATGCAGGCAACATGGTGATGCTTTTTGTTGTGGCACATTATTGCAGTTTAGATCTTATAGGCAAAAGGACAAGTGCCACAGTCCACACTATACTCTTGACTTTTGATAACTGTACCAGTCCTTTAACCTTATATGTATGCCTCCCCCCCACACACACTAGTTAGCAGGCAGTATAGAAGCCCTGTCTGATACCTTGGACTTGTGATCCATTTGCCCAAAATGTTGGCCACTCCTGCCCTATGCAGATTCATGTCTTTTCATTGGAAAGACCAGAAGGGATTAGATTTCCATTATTCACTTTGCTCCTGTGACCAGAAGCAGGGTGTTAAAATACTGTTCTCATAGCGCTGCTCGTCCTTTCTGAAAATAAAATGTTCAGAGACTTCCCTAACTCAAAGGAGCCCCAACCCAATTTGTGCAGAGGTGTGAATATTTCAGATAAGCACTTCCCTGCATGTCAAACCTTCATATTTTATATATCCCTCTTTTAAAGAGTCTCCCTCTACTCCAGCAGGCAAAAGTTGTTTCCATTGCAAGTGATAGTAAACTACATGCCCCTAATGATGTATCCATCTATCCACCCATAAAACATGTTTTGACCTTGTAGAGATGTCACAAGTCACAGGAGGATTAGACCCATCTAAATCTTTGCTAGATCAGTGTTGAAATATATTCTTCTGCAGCTGCTATCTCCCCTTCCATGCAGCTACTGTATGATTAAGTTTCCTCTGAGTTTTCTGAATATGGAGCTTCCGTTTGCCAAATCAGGGCATTCACATTAGAGGACAAAATTTCAAACTTCTCTACTCACAAATCTCTTCTTCAATCTGCCTGCCTGAGCCATGCAATAGATAATGGAGAAGTCAGAAGCCTCCAGCATGATAAAACTTTAATTACTAAGCAGCTGTCATAGGCGACCTTCCTGCTTAGGTTGCCACCTCTACTAGAGTAGGAAGAATAAGGCCATTGCTCTTTTGCATATGTTAAGTACACAGGAGTGCGGGCTTCAGATTATGCATAGCCGAGAAAGCGTGTCAGACCAGGTAGCAGAAATCTGACAGAAAGGTTTCAAATGGTCCAGGTGGTGACTCTAATCTTGTAAACTGCCTGAACCACTTTTGTTGCTGGATTTCCCCTACACTAGGATTAATTATGCCAGCGATATCTGATGGATGAAAATATAATGTATCCATCCAAGGTTACTCATATTTTACTCTTCAGAGCTCCGGTGTTATAAAAGCAGAGCTCTGGCTCTTACAGCCATACAGAGCTTGTTCTCATTCAAGCAAATATAAATGGACTCAAACTTCATCCCAAGGATATGGAATGTCCAGTGATAGCTTATGTCCTTATTTCTTCCATGTGAAAGATGCCAGCAACTTGCATGCTTGTCTTGAGTAATTATTACCGCATGCCCTGGAAATGAACTCTGATTCATTCTATGCAATTTCAAAGGAACCGATAGGATCAAGAACCCATCTGATCTTGTAGTTTAGAGTGATGTTTAGGAGCATCTCATGCCTGATAGGCTGCCCAGGGAGGTAATCACAGTTCAACACAGGCATCGTTGCTGCTCTAGTTATACCTGAGTGCAATTTATTTTAACCCCTGGACTAAACCAACAAGAAAGTTCTTCTAATTCACTGTACAGCTTTCTGTTTAGTGAATCAGTAAGGCTTTCAAAGCACTGATGAGACAATGTCAGGCCAGGATGGTTGATTACATTCTTTAATGGTGTTTCTGGCTTCTGAATAACCTACTGGAAATGTATATCAAGGGAGTGGTTGGGAGGGGAGGGGGAACCCAGAAACAATAACAATGAGATCCTAGAGTCATATCTTTTTAAACATGCCCAGAGTCTGCTTTAGGCTCCATTGCACACAGAGAGTGCCATCTGCCATCATCTGCAAAATGAACACCAGTCTCATTGGAGCATCATGGCTTGGGGCATCCAGATCATTGCCTGCTCTTGTTCACTTCAGCAGGTGTTAAAGGCCTTGGAATGTCCTACTACAGAGCTTAGGAACTGTGGAAATGAAAGCCAAAGGCATCCATTCAGGCAGCATGCCAGCTAATTCAATCTGAGCCAGTTCATTACAGCCTGTGTATTTACTCTTTGCAGATATGCTGAGCTCCCATGTATGATGCCAATAACTCCTTTCATCCAAGCAGCTGACGTGTGTGCAAACTGCGGCATCCATTCCAATTTACCAAATGCTTTCAGTCTAATATGTTTGATAACAAGCTTCGAGAGGCAGGCTTATGGCACAGCTTCAGGATATACAGGCAGGTTCAGGATATACAGGCATCTCTGTTGTCTAATGTTGGCTCCTGGGCGACTAAGGACAAGGTTGTGAAGACTCCCACCCCATGCAGCAGCCTGGGCTGTGACTCAAATAAAGAAGGGATAACCAAATTTGTAGAAGCAACAGCACTAGAGGCAAAGAAGGTGGAAATCAATCCAAGTGCCAACATTGTGACTGGGCCAGAGTCCAGACCCATCAGATTGGGTGAACTCTTGAGACAGAAGCTTCTGAATCATAACCTCTGAGATGCACGTTCACCAGAAGTTTATACCCTTCCCCATCAATTCAGGCAACAGTCCTGGAGGGAATTGTCCAAGAGGAGGAGGAGGACTAGCCTCCAAGCCAGAGTCCTGCCTATTTAAGACCTCCCAGGAAGGGGTTGAGCCAGGGAATAATAATTTGGCCCTGGTTGAGACCAAAAGGCTTCAGCCCTTTCTTAAATCTTGAAGCAAGTTATTCCCCGGACCTTCTCATAGCACTACCTTGCTTCACCACACCCCATGGGGCTCTTGTTGAGATCAGGACGGGGCCCAAATAGACAGGAGGAACAGGTCTCCTAGTTTTTCAGATGACTGAGCAAGTCTGACATAGAAGGTTTTGTAGGGATTAAGGAGTTGCTCCTGACCCAATTCTGGCCTATCAGTTTAAGGAGTTTAACCTCCCTGGGGTTGCTAGATTAATTTTGGTTAATTTCATTGTACACAGGTTGTACATTGACAATAAAGGTATTATTATTATTATTATTATTATTATTATTATTATCTGGCACTTTGGTAACTACTTGATGGTGGGAGGGGGGATTACTTCATTTGGTTGTGCAAACTGACCTACCCTAGCAATAATTTCTACATTCTTCCTGTTGACAGCAAACACACACAGAGAGAGTAAAATACTCATTTGGTTGTGTGCAGGGTGAACAAAAGGCAATTGGCACCATTTGCCTTCGGTACTATCAGCCAGCATAATTTGAGAGGCCACCTACATTGCGCTCAGTTGGCAGGAGTCAGTCAGCTCGCTGCTTTCTGAATTAAAAGAAACAAAACAAACAAATCTGAGACCCTGACTCTCTTCATGCCGCTTGTACCCCTTCAGCCCAAGTTACACTTTCAGAAGCTGTGGTTTTAAAAGCATTGATGTGGATGGTCCAAGTTGATTTGATTTTTTACCATGATTGATTGTAGGAAGATGGGAAATCAATCAAGTCAGGGTAGATTTAAGTGACATATTTATAGTACTAAAATGTAAGATGAATTGGGGTCGAACTACTCTTTGTGCACTAATGCACAGGAGCTCAAGGTGCATCAGCATTCATTGTTCAATCCAAAGGTTGGGCAATATTCTGCGCCAAAGAATAGCATCCCAAAGCAGCTTTTCAGCTGTCCAGGTATGTTTATATGTTTCTGTGTAATGCACAGTTTGGGTCATTGTTCTTCTTGAGATCTTACCATGAGTCCTGCCAAACCATAACATATCAATTCTCATGTTGCTGATGGCAGTGGTATCATGTGTCTGAATGGTGAGAGACAGCCTAGGAGTCGGGGAAAGTTGCTGTACTATGTCATGCCACAATGGTCAGGAAGGTCACATGTCTCCTTATGCTTTTAAAAAGCTTTCAATGTTTGTCCTTTTTTTATAACATCTGAAAGTGCATGGGAAGGTGGGAGTGGAATCGCAACAGCCAGCCCGTCCCATAACCGGCCAAGATTAAATAGAACAAGTGTAGATACCTCCATGCATAGCTTTACATGTTATAATGAACATGTGGGTCAGGGAAGGAGCCTGCTGTTGCAATTCCATTCCCACATTTTTCATGCATAGTTATAGGGTTTCTATAACGTCTGAAAAGGACTTAATATCAAAAGCTATACTGTCAAATTAGAGAGGTGCCCTTTTCTTGGTCTATGCATTCACATGGCCTTACTATTATACCAGAAAAGAACAAATTCCTCACCAGAGACTTCTGGGGGAAAGTAGCAGCAGTGCTTTTTGTGTATGATGGTCGTCAACAGTATGCAGTACCAGCACCATTTTTGTTGCTGGCCTTGGCAGCCATTTTGTGTTGCCCATGGCAGCCATTTTGTGCTGGCATCCATGGTACTTTTATGAAGATACGAGCACCAGCACCTCATTTTTACACACACACCACACAAAAATGCCAAGTAGAAGTCAGTGGGTAGCAGGACTGATCCTGTACATAATGCAGGCTTCACCAACCTGATGTCCTTCAGATGTTTTAGATTAGAGTGTTTATCAACCCCACCCAGCACAGCTGTGATAGCTGGAGCTGAGGTTGACCCAAAATATCTGGCAAAAGCTTCTCTAAGAGATAGTAATTGCATATGAAACAATTCAAAATAGAGATTAAAAAACAACACAACTACTGCTTTGATAAAAGTCTCAGTTCTCTTATTATCCACTCAATGCCAAAAAGTCTATTATTTATTGTAGCCTCAGTAAGTTACTCCTTTCAGTATTCTCAAGTTGTATTTAGTTTGAAGTTGCTTAAATCTGTGTGCTCACCCACACCTCATTTGCTGTTTCTTATTAGCAGAGACTTTGCTGCTTTTTAAGCTGTACACTGCAGTGTTCATAATGCAGAGGTGTTGAGACTGGCCCAAACTGTAAAGGATTACATTTTGTACCTGACAATGAGAGCCAGCAAGTTCTAAAATGAGAAAACACCAGGAAATAATTTTCTATGCAGGAATAAAGGGTCACAGAGGGACTTGGTTATACTAAACCCAAGTGAAATACTTGGGACCACATTGGGGTATGGTACTTTAATTAATAAAAATCCAAATACCACCGGATCATAATTGGAAAGTCTATAATAACCTGCAGAGAGGAGTGGAAAAAGCCTAATTTTTGAAAGGAATATCAAGGGGGATGATGGTGTAATTGCTGGCAACACCCTCTTATTGCAGACTTTCCGCTCATCTCTACTGCTTGCCTGAATATAAAAGAGTTCATTACTGAAAAGGCTGTCAATTTTAACTTGTATCTATTAGGCCATGTCTAAAGGGAGAGAGGGATTCTTGCTCTTTTGGATAACACAGGCATTAACATTCTCCCATTTTATAGGAGGATGTGCATTTAAGGGGGAACTGAGTGGACAACTCTGGCAAAGTATTTAATGGGGAATAAGAACTGCTAAATATTCAATACCTGGCTTTTTGGCAATGCATGTGATCACAGGAAGAAAAGGGGGAGGGAATCTCAACAGCTAAAACATGTAATGGAAACTGAAAGTTGGGACTGGGGACAAGAGAAAGATCAGTAGACTAGTTTCAGCCATGAAAATAAGCATAATTGATAGGATTTCTCAGTGCACCCAGCCCTCTAGGCAAAAATAAATTAATAAAAGTGACAAATTGGTTGTTCTATAAGCCCTCAGAATTGTAAATTATATATAACCTGGACTTGCCAACAACTAACATTCTGGACAAGTGTAGGGAATATTTTTCATCCTGAGGACTGGATCCAGAACTGACCTTTTTAGGGACCTCCAGGGACCTTTTTAGATTGGTGGATGGGGCGACCCACCTGTCCATCACTTGGTGGCATTATGATGTCAGTTGATTATTATTTTCTTTTTAAAAAGAAAAAACAAAACATTTTATTGCTTTTCCACAATAAAAGAGGGTCACTGTTAGAGCTGATCAATTTATTGGTGGCTGTCAGTGAACTCTTGCTCTAGCCATCTGCAGATACAGTTTGGATTCAAACCGTGCCTGCAAATGGATATATTTTTTCCAACACAGAGCAACAAAGCAGCATTCAAGGCTGGTCTGCAGAAGGAAAATGTCCATTTGCAAGCACAGTTTGAACCTAAACCATACTTGAAGGTGGGCAGCTTCAGAGAGGTTTGTTGTCATCACCAATCATCTTCAAATATCTCAAGGGCTGTCACATGGAAGATGGAACAAACTTGCTTTCTCCAGCTCAGGAGGGTAGGACTCGAACCAATAGAATCAAGTTACAAGAAAGGAGATTCCAACTAAACATCAGGAAGAACTTCATGACAGTAAGAACTGTTCAACAGTGGAACAGTCTCCTTTAGGCAGAGCTGCAGCTGGGAGGGGGACCTAGCTGGGTTTTTTACCCCGGGTGAGGCCTCCAGAGGGGCACCATTGAGGCTCTCAGCCTGTGTGTGCAAATGCACTTGGGGGTCTCATTTCGCCCCTGCTTTGGGAGGCTGTGGACTCTCCTTCCTTGGAGGTTTTTAAGCAGAGGTTGGGTGGCCACCTGTCATGTATGATCTCATTGAGATTCCTGCATTGCAGGAGGTTGGATTAGATTACCCTTGGAGTCCCTTAAAACTCTACAACTCTATGGTTCTATGATAGGTGCTGTCAGCAAGCCCTGCTTCCCAAGAAATAGTTGGGAGTGTGCTTTAGGCACCCATTTGTTCTTTTGCAGCTGCATCTTTACCTGACTGAAGTCACACCTGATGTTAGGTGTGGGGCTGGTGGGCATTTGGAAAAACTATGTTGCTAATTAGGCCTGTGGGCCAGAGCTTTCCCACCGCTGCTCTAAGAGTTCAGTAATGTCTCCCATGCTGCCCAACACCACGAAAACACTGGGAAAGGTTGCCAGGGGATAGGAAGTATAGTGGCATCGGTATGCTGATGAAACCCAGCTCTGTTTTTCCTTTTCATCAAATCCAGCTGAAGCACTGCAGTGCTTCAATGCTCACCTGCAATCAGTGGTGAACTGGATGAAGAGGAATAAAGTTAAGATCAATCCAGATAAAATGAAACTGATTGTAGAGGGGAGTAAACTGAATTGGCTGCCTAGGGATATGCCTGTTCTGAACAGAGTCAGACTCTCCTGTAAAGACCAGTTTTGCAGGCTGGGGGTGCCTGGAGTCCCAGGTGGCAGGTGGCACCCAGAGTGCCTGTTATCAAGTTTGGCTAACATGCTGGTTTTGCCTGCCGCTAGAGGATAGAGGCTAAAGCACTGTCATTCATGCTTGGACTTATTTTGTATCAGTCTATTATGGCACACTCTGTGTGGGGCCCATTTGGAAGACAGTTTGGAAACTTCAACTAATATAGAACGTGGTAGGCCACCTGTTTACAGGTGCAGATTGGTATTCATATTTATCACCTGTTTTGAAGAACATAATACAAAGAGGTTGATGACTAAATACCCATCTTGCAAAGGCTGCAAATTTGTTTCTGGGAGAAGTAAAAGCCGTAGCATAGCTAGCCTGGGGGAGGGGGAAGCACAGGGGTCTGTACTGTGGCATGGTGGGTGCTGCGTAAAAGTGTTCATTCCTACCTTTAAAGCCCTAAATGGATTATCTTAGGCAGTGCTTTTTTTTAAAAAAAAGTGTTTAGGGGTATTCTCATTTTAACTCAAGAAAATCACCATTTTATACTTCAAATTGGGGGGGGGCGGTTTACAGTAAATATAAAGAAACTGACCAATCACCGTGCTAGATTCCAACTCCTACTTCACACATTAAACGCTCGCTTCCTCCTGAGACTCAGGAAACACCGTGACAGGAAATGAGGCCACCATCGGGGGTAGCAATGAAACTGACGATTCACCATGCTAGAGAAGAAACTGTTTTTTTAAAAAAGTTTCTTCTCCCATTAGATTCACAAAATGTTTACGAGTATGCATACCCCTGCGCCCCCCCCCCGAAAAAAGCACTCATCCTAGGAAAGTCTCCTCCCATATGACCCTCTCCCCAGTGCTTAAGATTTTCTCAGAAGGCCTTTCTCTGTATTCTATCTCATGGAGAGGCTACAGAAACAGACATTTTCTGCAGCAGCTCCAGGATTACATCATTCTGCTTCATGTGCAATTTGAACAGCCTCTTGTGCAAACAAGTGAAATGCTTTCCATATCAGTTGGTTTGGGGGGCTTTAATTTCTGTTTTGCACTTCTTTGGTTTCCTTTTAGCTTCACTTCCGCTCACTGTCATTGCTTTTTGGGGTTCGGATCTTAAAAGAAGAAGTTTGTATTGTATTATTTTAGTGTTGTAAACCACTATGACACTTGAATGAATAGTGCCCTGTTAAATATTTATGTAAACAATATAATGTGGGAAGTGGCCATAAGACAAGTTGGAATAAGATGAACAAATGCTTGCGCTGCACTGAAGGAAATTCATGAATTTTGTTCCTGGACCACTTACGTTATACAGAAAGCAAAGCACTCTGTCATAAGCAAAGGGGGTGACAGTGGAACTCGAGAGGTGAGGCCAGTGCTTAAAGATGGGCTAAAAGCCCCTTCTCTGAAATGGTCCCCTAAATATCTCTGCCATATCCATTGTTTTGCACAGCAGCTCCTGTAGAACACTGCATGGTGTATATGGCATGGCAAGGAGAGGTGATGTCCACAGGCAACATCCAGGCAGCAAATATTGTCTTCTAACAGCACGTAGTTAAACCGTAGAATTTGCTCCTGCAAGAAGTATTGATGGCCACCAACTTGCATGGCTTTATAAGAGGATTAGACAAACTGATTGAGGATAAGGCTATCAGTGGCTACCAGCTACAATGACTATGTTCTATTTCCACTGTCAGAGTCAATATGCTTCTGGCTGCCGGTTGCAGGGAAATTACAAGCAGGGAGAGTACTGTTGTGTTCAACTCCTCCTTTGGGGCTTCCCATAAGCATCTGGTTGAGATCAGGTTGCTGGGTCATGGGCCTGAGCCAGCAGGCTCTTCTTATGTTCTATGCAGTCCCAAGCTGCTGCTATGTGGAAACAAACCTGCACAGCACTTGCTAAGGGGAGAGTGAGTAAAATATTTTCTGCAGTGGGGGAACTCCATGGACCATAAGTTTCCCACTGCCAGCGTATTGCAGTGCGGTTCATCCTTAAGGAGAACGGTAGAAAGAAGGAATTTGGTGGCCACATGGGTGGAAGTGGAAGAAAGGAAGTTGTTGGTTGTGATTACCCTGTTTTAATTTGCTTTGTACCAATCTTTTACTTGTAGCTCCGGTTGTCATGGCTCCTCCAAGGCATCTTTCTTGGAGATGTTTCACTGGTCCTTGTCGAGAACAAGACTGGGAAGGAACAGAGCAGGAAACTCTGGCACTTGGAAAATAGAAAAGGATTGGGGGTGTGGCAGAAGATGCTCAGGCCTCTCACGGATGTATCAGACAGGTAGGAGACATCATGCTTCTTTTTCATTCTTTGCCTATTTCAATTTAATGGATGTCTGGATTTCTTGAGAGAAGGACAGAAAATTGCCCATATTGGGGCAACCAACAAGAGCCAAACCCCCTTCTCAATTTTAACTTGCTTTTAACTTGTGGGCAGAGCAGCCACCACATATTTCTTTTCTGGGGGAGGTATTGAAAGCCTGAGCCAGCTGAACACCCCTTTTCTCCTCACTTGCTTTCACCAAACATTGTGTGCAGAGAATTAACTTTCATCTGGTAACCTACATACTACTCTCTTCTCCTCTTGTACTTCCACATGACTACGAAAGACTGCTTGCTGATCAGTCAGCAAGGCTAGATACCTACATTTGGCATTCTAGGAGAAAATGTGTCATTCATTGGTGAAGTGGAGGAGGACTGCAGCTCTGGGAATTTGTAGAGTAAAGAAAATAATAAAGCAGGGTTGTGTGGGGTTTTTTTTTAATAGGGTTCCTACTTTGCACTAGCAATTTAAAACTAAATGATGACATTTCAGTTGGCTCATGATTTATTTGTTAAAGCTCAGTGTGTTTTGTACGGGGAACCTATGCAGGCAAAAGCACCCATGCATTCAGTGGAACATACTTGCAGGAAACAAGGAAATGATTGTAGTCAGCTGTGTTACTTCTATAGATACAGGGTGGGATTCACCAAATTGGCACTGTCAGCAGAAGCCCTGTGCTTGTGCATTGGGGATTTTCCCCCTCTCTTTCCTCCTGCACCTCCTGCGCCCCCTAAAATTGTCTAGTGGGAGTCAAGAGAATCCACAGAACAGCATGTTTTGGGAGGAGGTGGATCTTTCCATCTGGTAAACTGAAATTCTTGCACTGGCATAACATTTGCATTAGCACAAAAATGAATTCTTCCTATATGTTCAGCACAACTCCCTGTATTTATGGGCTGTGCTGGAGGTCATGGCAAAAGCTTGTAGGCATGGAAGCTGTCATGATGTGCTTTGGCACTTCAGAGTGAACCACTACACTGCTGGTAATATGTACTTCATTTGCACATTTCCAAGCAGAGTATAAATGAGACATAAAAGATACCCTCCAGGCAGTGGCATAGTGTGGGGGGAGCCTCAGGAGTTATTGCCCAGGGCACAAAATTGTTAAGGGTTAGAGAAAAAGAATCTAAAGGAGGAAGATTACCAATGACCTTCCAGCTAGTGGAGAACTTCAATCTACAGGATGTATGGAGACTTAAACACCCAAACGAGAAAGAATTTACTCACTTCTCAGATGCAAAACAGTCAGCAGGGAGAAGTAATGCAATATGGATGTCAAGTAACCTAATATTGAAAACAAAAAAAGCAGAAATCCAACTAAGACAGATCTCGGACCACAATCCAGTCACCTTAGAGCTGAGAAACAGTAGAAAATTAAGATGAAGATGAATGAATGAATGAATGAATGAATGAAAATATTTACAACAATAAAAAATTTATTAAAAAGCACAAGAGGCCTTAAAATATTTTTTTGAAATTAATATAAATCGGGAAACTGACATCAAAGTAATATGGGATGCTAGCAAGGCTGTTATGAGAGGTTTCTGTATCCAACAAAGTGCCATCCGGAAGAAAATTAGAGAAAACAAAATGGAGCAAATTAGGAAAGAGATAAGTACAAATGAGAAAGGCTGAAAAACCCAAAAAACGAGACCGCAGAACAAAATATCAAAATGTTGCATACCCAATTCTCCATATTTTTAAACCATGAAATTGAACATAAATTAAAATGGCTAAAACAAAAGTTTTGAATTTGCTAACAAATCAGATAGAATGCTGGCTTGACAATGAAAGAAGAAACAAAAAGAAAAGATGATAGGAAAACTCATAGAAGGAGGGGAAACAATTGATGAACCCAAGGAAATAAGCAAAAGTTTTCCAAAATATTTTAAAGATATCTACCAAGCATGTAAGGAAGATGATGAGAAAATAGAAAAATACTTAGGTCAATTTAAATTTTTATTCCTTTTTTTTCTTTTTTCCTTTGTTGGGGGTTGGTGGGATGGATAGTTGGTTGGGGATTAATTTTAGTATAATTGTTCTGTTCCTTTTGTTGTTGTTGTTTTATTGGTTTTGTATAGTTTGTGTTTTGTTTTTAAGGGGCGGGATCAGGGCTGCCTGGGAGTGGGTCCCCAGCCAACACGATGGCTGGGACAAGTTCCACAGGGGGGGAAGCACTGGGACATCCGATCTTGGTGATCATGGGCAGGAGGCGGAGTTACGCTAAGACCAGACCATGTCATTACCGAGGAGGCAGGTTTAGTCGTTGTTTGAAGACTATCCCTGCCTCTGGGTCTGGCCTTGACCGGATGGATACTGGAATCAACAGGGGAAACCCACATGACCTGAAAGTGTTGCTGTGCAATGCCAGGTCAATGATGAATAAAACCACTGCCATCCACGACTTGATTGTGGATGGAGGATTTGACCTGGCATGTGTGACAGAGACCTGGTTGGAGGAAGCAGATGGGCCTGTCCTTGCTGCTGCTTGCCCACCAGGTTTCTCTTACGCACAGCAACCCAGGTCATGTGGGTGGGGAGGGGGGGTTGCAGTGATTTTTAGGAAGTCACTAGCTTGCACCAGGCGTCCTACTGGGAAGATCCAGTTCTCTGAGTGCATGTTCTGGAAGTTGGGCAATAGGGGCAGTACAGGATTCCTTTTGGTGTACCGACCTCCCCACTGCACCAAGGATTCCCTGTCCGAGCTGCTTCAGGTCGTGGCGGATTTTCTCCTGGAGACACCTAGTTTGGTTGTCCTAGGGGATTTTATTTTATTTTTTTAAAATGATATTTATTAAAGTTTCCAACAAAAAGAACACATCAATAAAAAATTAAACATAAAAAAGAAATACACAATTCAAAAATACACAATACATAATCCAAAAAAAACACCAAAAAAAAAAAGACAAAAAAGAAAACAGTTAAAAACAATACCACCTTTTCATCTCCATTTTTAAATTTACTTATTTTCTGGACCTCCTCATACCTCCCTCTTTTGTATTCCAGTTCAAATTGTTTGTCCAGCAATTTCTTTCCCTCTTTTTTAATCCCAATCTTTAATCTTAATATAATATAACATTAAATTTTACCTCTTAAAAACCAAATTTCCATTTCCTTTAACTTTTTTAATCCTAATCCTTAATCTTAATCTATATATAACTTTAAATCCTGTACAGCTGGAAGCCGTCCTAGGGGATTTTAACATCCATGCCGACACGACCTTACAAGGGGCTGCTTGGGACTTCATGGAAAGCATGCCTCCATGGGGCTGTCCCTGAATAAGTTTGGCCCAACTCATAGTCATGGACATGCCTTAGACCTGGTGTTCACCTCTAGTGACGTGGGTGATCTGACACTAAGTAAAAGTGAAACAAAAGAAGTGCCATGGTCAGATCACTTCCTGGTGCAACTGGACTTCTCCGCGACCCTTCCCCTCTGCAGGGAGGTGGGACCAATTCGGATGGTCCGCCCCCGCCACTTAATGGATCCAAATGGTTTCCAGAGAGTGGTAGGGGATGCTTTAGCCCATGTTGATGGCCTTTCAGCTGATTCCCTGGTGGCCCGCTGGAATGCGGAGTTAACCAGGGCTATCAACTGTCTGGCTCCAAAGCGCCCTCTCCGATTGCATGGAGCCCAGACAGCACCGTGGTTTTCTTCGGAGCTGAGGGCGATGAAACAATCGCTGAGACGGCTAGAGCATCGGTGGCAGAAAACTCACTCCGAATCTGACCGGACACAGGTTAGAGCTCAACGTCGAGCCTACCAAGTGGCGATAGCGACGGCGAAGAAGACTTTCTTCACCGCCTCTATTGCATCTGCAGAAAATAGTAGCAGGAGACTCTTTCAGGTGGTTCACAATTTAACGGAACCACCTTTACCACCGGGGCCTTGTAAAGACCCCAAGATCTCCTGCAACGATTTTGCAAAGTTTTTTGCAGATAAAATCACTCATATTCGGAAGGAGCTAGACACCACCGTGGGAGCAGGGCTGGGGTGGGAGAGTGCTAGAGCTCTGTCTGGTCAAGTTGCATGGAATCAATTTCAATCCGTTACCCCCGAGGATGTGGACAGGCTGCTTGGACGCATGAAACCAACCACCTGTCTCCTTGATCCTTGCCCATCCTGGCTAATAAAAGCAAGCTGGGAAGGGCTGGGTGATGGGCTCTGCGGGGTGGTGAATGCTTCCCTCTGTGAGGGAACATTTCCAGATCCGCTGAAAGAGGCGGTCATTAAACCGCTTCTTAAAAAACCATCTTTAGACCCGGCCAGTATGGCCAACTATCGCCCAGTCTCAAATCTTCCATTCTTGGGCAAGGTGATTGAGCGCGTGGTTGCTGAACAACTCCAGGCACGCCTGGAGGATGCGGACCATTTGAATCCCTTCCAATCGGGATTCAGGCCTCACCATGGGACTGAAACTGCCTTGGTCGCGCTGGTTGATGATCTCCGGCGAGCTAGGGACAAAGGTGAGAGTTGTTTCCTGGTTCTGCTGGATCCCTCAGCGGCCTTTGATACAATCGACTATAACATCCTTCTGGACCGTCTAAAGGGGCTGGGAGCTGGGGGCTCCTTCCTCCTGGGCCATGTTCAGAAAGTGGTGGTGGGGGATGAGTGTTCAGACCCCTGGGCCCTCACTTGTGGGGTGCCTCAGGGTTCTGTCCTCTCCCCCATGCTTTTTAACATCTATATGAAGCCGCTGGGAGAGATCATCAGGGGGTTTGGACTGGGTGTCCATCAATATGCAGATGATACCCAGCTCTACCTCTCTTTCAAATCAGAACCAGTGAAGGCGGTGAAGGTCCTGTGTGAGTGCCTGGAGGCGGTTGGAGGATGGATGGCGGCTAATGGATTGAAGTTGAATCCTGACAAGACAGAAGTACTGTTTTTGGGAGACAGGGGGCGGGCTGGTGTGGAGGACTCCCTGGTCCTGAATAGGGTAACTGTGCCCCTGAAGGACCAGGTGTGCAGCCTGGGAGTCATTTTGAACTCACAGCTGTCCATGGAGGCGCAGGTCAATTCTGTATCCAGGGCAGCTGTCTACCAACTCCACCTGGTACGCAGGCTGAGACCCTACCTGCCCGCGGACTGTCTCGCCAGAGTGGTGCATGCTCTAGTTATCTCCCGCTTGGACTACTGCAATGCGCTCAACGTGGGGCTACCTTTGAAGGTGACTCGGAAACTACAACTAATCCAGAATGTGGCAGCTAGACTGGTGACTGGGGGCGGCCGCTGAGACCACATAACACCGGTCTTGAAAGACCTACATTGGCTCCCAGTACGTTTCCGAGCACAATTCAAAGTGCTGGTGTTGACCTTTAAAGCCCTAAACGGCCTCGGCCCAGTATACCTGAAGGAGCGTCTCCACCCCCATTGTTCTGCCCGGACGCTGAGGTCCAGCGCCGAGGGCCTTCTGGCGGTTCCCTCATTGCGAGAAGCAAAGCTACAGGGAACCAGGCAGAGGGCCTTCTCGGTAGTGGCGCCCACCCTGTGGAACGCCCTCCCATCAGATGTCAAAGCGATAAATAACTACCTGACATTCAGAAGACATCTTAAGGCAGCCCTGTTCAGGGAAGTTTTTAATCTGTGATATTTTACTGTATTTTTGGTTTCTATGGAAGCCACCCAGAGTGGCTGGGGAAACCCAGCCAGATGGGCGGGGCACAAATAATAAATTATTATTATTATTATTATTATTATTATTATTATTATTATAAAGTAAAATTTACAATTATAAAGTAAATTTCCAAAAATCACAAATGATAAAACTGAATATTTAAACTCTCCCATAACAATTATGGAAATTTATCAAACAGTTACAAAGTTGAAGGTAGGAAAATCTCCCAGACCGGACGGACTCTCAACAATTTACTATAAGAAGTTGGAAGATGTGCTTTCAGCACCACTTAAGACAGTCATGAATAAGATCCTAAAGGAGGGGATGATACCAGAGTCATGGCAAGAAGCCTTTATAACGTTGATCCCAAAGCAGGGAACAGATTTGACGTCAATCAAAAACTATAGACCTATATCACTCTTGAACAATGATTATAAACTATTTGCAGATGTGATGGCAAACAGGTTAAAGAAAATATTGAAAGGCAACAACATGAGAATGTTCTGGGTATAAGCTTTTGTGTGCATTCGCACGTCTTCAGATATACTGAAACAGAAGTCACCAGACCCTTATATATAGTGGGAGAACAAATTAGTCCTATAGGATTAATTGCAGTCTTTAACAGTCGTCAACAGGTTTACCATACCCATTGAGTCAATTATCCATAAATAACAGATAGATAACATATATTATGTAAGAGAAGTGAAATAAGGAAAACAACACAGTTAAAAAGATAAGAAATAAGAAGCCGCAATAAGGTGGAGAGGAGTCACTTGCAAAGAAGTATTGATTTATTTTGGTTTATATTCACGTATAAGTTAACTTATTTTAAAGAAAGAATGGAAAATGTATATAATTAATCAATGCAAAACTCAATAAAGAATATTAAAAAACGAATTGTTAAGGTTGCCAAATTTCAACACCCAATGCTGCCTCAATACGGCTGCTTGCTTCCGTTGCTGGGCTCCATTGAAAACGGCTTCTCCATGCGAACCAGGAAGTGACCTCTCCAGATAACAGAACGACTCTTCTTTTCTAATCTATGTGCTTATGATTTCCTGGGTGATGCAGGCAGTTGAATGTGCATGCCTACTCCATCCGTTTCCATCCCTCCATGTGGCCCTATGCCACTGCCTCCAGGTCAGTGGAACCACTATCCCAGTGACTTCATCTTTAGCAAACTTTCTGTCTCTCTCTCTCTCTCTCTCTCTCTCTCTCTCTCTCTCTCTCTCTCACACACACACACACACACACAAACAGGTGCCCCTCTAAAATAGTCTCACCAGTTTTTCCACACTCTGATGAGTGTAGCATTCAAACACATAGCTTTCCTTACCTATCAGAGAACGTTCACCTTACTGCTTTCATTGACAGAATGCATCATCTAACCATTTGGGACTATTAACTGGAAATCTGTCTAATAAAGAAAGACTTGGCTGGAAGCCACGAGAGTTTCTATTCATCTCAGGGCCTTTCCCACACTCCTGGCTGTGCCTGATATAGAAATATGGGAGGTCACAGTCTTGATAAGCCCTTGTTGCAAAGGATACATTTACTGTTTGTTGCATTGTTAGGACCCAAGCCTTATCTCTTTGTTCAACTTAAAGCCCTACGAAAAAAATGGATTTCATTATATGGGCTACCTTGTCTCCTGGGATATTATGCAGAAAGTGTCTTTCATCTTTCTGACTCTTGAAGGAACACAAAGGCTGCTAATACAAAGGGGACACTGACATGGGATGCATAATTAATATATAAGATAAAAATATCAACATTTGTCTTATTTAGCCATTCCTTTCTCCATAGGAAGACATAGTTGCTTCATTCCATTTAGCTGTGTTCCATTTATCTACACTCTCCTTTGAAGACAGCTTTAGTATTTTGCTAGCATCATTTAGGAGTAATAATTTATTTATGTGTTGCCATGGTAACATTTCCCCCTTTAACTGCATCCATGCTTGTATACGTGTGGTATATGCTTGCATAGCTTGTCTTAACATTAACTTTCTACACATAATTTTACTGCTTTCTTTTTTATATGGTCAGGTGCACATCTGTGCACGTTTGTGAATGATAATCACATTGACGTTTTCCTCGGATGGCGCACTTACCCTGTTCCTATAATGTATATACTCTGTGTGATCTCAGGGGAAATAAAACAATATATGGAAGCAGTCAGTGCATTCAGTTAATCAGGAGTGCTTTAAAAATATGTTCAAAAACAAAAGTATGTGGAAGAGCTAAAGTCATATCCTGTTCCCTTAGGTATGTGCTAAAGAAATTAAATGGTAACAGTTTATAACAAAAGTGGCTCTAAAATGTATACACACATATGGTGGAGAGAGAGAGAGAGAGATCAGGTTGTGCAAAGTCCAATATTTAGTCTATAAGAAATATGGTGTATGAAATAGTTATTTACAGAGTAACGTAAGCAAAACACAAATCTCTGCCTCAAGTCACTTACAATCCATATTTAGGCTGGGAAGTTCTAAATGTAGTTCTCTTGAGCCTGAAAAACCACCCTTTGGAAGCTTTTGCATATCTCTATCTGAACTGTGATTAGTATCCGGAATGTGGATGAAAAATAGATGATTTCTAGAGGCAGTTGATAATTCACTAAAAAGTGTTTTATAATAGCAAAAGTGAAAGCAAAACAGGCTCATCCAGACTTCCACTTGTCCCACCGCTTCTCCCCAGGAAGAAGAATGTTTCCATTCCTCTGTGTAGCCCTGGACACTGGCAACCCATCCTATGCCACTGCCTCCAGGTCAGTGGTAAAGAATTCTCCTCTCTCTTTACCACTGAACTGCAGCAAACATCACTTGGGTTTTCCGCAGGTTGATATTTGCTCTGATTCAGTTATAAAGAGCTGATTTCCCAGGAAAAGCAGCAGGGCAAACAGAAAATGGCTCAGACTCATGCCTAGAAAGCATGGGACAAACGGAAGTGTGACAAGTCATTAAGAGCCAACATTAGGAGCTGGGAACAAACTCTTAGCAAAATAGGCAAGCTTTTTCTAAGTTTTCAAAGCAAAGAAGTTCACAAGTACAGTAATACCTCAGGTTACATACACTTCAGGTTACATATGCTTCAGGTTACAGACTCCACTAACCCAGAAATAGTACCTCGGGTTAAGAACTTTGCTTCAGGATAAGAACAGCGGCGCGGCGACAGCAGGAGGCCCCATTAGCTAAAGTGGTGCTTCAGGTTAAGAACCGTTTCAGGTTAAGAACGGACCTCCGGAACGAATTAAGTACTTAACCCGAGGTACCACTGTACTGAACTGATTTCAAATCAAGCTTAGAGGATTTTGCCTATCATTAATGTATATGCAGGATTCCTTAATGTGGATTAACTTCCCCCTAACTTTTAACTATACTATATACATTCCTATATCGGAATACAGTCATACCTTGGTTTTTGAACAGCTTAGTTCTCGAACGTTTTGGTTCCCGAACACTGCAAACCCAGAAGTGACTGTTCCGGTTTGCGAACTATTTTTGGTAGCTGAACGTCTGATGGGGCTTCCACAGCTTCTGGTTGGCTGCAGGAGCTTCCTGCAGCCAATCAGAAGCCGCACTTTGGTTTCCAAACGTTTTGGAAGTCGAACGGACTTCCGGAACAGATTCCATTTGACTTCCAAGATACGACTGTAGTTAAAATAGAAGCTTCCCTCACTCACACACAATTGATTCATATGGTCCTCAGCATTTTTTCTAGCCTTCAGAATTTTACAAGCTGCTTTGCTAAAGTGTAAAATATACTTAAGAACTAAAAAAAATCACACGGTATAATAGGAGTAATCATTTTATTAATTTCCCCCAACAATTATGACCTTTAGCTTAAACAGAAGCATCACTTTTCAGATAGATAAAAATGGTAAGTGCAATGGCCACAATCAAACTGAGTTAAGCGCAGTGAAACGCCTATATATATAAATTATTGAATTAAAATGGAATTGAATTTTTAAAATAGCCCAAAGTTCCTCCACAACAGAACTAAATGGCCTCGGCCCATTATATCTGAAGCAGCATCTCCTCCCCCATCGTTCAGCCCTGAGTTCCTCCTCCGAGGGTCTTCTGCTGGTTACAGGGAACCAGGCAGAGGGCTTCTCAGTAGTGGCACCCTCCCTATGGAACACCCTCCCTTCAGATGTCAAGGAAGTAAACAACTATCTGACTTTTAGAAGACATCTGAAGGCAGTCCTGTATTGTGAAGTTTTTAGTGTTTGATGTTTTAGTATGTTCTGATATGTGCTGTGAGCCGCCCAGAGTGGCTAGGGAAACCCAGCTAGATGGGCAGGCTATAAATAATAAAATTATTATTATTATTACTACTACTACATTCTACTCACATAGAAATTATAGGAACTACTTTCACATGTATTAAAGAGATTTTTTTAAATTAATTCAGTGAATTGGTTCATTCCAAGCACTGCATTCAGTACATTCTTACTGGTGAAGTATGGTGCTTAATCTGAATTAATGATAGTAAGTGTTGCTATGAGATCATTCTGCCTTGATGACTTTGAAGAGAAACAGATAGTTGCCAGGAACTGACTTTAACATAGTAATGTCCCTTCATAACTAGGAATCTCTTTCTAGCCTTTTGGAAATGTAACATCTCCCAGCTAGTGGGAGAAGTAGACAAATTTGGAGCCAGTTTTAAATTTGGATTCTAAGAGCGTCAGGCAAAGAATTGTAGCTGGTCGCAGGAAAAACTTGGTCCATTTTTGGAGGACTGGACACAGTGGTTATCTGGACATCTGATGAAGGATCAGAGGTTTTGCTGCTTGTTTTCAGAAGTCAGCTTGCTTTCAATAGGCCCTGGTTCGATATTTGTGAATCAAGCAAACATTGCAAACATGCAAAGGGTTGTTGTAAGTGCATATCACAATAGAACTGGGAAGCTATAATGTAGGTTGCTGTGATTTTCTATATGTAGATATACAGAAAAACAATATCTGCAGTAGATAGCCACATGCTATCTTTCTATGGACATGTGGTTGCAGAAAGAGAGAGAGAGAGAGCTGGACTCCATGTGATACACACATTAACATTTGGGAACTTCTCACTTGGTTGCTCTGAAATAAAGTAAATTATTTACCCATGCCAAAGTTAATTAAATTACACTTTAATTAAATTGACCTACTGCAGAAGCAGCTTAGATTTTGGTCTTCTAGGAATCGCACTGAAAATACCAGCACAGGTCAAGTCTTGCAATTTACTAAAGATACAAAATTTAACTAAAATAAGTTTAGATAAGGGTGGTTTTGTCACATTGCAATAAATTATATACATGTTGGTATCTGAATAGAAGATTAGAGGAAAGTATCTTGGATGGGCAAGTTTTAATCCTCAAGTTTGCATCATGTAATTAAAAACCCTAACCCCAAAGCTCTCCACTGCAGACTTTCTCCTCCAACTCATGGGGGCAGTGGGGCTGGATGACAGAGATGAGTCAGAGAGAGTGGGGCAGCTAGCACCTCTCCCCCCCCCCCCATGATTCTAATTATTTGGGGGTTTTAATGCCTGAATAAGAGCTATTGTATTGGTGTATGCAAGGCTTCGTACTTGAAACAACCACCTTAGTGAAAGCTAAAACAAAAATGAAAGAACTGAAATGAAGGTGCCCACGTGAATTCATTTTGGCTAATATGGAGACAATCAATTAGTTTGGGAAACTAAGGCACACTGCTATTAAGCCGTTGACCCTGGTGAGAAGTCCAGGGCAAGGCTACGGTGCTTCCTTTGCTTTGGAGGAGAGAGATGGAGGATAGCACTGGAAATTTATGAGTCCTATTTACTTGCGCCCCTCCCACTCCCATGTGATTACTATTACATGAGTGGCAGAGCCAGGAGGAGTCCATTGTTCCCATCCCCTCCTGCATATCTCTTTCTCCATTCCTGCAGCCCAGTACTCTGGTAGGCTTCCACCGTGTAGATCCTGGAAGATCAGAGTTTGGTATCACTTGGGGAGCCAACTCAAGTAGAGCAGCCTTCCTGCTCCAGGCATTCAGCCCCCAGTGCATGGGGGTCTGCTGAAGCAGTGAGAGGGGCATGTGACGGATGGAGGCAGGGCCAACAGCCTTGTCCCTGCTCTCCCCCTTGCATAACAGCAGTCTCGTTGGGGCAAGGAGGATGAGTGGATGAGTTGTCTTCCTTACACTCTGTCTATTTCAACATGCTGAGCCTATTGGAATCAGACAGATTCTCCTTTTCTTCATAGTAGCTGTTGCTTTTTCCTGCATAGAATCACATTACTCCCTGTGAAAATCATAACAAGTGAAGCAGTTCCCTGAATTCAGTTTCAATGCAGATTCCCACGGAGCAAACCCAGGGGAATACACATTGGCAATATCTGCATCCTTTTTATCAAGGCAAAAACAATATATGTGCAAAATTGATGGGCTTCCTTTGTTTTTAATGGTCTTATTTCCCACATCAGTGACAGCAGTCCAGTTGGAATTGATTCCATTGCATGCAGGTGCATCACTAATGCTCTTTTACTTCTATTCCTGGTGAGCATTAGTGCTGCAGCAGCAACAGCAACAGCAGCTTTTCTGGACTCACATTTTGCTCCGAAGTGAGGAGAAATAAAAGTCATTGTTTAATGCTTTCCATTAATAGCCTAGCGTAGCATGAAACTAGCAGGAACTGGGGCATATCGCCACTCATTACCCTTAAGGCAAATGGAATTCAAATGGAATCATTTCCTATAGCTGGAATTAAAGAAAGCCTATAAAAGTGAGACATGGCTCTGAACCACAAAATTCCCATATGGCTAGTCTGTTTCAAACTCCTGCATTATTTTTTTATCACTGGCATTTCTAAGATAATTGCAACATTGTGGTTGTGAAGTTTGATGTGTGTGATTTTAGGGGGGGGGGTTTGTATTGTATCAGGTTGTCTTTGTTGTGTGGGAAGGTAAGTCTACTTGGTCTTTAGAGGGAAAACTTTAGATGGTCCTTGGATCTGGGAATTTACTGGATTGATCACTCTTAGAAATGTGTCTGAAGCTTAGCTGGGCTAAGATAAAGCTAGCTGAAGATGAAAGGAAGGAATCGGATAAGAGGGTACACAGTTTCAGGGGCTATGGAGGAGGTGGACTTGGAGACACACACATAAACTGATGAACGCATCATATATATACTGACATTGTATATATACAGATACCTCATTGACTCTACAAGGTAGCTTACATTAGATTTAAAATCCTGGGGAATGGTGGCGAGACAGAGAAATACTAGGTGGTATGTACTCAGTCTTAACAGGATCTGACCATGACAAGGTACTTATGTCAATATCCCCCACTTTCAGATCATCCTCTCTTGCTCAGTTGAGAAAACAAAGTCCAGAGTGTGGCCTGCCACATGTGTTGGGCCAGTGACATGTTGGGATAGCCCCATGGTCGTCATTGCAGCCATGAAGTCCTGATCCACCCCTGAACCAGTCACCTTGGCATGGATGTTGAAGTTCCTCAAAATCAGTCTTCAGCACCACCTATGAGACCAGCTCTGTCAGTCCAGGCAGGGAAACTGCTGGGCAGCAAGGCAGGTGTTACCTGGACGCACTTTGGGTTGGTCCCGTCTCTGCTTTGACTAGGGTCAATTTAGTCTGGTGAAAAAGTGAGGTGGTTTTAAATCACTGAATTTAATCCCTTCTGGCCTTACTTTGAATCAATAAGAAGCATTGCCTTGTTTTACAGCCCCCAATTCAGGCCCGCGTGAGGCCCGGGGTAGCAGTCTTGTTCTTGGCATAGCAGTATAAGTCTGGCAGGCCCCTGGTGTGCCCCCACTGGCTGACTTAGCCTTCTGGGGCCCAGGGCAAATGTACCCAGCTGCCCCGTCTACATGGGCCTGCCCCAGTTGCTGAACTTGGGGTTACATTTTGTTTCATGGGAGGTGGGGTATGAAGTTTTTTGGGAATCGCTCAGCCTCCCGCTTTTGGCTCGGCCTTAACTCTAAGCTTGTTAGGATTGTAAAGGCCTACTGAATTTCACTTCTGAATGAAAGCCCTCCATCTGTGACAGAACTTGACTCTGACATCTCTATTCACTGTATTCACTTCAGCTAGGTATACGGGTGTCACTTCTCATTTGTATGTGTGCTTCAGTAGCAAATAGGAATTTCCAGCCAGACTGCAGTCAGAGCTCATAAAGTTTGTTGTTCAAGCCAAGGCACTTTAGGCCAGAGCTAGGCTGAGAATAATCACACAAGATAGCAACAGTCCTTGTCATTCAGGGAAATATCATTTAAAAGTTGGGGAACAGTGTGTGCAGGACTCTCTGTTTATCTCTGTAGGTCTCTGAGTCACTCTTGATTATCTCACTCTGAGTGTATGTGAGTGACTCTCATGTTTCCCTTTTGATAGCCATCCTTGACTTTAATGGATTTTTGATTGTAATGATTATGGAGCCATTCTTGGGTTGGAGTTTAAGGAGAGCTGCATGATCCTGACTGATGTGCCTGCAAGCCAGCATTAAATTGCTCAAAAGATACCCTAAGCCTCAGGGCCTAAACTGTTATTAAAGGAAAGGTGCCAAAAGGTTATACACACAAAAAACTACCAGCTGAGGTCTCCACTCTGGAGGAAAAGTTCCCTGCCAGCCCACAGCTAGGAGCAAATGAACTACTAAATACAGACTGTAAACAACAGTTCTAAAATTAAATTCATATGTTTCTTTAGTGTTACAGACTTTCACCAGCCAAATTCAGCAACCTCCCCTGAGCACTGAGTCTCGGTATGCACTGAGGCCAGGATTCAGAGAATCATGAAGCCTAGTTGGTGAATTCTGTGGTTCTCAAAACTTGCTTTTCTGAAAACAGAAGACCCTGTTTTGTAAGATAGCATGGGATGGGACAGAGGCAAGTGTTGACTGTTCAGGAGGGGGGAATCAGAAATTGCACTAAGCCCCTTACATGAGCCAAAGTGGCTCTTTGAACCCCAACCCATATATGCAAGAGCTTCCTCATTTATCCAACACCTCCGCATAAGCATTCCTTTGTGAATACATTGCCGTCCCTTCTCTTGAAATGAATGGAAAAGGTAGACACATGGGGAACATGTGCATGTTTAGTTGAGATTCCTGCCTTGCAGAGGGAGTTAGACCAGATGACCCTTGGGGTCCCATCCAAATCTACAACTCTATAGTTCTATGTACAGTGGAACCTTGAAAGTTGAACATAATCCGTTCTGGAAGGACGTTCAACTTCCGAAACATTTGAATTCTGAGGCACAGCTTCCGATTGGCTGACAGCTAGGCTTATTGCAGATCGGAAGCCAAATCGGATGTTTGGGTTCCGAGAAATGTTAGAAAACCAGAACACTTCCAGATTTTCAATGTTCAGGAGCTGAAACATTCAGGAATGGAGCGGTTCGAGAACAGGGGTTCCACTGTATTTTGTGGAGGCAGGGGTGCCAGTTCCAGGGGGCTTAAGCCATTTTGCCCCCCCCCCCATGTCCAAAGAGTGTGAAGGCAAAGCACAGAGCCTATCATGCTGCTGCTGCAGTGACTGTCTCCTTCTCCTGCTACCATGGAGGGGAAGGAGGAATGAAGAAGCCTCCCTCTGGTGGCAGCACCAAGAGAAAGAGGAGGAGGAGGAGGTGCCACTGCCCATTGAAACCATGCGGCCACTGTGTTCAGCTCCACCCCTGGCTCCTCCCGTCATCCTGATGTCATGCATGTGATGTTGGGACATCGCGACATCATGCACGCAACGTTGTCATCCCCTCCACCACCTTCTCAAACTGGCAGCTCGGGGAGACAGGCTTGCTTTCTCTCTCTTGCATGCAGAAAAAATCCATGCACACATACACTCTCAGTTGATGGCTGTCTCAGCACTACTTTCTGAAATTCTGACTGCTAAACAGAATCTCAGCTAAGGCAGTCATTGTGGTGACTCCAGTTCTTGACCCAGACTGGTGATTCAGAAACATACTTTAGGAAACGCTTTTATTTATTTTATTGCATTTGCACCCCATCTTTCTTTCATCATGGAACCCATGGTAGCATAAATGTGGCTCCCAGGCAGATACCCATCCAGGCACCTGCCAGATCCAGACTTGCTTAGTTTCAGCAAGGTGGTGGTTGCATGTGCCTTCAGACCATATGATGGGAGCAGTATGAGTTTCAGCACAGAAATTCATATCATGGATTGACATTTAACAGCAGGGAGTTATACTGATAGAGGATATGTTTTAAGGTTTTGGTATTTTTATTAATTTTAAGTATTTTAATTAGGCGCTTTTAGGGTAACTTTTTTTTTACTACCACTTGGATTGACTAGCTTACTGTGCAATCCTATATATGTCTACTCAGAATTAAGTCCTATTCAGTGCAATGCCATTTACTCCTAGATAAGTGGGCATAGAGTTATGGGCTTAAAAAAAAAACACTTTTGTTCAAATTTTGAAATTTTAGATGTATGTAAAATTTGAATTCAGCAGTTAGCACATTGCAAAACCTTGCAAATTGACCTTTCAGCATAGACAACTAAAATAAACCAAGAATAAAGGAAGTTACAAACCTGTACACAAAGCTCATGGATGGAAACCTCTTTAAATAACAGGCCAAACAAAAAGTATCCCTGATAAGGCTCCCTGACTGCTTGAAGAAGTTGTGACTTGATGCTGAACAAGCAACAGCAAAAAAGGAAGGGAGGGAAAAACACGAACTGGTTTTATTCATCCTTTGCTCTTCAGTATTTGAACAGTTGCTGGATTTCACCCAAGGCCAATTTCAAGCTTAAATATTAAGCTTTTCCCGGTTCTACAATTATTCAGCAGGTAGTTTGAATATTCTCCCCCCTCCTTTTTCCCCTTTCTGCCTAGTAAGACATTTGCTGTCTGCCTAGAAAGAAAGCAAATCCCTGCAGGAGCCCTGTCATTACACTACTGATCACATGAAGCTATGCTGATTCTGGGCCTTTGGGGCACGACTACCTTTTCTTTCTTAGGAGCCATTTCAATAAAAACAATCAAAGTCAGATCCAAGGACATTGATGCACTGTGGATAGAGGGGAAAGGAATTTCTGTAGCCTCCGGGATTACGTTTTCCTGCATGCACTCACACTGAGCTATCAATGTTGAATGGAAGGCTCTCTTCCAAAGTGCTGCCATGTATGTTTTGTAACTCTGCCACTCCTGCCTCATGTCTCAGCACTTTCAGCGTTCACCACAGCTTCCAAATCCTCCCTGTTAGGCTGCCAACTTAACAGCTGACGATGGTGAGATCCCCAAAGCCACAGCCTGAGTAGCTCGGCGTCTCACTTCCCGGAATCTACAGAACGCAAGGAACCACACTGCCATTTTATAAACTGGCAGCGCTCCAGAGCTACGTAACAGCTTATCATTCACCATTCTTCGTCACTGATTTTTTAAATTTACCCTGGGAGCTATTATGCCTGTGGAATCCTCGCTTTTCAAGCATATTGTTACAAAGATTGTGCACCCCACCCCACCGCCAATCTCTGCCAGGCTGTAGCAAGTTTCCAGGGGATTCCGGGCACTCCCCCAAGGTTATTTCCATTGGGAAAATCGAGGCACAGCAGAGGCTTTAAGAAATATGGTTTATTGTACACATATTTACACCTAGAGTTTTCCATGGAGGTGATACAGAACAGTATACCCCAAGAGTGTTTCTTGTCACCCTCTCATTCCTTCAGTAAGCTCAGGTCCAAAGCAGCAGTCAGTCATGGCTCTTGATGCAGCCTCCTCCAGCCATTGCCAACATGGTTCTGTCTACTTCCTCCTTCTTGTTCCCAGAACAACCTTTAGATTTCAAAAAGGACGCATTTTTCTGTGACATCACGCCCCCTTCACCTTGGCAACCCGCCAGTTCTCCTGTCTCTGTCCACTCCTCAGTGGGGGACGGGGACAGTCAGTTCTTTTGCATCGCCAATGGCCCTTAATGGCTCAGTACTTGGTTGCCCATTATTCCTTAATGGCACTGTGCTTAGCTAGCCTGCCACGGTGGTTTACATAAGTTAACCCAGGAATTTATTGCCTGGCACAGTTCTGCAGCTTGCATTTTCCCTTCATATCCCCAATATGATCTAAATACTACTATTTATTGCCTCCATTTCCTAACACTCTGGTACCCTATGACAATACTGTACCAAAAAGGCATGCAAACACTCCCTGAATGAGTGAGAGTGAGAAAACCAGGGTTGCAGGCTTTATCCCTTCTTTTTCCAAGAGGCAAAGTTATTTCTTGGAGATTGTGCTTACAATTGCAGCAAAGCTCTGAGCAAAGGCTACGGTCTAATTACTGGGGTTCCTGTCCTGTTCCAGAACTTCCTCTTACCCATGTTCCTCCCCTTCCAGTCCCATGATCCCTCCAAATACATGCACACATCTAAGATCTACAGATTAGCTCCTGTTCCAAATCCTTCTTGGGAGAAGGCTAGGTTAGCTTCTACCAGGGACTTCTCATAAGTGGTCCCGCTGTTCTGGAACTCTTCATCAAGAGATAGAACAGTACAGCCCCCTCCATGCTTTTTTGTTTTATGAGCAAAAGCTGAGGGTAGGGGCGTTGGCTGTTGAAATTACCTGCCTTCTTTTCTGTCCCATGTAGGGATTTCGGTACTGTGCTTTTTCTTGCTGATTTTAATATAATAATTTTTTAATGGCCAGAATTCTTATCCCACCCTGTCATCATTTGGTAACCGATCAGACAGATTAGAGGCCTTGGAGGCTGAGCCTCAGTACATTTCAAAATATAGGCAGCAACTCCAGGTGAGGCCAGGTAACACTGTCTGGAAGTCTTAAGGGCATCCTTAGTAAGTGGATCAGGAGAAATTCAGCTGCTCTGTGTCATACTGAAGCTACCCTTCCCCACCCCCTGCACATGATAAACATAATTACAAATTTCTTAGATCAGCCCCGTAAGAGAAAACTACTGAAGCTAGTTACTAGCAATTTGATTGACTTGCTTCAGTGAAATCCAAAGATTTGTAATTTTAAAAAAATTATTGTGATTTTAAAGAATGGATGCAGACACACATACAAATTAAATAGAAAAAAAATGAGCCAAAGATCCCAACCCCACCCAGTGTGCAAGTATCACATGGGAAGTGTATTTCTGTTTTTCTTTCTTTTTTTGTATTTTTATTTAGATTTTCCATCATACAATTTAATAAAAAAAAGAAATAATACATAACAGAAAAGAAACATTAAATCATTATACAATATCCAAAAAAGAAAAAGAAAAAACATAATCAAAATAAAATAAACCCACCACCCTGTTTAACTTCCCTCCACCGCTACTCGTCTTCTCTAGAATCAATTTTACCCTTATCATTGCATTCTGGTTGTTTTTATTTTCTCTATATACATACATACATATGTCATTGATAATTTATTGTTTTGATGCTTTTACATTCTTAATCTAAGCATATTAGCATGTCTTTTTTAGAGCAATATTTTGTCATATAATCATCAAAGCATTGCCATTCATTTTTTAGTTTTTGATTTGACTGCTGTCGTATGGATGCTGTTAATTTAGCCAATTTTAAATATTTGAGAATCTGTTCCTCCTTGGTAGGTAGTTCTTTAGCTTTCCATTTAGATGCTATTACTATCCTAGTTGCGGTGGTCGCATATAAGAAAGTTTTTTTTTTTTTATTTCAGTATTTCTTTTCCTAAAAGGCCCAGTAGGTAAGCCTCTGTTTTTTTCGTTAATGGGATTTTAAGCATTTTTTCAACTCCTCATGTATTTCTCCCCAGAAGTACTTAATTGGGGTGCAACTCCACCACATATGCATTGTTGTCCCAGCTTCCTTGTTGCATTTCCAACAGAGGCTGGATTTCTGTTTACAGATTTTTGCTAATTTGACTGGTGTTAAATGCAACCTGTAGAACATTTTAATGAAATTTTCTTTTATTGTACTACAGGTGGTCAACTTTATATCTTCCTGCCAAAGTTTCTTCCATTGCTCTAAATATATTGTGTGGCTGAAGTCTCGCGCCCATTTAATCATTGTCTCTTTCACTTCCTCATCAATCATATCCAAATCTGGCAAAAGGTTATACATTTTAGATAGTAATTTTTTGTTGTTTTTTTTAATAATGTTTCATGCATTAATGAATTCTCTTTAGCAAAGCCTTTCTTCAAGTCCGAGTTAAAGGCACTTCCAAGTTGTATATATTGCCATCTGTCGGAGACATAATGCCTTATTTCCTCATATGGTCTTCTTCTAAGTTTACCTTGATCTTCCCTTATCAAATCTCTATATGTTGCCCATTCCTTATTCATGTTTTATTTTTTCATGGCATGGGCTTCTAGAGGTGAGAGCCACCATGGCTCCAGTCTCGTTTTGTACTTGCTCCAGTCTTTAAATAACGTGTTTCTAATTAGGTGGCTATTGAAGTCTTTATGGACTTTGATCTTATCATATGTGAGGTAGGAGTGCCATCCATACCTGTTGTTATAGCCCTCCAGTTCTAATAAATCTGCTTTTTCCAAAGTGATCCATTCTTTCAGCCATACAAGGCATTCTGCTTCATAGTATAATTTTAAATTTGGCAACGCCAAACCTGGGGTGGGGGTGTTTCCTTCTAACACTAGCCTCAAGAGCTGCTTATTGTAAGGCCCCTATCCTTGGAGGACTTGAAGGGCAGGCAGCTGCTGCAAGATAAAGTTTGACAGGTCTCATGCAAAAGTAGAATACTGTTGGAAACTGGTTTCAGTCTTGTTCTATATGCTACAGGTGCACTTAGTCCTAGTAGCCCCTGTAATATGAAGCTTTGATTCTTTGGGGGTGGGGATGTAGCTAAAGCCCGATGGCCAAACTAAATGTGATGTTAAATGTGACTTTGCAGTTAATATATATATTTTTGAAATGCAAGTAGTCACCACCAGGAAGGCCTGAGCAAGACTGGGGGCATGGTAGCTGGGGATGGGTGGTTAACTCTTGGTGAAAATCACCCCGTGGGTGCTGTTATTTGCACTAAGAGGAAATATTCCATTGGTGCCAATAAGAATATTCTGCTCAGTGCAAGTAGCAGCATTTGGAGGGAGGTTTCTGTCATGCAGGGGGTATTCATTGAGATCATGGCAAATAGGAATTGGTTAAGGTCTCGCTCTCCACCCAACATGGCGATGACCTTGCTTTGACTTTCATGAGGTAGCTGTTCGCATTTTTAAAAAATGTACACATTACAAGCACAGGTGTCTTTAATGTCATGCTTAGTTTGGTCTAGTAGTCCCGTTGAGGAAAAATAGAGTCCCATTTGAAATCAGTGGTGCAGATTTATACTTATCGATTTCCCACAGTTCCATGTAGTTTTTGGATCTTTCAGTCCAAAGCAAGAATAGAAAAGGAATCCAGTGTTTCTGTCTTGAGGAATGAAAGCCAGAGTCCCTTGCACTGCTCCCCAATTGACCACATAAGAAATCTGCTAAATACAAGATGAACAAATTGTGCAATCTGCTACATCTCAGCTGCTCAGCTGGAATTAATGAGGCTAGTCCATCAGTTTGATGGGGATTGTAGAGATATAACAGAGGGCAGGTATTAACCCATCACATTTAGCAGGCAATTTGTATGACCAGCTTTTCTTAAGCTTGCCTCCATTTATCATTTAGCAGGATTGTTATGCTTCTAGTCCCCCCCTCCCCAGTCCTATGCGCCTCTTGACTTCTCATAAGGGGATCAGTCTTGCAACAACAGGGAAGATGGATGGATTAAAACAGCGCAGAAGAGGGGGGAAACCACCACCAGTACACAGCTAAGAATAAGTTGCAGGAGTTACTCCAAGATTCTTAAGCATATTTGGGATCTTGGAAGCTCTCCACTGTGCCAAACTGGCATGTAAATTGGCAAGGGGTGGGGGGAAAACTATCCAGTATGTCCAATGGCATGGATTTCTGTTTTGAACAAACTCTCCTTTACAAAGGTAATATTCTGGTAGATCTTAATTGGCTCTGGTATCAGAGATGTTAGACTTGCATCATGAGATGAATGCATATCCTTACTAGGGCTGCTTGAGAAATCCATTTTCTTTGAATTCTGAATGGATTTGACCTGATCAGGACCTCCTGAACTAATGTGTGATTCAGAATGTATTTATGCTTTGGATTTTGCACTTCTCTGAATTTTTGCAGTGCACTTTTCAGTTCAAAAAGGGTTTATCAAAATGCATTAAAATATATTTTATGATAAAATGCTTTTATAAATCAGTACATTAAGGCACACACACACACATACAGTGCTTTTTTCTAAAAAAAATGTTTAGAGGTACTCTCATTTTGACTCAAGAAATGCACCATTTTATAGTTCAAATTGGGGAAAATAAATACAGTAAATGGATAGAAGTACAAAGATTCACAGAATGTTTAGGGATATGCGTACCCCTGTGTACCCCCAGAAAAAAGTTCTACAGACACACACACACACATGCTGAGTAAAAACAATTATTTAAATAAAAATGGAACACGTGAAATTGACGCAGACCTGAAATATATGGCTCCGTCTATCTATAATCTTACAACTTCATGTCTTTGGCTTATCACCAGTATAAAGGCTCCATATTTTCTATGGATAAAAGAAAGTGTCATGATCTTTCTGTAGGTCATTGTTCATCAGGATTAAATTTGTTGGCACCATTTTTAAGTACTTATGCAAACATTGGCTACCCTACCATTCCCTTTCAGCTCAAAGGTTGCATATTCTTTTAATGAGCACACAAAGCCTACCCTCAGCAGCTATATATTCCATCTGAGTTGTGCCTTTGACCATAAAGAGTTGTTTCATAGATTCATCCTGATTGATCACTGCCCGGAGCATCATTTCCATGGTCTCCTTCTAGTCTTTGTGACCCATAGTTAATTCCAACATCAAGCAATTATTCCATGCTTTTGGGAAGGCATATTACAGCAGAAACAAAGTAGCTGTGGTTTTGTAAGTACTTGCATTAAAAACTAGTTACACTTCTTATTTAAAAAGACTGCTGCCCGATTAATCAGTGGCATTTTAATTGATCCAAGAACTACTCAGTCAGACCACAATTCTCAATCTAACTGTTTCCTACTATAAATAAGTGAGGCTTACAGACTACAGAGACCAACATGATGTAATTTTGCCTCCTCCAAACTTGGCTTTGAAATACTTATCTTTACACAGCGAAAGTTCCCAGTGAAGCAATAGTCCACCAGGAAAATCGGCAAATTAGCAATTTATCACCATTGCACTCAGAGTTAGAGCACCTGTTGCACTGCTGGTTTGAGGGATATCACCATGAAGAACTCTTTGCCCATGGTGAATTATATGCACCATCATACTTCCACATAATGCCACTGCTTATTTTGGTATATCATGTTTGGAGCCAGTGTGGTGTAGTGGTTAAGAGCGGTGGACTCCTAATCTGGTGAACCGGGTTCGATTCCCCGCTCCTCCACATGCAGCTGCTGGGTGACCTTGGGCCAGTCACACTTCTCTGAAGTCTCTCAGCCTCACTCACCTCACAGAGTGTTTGTTGTGGGGGAGGAAGGGAAAGGAGATTGTTAGCTGCTTTGAGACTCCTTTGGGTAGTGATAAAGCGGGATATCAAATCCAAACTCTTCTTCTCCTCTCCCCTTGGAGCAGTTGGTTGGTTTGACACCAGGATACCCATTATGCGCCAATACTGTTTCCCTGTCTTTGAAAGGTTGGGCTGGGTATATCAAAAGCAAATGCGTTTGTGGTAAGTGGTATTTCCATCTGCCGGAATTTGATAACTTCTCTTCTTCTTTACAGGTTTTGGCTTCAGATTGTTACATCCTGGAAAGTTGGATCGGAAGCCATCATTGCTTTTGATAATGTGTCACTCAGCCTGGACTGCTATCTTACAAGTGAGTGAACCTATGATTAGCTTTTTAATGTGTAGCCTGCTACAGTACAATGGGTGCTGCAAATACATATCTTTTTGACTAAAGTCTTCACTTGTTACACTAGAAGTGTGGAAGTAGGTGCAGCTCACTCATGCTTCCTGTTTTGGCACTTCTACACCATGTGCAAAGAGGCCCCGAGAAAAGCAGGTCAAGGTGAGAGCAGTACAAGTCATGGTGTTGCCCCCAAAATGTCTAGCACTGTATCAGTCAGTCATCAACTTTATTTTACTAGCCTTCAGCCTTGGCAGCTGTCAGGCAAAAAAATTCAATATAAAATTTCCATTACGCAAGCTACAATGAAAAAAAAAGGTTTTTAGACCAAAGCCAACATTTTAAAATCCCGACATCAACTAAGCTAAAAAAGAACTGTTGGTCATTTCCTGGTGACCTGTTTGTTGAACTGTTTGTACAACGTTTGCAGGGAGACTATACAGGGTCAGTTATTTTCTGAAAATTTATTCTGATTTGTTTGCAGGGAGGTTATATAATGCCATGACAAGCAATTGTTCTCCCACACTTTCTTGTGTATCTTCCTGTCGCTTTCCTTGCTAAAAAATATATATATAATCTTAGTGTTTTTGTTGAGATGTGATTGAATCTTTACTCACAAAATAGCAGTCTGGAAGCTCTCATCTGCTAGAAGTCTCCTTCCTATACTAACCGTCCTGATAACTGTTAATCCAGACAAAACGTTTTCAAAAATTTTTATCTTAGCTCATCACAGAAGGGAGATTTCAGTATATATAGAATGTCATGCAGTGAAGTTTTTCATTGTATTTAAGGAAAATAGATGTCCGTTTTGCCAAATGTTAATCTGATATCATGAACATACATTTATGAAATTTCAGTAGCACCGTATGTATTCTTGCTGTGATTTTCCCAGGAGATTATATACCTCTCTGGTTGTGTTTTGATTGAGAGCAGAGTTAGCCAGAATATTGCTGCAGTGTAGGCAAAGCAGGCAAAGGTAGGGTGTTCAATGGGAGTGTTTAATCTACACCATCTGTTTTGCCAGTGCAGTGCAATGCTAGTTTGGGAGCCAGGAGAGGAGTGGCGGGAAAGGATTTAGAATTCAGAGAATTGTTGCAATCCTATACATAGTTATCTGGGAGTAAGGCTCATTGAACTCAGTGGGCTTGCTTCTGTGTATGCTTATATAGGACTGCACTGTTAGATTTCTCTTCCTGCCCCACACCCCTGATGCTACTTTGGCCTCATTGCCATCAGAGTTGTATCAGTAGTGTGAATAATAATATAGGTGGGTGTAGGCTGGTGCCATTTCACTTTGTGCTTGTAGGAGAAGAGACACATACATTTCAGAAGCTGCTGCCTGGGGTCTGGCACTCCCATCTCAGTTTGTCTGCATCGCCTTGGGTCAAGGCAATGGCTTGTCTCTTCCAGCCGGTGACTCTTCTGGGCTCTGATGCGGCTGCCGTGCTTTCTCAATAAATTGAAGTGGTCACTCAGGCAACAGTTTTGTTGTCCCTTGCTACTTAGGTCTAATGATCTCAGCCTCAGTGCCTTTCATCTGTAAAATGGGAGCCTTAATGGGTTGCCTTTTCGTACAGCAGTGCTGGGCAGTTTTACAAGAGCCCTTTGGAACCTGATCTGCGGTTACTCCAGATTATTTAGTCTGGATTTATCTTGTGAACTGCCCTGAGATCTTTTGATGAAGGACGGTATAAAAATCTAATAAATCTAATAAATAAAAAATATAGCAGTGTAACACTGTGCCTGCATATACCTGGCATTATTACACTGGGGTCGTATCCCCAAGAGTGATTTATCTCCAATATCCTGGGACTTACACCAAATCCTACCACTCTCTGGCCAGGGTAGTTTAACTCTAGGATTAACCTTCAAGGCTTTCAGGCTCGGCAACTTACTAAAAATCCTTTGCCTCCAGACTGGAAAGACCATTGCTTTTATGAATCTTTGGGAGCTGGTTCCTATCAGAAATGTTGCACTACACTAAGCACGTTTGTAAAGTTGAAATACTCCACTGCCTTTTGCACTGGGGTTATCATATTACTTGTATTGCCACCATATTTAAAAATTTATGGCTGTTTAGTGACAGCAGTGCATGAACTACTGTGCTTTTGTCTCATTTCCTTGTTCTTGGACATTAGGCTTAAGCTGTCTTTTCTTGCCCCTGATCTTCCAACCATTGAGATAATCAGTAATGCTGTGTGTTAAATTTCCCTTTATCCAGTTTCTCCTCTGATGTAAACTCACTGTATCTCTGTCGCTGTTTTACAACCACTCTCTATAGCGTTTGCCATCTGTGAATCTACCCCTTATTTCTAATGCATTCCATTTGCTAGTGTCCTAATGCCAAATGCCTCTACAGTTGAATTTGAGCTTCTGCAGCTACAAGGGAATATATTTTTAAATTATTTGTAGCTGTTGCATTGTAACTGCAGAAGAATTGCACTCCACTGTTTTAAAGGCTAAATATGCATGTTGGAAGTAGACAATTAAACAGCAGCCACTGCATTTGCCGCCCACCCCCAATCATGCTGATGTCCTTTCACCTTGTTAGCATCTTAAGTATTCTTCCCTGCTTCCCTCCTGTTTTTTCCTCTCCATTTGTTTCAGATCCCACAGCAGCAATGGATGCCAGCCTGCCCTTCCTTTTAACTCCATCACGCGTTATGGTTGCAAACCCTTTGGCCCAGTTTGATCCACCACCAGCTGTTGTTGTCCTCCCTTTGCCAGGGCCAACACGCCATATCTGCACAGTCATAAACCAGGCTGTTTTTTTTGTGTGTTCCAGTCAATGAAGAGAAGACATCTCGAGACAACAGCCCGGACGCAGGCAATCTGCTCACTGAAAGAGGCAGGGGGGAAGGGCAGATTACAGAAAGGCCAACACAGGATCCTGCACCAGTTGGCCTTGGAGGTAGGGAAATGGTTTCTTGCTGAGAATCATCATTCCAAGTGGACAGAAGTCTTCACAAGTGCAAGCTTCCATTAAATACAGTAAAGTGCTTTATTGATTATTGGGTGATGAAAAGAGAAACAATGTGGCTTTTTTTCAGCAAATGAGAGCGTGCAAATTTGGCGTGTTTGGGCTGTGAAATATCTCTTGTATTTATTTGGACAGCTAGGGCAAGGATTTTCACAAAACCAAGAATGTTGCTATTTTGGAAAAGAAATGATTAGAAAAAAGTGTCCTAATGCCAATTATGATGATGATGATGATGATGATGATGATGATTATTATGCATTGAAGGAAGGCAAACTGATCACTGTGAGAAACTCAATGGCAAATCAAAAGTCTGTATCCTTGCTATAACTAATCCAATCTGCCATGAACTTGGCATACATTTCTCTAACCCATAATGCCTCTGAAAGGCACATGTGCGTTCCTTTTGTTTATTGCCTTTTCTGGTGTGTGGTACAGTAGTCCATCCCCTTGGTATAGCACTGCTGTCAGCTACTGGGAGTTTCCCAGTATTTTTCCCGTGTGGAAGCAGAATGTATGGGCCTGGAGTCTGCAGGGCTCGAGTTTCCACTCTGAGGTCACATCTCCCTTAACATGGAAAAATAGAGTCAGCATGAAGGCGGGCGAAACATGAAAAGATGAAGCATGGAACCTTTGAGTGTTTTTGACTAGCAATGCCGTTTTCCTGCAAAACTAGTTTCTTGTTGTTTCATGCTAACCAGGTTCTGATAACTTTGTTTTTTCCTATAAAAACTGTTAGGTATGTAAGCAGAACACCTTATTGCATCAGCTCAGATGAGAGTCTGGCTGATGGGGTCTTCGCCTATGCAACTGCCTTGCCTTAATCAATGGGGTGTTGAGCAGACTTTTACCCTAATCACAATGTGAAGGCTTGGTTTTCTTTGACACCCAGAAAGAGCTGGCCAGGCTTGTGTCCAAAGGTGACTCATCTGGGTCTTTTACATTGAAAAGTTGCAGTGCCGATGGGTGGTAATAGTAGTAGTGGCTTTTCTGATGTTCTGTGATGCTTCTGAAAGTAACTGATGGCTGCAGATACAGGTGACTGATGAGGGCTGCCAGTAATTTGTAGACCTACTGTAGCCATGCTGCACTCTGCGTCTTTTTTTTTTAAAAATAGACCTAGCATATCAAAGGAAATGTATTAATGCCGTGATAAATGCTGTAAACATAGATATTAACAACACCCACTGCTGTTTTCATTAGTTAGAGTGTTTGTACAGCACTTTCAAAGATAAAAAGCACTTCTGAAATGTTGTTCCATGAATCAGTTTGCAATGGAGCTGACAAGGAGGGAGATTCCTGGTCCTGCGCTTGATTTTCTGACATTAGCTTGCAACGGCCGTACATCTTGCACTGAGTGGGTTTTATAACGTGTCCTGTATAAAACATGCATAGAGCAGCAAGAAAGCTTGCACTTGAGTTGCCATTCCCCAATACGAGAGGCAATAAAGCAGGTCAGGGCATTATTCGTTCCTAAAGTGCTCAAATTTATTTATATTTACTGTGCCAAACATTGGGGAAATGGGGGGGGGGGGGGGAGGAAGGCAAGCTACCTTGGAAAACTTACAAGGATGGTTTATTGGCTCTCTGGAGAGCTGATTCTCACAACTGTAGCCAGAAGATGCAGTTTCTAATCAGCCCTTACTGTCAAAAGCTGTGGGTGTCGCACTCAGAAAAGGTCATAAGAATTGACCCTGAATGTTTAGTAGTGTTGGTGGTGGGAATTGATGTAGCATGAATATCAGGGAACCATTTTGCGACAATCATAGTTTTATTTATGCCTGACTTACTATGAGCCGGATCAGTAAAGTACTGTTTTGAACAAGGGACTCTGATGACAGCTGGTCTCAGGTATCTTATTCCTTGTTGCAGCAGACAGATTGCAGATAGACATATCTGCTTCTCTGAACTCTGCTCCTTTATAACTCCACTGCTGCAGATGTCTAGAGGGTGTAGAAAGAGAAGGTGATCCAAGGAGCCAGTAAAGTTTGATCTGATGCTAATGGAAACTTCTCTCCTTGGTGAATAGCAGCTGGGGAGCTGTGATGTGCAGGAAAGTGTTAACTGCTCCTCCCTGCGTATCATATTCCTGATCCTCGTCTGATTGCTGCTGCCCCATCTCCTACTTTTGGCTGCTCCTGTTGTTAAATTTTAAAAACTAGACATGTTAATTGTCATCATGCAATTAATATCCCATCTAGTCTGGCATTCAAACATTTGCAATCTCGGTTGTGTGGTAATTGATGGAAGGCCTTTGCAGATTAACTATATGCAAATATATACCAAACTTTGTAGCCAAATCAAAACTGGCTGGCATTTTCTTAATTTATTGGCTTCCAGAGGAGGGCATAGAGTTCACAAATGAGTGGGCAGACAAAGAGAATTCAGCTTCATTTAGCATTTCAGTTGGTTTCATGATAAGCAAAACTCACCAATAGCTTCACTCCATAGATCACCACGTGTCCCTCCACCTCCATATTAGGACAGTACCTTTATTAGGCCAACTAAAATATCATAAAATATGTATCATCTTTTGATAATAAACAAAACTAAGAAGGGGCAGGGAAGGGAGGGAAAAGTTGGCTGGCGTTAAAGCCATATGGTGTGCATCTATTAAAACTCTTAAGATGGAATCTGGATGGACATAACAATCATTCCAATGAGACTCAATAAGGGTTATGCAGTGATTCCATTCCTGTTTTGTTTTTTTAACTCTTTTATTAAGGTGGGCTGGAGAACTATTGTTGTACTAAAACTCCTCACTGAGTGAGGTTACTGAAAGATTTGGATGTGTTGTCATCAGTATGCTGATGACACCTAGCTGTTTCCTCTTTTCATCAAATTCAGGTGAAACTGTGGAAGTGTAGATTTGTTTCAGTAGTCAGTAATGGCTTGAATAGGAGCCAATAAATTAACGCTCCATACAAATTACACTGAAATGGGTAGGTGGGTTCTTTGCCTGGACTGGGATGTGGTGTTCCACCTGTTCTGGACTGATCAATTGAACAGTGTGTAAAAACAAAAGGATGTCCACTGACCCTGGAAAATGCAGACTACACTGATACCCAGCATTATAGAGCAAACCACAGTCAGATTACCTCTCTAAAGTGTTAACGGATGGGTGACCTTCTCTCTTCTTATTCATGTAGCAAAGCAACGGGAACCATACTCTGTCAAATCAGTCATGTTTTGTTTCATCCTTTATTATTCTCTGATGTTTCATAATATGCTCAGTAAAGTCTACATCCTGAATATTATTCAGACACACACCCATTGGAGGGGCCCATTGGCTGACTTCCAGCACTTGTCAATTTCGAGCCTAGCTGCTGCCAGGAGCAGTACAATCAGGTCTTTGTGTGTTGTGGAAGGATTAGAACCAGTGTCCATTGATAAGAATGGCAATAACTGGCCCCATCTGCAGAGGTGCCAATAGATTCTGGGGCTCAAGACATATTCCACTAGCTGAGTCTAATTCTCCTGTTCTGGCTAATCCTGTACAGAGATCGCCTGCTCACAATTAGCCATGCACTGGTTTCACCTCACTTAGGCTATTTCAATGTGTTGAATATTGGGCTGCATTTGAGAACTGTTTGGAAACTAGTGCAAAGCACAGCAGCATGTTTATAACTGGGACTGGATGTTATGCCAGTTTTGAAACATGCTTGCTTCCAGGTGGTTTCCAAGCGCAATGCAAAGTTCCAATTTTGACCTAAAGCCCTAAATAGCTTGGGATGAGGGCACCTGAAGGATCACCTTCTCCTGTATGAATCTGCCCAGATACTGAAACTGGCATCTAAAGCTCTGCTCTGAGTCATCCTAGTGCTTGAGATGAGGCAGGTGGTGGCTGGAGTCAGGGCCTTCTCACCAGTGGCACCTCATATTTGGAATTCCCTTCCTAGCGCAGTTCATCTGGCACTGTTTTTGTTTTCCCTTAGCACCAAGTGAAAGCGTCTTTATTTGTCCTAGCCTTGTAGGCTCTTTAATTTGTTTTTAATTTGATTATACTGGAATTGGATCTATTCTGCTTGTGGTGTGTTCTACTGCTTTGATATCTGTTATGCTGTACTTTTAATTTTTAATCCTTCTGAAAAACTGGCAGCTTGGGCTGAAGAGCAACTAGTAAATCACTTGTATAAATAAACACAAAATAACTGGTGTTGCTTTGCTCCTTACATCTTCGTGTTGGTGTCTGGTGTTGTGCTTCAGGTGCGTAATTAGGCTGTGCTGAGGAAGTAAATACCTGATCATTCAGTGCTGAAGAAACGGTCCACCCCCTGTCGTCCCTTTTAGCTTTATTTTCAAACCAGAGGCAGACAACCCCTGCAGAGTGGTAGCAGAATCCGATTCCCTTGCTCCCCGGCAGGAATGCAGAACTGTCACTTCTATGATGAGGGGCATCCAGCCATCAAGGAAGAGAACACAACCACCAGAAATAAGTGAAAGTACCCCGTTGTGCGTTTACGAGTCTACCAGCTGGGCTGCAGACCAGGGCTCTGATTTCTCTTGCTTGGTACCTGAACAACTTTACACATCAATATCAGCCTTGGAATTGGAAAGCGTTCCACTCTGAACATTTCTGCAAATGATTTCTTTCCCCCTCCTCGTCTTTCCCATTGCCTTCTGTCCTGTTCTTAGGTCCCTCCCGCCCCTAGTAATGTTAATAAATAAAACCACGGTGTGCAGTATTTCATGAGCTTTCTAAATATCTTTTAGAATTGTGCCAGATCCCCCACTCCCACTTTCATGGACCTCTTTGTTCCATATGAAAGAATGGAGCTTTTTTCTCCCCTGCAGCTTATGCAATCTTAGGAGAAATTCAGAGGTTGCAAGGGGTTGGCTTTTTCCTTGAAGTATACATTGATGGCATTACTAACTTGGTCAAGTTCTGTTCTCTTTCTTAAAATTCTTTAAAGCTTTGTGCTGCTTTACAGACTTCCACAGACTTCCACGCTTTTTAGAATGTCTTCCAGGAAGTACAGATGGCAAGGGAGTCTGCCTTTGGGTTGTAAGGGACTGGTGCAAAGTTTTGGTTTTTCTTAATTAAAAAGTAATGTTCATGCTGCTCTCTGGTGCTCTGTAGGCAGCCTCCCTGTCTGGCCACACTTTTAAGAATGTTCATGGGAAGACAACATGATATGACATATTTCAATGGGCATTCCAGGCAGCATGCAGGGCTGCAAGTTAAAATGAAGAACAGCACTCAACCTCACAATGTTATAAAAGTAAACACCACAAAAAAGCCCTCACATTTTCCCCAACAACCCCGTAGGGATGGACAACATTTCTGCACGAGTTTGCTTTTTTTTTTTTTTAAGTCTTCACAAGAGTTTGTCAGCATTTAAATGCACATTTCTATGAATGTACACATTTTTTGCATTCAGGGTTGCCTTTCACACAGAGCAATTACCTCTAACATAATGCATTTTGGTATTGATTGATTGATTGATTGATTGGCTGACTGCTGCTTTTCTACAGTGAGCTGTGCCCAAAGCGGCTTACAGCAAACTTTCAAAACATCAAAACACAGATTTTTGGAAATAAAAATATGCAATATACAGGATGTGTCAGTGAATTCAGAAATGACAAAAATAAAAGAATTTGGCAAACACAGAATAAATTCCAATATTACAAAAAGTGTATGCTATTTTTACCTCTCTTTTTTTACTGTGCATCTTTATGCACACTCTTTAGCACACAGTTTCTTTGGCTGTAGAACTGCACCCTTAAATTCAGAGAAATGTGAATTCCGAGGGATCATTTTGCATGTTGCTTCAGACAGCACTCATTAGGTAGTTTCACAGCAAAATGCGAACTGAACCAATTCTCCCCCATCCCTCCCACAAAGGAATGTCCAAAAAAGAAAAAGAAATTGGCTGAAAATGTTGATTCAGGCTTCTTTTCTTGTGTTAGAGCTTGTTACGTGTTATAGGAATGAGAGTAGCCCCATGCAAACATTCAGCTTATGTATTAAATAAATAAGCATTTATGGAGAGAGGACAGGAGGCTGCACTCCTCCCCCTGGCATGCATTCACTGCATAAGAGTCCTCCACACATAGAGCTGTTTGCATAGGTTCCCAATCACAAGAGAGCTTCACTTGACCCCCTCTGGGTATTAACCCAACACTCCTTCCTGTTCCATACCTAACATCATTTGCAAGAGAAAGAAGTCCCTGTCACTCCTCCCCAGTCCTCCCCACCACTTGTTAAGCAGGACCTAGTATTGCCTCCTGTGTACTGGCCTTAACTGAACCTTCTAATCTCTAGTACCTGTTAGCTTTGGCCATCTCTATACATCAGATTTTTGCATTTCATTGGTGCTCTGGAGCAGGCGTGGGCAAACTCGGCCCTCCAGATGTTTTGGGACTACAACTCCCCTCATCCCTAGCTAACAGGACCAGTGGTCAGGGATGATGGGAATTGTAGTCCCAAAACATATGGAGGGCCGAGTTTGCCCATGCCTGCTCTGGAGGGGAAGAGGTGATCCACCCACCAAACAACTAATCCGTGTCTACTAACAGGACCAGTATAGAAGGTATCAGAAGTACCTCTTCAATAAGGCACCCAGCACTACTGTCATTGCTGCGTGCGATGAATGGAAATGCCCGGTGCTATAACCAAAAGCACCTTACAGACTTGATTAACTTTATACCATGCTCTGAGTTGCTGCGTCAGTATTAGGAATACATATTTTAAAAGCACAGCTGAAGTTTAGAGAACTTTTCTTTGATTTCTTACAAAGGTCCATAGTTCCCCCCTAAATTTCTACTACAATACTTTATGTATGGGCCCCGAGTTACTGTAATCTGTGATATAAATGATGCAATCTGTATGTTGTGCATCATCAACCTGAAATATCCTGCATCATCAGCTCAAAATTAAATGCACTTTGAGTTTAATTTCAAAGTGTACTGAGGCAGAAATTTCAAATTCTCACAATGCATTTTAAAGTTTATGTTATTACCTTTTAAGCCCACCTCTCCTCCTCTGACTTCAACAGGGTGTACAGGGTTCCCCCCACCCCGCCGCCCTCATTTTTTTCTCACAACAATCCTGATAAGTAGGTTACGCTGAGTGGCTGGCCAAGGTCACAAACACACTCAGTAAGCTTCATGGCTGAGTGTAGATTAGAAGCTGGACGTCTTTGATATTAATCCATCTCTCTAACCCCTATAATGAAATCCCTCTCTTTTTTATGATGATTAAAATGTAAATTGGTGTATGTTACTGACTTTGAGTCTAATTTGAATATCTGAGTTCAGTAGTTCAACCAAATCCTAAGTGTATTAATTTAAGTGCATAAACTGCTGGTTGGGGATCATGATATGACACCATCAGAGTCTATGAAGTGGACTGAGTTAGCCGAATCCCAGGGGGTGGCACCCCTGTGGACCCCTCTTCTGCCCCCGCCACCAGAGAAGGGGGAGAAGTGGTAGCTTCTGGTGGGATCTTGTGGAGCTCATGTGAGATCTCACTGCCGCCACAGCTTCTCCTAACCTTCCCCATGGCAGGGGGCACCTCACCCACCTGTCCTGCTGCTGCCACTACTGGACAAGCAGCTTCTGGGGTCCAGTAAAGTCACAGCCATGTGATTCCGGTAAGCAAGTCTTTGGGAGGTGGGCAACGGCAACGGCATCTTCCCAGGGGGCAAAATGGGATGGTCCACCTTGGGACACTACTGTTAAAGCATCTGCACCGGCTGCTCATCTACAGCCAAGGCAGGTTCAAGGTCTTTGTATTAATTTACAAAGCCCCAAACAATTTAGGTCCAGCGTGCTGTAAGGACCTCCTAAATGCTTATATTACAATTTGATTGTGGAGATTGTTGGTCCTCCCCCAAGTTAGCGAGGCTAATTTGACAGCAACAAGAAGCCGAGCCTTCAATGTCATTGGCCCAGATCTGTAGGATGCTCTGCCAATAGAGATTCAGAAACCACCTTCAGTTTTACCTCTAAATGATTGCTGAAAACATTTCTGTACTGCAAAGCTCCTGCAGGCAATTAAGAAAGCGTCTTTTCATAAGTGTCGGTTGATGATCTCTGATTTTCAATGCTCACACGGTTTTTATTGCATATAAACCTTCTTGTTGTAAACCACTTTGATATTTTAAATGTCACAGTAGTACATAAATATTTTTTTATAATTAAATTAAATGCTCAGCTCCGTCACACATCATCACTTTAACCTACTTGTTTTCTTTAACCCTTTCTGTGGCTGAAGTCCAGTGTTCAGTCACAAGTCGTAATGTGACAATGTTGCAAGAAGACTAGGGAGACCAGGGTTCTCATCCCCACTGCACAGCCATGAAGCTTAGTGGGTCATAGCCAAAGCTACATCACAGGGTTCTTGCGGGGATAAAATGGGGGAAGGGGGGCACACACCTTGTAAGCCACCTCAAAGTCCTTGGAACAAAAGTACAATGTACAAAAAGGACATGCCAGAAAATAAGGCATAAATAAATATGAGAAATATGTTCCTGAACCTTAGATAAGGCATGACTAAATCTTGTCCTTTGAGTCCCAGCTACAAGTTCAAGAAGCAAAGGCCTGATCCTGCCAGGGTGGGAAGTTTCATGGCTGTCTATATACTTCTGGCAGGTGAACTGGCAGCATCAGCACCACGGTGAAATCCTTTGGAGGGCAATGATCAATCAGAGCCAGCAAAAAGTAATTACAACTAATGTGATCTTTGGCTTCTTTGATAGCTCACAGGCTGTAGCATTTCCTTCTTAGCAAATCAGATTAAAACAAAGAGCCACAGTTACTGTTGCAACTGAGAGAGAGTGATAAAATCTTGTTTCCCTCTGCTGAGTCCCTGAACTGACCTGAAAGCCCACACAACCGAAGAACCAGCTAAAATGCACCACATTAGATGATGTAGGCATACATCTGGAGAAGTTCCATTGTCTTAATTGTTCCTCCATGGAATTTATGCTATATCTATGACCATCTTGGGATTGGCAGTCTCCTGTTGATCTCCCTAATGGGTAGGTCAGCTAATTCCAGAAAAAGTGTTGAATATTCATTCTTTTCAGACTCATCTATTTTCAGACCAGTTCAGAGCAAACCCCTTTTTAGCACTGCTCCTTTTAATTGTGCCGAGAACTTCTCTATATATTGGACTCTGGAACTAGCTGAGGGTGTGATTCTGCACTTGCACTTTGTAACAAATGCTTAATGTATGAACTCATCTTTAGTGACTGGTCCACACAGGAAAACATACTAGTTCTTCCACTGAATGGTGTTGCTTTTCTACATCATATTCACTAATTAAATTCCCAGAGCTTCATAATGACTGAGCATTGAGATGATACTGAGAATGTGTGCAGGACACTGTGACAAAGGACAACTTACACATGCACCTGAGTAGCTTGGTTGACTTACTTGCTGGAGGTGGCTCATGTCAATATTTGACATTCCACTTATAAACCCCAGATTCATAGGAGATACTGCCCTCTTGTGAACCTCATGATATATTTGTAAGTTAGCATCCATGCAAGAGGCTGTATCAGGAGGGCTGGAGAAATCAGGATTTTCTGGACATATCCACAAAGTGAGTCTTGTGAGTGTGTTGCATCTCATCTTTAAAAGCTTGATGGGCGGGGCGTGAAAACTGTTGGGACATCTCCATTGCTTCTGTCCAGTTCAGAACTTCTTGCCTTGTTCTTGAACTATGAATTGTGACGCCTGAACATTATGTCTGCTTCCCAACCTGCACCATTACTTGTTTGAATAAAGATCTCTTTCTTACTTCTACATAACAGCCTCTGTCTGCATGTCTTGAGTAGGAACCTGGGTAGTCAGCCCTGTAATCTCTGCTATCAACAAGCCCTGTAATGATTTCTCTTCTAGCATCCTCAAATGCCTGTGAGTCTTCTCTGGAAATTCCCACTTTCCTCCCTGCCTGTACCCGAATCCATCTACTTCTGGTACTGAATATACTCTCTGTAGCCTATGCTAACCTAACCTGAGGCAGCAGATCCTGTAGAGATTTCACCATAAAACGAAGCAGGGTAGTGCATGCTTTTATAGTCTGGTAGATTCTTTGCTGAGTGGTTTGAGAGGGAAAGTGTGTTTCCTGAAAATAAATGAGAGAGAAAGGAAAGGAAGCACAGGAGAAGGCAGAGATGTTCAGCATGAGAGAAGTAAAAGACAGTTATGACAACTAAGGATCTATAAAAGTGTGAAGCAGGGAAAGACATGACTTTGGGAACAAAGGACCGTGAGGCAGACAGGTGACAACTTTTTGAGAGCATGTAGACTTGGTCATAAATACCCCCAATGCACCTGATAAAGGTTGGAAGGTGAAAAACAGGAATATAAGAAGAGTTTTAATATGTGTCATCCTTGGTATTTGCAACCATTTCTCTTCCTTTGATGCACATCTCCTTTGTCCAGATAGATCTGTTGTGTAGTAAGTACTTTCCATTCAACTCACTTTTCCTCTTACATGAGAACATAGGAAGCTACCTTACAGAAATCCAAACCACAAGTCCATTTGACTCATTAGTGTTGACACTAGAAGGCAGCATTTCTTCCAGGGTTTCAAACAAGTCCCAAGCCCAGTCCTACTGGATACATCAGAGATTGAACTTGGGACTTCTGACACTTGGCTTCCAGATGAGGTTTTCCAATATGCAATCACCATTAAAATTGCCCCCTTTGCACAATTTTACAGGGGACCAGGTGGTGTACGGCAATTACAGCCACCCCAGTACTGCTTCTATCTTTTTTCTTGCCACGGAAAGTCCATTCAGGATTGAAAGAGAAGCACAGCAACACAGTCTCTTTGCAGATGTGGATACAAAAATGCCTTATTGAGGCACAGTGAGGAAAGGGCACCACGTGGTTGGGGATGCCTTCCGTTCTCTGTTGTTTACCAGCAGAGCTTCTGGTCTCAGGCCCACTCCATGTCCTGCACTGCAAGTCCTTTTCCTGAATCTACTGGCTCTTGCCCTTCTTGCATCCACATCATGCTTTTAAAGCACACGGCTTCCCCCCAAGTATTGTTGGAACTGTTGTTTTTGCATGTTCAGACCCAGAGTCCTCCACCCTAAATAAAGTCACGCTTGACTCAAATTTTAGTTTTGGTTTTTGGCAGAATTTAGGCCACAACTTTACTGATTACAGAATGTGAGTGGTTGCATAGGCTCTGATTCGACTAGCTCCCTGCACCCTTGCAGGCAGTGCTGACCCAGGGCAGCAGCATAGGTCAGCCAAGGGTGAACACCTGGGTAGGCGAAAAGCCGGGTACAGACTATGTTCACCTCCCAGATGCCCCCCTGGACTCAGGCACGGGCACAACCCCCTCTCAGTGGTCAGTCTCCAGGTCTCACCGCAACACATGCCCTCTTTTAGAGAGGACACAATTTAAGGGTTCTGAGAAATGTAGCTCTGTGATGAGTAAACTTACAGTTCCCAGGAAACTTTGGGGAGAAGCCATGACTGTTGAAGGGGTATAGATGTGCTTTAAACATACAGTGTACATGTAACCAAAATTACTTGCTTCCAGGAGTGAGGTTTCCTCAACCAGCATACTTTAATTAGCTGTTTAATCAGCAGGTTACATTAAAAATAGCAGTGCTTAAATCTGTGCATATTCTGGCTGTAATCCTGTAAAGCTGAAATCCTCAGGCCCTTTTCTATGGACACTTTTTTTTCTTTCACAATTGCACTATGGTACAGTAACACAACAGGGATTCAGGTGGTGCTGTGGGTTAAACCACAGAGCCTAGGGCTTGCTGATCAGAAGGTCGGCAGTTCTAATCCCCACGACGGGGTGAATTCCCGTTGCTTGGTCCCTGCTCCTGCCAACCTAGCAGTTCGAAAGCACGAAGTGCAAGTAGATAGGTACCACTCTGGTGGGAAGGTAAACAGTGTTTCCGTGCGCTGCTCTGGTTTACCAGAAGTGGCTTAGTCATGCTGGCCACATGACCCAGAAGCTGTCTGCGGACAAACGCCAGCTCCCTCAGCCAGTAAAGCGAGATGAGTGCCGCAACCCCAGAGTCGTCCGCGACTGGACCTAACGGTCAGGGGTCCCTTTACCTTTAGTTTTCCAGTAGCACAAGTAGGAAAAATGAATCAGACAAGTTTTCTAGCTGGTTATTTAACTCACTAGATAGGGTTCTCTTATCACATATGGCTGTGAAATCAACTAGGCTACATATCACGTATTCTGAGGTGAAATCCACTGCCTACTTACTCAAATGTAAATATAGCTGCATTCTTATTCCCCTGTGCTGTTGTAGGCACTCCTTTTGAATATTACTTTGTGTAATTTTTGCTATTGTACTGTTTCAAGTGCTGTTAAAAAAATACAACCTTCACTCCCAGGGTGCTATAAAGGCATTGAGAACCACTTGCTTCAAAATGTTGCAAGAACAGTGTTTGTGTGGTGACCAATGAGGCATGAGACCCAGGAATGTTGATAATTTAATTGCAATTCTGCTCAGCAGTTTGAGCAACAAGGTTATTCTGTGGTTGAGAGTTTAGTCTATCGCTGTCAGTATCTCCCCCATCATATGGCCTTCTTGTAGCTTGTGTGGTTTGTTACTTCCACCTCTCCCGGACATTGTTTCTGTCCTGTGCTCTACCTAGACCAGTTTCTTGGCTCATCCTCTGATCTCTGGCTTTTCCTGGACTCCCAGTTTGGATTTCCCTTGTACACAATCAAAGTAAATCAAATTTATGGATGCAGGACCACTGTGGGCAGTCCTTACCCTCCAGTTGTAATGAGGGACGTTCTTACATACACGACAAATAAGAAAGGCTGTATGTACCATTGGTAGGTTCCTAGCTCACCTAGCCATATTCATAAATATAGCTCTCAAATATTCAATGCTTAAGCCTCATTTTTTCCCCTGAATTGCACCCTGCTAGTTCCAAACTCTGTTGATAAAAGACCTGTCTCATTAAGCAGTTAAGAAGTAACTTCTCCTCCTCCCCCTGTCCCCAGTTCTCTCTCAAATCTCTTGTCAACTTGTCAACGTCTGCATCATCTTCATTAATCCATTTTCCTCCTGTGGCCAACATCAGATTTTGACACATTGCTTTGTGTTTCAGATGGGACCGTCTGTTGTTTCTCTCCCCACCCATCCACCCCAGCTCCATCTTCTGCCCTCTCCATGACAGCTGGTTTTCACAGGCCCTTTAGAGTCTAGCGCTAGAGGAGGTCCTGCTTCAAGGGCCATGTGGCTGATTCTCGGAAGGCCTCTGAGTCACGTTAGTTAATCAGATGAAGGAGCTGAAAGGAACAGTGGAGCAAATACTAAGTACAAGAAAATTACATTTGTTGGCTCTTCACATGCAATTATACTAACTGAACTGTTGGCATAATGCAATAAAGATGTCTGCAGAATAGTATTTCTATATTAAGTGGCAGTTAACTCACTGAGTGAACAGCTCCAACCCCGAAAAGATTGGTTTCCCATACATTCACGGCGGATGTGTTGGGATAGGTGATGGGATTGGATAGCCTCTATGGTGACTGCCGAAGTAAAGGAGAGTGTTTTGTCAATATTTATTGTCTACAAAATGCCCGTAATTGTAATGAGCAAAGTCTCTCTGCAAGAAGAGGCAGCTCTTGCATTTCAGGGGCCTTGGGTGTGCATATGTGTGGTACATCTCTGCTTGCTCTTCATGGACACATACAGTAGGCCCTTGGCTGGGCTACCCAGTGGAAGGCAGGTTTTGCCCTTGCTGCTATAATATCCTCAAGAACAACACTCCACACCCTGTTCATAAGAGTGAATAGGAGAGTATAGTCAGAAGACTATACTACTGCCGGTACATTTGTACCATCCCAGTCTCCCAACTGCCTCTCACGTTGGGTGTATTATTATTATTATTATTATTATTAATAATAATAATAATAATACCCCACCCCATCCGGCTGGGTTTCCCTCTGGGTGGCTCCTAACAGATTAAAAATAGAATAAAGCATCAAGTATGAATACTTCCCTAAACATGGCTGCCTTCAGATGTCTTCTAAAAGTCATATAGTTGTTTATTTCCTTGACATCTGATGGGAGGGCGTTCCACAGGGTGAGCGCCACTACCAAGAAGGCCCTCTGCCTAGTTCCCTGAAACCTCACATCTCGCAGTGAGGGAACTGCCAGAAGGCCCTCGGAGCTGGACCTCAGTGTCCGGGCTGAACGATGGGTGTGTAGATGCTCCTTCAGGTATACTGGGCTGAGAAAAAAGGCAAATTCAGGAGTGCAGGGTCCCTTCATGATAGTCACAGCCACTCACCCTCACGGCCAAGCCAATTCTAAGTCTGTACAACATTCTAAGATCATACAAATATGCAATAATAATAAATCACTAAAACCTTGTTAGGGAGTTCTGTCAATAATCCTGATGGTCTAAGTTCTTTCTGCTGCTTTAAAAAATGGTTCCGGAGTTGCACTTCCCTAGGCACTTCCTCCCCACCCCACCCCACCCTGGCAAAGCACAAGCAGTAAACCATAGATCAAACAATGACTAGAGCTTATGGTTGTCTGAAGTGAGCAAACCACAAGCCTAGGTTGCAACAACATGCTAAGTCAAACCATGGCTTAGCTCACCATGGTACAGGAAGAGGACTAGAGAAGGAGGAGAATGGCCACAATCTCTCTCTGGGAGCATTCACACTAGTACATTCACACTAAACTGTGGTTTAGCTTAATGTTATGTGCGAACTAGGTCAATGTTTCATCTTCACTCAGAAGGATATAGCTGTGCTATGGAAGTAAATTAGGAAAGGAGTAAAATGTATTTTGCACAAGGGCCTGCCACCATTATAGCCACTACAGAGATGGGACACAGGTTGTATAGCAGGTCACTGAGGCCACTGAGGCCAGAGGAGTAGGAACCTATTTGAGCAGAGCAAGGAGGGAAGGAGTTCAGCCACACACTCACACACACATGGTTGCATGGCTGTCCCCAGCTGGTTCAATGCAGCCTCCAACCCTTTCAGCCGCACACGTAGAAGCAAGCTTTCACATGCTCCTTTCCTTGGCTGTTTCTTTTTAGTTTGGCATCCAGAATTTTAATCCAATTGTCACTTCTCCCTAACAGAGTGGTCTAGATTTCATTCCCCCTCAAACAACGGCTCAGATGTGGGTGTCTCTAATATCCTGCACAGTGAAAGCTGCCATGCATGATTCATTTAGCTTCTCTGCAATTTCCCTGTCTTCCTTCAGTACTCCTTTTGCACTGCTGGGAAGGCCATTTAATAATTTCCACAGAGCAGAAAGGCCCATTACCCCTTTCATTATTCTACATCCTTTCAGTTTCTGTACTTAGCTGTATATATATATATATATATACAGCCTGGATTCTGTGAAGATCCACTGCTAGCTTGAAGGCCATCTTTCACATTTCCCTCCACCATTAACCTTTGTCCCTCTCATTGCTGAGGGAGGTAATGGCTATAGGTCCCACTCCATTGCACACAGGGACACTATTAAGCAGAAACAACAGAAATGAAAAGTTTCCTTCCTTACTGTTTCTTGGAAGATATTGGTGGTGTGTTTTGTCTGGCTGCCTTCAGTGCACATTTGGGATAGTGAATTTGAATCATTCTTCCTTCCCTGAAATTGAGTGGCAAATATATACCTCCTTGTATTATGTCATCTCTGGCATCAAAATAGGGATTAAGAGACCAAGCAAACAAGCTAACAGAATCAAACCGAGACCAAAGCTATGCATAGTTTAAATGCATATGTTCTTTGTTTTGTATTAGCAACCACTGACTTTGCAGTCTCAGGACCAGGGGTCAGCAACCTTTTTCAGCTGTTGGCCGGTCCACCATCCCTCAGACCATGTGGTGGGCTGGATTATATTTGGGGGGGGGGGTGAACAAACAAATTCCTATGCCCCACAAATAACCCAGAAATTCATTTTAAATAAAAGGACACATTCTACTCATGTAAAAACACGCTGATTCCTGGACCGTCCGTGGGCCAGACTGTGAAGGCGATTGAGCCGCATCCGGCCCACGGGCCTTAGGTTGCCTACCCCTGCTCAGGACTATAGGGCAGGATTGATACACTGCACTCCTATCTTGGCAACCAAAAAAGTCACATGCCAGAGGTATGTAGGGACAGAGGGAAAAGTAAGTAGATTAATGTAAATTTTACCTTTGTACAGTAGGCTAGTCTCCACCCACTCACATCCCTCTCTCTGCCCTCCTTCCAGGTAGATAAGAGTCCTTATCAGAATTTGAGAACACATTCTAGCCAGGCAAAAACACTGAAAAGATGGTGCAAAGGACAACATTTTTCCTGTGTGTATCATACCCATATTACCCTCCATTTCACAGACCCAAGCTTCTTCCTTTGATGGGCCATCAACACCTTTGTCATGCTTAACGACTTCTATCCCAGGAGAAGACTCCAAGCATTTAGTAGTTTCCAGCATTCAGTAATTTCTAATATTCACGAACTTGTTAGAATGATGTGTACTTTTGCATCCTCAACTCTGGTAACATTACTATATAGGGGGCAGAAGTTTCTGAAGAGTGGGAAATGGGGGAGATGCCCTTTTCCTCACTCCAGATACTTCTCTGTATGTGGGGATGGGCTGACTGTTATTTTATAGCCTTATTGCATCAACCTCACATTTCCCCTTTAAGCTGCTAAGGACTCAAGCATTTCCCCCCTTTCCTTTTTCTTTTAACCAGGAACCCTCAACATCCCATGGCTTATTTCTTCTCAGTATTCCATACAGATCCTGAAAGCTCCCTGAGCACATGTTCTTGTGGGGGTATTATGTTGCTTATTTCTTTTGATTTAATATACTTCTGTATATCCAGGGAGTCTCCAAAGTATGTCAATATCACTACCTTATTTTTGGGTGGCCACATACTATTTCCAGACAGATAGGCATTAGATCATCCATGTTCAGTGCAAAAGTGATGGAAGGATGGGATGGGATGGATATCTGCCAATTGAGGATCATGCTTCATGCATCTGATGACCATGGCTCTAGTCCACGAGAGCTTATGCCACAACAAATCTCTCCTTAAAGTGCCACAATACTCTTGCATGTCCCCTCCCCCAACAACAAAAAACTACTAATACAGCTACCTCTTGGGGGGGGGAAGTTCCAAAGTTATATTATGCATTGCTCAGTGTGTGGAGAGAATGTTTTATGCCAGTTATGGCTACATTTATGGTGCATGTAAGGTTGTGATGCTTTTATCTTCTCCAATCTTAATAAAAGCTTTTCTTGAGCAAATCTGCTTAATTAAGCATTGGCTCAGAACTACTTATGTTAATGCACTTAGACCTGTGAGGCACAGCTAACATGCTTGTTGCCATTCTCCTTACACTTGCTTGCTCGCATTTGTAAACTGCAAAATTGCTTTCCATTCCAGCAGAATATGTGTGCCTTTTCTCTCTGCAGACCTGACTGAGTTTTCTAAAATTACCTCTGAGATGCTCACAGTTGCATAGGCTATTCTTTACAGTGGCTATGGAAGACCTACAGACTGAACTTTGGCTATACAAGAGCAGAAAAGTTCAGCTTCAGAATGACTCACACTGACAACGTTCCTCGCTGCGTAGGGATGTGCGAGTCACTATGTTCAGGGTCTTTATGAATTCTTTATTCCAGCCTCTGAAATGAGGAGAGCAAATTCTGCAAACCAGATGCAGGCATTCTGTAATATATACTATAAATCATTTAGGCATTCTTTTCTTTTTTTGTAATGGAGGCAACACAGCTTTTGGATTTTATCAGCTGAGCTGTTGGGATGTTTATAGAATGACCATAAACACGCTTAATTGTGAGAGACTGAATCAGGGAGCTTGGAATGTTTGGCATAGTCTCTTCTGAGGGAAGCAAAATATCAGTTTGGCTGGGACTAAAACTTAGGGACAAAATGAGCTGTGCTGGCAAGGTGGGCAGGCTGAATGAGAACAAAGACACCACTGTAGAAAGTAGGGAAGCTAAGAAGCAGGGTAGGGCCGGATTTAGGTTTGATGAGGCCCTAAGCTACTGAAGGTAATGGGGCCCTTTATATGTCCCGCTGTCCTTTGTCAACAACAATTGTCGCTGTTTTTGGTGTTGAATATATGCTATATGGTAATTTATGGACCTAATAGGTATCTAAAACCATTTGCCACTGTTGCTGTATGTAGGTTTTATTTTATTTGTTTTTTATCTTATATTTTGGAAATGTATATCCAGGGTTTTTTCCCTTTAAATTTTTTGGGGGGGGGCCAAGAGGGTGGGGTCCTAAGCTATAGCTTGCTTAGCTTATACAAAAATCCGGCACTGAAGCAGGGGGTCACTTGTTACTAATCAGATGCTCTTTTTTGTAATTTTCAGTTACAGTATTTTTCGCTCCATAAGACGCACCTGAACCATAAGACGCGCCTAGTTTTTAGAGGGGGAATGCAAGAAAAAAAATATTCTTCAAAGGGAGCACTGACCAGAGCCTGGGATGCATACAGGCTCTGCGGGAGGCTCTGCTTTCAGAGCCTCCCGTCTGCATTCACTCCATAAGACACACATACATTTCCCCTTACCTTTTAGGAGGGAAAAAGTGCGTCTTATGGAGCGAAAAATATGGTATATATATATTTCAATCATTTTACAACCATTTTAACATTTCAGAACTTGACTTCCTTCCTCCTCTTTCTGCGGTTCCTTAAATTTATATTTATCATTTCCTGCCTATTCTGAATTAACTTAACTTATTGTTTTATTCATCTACTTTAATTATTTACTCTTCAGAAACTACAGGTTATTACAATAATCCTGCCAATTTCCTTATCTGTTTATGATTTATTTGTACATATTCAATAAACCATTTCTATTCTTTTATAAAAAGTTTGTTGTCTTGATTTCTTATTTTTCTGGTAAGTTTCGTGATTTCTGCATAATCCGTGAGTTTTTGTATCCAGTCTTCTTTTGTCAGGACTTCTTCTTTCCATTTTTGAGCCAATAATATTATTGCTGCTGTAGTCACATGCATGAATTAATTTCTGTACTGTTTAGGTATACCCCTAAAATTCCCAGAAGGAAAGCTTCTGGGTTTTTTTACAAATGTTATTTTAAATATCTTTTTCAATTCATTGTATATCATTTCCCAGTAAGCTTTAATCTTACTATAAGACCACCACATATGATATAAAGTACCTTCTTTATCTTTGCATTTCCAACACTTATTCAATTTTGATTTATACATTTTTGCTAGTTTACTCGGTGTTAGATACCATCTATATAACATTTTCACATAGTTTCTCTTAAAGCATAACATGCTATAAATTTTATAACTGTATTCCACGATCTTTCCCATGCTTCCATATCTATCTTAATCAATCTCTATTCCACAATGTATCACTGAAGATTTTACTTGCTCATCCTTTGTTTGACAGTCTAATAATATCTTATACATTTTAGACAGCACTTTAACATTACATTCCAACAGATCTCTCCATTTCTGATATTTGTTCCCCAAACCCTAGTTTCTTATCTTTCTTAAATGCTTCATTCAGTTGATGATATTGTATCCATGTTGTTAACTTTCCTGATAAATCCTTAAATTCTTTCAATTTAAACTTACCTTGCTCTTGCTTTAATAAAGTTCTATAAGTTGCCCAACCTTCTATCTTATTCTTTTTCTTAACTGCTATGGCTTCCAACGGTGAGAGCCAAAGTTTTTGTCTCCAATAAGTTTTTATATTTATCCCATATTCTATACAACTTTTCCTGATTATATGATTTGTGAAACCCTCCTTTACTTTCACCTTTTCTACCACAGATAGGCGTGGCAACCAAAAATATTATCATGACCTTCTAAATCTAAGGTATCTGGATTCTCCTGTGTCATCCATTCCTTCAATCAACAAAAACAAAATGCTTCGTAATATAATCTCATATCTGGCAGGGAGAAACCTCCTTTCTCTTTTGCATCTATCAATATTTTACATTTTATTCTCAGGTTTTTTCCTTGCCAGATATATTTAGAAATATATTTTTGCCATACATTGAAACAATCTGTCTTGCCAATCAACGGAACTGATTGAAACAACAATAGCATTCTTGGCAATATTCATTTTTATAGTAAACACCCTGCCTAACCGTGAAAGTTTCATTCTACTCCAAATTTGTGGATTTCTTTTAATATCTTCACAGGTTTTTAAATAATTATCTTTATATGGATTTATATCATTTGCTGTTAACCATACACCTAGATACTTGACCTTCCTTTCAATCTTTAGACCTGACACATCTTGTAATTTATTTTTACTCTCATCATTCATATTTTTACCAAAAGTTTGGTTTTATCTTTATTAATCTTAATATCTGCTACATCTCCCAAAAAATTTACCTCTTGTAATACTTTTTGAGATTGACTCTATTGGTTCTACAGATATCACCATATCATCAGTTTATATTGTGTCTGTCCCACTCTTATACCTTTAATTTCTTGATTACATCTTATTCTTTGCACCAATACTTCTAAAACTAATATAAACAACAAGGGTGACAACAGGCAACCTTGTCTCATTCCTTTAGTTATTTTACAATTCTCAGTCAGTACATTATTTACTATCAAATTAGCTGGTCAATATATACTGCTCTGACTCCTGTAAAGAATTCAGTCTTGTGAATCTTCACCTACAGTTTGAAGTAGACTATGGGACAGGGGAGATATTGGGATCAGTTCACAATTAAACGTGAACTTACCTAATTTTCAGTTTCCGAAACAAAAACACATAGTACAGAACGTGGACTTCTCCAAATTTAGCAGTGGTGTGCACAGTAATGCACATGATAGTGTAAAGTGTGCATATGAATGCATTTCAATAGTGAAAATAACATTAAAATGCATTATATTAGGGGGAATTGCTTTGCGAAGATGCATATGTTAAGCAGAATTTCACACAAAAGTGTGTATATTGGGAGAAAATCATGCTGAAATATCTTCATGTGCACTTCAAAAAGGCACACACAAAATGATATGAAAATGTGGAGAACTGAACCTTCTGGAAAAAGAGAAACTGAGAGAAACCAAAATTGGTATATTTGCCCATCTCTACTGTATATAATTCAAAGTCATAAAATGCAATGCAAGTGCAATAAAAACAAGGTATTTAGAAGTTGAAAACAATGGAGGGGAAGCTGAAGATGTGCCTTGCCTGAGGTTGCCTTCTGGTCTAACTCTGGCCCAGCCTCTACCTTGATTTTTCAGAGTTAAGAGCTCAGCCATGATGCCAGTAGTTCAGAGAATAGTTTGCTGCTTTTGAAAATTTGAGCAACTGAGATTTTGTTCAGCAACTTTGTTAAAAAAACCAAGACTGGGGCTTGCAGCATGCGGCGTGCTCTGGGTAATAAGATTATCCAACCAACGTTGTATCTCTGTGTTCTGCACTGCAGAACAAAGAGAGAACCATGCATTTGCCAGTACAATGCACAACAACATTACGGTTGTTTGCAGATGGAAAATGCTACACTGCAGTCTCTCGAGCTAGTTAAAGGGGTTCCATTTCAGCGCCGCTACTTTCATCTGTGGAGATCAAAAGCTGTGCTCCAAATTGAATTACTCAAAACTACCATAACATGTGGCAACCTGTAGAAACCAATCTGTATGACGTTTTAATGGCATATGTGTGACACCCGGAAGATTTCTATTCCTCGGTCCATGGAGGGAAGAGAGGGGAGGGGGAATCAATAATATACAAAGGAGAAACATTCATTTTTTTTATGGAAATGACCTCCTCTGAGGCAATGTAGTCAGTGTTTAAAAGAGCTTTGAATACCTGTTTTGATATTCTTAAGGCTTCGGGCAAATGTTACATACAGATTTTAAATCAATGTGAGTTTCATGGAAATTACCCAGGGTGGGTAGGGGAATTAGATCAGTCTGTGACTCAGTTCTTTCATATTTATATTCAGATTCAGACTATATAAATAGCATCTTCATATACATTTAGTGGTGTAATAAACTAAGGGGATGAAAAATTGGAATGGAGAATAATGCCACCTACACCTCTTGGCTCCAGCGTTTATTCCTAATTCCCATTTCTGATTAGGGGTTCTTCTGTGTACCCCTAATCACCTTCCTGGAAGTTATTCCCCATTCTGGGTGTTGTGAGTTACCCTGATTTCGCTTCTAAAGTGAAAACACAGTGTACAGAATCCTTTCTCCTTCCATTTTATATTGCTGAATTTTGGATGCAGTTTGCCACCTCCGTCAATTCCTTCATTTGCATCTCCACACACACGCACACTTTTCTACATAAACAAAGCTACATGTACAAATTGCTTTTGTTCTGTTTTGGCAGTGCTTGTACCTGTTTCAGTGTGATCAAGCATATCATGATTGTATTAAGATTGCTATTTTGTGTGTTTGCCTAGAGTTTATCAGTGTGCAGGACTTTTAGCAATGTGCAGGGTTTGAATTTGCACATCATTAAAATACCACCAGTAACATACCCACAAGGAATCTAGATGCAATCATACACACACACACACACACACACACACACACACGATGGTAGCTTTTTTAATGGTCGTTTGTATCAATGAAGATGCAAATGAACTGAAGAAAGTGGAAGTGATAGAAAATAACATATGCTTCCATTCTGAAATTTAGTTTAAAAATTATTTTAGCTTAACCAGGATCTAGGAGAAGTAGAATAAAGGGACAGAGTGAAGCCATGGAAAGGAAGGGGAAATATTTATTACATGGTTCTCCCTCCCACCTTGTGTTCTCACAGCAATCCTGTGAAACCGGTTAGGCTGAGCCCAAAATCGCTTGAGTGAACTTCACACCTAAGTGGGGGTTTGACCCAAGGCCTCCCTTCTCCTGGTATGATGCTGTAACCACTACAGCACACTGGCTTCCAAATTCTTGCATCCTTATGTCTGAATCAAATCCAAATATTTTTTTAAAAATCATTATTTTATTTCATAGAGTTGAGGGCTATTGATGACTACTGGTCACAATAGCTATGCTCTGCCTCCGCAGTTAAGAGGATGCAGTCCTTCAGAATACCAGTTGCTGGAAACCACAGGAGGGGAGAGTGCTCTTGTGTTCGAATCCTACTTGCTGGTTTCCCAGAGGCCACTGTGAGCACAGGATGCTGGACTAGATAGGCCAGCAGGCTTTTCTTACATTCTTAACTTCAGATTCTAGATTCCAGATTTTCAGATTCTCACTGCCACTTTTGATGCAGCAGCACAATCATAACCATGCAGGGATGCAACAAGGCAGCAACTTCACCCACCCACAACAGTCACCACAAGAAAACCTTTGCATATAACTCTGACTGGATAAGGTAATTAACCTCCCTCCACTTGCAATTCTTTACTAAGTGAAGTTACCACACCCTGCAAATGGTTCACATTAACAACATTTGGAATTGTATTCACTTCTCCCCTTTCTTGGCACGAGCTACTGTTACTAGGATTAGCCTGTACCGCTCACATTGCAATGCATCTTCTTTCTCAGCAAGCTTCTTTCTTTCTTTCTTTCTTTCTTTCTTTCTTTCTTTCTTTTTCTTTTGACTAGCTTCTTTTTCGCAGACTGTGGTAGCACTGCCAAATCATTAACATCACATTTACTTTGTCGCACAGTTTAGTTGGGTTGAAATGAACAGGACTTGAATGTCAACAACTATGTACCTTATGAGGGTTATACCCAATACAGTTTCAGGCTTGTCCAACTTCCAAGAGACTGCAATCTACTCCCACTATTAAAAAAAACTGGAGGTGATTACCCCCTGGATTGATCAAAGTTGTTGAACTTTTTTTTGGAGATCAAAGTTGTTTTTTGAGGGGGTGGGTGGGAGGGGTCCCAAGATCTACCATGATCTACCACAGGCACCCTGCGAGATACCGGTATATCGCGATCTACCTGTTGGCCATCCCTGCCCTACATATATGGTGTAGTGACTAGCATGTTGATTTAGGACTTGGGAGACTAGGAATCAAACTCCTCCCCGTACTGGAGCTATGAAGCTCACTGGGTGACGTTGGGGCAGCCGGCCTCTCAGAATAAGTTACTTCACTGTGTTTTTGTGGGGATCAAATGGAGAGGGAGGAAGAACCAAGTATGTCACCTTTGACTCCTTGGCAGGGGCTATGAATGTAAAAATATATGCCACCCCTGCTCTCTTCTCTCCCCAATGTGCCTTCCTGCTAAATCTGCACTCTGCAAGAACCCTTCTCCCACACCTGGCCAACCCACTCTCTTTTCATCCCGCCAACCCCCCTACTCTTTACACCTTACCCACCCACTATCCCCTCACAGCTTGCCCAGCCCAAACCCTTTTAGAGGAGGGTGGGAGATGTTTCAGAGAGCACTATGCCAGACCATTTTCTGAAGTGTTTCCCACCTTGCTTTAAATGCTCCTCCAGCAAACATTTAATGGGAGGAGGCCATGATTCAGAGACCCATTTGCTAAATCGCTGTCCAAAGCATCTTCCACCATCACTTAAACTTTTCTCCTTCCTCAACAGCTCACCTGGGCTGCCCTCTGGTCCATTGTTATGCTGCTGTTGGCATGGCCACCTATAGGCTGCCACACAAACTGCAGCATGATGACAATCATACACAAATATAGATTAGAGAGAGATTATATAAAATACGCTATCGAAACCTGATGCATCTGTAAAAACAGAAGTGAATTCTTTGTTACACCTAGATTAGTTTTGGCAATCTGAACTCTGCTGCCCTTTTTCTAAAAGTGAAGTTACCCAAAACACTATTTTCTTCCTGTCTTTTCCCCTTGTCAAGTATGCCAGCCTGTTCTTAAGTATATGTGTGATCCTGCCATCTCTTCCCGCTTCTCTATTATATTCATGATGTTTAGCTTGTTAAATGTTGAATATCATCTGCCTTTTGGCAGGAGGTGGCGGGGAGGTAAAAACAGAGTCAAGAAGAGTGGGCATTTTTCTCATATTACGTTGCTTAAGTGACATCTTCAGAAGGAAAAAACAACAACATAGGCTGTTGCACAATGGCAAGTCAAAGGGTTAAGAAATACTGCAGCAGCTAATTAGATAAGGAAGGTACTGTTCCAGCAATGGTGCAAGGGGATAATGCTCTGACACCAGGACCTGGTCATACGCCAGACCCAACACTCAAATAGAAGCAGCCCACCTCTTATTCAATCTGGGTTGGTAGAGGGATAGGGCTGCTGTTTCTGGTTTCTCCATCATCCTCCAAAGAGGTCAAAGATTGTCAGGTTCCTTGTAATTTTCACCTTCATCACCTTGGCTGGAAAGAAGCTTCAGCTTTCTCAGTCTGAAGGTCATGTGCCTCTTGATCAATACAAGTTCATGAATATGGAGGGCACTGTGCACCTATTATCTCATTAATGTGCACCCAAATGCACTTTATGCCTCCTTTGTCCAGAGACGGTTTTCATCAATGCCAGAAATGAAATCAACATGAAGGATGGGCTCTTGATATAGAAAATAGTTTGGTATACTTGGTATATGAAACAACTACTAAATTGCCATTATTTTTCAACCAGATATGGGGATTTTTCTTCATGCCTTCATTTTTCCTGTTTTAATCTTCTCCCTTGCTATGTGGTGTTTTTTTCTCTTCCCTCCCTCCCTCCCTCCCTCCCTCTCTCTCTCTCTCTCTCTTTCTTTTTACTTCTTTCAAGGTCGCCTGCTCCCACCTGCAGGAGTACGTTTAATTTTTCACCAGAGATATCAGAAGTGTGTCTTATTATTCCTGGTATAAGGTTTTTGCCTGCTCATTTTATTCAACATATGCTCCGTTGCATCTGGCCCAGGCCTACTGGGATCACAAAGTGTTAAGACACCAAGACTGCCGGCAAGATGGCCCTCTGTTTTCTTATTAGCAATTAAGCTGATGAACATCAATTTCTGTGCGAGATCCATCATTTTCAGAACGATCAAAATGGCTCAGGAATGGTTTATGTTGGAAGCCTATGCAGCACTCTATTTAGAAACCTTTACGCCATCAGTTTGAAATTCTGTAGATTCTCATGTATGGTTTCACACTTCTTTTCCTCAAGGCATTGTGAAAATAGGAACTATGTGAGCACCTTTGACATCCCACTAAAGTTAATGTGAATCTGCCATTTATATTATAGATTGGGATTACATCCTTTATGGCTTGGCGTTATGAGCTACCTGGCTAACATCAGAACAAAGGGATAACTCGTTCCCTTGAGTCCTAGCACTTACTTTAGAGATGAATTACTAAAACAAGATCAGCTACTCTGTGGCATTACTAATTGCCCCTAGGGTAAGGGAGGCTAACCCATCGCCCTCCTGCCATTGCTGGACTTCAACTCCCTCCAGCTCCAGTTAGCATGGCCAGTAGCCAAGAGGGATGGGAGATGTGGCCCAGCAACTTCTGGAGGGTCAAAGGTTAGCCACTCCTGCTCTAGGTCTCCAATGGTCACTGTGTTGTGGAATGCTGAGCTGTATTCATGGGAGAGAGGTTGTTGAGCCTGTGGTTCTGCTGCTGGCAAAACCACGCCAAAGCAGATTGGACTTAACAGGAACTGTACTGTATGAATGATATTTATTTAAAAGCATTTTTTATATGCCACTCAATATTTCAAAAAAAATCTTTATGCAGTGTACAATCTAAAAAAAAACCCAATATAATGTTAAAATGAAAATATAACCTAAAACCAGGAAAATAACAATATTTACAAAAGCTAATAAAGCATATTCAGAAGATTCAGACATGTAAAACAATGTCCAGTCTTACGTATCAGGGAAGGCCTGAGAAAAAGTATAAGTCTTCAATAAGACAGCTGAAGGTTGCAGCTTCACATATGGCAAAGCAAAGAGCGCTCCGCAATACAGAGGAAACAGCAGAAAATGCCACCCCACTATAATATTTTGTAGGGTGCGGTGCCTGGAGTGGAATTTCCCCAAATGATTTAAGTGAGCTTACAGGTCTATACAGAGGCTGGGTCAGTTGCCGTTTCAGGTACTTTTGTGACATACCGTACCTTACTAACAATGTCATCACGCCAAGCCACTGCAGAAGGCCTCTGAGCATTTATGGATAGGTTTGCCCAAGGACCACCTAAATTGCAACCACCCCATTAGATTCCAGAATATTTAGTGGAACTATAGATTCCAGAATACAAAACAAATTCCCAAAGAGAGGCACAAAAGTTTAGCAGGCATATGCTGGAACATGTAGGTCCACCTAGGGCAGAATCAGGTGATTCGGTCTGCCTTTGCTCCAGGGTTTCACATCAAAACCAACTGTCTTGCAGAACAGACGTGGTTCACTGTCTACAAAGTCTTTCTCAAAATAATAAAAAACTCAAATTATTATGTTTATATGCTGCTTTCATCCAATATGACATACATGTGGTTCTAAAACAATGATCAGACTCAGGCCTGCATCCTTTTAGCAAGGTTGCCACATAATGCTACCTTCATGTCTTTGCTTGGGTCACAGCCAATATCTATTAAGGCTAAGCTTCTACTGAGTGATAATACTCATTTCATGATTTATGAACACTAGTGATTTATATTACAGTACGTTAGCCTTTTCCATTATTTGAAGAAAGGTGTTTCAGAAAAAATCTGGCAAAGCTATTATGCCATATAAAGATTTCTATAAATGTTAGAATTTTTCATGTGTTCCATTGAGAAAGAGTTTTTAATAATAATAACTGTTCTGGTTGGTAACACTTTGGATTGCCCACCTTTCTGACTACTACTTGGAAGTAGACCGATTGAATGTTTATTTCTGTTGAATGCAGATATTTATATATGATTGTGCTGTACATGCACATGGTGGAATGTTTGCCATTAACATGTTATATTAGCATAAGATTGTAACCCTTTGCTCATTACCTAGGAATAAGTCCCATTATCCTCAAATGGATTTTCTTCTGAGTAGACATTATTTGATTGCAATTTAAGGGAATGAAGGCATTTTACACTCTCTTTCTGCTATAAAAGCCCACAAGGAGCATTTCAGAAGCAATTAAAACAGCATAAAAATACTCAGAATAAGACTGCAAACCTGTGCACACTTACCGTACCTTCCAGGGAGTAAGCCCCATTGTATGCAGCATGAGTTAGTTTTAAATAAATATGCATTGGATTGCACTGAAAAACATAAGCCCAAGCAGAGCTAAAAGCAATAACAGCTAATAAATCTCAATTGTCATTAGGTTTAATTGCATCCACTCTCTTCATCTCTACAAATAGTAGCTAATAATTAGGGCTGTGTAGCCGATTTGTGCCAGATCTGGATTAGGTTGTGGCAGCTACAAATTGCTACAGAGCGGGGGGGGGGGCAGTTTCAAATCAATTTGTGCTGATTTGTGCCGATCCAGAACTAAAAACAGAAACAAAACACCAGCCTCTGTAAAGCTGCAAAGACTGTCTCCAACGTGTTTCAATTAATTACAACACCATTTAAGGAGAACACCAGGGTTAGGCAAAGACAGGAATTGGCTCATTGTAGAGTTGTAGAATTTCATTCAATATTCTCAAGCACAGTGTTTAGGAAGAGCGAAGGCAAAGTTTCAAGATGCAGCAAGCTCACACTTCCTCTACACTTTTGTAAATACCGTTTCTTTGAAATAATTTGGTGGCATTTGTTCAGTTCTCTATCTGGCCTTATACCTGTTTGTTTCCCATCCTTTCCAATTCAATCCCAGCCTCATCCTTATACCAAAAAGAAAAAAGAAAAATTTGTTGTCTGTGTCTTAGCCATTGTTACATAGGCAGTGTTACTTTCCCTTATTCCCTCTGCTCCCAATTTTGGCCCTGGTTTTAAAGCTTAGGTTTGCATTTGATTTACAGCTGTGTCTGTTTCTATGTCCATCTTTATTGGTATTTTGGTGTGTGTGTGTGTGTGTGTGTGTGTGTAAGTCTTGTGAGTACATTGCACAGAGTCCAGTACACTGTTCATGGCCATGAGAGTACAAGATTCAGAATTATGGATCCAGATCTGGACTGAACTGGAATATAGGGTCATGGTATATTTCCTCACCGTGGCAGATTCTCCACTTCACTGCTGTTAATGTGAGGCAAAGGAACCAACAGTCAGAGAAGATTGTATTTGCTACTCAGTGTATATTTCCATGTCTCTTTCAGATCATTGGCTCTTCAATACTTGTGGTGCTAATGGACCTCAAGGGCCCACCCAGACCCAGTGCAATGATGCCTATAGGAACTCCAATCTCAGTGTAGTGGTAGGGACGGAGGATAATTTTCCAGGTGTACAAGTGTGGAGAGTGCCTGCAACCAATACTTACAGGTAAGAGTTCTATTATTTTCATTAGTTCCAGAGGACTTTCCAAGCCTTTTCTCTGAAACCTATTATCCAAGCCAGGGCTCATCTCTTGAGCATGAAAAGTAGTAATGAAGAGTGTGTCTAAACTGCCTTCCCATTATCACCAAGGACTGGAGCTAGAGTTTGCCAAGTTTTAAAGAGGCACACATCTGCAATCTATACCATATTGTGCCTGCCGCAGTGACTGGCTTGAGGGCATGCAGTTGCTCAAGAAATTCAATAGAGAATGCCTGGAATATTCCTAGATGTACCAAATGATTGTCCATCAGAATACTTGATCATAAAAATGGACAAAGGAGAGAATAATATTGAGTGGTGCCCAGGCTCTGGAGTGAGATGCATATGTGTGTTTATTCAATTTCTATTCCTCCCTTTCTCAAAGTTGCCCGGGACAGCAAACACCAAAGTGGTAAAACAAAGCAATTGAAAACAAAATAAAAAACCCATTTAGAAATCTAAAAACTGTTTTTAGAAAAGAAATCAAAAACATCTAAAAATATCCCCATACCCTCACACCTAATAATGACAAGTGTGTCAGGATGAGTATATTTCAGCAATCAAATTTCTGGGTAAAGTAGAATATTTGTAAGTTCCTCCTGGACGTAAATACAGTCGTACCTTAGAAGTTGAATGGAATCCATTCCAGAAGTCCGTTTGACTTCCAAAACGTTCGGAAACCAAAGTGTGGCTTCTGGTTAGCTGCAGGAAACTCCTGCAGCCAATCGGAAGCCGTGGAAGGCCCGCCGGACATTCGGCTTCCAAAAACAGTTCGAAAACTGGAACACTAACTTCCAGGTTTCGATCGTTCGGAAGCTGATTTGTTCGGGAGCCAAGGCATTTGAGATCCAAGGTACAACTGTAATGAAAGAGACAGGTGCACCTCACCAGGGAGGGGAGTCCATAAATGGGGAACAACCACCAAGAAGACCACGTCATGGGTCAATGCCAACCACACAGCACCCAGTATTAGCACCACCAGCAGGGCCTCCCCTGACAATCATAAGGCTTGAGATGGAATGCCCACAGTACCATCAAATTCAATATATATGTAATTAGAAAGTTGCCAAGACAGGTCAGCATGGCTGCAGTTGATTTTAAAAGAGAGAAAAGCGAATGAAGTTTTTAAAAGGAAGTTGAAAGGGAGAACCAGGAAGGTCAAATATTTTCAAGATGTTTGGAGGCAATTTAAAACCACAATGATAGATGTTTAACTGGAATGTAATTTAGAGGGTAGTGAATTATGTTTTTAGGGGGGGTCACCTCTCATTTTTTAGTGGGATGGGTTGGATTTGTCTTTTTCTATATATTCTTGGATGGACATGTTTAAGTATGCTGTATTGTCATTTTATATGGGGTTTCAATGTTTGTTTGTTTTTGCTGTAAGTCACTTTGAAACACATTTTGCACACACAAGCATGTCCCAAATTGATGGGTACCAAAAAGACTGATTATGATAGGTACCAAAAAGACAAAGAATTTGGTTAAGTTGAGAAACTTTAAAATGCTAGTGGGATTCATTCAGAAATAGAAATCTTACCTAAAGTAGTTCAAAAGGATCACTAATACCTTGTTCAGATGTAACAATTCCAACTTAATAAGCCACTATTTATTAAGCCAGGAGCAAGCCTTAAACCTACAAGCTCCCCATCACTCCTCTTCCCCTCTTATATGCCAACTTCAATACCTAATATGTGATTACTTTGAGACAGAATTTTCTGATATATCTGAAGCACAAAACAGTGCTGAATTTTGGACTCCAAAAACCAATCACCTGATCATATCACATGTTATGAAACCAGAATTTAGTCAAGGCATTACCGCCTGAGAATCTTAATTTTAATCAGCTTGTTATAACAATCCACATGATTATGTTAAATGAAATTGGTATGTTACCAATAACATTTTGTACCTAATAATTTGTTTATTTTATTTATTTATTTTGTATTAAATTTGTGTACCACTCTTCAAAATCTCAGGGCAGTTCACAGCATAAAAATACAATATAGAAATACAAAATAATGAAAACAAGAACAAAAATAAACCCAATAAGCCCAGCCCACCCACAATGACATTTAAAAGGATTGTTGTTGTTGTTTAGTCGTTTAGTCGTGTCTGACTCTTCGTGACCCCATGGACCAAAAGGATATAGGATGTTAATCAGCCAATAACCATTCACACAAATATCCCTGTTGAAGCAATAGCTTTCTCCACTGCCACTGAGAAGCCCTGGCACTGAATTCCATACATTTTAAATTGAAATCCTTTGCGTGTGCCACTGAATTTAATGCAGAAGTCCTTGCTGAAAGACCATGTTGATGGCTTAAAATATCTGAGGTATGATTGAGAGCTTGTGTTGCCTTTATGTGTGCTTTTTCTGTTTTGGTTTGTGTGGAGGGGTCGACAAGTTTAATTGTTTAGTAGTTGGAAAATTGGGTAAAGGGATCTGGAATGTAAGATGATTTGGTTTATTTAAAGAACCAGAAGAGGGGGTGGAAGGAAGTCCAGGGATTTGGGGGGGGGAGGTAAAAATGTGTGGTTTTTTGGTTATTTTTTGATGTTAATGTGTAATGTGGGGGTAATCTGGTATTGATACAATGTGGTATATATTGGATTTTTGTAATTGAAAGCTAATAACAATTTTAATAATAATAAAAAGAAATGTTGGGTTCTGAACCACCCTCCTTGACTCAGTATTACAGCCATACAAAATAACAAAGAGCAAGAGTCTAGGAAAATGGACTAAGAGAGGTTCCAAATCTGCTCGCCTACCCATTTTCAGGGCGATTGATGATAATGAAAAAACTAATGATGTTTCACTCAGCCATCCAGAAAAGAATGACTTGCCTGTGGGGGAACGGGTGAGAAGAATTTTTCAAGACTGGCATATAGTATGTAAGCATCTAAAATATAGCCCTGAAGCAAAATAGAGGAGCAGTAAATTATATGCACAGAAGTCTCATTTCTTTAATGTTAATGCCTGGGGAAGAAGCAAAATTCACCAGCAACCCTGGGCTGACTTTGTTCTATGATACATTCGCAAGCAGATCAAAAGTTGCAGGCCATTGATATACTGACTGATTTTTATGGGATGTTGTGCATTGTATGTCCATGTTTGAATAATTAGTGCCAGTCATTTAAAAGTTGTGGTGGGTCATTCACAACATTCTCAGTGCCGGCGAGACATTACATTGTGCAGTTCCAGTAACACAAGCTTACTTGGGACATCAGGCAGGCACAATAATTTGAGTTGACATCCCTATTCTAAAAGCAGCCACTATGAATGCCTTATTTCAGTACAGTGGTACCTCAGGTTAAGTACTTAATTCGTTCCGGAGGTCCGTTCTTAACCTGAAACTGTTCTTAACCTGAAACACCACTTTAGCTAATGGGGCCTTCTGCCGCCACGCCGCCGGAGCACGATTTCTGTTCTCATCCTGAAGCAAAGTTCTTAACCCGAGGTACTATTTCTGGGTTAGCGGAGTCTGTAACCTGAGGCGTCTGTAACCTGAAGTGTATGTAACCCGAGGTACCACTGTATTGCAAAGGGGTTCCCTGGGGGGTCTCCAGCTGAGTGCCTGCGGGTGCCATCAGTACCTCTTAGCGCAAGTACAAATGTCATGTAAGAAACTCACTTTCACTTTGGGTTTTTTTTTTCTTTTTTCTTGTTGTATCAATAAAAAACTTTTTAAAAAAAGAAAGAAAAGAAACTCACTTACCTACATACTTGCCTCAGATCCTCAGTCTTCTGCAAATGCAATGGTGTTCTGTTTTAAACAAAAGGAACTCTCTTTTGCTATTAACAGAAGTTTGAAAAAGAATCAGCAGGCTTCACTTTGATTTCTCCCCCCAACCTTCAACACTCCTAATAACACAATATGTTTGAAAATTTCTCCCTGCTTTTTATAGCCAGGTTCAGTGTTAAGCATAGCAACAATAATAGAGAAGTGGATGTCTGTTTGCAAAAGTGAGTCCCTATTTCTGACTCTGGTGATCTTTCATGCATTTCTATTACTTTAGCAACTTTTACTCATTCTGACAAGATGGTCATTGGCATTCATATGAGCTCTGCAAATTTGCAGCCTATTATCAATGGCCGGGCCAATAACCTCTTTGTAGCCATTGGCTTTGACAAATCTGGAGTAGCCCCGACCCAGGGTTTGCCGCTCCTCATCCTTCACAGCTGGTGAATGAGGCACTAACCATGTCTCTCTGGGTTCCCGGCTTTATTGCTTATATGCAAAATCTACTCATACACAGAAAAATATGGCTCCTAATTGCAGCCAATTAGCCCTGCCAGCTTGCCTTGCTCAATAGTGCACCTCATTAGCCATTATAGCTTCCTGCTGAAAATCAGCTCAATGATTCCTGTTCCTCGTAGCATCTGTTCAGGGGACCCTATCCTGTGGCCATCGCTTTCTCTCTTGCGTCCATTCCTGCCTTATGGAAGAATGATTGCTTGGGTCGCAGAAAGTGACACGAACATCATTGGGTCAGAGTCCAAGAATCCCCTCTGCTTTGTGATCTGCTTGGAGCTCTGTATTCAGTCTGACAGCCAAGCCTTTGCTTGTATCTGTCTGTTTTGGAAAGAGGATAGAGTCTAGGTATCCTCACTGCAGCAGAGCCAAGATGAACGACTAAGTTGGAAAAAGGAAAGTTGGGGGGAGGAAAAATCTGAAAAAAAAAAATCCTACTTCTGCCCCAGGGGAAGCCCAGGTTATTCTGTGCTCAGAATAAATGATACCAATGGTACGTGATGTGCAGATTTTATTCCATTGGCACTCCTTGGCTTATTCCTTCTCTTCTTTTACTTGCAGAGTCTCAGGCTATGGGGCGTCTGGTGGCAAAGGGAAGAACAGTATCATGAGGTCACATGGCGTTTCTGTGGTTGGAATATTTAAACTCCAGAAGAACGATAACTTGTATATTTTGGTGGGACAACAAGGAGAAGATGCCTGCCCTAGTGTAAGTTATCATTCATCCTGATGAAGGCCATCCCCCCACCCCCAGCCATGAACACATTGAAACAGTCTGTTTGGATTGAAATATCTGGGCCTTGAGAGTTAAGGCACACATTTATTAAGAGTGGATTAGGAACGGACAGATCCGTCAATTTCAGTTCTCTCAGTTTCTCACTTTTCCTACCTCAAATTCAGTTTTCCACATTTCTACAGCAATTTGCAATATAGATTTTTATTTTATTTTAAATGCTGGTGATAATTCATCAGTATTTCAGTGCAAATTTCTCCTAATAAGCACGTTTGTATGCAGTTTTGGCTAATATACACATTTTTTGCAAGCAATTTCCCCTAATATACTGCATTTTTCTATGTTGTTTTCATATCTATATACATTTTTATGCAGCCTTTCCTCTAATATATACATTTTTGTGAACACCAGTTGGAAACTGCATCACAAATTTCAGATAAGTGCAGATTTTGAAGGACAGCTTCTTCCCGTTCTCGTATTGTTTCAGAAAAGTGAATTGCTTTGGTTTGCCTACCTTTAAATGCAAACTGAATCAAATTTCTCCCCATCCCCCTCCATCCCTAGTGGAGAGATGTAGGCTCAGATTTAGGTAGACCACTAGGGAGTTTTTTTGGTAATTTGCTGTTTTCATGTACATGTTATAAATTAATCAGTGAGAAGCAGATGGTTAATCAACTAAAGATTCCTTAATCAATTGGAGGCTTTCAGCTGAAGCAGTGGAAGCTGAAAAACAAAAGTCTTAAGCAGGGATCATTTTGAGGAGCCAATGAGGGAAGGCTGTGCATCTTAAACAAAATACATTTAAATTCAAGATGGCAATGAGGAATTTAAATAATCTGGGAGCTACTTTCAGTGGTTTCCACTTCTCTGTGTCATAACACTCAGTGAACATTAATGGAATGGAAGAAAGGGATCGCAAGACCATTGAATTAAGTTCTCATGTTACTGAGTTGGGGGGGGGGGGAATGAATTCAGGTTGTGTGTTCCTTTTTTTCCTAATACATTTTTTTTTTTTAGCTTAGCTTGTGTCCCTTACGTGAAAACTCCAAGACAAGTGATTCTTTTTGGAACTGCACAGTGCTGTTTCCACTGAGCATTAAGAATTCAGCAGTGTTCTTTGCTTGAGTATATTTCAGATGACTAGGTCTGGACACCAGATTCTTATGCTGTTATTACAGGAGGAAGAAAGAAAGTGGGGGACTCCATTACAAAGGTCCGAGCAATACCAGAAAAAAATCCTTAGGTGGGGATAGTGCATCCCCTTTTATATCCATGCTCACCATGCACATAAATGCAAGAGGTTAATATTTTTTGGATTGTGGTCTATCTAGATTCAGTCTCCTATTTTGTATCCATAATCTGAGCATTGCAGCACACGATAATATACGAAGTCATTAAATTACAGGGCACTGTAATCTTAGCAAAGATTTATTGAGTGCTAATGTAATTCTTTCATCGAGGCAAAGAGATTGCATTGACTTGTGGAAGTGGCTTTAACTTGATTGGATTGTAATCAGTTATGTCTTTGCCATGAAGTCGTCTTTCTTTTTTAAAAAAATAAAAATCCAATTGTGATCTATTGGTTTCTCTGGGTCATTGCACTAAGTCATTTGATTAACCATCCCTTCTCCAACTGTGAATTAAAGTTAGCAGGTGTTGGGATTTTTATAGCACCCACAGCCTTCTGTGGACCAGCTCTGAGAGCCTGCTATTGATCAACAAGCTTAACTTTAGAGGCATAAATTTAAGATTAAGTTGCTGTAGATCAGGTTCTGTTTCCCTCGCAAAGTATTTCCGTATGAAGGTAAAGCACCTCAAAGCAGGACTGAATTTGGTTAATCATCAGCATGTGCAATTTTGTAAAAATAGTTTCTTTCTAGGCCTATGTTGTTTTTCATGTTCCTTGGCTGAGTTTTGGCCTATAAATCATGAGAGGGACCAAGGCCACCTTTCCTTCTATTTCAGTATTTTAGGTCAAATTGATCTGAACAACATGGGGAGGAGGGCCAAGCCTTGGCCTGCATGCATATCGCTTGGAAATTACAGCATCAGTGGAGTGTCTAAATAGGCCAAAACAGATACAATGCCATAGCAAGAAATTCAACATCTTTCCACGTTTCAAATAAAATGGTTTTCAGTGGAGTTGGCTTACACACTCAGTTGCCAGCCATCAAGTGTAGTATACCGCAGACAACTGCTGAGAAATCATAAGATATCCATGTGTACAGCAGACCTTGATGAATGTCTGAAGTGGCCTATTGAAAAACATTGCATTTGAGCTAATATTAAACTAAAAGTTCCATCTCCGATGGCTGGCCACTGTTTAGCACCAGACTGAAGGACTGCATTGACCTTTGGTCTAATCCAGCATAGCACAGTGACTAAAGTATTGAACCATCAGTGGGGGAGAACTGGTTCGACTTCCCATTCAGCTCACTGGGTGACCTTGGGCTGCTGTTTCTCAAGCTAACCTACCTCACAGGCATGCTGTGAGAATAAAATAGAAAGGGAGTCAACCATGTAAACCCACCAGACTCCTTGGAGACATTGTGGGTTATAAATGCAATAAATAAGTAAGTAATACAGCAATGCAACTCTTGTCTTCTGAAGCAACCTCATTTTATGTCAGCATCTGAGTAGTCTCTGGAGCAAGTGGAGTCAACACCTTCTGCAATGTATCTCAGAGCCTTTCCTTTTCCTCCCTTTGCGTCTTCTCTGGCAGTCTACAGGACCTAGGGCAGCATAATTCAGATTTAGCATTTATGTGCATTTATCCAATTCTCATAATGAATACATTGTTCTGTACTTAGTACAGGGGAGCAGATGCTGCTGCTGTTGCAGCCAAGCACACAGGGCAGTGCAATTTCTGTTGCACCTAGTTGATGGGGGAGGAATGTACAGAAGTCGAATTCCAAAGCAGACTTACCTGATTCAATCTTGGTGGATCATGACCTAGATCAGATCATGAATCCACATCAGGTCCTGGCACTCCCTTTGATCTTCTCTATTCAAAGCCTCACACACACTAGCCGTTCCAGGCTGTGGACACCTAGATAACTGAGCTTCTTTGAAGGAAGGAAAAAATGTTACCAACTTACCAAATTGAGGCAGCCCTTGTGCACATCTTAAACACTTTTATTTTATTCTAATGTTGGTTTTTTTTTTACATTTGTGTTTTTGTTCAGATTTTAAACAAAATGAGGGTGGCTTAGTTCCATCCCTGTGCAGAACTGGGATGGACGACACTTTAGTGGGTCTGTCCATCCCCAGTTACATATTTCTGAAGCTGAGCTGAAGCACACTGTAGGAAGATCTTCTAGGTGGGCTGGGAGCAGACTCTGTATTCTTCATTCCACCACTGACCTTTTCTCCAAATTGAGTGCCTTTGTTTCTTCCTGCTTGTCAGGTGGTTCCAATCATTAATCTTCATTGAAGAATCCCTTGAAATATACATGAAGGCCAAATGTCCTAATTATTGGCAGGAAGAAAGGGTTCTTTTCCGATAATCTCTTTGCAGATAAAAAAAATGCTATCACTTTATGGGGCTGCCTAACACTTTTTTATGATTGCATTAAGCAGCAAATTAAGATAGGCAAGAGAATAGGTTCTTCTTCACAGAATCTTTAGCCTCATTATCAGTTCCTTGCCAATTGACCAGGGCCTGATCTGCACATGGAGCATAATAAAGTGACAGAGTCCCAATGAGCTAGAGTGGATTGTTCCACTTCAAACTGCAAGTGGAGTTGTCACTTTTCACTGCTCTCTCACGTAACCAACATCCTACAAGTAAAACAACAGCATTATCTAGCACATCAGTGAGAAAGGTTCTCTTCCCATCCCATTCTCTGTGTGTTTTCTGTGTAGGAGAGCATTCAGTAATGGGATCCTCCCCATGTACAGTCTGGAATGATACAGCCCACTTTACCACCACAGGGCTCTTCCTCTGCATTACCACCTCATTCTGCTGCCATGCGTAGGCTAACCCTTATATTGACATGGCCACATTTACAACTGCTCTGATGCCCGTTGCTTTGTGAATATTAAATAAGGGTAAGAGTCAGTAGAGGCATAATCAGAGTTGCTTTTGATAGGTGAAGTCTTATGTCAGGTCCACGGGAAAAGTATAATTCTGGACATTTTTATTTACAGACTCTGACCAACCAAGTTATACAGAAGGTCTGCATTGGAGAGAATAATGTCGTTGAAGATGAAATTAAAGTAAATAAGAGTGTCTATGAATGGGCTGGAGGTGGTGGTGGAGGTGGAGGAGCAACTTATATATTTAAGGTACGCAAATATCCACCATCCATACAAATATTAAGCTTTGTCCTTTCAGCGTGAGGCACTCGGTTTACTTATGCTTCCTTCGTTTTGGTCCTTTTCAGCCTGAACTAGGGGGAATATGATCTCCCCTGCCCTCAAATGAGCCTGGTAATTGCAACACATGCGCTTATATAGGTTGCTGTTTAATTATCTCATATCTGTTTGATGACATCATACCAACTCACTCTTTCTTATGTGAGACAGTCAGACCACAGAAACATAAAAAATACCAATGGTCTGTCTAGCTCATTGTTTCACTATCCTGACTGGTGATGGCTCCCCGGGGTCCCAAGCAGAGACTTTTTCTAGCCCTACCTGCAGAGTGTGTTCTCTGCCACTATTACAACCTTTTCCAAAGCTTCAGGAATTCACAGTTGGGTAAAGGAGCTGGCTAGTGTGGAAATAACACATATGCTTACGTTTGTGGGCCAGATTAAATATCGTGCTAAACCAGTGACCTTTGAGTTCATGTATCATCTCCTTCTCCCCTTGCCTTCCAATGTGGCTGCAATAAGATTAGAAGCTTTCATTTTCATTCTCTATTAACCCCCTTTTAGTGTGACTTCCAAAATACAAACTTTCGTTAATCCTAGCTGTGATTGGTTGAAAAAGCCCAGGGTTTTCATAAACCAGTATTTGAAGTTGCCCTGTTTCAAACAAACCACAGTTCAGATTATTTAAAAGTTTCTCAAGGTCAGCTGAAACGACAAGCTGTGGTTAATCAAGAATGGAAATTTCTGCTGTGACCGCATTTGGAAAACTCTGTATAGTTCTGGTCATGACACCTCAAAAAGGGATATTATAGAGTTGGAAAAGGTTCAGAAGAGGGCAGCCGACATGAACAAGGGGATGGAGTGACGCCCCTATTAATGTCTACTTGTCCTTCTGAAGGCTATGTCCACTTGATAGATGTCTAGGAATTGGAATTAAAAAGAGATATAATATTTTTTTTTAACATGCCAGAACACACAGTTTAGCAAGCAATAGCAGCGTGTTGCAACAAAACTCTGTGGAGAAGATCCACTGTGTTCTACTACACAAAATGTGGTATATTCCCGGTGCTGTTGACACCCCTGTGTGCACGCCATTGCCAAATACTGTTTCTGCTGCTCTTTACTCCTACGGTACATGAGAAACCTAATGGTCACAATTAATCTTTGGGATGCAGGCAGATAAATAATGCAGCAGTAATCTGGGCTACTCCACAAGCCTGGAGGTTGCTGGCTTAGTGCAACGAACTTGTTATTTACATGTCTGACACATCTAAAATCCAGCTTTGTTTCTCGATTCCACCTGTCAAGATGGAAAATGGAAAGCCAGTCCCCTTGATTGTTGCAGCAGGAGGTGGTGGCAAGGCCTACAGGGACAAAGCATATACATTTCACCAAGAAAAACTGGAGAATGATACATCTGTTCCAGGGCTCAGTGGGAAACCAGGAGCCGCAGGTAAGGAACGTCCACTAACTCACTCCAAGCGCCTTGCCAGGCATAACAAGATGGTTGGCAAAAGCCATTTGGTTCTGAGCCAAAGAAGCAGCACCCAATGGGCTAGAGCATTGTTTGCCGCATTTGCCGCACCAGCATCTCCCGCCAGAGAAACAAGCAGTTGTTATAGTTTAAAAAGCAGCAGCTTGTCTCTTCAGCCTGGGAACTGCTGCAGTGACAATTTATCACACAAAGCTCCGGCTGCCCATATGGTTCTCCCCTGTACATTCATATAACTTCTTTGGATCACAGCCATTATCATTAGCAAAGAAGAATAGCTCAGGAGTTATGGGTGTTAGCTTAGAGCCCACAGCTGTCACTTTATTTCCCTGCTGAACCAGAGGGCCTGTATTACCTTGACCAGATCACAAATGTTCATGGCATTTATTAAAAGTGAGCTATTTACCCCTTAATACATTTATGTTGAAATGGTGGTTAAGAAGTAGAAAAGGTACAACTGTTTGACCAGTTCACTCATCATCTATTCTCCCCACCCCCCGCACCAAATAATTATTTTTTAACGAGTGGACTGGGAATTCTGCTGCATAATCTGCTGCTTCTCAGAACTCTTGAATATAAATTAATCTCAAACAAGACATAAAGTTGAGATCACTTAACCCAGATTAGCGACCTCTTATATAACATATAACCATCTTCTGTACTTGCAATTAGTAGTTTGGGAAAAATATTTTAATGCCATATTTTCTATGGAATCAGAAAATGGTAGCAATTGCAGACTGATGCCAATCCAAAATAAAATAAAATGGTTTTTTATTTGACCCTGGAGATTTCATACAGAATATTTCTTCAAACATTCATTACATACATTGGGAAATCTATCCCTTTTATTATTTTAACCATTGTTATTATAAATTACAAAGGTTAGTTATAACAAGTTGCTGGTGCATTTATCTGTGTGGTTTTAAGTTCCATTATTATGCTGTCCGGTACTGATTGTGAGAGTAGAACCAAGATGCAGTATTTGTTCTACATCATTCTAGACTGAAGGAGAATGGATTTATGAACACTTCCAGATGTTCATCTAATTTTTATGTGGTTTATTTTGAGTAGCGCTGAAGAGAATACATTTTTCTGAGAAAACATCAGATATTTTTCTTTCTCAGCCTGCTAGAAAAAGAAGGCCACTTTATTATCCCATAATATTCTCTAGTATTTATTCATTCATTGTGGCAGCCACCATTTATTCCTACCAAAGACCCAGTACATGACAAAGTCTGGCTGTTGTGGACAATGCAAACATCCCCCTCACCGAGAGAGAGAGAGAGAGAGAGAAATTTGGTTGCTGCCATTTGCTAATGGTGAGCACAGCCTCCCCACTCCAGAAACTGTAGGATAATTCATGGAAGTAGTATCTCTGATTTCTCTACCTGAAAATATGGTGGAGAGTTTTGAGATGCCATTTATACATAGTTCAATTTTCTAGTATCTGCTGCTTTTTATTAACACCCAATGTTTGCCCTATTCTGGCCAGTGTTCTCTCTTTCTCAGTCTCTCTTAATTGCTAAAAGTACTACCTCAAAAAGGAGATGCCCACCTTACTTAGTACAATACACCTTAGCACCAGCAGGGCTCCTTTGAAAAAAAAAAAAAAACATTTTATGGATGCTTCCCATTCTGGCCATTTCTGAGGCACTTTCTCTTCCTCCACACAGATCATTAACTTTTTCTGCAGTCTTATTTTGCATATATCCATATGCACCGATATTTACCACAGAGGCCTCTTTTCAGTTCTGTTTCCTTTTTTAAAAATTCTGATGTTTTTATCCTTCTATATCCTTTTCAGACACGGTTCTCCCGGCTTAATAAACCATATTTTGTTTATTTGTTTGTTTGATTGATTCATTTATGAATCGCTTCCCATAAAACATCCTGAGGCTACTTAACAATAAAAACATCAACAATAAGAACCTATTTAAAAGCCATTTAGCTCCAATAGAGATACAGACTGGGATAAAAATCTCCACCTAAAATATTAGTTGGGAAAAAAGAAGGTCTTCAATAAGCATCAAAAAAGATAGTGGTTCTGAAGAGTAGATACCACCACACTAGGACATGTCATTTTAGGGCAGGGCGTTTAATTTTTAAACATTTACTCAGTGAGGGGTCTTAAAAATATGTTTTTCAGTGTGATGAATTCAAATCTGCTATTATTATTTGTGACTGGACAACATTTGGCTTGGTAAATCTATGTTTGATTAAAAAGCACATACGCTGCTCTAGGAAAAACCACAGAATTTTAATTTTACCTTCTGAAAAGGTCAGGTAATGCCTATTAATAATTTAGTTTCTCTGCATAAAACATGTCCTACTAAGCATACAACATTACCTTGTAATCATAAAACAACATTAGAAAGTAATGACATCAGTTAATAAGAAATTTAAACAAGAAGTTTCATTAAGTCTTGCTCAGAATGGCTCATGGACAACAGCTGCCAATTTGTTCCTTGGCCACTGATGCAGCCCTCACATCTCTCGTGTGTCTACATTCATGTGCGACATAGCCTGTTTGCTGTTGTTAACCACCTTGAAAGGCTCACTGGGCCAGATTGGTGAGAAGTTTACCTGGCCTTATGGCGTGTGTGATCTGATACCCGTACACTTGATCAGTAGACATATCCTTTATGACATTGTCACTCCATGAAGTAAGAGGCTCCTCAATGGAGAGTTTGGTGAATGAAAGATCAGCTTCAAGTTCTGTCATGGTGTCTAGCATCTTGCCAATGTTACCTGTCCACTTGCTGTCAGACAAGGTCTTTGCATCAAGTGCTGTGATCAAGTGTTGCAGGGGTAACTCATTGGTGTGGAGGACACAAACCAACCAGATCAGCTTACAACCAAGCTTGACCTCTACCCAATGCATGTCACCACCCTCCCAGCCAGTGTTAACATTTGTAGAATCACCTCCAATGGCCTGCAGGCTCTTATCCGTGCACTTCTTCGTGAAATCTACAAGATTATTAGCAATAGCTTCTGCTGGTTTTTCTCTCTTTGAGTGAAGCAGTAGAGATCTTTCATCCGGTTCACTGCACACAGAATAATGCTGTTCTGTGGTGTTGATGGGGAACTGCTGATCTGAAATGTATGCTTTCAACCTTTAGTTGTCTCTTTACAGCCGTCCAAGAAGATGCAGTCAATTGCACCCTTCGGACAAAGATAATCAAATTCCTGATACAGGGTTATCCTGACTTTTTCTTTGGCCCTTCTTGACTTTATTGTGATCAACTACACCATCCATAAAGGCAGCAGTGGGGATTGCAACTGTGGCACACAGGCCAACATTATATCTGATGCTCTGCATAGCAACATTATGTATTTCTAATCTGTCTTTTTATTAGAAGTGGAAGGCCTGCTTGGTTTTCCTAATTCCTAACTTCCATCATTTCCATCTTGGGCATCAGCTATTTATTCTTAATTTTCATCAGCAGAGAAAATTATTTCATTTGATGGAATTGAAGCATTCTGCTTATGTTCAGCAAGCTTCCTTCTCTCATCTTGCCGCTTCCGCTATTTGTCTGTTATGCTGAGGCAGATCTGGCAAGCCAGTCTGATGTGGTCCAATAGAACCAGTCTTCTCTCTCTGACCTTTAATGAAAGCAAGTTCCTTCACAGAGATCTTCATCTCCTTAGGGCATGTACAATTAATGTGAGCTTCATCTTTGCAATTAGCATCTGCAGGGCAGCGAAATTCAGAGCATAGGTGGAGGGGAATAGACTTGCATTTGAGGATGTCACAAAGCTTGTCAAGTTTTAAAGTGAAAACCTCTTCGACATCTAGCTTTCCTCTATCAAGACATATGTTTTTGGCCTTCTCCCGGTTCTCTTTGATTTTTTGTAAGATTGTGGCTTGTGAATTTACAGTGGGGGCAACAAAAGAACTGTTTGCTTGTTCCCACTTTTCAAGCACTTTAGGGTAAATGTCCTTTGCAAGACTGGCTGCTAGGTAGTTTCTGACATCCTCATCACTTTGTTCTCTTAGCAGCAGCCCATACCCAAGAATGTCTCACAGAGTTGGGAGTTCAAAGGGCAGCAACTCTCTGCCAGTTCCAATTAGTTTGCTAAAGTGCATGAATGTCTCCAGCTCTTGTTCTCTTTTTAGAAGCCATTGTAGGTCAATTCCCACTGGTTACAGTATTATATTATTATATTAATTATATTATATTATATTATATTATATTATATTATATTATATTATTATATTACTGCAAGTACTTGGCAATCATTTTTAATTATTATAATACAACTTTTCTCTTTCTTTTAATAAGTTTATTGGAAATTTCCCCAAAATGTTAAAAAGTCAATATATTTATGTAGTTATTTACCAACCCAAACTAAATTATATTAATCCAGCCAAAATAGCTTTTGAATTCCCAAAGGCTTGATTCATCCATCACATGGAACAGACCTCCTGATGAGATGGAATCAAAAACGGAAGATCTCTGTCATTTTTGTAGAACAAGCAGCCTTTCACAATGATAGACTGCTTCCTGCACTCTCTTTAGCCCAGCCATTGGAAATTTTAAAACAATGGTGGAGGAGAATGACTGTTGGCCCAGTTCAAACACTGAGCCAATCAGTGTCTCCAAATGGATCAGAAGCAGAAGTAGACTCCTCCCCCACACATCACGGGTAATGTCACATGTGATGTGGATGCCCCACCTGATTTATAGAATCATAGAATCATAGAATCATAGAGTTGGAAGAGACCACAAGGGCCATCGAGTCCAACCCCCTGCCAAGCAGGAAACACCATCAGAGCACTCCTGACATATGGTTGTCAAGCCTCTGCTTAAAGACCTCCAAAGAAGGAGACTCCACCACACTCCTTGGCAGCAAATTCCACTGTCGAACAGCTCTTACTGTCAGGAAGTTCTTCCTAATGTTTAGGTGGAATCTTCTTTCTTGTAGTTTGGATCCATTGCTCCGTGTCCGCTTCTCTGGAGCAGCAGAAAACAACCTTTCTCCCTCCTCTATGTGACATCCTTTTATATATTTGAACATGGCTATCATATCACCCCTTAACCTCCTCTTCTCCAGGCTAAACATGCCCAGCTCTCTTAGCCGTTCCTCATAAGGCATCATTTCCAGGCCTTTGACCATTTTGGTTGCCCTCCTCTGGACACGTTCCAGTTTGTCAGTGTCCTTCTTGAACTGTGGTGCCCAGAACTGGACACAGTACTCCAGGTGAGGTCTGACCAGAGCAGAATACAGTGGCACTATTACTTCCCTTGATCTAGATGCTATACTCCTATTGATGCAGCCCAGAATTGCATTGGCTTTTTTAGCTGCCGCGTCACACTGTTGGCTCATGTCAAGTTTGTGGTCAACCAAGACTCCTAGATCCTTTTCACATGTACTGCTCTCAAGCCAGGTGTCCCCCATCTTGTATTTGTGCCTCTCATTTTTTTTGCCCAAGTGCAATACTTTACATTTCTCCCTGTTAAAATTCATCTTGTTTGTTTTGGCCCAGTTCTCTAATCTGTCAAGGTCGTTTTGAAGTGTGATCCTGTCCTCTGGGGTGTTAGCCACCCCTCCCAATTTGGTGTCATCTGCAAATTTGATCAGGATGCTCTTGAGTCCATCATCCAAGTCGTTGATAAAAATGTTGAATAAGACCGGGCCCAAGACAGAACCCTGTGGCACCCCACTAGTCACTCTTATGTGATTCTCCATCCTTAAAAGGGAGAGAGATTGCTCAGATAGAGCGCCAATTATGCAGTAGCACAGGGTGTCTGCATCCATGATCTATGTGGTCCAAAACAGAGGGTGTCCACACCCTCTTCCAATCACACAAAGGCTCTCTCTAGAGTGAACTGGGCCTATTCCCTCTCAACTGTATAGTGGATTCCAGCTGGGGGTTGTTGAGATAGGGAAAAGAGAATATCTAGTGTCAGAACAGCTGCCTCAATATATATGAGGCTTCAGGGAATCTGATCCCTCCCACGGTGGCAGCCAAGAAGCAGATGAACAAGAAGAGTTCTTACCAAGTACTTTGTTCAATATTCACTGAGAGAGAGATATGAAGGAATGCAGTCTCTCTTATATAATGACATTGCTCCGAGTAAAGTCCCACCCCCTCTGTCTCTCCTATTCTACGTCATCCCTGCATCAGCTGATCTGAGTTTTCTGCCTCTGAGCTTTCTATTCTACTACTCTCAATGCCTGCCTGGTCCTGGGGGGGATCTGGAATGCTTTCTAAAGACACTTGAGTCTGTCAGCTCTCGCTCCCCTGGTGTTTCTTCTTCCTGCTGCTCTTCTCCCAATATTTCCCAGCTTCTTCTCTATGCAGCCTCTGAACTATGACCTTCTGCAAACCACTGTTCTAAATCTATACGGTCTTCCCGTTCTTGGGAAGGTTCAGGTGAAGGTCCTCACCATTCCTCCTCAGTCCAGCTCCTGATAATATGCCTCAAAGAGTTCAGGCAGGAAATGGAGTGTGACACAGAAAGCAAAGGAATGTCAAACTCTAACACAGGGTTCATTGTAACAGCCCCTGCCCTTTCATGGCTGACCTAGGGTCTGAAACTTTCAAGTAAATGCCTTCTTTGAGATCCTGTTTTCTAGGTGAATTTTGTGTCTCATAGATCCATTTCTGTGCTGCTTTTCCAAAAGACCCAGTGCAAGAACAATAACCAGGAATATAGAAAGCTGCCCTATAGAAGGTCAGGTTATTATACTATTGTCTACTCTGACTGGTAGCAGCTCATCAGTCTCAGAGGGATGTATCCCAATCCTTTTCATTGTAGGTGGCAGGGCTCAAACCTGGCACTTTCTGAACACAAAAGCATGTGCTTTGCAAGTAAGCTTTGGTTTCTCCCCTTTTTAGCCCAACTTCTGGATTAACCTGTCAATTGCAGAGAGGATACTATATGTGCTCCCATATTACTGTTATGATATAAAGAAAGCCTTTGTTAGCCAGTGTTGGACCAAGACATTTTGCTACCTAAAGCAAAAGATGCACTAGATTTGACACTTTAAAGGTCTTGGTGCAGCATTCAGACACAATTTCTGCTTTCATCTGTTTCCTCGTCATCCTGGTACATGGCAGGTCCAGCCCTATTGGCACCATAATGTCATGTTGACCTTCCACAATCCAGCATCAAAGGCATGTGTACACTTTGACTGATACTGCACAAAAACAGGTTTAAGTGTGTCAGGTTTCCATTGAGCCTTCATTGAAAGAGAGGCAATGAATTTCTAGCAACTAAGTCCCCCACTCGTTCGCTCTGATACATACTACTTCAGAGGAAGCTGTAGCTTCAGCCCTGTGTACCTGAAAGAGCATCTCCACCTCCATCATTCAGCTCAGACAGTGAGGGCCAGCTCCGAGGATCTTCTGGTGGTTCCCTTACTGTGAGAAGTGAAATTACAGGGAACCAGGCAGAAGGTCTTTTTGGTAGTCACACCCACCCTGTGGCAAAGAGTTAAACAACTATAAAAAATGTTGTAGTCATCTGAAGCAGCCCTGTTTTGAGAAGCTTTTGATGTTTGATGTGGTTCTTCCCTCCCTGCCATGCACCTTTCCTTCTGTATTTTTGTAGAAGCCACCCAGAGTGGCTGGGACAACCCAGTCAGATGGGGGAGAGGAGTAAAAGAAATAAATTATTGTTATAGCACTTAAACGCTTTTTTAAAAAAGTATATACATAGTATAGATGAGACTTGTGCTCCACAAATTCTGTACTTTCCAGTAAGGAACCTATACCCTAGCTGAGTTTCTCCTGCATTTTATGGATGCAACAGGAACTTACTGGAACCATTTTCCCTTTTGGAGAGCCAGTGTGGTGTAGTGGTTTAGAGCAGTGGACTCGTAATCTGGTGAACCGGGTTCGCTTCCCCGCTCCTCCACATGCAGCTGCTGGGTGACCTTGGGCCAGTCACACTTCTTTGAGGTCTCTCAGCCCCACTCACCTCACAGAGTGTTTGTTGTGGGGGAGGAAGGGAAAGGAGAATGTTAGCTGCTTTGAGACTCCTTCAGGTAGTGATAAAGCGGGATATCAAATCCAAACTCTTCTTCTTCTTTTTGTTAAACTGCAGGTGGTGGAGGTGGCTGGAGTGATAACACTTCCTTCCTCTGGTCGGGAAAATCCTTGCTGGAAGGCGCTACCGGAGGAAAATCCTGCCCCCAGGCCATGAAGAAGTGGGGGTGGGAGACAAGAGGGGGTTTCGGAGGGGGTGGAGGGGGGTGCTCCTCAGGTGGAGGAGGCGGAGGATATATAGGTAAAGTGGCTTCGTGTTCAAGGTGTCCCTTCCCCTCCCTTAGTGCTAATGCTCAGCAAAATTTTGCTGAGACAAAATTTCCCTATACCTGGCATATCTCTATTTGCATCAATAGCTATCTGTATATTTGAATGTCATGTAGTGCTAAGTGTTGACACATGGGGGGTCTAAGAATCTGCATGGCCAAGGTTGTACCAATCTATTCATTGCTATAATGGGGCCCCTTTTTGGAATTCTGGGCATCCCGATTCATATTTGCCCCATACCCCAAAGTTTCTAGCCCTCATACCTATAGAAAAAGAGTTTAAAGGTGTGCTAAAGGATCAGAGGGCAGAGAGGAGGTAGTCTGAAGGGCTTCAGCTGGTTACATGGAAGGTGCCTCTGCAGCTTTCAGACCTCATTATGAGCACACTTAATTTCCCTGCACAATGCCCCTGGTCTTCTTTTCTCTCCTTGTTGTTTGGTCTGGGGGTTTTTTTTTTTACTTCTTTAAAAAAGCAAATTATTCCATGAAATCGAGTTGTGCAGCATTGAACTGCACAACTTATGCAGATTGGTCTTGTTTATTTAGAATATGACGTTTAGTATTTCCAGCTATAGATGCTGATGAGGTGGGAGGCTTGTGTAGCATTCTTGACCCCCTGTGTATATGTTGCCTTTTAATGCTAGATGAACATTAACATGATGCAAGCTCTATTCAGGTGTTACTTGCCTAGAGGGTCAACACGAGGACAAAGGGGCTGTGCTTTTGGCTCCACCCTGCTATTGCACAACTCCATCTGGCTTCCTACCTGTTCAGGGCAAGTGGGCTTCCTGCTGCACTAGCGCAGGCTCCCAACACGATTTAGAACCCTGATCATACAGGGTTCTAGATCACACAGAGAACTTGCATAAGTACAGCACACTTCCAGCTGCATATGTTTGCCCTGGATACATGCAGAGCCAGAGAGAGTTGCACAATGACAGGGGCGCCCCTATCCATTTTTTGGGAGGGGTATGGTGTTTGGCTTGGCATTGATTGACTTGGCATCAAGTCTCTGCAATTTACACTGCAGCTGTGCCAAACTGCTCTGGTACTTATTAGCCTATGCACCAGTTAATGCTGTTGGCATAGTGCATGTTGAATAACTCTTGGCAAAAGCAACCAAAAGCACCAGTCCTGTACAGTGGGAAGGTCTTTCAAAAGGACATGCCATCAGCCTTCAAGATCTTGCTGTGAATTTTGAATATGATGGTGTCCTCTTCATGTTTTGTGTTTATGAATGATGAAATAGTAGCAGGAGGCATTTGCTGTGCTTTATGGCATCAAGGTACTTTTGCCTGAAGGCTGTTGTGCTACAAATATGCATTGGCTTTGATCTCTAGAGGCACTGACCTCTCAAGACAAGGCAAGTAATTCAGTCTTCACAATCAGTCCTTGACTCCATTGCAGATGGTTGCCAGTTGCCAGAGAAGTCAATTGCAACAGCAGTATTGAAGGCCTATTATGACAGCTGTCAGAGCCTAAAATTCAAATCACTGGGTGGACAATAATTTTCACTACCTGTCTTTCAATCTTTTGGGCCATCCTGAATCTTCTCATCTGTGGTGGTCTCTTGCACCTTATGCTACTAGTTTCCTATTTGGGTACAACATGTGATGGATGTGGTGTCAGCTGTGGAGAAATCACCATGAGGTAATTTTGTTTTATGCATGCTGGTTGGTTATTTGAATGCTGGCACATCTCAGATACATGTTGGGTGTGCTAAATCCTGGGAAACGCGAAATGTTGTTTAGACCAGAATGTGGCATGTCTTGCTCTCGACACATGGCTGAGAGGTACTGAAGCATTCAGATGATCCCTCATGCAAGAACAAAAATCATCTTGTGGTGACTCCATCCTATTGTTTGCCACTTCAAAATGGTTGGGGGGAACCCACCTATAAGTGTGAGAACTCTGGGGGAAGCAAATGATAGTTGATTTCAAAATCTTACTGAACTGCATGTGTATTATATATGCTGCTTCTGAAAAATAGAATTGAAAATAACCTTGTACGATTATTTAAATTTTCAAATGTGTTTTCCTCTTCATTTCCTGCCTTTCTTCAGAGGAGATTCAAATTAAATAGCACTCTTGGTACTGGTAGATTGATTGGTTATTTGGTTTAGGCAGGTTTAAGAATGGGCAACAAGAAAGGAATCTATACTGTACATGGCAATAACCTAGGATCTGCATGGCAGGAATAGCAAATGTGGTGCATTCCAGATGTTGTACTTCAGCTCCAATCATCCCTGATCACTGGTCATTCTTGCTGGGGTTGATGGGAGTTGGAGCCCAACCATCTCTGGAGAGCATCACCTTGGCTATACCTGGTGCATGGCATCTGCCAAGATGAGCTACCATAGACTCAACATGATAAAAGAGAAAACCTGTCTGATTATTGCTATGCCTTGAACAGCAGTTTGACTTTTGCACACGCCAGCATTTTCAATCTGTCACTCAAACAACGTGAAGATTTTTATTTATTTCATTAAAATTATACACCACTTGATTGTCACAAATCAACAACCTGAAAGCAGTTTACCATCCCCTACAATTGTAATATTTTTGCTCAATGGATCTCCCCAGGATTGTGCTGAAATACTCATTTGCATCATTCAAACCGCTTATTAAACTGAAATTCTTGAAATGACCCAGTAGTCACTTAATATTTTGCCAGATGATTGTCCTTTTTTCTGCCAGATGTTCTTTATTTTGTAGAGTTGGTAATTAGTATTTTTCCTTTACCTGCTGTAGTAATACATACCAGAAGGGTAGCCATGCTAGTCTGCTGCAGAAAACAACAACCATGTCTTATATCCTGACTAAGTTAGTTGAACTTCATTCCCATTGAAATCAACGGGGGCTTTAGACATGATCAATTTGCCCAGTGATTTCAGTGGAACCAAAGTTCAACTAACTTAATCTGGCTCTGTCCCAAAGGGTTTTGTAGCACCTTAAAGGAACACAAATATTGTGGCACAAATTTTTGGGGGTTAGAGCCCACTTCATGAGATGCACTCCCACTGGTAAGCAATTGGCATAGCACAATCAGTTGTGTAAAAAAAATAATGCCTAAAAATGGCAGCGACTTTCCATAGTGTGCTAGCCCCTCCAAGTTCTGTACAGTTGAAATTCTTCAGAGTCAGATTTACTAATGAATTCCAGCTCAGCATATTATTGCTGGAATCCATCTTGAAAAGTATTTGGGGAAATGGCAGCTCTGATGTCTTACTATTGAATGTCCTGAGAGATAAAAATGGCCCCCTACTCTTTACTGAGTGTTCCCATTTTTAAAATTTTCAGAGGCTTAGTTGTGTTAATCTGTTGCCGCAAAAACAAAGAGCCTTGTGCTACTTTAAAGTCTAACACATTTTCTTACAACGTGTGCTTTTGTGGACTAGAGCCCAGTTCGTCAGATGCATGGGGTAGATCCTAAATATATGGAGAGATTTCCCACAGGGTCCCTTCCAACTCTACAATTCTGTGATTCGACGATTCTATTATTTCCTTTCCGTATGACTAAATATGGTGCCTTCCAAAAGAAAAAATCACACTGATCTGATGATGTGGCCTATAGCCCACAAAAGCTTATGCCATAACAAAATATGTAAACCTTGTCAAGTGCAACAAGACTCTCTGTCATTTTACAAGTGTTGTTTGTGCCCATTCTCTTGCATAGAAAAGAGATTAAATGAGAGTGGGACAGTCAGGAATGGATCACAGCCATGTATTTGATTCTGTATTCATTTGTCCTCTGTGTGGAACTGTGATAGATCTGCAACAGTCTCTTGTATTGCTTGGCTTTGGGGGCTAAAGTTTGCTAAAATATGGTGTGTGTATTTTTCTTCTCTCTGTACTCAGGGTATATATATCTACTTACCCACATCTGATGAAGTGGAATCTGGGGCCCACAAAAGCTTATGCTACTATATATTAGTTAGTCTTTAAGGTGCCACAAGACTCTTTGTTGTTCTTTTATATGTGTTGTGGTGTTTTTTTCTTCTAAAACCTTGGCATCACAATGATATTTTAAGGTGTTTTCATGTTTTCTGTAGGTGGCAATGCAGCAGAAAACAATGACCCTGAGATGGATGGAGAAGATGGTGTATCTTTTATTAATAATTATTATGGTTCATTGTACACCCCTGCATTAAAAGGTATTTTAATCAGCCAGCGAGAGTGGTTGTTATGATGTGTTTGTAAAATATCTGAATACTTTTGAAGGGGTATATTAGATTGAATATGGGCAACATGTCTGGAATAGTCTGAAAGTTCTTAAGGTGCTAAATTGGGCGTGGCGAAAGCCTTTAAAGAAGACAATAACTTGTACATACCTCAGGCCAAACAACAGCAGATCTTGTTCTTGACATAACATTGTGTTTCTTTTCTTGAATCAGTGAGTCCAGAAGTTTGTATGTGAAGCTGTCTTCCCTTTACTGACACCCCCATCTTACTCTGCAATGATGAGGGAAGAGATTCAGAGTGAGGAGGCTGCTGTAATAGAGATCATATTGGGGTAGTCACTTGCTTTCAGCCCCCCCCCCCAAAAAAAATTACCTCAGAGGAACTCGTCTGGAAGGCAGCCAGGACTGAGAATTGTTTTTTAACTGAAAAGTAATTTAAAGGAAAGATGAAAAAGCTATATAGACCCAATGAGTAAACACGACTGATGTATTTTGAAGACTGTCAGGCAAAATTTTGCGATTATTGCTATAATCTCTAGTTTTCCGCCTTCTAGTAAACTGGACGATTCCAAACTAGAAGTACTGGGCATTCTTCTAGGCAACGGGGTAATAATATTTGTACGAACATCTTGATAATAGGCTGCCTAATACACAATAGCAAAGGCCCCTCAGCTCATTCCACCTCAGGTCAGCTGGTAGTTTACCATTGTCTTGCTTACAAATCTTTTATGGGTATGCCTGTGCCCTGTTTTGGGTGATTTAGATCACAAATTAGTAATATTTCTTTCATCCGTTCCCTAGTGACAGATGGGCATGGCGAAGTCGAAATCAAAGTGCATGTGAACTGTAGCCACTGTGATCACGATATGTGCCACATTGATATGAAGACACAGGAGGTTATTTGCATATGTGTTTTCGGGTATGTGTTGGCTGATGATGGTGTCTCTTGCATAGGTAAGAAGCCGGACAGGAAAGGCCTTCTTTAGCTCAGGTGGGAAGCGGGGTTGTGCTACTGGCCGCCGCACTGATTTCGCACCATCTTCTGGGCTTCCTCACCATTCCTTCTCTTGTGTGTTGAGCAGAAGTTTGAAGAGGGAGGCAGCTGTGCCTGTGAAGGTTCCTCCATGTGACTGGGAGCTCTGCGCCCATTGGTGATTCCGTGGAGGAGCCTCCATGAGACATTTCCCCCTTCAGACCTATTCTCATTGCATAGGAGTGGAGCTGAGAGGGGAGTGGGTGGGCATGTCGTTGGGGGCAGGGCCAGCAGCACAGCCCCATATCCCTTTCGTAATATGAACCTGTTGCATGTGGTCAATGTGTGTGGAGGGGGGTGAGTTTTCAAACGTATACTTGTTCTATAAAACTCTTCAATCTGCAGCTGGGCTGCAAATCATCAAAAAATCCTCAAGAAGGTTAGATTAACCATTGTGCTACGTACGTTACCTCTACTATGGTGCAATTATTTGACATTATTTGAAAATATCTCAGTATGGGAGTGTACCTATTCTGCTTCCTGCAGTGGGTTCCTTTAAAATTCTCTACCTGTCAGAATATTATGTCCCCTCACAGCCTATATGCCACTTGCTAAAATTTCACTTCATTTCATCAGTGCTGTCCAGTGAAATCAGCCTCTGCTTCTGAACTCTTGTGCTCAGTGCTAATTTTCTAGAAAAAGAGGCGCCAGAAGTCACCATGAATGCCTCCCTTGTTTTCTTGTAATGGCCATGGTGCCCACCTGAGAGGTGAAGGAACTGAGTTCCAGTGAGTTCTGGATGAAAAATAACCCTGCTTGTGCTCCCAACACTGTATAATAAGCCAATAAGCTCCTAAGATACCACAGCGAACTTTGCCTTCCTGCCACATGGCTCTGTATTTTGTCTCCGCCCCTCCCATTCATTCCATCTGCTATCTTTACATTGTGCAGAAAGCAGGGTGAACCTCTGCTGCAATCAGCTCTCCTGGATCTGTGACCCTCCAATGGCCCGTTGTTCCACTTTCCTCAATTAAGATCAAGCCATTGAAACAGATGGTTTTCTATCAGGAAATTAACATTGGCACTCAATGGATATGAAAGAAAAGCCATAAAAGCTGAGCGGGAGAAAATGTTAAATTGGCAGGCCCAAAATGCAAAGCAGCTGCCAGTTTCAGCTCTGAGTTAAATTAGATAATACAGCAGTGGAAGTGGAAGATTGTTCACTATTATTTATTTATTTTTATTTTTTTTAAATCCCTCCGATTGATGATTGATTGATATTTGTGTACCATCCCATCACATGAAGTTCCCAGGGCGGTTTGCAATAAAACAACAATTTAAATACAAAATAACACAATAGCAACAATAACAGCAGACTTGAGGCAAAATGTCCCATCACCACAGAAGAGGAGGAGGTGGGGGCAGACTCATGTAGGAAGGCAGCAGTGATGAGCAGCACACTCCTGGGGCCCAGATCCGCCACCTGAGTTGACCACTTCGTTTCATGAGCAGGCCAACCCTGAGCTTCGATTTGGATAGCACACCAAGCCAAACCATGGTCTAGCTCAATGTGGCTCAACAGCAGAACGACCAGGCAGGAGTGAAGCAGCGGCGATCTTCTCCCCAGCAGTATGCATGCTCGTGTACCTGCACTGAGCCATGGTTTGGCTTAACCAAACAATTTCATGCATGATACAGTAACAAAGCTGGATTTGCAACTGAATGTGCACTCAGTAGGCGCTGCAGCCAATCCCATTCTTGTATGAATTGTGTGTTTTCAAACACCTGTTTGTTGCATTCGCACATTGCATTTTTAGGTGTAAGCTTCTTTTTAAAAAACAAAAAACCTCCTTGTTACACTCCAAAAATGTAATGAATGTATGAAGAGACCTTAATAGTGTATATCTCTTTTAAGGTATTTTGCAACTACCGCAGGCTGCTGAGAACAACTTAATGCCTTCTGTCTTTGCACATCTGTTCCAGCTGAGCCTGTACTGCCTACGAAGAATCCTTCCCTCTCCTTGGTCTTGTCTGTAGTGACATCTGCCCTCGTTGCTGCTCTGATTCTAGCCTTTTCTGGGATCATGATAGGTGAGTTCCTTCTTGACCCAAAACATGCTGAAATCAGCAATACTCACTGAATGTGGTACATCCTCCGGCCTTAATCACCGGAATGGCATAGCAAGAATGATTGCCGTTGTGACCATTTTAAATGGCTGTTGATACAGCAGAGGAGCCCAGTTATAGAAGTGAGCTTTATCTGGGCTGCAGAATATCCTAGTTTCACATACAACCAACGCAGCACATAGTGGGCTGAATTAAGGGAATGGACTAAATTAAAGGAGTGAGAAATGTATCGATTGGTTGGCTTATTGACTGATGGAGTGATTTATTGCAGTCCTCAGGTTTTTTTTAAAGTTATTAATAGCACACATGTTGTGTTCTGGCTGTCTCCTTATAGATTAGTTAAGTAGGCTGTTTGTATATGACCTGTGTTAAAATCCCGCTTCAGCTAGAAAATCACTTGAGCAGCCTTTGGCAAATTGCTATAATTCTCCCACCCCATCCGGTTTATCCCTGCCTCTGCTTCCCTAAAAGGCTCTCTTTTGTCTCTCTGGGTCAAATTATAGACGGCTAAACATTCTTGGTTAAGGACCATTCCTTCTGCATTCTGTGAAGTGCCATGAACATTGGATGGTGCGATCATAATCGCTATCATTATCATTACTTCAAAGATATTGGTGTGTATGTTCAGATCACACCCCTGGGTGATGCTAGTTGGCGAGTGATGCCAGTTTTCCTCACAGTTAAAAGTGCAAAAACAACAACAACAAATGCATCCTTCAAATACATTGTGCTGTTTGTAATCTTTAAAAAATAATCCTGCAAAGAAGGCCAGCACTATAGTACACTGTATTGTATACAGGGCTTCAGCCTAAGGTCCAGCTCCAAGGGCCTTCTGGCAGTTCCCTCATTGCAAGAAGTGAAGTTACATGGAACCAGGCAGAGGGCCTTCTTGGTAGTGGCACCCGCCCTGTGGAACACCATCCTGCCAGATGTCAAAGAGATAAACAAGTATACGACCTTCCATAGACAATTGAAGGCAGCCCTGTACCGGGAAGCTTTTAAAGTCTGATGCATCATATGTTTTTTATATTCTGTTGGAAGCCACCCAGAGTGGCTGGGGCAACCCAATCAGATGGGCTGAGTACAATAAAGTTATTATTATTACTATTATAGATGGGGAGCTGAGGGTGAGAGAGAGTATCTGGCCTAAGGCCATCTAGTTGAGTTCATCACAGTAATGAAATTTGGTCTTGCTTCCAGGGACTAGATAAGGAACCTCTAGGACTAGATCTAGGACCTAGACAGCATCTTAAAAAGCAGAGACATCACCTTGCCAACAAAGGTCCGTATAGTTAAAGCCATGGTTTTCCCAGTAGTGATGTATGGAAGTGAGAGCTGGACCATAAAAGAAGGCTGATCGCCGAAGAATTGATGCTTTTGAATTATGGTGCTGGAGAAGACTCTTGAGAGTCCCATGGACTGCAAGAAGATCAGACCTCTCCATTCTAAAGGAAATCAGCCCTGAGTGCTCACTGGAAGGACAGATCCTGAAGCTAATGCTCCAATACTTTGGCCACCTCATGAGAAGAGAAGACTCCCTGGAGAAGACCCTGATGTTGGGAAAGATTGAGGGCACAAGGAGAAGGGGACGACAGAGGACGAGATGGTTGGATAGTGTTCTCGAAGCTACCAGCATGAGTTTGACCAAACTGCGGGAGGCAGTGGAAGACAGAAGTGCCTGGCGTGCTCTGGTCCATGGGGTCATGAAGAGTTGGACACAACTAAACAACAACAAGGACTAGATCAGGCCCACAAGCAACCAAATGGCCATTCCTCATCTTAACAAACCAACTAATCAAGCACACATTAAATTTCATTACTTTGTTAAAAATTACAAAGAAGCTGCATGTTTGTGTTGCAGGACTAATTTCCCCTCTTGGACACACACATCTTGAACTTCTGCCTTGGAATCCTGAAGCAGTCTTTTGCATAGTTCTTAAAAGCAAGAGTCTTGCGATAGGAGAAATGTGGAGGCGTGATAATAGGCTCTCAAATCCCTGCTCCTATTACTACAACAGGTTCACTCCATCAGCTTTCCCTCCACCCCTTGCACACAGCAAAGTAACTTATCTGTTGGAATAGATATAGAGCTGAAACTACAGTACAAGTACTGCAGTACTGTGTTAATCTGCCCAGAGTCAAGAACATGCTGTGGGAACTCTCATGCCCAGCTCCAATTACTTTTTCAAAGTAACTTTTTGCATGTCCAATTAATTCTAGTCTTGTACTTTCCCCCCTAGGCATGTAATGCTCCCACAGGAACTTGAAAGGTTAAAACAAGGACTTGATGGATGAGTTTGGAATCCACAAAATGTTAGTTGCCCCCTTTAAAACACTCTCAAGGGCAGGAAAGGACCAGAAAATTAGTAAAGAAAACTAGGTCTAAAACCCTTCCAAAATTATTCTTGCAAATATTTATTTATTCTGTGTTCCATGTAAATCAGATCACATGTGTCACTAATATTGATGGGCACTAGAGTCCACACACTTTCTGCAAGAGCCCCATTTCAGTTTTCTACACTGGGGAGAACAAAGGCATTTCTGTGGAAGGCAAATTAAGGGCTAGACATGACTTTCACGCAGTTTGGTCCTGCATTGTTGTTGTTGTTGTTGTTGTTGTTGTTGTTGTTGTTGTTGTTGTTGCTGCTGCTGCTGCTGTTGTTGTTGTTGTTGTTGTTGTTTTCTTTTGCAAATAGCTGGCAAAAACCCTACCCCACACCCTGAGTCTGATAGGGACCTGAGTCTATAGCCTTGCACTTGGTGTTTTCAATGGGAGGAAATCCCTTATTGACACTAATGAGGCCTTTCCTTCACTTGCAAACTTTAAGTGAGGGCGGAATCTAATCAGGTCCATTGCAGGGGGAAAGGGTTAAAGCCCCCCCCTCCCATGTCATGCTCTTGATCCAGCTCAGGGGAGAGCGCATACCACTCATTTGTATAACAAACAACAGCTTTACATGAAGTGGAAAGTGACTGACAAATGCCACATCTGCTTTGGCCCTGTGGGGTATAAAAAGAAATGCATTGTAAGAGTATTTGTGATGGTTACTTCTTCTTTTCTTTTCTTTTCTTTTGTTTGGTACCTATAATAATAATAATTTATTATTTATACCCCACCTATTTGGCTGTGTTTCCCCAGCCACTCTGGACGGCTCCCAACCAAATATTAAAAACACAATACAGCATTAAACATTTGAAGGTTTCCTAAACAGGGCTACCTTCAGATGTTCTTTTAAAAGTAAGATAGTTGCTTATTTTCTTGACATCTGATGGGAGGGTGTTCCACAGGGCAGGCGCCACTACCTACATCCATGGGCTCCTGGTTGAAATTTAACATCTTTCACAACTAAATCGGCGATCATGCACTCTGGAGTACTGGAGGAAGTTTTACATGCTGGGAGGCTCTCAGACCCAGCACCCATGGTTGGCACTAGTGTGGGCCCTGCTGTGGCCCTGGCAGCTCTCTGAGAAAGTTGGGTGCTGACACTGGGCCTGCGTGTGTGTGTAGATAGAGAGAGATATGAGGAAGAAGAACCCCATGCATTCCAAAATAAATGTGGTTGCAAATAACATCCATGATGGTGCACCAAGGAGTGAGGCAGTTCCAATCTTCCACAGGGCGGGCACCACATGAATGGATGCCTCTAGTTGTGGCAAGCTGTGATATCATTCAACAGTGACACTTATCTCTGAGGTTGGGTGCCTTTGTGGGATGGTGCCTGCTGTGCCCCGTGATCTGACATGGGACATGGGACATCCGGCATGTGTTTCCCCAGGCCAGCGCAACACCAAATTGGCCTTGTGCCGGCCTGGAGAGTGGATTCCAGCCTGACTGACACTTGGCCAGTCACCGACTGTTGGTGTGTGCACATCACCCCTCCCATACACCTTGCCTTGGCAGTCACTCTGTGGTGGTCTGCCTAAGCAGCACAGCACAGACCTCCATGGGCCCTAACCATCCGTCAGCACTTGATTGTCTGCCTCATATGAACTACAAGTATTACATCGCCGCCTATCTCAATCTCAAAGCTGAAAAGAAACCCCAGCTTCATACTGAGCAGCGTAGAAGTAACCAGAGCTCTTAGTGCAAATTGCTTTTCAAGGTGCACTCAGATGAAAGCCCACACCCCTAACTTACTGTGCTCTGTTTCTAGTGTACCGTCGGAAACACCAGGAACTTCAAGCTATGCAGATGGAGTTACAGAGCCCTGAGTATAAACTGAGCAAGCTGCGAACCTCCACCATTATGACTGACTACAACCCCAATTATTGCTTTGCAGGGAAGACCACATCCATTAGTGACCTCAAAGAGGTGCCCCGGAAAAATATCTCTTTGATAAGGTAAACCAGCGTCTCTGACTTTTTTATGCTCGGATGCGCTCTGCGGCAAATGTGCACGAGCAGATCCACACATGCGCCTTCTCCTTTTGTTTGGCAGTACCACACACTCATCTTTATTCACAAGCATGCAAGACCACTGCTGGCTGTGGCAATGGTCTTTTGGGTGTAAAGATAGTGGAGAATGGATGGAAGCTGGATCTCTGCCCTCCCCTCAGGTTGTTCAGCCTGACAGGTAGGGAGAAAAGTTCGGCACCTGCTTCCTATGGATGATCCAAAGAGCTATTATATATAAAGCTCTGTAATTCCTCAGGCACTGGCTATAATTTGCCCAGGCTCTCTTAGACAGCACTGACATCTGGCGCAGTGACCTTTTGGAGGTTCTGGCAGGGCTTGTGACTGGGTCTCTGGCAATAAAAGTGACATCAGCAAAGGCATCTGCTCTGCCAGGCACTAGAAAACCCAGATATAGCAGTGCCAGTCTAACATGGATCTCGATTTGGGGGGAAAGCATTAGCAAGTTACGGTAAATTCCAGTATGAGAAAGTTAATTTTAACCCTTCTCTGTGTATTTAGAGTTGTAGCTGACCCTGTAAGGGTATAGAAAGGAGGGTGTATATTTCCCCCCCTAACTTTGTGTGCCCCCTCACATTCAGTTGTTGCTTCATATGCTCACACACCTGTGTACATTAAAAAAAAACCAACACATGCAAATTGAAGATTTCACTAAAAGGCTATTCCTCACTGAAAGAGAGGCAGAAAAATTAAGCCCATCAAATATGTTGGGGTCTAAAAGATCTCAAATATGGTCAGATTTCACACTTAATACAACAGCTGATTCATGCCAATGAAGCAGTTAGAATTAAAAGTTGTTAATATTTTAATACACACATTCCGAAGAATTTGAGTGGCGGGGGAGGCCAGGGAGGGTGGGGAAGAAAGATTTCTGAACTTTATGCTTTACATGAGAGTCATTGTAGTCTATGGGTACACTATCTCTCTTGCACTTCTGAGTTATAAATAACAATCCTTAATGAAGCTTTATGTGTCCAACACATATGTTTGAACTGTGAATTAATTGGGTCTAACTAATTAAAATGCTCAAATGGTGTTCCAACCTCAAGGAGGATGGGGGTGCCTAAATTTCACTTGCCACTGTAGCATTCACTGGGTTGGGCTTACTTGCACCTCTAGTGAATGAAGGCAGGAGTAGCTTTTACAGGAAATCGGCTGGTGTCACTTCCATTTTTTTGCTCCTGCCTCAACAAAGCAATCACATTCTCCTTTGGCTCCTTGTGCTCCTTCATCTTTGCTTAGCAATGTTCTTCTTCTGTGATTTCACTCTACTGTTCTTTCTCTGTATATAAACACACACAAACACACAGAGAATCCTTTCCCTCCTCTCTGCAGGCTGGGTGTAGCTACTTCCTTACATGGCCTGCAACATCTCTTCCCACTCTCCAGCTCTGTTTGCATGGTTGGCTTTCAGTTAATGGTTTGTTGTAGGAAATAGGTTCACACTGTTCTGAGTTTTAGCTCCAGACTTTTCATGCTCGGTGAGCATGCCAAACTGAAGAGGGGCCAGTCTGTTTCCTGTGAAAGCTACACCTGCCTTCATCCAGTAGAGGTGCCAGTAAGCCCCACCTAGTGAGGCTACACTAGGCAAGCAAATCTACCCTTCAGGTGGGTACACAATGGTACTTTCTTAGGCAGAGAGCTAGTCCATCCAACATCATGCCATCGGAGCTAGCAGTGGATGATCTTCGCCGGTTCTGATATCTGAGTGTCTTTGTTCTGAAGATGCCAAAGGTTGACCAGAGAGGGCTTGTACATTCATTGAATTCTAGTGTTGGAAGGGATACTGGACATCGTTGCTCAGGGCAGCATCTGCAATGCAGGATGCCACTGTAGCATTTCTGATAAATGGCCTTTCAGGATACATCATAGGGGAGCCCACACCACCCCCCGAGGCACTCTGTTCCACTGTCAAAGAACTCTTACTGTTTGGAAGTTTCTCCTAACGTTTGGGCAAAGTCTGCTTCCCTGAAATTTTCACACACTGCTTCCAGCCCTACCCACAGGAGCAACAAAGAAAAAGTCTGAATTTGGAGGCATGTGCTGCACCCAGCCCTTTGACGAGGAGGGTGTTATTGGGTTGTTGTTTTTATTTTGAATATATATATATATATATATATATATATATATATATATATAGTGGTTTGATATTTTGATTTTGTTCTGTGAACCGCCCTGAGATATCTTGGCATAGGGTGGTATATAAATTCAATAAATAAAATAAAATAAAAATAATAACAAGAGCACACTGGCTGCAATAAGGAATCTTAGGACCAGATGGGCCCCAGGGAGCACTGCATTCTGACATTGCCTTTGCCCTACACTGGCAGTGAGGAAATCACCAAGTTTTAATCCATCTGGAGCATGACAGAGAACCCAGGGAAGCGAAAGAAGGAAGTAATGGGGAGGGTATTGAGTGCTGCACTTTACATTTGGCTTTTTTTTAAAAATGGTGGCCCTGTGCCAGTAAGAATGACTTTCCTGTGTCAAGAGTAATTGGTAGCTGCTATCATGACAATGTCATTTCAGCTTGTAAAGCTGTGAGGTGGTGATGCCTGTTCACTGGAGAGCATGACATGCTGTGTGATCCTAGTGTAGTAAGAAATTATAGCGCACTACAAAAAGCCAAGGAACTAGCTAGGAGCCTTAATCAAGCATCTGAAAAGCACAAGGCAGAAGCAGCTCCTAATTTATTATATCTGCACAGAGGGCACATTGGGGGTGGGAGTGGGGAAACAGCTTTGCAGTGGATCTTGTTCCCATGTTTGAGGGGGCAAATCTCTAAATTGTCGGTTCAGATTCCCTAGCGTGAGGCAGCCTTCCTCACAGCACATGCTGTGGCACTCTTGAAATAAAGCTACCAACTGAACAGAATACAGGCCATCTAATATTTACTAGAACCAGTCACTATCCATCAAAGAGCCAAAAAATAAAATTTATAGCAACAATTGTTGGCTTAGATGTACTGCTGCTGCTGCTGCTCAGGCACCAAAGGTCTAATAATGTCGCAGGATCCAAGTGCCAAGCTCTTACCAGGTTAGTCCCAGCTGGAATTGTGCATTTTAGACCATGAGAAAACAGAGGTAAAAAGAAAAACTCAGGGGGGATGCAACCACCTATCTCCCACGCCATGTCTGCTTGACTCTTATTGCCTGTGCTGCCATAGAAGCTTCATGGAGAAGAGAACTTTTGTCTCTACAGAGACACCACCACAGGTGATGACTTGCAGGAGGCATTGCTGCTATCAGTCCTACAAGGATTAGGCAAAGCAAGAGGCTCGTATGGTTCCAGCTGATTCTATAAGGCTGCTGTCCTCTCCCCGGCTTCTCTACATGAGACTCCCCATCGTTGCTTTCCATCAGACCACCCACCCGGACAGTTGTTCTGTGTATTATGGGTTTGCAACCAGCTGTTGCAAGAGCAATTGGCGGGGGGTTTGGCTTACTTTACTCATCATGGTTTGGGTCCTGGGAAACCATAATATTCCAGCAACAAAGTATTGCTATTGAAAGAAAATCCTGTGCAAAACCTACCTACAGTTTTAAATTAGTTTCCTGGAAAAGTCCTAAGCAAGTCTGTTGGCAATTTGATGACTCCACTATTGTGTACAGTATTGGCTTTTAAAACTCAGCTAGACAGGTTTTGCAAGGCCCCTCCTTCTAAGACAGTCAGTCCATCACACTTGTCAGAAATCTGTCATCTCCTCCTAATGGCCCCTTAAGGTGCAATAAAATAAAATAAAATCCATCTCTTAGTTACTTTTTTATGTTGATTTCTGGAATAGTAATTGGCGATGTTCTTTGAGATGAAATTTGTTTTATTGATGCAGTCTTTTCCCTAGGAGAAGACTGTCTACATTGTTCTGTGCTTCATGTTTATTGCTTATTTTTCTTGCTGTTTCCTGTGGTGTTTCAAGCCTGCTTTCAATGCTTTCCTTTCTGCACAAATATACCCAATCAGTTGCAACTCTCTGTGCATGTGAGACATTGGGTGATAGCTGCCTTTCCCCTCTTTTTCCTCTATCTACCTCCACATACAAACACGCTGAGCCTTCAACTCAATGAGCCCCAGTGGCCGTGTTCTGCCTCTGGACCCCCAAAGCCCTCCTGAGATTTGCCTGCTTCTCTGCTGCACATACAACGTTTTTATATTTTTATTAATCAAAGGCTGGAATGAGCAGTGACACAAAACTTGTGTAATGAGCACACAGGAGAAAATCTATCTTAACAGGGTGCATGATTTATTTATTTGCTCGTTTTCTGTATTCTTTTAAATAATTAATCCCGAAACCCACTTTATAAAAATTGTTCAACATCTACAGTAATCATGCTTAGCTTTGGCACACAATTACTCTGCTGTGAGTCTGGGGTGCCATGCAGAATTTGTTACTCCCATTGTACACTTCCAACATGCTAAGGCCACGGTCTGTAGTCAGCAGTTGCAAACCACCTTAATATCCCCAGTAGATGACTTATGCCAGAATAAAGATGGAGGGGTGTGATATTGTTGATTCTTTTGGACCATTCAGCATCCTTCAATACCATCATCCATGTTATCCTTATGAGTCCATCAACCATATAACCCTTCTGATTGGACTATGTGGCTTGGGAACTGGGAGCACCATGCTGCAGTGGTTTAATTTTTAGCTGGATGGCCAGTTCCAGAAAGGGCTGGTATTGGGCCCCCTAGAATAATTCCATCTTGTCCGCCATGCTTGTCAACATCTACTCAAAGCTGTTGAATGAGATCATCTGAAAATGCGGAGTGAGGTGGCACCCAACTCTACATCCCCTTTTCATCTCATTCTCGTGGGCAGTAGAAGCAGTCAACCAGTGTCATGGACTGGTTGGATGGAGAAGAATGGTGGGAGAAACCAGCTGGGGAATTGCCAAGGGAAGAAGGCTCAGAGTTCAGGGAGTGGTGGTGGGGCAACAGTGAGTGGTAAGAGGGAAAAGAGGAGGAAGACTGGGAAGAATAGTTGTCGGAAGCTGATGACTTGTCTTCTACCTCTACTGTCAGAGGAAGAATGGCTCTGATTGCCAATTGTTGGGAGTCACAAGTGGGGAGATCACTCATGTCCTGCTTGCCGGCTTCCCATAGGTCACTTTGAGAACAGGACCTTAGATTAGCATAGGCCTTTGGCTGATCCAGCAGGGCTGTTACAAATTTCCCTCACTTTGTCCTGTACTGCATATGAGAGTAGGATTTTGCCCATATTGCTTCCCTGCTCCCTGCACAATGTATTATACTAGTGGGGATGGGGGGCATGGTTCATCTTGCTTACATTTAGAGTCAGTTGAATGGCACCCTAGGGGTCATCCAGTCCAACCCCCTGCAATGCAGGAATCCTGCCCACAACATTACAGTTTCATTACAGAAAGAATCCTGATCAAGCCGCAGCTATTTTAATCTTAGTCAAGGCAGCCCAGCATATTCCCTTTTTGTTGGGAGAATGGACCTTCCCATAACTCAAGTATGCCATAGTAGATACCATAGTTAGAGATGGTTGGGGTTTGGGGTTTATTTGTTTGTTTTTAAGCAGCAATGTATTATGGGTAAATTGCACTAATGAGGCCTTTGCATAACTAAGGGGTTGGCCAAGTACAGGTGATTTATTGCCATAGTAGCTAATGGTCAGAGATGTTGTTTGGAAGCAGCAAGTCAACATAATGTATAATGTGTCATTATGCGATTATTCTTTTTATTTTTAAAAAACCTTTCCTTTTTCTAGGAGCCAAAAATGATTAATTCACAGTGAAAACATATACAATGTGATTTAGTTCTGGGGTGTTGGTACATCACAAATTTATGCATAAATACAAATTCTGAATATTTCATCAGCATCCGTGCCACTTAACAAGGGAGTTGAGGGTGTTGCTAATGACAAGTTCCTCTGTGGAGTGTCTACTAGTGCCAATGATAACATTACGTTAACAGTACTCCATGTAACCAGTTTGTAACATGCCATAAAGCGGGAAGCAGGCATGAGCAACACAAACCGTCAGGGGTGCAGAACTTCTTTCTCTTTCCCTAAATGAATTTTCACTAAATGAACATTTGACAGTGTGCATTCAATGGATTTACATAGGCCTAACCTTTCTCCATTTTGTATGAAATTGACATATTGAGATATGTGTGGTATTTTAATCCTCCTTCCCTTTTCTGATTTGTCCAGGGGTTTAGGCCATGGAGCCTTTGGGGAGGTGTACGAAGGCCAGGTGGTTGGGATCCCCAGCGACCCCAGTCCCTTGCAAGTGGCTGTAAAAGTAAGTGGAGAAACCAGTGACGAGTGACCGTGGTGGTGGTTAGGTGTCATATTTCATCAAATGAAAGCAGCATGTCTGAGTTCAATATTTTGGTTTCTCCTGATTATGGCAGGTTGGGGAAACTGAAGAATCTAGAATGTCTCTTCAGAAATCAATATCACTTTTAGTTCAGCACAATGGCAGATTCTTAATTCCCAGGCACATCTTTAAAAACTCCAGTTAGTTGAAGAATCTCTGGGTGTTAGAAAGGATCCTCTAAGCCAGGCATGGCCAAACTTGGCCCTCCAGATGTTTTGGGACTACAGCTTCCATCATCCCTAGCTAACAGGACCAGTGGTCAGGGATGATGGGAATTGTAGTTCCAAAACATCTGGAGGGCATTTGGCCATGCCTGCTCTAAGCAATAGCATGATTTCCCATTGCCTTCCAGCCCCTTCCCCTTCTGCATTCTGATGCTTTCTAGGTTTACTAGAACAGACAACTGGAGTTTTTTTTCTTGCTTGGAGACAGAGTGATGGGAAAACAGGTTTCTGCCTGTTTTACAGCTCTTAAATACAGAGTGCCTCTGTCGATAAGAAAGGCAGCAACTGTAAAATTTCCTTGTGAGAGGAATGGAGTCTATAATAGGTCCGTGCAGGTCCATGAGAAAGACAGTTTGTTCATGTTTCTCCTCTTGCTTCCTTCTTTCTTGTCTAGACTTTGCCAGAGGTTTGTTCAGAGCAAGACGAGCTGGATTTCCTCATGGAAGCTCTAATAATCAGGTGTGTTAATTCAAGTTGATCAATGGCCTTTCAACCTCAGCAGAATTAAAAGCGGGGGGGGTGGTTGGACTGCTTTTATGCAGGTGAAAATCATCTCAGTAATACATAACATTAATATAATGCTTTAAGAGTGTTCAAAGTGGTTTTTCTTGTTGTATTTCTTACAACTTTTTAAGGTAGGTCAACATTATTATCCCCAAATTACCTGAGGTGGGACTGAAGCTGAGAGACAGAGGGCATTGCCTAGGAATTGTTGCTGTAGTTGTTTTATTTGTAACCTACCCATCTGACTGGGTTGCCTAGCCAGTGAGTTTATGGCAGGAACAAGATTCTCCCACAATGTCTCTTTGGCCGCTATGTTTATTTAGTTCATAAAAATTATACATGCTTGACTGTAAACAAACAAACAAAGCGGTTTACAAAAAGATAAAAGAAGAAAATCAAGAAAAAAAGTACAGCAATAGCTTAAAGCATTCAGAAAGTTACAGTATTAAAAGAGGTTAAAATTCACATCAGCTTTCTAAGTATCTGGGTAGGCTTGTCTACACAATCATGTTTTTACCTTGTTTTACAAGAATGACACCACTTCAAAAGGAATAACATTTTCCAAAGCAAATGCATCCCCAAACTTGGCCCTCCAGATGTTTTGGGACTACAATTCCCATCATCCCTGACCACTGGTCCTGTTAGCTAGGGATGATGGGAGGTGTAGTCCCAAAATATCTGGAGGGCTGAGTTTGGGGATGCCGGGGCTAGATCAATAACTGAAGCTATCAAGATCTCAAATCTGCCCAGCAAGTATTTACCGTTTGATTTAAAAGCTGTTTCTCCATCTCCTTTTCAGCAAGTTCAACCATCAGAATATCGTGCGCTGCATTGGGGTGAGCTTGCAGGCTCTGCCACGCTTTATTCTGCTGGAACTCATGGCTGGAGGAGACTTGAAATCTTTTCTGAGGGAGACGCGGCCTAGGCCGGTAAGGAGGAAACAGTTGCTTAATGCTGGGCCCTTGTCTCCAAGTAGGTCTCCCTTGGTTAAATGTAGCCTAATTTTCTTCACATATCTCAACTGCTTCCTTTAAAAGAATCTTTGTGGGGGTTTTGTGGCTCTTCCTCTCCCACCCTTTCTTGAACTTTAGAGCTGTTAGGGGAGATATATGAACACAAAGCAGGTCTTGTGCTGATGGGGTAGCTGAGCAACACTTCACCATGCAACCAGCTTGCACCAGGATCCATAGGTGCCAACTCCCTGGGCCCCTGGGTGCCCGATCACCCACAAAATTCCCCATGAAGGGGCCAGGCACCCACAAATTTTGGTGCCAGGGCCATGCATGCTGCATGGCACCCATGGCCCTGGGCACCCATGGGGCCAAGCTGGCACTCCTAGCGAGATCTTTGATCTTCTGTTTCACTTGAACGTAGGGGAGTCTGCATTAAGAGAGAATCTACCACCATTCTAAATATCAGCATGATAAAGCTACAGTTGTTACTCTACCGGTTTCTCAGTTCTGGACTGGATGAAAGGTACAGATCAGACTGTTCCTACTGTTTCAAAATTTGCAAGTTTTCAAGGTATATAGCACTCTACCTCAATCATGAATAAATAACATTTATGCACTCATTTTTTGAAGTGCTGCTGTGTAATTTTGAGAATAGAAATCTTGCTAGAAATATTGAACAAGGAACTGGTGTAGTGTAGTGGTTAAGAGCGGTGGACTCGTAATCTGGTGAACCGGGTTCGCATCTCCGCTCCTCCACATGCAGCTGCTGGGTGACCTTGGGCCAGTCACATTTCTTTGAAGTCTCTCAGCCCCACTCACCTCACAGAGTGTTTGTTGTGGGGGAGGTAGGGAAAGGAGAATGTTAGCCGCTTTGAGACTCCTTCCGGTAGCGATAAAGCGGGATATCAAATCCAAACTCTTCTGGCGTTACAGAAACGAAATGTTTGAAAAGGGCACCAAGGAGTCTGAGTCTTTGTTTGAGGATGCTAATAGCATTGTTACCCTATAAAGGTGGTCTGGAAATACGCCGGTTCCCTTTGGCCAAAGAAAGACAGCAGCGTCATGGAAAGAGTTCACGTTTATTGCAGACTGCATTAAGAATAAATGATCCAGAGGAATTCTCCAAATTCTGGACCCTGAATACAAAATTCAAGACACTTTTACAACATTCTGTTTACATGGTTAGCTCATGAACGATCCCTTTCAGTGACATGCATGTACAGCTTGTGGACTCCTCATGTTCACTTCTAATTGGTTTACAAAAAATACGCTCTGTCTACTATCTGTACCATGGCATCAGATAGTTTATAAATTCACTCTTCTTCTGTCTCATGCAAAATGTTGCATTTTTGGTAGTCTGTTACATGAAGCGGTCAGTTTGGAGCTTCTAGTCTCTTGAAGGCCACTTCACCTTTCTGGTATGTGAAGCTGATAAGCGACGCTCTGCTTATTAGCAAAAAGACAGGTTGAGATTAAAAATCTCTGCTTAGCTAGGTAATATACTTTTATGCAGACAATGGCACAGATACACTGTGGTTGTGCCTGAGAACATGTTTATACAGGCTCAGCACTTAGCAGGCTGAGGTCAGCTGCATATCAGAAACATGTTCTGTGACACAGGGTGAGAGCATGACTGTATAGGGTATTCTGTACTTCACCTTCCAGCTAGCCTGAAGGAACTTGGCAGCTCTCCTGCGTTCCGAATCGGCAAAACCTCTCCTTGGTGTCCTGCTAGCTGCTGATAGCGGACTGTAAGCTATTGTTCAGTGGAAACTGACTCAAACCAGAAATAATAGTGCTGTGAAAGCAATGTATGTGCAGAAATGCCTGTCTGCTGTGTTGACCCCAGTGAGTCTCATTCCCCTGGGTTCCCCGGTAATGACACTCAGGTATCAGCATACGTAGTTCTTTCATTTTAAAACATGTTTTTCAAATCACTAGAGAGTCTTCCCATTACTGACCAGCGCCGACTTCATGAAAAAGATAACTTCGTATAATTGCTTTTTCTCCTGTCATGCAGAGAAATTGCAGCCACTGCTAAATAGTGACTGTCATGTCAGAACAGATCCAGAGTGTAATGAACTCACATAGCACCCAACTTTAGGGAAGCTGAAATTATTATTATTATTATTTTTAAAGACACAATCCGTTTTAAATAAAAGCTGATTTAAAGGAACTGAAGAATATAAGAAGAGGCCTGCCTGATCAGATGAATGCCATCTAGTTCAGCATTCTGCTTTGCTAAGCTCCCAAACTGGACCTGAGCACAATAGCTCTCTCCTGTGCATGATGTAATATAGCCACCATTTGTAGCACACACTGATATCCTCCATCAATTTTTAAATCCTCCTTTAAAGTTGGTGGCCACCATCATTACATCTTGTGGAAGCAAATTCTGTAGTTCAACTTTGCACTATTTGAAGAATTACCGTATTTTTCACTCTATAAGATGCACCAGACCACAAGACACACCTAGTTTTTGGAGGAGGAAAACAAGAAAAAAAATATTCTAAATCTCAGAAGCCAGAACAGCAAGAGGGATCGCTACGCAGTGAAAGCAGCAATCTTTCTTGCTGTTCTGGCTTCTGTGATAGCTGTGCAGCCTGCATTCGCTCCATAAGACGCACACACATTTCCCCTTACTTTTTAGGAGGGAAAAAGTGAGTCTTATAGAGCAAAAAATACGGTACTTCTTTTTACCTGTCCTGGATCTCCCAATCTTCAGCTTCATTTTATGACCTTAGGTGCTAATATGTGAGGAAAACCTCTTTGTCTCCACTTTCTCAACACCAAGCATAATTTTGTATAACTGTATTACATCCCCACACAAGCTCACATTTTTAAAAACAAAATAAAACACCCCAAATATTCGAACCCTTCCTCAATCTGCTTGCTTTGTTTGCTTTTCCCAGTTGCACAACTATCATTTTTGAGGTGCAGCAAACAGAATTGAACAAGGTACCCCAAATGTGGTCATTGTTTAGATTTGTAAAAAGGCATTATGATATTGGAAATATTATTTTCAATCCCTCTCTTAACAGTCCTGAACATGAAATTCAGCTATTTTTTACAGCTGCTGCATATTGGGTCAACCTTTTCACTGAGCTATTCTCCATGAGCCCTCTCTCCCTGCCAGTTATTTATCTCAATTAATGTATATTTTTCACCCCAGCATGTGTCACTTTGTACTTGCTTGCGTTTGCCATTTTAATCCCCATTCACTCACTTTAGAGACATCCTTTTTAATCTACCAGCAATCCGTTTTTGTTTTGTTTTTACCACCCTGAATAATTGGTGCCACCAGCAAAATTAGCCACCTCAGATTAAGTCAACCAATGCACACCATAGGGAATCAAGGCTGTGTATAGTATTTTATTTTTTTCTCCTGAATGCTTACAGTATTATATTTGATGTGGTTTCAACACTTGTTTCCAACACCAAGTACAAAATGTCACCCAATATACTGCTTTTTAACATTTGGCTACTCAAAGCTATCCCTGTGGCTGCTCAAAATGAGCTTTCATGGTCCGCATAACAACTGACAATGATACTTCGTGCATCTGAAAAAGAGAGATCTGGCCCATAAAAGCTTGTGGCTCAAAAAATGTGCTAGCTTTCAAGGACTTGTTGGTGACATCTGCATAAAACTTTACAGTATGATTTAGCAGCTAGGGAGATGGTGATGAGCCTCCATAGGCCTGAGCAAAGCATAGGGCTTGTGTGTTCCTCCTCCTACGTGGCCAGAAGAATCAGGAAACCTGGTTTGCAACAGTTAGTTAAATAATTTAAATTTAAATACTTTATTGTCACTTGTACAACTTGCATACAGTGAGATTACACGAGCACCCCCCACTCAGCTCTCTTAGTCTTAATTCCCCTCGTTTACTGACGCACACCCACCAAACCCGAAAGTCATTTGCCCTGTTGTTATCTTTTCATTCAGCAGCCTAACAGCCCATGGATAGAAGCTGTTCTTTACCCTGTTGGTGCGACTAATCATGCTGCTTTATCTTCTGCCCGAGGGCAGGAGATTAAGAAAGTGCCGGCCAGGGTGTGAATCATCCCTGAGAATTTTCCTCACTCTCCTGAGGCAACGTTCTTCCGCGATGTCATCCATGGACAGCCCATAATATATTGTGCGGTATTCACCACCCTCTGTAGGCACTTCCTATCAGATTATGTCAAACCAGCGTACCACACCGTGATGCAGTATGAAAGAACACTTTCTATTGTTGACCAGTAGAAGGAGATCGTCAGATGTTGATTGACATCATTCTTCTGCAATACTCTGAGGAGATGGAGTTTCTGTTGGGCTTTCTTAACCACCTGGGTTGTATTTATTTTCCAAGTAAGGTCTTCACTGAGATAAACTCCTAGGAATTTAAAGGAAGAGACTCTCTCCACACAGCCCTCCCTGATGTACAGCGGGGCTAGTTCTCCTCTCTTGAAGTTGACTTGTTTAACAACTATTGTTTGTTGTAAACCAGGATTCCTGGCTTGTACGTAACACTAGATGAAGATTCTTTGACAGCAAAACTAAACTTGGCAGAAGCCCTCCGGGGCAGAAGAAGGGGAGGTAGAAACATGAGAGTCTAACACTCATCCATGTAGTGATAAACCGTGGTTTAATGTTACACAAAAACAGGGCCATAGAATTGGAGTTGAAAGTGGGCATAGGTCCCCTTGTCCAATCCCTTCCCACGCAAGAAAAAGGCCACAATGTGTTTTCTGCAGCAGACTAACACAGTTATCCCTCTAGAATTATTCATAGTGAGTTTACACAATCAATATGTGGCTGTTTTTCTGTGGTTGGTTTCTTGGATGGAGAAGCAGGCCTGTAGATGTCATTTTTAAATGTTCATGCTCTCTAGCTAGGAGGGCAAGATGCTTTGTATTGTTGGTTGTTGCAGGTCACAACGCAGTGCAGCATGAGTCCTTACAGCCAAACACGTGGCAGGAAACAGGGACACACATAGTGAAAGAACGTAGCATTAGCCAACCTGAGCTACAAAGAGTGGCAGCGAGTCATAGAGCACTGCATTAGCTTTCTTAACACAAATATGATAGGGTAAGTCAGACCACAGCAGTTCCTACTATAATGTACAAAAGCAAGCACCATGGAGGAAACTAGGAAAAAAACAAACACATGACAGGATCTTTGGAGAAATAAATGAGACCTCAAAGCTCTGGCAGGAAAAATGTGCATCCATGTGGGTTTTAATACAAACACAGACCCTTGTGGAATACAGATAAGAGAGACTTCTTTGACTGTGTAAACTTGCACCAGCAATCTGAATCGACAGTCTGCTAAGACTGTATTTTATTTTATTTTATGTTTTATTATATTTTATACTCATTGAATATGATTTCCTTCCCTTGCATTTCACCTTAATTCAGAAAATTCTCTGTTGGAAGGTCATTATTTCTCCAATAATGACATAAGACTGATAAAGGCAGAGACCCAAAGCTGTCCAGATTCTTGAAATTGAAATGTGCAAATACTCTGAACATAACAAACTCCTAAGGTGTTAAAAGACTTCTCTGCTCAAGGGTTTTTCACATAGAAAAGCAATCAGGAGAGGTTTTTGGTAGATAAGCAGTAATTTCCCTTCTTTGTGTCCTGCAGCATGTTGCTCAAAGCAGTGATTATGCTGAACAATGGAGTCAGTTTGTTTTGCGGTCACCTTTCGGAAGGTTTGACCTAACAAGGGGATGCGTTGCTTTAATGCTCCCAGCCCTTCCCTCCCTCCGAGCCACAACCACACGGTTTCCAGCTGGCTGCACCATCCCTTCATCTGGGGAGCAAGAGCAGCAAGGAGCTGCAAAGTGAATTTCCTTGGCATTTCAAGGCTACTCCAGTGCACTGCATCTCTGTACAAAATGGGCCCAAACGCTTCATGTCTCAAACAAATTACCCTGTTAAATTGCCCTTGGCAAAAGAAGAGCCTCTCCTTTAGCGGAGACCAAATAAAAGGCAGCAGAGGCGCTTTTCTTCTTCAACTAAGAGTTTTACATAAAACTTAGCAGTAGCCTTGCCTACCTGGCGAGGGCAATCCTAATGTCATCACCTGGGTCTGTTGTACCAAGATTGCACAGAGATCCATGAAGGGACAGCACAAATATTTACACAGGTCCATGCATGCTGCTCTCTCCAATTTCAAAGAGTAGGGCAGGTAAGGAAGAAGAGCAAAAGAGGGTGCTTATGACAGGAGTGTTGTGTCACATCTGTTCGTATTTTGCTTTTCTTGGGAATCAATAGTTGGACGAAGCTGGGGATTGTTACAACTTTCAGCTATAGAATTTCCCTCTCAAACACTCTGGAAGGGAAAGCCAATGTTTGCCACAAAGCTTTCTGACTTCTTACAGAAGTGCCTGCTCTACTGCTGCACTAGATTGGGATTAGGTTCTTGGAAGCCTGTCTTACCTGATTTTCGCTGTAATCAGTGCGGTCTCTCTCTCCTGGACATAAACGCAGATTAGAAGACAATATGCACTTCAAATCTCCCTCTCACCAACTTAGAAAACAAGAAAAGTCCTGCTGGAACAGGCCAGAGGCCCACCTTAGCTGGACAGCAGTTTCTGTTCTGGCCCGTGTTCATCACAATCAGTGCTGTTTCTGTTCCACTGCAGTTTGGTTTCCACCCAATACTTGCTGCCCACTATTCTACATAATTTATGCAACTTACATTCATTTCAGTGTAAAGGAAACATTAAAACAGTGATGAAAAGTCATGTTTGCTGATTTAAGCACAAACTATGTGATTGAATACTGATCGTATTCACTTGACTGATTTCTGTTCCTGGTCATAGACAAACACTTGAAACTTTTTGTCAGAATTCTCTGACATCCTTACATCTAGTCCAACATCCTGTTCATACAAAGGCCAAAGAGATGCCTGTAAAATGCCCAGAAGCAGAATCGGAGAATAGCAGCCCTCGTTCACTTTCACGCTTAGTTCCAGCATAGTGCCATTATTAGTACATTTGATATGAATTGTCTCAATTAGGATAATTTCCCTCTTTAAAAATGCTTTTCATGCAGGTTGCAGATGGTGAGGGATGGTGGAGAAAAGGTTTAAACGGGTGTGAAATGGGTGCCCAGGACACAAGAGGATGTTCTGTGGAGGTGCTGAGGGCAGTGTGATCGTGCTCCAGCTAGTGAAAAAGCAGCACTATCTTTGCAACAGTGCGAGCTTCAATGTGTGCCTTTAAAATAAATGCAAACTGGAGTTTCCAAAAGGGTTAGGAAACAGATTCAGCACCTATTATTGTAGCCACGCAGCTCTTTGCTTAACGTGATCAGGTTTTGAAGACAATCCCCTGAAGCGTCATACTTTGCATTATTTCTTTAGAGCCACCCCTCTTCTCTAGGCATGCTGGACTTGCTACATGTGGCTCGCGACATTGCTTGCGGCTGTCAATATCTGGAAGAAAATCACTTCATTCACAGGTAAGTAGCAGAAGCATTTGTTGCTGAGGGACCACTTCCAAACGCCCTGTGTGACTGACTTAGCTTGCAAAAGGACTAACGGGAGAATAGGAGCAGGAAACGGGCGAGGATGGTTGTGCACTACTGCCCCCTAGAGGTTCAGAACATTTTATATATATATAAAAAAGGGAAGTTTGAGGAGCAAATTAGGTATTATATTTTCGCTGCGGCATAACAAGCTTTTGAAAGCATTTTCATATATGGCATTTCCAGCACTGTTTGAATAACTGTAGCTCTAATCTCGCTGTTCAGCCAAGGTGGGAGGGTAGAGCCCAGCCAAGGTGGGCTCTGTGTGTCTGTGTGTGTTTAAACCAGTTGGCGGAGAAGAAAGGACAAAGGACTACTTCAGCTTCTGGGGTCAGTGGTGCAGCTAAAGTCAAAGAGGTGCAGGTGGGGTCCAATTCCAAGGAGTTGACCAAATGCCCCCACGGAGAGCAGCGGACGATAGAGGCCCAGCACCAGACCTATGCTAATATGGGGACATTGGGGGTCACTAGGACTGATGCTGATTGGTTTTAAAACAGAATCAGGGAACATAAGCTGGGCAGGCAAGGGCATGGTTACAGGTGTTCGTTTTAAAAACACATTGTCCTTCTCTGCATACAAAATGATGCTTACTCCCAAGTTAGACTTCAGGCTTTGCAAAGCAGTGGAGCTACCACCGCATCCACAGCCTGGCCACTCGCATGGCAGAAGGTGGGTGGGGGGGCAGGCAGATTGGGCACCCAATCCCTGTGCTAGCTTCAGGCTTGTGTGGCAATCGGGCCTGGATCAGTGCTGGCCAATGCTGGCTTGGGATGCAGCAGACCCTGGGCTGGGTCAGCCCCTCCCGACCCTCGGGATGCCTCGGTCAGTGGTATCCATCAGGCTGAAGCAGGCAGAAGGTCTGAACTGGTGGAGTGACAGTGGCTGAGCCAGCAGAAGTGAGCAGAGGGATGCCTCTGATGGTGGGGAGGAGAGAGAGGGAGAGACGAGAAATGTTAGTTGTGTGCTTCACAAAAGGAGCAATATACATGGTTGTCTAAAGATGGCAGCCTGTCCCCCATCAGACCATCAAGACCAGGGTCTTAGTGCTGAGGGCCTTCTGGCAGTTCCCTCACTGTGCGAAGTGAGGTCTCAGGGAACCAGGAAGAGGGCCTTCTCGGTAATGGCGCCTGCCCTGTGGAACGCCCTCCCATCAGATGTCAAGGAAATAAACTACTATCTGACTTTTAGAAGACATCTGAAGGCAGCCCTGTCTAGGGAAGTTTTTAATGTTTGATGTTTTGTTGTATTTTTAATGTTCTGTCAAAAGCTGCCCAGAGTGGCTGTGGAAGCCTAGCCAGATGGACAGGGTAGAAATAATAAATTAATGATGATGTACCGTGTGTGTGTGTGTGTGTGTGTGTGTGTTAAAGCTAGCCCCACTGGCTCTCAAATTCATCAACTGGAGTGATCTGTGGAGCTTTAAATCTTGTGCTGCTGAGTCTCCAGTACCGGTTTTCCAAAAAAAAAAATAATGAATGAAAATGTTCAATAGTCAATTAGTTTTGTCCTTAGTTTTTCCAATGAGTTGAGCCGTTGCTCCTCCAAGGGCAGTTTCACATGCTTATTCTCCTTTCCTTTTTGTTTCTTAGAGACATCGCTGCTCGAAATTGCCTCCTTACATGTAAAGGCCCTGGGAGAATAGCTAAAATTGGAGATTTTGGGATGGCCCGGGACATATACAGGTAAGAGAACACAGCTTATTATTAGTCCCATCAACTGGAAGCCTACTCCATAAAAAGGGGTTGGTTTATCTGGCTTAACTTCTTTGCAGGATCTTATATTTTTGCCCTGGTCAGGGGACTTGTGATGTTTCCAGATCCTAACTTGCAGACAGTATTAGCATTTGCTGTGACACTGGGGACTAACCCCAACTTCCAAAGTTCACGTTCAGAGTCCATCATCCTGCGTTCTGTTGTGAATGCATCTTCAGCCACGCTCCCATTTCTCCCTTTCCCCCCCTCCACTCTTGTGTTCTGTTTTATACTCCTTGGTGTTGACCCCGTCACTTTCAGTTTCTATGTCAGCGTCATTGGTAAATCTCTCTAGTTTACAACATATAAAAGAGGGGGAAAGGTCAGGAAAATGTAATTACCCAACCTGGAATTTATCCAGGGCGGTTGGGATTAATGATTCTGCAGTTACTGAAAGTGCCAGGAAGACTTTAATGGCTGTGTGTGTGGTCAGGACTTCTGCTTACATCTCATCCGAAAAGCAACACTCACAGTGCCCTCTAATGTCAGGCTGGAGAACTGCTTCATCACATGATGCAATGAAGGGCCACTCAACAGTTTTGACAGATGACTTACCCTTTGGCCTTTTACTTAACTTAGCTGTTTAAGAACATTATTTGCTATAGTAAAAATGTGGCATAAGGTTTGAACAGTTGATACCTTTTTACAGTGCTCTTTTCTGGGGGGACACAGGGGTATGCATATCCCTAAACATTTTGTGAATCTAAGCTTGACCTCATTGAGGTGCAGTATTTCAATATGAGTAGGAAAATGAGAGTGCCTCTAAACATTTTATTTTGGGGGGGGGGGGGAGCACTGCCTTTTTAAAAACAGCCAACAGGGTGGGAACCAGTTTACTTGTGGGATCACCTTACCACAAATGTCCCTGCATCAGCACTTGGTGCTTCCAGGAGGCTGGGATAGAGACTGACCATCACTGCCTTTTGCTGTTGCCAGCCTCCTCTGGAGAAAGGATATGGGAGCCAACTATGTCATTTAGCCTGGTGAGGAAATTCCTGCCCTCTGAACTGTATTTAAGCCAGGCCAGTGTGGTGTAGTGGTTAAGAGCGATAGACTCGTAATCTGGGGAACCGGGTTCGTGTCCCCGCTCCTCCACATGCAGCTGCTGGGTGACCTTGGGCCAGTCACACTTCATTGAAGTCTCTCAGCCCCACTCACCTCACAGAGTGTTTGTTGTGGGGGAGGAAGGGAAAGGAGAATGTTAGCCGCTTTGAGACTCCTTTGGGTAGTGATAAAGCGGGATATCAAATCCAAAGTCTTCTTCTTCTTCTTCTCCTTGGAGTGCAGGAAGGACCAGTATCAGAAACTTTAATGTCAGTTAACGCTAGTTTTGTGCCTTGTATTTAAACCTAGATTGTTGTGATTTATTTATTTTTTGCAAATATTGAATTAATTCTGTGTTTGTTAAATTGTTGGATGCTAGTCATTTTTTAATTTACTGCCATGGTCTGTAATTCATATGTTTAGATGTTTTAAATGTTTGCTGTAAGCCACTTTGAGCATTGCTCGTTGTGGAGAAGAGGCATATAAGTTCACCCAGTCAGTCAATTCCAGAACAATGAGGGTCAGCCTCCAATGGTCACATGACTGTGCACTCATGTCTGATTTCATCTTCTAAACTCCCCCCGCTTTCTCAACAGAGCCAGTTACTACAGAAAAGGAGGGTGTGCAATGCTCCCTGTCAAGTGGATGCCCCCCGAGGCCTTCATGGAAGGGATATTTACGTCCAAAACGGATACCTGGTGAGCCTGCTCCATATTTTCCATCCATTTTTCAAGCCACCTGCTGACAGTTGGTTAAATGTAGCAACCACCTTTCTTCTGCAGCAACCTATGTCCTTTCTTCAAAAACACAAGGATCCTTCCGACGTTACATTTAGCCATGTAGGGTGGCTCTTTCCTGCAGTGCTAAGTAGCATCCGAAGTCATATGGAAGGACACCGTATCACGACTCCTTTCCAATGCCAGCATTGCCCTTCCCAGGAATTGAAGCACTTAGACAGTAATCACGACGTGTTCCAAACGCTTCTCATGTGACCTGACTTCTGATCCTATGTGGAAAGAAGAGACAGCATAATAACTCTGACGCTGCAGAAGGATCTCACAGTCAACAAAATCAGTCGTGAATGGGTGTGCCACATGACAGGCTTTTTGCCAGTACTGGCCCCAATCCAAGTATATCTGGGTAGTTTTCACTGTATCTATCCGTGACCGTATTTCTTTCTCTTTTGTGTCCAGGTCATTTGGAGTGTTGCTGTGGGAAATATTCTCTCTTGGATATATGCCCTATCCCAGCAAAAGTAACCAGGAGGTCTTGGAGTTCGTAACAAGTGGAGGAAGGATGGATCCACCCAAAAACTGCCCCGGCCCTGTGTAGGAAACTTTTAAGGATCTGCTTGCTTCATGGGTTCAACTTGTCATGTTCTGGCATCTCTTCTCATCCTGTTTACTCTGCAAAGATTGTTTTCCAGTATCATATATTTCACCAATCTGCTATAACGACTGGAACCTGCAACGAAATGCTGCAGAGCAGCATATTCAGAGTTCCAGCCAGCCAAGTTGTTTTCCAGGATGTGCCATTCCACTGCATCCTGCCGCCCCCCATCCCTGTATTCCATCTTGCACACCACAGCCCACAACAAACCAGCAGCATTCTATAACCACTGACCATGCTTCTCAGTTTTTTCCCCTGAGGATTGTTTTGGAGAGTGGGAGAGTTCTGCAAACCCTGAAGTCCCCCCAAGCCTCTGATATGTCCCTCTTTTTCATGGATGGTGCCATTAGCCTCATAAAAATTTGCTTCACTATTTTCTGTAGGATAAATTCTTTCATTAGCTGTAATGGTTTAACTTTGCAGTCACTGTCATTTTGGTGGGTACTAACTACCAGCTGATGCCATGTTCAGAGTCCTCATCCTCTTGTAATAATTCAGTCTTCACCTTCGCTTCTCTTACAAATGGCCTAAGAGACTCAAATTAAATTTAATTCACATAACAATTTGTGTCCTGATGCTTCCAGGAAATGAATCAAGGACCCTGCAGTGTTTCCCCCTTACGTAGGTGGGCATTATTTGAGTAACAAGTTAATAGGTAACCTGCTCCATCTCAAGCACTTTTAGCCAATTTTTGGTGTGGCTCGGTTGAACTAAGTTCAGCCAAATTTCAGCTATGTTATTCCCAGGGACACAATCAGAACTCTATTTATGAACTAAGCCCCCTCCCTCCAATGTTACTTTTGATTTGATAGTGGGATAAAATAATCATTGAGAAAACACCAGCTTCCGACATTCTATGTTTAGCAATGCCTGTCCCACTGCTAACTCACAATAATGTCCTCTGTGGCCAGGAGTGCCCTATAGCAGCTTAGTCTTGTTTGCCTTAGCCCTTAGCCTGGGAAGGGCCATAGCTCAGTGGCTGAGTGCATGTCTTGCATGAGAGGGCTTGCAGATTCAAGCCCCGCCATCTGCAGAAAGGACTGTTGCTTGAAACCCTGGAGAGCTGTTGCCTGTCAGTGTCGAGAATACTGAGCTACTAGACCAGTCGGTTTGATTCTGTATAATAAATAAGGCAGCATCCTAACCCACTCTCCTGCCATTCACCATTTGGTCTTCTGCTCCCATTGCAGGTATCGAATAATGACACAATGCTGGCAACACCAGCCTGAAGACCGGCCAAACTTTGCCATAATATTGGAGAGGATTGAATACTGCACTCAGGTACCTATAACTTCTCAGGGCAATTATTTTATGCTGTTTCTTCTAAGAAATGCCAGAAGGGGCACATGGAAAAGAAACAATGGGTGAGCCAAGACAACCAGAGCACAACCTGGTGCCAATGTCTCTGACTCTTGCCCAACCCTTCCCCAGACCACCTGAAGAAGTGAATTCAGTTGCAATGCAAGCTATATCCGAGAGTTATTATGGATCAAATGTGAAGTGCCCAGCCAGAAAACAAGCCCTTGATCCTTTCAGAACTTGCCTTGAGGCAGGGTATGATGGTGATTAGCGATGGGTGTGTGTGTGTGTGTGTGTGTGTGTGTGTGGATCCATAGGTTGGATTGCAAAGCAGACTCCTCACCTGATTTGATCCAGGTAGATTCTGAATTGGATCAGATCATGAATCCATTTCAAAAGCTGCAGTCCTTGCTACAAGGAGTCTGAGGGCTTCTGCTCTGATAGTAATTTTTTTATTTCCTTTGAAGAAGTTGGGTCTTCCAGACACCCAAAGCCTGGCTTGGCTGGCACATGGGACTTGATGTTCTTGCTCTCCCCTGTGCAATTCCCTTTGAGAGTGGTGGAATGATCTCGAGTCCCGTTGCTCTCGGGGGATCTTGCTCTACTCTGTGCAAAGTGCATGGCAGCAAGAAACCACGCATTAGCTGCTCCAGGCTCATCTGCTTGCTCTCTTTCCCCACTAGAGGGAAAGGAAAAGGAAAGCCACGTGCCAGCAGGTCCAATGACCAAACTGGTGGGACAGCATCTCCTTTTTGTCACAGCGGGTGGCGCTGTGGGTTAAACCACAGAGCCTAAGACTTGCCGATCAGGTCGGCAGTTTGAATCCCCGCGGCGGGGTGAGCTCCCGTTGCTCGGTCCCTGCTCCTGCCAACCTAGCAGTTAGAAAGCACGTCAAAGTGCAAGTAGATAAATAGGTACCGCTCCGGTGGGAAGGTAAACGGCATTTCTGTGCGCTGCTCTGGTTCGCCAGAAGCGGCTTAGTCATGCTGGCCACATGACCCGGAAGCTGTACGCTGTTTCCCTCGGCCAATAAAGTGAGATGAGCGCCACAACCCCAGAGTAGGCCACGACTGGACCTAATGGTCAGGGGTCCCTATACCTATACCTTTACCTTTACAGTGCCCATTTGTTTGCCCTCTTCCTCTGGGTCCAATCCACATGATCATCCAGAAGGAGAGAGTGCAAGGAAGGCAAGGGGAAGAGGCTGTGTTCTTCTGCCTCCTTGTTCTGGTTACTGTCTGCATGCTTAGAGGGTAGCTGAATAGGCAGCAACAGCAAGGAGAAGGAGCAACAGCAATAGCAGGTGGCCAAATAAACTGTGCGCCTGCTTCATTGTTGTGGCAATAGCAAGTGCCCCATGATCCTCACTGCTGATGCTGTTCCTATCCTTCTAATCCATCCTTTCTACGCACATCCAGCCGACACTGCTCTGTGATTTATTGCAGCAACTCCAGGGGCAGCAGAGCCTTCAGTGCTTTCAAAACCGATCTCTTGGCCATTAGTGCTGTCCAGTAAATCCACACTTTTTTAGAATACCCTGCATTGAAGGAATACATCCCAGAATCAGATGCATGAAGAAATATTGTGCTCATTTAATATTTATAACCCACTTTTCTTCCCTAAACGAAAGTCAAAGTGGCCAACAGAAAAGCAATCAATGCAATAATGCCAGAATTGTTGAATTGTAAAATGTTTCCATCCAAGTATGATGTCCACTGCCACTGGGAACAAAAAATAATTTTGCTCTCAATAAATTTATATTCTGCCCCACCCTAACATGTCTGAATGAGGTCATCATTTTTCTCCAGACCTGCAAGACATTTAAGTGTTCTGCTGCATAATAACAGATATTATTCAATAGTAGGTTTGTTATAAGACCATTCAAAGAGGCTTGCTGGATCAGGCCATGAGTCCACCTAGTCCAGCTACCTCTTTTCCACGGTGGCTAACCAGATGCCTATGGGAAACCACAAGCAGAGCATGAAGGCAATTGCCCCCGCCTGCACCGGCCCTCTAGCAACTGGAGCCACTGAGCAATTCAGTCCACATTTAAAGGCGAACCTACCTAATTCACAGTTTCCCAAACAATATGAGAACTGAAACACATATATCCTTTTAAATGTGCACTTCTCTGAATTTTGTAATGTAGTTCTCCAGGTAAGTAATGTGCATCAAGATTCATATACTGGGATAAAATGTCAATAAAAATGCATATATTTTTGGGTTTTTTAGTGCATAGTTTTTTCGGGGAAATTGCTTTGCAAAAATATGTAGGCAAGATTACATACATGGGTGGAATTCAATGACTTGTTGTTAGAAGCATTTTGTCATGGAAAGCATTTCCGATTGCTTTCCTCCTCTCTCCTCACCCTGTACGCTATTCTGGGGGTTCTCCCAACCTCCCCAGAGCCCCTTTTGGGAGGCATGGAGGCACATGGGTGGAAGAAAGGGGGAGGAAGCAGACACAAGGCTGCTGTTGACAGGACTCAATAGCTGACTCCTGCCCCAAAGAGTGTGAAATGCTGGTGAAATTTCATGAGGGTTTTAAGAAAACTGCAAACTGATCTGAAAATGTGGCAAGCTGAACTTAAGATTGGAAAAATGAGAAATTAAGAGAAACCAAAACTGACCGATTCAACCATCTCTACCCAAGTATGGAGGTTACCTGGCCTATGCGCTTGCCCTCTGTAGATTTGTCCAACTGCTTTCTGGCAGTGAATTCCATAAATTAATTGCAGTCTGTATGGAAGTAGTTGTTCCTCATAGCTGTCCTGAAAGTCAATTTTATTGGGTGATTGGGCATGCGTCCATTAGGAGAGAGAGAAAATCTTTTCACGAAGCAATGGTAGATTTCTCCAGCAGCACTCTGTAGCGTCAAGCAGTTAAAGAAAGCAGCAGCATGTTTTGAATCCCTTGTTTTTTTACTGCAGGACCCTGATGTGATCAACACAGTTCTGCCAGTGGAATATGGCCCCTGCATTGAGGAGGAAGAAAAGGTCCCCGTGCGCCCTGAAGACCCCGAAGCGATCCCTCCGTTGCTAGTCTTGCCGCAGAAAGAGAAAAAAGGTGTTGAGCAGCTCCTGCCTTCCCCACCATCCCTGGCCTTAGCCATCGCTACAGGGAAGGCTCTGGTGAAAGCAGCTAGTGTCGATCCATCAGTCTGTGCTACTACACAGGCCCCCCTGGAAGGGGGACATGTCAACATGGCGTACACTCAGTCCAATCCGGCCACTGAGCTCCACAAAGGCCGAGGGTCCAGAAACAAGCCTACCAACCTCTGGAACCCGACCTACGGCTCCTGGTTTTCAGAGAAGCCCATTGTCAAAAACACTTCACAGGCGGAGAAAGAGGCAACTGAGAGGGAAGGTCCGGGGCATGAAGGGAACTGTACTTTGGGGCCCAGCATTGTGACTGGAAGGCTGCCAAGCTCCTCCCTTCTTCTAGAACCATCTTCGCTGACAGCCAGCGTTAAGGAAGTGCCTCTGTTCAGGCTCCGCCATTTCCCCTGTGGAAATGTTAACTATGGATACCAACAGCAGGGCTTGCCCTTGGAAACTTCGGCCCCACCCTTGTGCCAGCAGCTGCGAGGGCCCTCCCCTTAGGAACAAGGCCAACTCCCCCCACCAGGGCCCCCGGAAAACATCCCATCCTTTTGACTCTCTTCCTGTGGGACTCGTAAGCCTTGGTGCAAACATCGGCATCACCCAAACAAGCACGAGCGCAGAACGAGATGCCCTTCTGTAATGTGCCAATGCGCTCTGAAGTGCCACCCTTGGAAGCTCTGCTTTTCGAACCTGCAAGAAGCTTCCGTTTGTCAGAGCGTGCACACCCCTTACACACACACTCGAAACACCCAAGGACAACAGTATTATCTGCAAGGCCCCGCTCTCAGTTGCATAAAGTCATCTGCATGGTTGTTCTCTGTGCCCTTCCCTGTGCGCTGCTTCCTTCTCTGTTGTTTATGTGCCGTTTCAAGACTCACTGTTAGAGAGTTTAATGTCCGGGGATTTCCCTGTACTGCCAGATGCAGCATCAGGGAAATCCCTCTTGCTGCCAGAGATTTGAGGAGGATGGGGAAATGTTGCACTCTCGCTGAAATTCAAAATCAGATAAACATGGACTCCCAAGGGGCATGTACCCAAACAGTAACTCAGCTCCAACATGGCCCTTCCACAAGCATGCACAACTATTGCGGTACTCTTAAGGGTAGCAGAAACACATTTGTTTCCACGCCTTTGGTCTACAAGATGGAAACTGCAGGAATTTAAGGAGCATGGTGAAAGTCAGTGATTTAGTTTGATTGAAAAGGTGATGCCCTCTCCCCCTTTTCTCTGTTGTGGTTGTGGGACGCCAAGGGTCAAATACTTAATCCCCCATGTTGTAGTTGGTTATGCCACATGCTAGAGGATAAGATTATCGAGGTGGTAAGAGTCAGGTTGTTCAACAATGAAATCACCGCTATTATGCTTCAGTTAATACTATGGGGCAGAGTTTAGACAAACAGAAAGTAGTCGATTGCCGTGGTGTGTGCTGACTCCCATTTTTTTCCAGTGAATAAGGATATGATTTTATTTAGTATTAGAAGAAGAAGAGGAGTTTGGATTTGATATCCCGCCTTTCACTCCCTTTAAGGAGTCTCAAAGCGGCTAACATTCTCCTTTCCCTTCCTCCCCCACAACAAACACTCTGTGAGGTGAGTGGGGCTGAGAGACTTCAAAGAAGTGTGACTGGCCCAAGGTCACCCAGCAGCTGCATGTGGAGGAGCGGAGACACGAACCCGGTTCCCCAGATTAAGAGACTACCGCTCTTAACCACTACACCACACTAGAATTGCATTGCCGAACATGACACTGTAGGAAATGCGCCAAAGCAAGTGTGTTTTAACAAACGTTTTAGAACAACCACAGTAGCCAACTCTCTAAGTCATTGTTTTGACAAGAGTCAATATCCACACAGAGAAAAATCAGGACTTGAGCATATGATGTAAAAATTACTTGCCAACTTCAGTGCATTCTCAGACTCAAACATACCATCAATCCATGCTTCAGCATATTTCACAGCTTATCTTATCATGCTATCGGAACTGAAACAATCTGTCAAAATATCCTGCAATGAACTGGGGCCCAGAATTGCTCTTGCTTGAGCACAGGCAGCAGAAAGAAAGGCATTAGTGGAGAGGGTAATGCCTGTGATTCTATTGCATGGTGCTACAAATTAGGAGACCACACCACTATTGCAGTTGACCACTAATAATCCTTGTTTCCCCACTGACACTTTGAGGCAATAGATCACCCCCATGGAAGCTGTATATATGGGCATACAAACCTCGTGCTCACATTCGTTCCCATGAGCAGAGCAAACGAGGAGGAAGCTTGGTTTGTGTCTCTTGCCTCGCTCAAGAACTTATAGCTATTAAATAAATGCAGGTGCAATCCTGTGCACGATTGCACTGCATAAGGCTCATCGATTCAATTGGAATTGATGTATAAATGAAGAAATCTGACCTTCCTGAGTGATAGAGAAAAGAGATCCACTTTCCACAGATACTTGTTTTCTGGAGGAGCAGTAAATCAATGGGGAATGGCCTTGAATCCTTAGCTGCAAATTACAGTTGGACAAATCTAATCATGGATCCCCATTGTACAGTAATGTGTCTTGCTCCCATCACGGGACAACCAAGAACTTTGAAGTGCAGCTCAAACAGATAAAAGTATTGGGCCTACTTCCAGCTGTCACAGCTACTGAAGGTATTTATATATTTTTTCTTGAGTTCATAAGGCAGCTATAAAAAATGCTTCATTTGAAAAAAGTGTGCTTGCTCACCGAATCAGAGGCAGTGTTCAGTTCATTATAGTTTGGTGGATGCTGTGCCTGAAAGTCCTACTTGCTCACAGCAGGGAGCATGTTATACTGTCTCTGATGACCCCAAGGGGCAATTAAAAAGTACAACTTAACACGCTGTAAGATACCTGAGCTTAAAAGAATGGTCATCTGCTAAAACAGCCAAGTTCCTGTGCTGTTATTACAATCCACTGCAGATTGGCTGGTTCATGTGTGTGATTAGCATCAAGGCACACTGCAGAGCCTCGCAGTCCAACCCACTCCTGGAAGAAAAAGCACTAGCCAGGAGCTTCTCCAGTACAGCATCCTTTTGTGTTACAGCTGTGGGGGAAAGCTCATGAAAAGCTTCCTTAAAAACAGGCCTCCCCCCCCCCCCACATCACCACCACCCAAAGTAGAGGAATATGAATGGCAACCTTAGAAGCATAGAATGAGCTACGTCTTATACCATTACTTGTTTGTGAAGGTTTTATGCCACATTTGTAGCATGTCACAACTCTCAGCAGCAGAGCTACTTATCCAGGGTCTTTCATTAGGGAAATGAAACTAAATCCTGTTACACACCCAGCAGAGGTGTGCAATAAAGGATTTCAGTCACAATACTGTAAAATAGCTCGTAGTATTTATACTTGGTGAGATAAAGCTTACCAACACATATGCTTTGTTAGCCGAGGCACAGACGGAGGTTTCCGTATCACCAGAAATAAATGGAAACACTGGCAGAGGCAGGCTTTGCTCCTTAAATGACACCACCTAGGCAGAAGCCGTTTCCATGACTTTACCATGAGTTAGGCAGCAAGGAGTATGAAACAGCTGGAGCACCATCGCTGCTTTCTAAATGTATTTTTATTTCCCAGTGCCTGATCAGAGACTCGCATTGATTCCACAACATTAAAATCTTAATAGAGACTATACAGGAGAGCAAAATCACGGGCTTTCAGCAGTTCCAGTGCAATGTTCACTTCAGCGTCTGTGTTTGGCCTTTTATAGCACCAGAGATTAGCCAGGAGACACAATGGAGCTTTTGAGACAAGAAAACTATGAGCAAAAACTGCCTCCCAAAGTTATTTACCCTATTTGTGGGCAGCAAATGTAGGAAGGTCATTTATCCTAAAGCAATTGGGGCAGGGGGGTAGAATTGGCCCAGGAGGTATCAAAGGGTATGCAAGGAAAAGGTTTGGTTTGGTTCATTCACCTAACCCTAACCCTAGAAGAGGAGGACTGGAAGACAGCCCATTACTTCCTTCAAGCGTCATGGTTTAGGGGAGTCTGCAAAAGACAACTCTCCACAAACCTGTCAGAAAATTATTTTCTCTTAGAGGTTTTAGGCCAACTCTCATCTAAGAATTGACTCTGCTTCCTGTGACGTTAGAAATGTGGGAAGAGTCCCATATGCTCGAGTGCAAAATACTGTCCATTGATTTGAGTAGCCAATGAGTGCATTTTCTCACCCAATCCAGTGCAGGAGGACTCAAAAGCAACCCCCAACTCAGCTTTTGTGGGGCTTGCCTCCAAGTGAGCATAGGAGTGCAGCACCATCGAACGTCCCTCACACTTGTTTCCTTTCCCCATAAGGATGCAGAAGTTCAAAATGAAGTGGTTTTGGTGGAGCATTTCCCAGTCATTTTTCAGTGCATGACTAGGTACGGCAGCTGTATGCCAAGACTTTCCTTTTATGTGTCTGCTCATATAGGTGAGGCCACCAGATACGTCTAAACCTTGAGCAAGTACTACCTTTTCAGTGTCCATTCACAGCTCCGTCACCTCACCCACGGAAGTCTCAACGGAGTTATGTCTGAACCTTCTGTACCCAGCCTCTCCTTCTGTATCAAGGCTTTGTCATTAGGAATGTGTGTCACATCTGTACAGAAGCTTATGCAACATTGCTCAAAAATCAAGGGCCTATGCGTTTCAGGGATCCTTCTCAAGATAAATTGCTAATATATGATCATTAAGTATTTTGTATTGTATTTGTATTGTAATCAAATGTAGTGAAGCTAAAGGCATGAAGACAAAATAAAATGACTGTAAAGGAAAGCATGCGCCTGGCTGTGTATTCTCTTTACAATGGCTCACCAAACCAAGGAGGCTTTTAATTCAGCACATGAACTGCTAAGCTTGGCCAGGGGGTAAAATGCAAGTGATCATTTAGCACGACAAGATTAACTAAAGTCCCATTTTGACTCCTAAAGTCATGGAAAGTTCTCGTTGAACTAGAATGAAAGTTACCCAGGCTACCTGGCGGAGATGACAAATTCCCTATACTGGTTGCAGAACAATTAATTGAGATGGGGAGGTACAGCTCTTCTAAATGCACCACTAATGTCCTTTTAAGGCCTGGCTGATCATTAGGGTAAGTTGGATTTCACTCCAGAGAAGCTCTTCTTGTTAATATTTCTGTCCACCCTTCCTAATAAAGGAGCCCAGCACATCAACCCCCAAAGTGGTAAAGGAATTCAATCAAAAATAAAACATTGTTATCTAAAAACATTTTAAAAGCCACATAGCTTCACAGGCAATAATTTTCAAGGTTGCCAGGAACAGTATCTTTCACCCATCAAATACCTGGGTGAACAGGGGTGTTTTTAAGATCATCCTGAAAGTTAATCATCAGGGAGACCACACCTCACTAGGGATGGCATTCTGCAAACGGGGAGCTGCCACTGAGAGGGCCCTGTCAACAAACAGCCCTACATTGTACTGGCACGGGGTTACTGGGTTAATAAATTAGTTACCTTTTTCTATATTCAGTTCATTTTATCCCTTGGTGATTATGCATGGCCTACTGGTATATTAATTTCCTTTCTAATATACAGCAGAACTCATTCTGCAAGCAGTCCTTCTTAATACTGAAGCCATGTAGATTTTATGCTGATAGTTTGGGCAGACATGATCTTAAGACACACCTGCAAGAGCAAATAGGAAAAATGAGGCAGTTCATATTAGCGCAAGAATTTTTCTTTCAATGGTACCAATGTTTACCTTGTAAGTCACAATCCCTAGAGGAAGAGGAGGGCAAAAGAAAGATACCATCCGACCAATACATAGGGAATGCACAAAACATTTTTATGTTCAAAATCAGCATGTCTGTAGAGTACATCAATATATTACAAACATAAAAGGTGTTTAAAACATCTGTTTTGTTATATTACAGCTGCTGCTTTCTATCCTAAATGCATAATGTGCAAGTTAACATTATAAGAAAGCGATTCAAAAAAAGGATATTCGGTCAGTTTTCTTAAAAGCAACGGGCATCGTTAAAACCAAACGACCATTAACAGCACTCTCATTTAAAAATACATTTAAACACCCAAGGAAACAGATGTCAGACATGGCAAGATTCAGTGCATCAAGGTGCATCTGGATCCTCAAATGCATTTCTGCAGTTTTCAGATGGCTTTTAATTAAGAACAAGTTTATAATCACAGTTTACAACCATTGCCCTTAGTTTAAAAATACCCATTAGCTATAAAGCAATATTGCAGCTTCGTCGTGCTTAATGTAGATCAGGGGGAAATGGTTCTAGCAATGTTTAAAAATATTATCTATACACTTTTATAGACAGCTAGAATGTAGTTTTACTTTTGAGTGCAATTTGACAAGATACCTTGGCCAGAATTCAACTAATGAGTCCCACTAGTGGAAAGCTGTGCAAGAACTGCTGTTAGCACAAGGGAGGCAGTTACCATAACACTACACTGAATTCTTCCCCTTATTTTCAAGGATGAAGCCACTTGGTGGCTTCTGTGGCTTTTAAATTATCTGAATCCATTTAATAAGGGTTCAAAATATGTCATAACAATTAAGATATTTTTTAACAATACAATTTATAAATTTATAATCACTCACTTATTTAAAGAGAAGCATAGTGCAGTAAAATAATCATGTTTTAAAAGTTTTTTTTTTTTATTTCAAGGTACATCATGCTTCTAGGCAACAATGTAGCAACTACATTATATAAAAATGGCAAGGGCTTCAACACCTAGCCCTGTGACAAGCTTTTCCTAAGGTTGGCGTCTACAGTGATACAGAATTCTTATTGCACATGGGATATTTGGGATTCAAGCACCGAAATATAGGTCTCTCTTAAATGTTCTGCCCAGAGCCAGGAACTGGTGGCCTGCGGGCAAGATGGCCAGCTGCCATATGGCCTAACTCAACCTGCAGTGGCTTGGCAGAGTAAGGCAAGCTAAAGGTTCCAGGTCAACCAGGTGACGGTTCTAGAGGAAGAGGAAACTTGAACCTGCAACAATCATGGAATCTCCCATAGGCTTTCTACCAGCTTCTCCTCCCAGAAGGTAGTCATCAGTCTAAACTAGGGTGTTTTAACCAAGGTTAAGAACACTGTCAAAAATCAGAAGGAAGAAAGGCTCCCTCATCACCTACCCATGAGTGAGCACGTTTCCTAGAGGAGGAGGTGGTGTAAATCCATGCACACATTATCTTAAACCCAATACTGCTACCTCACCTTAAAATGACCCGTTGGCCAATCTGATTGCTGGCTGGAGAGCTTTGCTGAAGGGCATTTGATGCATGCAAAACGTTGCAGTGTTACAGGCTTCAGTCTTGACTAACAAAATAATTTCTCCAGAACTTGAGTGGGGAAACTCTTCAGAGAGGAGAAATAAAAGTGCATTAATACTTGTTCCAATGGCATTTTTGGAAAGTGCTTCTGGCATGCTGCTGCCTTTAAAATACACACGCATGTCCATTATACAGTATATCTCTATATACTGTAACAAAAAGTGCTTTTACTATTTACCTGAAAATATTTGTGCTGCTTTATTCTTTTTTCCCTTTCTTCTATTCAGGATGCTTCTGTATGTAGCATGGAAGGAGCACATTTTTTCTCTCTTTTCAACTGGTTGCTTTGTGCTTGGAGGATCTGTCTGGATAATAAGCTACCTGTCTCACAACATTTTCCCCCTAAATACTGTCACTTCCCTCCCTCTTTATTGCTATTTTTTCCCCAAAGAAAGTGAAGACTGTTTAGCAGGTTGACAAATCCTGCTGCTTGTTTAACAAGCTCTGCGATCTCAAGTCACTTTACAGCTTCATTAGAATGTGGGATGGAAACATCATTTGTAAAGCAGCAACGCATGTCAACATGGAGCCAGATAAAAAACAGATTATTCAAATAACAGGACTGCTCAACCCCAAGTTGTTTTTTTAGTATGTAAGCAGCTTTCGGGTGAGGACCATTCTGTTGGGGAAGCTATTAAGATTTCATTCCTCAAGAGTCATAATGCAACTCCAATCTGGCTAGAGCTGTGCAAGTGTTATACAAATGCAGTTTTAGGACTTTGGGTAAGGCAGAACTTCATGCAGGCGATGGCAGGATTGTCTTGTGTGCTTTATTTCTTATGCCCTCATCTCAAGAGCTAGAGGAGTTTGCTTTCAGCAGATATCATCCACAAGTTTTGCACCGTTGATCCCTCGGTAAGTGACTCGGCTTGGCCGCACCAAGACTCCATAATTTGGCTTGCAAGTAAAGTACCGCTTGTCACCCACAGAGCCGTCATTCTTGCCTTTGGCACTTCGGAGTTCCAGGCCAAGCCAGATGCCTGGAGCAAAGTCTGTGGGCCCAATGTAGCGAATGATGCCCATCTCACTGGAGCTGCTCAGGAGGACCTGGGAGCCTTCGTGAAGCTTGACGGGCCCCTCAGCGCTGGCCGTAGTGGTGCTGCTCCAGCTGCGTCGCAGGGAAGCATTTTTTGACCTGGGCAGATAAAAGGAGGCAACAGGTGGACCATTTGTTAAATGCACAAGATGCTAAGATTGCATATGCACACAGAGGAAATCTGCCACTGACTTACTAAGATAAAGACTTCAGGGCCTCCTGATATGGACCAGATTGCTTCTGATCTGGCAATGGCAGTAAAACATGCCTTCAGTTAAAGGCCACGCAACACGCTCATCATCAACCCAAGAGAAAAGCCTGTGTATCCTTGTACCACAAGGTCAACGAGCTTTTCAAAACGATAAGATGGTGAAGTTTTCCTACCAATGCAAATAGCAGCTCCAAAAGAGCTATTTTTGGCAGGGGTGCAGCATGGGAAGAAAGGGTTAAGAGTCTCCTCTTTGCCTGCTGTGATCCCAATAATTATTAACCCAACTCACCTACCATTTTCATTTTTAAAAGCATGTATGTTAAATGCAAAAACACATTTGATGTCCTGTCTAGTTTGGCCCTAAGCCAGCTCCTGTTAAAAGGTAGTGGGGAAATTGGTGTGTGTGTATCAGCTGGAGTGTTTTGGCCTAGCTATTGAGCTGGCAAGGAATGTGCACAATAATTCTCAGAAGTGAGATCCTGGCGCAGGCCTATTTCTTTACCATTCTGATTTCAGTTATTAAATCTAAAATGTACAGCCAGCTTTTCCTGACAGCCATCACTGTGCAGGAACAAGACTTGCAGGCAAGCAAAAAAGCATCACTGCCATTGAGACTTCCTATAACCATTCAGGATTGGTGTTGGGAGTTATTCAACAATATCAAAATGACTCTGTGGACTACGACCCTAAAGACACTGGGAAGGGAGTAATCTCCAGTGAACACAGTAGACATACTTCTGGCTAAACATGCATAGGATTGCACTGTTAGTCACTAAGATGCATGCCTCCAGAGACAAAGAGTGCTGAATTCATCTAATCATAGCAGACAACACATGCATTCCCTTTTCTAAGAGCCACTCACTTGACAAAGGAGTTTCTCCTGTTTAATTCCTTTTGGGAAGATGCAGAGGTTGTGCTAAAACTTCGTCGGAAACCTGAACATGATAAGAAAAACAAACTTCAAGTCAGTCTATTAAGTGGCATACATACTGGTATATAAATATCTAAGCCTATTTCCCCTCAATATCCATAGAGTACACAAAAATCAAAGTCTTTCACCTCTCCTCAACCTCTCCTCCTCACCTCTCCTCAATTTATTCAGTTCCTTTTTTACAGTGCTGTTTTCTCAGGCTCCATTCAGCTGTAATCTGTCCCACTGAAAGTAATGGACACTGCACAGCATTGCTGAGCTGTGTCTAGAATGACTAGCTCAAAATCTTGCCAAGTCAGCCCCAGAGCCTGGGTCTTAGGAAACAAGTCCACAAACAAAGGCAACTTAACACAGCAGTAAAACCACACAACAGGTAGGCAAGGTTTTTAGCTGAGAAACATAATAGAATTTTGGCGTTGGAAAGGATCCTAAGGACCCCCTAGTCCAACCCCTTGCAATCACACTACGAAGTTCTGAGAACCGAGCAGGAATATTGAAAATAATAATAAAATGCCTTTTAAAACATCATTTTGTGTTTGTTTCAAAAAGGAGGGGTTACAGACTTTAAAGAAAAACAAGGCGAAATGGGAGGGAAGAGAGAAATGGAAAAAGCTCCTGCCTTGAGGCCTTCCCATTTCACTCTCACTCCCACCATCCCCAAGTAGCTACAGTTGCTGCAATTTGCACAGGTAATATGAAGCAATGAAATCAGGTACTTGTCAAATTCTTACCGGGGAGAGAATGATTCATTTTACTTGATGAAACATCTGTGAGGGAGTCTAGCGATCCCACTAGCCTGCAAATGAAATAATATGTTTAACACTTCTCTCTCTCAAGGCGGCGAAGAAGAAGAAAAAGAACAGTCCAATGCTTATTTAGTGTCATTTCTCCCTTTGTTCCATTCCCTGCTCTGGAAATTTAGAACGCACTGCCAAAGTCTCCTTCCATTTCTTCTGCTACGATCGTGCCACTCTTCTATGCTTCTCCCCATCAGCTTCCAGCTCATTTTCTTTCCACTTCACAATCTCCAGGACACTCCCCACACACCACCTGCTGTAATTCAACTTCCTATTTCCTCTGGCCTGTGTGCTCTCATCTAATCTCCTTTGCATATATGTTGTTTTGCCTTCCAAAGACAGACTGCTCCCCTCAACTAATCTAGTCAAAGAACAGAGATGATCTATATTTTGGTAGCAGACCTGTGCTGGGACTCCTCTGGGTTTCCCTCCAAATGGATGGACGTAGTCTGGGTCAAACTGTGAAGCCAAACCCATTTTGTCCTGATGTCATGAACTCTGCACTTACCTCTGCACTCTCGATGGTGGTGCAAAGACACCATATCTGGGGAGGCAGCTGAAGTACTGCATGCCTGCAACTGAACCATCATTCTTGCCATGAGGTTTGTCCAGTTCTATTCCACACCAAACCCCTGCAAAACCAGATGTTTTAAGAGAGTCACGGGTAGGGCAAAGATGCACTCTTTTCAGTTTTGCTGTTGCTCACTACAGCTATCTACCTGTATGCCACAGAAGCATTCTGCTCTTGGCAAATTTAAATCTACAATTAGCAAAAAAAAGGGAGTAGGAATTGAGAGCAGAGAAAAAAGAACGCCTCTTAAATAGATCAGCTTGAAGAAGCTATCAAGATGAATAAGCATTCTCTCCAAATGTTGCTTCAACTTTTGAAGTAGCACTTAATCTCATTCCTCTGTATAAAGATTTTAGAAAGGCAAGGAAAGCGGAGGAGGAGAGGCTTCTAAAGTGTTGTGCATCCAGGTAAGGTAAAGGGACCCCTGACAGTTAAGTCCAGTCTCAGATGACTCTGGGGTTGCAGCGCTCATCTCACTTTATTGGCCGAGGGAGCCGGTGTTTGTCCGCAAACAGCTTCCGGTCATGTGGCCAGAATGACTAAGCCGCTTCTGGCGAACCAGAGCAGCACACAGAAACGCCATTTATCTTCCTGCCAGAGCCGTACCTATTTATCTACTTGCACTTTGACATGCTTCGAACTGCTAGGTTGGCAGGAGTAGGGACCGAGCAACAGGAGCTCACCCCTTGGCGGGGATCTGAACCACCGACCTTCTGATTGGCAAGTCCTAGGCTCTGTGGTTTAACCCACAGCGCCGTGCATCCAAGTAAGACCGTGCAATAAAGCTTTCAGAACTGTGGGCCTCTAAATGTACACGGTCAAGGCTGCCTTCTTCGTCCTGATCCAAAAGTGTGCAAGCAATACTTTGAACTGCTGCTGCTTTCATTCACTTGTCTTCCAACATATAAGAACCTTCTAGTGTGCACTGTAAGAAGCAAATAAATTGTTTGATGGAGCTTTCTTGAAAAGTTATTTCCTCACAGGGCACCGAGAAAGTCATCAGACAGCAACACTTTCATTTAAACACTACAGTCTGTGTTGCATTTGCTAATTCTGAAGAAAGTTCCATAATGCCCTATTTCTCATGCTATCCAACTCCATTAAGACTCAACATTAAAATTCAAGTCATTTGGCGCTTAGGGTGCAGTTTTTAAGGGCAATGCTAATTACAAGCTGAAGCAGCCAGAACTCCATCATGCATTTAAAAGGCTCGGCTGGGGAAGAGTTGTTTTCTTCCTGCCTTCAAAAGAAATAGCGACAGATTCTCTGCCAGTTTATCAGCAGCAACACTTATGCAACTAAATATGCCTTGGCTCACTACTGAAAGCTGTCATCTGAAGTAAGATGCTACAGGGAGGAGTTTTTCTGCAAAAGAGCAAGCTTTCCCTGAGGTCAAAACACACATCAGAGGTTTTCTGAGATAGATTCCTCCCTCCCCAGCCACCCATACCATTTATTTTAACAGAATAAGCACCATACGTAGTAAAGTTAAGTCTCGCACACCAAAATAAGCACTATACCTATAATCCCAGTGTCAAATAGTGGTGCTATTTGGATAATTGTTTTCAGTTCTGAATAAACTATAAATGCCACCGCCCGCCCCCCGCCCCCCCCCCCGAATCCAAGCAAGTTCAGGGTGATAACTGGGGTATGTGTGTGTGGAGAGCAGTGTGCAGAGGTGAAGTTTAATAGTCCCTAAATGCCCTGTGGACAAGTAAAATGTGTTCCGTTTTTAGAGTCGCACACAATAGTTAATGAGCTTTGCACCATCTGTTGACTGGTAGTTCAGCTTGGAAATATCCAAAACAGGAAGTGCAGATCACTTATGCTTCCTGCTCCTTGCATACTAAAGTACAGTTTGGAAATTACTCAGATTATTTATCTGCAAGCACTATACACTTGACTGAGCGGGCTGAACAAATGCCATTGAATTTGTGTATGTAGTTATCAGAGGTCAGACTTCTTCAGCAAAAAATGAAATCTTTGGTTTTATGCTGGCTGATATTTTTATGATGCCAACACAACTGCTTTTGAAAGGACACATAGCTCAGCAATGCTTTGCATGCAGATGGTTCCAGGTTCAAATTCCAACTTCATCTCTGCCATCTCTGTTTACAATAATCTGCTTTAAGATTTTATTTTACATGGATTGTTCACTTTATTTGTTTTGAATTGGTATTTTATAGTATTTAACTAACATTTTACATTGTTTCTTACTGGAAGCTATAATATGAATTCTTCTGAAAAATGAAGCCCAGGAAACAAATTAAATGCTTTATTTTCTCTGACAAAAGTCTTAGCTTCAGTCACAGATCTAAAATACACTAGGCAATCCTAGTTCTGCCCTAAATGTTCACGCAGAAAGCTTACCTGGTGCAAACTTAGTTGTCCCATAAAATCTAACTATTCCAGTTCTCTGTCCTACCACCAGCACTCTGTCTCCAATCTGAATCTCCCCTTCATCAAAAGGATTTCTTCTTGAAGATGGAAAAGTGTTGTTTCTTCCTGTTCAACCAGATTTAAGGAAATGGAGAAGATATTTGAATAACATAAGAGAAAAGGACCATTAATATTTATTCGTATATTGAACCAATATAGTCGGTGCCTCAAATAAAACTAAAGAAGATCTCAGCAGCAAGTCCAGAGAGCTAATCAAATATGCCTATGCGGTCTCCAGGCTAAGTTAAAATACACAAATTATATGGAATCAAGATGGGCATACCCAAAAAGTTTTAGAAACTAAGAACTAGGAGCAAAATTGTAGCAAGCTATGGGAATCAGATCTCTGCTCCCATTTGCAATGGGAAATTTATTTCCTTCTTTCACTTGTGGGGTTAATTCATGAAGCCACAAAAGGCTAGCATCTTGGAAAAAGGGAGTTTCTAAATTAATTTTAGTATAATACAGGGGAAGACTGAATAATAATTTAGAAAGCTACATGGAGTACTCACGGCCAAGTATAGACATTACTTCAAATCAAGAAGATGATGCATTTTTTTTCTCCTGCAGGGTGAGTTCAGCTTCCCACTGCAAATGACAGATGCACTTGCTTTGGATTTTTAATTAATAGACAGCCAAACATATGCATGTTTACTTAGAAATAAGTCCCACTGAATTAAATGGGGCTTACTCTCAAGTGTGCATTTTTCACTCACACTCAGTGGTTGAGCTGGGCTGTCTACCTTTCTAACTAACTGTTTAAAATGCCACATATATGGGTATTGAAAAGTTCATTCAGCACTTTCTATTATAGAAAATCAAGCCAGTGTTTCTAAAAGTTGAAAAAGTATTCCAGGGATAGTTGTGAGAGGCAGTTCTTACTGACACAAATGCTAGCCAATCAGTGCTGTGTACAGCTGGTTTCTTCTGACAAGTGGTAGAGGTGGCTTCCCCTAAGCTGAATGCTGGAGAGAGGTCTATATCTGACCTAAACACTTCAGGTCCACTTCCACAGCAGCTTCACTTCTCATTTTTAGGCATGTCTATACACACACCTTAAGAACTGTATGAAACGTGTTAGCCTACTCAAATAAGTACTATAGAAAGTCACATCATAGTAGTTTTATGAGTGGCAAGTATCTGAGTATCCTAGAGCTATGAAAACACATACAGGGAGGAACACGGCCTCTCCTACCACCATGTGATGATGCATGAACAGGAGAGGCAGTTTCCACATTAGGAAGATTTGGCCACAACAGGACCTGTTCATGCTGTCCACAAGGTGGCACTTACCAAAATGGTTAATTCAGCCTTGTAATCCCACCCATACTCCAACTACAAAAAACTCATCTAGAAGTCTGCAAATGACTTGTTTTTATCTTAATAGCTGCAGAAAGAAAAGCCCAGATTTACACTTAAAGGAAATGGACCTCTTAGTGCCACCACTGTCTTCACATTACTATTTAAAAAGCAACTGTGGAGAAAGCATACCTTTCGTTGCAGCAGAATGGCTTTTCAAGTCTTCCTTCTTATTTTTCCTTGCGGCATTCCACTTCTTTGAGCAATTCTGCTTGCTGTCTAAAGATGTAGTGGAAGAGGAAGAGCTGTTGGATCCAAGGGAAGTTGCATTTTCTTTAAAAAAAGGAAGAAGAAACCAAAGAATTATTCAGACACACAAAATAAAGAAAAAGATGCATACAAGACAGGAGATGTCAAAGATGTCATTCCCCCAAGTAAGAGAAGAATAGAAACCATCTGCATAAAGCTAACTTTTCATGATGGACACCACTTAACAGTCTTTCAAACCCACTTTAATATTGTGTAATACTTGTAAGCAGGGAGCATAATTGTAAAAATAATGCCGCCTCAAGTAATAAAAGACACCAGCCTTTTGCTTTTGATAGCCAATCTATTAAATCTTTGATGAGAAACAGGGAGTGTGACATTTTGCGGGTGAATTATGAAGTGCGTGGATTAGTGCCTACTGCATGCTATTATGCACCGTATTAATATTAAAATCCAGTCTATAAAATAAGATTGGGAGGTAAATCACTTTCATTTCAATTTGTGAAATCTTGATGTTCAAGCTGCCTAAAGAGATTTATCTCTAGCTTTTCTCTTCATATAGCTTCCTCTCCTGCCCTATTCTAAGTTAAGATCTTGACCCTTGGTGTATCTCAACCATGAAACTGGATATCTTGGCAACAGAGCAGTCCAAATCCCCCTTGTGCCAGGCTGGCAGGCGAGGGAGAGGGCTGGATTGGGCGAAGATATCGCTCTGCTCAGATCTCCCATCTAAGCTGGCCTCCCACCAGCCAGCACAAGCATCACTCCATCAGTGCTGCCCTTCCCCTCCACCCACCAAACCTGCAAGTGGGAGTGCTGCTGGTGGGATGCTAGCAGGTCACAGCCATTGGAAGGCCCCTGAAATGGGCTGCTGCAGTCACACAGAAGGACTGATCCAGCCTGGTCTGAGTCTGACCCCAAGCCTGTCTCACTGCTTATCACATGCAGGCATCAGATCCGATCACTGCACCAGCTCCAGGATGGCGTAGCCCCCAACATCTTTGACTCCACCCATCACATGCTGCAGGGCTGCAGGTGCGACAGTGGAGCTATTGCTCTGCAAAGCCACAGCGGCAGAGGGGAGGAGGTTGGATTGCAGCCTTTTACCTGTATTGGAAACTGTGAGTTTGGGGGGGGCAGCTGCATGTACTAAGCTTTAGCGTGGACCTGTATCATTGCGGGATGACATCACAAAGAGCTCCTAAATTGCTACAGCATCTTACAATGTGTGACCTTAGCGTGTCCATGGCTATCATATGGGGGGGAAAGCCCTTGAATTTTGCAAGGCCTATCAAGATTGCCATAAGCAGTGCAACTTGCAAAGAAGGATTGCACATCTTCATTATAAAAATCCCCTTCCGGCCAATAACAATGAGACTCTCATGTTAAGGAATGCAACTGATTAAAGTGGCAATGCGGTCTGTGGGATGCAGCATCTAGAGATGTGACCTGGAAGGGTGGCCAGCAGAGAGGGACTAAGCATCAAAGGAGTTGAGCTTTTCCACCTAGTTCTGCTCTATTCCATTCCCTACACCCCATACATGCACCACATTCCTCCTTGTTAGGGTTGATCCACATTTACTTTTTGCCCCACTCTTTCCAGGCAGAGCAGGCTCCCCACCCCTGCCAGAGCTTTCTCTGTGAAAACTCACTCTCCAAAGCTGGATCAGAGCAAATGTCAATTCGGGGTTTTGTGCAGATTGACGTTTGCACTGATTTTGGGGTTTATTCTGTTAAAGCTCCAGAGGGATGGGGCACTCGGACATGGAAGTTTAAATTACAGGCCATGCCTAGAAAGAGTGGAGGAAAGGTAAGTGTGGATAAGACCTTAGTGAAGTGATCACAGGGCTTTATGGAGCCAGAATACAGGAACAAAATAGTTTTAAGTGGCATAGTTCTACGGTTCTCTTTGGGAGAGACTGTTATGGGATTTCTCTTAAGTCACGCCAAGTACAGAAGCCAAAAATATCTAAAGAACGCATACCTTCTTTACCAGGTGGAGTTTTCATTCCTTCTTTGCTGCCCAAAAATGTGGAATCTGGGGTGCTGTCTTTTTTCAGTGCAGATAAGCCTGTGAGCCAAACCAAATCAATGAAACCATCGTAGTCTAGTAATAATTCTTCTACCTTCCAAAGAGCAAACAGGCAGCAGAACAAGATCACCTAAAAATCCAACTACTACTACAAAATTTGTGAGTCGTATCAAGAGATTTCCCTCATCCTTTTACACCTATGAGTAAAACACCTATGAGTAAGAATACCAAGTCTTATTTTCCCCACAAGAAGACAAAATACTGAAAAGTTCAGTAGTGCAACTTATGCCTTGAATGGATGAGAGGTTTCCCAAGTTGATTCCAAGTTAAGTGATCTCAGGCATCAGACTTTGAGAAAACCTCTGACGGAAACTCAGAAGACATTGACTCAAATGGCACTGCACCAGAGGGAGAAGAGGCACTTTTCTATGGAAAGAAGTAGTGCCTATTTTTTGCAGTGGGCTATTAGGCTACTAGAAACTATTTTGTGGGCCAGATGTGGACTGTGGGCTCAGCAGCCCTGATTTAAACAATAGCAATCTGAACAAACAAGAATATTCAGAACTAAGGTGTCTTTCTTATTTCTTGCCCCTTTTCAGCACAGGATTGAAAAAAGTACTTAATTGCTATTTTTTTTATATAGTTTTTTTATCACCCATTAATAGGGTTACAGAACTTCTTTAAAATGCTATGCATGTGCAAATATCCCACATGATACCAGGAGCAACATCAACCTATTGGAAAGCATGTGGGGAGACTGGATATTACATACATATGTGGTGGTTTTGCGAATCTCTTTACCCATTTTGGGTTTTGGAATTTAAAGTATTCAGTTTAATATACAAAACAGACCTACAACCCGGTCCTCAACTTGCTTTACTTGGAATAAAGCACCTGTCTACTCCACCAATTGCTCCTAAAGAACTTTTAACATTCCTCCTGACATCAGCATGTATGGAAATAGTCATGCGAGGGCACACCGCCTTGGGCTTGAACATGGAAGCAAGGTACCTCCAGAGCATGGACAACAGCCCTGGCTGAAAAGCTGACATGCCAGACTCATGAGACCAAAGGATGTGAAAATACCCCAAAACAGCATGACTACTTTATTCAATCACAAAGGTATTCTAATCACAGATTTCCAATATCACATAAAGTTATGCCCCCAAATTTATTTGTACTAGCACCAACAACTTTTGAAGCACTTTTGAATACATTTATCTATAGAAGTATTTTACAATAGAATCAGTTGTCTTCCTAAGAGAATAGCCTATGTCAGAACAGTAGCATCCCTCATAATCTATGCATGGAAAATAGTAATCAGCCTTAGTAATGTTCCATGGGTCTTCTATTCCACATTGATAGACATGCTACTAATATCAGAGAACAAGTCTGCAGCTGATTTTTCTGGCAGAAAACATAAAGGGCAGAAATTTATTATTTATCAACTAAATGCATATCTATTGGCTTCATCTGGCTGCCGAGCTGCTTTTTGTACTAATTCATGAATGTACTCTATTATTAGATGTTTATCAGACCAGCCTCAATAAGACCAGCATGACGAGCAAGAACAAACATGTTTACATATCAATTTATGAATACTTTTCCGGAAGAAAATCTGACAAAACAGCCATTACTCAGAGAATTTGAATTTTAAAATTTAACCCAATGCCCCAAACCATGTCATTCCTTTTAAAAAGAGTATCAACAGGAAAAAACAGTATTTTTAAAAGCTATGCTTAGTTGCCACATCTATTAGAACAGTCTCTCTCACCAGTGGCTCTACTGAGTCAAGGTCAGGTGGGGAACAGTTTCCCCATCAAGCAAAATAACTACAAAACCCCCACCTCCTGAGGAATGGACAGGCTTAATTATTAGAGTCCTAGAGCCAAAGTCTTTGTAAGAGGGGACAGGTTTTATGGAAATTTTAAAGGACAGTGCTGAACAGGTGGTGAGAGGTTGAGGAATCCACAATTTAAATGTTAAAAAAAAACAACTTTTAAAATCTGCACCACTAACAGAATATCAAAACAGAAGAGGGTGTACAGAAACATATGAGAAGGATGGGATCCTAGCTCAGTGAGTGAAGCACATGCAATGCACACCAACTGAGTCCATAGCAACTCCAAGACTCCTACCTGGAACAATGGAAGGCCACTGATAGTGCAGACAGCACTAAGCCACATGTCCAAACATCTGACTTGGTATAAGGCAGCTGTCTATGTTCTATGAGGACATGATCTATAAAGGATTTCGCAGCTCACAACCAAGAGCCAACCACAACAAAAGATGCTGCTGGCACTTCAGGGGAGGAGTCACAATTCCTGCCTTCTCAAATCCACAGAGGCCAGCGCAGCTGCATCTCCTCCTCATCTGCAAGGCCTGTTTGCTCCAGCAGGTGGGGGGCTAGGGCTGACTCTTCCCTCAACAAAGGAGCCCAGGTACATCAACGGGCTCCCAGGTTTAACAAAGGTAAGTGTAACTAAATTTCAAGGTGGTTTCGTAAAGTAAAACAAGTACCACAATACATACACTCAAAACAATAACATGTGGAAAAGAGGTTAAAAACCATCTTGGGAAAGCAAGTTTATCCCTGATCTGACCTAAACCTACCAAATATTATACAATTTTTAATTATTTAACCTCTGACACAACACAGCACTTGCCTGCAAACAATGGGTTGTGATTTTGGACTGAAAAATAGGTCATCTTCTTAACATGTTTTTTGGCTTTGATGCTACCATGCTTACCTGAATTCACTTTGGACGTTATGTGCGTTACATCAATTTTCTTGGACTTGACAGCGGGAGAAGGTCGCGAGGAAGAAACCTTTGCATTCTTTTTGTGTTCTGAAGCTTTACTTATTTTAGAGAGAGGTGCAAAGATGCCTGGCAGAGAAGACACACAAGAGAAATATAAGATATTAATTGCAGAGCTCAGCTACTCCTTGATAACCTTATTCAAGTATTTATGACTGTTCAAGTATTTAAATAACGGCCAAGTACCTGACACTTTTGTAGGCAGTCTTAAATGCTGCTTCAAGTATTCTACTTTCCTCTTATGGGTAGGAGTTGAAGCACACTAAAATGAATACTTAAAAGCTTTTGCACAAACAAGCTTGCGACTAAGATGAGAACTGGCCTCACGACTAGCCATTTTGCCATCGCTGCCATCTTTCCTAACTATAGCCTTCAATTATCTTTCTTAAGAAATAGGGCTATCACAGCTAACAGAGGGATAGAGTATACTGCTTACATTATCACTAGTAACATCCACAGCAAACATCCATCTAAATTACTATCTCTATGGCAAGCAAAGAAGGGGACACTACTGATAACTAACAACTTAGCAAAACTATTGTTGTTGAAAATTGTTGACAGGAACCATGCATTTTATTTTAAGCCCAAAAGTCCAATTTCCAATCAGAGAAACATCCAGCAAGTGGGGGAAATTGCTTAACATGATATATATGTGGCCAAGTAAAAAGGCATTCCATTAAAGCATCTGCAAAGGCAATGCATCTCAAATAAAAAAAAAGTTATACCATGTTTTGGTGCACACTTGAAGTACTGTACTTTGCCAACACTTCCATTGTTTTTTCCTTCAGGTTCATCCAATTCTATGCCAGCCCACTGTCCACTGGCAAACTCTGTTGTGCCACAAAATCTTAATGTGCCAACCTAAGAGGGGAGGGAGTAAAAAAGTATGCATCAACCTTTGTAATGGGTTATTTTCAAAAGAAAAAAGGAGCAGCAGTGTGAAGACTGAATACAGGTATCTGGGGGAGGGGAAGAGTTCAAGTGCAGTATTTTTTATGTCATGGATCTGTCCCACCCTAAGCACTCTTCTAAGAGACAACCCTTCAGATATTTGAACACAGCAAAGACTTGTCTGCTGCTATTCCAACGGGCTTGCATCACAGGAGGGTAGGTTTTTGGTTTAACATTTGTAAGAACAGCTCAACAGTGGAACCAGTTATCAAGAGGATGGTGGACTCTCTGTCACAGAAGGACTTCAAGCACAGGCTAGGCAGCAATTTATTGGGGATACACCTATACTGAGCAGGTCACAGACCAAATGGCCTTTAAGACCCCTTGAACTCTGATTCTATGTAGAGATGGATGCTTACAATGTTTTAACATCCAGAGTCTAAGATGTAGAGATACCCAGCTTCCCAAATGTAGTCCTTGCTCATTCAAACTTCCTGCTAAATTAAGCATACTTGTAAAGAATGTAATACACAAACCAGAGATTTCTGAACATTTATTAGTTATTTTACAAAAATTGCATCAACTATAAAAAACCCACTTACAAATGATCAGAAATGTAACACTCTTAATTAGTAAAAAGCTAAAGATTTATTTTCCTCCAAGAAAAACTAACTGTGCTACTCTGAAAGTAGTTAACTTATTGAGAGGCTAAGAATTAATCTGTCTTTTATTCATTTGTTGGAAATATGAACCGGAGCAGTTATACGACACAGGTATTTTCCAACAAATCACAAGTGCCTCAAGAGCAAAATCACACAGGACATTCCACTCCATTTTTTATATTAAAAGGTAATAAACCAATTGCACTTGTAACTTGCAGATTCCCATATTCCAGTATTACTCATTTAACTGAATTTCAGGAAGTTTCTGCTAGCAAGGGTAGATCCATATAGTCTGTAAAATTCTTGAAGTGCAAAGAGTTCTTCAGTTTTACATGAGCAACAATGTGGGAAAACAACTTTTTGAAAGCCCCAGTAAGTCACTCCGACAGAGTGTTCTGTTGATTGGTTTTAGGACACAGAACAGCTGCATCTCCCTGGTGTAGGCAAGGCTTATGACTTTTATATGTGGGTGTGATCTGCTGACCTATCCACGGGATGCAGAGTTATGAATGCCCTTTAAAAACTAATCTCCACTGGCTCATTACAGCAAATGGCTGAGAAACTTTTCCAGAATCAAGTGTAGACTTCACTAACCAGTGTTGATTTTTCCTCCTGCATCATGTGTGGTGAAGATTCACAGTGGAAACAAAGCTTTATGTACAGCTTTCATTTCCTGTTTGCTTAGACAGCTGTGGAAATGACTTTATACGTTATTACATTTCAGAGCAGAAGCAGGGTTTGTCATCATCTAAAAATCCCACTTGCACAGAATTACTGTGAATCTTACTGGCACTGAAGCAAATGTGTTATATATATGTATAACCCATATATATGTGTGTGTGTGTGTGTGTGTGTGTGTGTGGCTGAATTACAACAGAATCAACTGTGAAGAGCAATAACTGTGGGCCAAGATATAATCAGGACAATATACCCGACAAGCTGAATAAGGCCCGAGTTAAAACCTGCAGAACCCTTTGCTACTGAACCTTTTTGCAAGGGTGAAAAGCTTAGGAAGCTTCCCCCTATAGATACATACCATGCCAGTACTGCTATCTACAGTAGGCCCTTCCTCATACCCATCGTACTGCTTCCCTTCTGCAGCTTGTTTTTCGACATACCTTCTGTCCTGCAATGACAACCCGATCTCCAAGCTTCAGGCCAAGGGATCCAAGCATATCTTTGCCAGTGACATTATCATAGTTTGGAAGCAGGGCCTTGGAAATGTCACAAGACAGAGGCACTGCATCTAAGAGCATCTGCTTAATTTCTTTAGCACTGGCTGCTGCATCTGCCATCTCTAGTGGCATGTCCACCGGGTCAGGAACCACATCTGCTGGAGTCTGTCCCTTGTCATTCTGTAGAACAAAACACGTAGTAGTAAGGGAGTGGATTTAGGTGCTTAAGGGAATGTTAATGTGAACATTTTCTTATTTTATTAGGTATTTTATACCTAATATAGGTATAAAATACTGCGGGTAACATCCAGTTGTGTCTGTTCACAGAAGAACGGACTTCCACTTGCAAAGGATTTCTCCTTCCTTTCTCCTCTGCAGCTTCCAAATCTGCTGCAGATGTTTGGGCAACCCTCCAGAAGAGATTTGCAGAGCACATGGGGGAGCGCCCAGGTGCGGGGAGAGGAATTCCCATTTCTTCCACTTGCATAATTCAATGCCAGATATCAACCAAAATTTATGTAATGTGTTTGATATATTTATTACTAGCTTTGATGTGTCTATATATTGATTAACTGTTTTTCTGACATATAATAATAATTATTATTTATTAAATTTCTATACCACCCTTTATCTGGGAATCACAGGGGCAGCTTACAATATAAGCTACTTGGAGCATTAACTGGAAAAGCAGAATATGAACAAGTTTGATTATGATAATGAGATACAGGATGAACAGGATTCAAAAACAGAGCTGTGACATTGATACTTGGGTATTAAATAACCCATGGTCAGGAGTTAAATTGTTTTCTAGCTAAACGTCTAAAGCACAGGAAACTTAAAAATACAAGGCAATTGGTCATGCAGCTCAGAAAAAGTCAATGCTGGCATCTAGGAATCTGAATTCTTCCTGAAGACTAATATATGTTCAAGCCTAAAATGGAGTGAGAGATAAGAGTATTTGTTCCCCCCCCCATGCAAAAAAATAAAAAGCAGTTTTCATTTGTCAATATCTAACTAGAGAAAAACACATTTTGACAATCTCCCTGTAAGAGGGAGTTAAATATAGACAGATGAACCAAAATTGGTTGCAAATCAAAACCTCACCCTAAAGGCCGGGTTGGCTCCATGTTCCAATAAACGCTTTACAGCTCCTGCACACAAGTTGAAGGCAGCAATATGCAAGGCTGTTCCAAAATCAAAGTCACTGCAGGTGGCATCCACATCTATAATTAAGAACCAGATAGCTATGAGGATTGAGAAACATTTGTCCATTTTGAACATTCTAGATTGGTACCATGTTTTGTTTTCATTCAAAATCTGAATTCCAATGATAAATACAATTATTAGTCTTAAAAATTTTAAATTTATGATACAGTCAATGCTATAGTAGTAGTAACTGCATAATTTATATCCCATGTTTCTTCTGTGTTAGAAGTCAAGGAGTACACATAGGATTCATTCATTCTCCCATTCAGGCACTAACCAGTCCCAGAGTAGCAGTGCTTATAGCCAAATTTGATGCAACAATTTGATGCATGAAGGCAATTGGCATGTGCTTTAAAATACAAAATAGCAGCCACAGGGACTTAAAGCAGCATCAGGGCTGCAGGGTGCTTGTGGGGGGTGGGGAGAGTTTAACCCTTTCTCCCCTACCTTGGTTCCAAGCAGGGTAAAAAACCCAAGTGGCTATTTGCGTTAGGAGGAAAGTGCAGAAGCAGCTTTGAGGAAAGGGATTTTCATTGGGACTATGGTAGGGAAAGGGTTAAACTTTTCCTCCCCCACCCATGTTACCTCAATGCTATTCAGGCTCTGCTACAGCTGCTATTTACACATATGTATGCCTGTACACAATTAGAGTTACATCTAGTTTGGCCCTTCCCAGCTATATCACGTGCTTCAACTATCTCAATGGTTTAATGCACAAGTGAATGCATACCTGTACCAACACAAATAACCAAATTTTATAAAAAGACACACTTGACAATATTTAAATTAAGTGCTTTGAAAATCAAAACAGCATTTTTTGATTAGAGAAAAGTATAAACCAACCCAGACCCTTTCTTTCTTAAGGACAGTTCAGCTGAACTTGAAAGTGTGCTACAAAATAGGATAGGAGTGTGCAGACGTCTGGGCAGAAACTGATGAATTGTTTTACCACATACTGAGGTACCAATTTTCCAGTGAGGGCGAGCGGTTTGTTTTGCTTCCAGTACTGGCCAGCTTCCAGATGCTTCTATATAGGGAATTGTTAGCCTACATTGAAAGAACAGAGCCCTTGGACATCTGGTGAAACAACCCAAGGATTTACATATCCAAATGTCAATTCCCACATCTACAACTTGCATTCCAAATTGGATGCAATTATGAAAGCAAATAAAATAAAAAAAAATCAAGGTGCCTGTTGAGATATGACAAGCGACCACTATTTGTACTTTCCGGAAACAATTGAAGACATTTCATTTTAACAAGCTTTTCCAGCTGGATGAGAAGGTTTCTGTCTTAGGATTTAAAAACAATAGAAACTAAACACCTATTTATTACCAGTTATTTTCTGTTACATTTTTAAAAACTGTCTTTCCGCTGTTTTTGTTAAATGTTTGCAAGTCACCTTGACACACAAGTAAATTAATAAACAAAATAAGGCATCCACAGTCCCCCATGAAGATTTATCAAATATGATGATTCCATGTAGATAACAGTTGCAAATCCCTGCCTGTAAGCAGCAACGCAACTTGACAACTGCACTCCAATGGATTAATTAGCAGAGAGAGATGTTGCTCCACAAACTGCATTCCATTTGTAGATCAAACCCCTGAAAATTTTGGAATACATGTCATGAGCCAAATCAAATCAGCTGTTGCAACACTGTCCTGATCTCAGTTTCCTTAACTGAGAGTTTCAGTCTTCTGGGAGTCAACCAAGTAAAGTTCCTGTAATGGTTCTAGGGGTTGCTCGTGCGTAAGCCGGTGCAAACACCTGGCTGGGTTGCCTGAATGAACCTTTTCTGTCCGGACAGCCACTCACCCGTGGCTGTCTCAATCGCTGGCAGAATCCGTCAGTGGGCGTTTCTTAAACTTCTTCCAGCAAAGAAGCTCTTTGACGCCTAGTCTCCTCCTACTCTCTCTGTGCGAAAGCCTTCTGCGCAAGGAGGGCGTAGGCAGCGGAGGACCCCTACTCTCCCCGCTGGTCCCCGGCAAGGAGTCATGGGACCGCCTCGCCGCTTCCCCCATCTGCCCCCCTTCTCCACTGGTGCTACGCTGATTCTCTTCCCCAGAAGATGGGCTGCCTCTCCCAATCCCGGGACGCTCTCTGGAATCCCTCTGGATTTTGCTCTCTCCCTCCGGCACTGATGGCAGTTCCCTGACAGTTCCCTTTCAGGGTTATGTAAACCCTTCACTTTCCTGAAGTAGATTACAACGGGCGTGTAATATCCAACAAGCTGCAGACAAGTTTGCCTAGCACCAAAGAGAACAGAACATGTTGCTGCAGATCCTAATGGCTAGGAGTATCATATAACATTCGACTGCCAATCTGAACAGAAGCTGTTTGTCCATCTTTTTGGCAATCACCCTGATTATCTCTGTATGCATAAAGATGTTTCAGGGGAAAGGAAAAAAAGATCCTAGCAACAAGGTTAGAATGTCCAGCAGTCAAGTTTCATGTGCAGTATTCCCGAATTATGTGAATGCCATCTCATGGTTGACTCATGCTATCAGCCACTCACTGTCCAGCTCATCTGTTTCCAGAGGGGGAAAGAATTTCTGATCGTCCATTGAGGGAGGGACAGAAAGCCTCTCGAGTCCTCATCACACCCCTGCCCACAAAACTGGTGAAATGTGCTATGAGAAGCTAACTACATAAATCACTGCACCCTGCAGATAAGCAGGCAAACAGCTGCCATCCCTGGATCAGGATCAGCGTGGGTGGAGAAATCTCTCTGGGAACTTGTTTTGAAACAGAAACATGCCTTTCACCTGCCACGCTGAAATCAAAACGAGGGTAAGGAACAGGGAAGAAAGGATTCTGTCCTGTCAAAATAGTCACAAGAATGTGAGAAGAGCCTGTTGGATCAGGACAATGGCCCATCTAGTCCAGCATCCTGTTCTCACAGTGGCCAACCAGATGCCTGTGGGAAACCAGTAAGCAGGATACAAGCCCAAGAACACTAAATATCGTCCTGTGCTTTCTAGCCACTGGCGTTCAGATACATTGCCAATCTGTGGAGGCAGAGCATAGCCATCATGGTTAGGTAAAGGTAAAGGGACCCCTGACCATTAGGTCCAGTCGTGGCCGACTTTGGGGTTGCGGTGCTCATCTCGCTTTATTGGCCGAGGGAGCCGGCGTACAGCTTCCGGGTCATGTGGCCAGCATGACTAAGCCACTTCTGGCGAAACCAGAGCAGCGCACGGAAACGCCGTTTACCTTCCTGCTGGAACAGTACCTATTTATCTACTTGCACTTTGACGTGCTTTCAAACTGATAGGTTGGCAGGAGCAGGGACCGAGCAACAGGAGCTCACCCCGTCGCAGGGATTCGAACCGCCAACCTTCTGATCGGCAAGTCCTAGGCTCTGTGGTTTAACCCACAGCACCAATCTCGTCCTTTGCCATCATGGTTAGTCGCCATCAATAACCCTCTCCTCCACAAATTTCTCTAATCCGCTTTTAAAGCCAGTTAGGGTGATGGCCATCACTGCCTCATGTGGGAGAGAGTTCCATGATTTAACAATCCGCTGCGTGAAGGACGTTCTTCAGAATCTTCCAACACTCGCCTTCATTGGATATCCATGATTTCTAGTGTTATTGGGTGGAGGGGCTCTTTCCCCACCATACATCATTTTATAAACTTCTAGCACGTCATCTCTTATGCGCCTTTTCTCTAAATTAAAAAGCGCTAACCGCTGCAGCCTTTTTTCATAGAGGAGTTGCTCCATCGCTACAAATGGTTCAAAGAGTACGCACAGACTACAAAGCCACTGCTTAAGGGGGAATACAACACCATAAAAAACATGCTCTCTCTCCATTTCCCAGTCAAAGGAACCACCAAGCCTCCATCTTGTTACAATTCAGCATCAGCATATTGGCCTTCATTCATCCCTCCACTGCATCCAGACTCTGATCCACAACCTGCACAGCCTCTCCTGACTCAAATAGAGTTGCTTGTCAGCAGCACAGTTATATGAACAGTACCAGTGAAGAAATGTGTTCATTTACATTCAAGCAAGAACTAAACATCGCATGCAATACAAGGATGCTTTTTTTTGGGGGGGGGGAGAAATGTCAGGTGTTTCCTTCTCCTCTCTGCATTACACTCTATTTTCAGGCCAGCAGCTGGTAACAATATGGAATGTGAACAAGGAAATGCACACAATTGGGGGCGGGGGGTCACAAAATGGGTAAGTGATGCATTATCAGGGAAAGAAAAACCAACTCAACAAGGAACACCATTATAAGCAACATCCTTTTTAGTGACAGTATTTAGTTACAGCCTCAAATTCTCTCTGATTCTGCTCCAAAGGGCAAGATGAAAAGTGCTACAACTTTTCCTACATTCTCCAGAATGAATTTGCTAGATTTTCCAACACTACTTCTCCAATAAGAGGGATCAAAAAGTCAGGAAACAGTGACTGAAACAAGTTTGCCTTTGTTTTTTCACTGTTCCATTACTTAATCAGCATTCTCAGAGAACCAACTCAAAACATGTGCATTTTCCCACCCATCCCAGTAGAAATTTATAAAGGCTTCAGCTCTCATATATTTATTACTTGGCCAAATAAAAGATTAACAATAGCATCCAACAATCTGACTGGGTTGCCCCAGCCACTCCAGTCGGCTTCCAACAAAATATTAAAACATGGAATGCAATTGACATGGAGTGTTACCACTGAGTTACAAAAAATGACGAAGTGAAAGAAGAATTCCAAACAAAGATACAAAAATTTAGATTAGAGAAAAGTTTGCACATCATATACGTTCACTTCTGACGTTGCTTTCCATACTTTGCCATAAGATGCATTACCTTTGTAAGGTTCAAAATATGCAGCTTTGAATGGCAGAAATGTGCTTTTTAACAATGTCAGCATATTCAGATGGACATGGATGGTAAATATGCATCTGACTATCTGGACACTGTAAAGGACAAACTGTGGACATGTAAAGCTCTCCATGCCCCTACCCACAACCAATGATGATGAACCAAAGTCGGAAAAGACAGAGCTGCATCAAGACACAGCTAAGATTCACTGCATAGCACAGATGGGGAAGAGACAAACTGGACCTGCAATGCCATTTTGGACTGTTGGACCATGTTCTCACAACAGATGCCTTAAGATGCAAATCACTCTCCATTTTTCAGTCAGTTTCATAGTGTCAAGAAAAATAACATGGGGGAAAGCCGTTTTGTGACACTGAAGGTATCAACACAGGTAAGAAATACAGCATCTATTGCTATTACATTTGGCAATATTTACCTTTTGACTTTGCATTTTTCAAAATGACGCTAATGAGTTCTGGAACATCAAAGTAGGCAGCATAGTGCAAAGCATTCATGTTTGTCCAACGGCTCCTCAAATTGATATCTGCACCCAAGTCAATAAGTTGGGAGGCAAATTTGGCGGCAGTCTCAACATCCCCTGCAAAGCAGATTTTTAAAAACGGCACTTTATAACTGGTTTTGTGGTTATTTAACAGGCTGTATCAGTATGTTAGATAATTGGACATCATGTCCAAAGATTGTTGGCAACTTTACAGCAACAGTTATGAAGCCAAGGCAATCGAAGCAAGATGTTCCTTGACAAGACAGATTTAAGGACTAGTCAGGCAGTTATTGCCTTTGAACACAGTTAGGAAAATAAAGTGAAAGTAAGCTTTACAGGACTTCCTATGTGCACTTGCATGGGGAAAGCCTATATGTGGCTTTTGCATTCAGTTCTACATAGAAGTGGCTTCTCTGTAGGATTTTTATGACACGTCAGGCAGCTCAAAATGCTTTGATTTAAGGCTTAATTAAGTCTTGGTTTGCAGAAGTAAGAGAAGGGGCTGAAATATCCTTTGTATCTTAAAACAGGAATGATGGGACATGAGCTGACTCACAATGAATCATATTCCCCACCCTGCACTGGGTATGATGGCACAGGGCTGATGCACAACCACCCCAGGCAGAGTGGGTCATTTACTCAGCGGCACAATGCCAAAGCACATCAAACCAGAACACTTGTGCCAAGGGAGATATGCTTCTTGGCTTGCATATGAGTAAGACAGGTTTAGAGCAAATGCTCTACCTCAAGTGGATCATGAGTCGCAGCTCTAAAGCATGTATAGACACACATACACAAAGCCAACAGAGACCGGGTTAGAATTTAAAGCATTCGTTTTTGAATGTCAGGTGATTTTAGAAAGCATGTGTCCACACTGCGTCCTTCCAATAGTTTTATTAATCATGTTTCAAGATAAAGAATCAAATTCAAATTCAAATGATATCACCTGCATTGCGTTTAATCACCTGCACGGTGTTGGTAGGGGAAAATGTGTATCAAAAAGTGCTATGTAGAAGGTCACAAAACTTACAGAGACATAGAACAGGCAAAAAAAAACAACCCTGGAAGTGAAAATCTGATGCTTTCATCTTAGAGTCTGCTATCTTTAGAAGACTTGGCAAGAAGAAACCACAAACAAGCACACTACTGAGTACAATCAAAGAGACGTGACCATATAGCTTCCAGCCTCGACTTTTATGGAAGATTGGGTGATTATGCAGATACTCAATAATCTCTAGAGACTTAGGAATGGAAAGAGGAATCAGGCACATTTCCTTAATAATCTTTCATTAACTAATGAAAACCATCCCTTTTATGGCAAGCCTTCAACAGCATTGTTCATTGCTGTTTTCAAAAGGCTGTTGCTTGGACTTTCTGCCGATTCAGTACATGCTTTTCTCAGCTGCTAAAAGGTTATTGCTTAACCATTACTTGACATGTTCATGAGATTGTACTTCTTATGCATCTTTGAGAACTCTTCTGTGATCAAGAAGCAGCTTAGCAGTTTTAATATAGCTAAAGAATATTCCCACTGGGTACATGGATAGCCTCAAGGATACAGCCCTCCTCAACCCGTCAATCTAAGCACAGTGGCAGCACAGCCAGTGGAAAAGGTAGAAAAACCTCTCCTTCTGCTAGAAAGACGGCTGGCAGTGAAGGTCTCAAGTTGATTCACTCACCAATACCATGAGCCCCTGATTTGCATGTGTAATGCAAGAGAGTCATGTCAGTCAATCCATCTCTGTCATTCACATTGCAGCCTCTCTTAATGATCTGCAGAAACGATAGAACAGAACCATATATGATGCAGCTATTTAACCTAAAAAGATCTGTCTCACGGCAATGCCTGCCAACAAAATTTAATCTCAGTACATTATCAGACCAATTTGGTTATACCTTTCACAGCAACAAAAGGATAGTTAATGGCTTATTGTCATGTTGTTGTCATTATTATCATTTATTACATTTCTATACTGCCCTTCATCCAAAGATCACAGGGTGGTTCACAACATCAACATTAACAAAATATTCTCCTTTAATGCATTTGCATTATGCTTCTGTTAGCACTATCTTGGGAACAGAAAGCTGCTTTACACAATGCCAGACTCTTGGGTCCATCAAGTTCAGCATTGTCTATACTGAATAGCAGTAGCTCTCCAGGTTTCAGCAGGGAATTTTGTTATCTGCTAGGCTTATGAAAGCCTAGGAATATATGCTAACACCCAATACACTTTTTATTTTATTTTTTATGAAATCTGTAGATCTCTGTAGATCTCGGGACAGTTCACAGCATAAAGTTCATCTGTAGATCTCAGGACAGTTCACAGCATAAAAATACAAGATAAAATCACTTTTGTGGTGCTCACTCCCTTTTAATTTAATACCAAGAATTCAAGTTTTTATTTTAACAGCTGAATTTCTAAGGCCAAAGCACCTCAGAGGTGATGCTATTTTGATAACATTAGCTCTCAAATAAAAGCAGAGTGAGTTAGTTAGTTCCACAAAGAAGTCAAGGCACAGACACAAAAAATACCTTTCGTTATAAATCACCATATATTTCTCACCTCGCTCCCAATGACATCAATGTTCTGTTGAACTTGGGGGACCCATTGTCTTAAGATAGCAAATAGTTCAGACACAGATGTCTTGGGGTTGAACAGAATCTCCTGACATGCCGCATCATTAGGATCAAAAAAGGAGAACTCTATGGGAATAAGAAAAAGTAGGTTGAGTTTCTAAAGTACTTTGCAGTAAGAAATGCCCAACAAATTTGTGAACATGATATACATACAAACAAATAGTTACAAATTCTCTGACTTGATGGCAAACACTGTAGCTTTATTATTGAATAGACAAAATATAAAGAATATCCACAAAATAGAAGCCTCACATATCAACACATAATTGTTCTACACAGCATAGTTCAGAAAAAAAGAAATTACTTCACAGGAAGAATAAACTCTGGACCAAACTACCGTTGGGCTGAGTTCTGTGTAACATTCCCTTGAACAAATTTTTGCTTAATGAAAAAGTAACTGTTTGAGGCAATGATGATGTCTCTTGTGGACATTATTTCCTCTAAAAATAGCCCTCAAGGTAGTTCCTCCTATCTAGGAAGAAAAGTGAAACGGTTTGGGGTAGGCAGTTCTAAGATGAAATATATTTTGCAGTGAAAGTGTTAAGCACTGCTCCCAATTTTTTTGCTCTGGGCTTTAGTCTCAAGCAGCTGTTTTGTTTTGTTTTGAATCTTTTCAGGAAAATATATATATGAAATTGCATGTAACAAGTAGTTTGATCCTCATAAGAGTTGTGTGTCTCCCTGCAAAATGTGAAGTTTAATTCAGCAATCATTCTGGAATACTGGGCTACAGCAGCAGAGCGGGGAGGGGGGGTTAGGGGGGAAATCTAACACACAAAGTTAACTTATATAACCCAGAATAATTAGCTTCAGAAATGAAGCCACTCATCAGAAACCTAGCTTAGCCTAATTAATCAACATTTTGCTAGCTATTGAGAATTTACAGAGTTTGCATAAGGAATAAGTAGTAGCAGTTCCTTACTTCTTAGTTAACTGCATCTGTTTGCCAGTTAAGAAAATTTAAGGATGTGGTTTAAATAAAAACCTATTGATGTATGCAACGTTGGAGTGGATAAACAGATCAATTTATTGGCACTAAGAGAGCTGTACAGTTGGAATTGGTTTTATTTATGGCACAATTAAACATTTTTAGTGACTGCACAGTTAGGTCAGTCATCAGGAAGGCTATTAACAGGTAAAGTTTGAGAGCTAACCACCCTTATCCTTGGCCACGCAAGGAAGGTTTTTCTAATTAAAACAGATTAGCTTTGACAATTGCCTTCTTCCCAACATGAAGCAGAGCTTCATACATTGGTAAGGTGCTGAGGATACAAGAAGAGAAAGAACGACCCCAGTATATAATATGCAGTTTCCCAAATGTGGTCAGCTTGGGGAAGAAGAAATAGAAAAGAGGGGCATGAGCAATAATAGAGGAGAAAACAGCAGCTGCTGGCTTATATTAAAATCTCTTTGCAAGCATGAGGACAGACCAAACAGTGACAAGACCAGGAATGATGAGCAACGTGGGGTATATGCATCTGCATTACAAGAAAAGAGCACATGTCCCTGGTTGATATGGGCAGGCAAGCAGATGAGGATTTGTGTGGAGCAGTGGCAGGTTGACCATGATGATTCAAGCTCTGGTTTGCCCAATTCTGTCTTTAGCAGGTGAAAACTCACATATATCACAGCCTTGTAAATAAGCCTGTGAAAATTACCGTATCGTATTTTTCTGTCTATAACACGCTCCCATGTATAAGACGACCCCTAATTTTTTTAACCCAAAATTAAGAAATTAAATTGTTTAGCTTTTTTAGGGGGTGGGGGAGGTCACTTCCGCCAATCGCTCACCCACCTGCTTGCCACAGTCACTGCTGATTGCACACCTCGCTGCAGTCAATTGTCTACTTGCTCGTCGCCACCAACAGCCCATCCGCCCACTTGCCACAGCCGCCAATCGCCTGCCCAATTGCCACTGCCAATCTCCTGCTTGCTGCTGCCATTAATCACATGTCCCCCCTCTGCATTCACTATCTGTGTATAAGATGACACCCAATTTTTGCCTATTTTTTTTTTAGCAAAAAGGATCGTCTTATACACGGAAAAATACGGTACTAGCCTGCTTCTCTTTCATTTTTTAACATGTCTCTATTAGTAGCTTGCACTTCCATGATTCCCACAAGGGGAGGGGGGGAGAGTCTCGTTCTCAATGGGCAGAATGGAAATACAGGCTGAGAGGGTGGAAAGCCTTCCACTAAGCAGACTGGTGCAAGAAGGATCGGCTCTCTGCTGGCCCACTGCATTTCCATGCTACTTGTGAAGGAAGAGGTTGCCTCCAAACTGGCAGTATTTTGTGGGACGCATTCAGGCACATACTGGAAATTAAGATTTGCACAATGAAAGTGTATCAAAGCACTCTGTCACCCTGGTACAACAAATATACTTTATAAAAAAAAAAAACTAGGACTCTCCACAGGTAGGGAGATGACAGGGAAATTCACTGAAAAGTATGGGATGAATGATTAAGAAGGCAACATACAACCACTGTGCAAGCAAATCAGGATAAACTCAGGATGCACAACTTTCTTTTCAGGACTAAGGCATTTATTCCCACAAGAACTTGAAGGAGAATTAGCTTTAAAAATGCATTAATAGTGTGCCAATCAGTGTATTTGCCAGCAAACGAAAGAAGGTTCATATGCTGAAGATCAAGCGGGCTTGTGGGGAGAAATTGATGTTTTAAAAAATTGACATTCAAGGAACATATGCTGAATTGAAACAACATTGAGATATACTGCTGTGCCTACTGGGAAAGCCCTGCACACTGCAGAGGATCAGTGAAATAAATACTGAGCTGACTGACAAGCCCTTTTATATAGTTTCTCTTACTACCCTGACTAAAGGCATTCTACCGTTAATGTGCTCATGAGTAAGACATCTCCTTCAGGATGAGCTAGAGTCAAACTGCCTCTCACAGAAAGCCTTGCACTGGAGAGTTCTTAGAATTGTGGAGTGACTGCACAACACAGAAAAGAGGGAGCATTACAAACATTCACTTGAAAGCAAACAGGCTATTCAACTGTCAAGCAAGCACAATGTATATAATTTGGAGAAAGGTTTTTGTTTTGTTTTGTTTTGTTTTTTAGTCACTACTTGAGATTTCTACAGTAATTAAGAGCTGGATCACTTGTTCTAACACGTCACTTTGTCACCGCTGATTAACGCTTGTACTTTTCAAAGTGAAAATCTACCTGGCAGCATGCTATTTATTTCAGGTGGGTACAATCCTTAACCAAGCCATGAAAACTTTTGGCTTGCAAGTTCTTGATGGATGAATTTGGCCATGCATGAAATATTAGTCTGCGCATGTTAGTGCTCTGGCTTCCCCACAGTTCTTGCTATACAGCCATCAATTAAGATTTTGAAGAACAGGGTGAAATCACTAAACAAGATCTTTGTGTGATGAATTGTCAAGGTGGTTTGCCATCTTGTCAGCCTGGTCTGTCAGTTCACTGAAACATATTCAGGAACTGACAAAAAAAAATAAGGCAACTCTATAATAAAGTCTCTAGCTAAGTAGAGACAATGTATGCTGAATTTCAATGTGACTGAAGCACAGCCTGTGGGCACTCAAGCTCATATCTGTGCAAGAATGTTTAGGACTGCACTAGCAATGGATTCCAAGAATTACTATTTCTTCCAAATCCAAAAATTTAATACCACGCAGTCAGAGATCTTTGCAAGAAGTTTTAAAGTAAACATCAGTGCCTGAGAGCAGCTTTCTTTACACCAGAGTGGTCCATATTATACAGATTGTTTTCCCACACAGCCTTGTGAATTGGAGCCACCTGTAAAAGTCATACCATAATTTGCTGAGGTATGGATCATAATGCAGTTGCTGCTGTCATATACAGCAATCATAGCCCACAAAAGCTTGGTAAGGAAGTAGCATGTCCTAGGAGGCTACCTAGCCTAACATGAAGGAGAGTTCATTACTAAAGCAATGTTACCGGTCATAGTGTCTGTCGCTACAGGAGAGATTTAATTCTAAAGAAATCCAGGCAGCAAACAAGCATTCCCAGTGGGGACTGAACACATTCTTCCCAAGTGGTGGGTTTAAGAAGGGATTAAAATTTAGCAGCATACTGCAAAGATTGCTGTTGTGCTCATAGATAATTCAAATAACCCTGCATCATCAACCCTGCTTGAAATGGGGCTGGACCAAATGATGATATTGTGTCTCCTGCAGCACCTAGGAAAAGGAAAAGTAAGTTTGGGCATGAATCTGTGACACGCAGGCCCACAAACATGTACATAACTTGCATTGCGGGAAGGGATGTGTGCATAAGAAAAGGGTTGAGGCCCTGTGTGGACATTTCACTTTGATGTAATTAGACAAGGATGCAGAAGGTGAAGAGAAAAATATGATTAGGACGATGACACAGAAGGCACCAATGGCGTCCTCCCCATTAAGAGAATACTAACAAAACCTTGGGAAATAGGGGAAAGGCGGGGGGAAATAAAGCCTGCTGGGGCTATTTTTAGAAGGCATGGAAACTAGATGCCTCACTTGGCCAAGTGATGGAAACTGAAGGTCAGTGAACTTCTGTTTTTCCTCAGGCTATCACAGAGCTGTATTTGTGGTAAGGATTAAAATGAACACATATAGGGCCAGCTTGAAGCATTCTTAATTCATGTGCGCTCACATGAAAAACACAAACAGACCCTTAATGCAGGCTATGACTAGCCAATAAGTATACAGTGGTACCTCGGGTTAAGTACTTAATTTGTTCCGGAGGTCCGTTCTTAACCTGAAACTGTTCTTAAAGCACCACTTTAGCTAATGGGGCCTCCCACTGCCGCCGTGCCGCCGGAGCACAATTTCTGTTCTCATCCTGAAGCAAAGTTCTTAACCCAAGGTACTATTTCTGGGTTAGCAGAGTCTGTAACCTGAAGCGTCTGTAACCTGAAGCATCTGTAACCCGAGGTACCACTGTACAAAAGTGCCCCATCTGTAAAATGTTGAGGCATATGCAGTTTCCAATGTGCCCCTACTCAAATTTTAACTTAATGAATGGGCTCTGGCTGAGGCAGTCACCCCACTGCACTTTTTTCTGAGCAGGCATCTCCCCAGTCTCTCTATTCACTACATCACACAACGCCTTCACACATACAGTGTCATGAACACTAGCCAATAGGCTCCTGTGACATTTCCACAACTATTTCACACAGCACTCCAAATAATATAGATGCCTCACACCAAAATATTGCTGTCTGAGTGCTGGGAAAACGTCATTTTGGAATAAGTGTGTTACTTTGGGAGAAGAAATCTGCATTGTTTATGCATTATTTGCATAATAAATTGATTGCTTGGGGAGACTGTAAAATTGATTGTATTCTACAGCATCTGGCACATTGATTTGATGCTGATTTGACACATTTTAGATACGGGAGACAGATGAGACCATTTCGAAATGAACTTTGTTTTCCGAGTTGAGTGCATCATTCCGAAATCCATCTGCATGCATCTTCCTCAACTTAACATTCTGAAAACAGTTGTTACAAGTTATTCCTTTTTATAAATATACTTACCACATTCAGAAGGCATTGGTGCTGCAGAAACAGAATAGGTGATTGAATCTTCAGAACCCGGAATAAGATACTGGTATCTTTTAGTCAATGGATCTCCTTCTATGGAAGGGTCAGGAAGATCCTCTATGGTCATCTTCTAGAAAGCCACCTTTAACAAACAAACAAAAAGGAGAGTTTCCTCAACGGTGTGTTATAACATCTATTCAACAATGCAGTTTATACTTCTATTGCCAAATATGCACAAGACTGTAATCACTAATGACTCTCTCTAGCTATACAGCACTAACTACCACTACTTGCTAAAATACTGAGTACAATTTATTATTTGTTTAAACCACATATAATTTTTAAAATCTCCAAGTCCTATATAGCAATACAAAACGCCAAAACACTAAAACAACTGAAATTTCAGGTATGGAAAGGAAAAAGCACACTCCAGAATGCAGGACAACAGTGGGAAAGGTCCCCTTTTCAGGTCCCTTCCCCCCGCCCCCCATGATCTCAGGGGTTGCCAAAATTAAGACATTCCACATATATGGAAAATAATCTGAACTCCAAAGTAATTGTATCAGCTCAGGAATTATTTCACCACTCCAAGGTCACATCCACACCATACATTTAAAGCACTATTATACCTCTTCAATAGTCATGGAGAATCCTCAGAATGCTAGTTTGTTAGGAGTGCTGAGAATTGCAGCTCTGTGGGGTCACCCTCAAACTATAGTTCCCATTATTGTCCTTGACTGTTCAAGTGGTATAATAGCATTTCAAATGGATGGTGCAGGTGTGATCTAGGTCACTAGAATTCTGCAACAAAATTTGTGAGGAGACAGAAAAGGGGGCAGTGAAGTAGGATAGGAATAATGGAAATAATGGTACTGCAGAACCATCAGCAGACAGGTGTGTTTTTTTAACCTTATTCAGTATGTCCACACATTGATATACGCCTGGTGTTAAATTGGTTTACTTGCAATTCTTTCCCTTTAAACACAAAAGCTGCATTAGGTCTTACAAAGCCAGAGAATTTCAGTGCATTTGAGCAGCACTTGCTCAAAGTAATGCCAACTAAGCATGGAAAACATACTAGGATGTATGTTCTCTGTGTTTCCAGAAAGCAGTCTTAATTGACTAACTAGGGATGGGTGGAAAATATTCCAAATTTTCTAAGCCATTTTTTGCCTGCAAAAGGAAAAAAGAAACATTTCGTACGTTAATTGGTAATCAATTGTAAATACATTACCATTTCAAAGCCTGGCAATTTCAAAGTTTTTAGCTTTGTATCAGAAAATGTTCTGAAGCAAAGTACCCTATGGGAATTTTTCGTTAATATATAGAAGGTGGTTTTGCCATTCTAGGATGGGGGGGGGGTAGAATATGTATGTAAAAATTCAGAACACAACCTGAAGTTCTCATGTAAATGAATGGCACAGCTTCACACATTATCTAGTAGGGTTACCAAGAATCACTGTTTACTACTGAGCATAGTAATCGAGCCCCTAAAATTCCTGTAAAATTTCCATTAAACACAAATAAGCTAGTCTTCATCTTACTATTTTTGGTAGATTTGGCTCCCAGTAAGACTTTGAAATTTGAGGAAGACAAATCAGCTCTTACATAACTTATTTGGGTCAAGTTCCCACTGGAAGAATATAGAAGGTCACAATTCTTTAATTAAGAATGTGTGTGCACAATTATTTATACTACATATCTCAGAAGGTAAACCCATGCAAAAACTAAGCTATTTCAGCGCACGTAGCTGAAGGTTGACTGGAGGGCACACTTTGTGAGATATTGACTTTGAAAATTGTTTCTCCCTGGTTTGCATTTAACTTCAGGGCATATTTGCCCTTATTATTCCATTTATTTCTAGCCTACCTTAGCCACCCCTTCAAATTCAAAATAATAGTTAAACTGAAAAGGGCTTGCCTGTCACTCAGGCTCACAGCCTGAGTGTGTTTTGGAATTCTGCAAGGCAACTGGTGACTACTGTCCCTTTAAAAATGGTTCTTCTCATGTGCAATCTGAAGTATCATAAGGAATTATTGGAACGTTTTATCAAATTATCATATGCTAGCCAGGTTAAGTCAGAAAGGAAGAACGCTGATCTCCAACACATAGTGGTAGCCCCATGTGGATAGAACCAAAGGTAGGCTTCCAGAATCCATCTTTGAAGACTTTAAATATGTATATACCATTTTTAGAACTGCTTTTACTTGCCTGGGTGGAGAAACCTTGAAACTGGGCTGAATTGTTCTTACTTTTTTTCCTAACAAGATATTGCTTTTAGAGTGATTGATTTTGCTTTTGTATTTATTCTACAAATTTTGGGCAGATTTTTAATAGTGTCCAACTACCCTGACCTCTTGAAGATGGACATGGGAAATATGCAATAATTATCTTTTTAAAACACACTTTTCAGCTTTAGCATCATGCTGCAAATGTCATGGCCCCAGATTAACACTGTACTGTATATATTCAGTATCATTAACCCTCAAACCCAAATGAGCAGTAAGAACAAGTAGTGGGACACGGGTGGCGCTGTGGGTTAAACCACAGAACCTAGGGCTTGCCGATCAGAAGGTTGGCAGTTCAAATCCCTGCGACGGGGTGAGCTCCCGTTGCTCAGTCCCTGCTCCTGCCAACCTAGCAGTTCGAAAGCACCAACTGCAAGTAGATAAATAGGTACCGCTCCAGCAGGAAGGTAAACAGTGTTTCCGTGCACTGCTCTGGTTTGCCAGAAGCGGCTTAGTCATGCTGGCCATGGACGCCAGCTCCCTCGGCCAATAAAGTGAGATGAGAGCCACAACCCCAGAGTTGTCCACGACTGGACCTAATGGTCAGGGGTCCCTTTACCTTACTACTGTACTACTGAAAAGTGAGAGGGGAAATTTGATATTATAGCAGAAGCTGTTACAGAACTTGTCATTGCTACTTCACTGCTTAGGACAAAGATTGAGGAAGCAAATTAAGTGTTGTCATAATGAGGAGCGTATTCAGCAGCCTATAGGTAGCCTCTGTCTCTAGTCAGTACCCTCATCCACAAATCATTCCCCAATTAGGAAGTATCATGTCAAATGAAATCACATTCAATGCTGGAAGGAACCCAACAACCTGTTCATTAAGAACATCAGAAAGACATGCATGTAGAATACAGTCAGGAACTTGTGAACTTCTAAGAAAAAAGGACAGGAAAGTAAATAGCATTTAAGGAAAATGAGGTCAACGGTACATCAGCTATGAAGTATAAAGTACAATGGTACTTCGGGTTATGAACTTAATTTGTTCTGGAGGTCCATTCTTAACCTGAAACTGTCCTTAACCTGAGACGCGCTTTCGCTAATGGGGCCTCCCGCTGCCACCGCACGATTTCCGTTCTCATCTTGGGGCAAAGTTCTCAACCCAAGGTACTACTTCCGGGTTAGCGGAGTTTGTAACCCGAAGCGTTTGTAACCCAAGGTACCACTGTATATCTTGCAAACATTTGCAAAACATGCAAAGAGTGAAAATGCTAAAACAAAATTAAATACTTTTTATGACAACTACAGTGGTACCTCGGGTTACATACGCTTCAGGTTACATACACTTCAGGTTACACACTCTGCTAACCCAGAAATAGTGCTTCAGGTTAAGAACTTTGCTTCAGGATAAGAACAGAAATCGGGCTCCGGCAGCACGGCGGCAGCAGGAGGCCCCATTAGCTAAAGTGGTGCTTCAGATTAAGAACAGTTTCAGGTTAAGAACAGACCTCCGGAACGAATTAAGTACTTAACCCAAGGTACAACTGTATAGCTTTGCTGTTTCCTTGGCACCTTTCACCTAGATATGAGAACAACTAAAGAGAGGTCCTAAGGAGTGGCTAGAACAACCTACAGAAAAATGTTGCCACAAGCATAGTGGAAATGGATAATTCAGCCATGAAGAGGCAGGGTAGGCCATAAAGTTCTCACTTGCTTCACCTTGTGATACTACCTATACCATCACTCAGTAGCAGATAGGTAGCCGTGTTGGTCTGCCATAGTCAAAATAAAAAAAATCCTTCCAGTAGCACCTTTAAGTCCAACTAAGTTAGTTCTTGGTATGAGCTTTCGTGTGCAAGCACACTTCTTCAGATACCTGAAGAAAGGTATCTGAAGAGGTATCTGAAGAAGTGTGCTTGCACACGAAAGCTCATACCAAGAACTAACTTAGTTGGTCTTAAAGGTGCTACTGGAAGGATTTTTTTTATCATCACTCAGTAGGGAAAGGATAGACATGTCTGATGGCCTCATTTATTTCTGCCAGTAAACCCCATCCTCACTGCAGACACAACTACCTTGCAGGAATTTTTGTTTCCATTTACTATAGTAGAAGGAGCTTGATTTATTACCAACTGATTATGAATAGAATGGGAAGGACTTCATATATTACGCGATTGGAGTATCCGTCCATCTATAGACTGTGGTACAGCATGCCTACACATAGGTCTTCCATCATTTTCAGAATTCTTGAAAAAGCACCACATTTATTTATCTGGAAATAACTGCCCTTCATCTGAAGATCACAGTGTAGTTCCCAACATAAAATACAAAATGAGCACACAAAATACATAATAAAACAAAAACAAACGAATAATCCCTGTCCCACGAACACATTTAATAGGCCATGGAACATTATTCAGCCATGAAATTCATGAACAGAAAGTTACCTGAGCATGAAGCATGAAGTAATTGTAATAAGAACATTCATTATCAAGAGGTGCTATGCTAACAATTTACATATTTTACAAATTAAGAAAAATGATGGCGAGATTGGAAATTGACTATATCACAGAGAAACTTCAAAGGGGATCTGAAGCTCCCTTTTTTTTCTCAGTACAGAACTGCTTACTTTGGATCCATAAGATGAACTGAAGATAACTGTATTGAATCTCAAACACAAGTAAGTAACAGCCAGTCCTGCTCCCCAATCCCTTGGCCATCTTTTAGAATAAGTTTTGATTTTCACAATCACCACCTGAAAGCATGTTATTGAAGATGCCGAAAAAGTAAGCAAGCATATAGCCAGCACTTACTGGATGAGTTTCAATTATTTGGCTTGCTCAATAAGTGGTGATCACAGATTCCATTTCCTGGATTCCCTCAAACTACATAGCCTGAATCAATTTCTATGACTTGGTGACTGCAGAAGTCAATGCTATTAGAAACAAAAACTTAGCTTTCTGAATAAATTATGAAAGAAAAACATTGGGTTATTATGTACCACTGAATGCAGTACATCCCACAACAAACTTTTCTGCATAGAAGTTTCAGCACTACGGTTTCAAATGTCAAATGTATCTGCCAAATGTGATTTAATATCAAAACTAAATAGCACTTACATTACACTGCATAGTAATCTAAGTAAACACGAGAAGGCAACCACATGTAATCTACAGAGCCATGAGCAGCACAGATTAATATGTCCTTTAAAATTAGAAGTCTAATTTGACATGGAAAGTGTTAATTAGTTTTCACCTGACAGATTAAAGGCTTCTTGTTCTACTAATGAACATGTGATATTTGTGCATGTTTAGAGAGCAGTCGTACCACAGTAAAAGCATACACAGTAAGTAAAGTGATTTTATAGAGAAGAGTTAGAGATACTACCGACTGAAAACTGATGTGTTCCGGAATAATTAGCCAAACTTGGTAGTCCATGAGAGAAACTAACTGGTATTGGGATTATATTGTGAATATCTGGATAGTATCTCCATGAAATCCTAGCCATTCATGCTAAAAATTGTTATTGCTGCCTTATTTTGTTTTTATTTTTTAATATAAGTAGTAACATTCCCACCTAGTCTACTTCCCTTCTGTAGTAAACTACAAGCAACTGCAGTGTCACTCTTTTCCTCTTACAGTACTTCCATTCCAATTCAGAAGTTCTGAGAAAAGCTGATGTTGTTTTTTAAAGTGGTGCTTAAATGCAAGCCCCTCTATGCAAGCCAGCCTCTAGATTATGCGAAAGTGTGACTTTTATCCCTGCTGCTGCAAAGAACAAGAGGTTGGGGGGGGGGTCGAAAGAGAGAGAGACCTGACACATACAAACTGGCATTACTCCAAGCTCACAATTAACTAAGTCAAAACAAGTAACACTGCCTGCAAAACTGCTTTGAGGAAGGTGGGAAGGGGAGACTCTGAAGGGGAACGTTCACCAAAAGAATGCAGCAGTTCTATGCGACAAAAAATACAGAGATTGGAGGGGTGACCTCCCTTAGAGCAAGGGATACATTTCAACCTCCCCTCTCCCTAAGCCTGTGTATCTTATGCCAATGCCTTTTTTGCAAGCTCAGGCCCCAATGGGTCCCTCCGGAGCCCACGCGCACAGCAACGCAAGCCCCTCTCTCTGCATTTGACCCCACTCTTCTCGGAGGATTCCCGCGTCCTTCCCGTCAGCTGCAACCCACACACCTTTGCCCTTCATTTCTCCCCCCACTAGAAGTCACCTTTTCAGAGCCGCTTGACTCCCCACCCCCCAAAAAACCTCTCCACAAATCCACCGGCAGCGCTATTTCCCCCCCCCCCCACAAAGGACCATGCCTACAAACTCCACGTGGGCGTGCCAGAAAGTGCTCCGTTCAGACGTTCCCCGGCCCCCTCACCGCGCCACGCCCCCCCACATCACATCACAAAGGTAGGCTTACCTAGGCCGCCCCCTCCAGCATCTCCCCCCCCCTCGCCTTTGGGGCTGAGCAGCAGCACCGCCTGCCCAGCCCCCTTCCTCCCCCCCCCCTCAGCAACACACCGGCCCCCCCCTCCCCAGAGACAGCCGGAAAGGAAAGCAAGCCAAGGTGACAGCGGCTCCTTCACACGCCCCCCCCCCACGCCTTTACCTGTCCTCTCCGCCCAACGGAGGCTCCCTGAGACAAGGGAGAGGAGCGAGGGGAAGGATGAATCCCCGTTCCCTCCAGGCGCCGCCCCCGCCCTCGCTCGCCTCCCATGCCCCGCCCCCCTACCGTCGATCACCATCATCCGCCATCCCTGAGGCGCAGCAAGAGGTTGAGGCGTTAGGCCCCGCCCCCTCACCCTCACTCTCAGCCAGTGAGGGGCCTTGGCTCCGCCCCCCCCCCCCCCCCGCTTTACATACTCGACCTTCTTCCACTTTCGGCTCCTAGGAAACCGCGCTTCAGGCCACGCCCACATTCGGTGTGTGTGTGTGGTCTTTGGCTCTCTTTTCCCCCTTCCCTCCCCACGCAGGCCTCGTGCGCCTGCGCCTGCGCGCATCACCTCTCTTCTTCTTCCTCCGCTTCTCCTCGCTAATGAAGCGGATGAGAGGCGAGTGGGGGCGGGAGTCTCGCGCAGCCCGCAGTGGCTCGGAGCTCAGCGCGCGCCGCTTCGCGCGGCCACCGTTGCCGCGTTCTCCGCAGTTTGGTGGTTTTTTGCAAAAATGACAATGCGGCGGGTTGGGTGAAAGCAGCAAGCCTGGCTTGGAAACCGCTTCAAAGGCGTCACAAACGTCGCAAAGTACACAGGGTCGCAGTCACAGAAGCAGTGCAAAAAGCACCTTGAAGCACCGCGAATTATTTATTTATTTGTTCAATTAGTCATACCGAAAGGAAAACTTAAAATCTAACGCAGATAAAACCGGCAAGAGAGAATGACATCCTGTGCAACAAATACAAAAAGCAGCATAGGTGTGTGTTGTGTGTGTTCACTAACAGTCCCTTAGAACGCTGCAAGTAATGGTTCATTTGCTCAAAGCAGGCAGCGGTGTGTAAGTTTTAATTCAGAAAATGTCCGCAGCTGTTCATGGTGCCCAGCACTTGTGGCCTAAAGAGCTGACAGTGGAATGTTTACATAATACTGCAGTGTCTTTTGCTGAAAAACAAACTGATTTTAAAGCAAGTCATTTTGACTTTCCATTATTAAATTACGCATATCAGTGTTGGTGCTGCGATACACCTTTCTAGCAGAATCTGCCATTGGATCTTGCTCCCTAGTAAGTGTAGAATTGCAATGAAAAGTAAAATACTGGCCTTGAAAGCTACAAACAATACAAAAAAATGAGTAAGTTTCCATAGTGCATGTGCATATTTATTCAGATTAATGGTGCTTTCTCTCAGCTAATTTTAAATTTTTATCCTTGAACTACAGCCATATATGCAAACAGGCTACAACCCAACTTCCCTGGGAGTAAGAATCTTCAATAAGATGAATTCAGTAAGACCTAACTTCTGAAACCAAATGTGCATTGGTTGTGCTTTATATGCATGATGTGAGTTTCAGAAGTTAGGTCTAAGTACATTACTTCCCTAAAATAATCCTAGGAACTTTGGCTTTCCCCTAGTAGGGCTACTGTCCCCAGCACCCTTAAACTACAGTTCCCAGGATTCTTTGGGAGAGGACATTTGCTTTAAATGTGTGGTGTGGATCTAAGTCCCTTGACAACATTGGCATTTATGGGTAAATGTGCATAGGATTGTAGAGTTAGAAGGGATCCCGAGGGTCATCTAGTCCAACCACCTGCAATTTAGAAATATCATCTAAAGCATCCATGACAGGTGGCCATCCAACATTTGCTTAAAAACCTCTGATGAAGGAGAGTCCACAACCTCCTGAGTGCTGCATTACCAAGGTATCTATTTACATTTGATAAGGGGTGTGTGCACAAACAAAACAGAGGTTAAGAATCAGACTATGTTAGATTTAAATGAAGCCTATGCCAGAAGTAATACTTTGCACGAGTACAGCAGATGGGAATGGCAACCTTGGGTCTTGAACGCACCACCCGTAGATTGTAAGCACGGACATCGTATGATTGAATACCTCCAGCTGAGACACCACCATCACAGGGAGGCAGCTGAGTTTTTAAAAGAACACCCTGACGTTCAAGTTTTCTGTGTTCAGGAAACTGTTTGGAATTCTTTGGAGAAAAGGGTGAGATAAAAACGTAATAATTAACAGCATGAGCTCCAATCTTAGTCTGAAGTGGTATAGTCGGACAGATTTTACCATCTCACCCATGAGAAAGAAGCCTTAATGCCAGGCAGTTATTATAAAATTACCTGCCCAGCCAAGATTTTTTTATTGGGCGCCCCAAGAAAGGCAAGATGAGACTGGTAACTTGCATAGCTTGTTGGAGCAGAACAGTGTTTGGAAATAGTGTTGACTTCTGATTGCACTGTTTTGTAAGAAAACAAGGGTTGGGCCCCCACACTTAGCAAAATCTACTGCTAATTCTGAAACTAAGTTTTATGGTAGGGTGTTTAGACATGAACAGCTAAATAAGCAGTAGCACCAGACTAGGGAACATGAGAGAATTTTAAAATACTTGGAGGCTAATGGTAGGATTCTGTAATCTGAATACTTACATCACACTAGAGTGTTTATTTATTTATTTTAAAAAAGTTTGATGTAATACAAATATCTAATAGTTTACATAAAAGCAATAAAAACACAACAGTGACATTCTGTAAAATTTCCTAAAAGCGAGATCGAAACTATACATCACAAAGCAAATTGAGCAGCGTACAAAACAGATAATTAAAAATTAAAAACTGAAATCCAGGAAAGCTTCGGTAAAGATATACTTTTCAAAGAGGCATCTAAAGGTAATTGCTGTCTCAGCCTCATGAGGAAGGTCTTTCCAGAGGGTGGGTGCTATAACTGAGAAGGCTTGCTTCTGCATTGTCACCAAGTGACAGTCTGTTGGTTGTGGTTTACCAGCAAGGTCTCCTTGGGAGATTCTAAAGATCATCCTGGTCTCTGCCCAGGGAGGTGGTCTGCTAGATGTCCAAGCCTTAAGTTGTTCAGGGCTTTCAATGTCAACAACAACACCTTGAACTTGGCTCAGTGGCTAAGAGGCAGCCAGTGTAGATCTCTCAACACTGGTGTAATGTATAAAGCTGGGTGTCCCACTAAGCCCCCTAACCAGATTGTCACTCAGCTGTGATTCACCCTTTATTTATGTAAAAAGCGGCAAATTTAGCGTTCAAGATATTGCTACAGTTCCATTGTCAGGGAGGCTCTTTTGTGCTGTGATGAATCATCAGATAATTACGGGTTTAACACATGAGAAATAGAAAAAACACAGCTGTTTTCCTTGTTCCACGCAATCTACATTGACATTGATTTGCTGATTTGCTTTTAAGTGAAGCAAACTCTTGTACATGAGCTTGCAGCTGCTAAGTTCCTATCGCTTCCACTCCATGCAAAACTAATGGAAGTGGGATGCCGAATTAATTGGCCGGATGCCCTGAATCAGCCTCTAAATGTGTACTTGTACACACCGTGAAGGTGTTTCACAGTAAAACATCTCAGCATACCTCATTCGATTTTGTCTAGTTAAAGACTAGTATTGCAGACCTTTACTGACCTGCATGAAGAGAACATGAGGCTCCTACTGCTTTCAGCACACTTTATAACACCACTAAAACGTATCGCCATTCTAATAGTCTTCATCTCAGGGGGTTTTATAGATAATCTATTTCACTTCGTACTACAGACAAGCGGTGTACCTGTAATGGGGCGGACAAAAGTGACCCAATTATATTGGAAGACACAGAGAAAGCAGATAAGGAGGAAAGAGACTCCATCTGATTTGATTCTGAAGTATGTTTTAAGGTCCAAAAGGGAGAGATCCTAAGAAAGTAGGGTGTGTAAAATTTGCTTCAACACCAACTATCATTGTCCTGTACAAAATAGGAAAAAGTGGATATTGTGTACCAACACAAAGACACAACCTGCATAGGGAGAGAGTGGTCAGGAAAGTTGTTCTCTCCTTAACAACTGCCTGCATACTGCACCAGAAAGATACCTGCCTCTCCGTTTGAGAATGCTATTTTGCACAGCACATAAGTGTGTTAGACCCCATCTGAACTACACATTTAAACATACACCTTTAAACAAGGATGACTTTCTTTAAACAATCCTGGGAACTGTGGTTTGTTAAGGGAGCTGAGAGTTGTTATGAAACCCTTATTCTCCTCAGCCAATTCCTCTTCCCAGGGAATTCTGGGAATTGTAGCTCTGTGAGGGGAATAGGGATCTCCTAACAATTCTCAGCACTCTTAAAAACTACAGTTCCCAGGAATCCTTGGGGAGAGCCCTGCTGCTTTAAATATATGGTGCAAATGGGGACTTAGATTAGATATATGAGCTGTGGATTCTCTTCCAACCCAGTAAGTGTTGATAATATACTCTCTCACACTGGAAATTTTCCTCACAAGGTTATTGTAAGGTTACATGGGATGAGAACTGTAAAAAATAATGCATACGTTGAAAAAGTGATAGATACATAATTCATAAAGGTGGTATATAAATGTTGTAAACAAACACAATACCAAATCTCCCATGCCCTGTGAAAATGTTCATGAGACTAGAATATGTAAACAGATTCCATTTCTGGATTGTATTGGATGTAAAGTAGATGGAACCCATCCAAAATTACCTAAAGGGCATTTTCATTAGACTAATCAGCTGCACCAGCTTGTCTTCATCCAGCTCTTGGCACAGAACAGAATAGTAAATGCAACCATGATGCCGAGATATGCAACTCTGGTGAATAATTCATAGGCCACCCAAAAACTGCTGCAGGTATTCTTGTACGCCAAGTCAAAGTTAAAGGCAAAAAGAAGATATTGTAGCCAGACTATAGGAGGCAAGAAGACAAAAACAAGATTAAAGGATTAAACAAAGTATTACTTTGCTGTTGCATAACTTTTTATTTTTGAGGATGTTAGGTATTTGACAAACATTCATATTAAGTTTGTGTTGGGAAGATGCAAGACCAAAGGCGGGAAATATTTCTGGCCCAATGGTCTATATTCTTATCTCCTCCCACCCTGTAAGTCAACTTTGACTGGTAGGCAGCCCTACCCATTGCCTTTTTTCTTTAAAAAATGTTTAGGGGTACTCTCCTTTTGACTTAAGAAAATCACCATTTTATAGTTCAAATCAGGAAAAATAAATACAGTAAATGGACAAAAGTACCAAGAACATGCATTACCTCATATTACACAGCTGACAGCTCACAGTAACTTCCACATTGGCATGAAGTTGTGTGCACTAACATCTTCCCTCCTACTTCCAACTTCTACTTCACACATTAAACGCTCGCTTCCATCTGAGACTCAGGAAACACCATGACAGGAAATGAGGCTGCCATCGGGGGTAGGAACGGAATTGATGATTCACTGGCCCTACCCATCTGTTAATCATCTGATGTCATGATGATGCCAGGTGACTGAAAAGTGAGTGATCCCACCCACCTGTCAGAGTTGACCTGTGGGAAGGGATCAGCTTCACCAGCGCATTACCCACTGTTTTGAAATTAATAGCGTCCTTCCAAATTATGTTCAATGGCACTAGAAAAGGCAGCATGACATGTGCAAAAGTCATTTTTCAGATTATTAAGCCGATACCAACTGCCTGTGGATAACCATGGCTATTCCAAATTTTTCTTTAAAAATATAGCCTCGTCATCTTCCTCATTAGTATTCAGACAGACAAACTGTCATCCATGTATCATTCAAAGAACTCATCAGTGCATCTCTTGGTAGATGCGGAGTTATAAACTCATCAAAATTTAATCTGAAAAACAAGGAGAAGATCTGCTGCATAAATATGTTCTTGTATTTTTTTGCACAGGTGAGCAAACAAACATTTTCATTTCCTTCTGCACCATTTCATCCTTTTCTTTAAAATTTCTGCACCACTTCAGCCCTCCTTCAAAACTTCCATTCTTCTGTCTGCTCCTCTGTTTGCTGCAACAAAGCTTTAGCCTTTAATCATCACAACAGTATCCTAAACCATTAGTTGTTTTATTTTAATCTTGCAGCAGTCATGTGGGGTTGGTTAGACTGAGTGACAGTGACTTGGCCACAGCCAAGCAACGGTGTGAAGTGGGGGGCTGGCGCAATAAGATTATGCTACTTACCATATAATTTTATAACTTTAGTCAGGTACTGCTTTCGAATAATTATTTAGGGTTGCACCTAATGTTATTCCTACTGTGAGTGGGCTCACACAGGCATGACTACCTTTGGTACACTAATTTCAAGAGATCTTCTCTGAATCAAACTTAATTAACTCTTGACATTTACAATCTCGTGCAATGTAGCACCATAGGTTTGGGGAAGGAAAGGGTGGCTGAAGCACGTGTGAGACGCATCAGAAGGAAAACTGCTTTGACATTGCAGGTCAGAAAAGTTGGAGACACTCTCGAATGCATGGCCTAAATAGGCTTTTCCATCTCTTACCTCTTTTGACTTGGAGTGCTGTGCTTTCTTCCTGATTGACATTATCCTCCCAACGTCATGCTTTGCCCTTGCACGTGTCCATGCAGTGGTACTTTGCCATTCAAATGGGTATTTCCTGGAAGAACTGCCTTACAACTGACCCTTTTTTCTTTTTTTTAGGATTTTGCAAAAGCAGCAAGTGCACCTTAGCGATGAGACATTGTGGGGAAATGTATTGTAATGTGTAAGCACCTAATTTGTCAAATGCAGCATGTAACAAGAAAGTCCTTTTATAAATGCAACAAACTAGCTGAGGGCTACTTAGCCTAATAAGCTTAAAATCTTATTTCTCGTAGACATCTGTCAAGGCAAAAGCAAGATACACACAACACAAGCACGCTTAATCCACTAGCTCAGGCTAAAGGCGATGGAGCTTGTGAGCTGCTGCTTTGCATCCAAAGGGGAAATTGCAAAGGCGAAGAATGCACGGTGCACATTTGTGGAGAGATGCACTGGGAACGCTGAAGTTCGTAATAGCTAAGAAGGCAACCTACCAAACTGTGGGCTGTTCAAGATGAAAGCTTCATCAGAAGCATAACATCAACTGAACTTGTAAGTTTTTCCCGCCTTTTTATTCCTTCCTAGATCAGTTGGATATTTTTCAGGAGTAAAGAAGGATAGGAAGAGGAGCATAATGGGCTGCACTCCTTCACATAGTGATATTGCTAACCATAATGTGACCCATGGAATCAAGTCACTGAACAGGGGTATCCTGCCAGTTGATCCAGAGGGTGAAGGTTCCCAGCTCCCAATGCTAATCAAATGCTCCTCTTCATATGATCTTGAGGAGTTGTGCCAGGGAGAGACTCAAAATAAAGATCACTTCTTTGAAAATTCATCAGATGAGGACAAAAATGTTAATTTCCGCTCCTCCTCTGAGGATCCTTCTCTGCCTGAGATTGACCAGGAAGAGAAGGAAATGGAAAGGGTAATCTCAGAGACTGAGATAGCCATATCTGAACTGACGGTGTCTCCCACCCATATGGTTGAGGATATTAAGGTCAAAAAGCAAAACTCTTCTGCATCGGAAGAAATTGGCTTTGCTTTGGAAGACAACGATGCAAACAGTGAAAAGCAAAATCCAAAGAAAGGGAAAAAGCAAAAGAGCAGCAGGCAGAGAAAACAAGGCCGTCATTGCAAAATTAAAGAAAAACCCAACCCACCCGAATGCAAGGCAGAGGAGAAGGTGGATTTCCCAGAGTTGCTTGTTAAAGCCCATCAAAATGCTTATGCATATTTAAACCCCAACCTCTCCAAATACGAGGTTATCTTGTGCATGGCCAACCAGGCCACAGAAACACAACTGATTATGCAGCAGATGGTGAGCTTTTTACTTCTTCGTTTTGATGAAATCAACCATCTTTTGGGAGAAATTGCCCAAGATGGAGAAGGCCTACTAAGAGATGTGGGAGGGAATCTTGCTTGGCCAGCTGGCAAAGGGAACCTGAAAGAACAACCAGATCTCTTGCAGCAGTTACTACAGTACACAGTCAATAAGATGCAGCTGTTAAATGGCACTGTGGCCTCTTTAACATCTGATGCCCTGCAGGAGTCCTGTAGCTTTCTACAGTCTGCAGGTAGCAGCTTGGAGGAAAAACTGAAAGCAAAACAAGCTTTTGATGAGCGCTTGCTCAGGACAATAAAACTCCTTGAAGCATCTGCAGTCAAACCCTCTCACTCTCATCCTGATGATATGACTCTTTATTCTGAAGACAGTGGGATTGGGATTGACAGCGAATCGGTCAAAGACCTGAACCTTCTTGATAAACAGGGAATACAAAAAAATTGTGATTCTTCTTCACATGACCACCCATCCTTAAATCCAGCCAGGCCATCAGGTGAAATCCAGTGGTCATGCACTTCACTACATGCCACAGGCAGATCCCACGACTGTGCCCTGGAAAGACAATTTAAGGATATATTTTACCCACCTGCACCTACCAAGGGTGTAATGCCTTCTTCAGCTGTAGCTCCAGGAAGCACTGTTCTGCAATATCAAAACATCTCCAAAACCTCTTCTCCTAACTCTATGAATTGTGGTGTCATTCATGAGGGCGGTTGTTTCAAAGACTGTGAATCAACCGCAAATGAAGACAGTGATGATAGTAGCTTTTCTGAAGAAGGTGACAATTTAAGTCTGTCTGAAAAGGGAACTAAAGAACAGCCCACATCTTCGCCTGCAGCAACCTACAGTAAACGGAGGCCTTCCACCAAACGGATAGAGAGCCCAGAGAATGAGGAAATTACACTCAAGATGAAAGATGCCATTAGTGAAAAGATCAAGTTTGTCCCTGCTAAATCTGGGAAGAGGGATTGGGTGGAAGATGAAAATGGGAAGATGCTGCGGCGGCCTAGCACAGCAGCTGGAAGCCAGAAGGCACCAGTTAAAAAGAAAAGGTCTAGGTCAGAGGAGTCTCTGAAAAGTCATGCCGAGGACCCAACCCTTTTAGAACTTCAAAGGACTCAGAAGGGGCTTGACAAAAGGCTGGAAATGTTTTACACACTTAATGGAAACAAGGATCTAAATGATAAGACAGCATCACTGAACCCCAAAGAGCCATCTAACTTGCAAGATTCTGAGCATGTTATTCATAGATCTTCCACTAAGAAACTGAAAGCATCTCTTGCTAAAAACTTCAGCATATTGCCTAATCAAGATAAAGTCCCTTTGTTTAGGCGTGATCAAAATGCTATCAGCCAACAGACTGGTGAAAGGAAATGTCGAAAGCCTGTCACAAGCACCACACCCCCAATGGATTCAACATCTAAGAAAGAAAATGAGCTTCCTGGAACACAGAAGCTGAACAGTGTGGGTTGTGCTCCACCCCGCAAATCTGTAAAGAAGTTAATTGAAACATTCAGCACCGCTGAAAGTCTTGTGAAACCTCCAAGTTTAAGAATTTTGGGCCCAATAAAATGCGTCAGAAAGTTTGGACTTCCAAGCATCACTCCCAGTCTCCCACTTCCTAGAGGACTTGCGCCTTTAAATCACAAACATAGAGTTTCACCAATAGGAGACATAAATTGTCGAAACATCAATCCAGCACACTGTACCTTGGGTACCACTGGGTCACCTGTATTTGCAAGCGGAAGTGGCACAAATGGGGATTCTGATGATGATGGCGATGACAGTGATGACATGGAAGACCTGCCCCCCCCACCTCCTGACATGTTGATGGACATCTCACCTGATTCAGCTACATATCCAAAAGATGCAACAACAGGAGAAAACTATTCAGAAATTGCTAAAACAAATGAGCATTTCACCGGTAAAAAAGTTACTCACATTTCTCAGCGAATGAAAGCTTCTCTGTGTTCCATTGACTTGTTACCGAGTAAGAATCTGAACAGTCCCAGTCTCATTACTAACAAAGCAACAAAAAGCGCTAGGGTGGACTTCAGACCAAGAAAATATTCCCTGGAGTTGAATTCCAGCTATGTGTCTGATAACAACCAAGACATGTCATCAGCATCCCCAGAGGAACATGAAGTGGAAGAAACTACAGATCTGTATAAGCAGACATGTAAGCTCATACCTCTTCAAAATCCTAAAGAAATGCCAGAACAGGATGCACCTGAGCCAGGAAATAAAGACTGTAGCACACCTTCAGCTTCAGCTCAAAAGCGAGGCTCTCCTGATTCATCCAGTGGAAGTGAGAAAATGACTGCCTTTACCAAACGGGTGTCCCCCGCAAGAACACCACCTTCATCACCCCCCAGTGAGAAAAGGCTCCCAAGCCCACCACTACATCACAGGCACATAAACCAAGCTTCTTCCCCCACTACCCACCGGCAGCCAAGCCCCCCTGCTAATCCCAGGGCATCAAGCTCTCCAACACAAAGGAAGCAGCCTTCCCCACCAACCCAACAAAACCTGTCTAGCCCACCATTGGGACGCAAGCAGCAGAGCCCACCAACCTACCGGAAAGTGTCCAGCCCACCAGCACTCCGCAGAGAAGCAAGCCCACCTCCTTTCTCAACAACCCCATCCCCACCAACTTCCCCATCTTGGTTGCACAAAGGATTACGAAATCACCTGGACTCTGGGAATGAGCAGCAGACGCCCATCCTGAAGATTGTCAGCAATACACGCTCAATATTTTGTCCAGCCACTTCCTCGTTATTTGAAGCCAAGCCGGTGTTGCCACCTAACAGCTCCACAACAGAGGCTATGGCGGACCATCCCGAAGGGTCAGCATTTGCGCAGAGGAACAGCAAACATCTCAGGCAATGTGGGGATCAACGGAGGAGGTTGTCCCTCAGTGCTGCCAATCCCCAACCTTTTGTACGGAGGAGTTCCTCTGATCGCAGGCCAGGATTTCAGCGTCCCCTACCATTCTTTGCCACATCTGGCAGTGAACCTGTGCTAATTCAAACAAGGTAAGAGTCAGTATTTTCAAAGCCTTTAAGTTGCATTTAGATGTATAGTTCGCCTTATAGTCCAGGCAAGTAACTTCGTTGCACCGATATCTGTCACTAATATCTCTTTCCTACGAGTAGGATTTGTATGAGGAATAAGTAAAAATAAAAAACCTGTTCCCTTGTGTGTGTTTTTTAAAATGATATTTATTAAAATTTCAGAGAAAAAAAGAATTACACAAAAACAAAAAGTAAAAATACCAGAAAAATACAAAATACAGAATAAAAGAATAAAAGACACTTAAAAAGAAAAGAAAAAAGAAAATGGGTCAATCTTTCCATAGCTTACATTCATATCCTTGTTTCCCTGACCTCCTCATACCTCCTTTTTTTGTATTCCAGTTCAATTAGTTAAGTCAGCAATTTCTTTCCCTCTTTGTTTTCTCATGTTCCTTTAACTTAATATACTATAACTTTAAATTTTCATCTGTTATCAATCCTTTTTTACATACACTTTTATAGCATTACTGCTTAAACCACCTAGCTTCATTCCAACATCATTCTAACATTCATTAATTTTGCAATATTTCTGTAAATAGTCTTTAAATTTCTTCCAATCTTCTTCCACCGACTCTTCTCCCTGGTCTCGGATTCTGCCAGTCATTTCCGCCAATTCCATGTAGTCCATCACCTTCATCTGCCATTCTTCCAGAGTGGGTAGGTCTTGTGTCTTCCAATACTTTGCAATAAGTATTCTTGCTGCTGTTGTGGCATACATAAAGAAAGTTCTGTCCTTCTTTGGCACCATTTGGCCGACCATGCCCAGGAGAAAGGCCTCTGGTTTCTTCAGAAAGGTATATTTAAATACCCTTTTCATTTCATTATAAATCATCTCCCAGAAAGCCTTAATCCTTGGGCACGTCCACCAAAGGTGAAAGAATGTACCTTCGGTTTCTTTACATTTCCAACATTTATTATCGGGCAAATGATAGATTTTTGCAAGCTTGACTGGTGTCATGTACCACCTGTATATCATTTTCATAATATTCTCTCTTAAGGCATTACATGCCGTAAACTTCATACCTGTGGTCCATAACTGTTCCCAGTCAGCCATCATTATGTTATGTCCAACATCTTGTGCCCATTTAATCATAGCAGATTTCACCGTTTCATCCTGAGTATTCCATTTCAACAGCAAGTTATACATCTTTGACAAAATCTTAGTTTTGGGTTCTAACAGTTCTGTTTCCAATTTTGATTTTTCCACCTGGAAGCCAATTTTCTTGTCCAAATTATATGCCTCCATTATCTGATAATAATGAAGCCAGTCTCGCACTTTGTTTTTTAATTTCTCAAAACTCTGCAATTTCAGTCTATCTCCATCTTGTTCCAAAATTTCCCAATATTTCGGCCATTCGACCTCCATATTGAGCTTTTTCAGAGCTTTCGCTTCCATCGGTGACAGCCACCTTGGGGTTTTATTTTCCAATAAGTCCTTGTATCTTATCCAAACATTAAACAATGCTTTCCTGACAATATGGTTTTTAAATGCTTTCCTGACAATATGGTTTAAAATTTTAAAAAACCTGTTCCCTTGTGTTACGTCTGCACATGGGTTTTGAAAATGCACAGTGAAGTGAAGCAAATCCTTCCCCGATTCCTCTCTTGCCCATATTTGCCCATATGACAGCTAAGGAACCACTCCAACATCAGCACCACCAGCCATGCTGCCAACTTGACTAGCTTTCCATGTAGTACTATCATGAGAGTCCATGCTGGGCGTGGGTGTGGGAAATCCCTGCTCACCTGTGACACCTAAGTGCCCTTATGCCTCAGATATCTTATTTCACAAAGTTACAGTGAAGCTATCAGGCTCTCTGAACTCTCCAGTGTTTCAGACAGGGATTTCTCCCAGCCCCACCTGGAGATGCCAGGGATGGAACCTGGGACTTTCTGCCCAGGTGCTCTGCCACTGAATGGCGACCCTTTCCCACCCTGCAAAGCGTAGGATACTGATGTAAGAAATGCATGATAGGCTACTTTTCACACTGCAGTTTAAAAGCCTATGTGCCTTTCCATGAGTTACCTACTGCAATGACTCGTTTACAGAACTAGCTCATAGCATGAAGTATGAGGATTCAGAAGCATCCTTCAGTTTTCAGTTGTGTCCTGGAGACAGCTTCATACACTGGGCGTTTTGACAGAACAACAACATCATCATCATTATTCTTCTTCTTGTTGTTGTTATATTTCTTACTTGCCCTTCACCCTAAGATTCCAGGGCAGGTTACAACAATTTAAAAATACAATGTCATCAACATAATTTATTACGGTCAAAGACCAGCTCGAAAAGCACAACTGGGACAGCTTTCACAAGAATAAAATATACATTTAAAGCAGTGTACAACAACAGCTTAACGATTAAAATCTAAGATAAGCGCATAAACACATAAAGACCTAAAAATGTGGGCTGCCATACAAATTGGCCCTGACACCCTGGAGGCCGACTTCGGCTGTTTTCCTAGTGAACTAATTTATTTCTGAGGGGTGATCTGCACCTGCAAATCTGCACACAGAATCTGGCAACCATAAATACAATGTTAAAAAAAAAAAGTTTTAAAAACTTACATGTATCGGCCAGGGATATAGGAATCTGTCCTATACTGAGACAGACCATTGGTCCATCTAGCTGAGCATGACTGAGCATGGGATTTCAGAAAGGAGATACTTCCAAACCATCAAATTTAGGGCCTTTTGCACTGAGGCCTTCCTGGTGGGAGGAATTTTACCACAACTGCATACCAAATGATAGATTTTTTCCCCCTCACCACTTGACAGGACGGTACATTCTGTTTCTCAGGTGGTTATGAACATGCCATGGTACATTGCAACTTGGGAACAGTTTGAGACATTTGTCCAACATTTCTCAGGTTTTAACTTGACGTTACAGGATCCGTATTGCCAAAGGCATCATTTGCCTTTCCTGGAATAATTTTATTTTCCTTGCATTACAAAGAAAAGAGAAAGAAGTGGAATGGGACTGTTGCTTTCCTGTCCTGTAACATTAAGCCTTCTGCGAGAGTCCAGTTAAGCCCTCAAACCAGCAGAGATTGCAGTCCTGCTGATTTACCACAGGAATATGTATTCTGGGAAGAAAAAGAAGCTATCCGAGCACCTCTGATCTTCTAATCTCTTGTTTTGTTTCTGTGTTTAACCAGCTCTCTTCAACCTTGGGTTCAGCCTTTCAACTTGTAAACAAAACAATAAAGAGGCAGAAAAGTGCCCGGGGGTTGTTATCCCAGAATAACTGATTATGTAAACGCAGGCCCAGGATCAGTTTCCAATGAAGCGTTTGCTCTTTCCCTTTACTCTGGGCTCTCTCTTGAGAGAGATGTGTCACTGGCCCCAATTAGAGAGCTCTGGCGTCTGTTGTAGCTTCATAAGTACCAGGGGAATGGCCTGTCGGTGTTTTAAGCTATGGGAACCAGAAACCATCTGCTCACGTAATAGGAGGGGGTTAGGGAGTTACTTTGCTCTTATGAGGCTGGCCTTTTACTGGAATTTAGCTGAGGGGCACGTTTTCACAGCACGGATGCTCTGCTCGTACAAATCCCGCTAATCCATAATAGGATTTGTGCATGTGTAACAGGGAAAAAAAGTTTATTTTAGTCCAATGATGGCTATCAGATTAAAGGCCTTTCCATGGGGTAACAGCTGGGAGAGGAGCTTTGAACAAATACTGTTCAAATATTCCACTTAACTCAGGGCCACAAAGCTGGTTTAATGACTCAGACCCCAAGCAAAGCCTTGGGTCATCTTTCCAGATACAGGGTAAATTTGTATTGGATCAGGACCTCATCAGGACATTATTCTTACTCTTCTTTTAAGGGTGTAAGACAGCAACCCACTGAACTCCCTGGTACTTACGTGTGAGTAGGCATGTGTAGGCTTGTAAGGTGTATGAAACACTCCACATTATTTTTCCATTAATGGTGCCTTGGCTCATAACATACACAGAAATAGAGGACAAAATTTAAAAGAGGATAAGATCAAGGACACACACAAAATCCAGGTACAGATTTCGTATATTCAAGTACTTAAATCTAACTCTCTGTTGTTAAACGCCACCCCAAACTCTGAAAGGTACAAGATTCCACGGTTTCCTGACATGTTTAACACAGGGTCTGTGTTTCCTTTTGGAAAATGAGGCACAGGTATCTTTATGATATATGGTTTATTTGCACAAATATACATCCTGAGCCTACAATGGAGGGGTTCACAGCATCAGTACCCCAAGAGGTTCTGGCTGCTCCAATAGCCACAGCAGCCTTGGATTTAAGCTGACCCCAACCATTGCTCTCAAATGTGCTCTCTGCCCCTCTCCCCAGCCTGCTGCGCTTTACAGACGGCCATTATTTTCTCTTATCACTGCAATCCTAAACTCTACTCTGCTTTATCTTTGCTAGCTATCTCAGAACTCAAGGAGGGGCTCCACCTATTTGCCAGTTTGCACAGTCTTTATTTTCTGTTAATGGCCCACCTCTTATTTAATACAGACTCATAGAACTGTCTGGTAGCCCATTTTAACACTCTAAGCAATTATTAAATTCTAACACCTATCAGACCCAGGAATTTAGGGGAAACTGGCACCCGCAAACCCTGGCCACCCACAACTCATAACAATATGTATATTGGTGCTCTTTCATTAAATGCATTTGTACCAAATCATGTTATCTTTTATTGTTTGAACATGAAATATTGATGCAGATAGCACAATCTATTTTTTACCTTGTCCAGCAATTACTTAATTTATGGGAAGTAGTCAGATATATGTTACATTATATACTCGTGCCATCAGTGTGAGAAGCACTACAGACAGATCCTTTACCCAGAGGTGCTTCCTGGGGCTTATAGGAGATGTAGTCCAAAACATCTGGAGAGTGCCAGGTTGGTAAAGTCTGTGATAAAACATATACCTATGAAGAAACACACGTGAATGTGAATTTCATGTGAATATTCAGCATTCTGAAAATCGCAGCTTTCATAGTTATGAAACCATGTGCACATTTGCTTAATTTTTATAATTATTACTGTTATTATTTTTAAAATTTATATACTTTCCTTCACAACATAAAAATACAAATAAATAAACACAAAATACACAATAAAACAAAAATTAAAACAAACCAATAGTCCTCCTCGCTTTAATTTTTTTATTTGCATACTTTACACAGATGACAGAAGTGTACTTTTCTTGATGCAGAATTTGGGTTACCTTTGACGACTTGTGCTAATAATTCTTAGCTCCCAAATGGTGATAGATTTTTATGTAATGGAGCTTCATTTTGGTATGAGGCAATTAGAATTCAAAACTGGATTGTACAGAATAATAAACACCTAAATAGCTGCTGATGGTGTTCTATCATGAGTTTACATGTTATATTCATTCTTTCGCTTTTAAAAGGTCATACGTCATTAGCCTTTGGTCTTAAACGTCTTCTTTTTTTGCAGAATGGAAGAGAGCCATAGGAAAGAGGTGGACTCTTGGAACAGTCCATGTTCTTCTGAGGGCAGAAAAGCAGGCAAGTCATCTTCCCACCCTGAACTCTACATTGTGGGTCAAGGACTCCAGAAGGACTGAGTGGAAGTGATAATGCTGGCAACTGGAAAGCTGTGGCCCAGGACCAAGAATCTTTTCATGTGTAGCCCCAAGCTGCAATGTTTCACTTTCTTCACCATGTCAAAGAAGAATGAATACTGGTTCCTGGTTTAGCATCACAGACCTTTGGAACTTGAGTTCTGAAGGTCATCCTGACCAGCTTTCCCCTCCAAGAGGAGAGATCATCCGCCAACCTGCATGGTCACAGTCTGGGCCACTGTGAGCTACAGAGTGTGTGAGAACTGCAAGGAAATACTTACAGAGCAGATCTGTAAGGCCACCTTCCTGGGCGCCACATGCCAGCATTGGGTGGGGCCAGAGGCAAAAACAAGCACAGTCAGAGCAATGAATGTGATTTTTACCTCTGTACAGCAGGCTACCCCATAACACTCTCCTGAAAGTAAGCCCCATTGAGTTCAATAGGCCTTACTTCCAAGTACACAGGTATAAAAAGGTAAAGGTAAAGGCCCCCTGGACGGTTAAGTCCTGTCAAAGCCGACCATGGGGTTACAGTGCTCATCTTGCTTTGAGGCTGAGGGAGCTGGCATTTGTCCACAGACAGCTTTCCGGGTCATGTGGCCAGCAGGACTAAGCCGCTTCTGGTGCAGCGGGACACTGTGATGAGTGCCAGAGTGCACAAAAATGCCATTTACCTTTCCACCCTCCACAGTGGTACCTATTTATCTACTTGCACTGGCGTGTTTTCGAACTCCTAGGTTGGGAAGAGCTGGGACAGAGGAACAGGAGCTCACCCTGTCGCAGGGATTCAAACTGCTGACCTTCCCATCGGCAAGCCCAAGAGGCTCAGTGGTTTAGACCACAGCACCACCCGCATCCCACAGGTATAGGAACACACTAAAAGGCATGTTTGCACCATAAGAATTTCCACTCTTTCACCCCTAGAAGGAAATGGAAGCATGAAGAACTATTCTTCCCGGAGCAGTAAAAAAAAAAAAGGGAGCCCACTTTATTCCTGCCCCAGTATGGACTGTCTCTCAATATCAGGAATAACTTCTGTCTACAGTGCAAATGAACATAACAGAGCAGAAGGTATGGCATAGGCAGCTGCAATGAGCAGATATTGCACCTGCTAACCACTCTGTGTTTGGACAGTGCAGGTAGACTATAAAACTAGGTGGCATCTCAGGGAATTCTAATGGATTCTGAATTTCAGTTTTGCATAGGCTCACTCAAAAAGAGAACGAAAGGCAGCCAGCCAATGCACAATAATATCAATGAAATTGAATAATGAATTAGATAAGGCTCTCTTTCCAAGGTCTGGGGGTTTTCCCCCCCTCCCAGATGATGTAGCCTTAGCCACTGTGTAATCTCATTGCTTCTGTATCACAGAAAAGCTTCATCTTGATTCCTGATGAGAGCAAATGTGTCATGCCCAATCAGGTCTTTTTAGAAGCACTCAAAAAGCATCTGCATATTTCATGGAACGGGATCACGGGCCCAATCAACCAAGTATTTCTCTCATTGTGATAATGTTCATTTGGTTCATAAGGTGGCACCAGAGAAAGGAGTCCTTTATTCGCTCCTGCATTAATATGGATTAAAATGGCTCTCCCCAGCCGGCTGCTGTACAGATGTTTTTGGCTACAACTCCTATTCCCCGTCCCCAATCACAGGTGTTCTGACTGGGGCTGATGGGAGATGTAGTCCAAAAAGTCTGGTGGACAGCAGGTAGGAGAAGGCTGGCTTAAATATAAGGCTACACTTGAGATTGAAGGCAGACCATCAATATATTTATGAAGTATTTTTTAAAGAATAATTACATAAGCACATAAATTCCACATTTCTGCTACCAACCAGCTTTATATGACTCTATGTTGGTTAATGGCTTTTTAAAAGTTTCTGTATTTTTTTTTTAAGTTATGTTACACTGCTATGTATATTTGTGTAAATACCATTTCCATTTTTCACCAAGTCTGTATATTTGTGAATATGAATTACAGTGATGTATATTCAAAACTTACATTTCTTCGCTTTATAAACCACGGTGAGAAACCTTGCCATGGAATAAATTATCTCTCTCTCTTTTTTTTAGTTGCAGAGTTTTATATTGCATTTGTACTTTTGTGGTTTTATACCAAGAAATTGTAACCTTGAAGTTAAAATCATAGGGTTATATTTAAAGTAGTGTTAAGAAGATTGTTCCATTGGGCAAGCAGAATTGCTTGCACTGATGGAACAATCTCCTCTCCCACCCTGTTGTGCACTGCTCTGGGGGTTCTCAGATTTGGGGAGGGTGCATAGTGGGGAGAAGAGGGGGGGACGTCCCTTTGCACTAGCTGGAATTGTTGATCTAACTTCTGCTAGTGCAACTGTTTAGTTGTATATAGTCTCCAGTTGCAAACTCCTGGAGATAGCTGAACATGGGTCTTCTTCATTGGCCTGATTTTGGAAAGATTTGCCTCCTTGGGTTTCATAATAGATCTTTGTACATCTGCAAATCTTGCGGTTCCCCAAACATGACAATACCTTAATACCTTCCTCGTGTTTCTCAGTGGCCCTATGTTGGTCAGATTTCTGTCAATTCCTATATGTGCTACTAAATGGAGCAACAATATACTGAAAAGCAATTTCCCATGTTTCTGTCACATCCCTATCATCACGCTGTTGTGTTACCAAGAAACAGAAAACAGGGCAACATTTTTTAAGCCAGAGAGGTGAGCCCATGTAGATAGGTGCAGTCTGAAAGCATAAGGAGCGGCAAAGGAGGACAAGTGAAATTTATTGATGGAGAAGAGAACTTCATATGACTGAGGGCAGCAGTAGCATGTAAGGGGTGATCAAAAAGCAGTAGTACTCTCTTGGAGGCAGCTGCCCATGTTCATCAGGATAAAGTAGGGAATGGCAAGAGTAGGGGAGCTCCAAGTTGGTGGCATTGGGGTCCCACAGTTGTGTGTACACTTGCAGGACGCCAATGCAGGCAAGGCAGAACTGCCCTGACCTCACCACTGCCTTCTCCTGCCCCATGCAGTGCCACCATGACTGGGGGGCCACTGCTGGCTGAGAGCGTTGCAACCAGGTAAGCAATTGCCACAGGCAACTGAGGCAAAGATACACTGGGATTTAAAGCAAGGATCTTGTACTGGTTCTGGGAGCAGGCAGGAAGCCAGCACAGGGATTGAATGACAATCACGTGGTCTGAGCCATGTGAGTGCTGGACAGAGGTGAGGAGGCAAAGCGGGATCAACAGGCCAGGGAAAAGATGGACACATTAGTCAAGGTGCTGGGAGACAAAGTCGTGAATCAGAATATATAAGCTCACCCTCTGCAGACCAGCCCTGAGATCCATAGGTGCCATCTTGCACCAAAGACTGGGTGCCCGCAACAAAGGGCTTCAACTTTGCCCATTGACTTTGGGGGGGTCCAGCCCCCCAAAATATATTATTGTGGGTGCCGAAGCACCCACCACCCCCTGGAGTTGGCTTCAGTGATGAGATCTATGTTTGCAGGTTTATATATACTGGTGTGCTACCCCCTCCTGCTAGATATCAATCAGCTGGGGATGTGACCATGTGTTGAAGTTAAATTCCCAAGAATTAGCAGCAGTCAATCTCATTTTATACCCGTGTTGTTGTTTTTAAGAGATTGTCTTTTATTTTTAAACTGCCTTTTCAAAAATATTTCCTCGATTGAACACACACTGCCCTGGATTCACTATTGCTACTGTCGTGGCCTCAGCCCAAGGGTTAAACCTAGATTATCATGAGCAGATCCACTTTGCAAGGCTAACCGGCTTAGCTTCTACACGCACAGATAGTGGCCTGGCAGGAAGCTTAACGCACAGCAAAGTTTCCTGTGTGCTTCTCACCACATTTCACTTACCTTGCAATAAAGTTCCAGCGGTGTCAGCTTCGCAGCCAGGAGCGGCCGTTGGCGCAGCCACAAGGCAAGGACTTCATGTAGCCTTTCATCTGCAGCCCATTACCTAAACAACAGCTGTGCTGGCATGTGCACGGCTTAAACCGTAAACTCTGGACAGTGTGAAATTTCAAAGCTGAGAATCTAAATCAGGTGTAAAGCCATATTTACACCTGGAAGTCTGTGGAATGGAGGGGGTGCGGAAGATTATGCCCCAATAGTGTCTCTCATTGCTCCTCTCATAGCTTCAGCAAACTTGGGTCCAAGCTTTTTTAAATGCACACTTTCCACTATTGCATGCATATCTTGGTGTGGAGACGTTTGTCACAAAATTCAGAAAATTGTGAAGGATAGCTGTGTTTCAGTTCACTCATTGTTGCAGGAAGCGTGAATTAGGGAGGCTCACATTTAAAACGCACACTGAACTGAATTTCTTCCCCCATCCACAGTGTGGACACCCTAAACCGAGAGTTGGCTGTGTGTTTGGCAACAGCTGGAGAAGGATTGTTTGGATCTATAAATATCTATCACCTTCTCAAGTGGCTGCTTAGCTCAGAGGTAAATGATCATGGGTAGAGCTGAGCTAGTAATTCCTTTCCTGGCCATACCTTTCTGTTGAGGCTGAATTGACATCTTTGGAGCTAGAAAGGAAAACAATAATAATAAAATACTGCTAACTGTTGATCCTTTGAGGTTTTATTTTACATTTCTGAGCTAAGGATAGGATCGAAATGTACTGCATTTGTTTCCCTCTGATGTGAATGGGGAAGGCATCCGATTCGGAGAACTCTGTTAGTAGATATTTACATTTGCAGGAGTTTTAAGCCTGCTGCTGAGTTTTATTATCATCTTCAAAGGGTGGCAAGGCAGACGTGGTGTGAACAGCAAGAGCTCAGAGATTAATTCTGCAGGAATGGCTGCTTTCTCTGGCTGCAGGGAGAACAAGGTTAGACATTTGTAATGCCTCTCATCTTATGCACTGGCAACACTTACCCATTAATATTGACTGAGAGGCGGGTGGAATGGGCATGTTTGAATCTTTTTCTCAGCTGGTATAAAGGAATAGAAAAAGGGAAAGGCACGACATAAACCTTTTCTAGTTTAGCGAATCCCTTGTTTTCACTGGCATGAGGTCAGCTTTATCTTGACACAGTAAGCATCTGGAATGTGATGCCATGCTGCCAGTGTCCAAATATGCCTTGACAGTCTCATGTTGTCAACCAAAGAACTACAAAACTTATCAAAACACCAACATGGCAAAAATTAATCACATGAGCAGAATCTCATGAACCCCGGCAGTCACATCCCGCAAACAGGAGGGAGAAGTTTGTGGTTTCCTGAACACTTTGAGCCAGTTCCCATTCTTGAATTCTGAAAGGACATAGACAGGCATGTAAAACCCTAACTGTACGCTTGGGGAGATGACAGCCGTATTTATAATAGTCACTGAACTTTTTCCAGCATCTGTGATCAGAGAAACAGCTCCCCGGGTAAGCAGTCCACAGAGCAGCCTTTCCTCGCATGAGCACATGGACAAAGCTGATGGTGCAAACAGGTGTTTCTCAGACGTTAAATCTGTGTAGAGCTAATTTCCAAGAGGATTTAAGAAGAGCCTGCTGGATCAGGTCAATGGCCTATCTAGTTTAGCATCCTGTTCTCACAGTGGCCAACCACAAACATCTATGGGAAGCCCACAAGCCTGAGCGCAACAGTACTTGCTCCACCTGTGATTCCCAGCAAATGGTATTCAGAGGCAAACTACCGTACCTCCAAAGAGAAAGTAGAACAGAGTCATCACTGATATAGTCGCTGTAAAGTTGGTTACAGTTAAGGCCACTAGTTGGTGCCAGCAATAACAGCGCTGTACAAGCAAAACATTCTTGGTTTTCAGCAACCTCAGAGTGTGTGTCTGCTCCTTCCTACACAGCACTCACAACAGAACAACAGCAAACATGTGCCTCCCATCTATTTGTTATTGAGCATCTGAAAAGGGCTCTCAAGGTTCAAAACAAACCACATCAACAGACAGTGTAGGTGAAGGACTGTAGAAAGTACGATGCAATTTCAATTGAATTTCTCAGGGTCCAAATGAGAAATAGTGCTGTTTCTCTTACTACACAAAGCATTGCCTTGCACATTTGGGGTGTGTGTGTGTGTGTGTGTGTGTGTGTGTGTGTGATATAAAATAAACTCCATCCCTCCTCTCTAGCATCAATCTCACCTGTGATCTTCACATGGTCCACTTGGCCAGCCTTCCAGTGCAATTCATCCTAGGCACCTGCCTTCTATAGCATGGGTCTCCAACCTTTTGCCAAGTGGGCACATCTGGAATTTTGAGAAAGTGCTGTGAGCACCAGCTACATCTAAAAGAGCAGAAAGATTGGTTTAATAAAAAAGGGGGGACATTTCACAAAGCTGGCTAAATTTACTTCTTATTTAAGGGGGAAAGCATCAGGAGACAGAAGGAATGGATTCTGGGGAAGTTGATCCCTCTTTATACAATATTGCCATGAGAATCATTGTCTTCCCCAAGCCCAAACAGGATTTGATTGTTTTTCTTTCAGCTGAACTGTCCCCCCCCCCTTTATGTATGCATCTAATTTAATAGTCACAATAAAAGTGAGAAGAAAAAAGCAGGCAGATGTTGGACAACAGAACAAGTGAATCAATACTGGTGCTTGTAGTTTATTTGTAGATCTATGATGGTGCTGGATATGGCTGCTTGTGTATCATTGTTTAAATGAAATCTTTTGAAAGACAGAAAGCAATAGGATCCTAAAATGGTGCAGACATTCACTCATATCAGCCACCCCCATGATTAGGGAAAAAATGCCGCTGCATCAGCCACTGCCATGCTCATTCACAGAGAGCAGCTCTTTGCACCTCTCTTCTGTTCAGAGCACTATGGACGGTGAGTGTCCAATCCTGCTATCCAATACCAAGCCAGTGAAAACAGAAACTGAGCAGAAATAGCAAAAGGTCTCCCTTACATAATGGGTTTTTGAGAAGGCATTTACTGAGACCTTTCATGGGTACCACAAGAGCTATTGGTGGGCACACTGGCACCAGTGGGTGATTGGCAACCATTGCTCTACATTTATCAACAGCTTTATGATCTGCATTAAAAATAAATAAATCATATCCCACCGTCCATGCACAGAATTCAAGGCAAAGAATTCAAGACAGCACACAAAGTCCTTTGTACTGGCAATTTAAAACTACGCAGGAGGTTCTGTTCTGTTCTATTTTTAGGGAACTCATTGTAAAGGAATGTTTAATTCCCTTTCGCTTGTATTCAAAAATAACAAGTGATGTAGTGGCACAAGAAGAAAACCTCGGAGAATTTAGGACAGGCTGCAAACTCAAGGGCCTCTTAGCTTCTCCGACAGTGAATTTTTCTATGTTCTGTGTATATATACCAAGTGCTGCTCCCTCTGGCCTCGCAAAGGTCAAACTAGTGAGATGGAGTGGAAAGTGGAACACTCTGTTTGTCAACAGCCTTGACTCCAGTAGAGGCAGATGCAACCTGAGATGGTTCAGAACTCTTGCCAGCCAACAACTGCCCTGACTGTCACTGACTGATCTTTTTCTGGTAGTGCTTGATAACTGGGGTCGTGGGTCATACTGGGTCTGCTGCAGAGGAAGCTGTAGATTATGACTCTATATTAAACTGACTACCCAGGTCAAAGGAGCACAATGAGAGAGAGAGAAATTTTATGGGTGCAAGTTGGAGGGAAGACTTTACGTTTTCAAAAGTCCTTTTAAAATGCATGGATTTGTTATACTTTTTAAAAGTTGAAAATCCAACGTGCACAAATTTCGAGCAATGCTTTTTTTCATGGATACTGAAGCAGGCATAATAGAACTTTAGACAAACAAAATTAAAACACCATATATATCAGGTGTTGAGCTGTGAAACACTACTGGGAAACAAGAGGGATATAGGCATGATCTGGAGCAGGGATGCCAACTTGAATAAAATATTGTGGGGGCCCAGGTAAGCCCTGTCTTGCATAATCAACCACATGACGCAGTGCACACACACCTTTTGAATGGGAATGGTCATCAACTTGGGGGGGTGGTCCCCTCAAATATTTTATTGTGGGGGCCGAAGCCCACACGGTCCCTTGGGAGTTGGCTCCTACGCTTTGGAGAACCCCAAAGTTTGCACAAGTAGGAAAAAAATACTTTGACAAAAGGACCCAATTGGCCTAAAGACTGCTCAGTGACCACAGAATTCTTGAGTGTTTGTTGGGGAATGGGGGGGATGGAATGGAGTACTCTGAAGAAGCTCTGGTGGCTGGCTGGCATCCTGAACAGGAGCACTTCACACTGCACCATTTTATTACAGGCCCCACTTGTATTTATATATTATTTAATAGCTACTCACAAACCATCATAAGAATCAGAAGTCAGTAGTGTACCCACCAGTACATCCTATGGCACCTGCAAAAAAACTCAATATGTATCGCCTCAGAAATTGACAGTGCACTAAAGACCTGCTCTTCCTGCTCATTTCCTGTCAGCCCTGGTTCCACTTCTCCTACATTGAACAACATGCCCACATTTAACTGGATGCCAAGATTACACACCTGCCATCCCAGCTATTCTGAACAGAGGGGAGATGGAAATAAACTTCTCTCTGAGAGTGCTGCAGTGGCTGATGAAGGGAGACAGGGGGAAATAATTGAGGGTTTTAGCAGGAAAGGACATCTAGAGGCCAGGTCTACTTGCCAATAGACAACAGCTTTGCCCACTGAGGAACCATGGTTGAAGAAACCTGGAATACAAGTTTCTTAGAGGCTAGGTCTACCTAGGCCTTGCCACTGCTCTGTCACCAGGTGACCCAGAAATAGTAGACTTGCTATGCCTTGTATGTTTATTTATTTGGAATATTTACCGTATTTTTTGCTCTATAAGACTCACTTTTTCCCTCCTAAAAAATAAGGGGAAATGTGTGTGCGTCTTATGGAGTGAATGCAGGCTGCGCAGCTATCCCAGAAGCCAGAACAGCAAGAGGGATTGCTGCTTTCACTGCACAGCGATCCCTCTTGCTGTTCTGGCTTCTGAGATTCAGAATATTTTTTTTCTTGTTTTCCTCCTCCAAAAACTAGGTGCGTCTTGTGGTCTGGTACGTCTTATAGAGGGTGCAGCCCTCTGGGGAAAAAAGCTCCTGTGGACTCCCATGCTTCTTCCTACCTGTACATATATGCAGAACTTTTTTTCAGCTGGAACTCCTTGGAACTCCATTCCAGCAACTCTCAGGTGCCATTGCCATTATAAGAGAACAGGGGAGGCGTTCATGGTGAGTTCCGGCACCTCTTTTTCTAGAAAAGTAGAACTGCATATGTATGTTGAATTTAAGAGGAAGGGTATTGGATCGTGCCTTGCCAGATATTCTCAAAGGATGGAATGCAGTTAGGAACACGGTGTGCGGAAATCCCTGAGGATATGATGTAACAACAGCTACGCCTATCCATTAAAGTATATGGAGCATAATAAAGTCTTTAATTTATTATTCCCAGAACAGGTATATTAGATCAGGCTCAGGCACTTGAAACGTTCTTTATTTCTAACCCGATTACCTCAGGGCTCTAGAAAGGTGATGCTGCCTATATAGGGAGCTTTTCAAGTATGTGGCAAAGTACCAAACATTCAAATGACCTGCCGTTTTATTTGTAGGCCCTTTCCAAGCTGTGACCCAAGCAAATTGACATCTATGCCTGGATTAAGGTATCCAAATTCAGAGTCAGGTGGTCAGGAATTAGCAAATACTGTTCTTGCCACCAGCATCCCTATATAATTAAAGAGAAAAATAGAAGTGCTTTATCTGTGAAATACACCTCTGTGTTCATCATGAAGCTCCAAAGTTCACTTTATACGACAACCTAAAATGAGAACTCTCAGCTGAGTTTTTATCCCAGTTTCCTGCTCTCTTTTCTTTTTCCTTGAGTTCTGGTACTACGACTATAATGAGCTATAATGAGAGTGTTCTCATTTATTAGGGCTGTGTACCAGATTTAACTGAGGCTCCTTGCTGCTTTGGGAGGTGTAGATATGCAAGATGAACCAAATTTATCCCCCTTCCTTCAGTTGCATGCTTGCTTTTTAATACCCCAATCAGTAATTTCAACAATCTTTCCAAATGCTGGGGGACTCCATTTCCCATCAGTCACAGCCAGCATGGGCAATGATCAGGGATGAAGGGAGCTGTAGTCAAACATTATATGGAGAGTCACAGGTTTCTCATCCCTGCTTTGTAGAATAATTAAGGAAAGGCACATTCCTTAATTCCCCCCCCCCCCGCTTCTGTAATCTTCATAGAACTCTAGCTCAATGGTTGCCATTAATTTGATTCTGAATTGATTCTAGAATGTATTTTAATTAATTGACTATGTGATTTTATGTACACTGCTATTTTTACTTGTTGTTAGCCACTTCGAGCCCAGCTTTGGCCGGGGAGGGCGGGATATAAATAATAATTATTATTATTATTATTATTATTATTATTATTATTATTCCAGAAAAGGTTTAAAGTGCACACATACACAAAAGAAACATGGGAGCTGTAGATTGTTAAGGTTGCTGAGAATGGTAGCTCTGTAAGAGGTAAATGATAGTTACTGGGATTGCTGCAGGGGATGTGTTTTAAAAGTAAGGTATGCATATAGCCCATGGCACATTCCAAAATGAGGCAACCATCTCAGGCAGTAGATCCCAATGTAGACCATAGAATCATAAAATTGTAGAGTTGGAAGGGACCCCAAGAGTCATCTAGTCCAACCCCCTGCAATGCAGGAATCTCAACTAAAGCATCCATGGCAGATGGCCATCCAACCTCTGCTTAAAGACTTCCAAGAAATGAGAGTCCACCACTTCCCAAAGGAGTCTGTTCCACAGCTCTTACTGCTCCAGAGCATTTCGGAAAATCACCGCAATCACTATACTCCACAATGGTCTTGTTTACAGTCGTCTATTGGAATGAGTCCCTGGAAGTTCCAGAGTCATTGTAGAATGCTGCTGTTTCAAGGTGGAGGGAACCTCAGAGAATTGCATGTTTTCCAAACCTCTTTGCCACATTACCAAAGAAAGTTACGCAATGATGACTTCACTGTTAAGGGAGCAGTGGTGAGTTCAAGGGACTACAAAAAAAACAGCAACATACTGCATCATTTCAGATGAAAACAAAAACTATTGAGACTCATGCTTGTCTTTGAGTGACTTGATTCGTGTGTGTGCTTTAGGGGTACTCTCATTTTAACTCAAGAAAATCACTATTTTATAGTTCAAATCAGGGAAAATAAATACAGTAAATGGACAAAAGTACAAAGATTCACAAAATGTTTAGGGGTATGTGCACCTCCTGCAGCCCCCCAGAAAAAAGCACTGTGTGTGTAATATAATATTCCAGGTTCTCTCCTCTCACAGACTATTTTTAGGTCCAAATACTTCTTTAAAATATATTTCTTTGTATTTTCAGATGGCCATACATACCCTGTTTCCCCGAAAGTAAGACATCCCTCGAAAAGAAGACCTACTTCCAGTTTTGCCTCTCGCTGTAATAGAAGGCATCCCACCAAAATAAGACCTCCCCAATAATAAAGCCTCCCTCGAACATAAGGCCTCCCCGAAATATAAGGCCCCCAAAGCTACCATAAGGCATCTTCTGACTCCTCTGGACCATAGCAGCGGGCGCCGCCGCACAGCTCACTGATTGGCCGCAGCGCAGATGGAGCTGTTCAGGCAGTGTGAAGTCTCTTTAAAGGAGAGAGCCCACGCCGCCGCCAGGACAAGTTGCCACCTGCTGCTCACTCTGCCCTGACAGAGTCTGGCTGACTCACAATTAGACAATAAATGTGTACTGTATTCTTCTTCATGGAAAAATAAGACACCCCCTGAAAATAAGACCTAGCGCATCTTTGGGAGCAAAAAATAATATAAGACACTGTCTTATTTTCGGGAAAACAGGGTATCACAGCCTGCAGAAAGGGTCACAGTAGAAACTTTACATGCAAAAGATCTCAGTTTCAATCTCCAGTATCCCCAAGTAGGGCTGAAAAAGACTTTTGACTGAAACCCTAGAGACCAGCTGCCAGTCGGTGTAAACAATATTGAGCTAGATGGAGTAACTGCCTGACTTGATATAAGCTGACTGCCTATGCTCTAGCCCTCTAATTTATTTCCCTTCCTCCTCTCTACTTAGGAATGATTTCTTTGGACAGTTTTTGTCCAAGGCTGACAGAACTGCTTTGAAGTGACAGCTAAATACCTCAGCTTGGCATGGTGAAGTGAGCTGAGTGGGGAGGTAAAGTCTCTGCCGTATAACTGGTCACAACACAAATAATCAAACAAATAAAGAAGTTAGCAGTAGCTTTGCCAGAACTTCAACACCCACCTCAAAACAGCCGTGCGAGGCCTAGTGGCAATAGCTACTTCTGAGGTGTTAACATCACCATGAGGTGGCTTCTGCTCCTCAGTTTCATGTGACTAGAGTGCTCCTGGAATACTGTCCCTTTGGTCTTACACTGCAAAGCTACCACTTTCAAATGCAAACTTTTCAAGTGAGCTACCTAGTTCACAGAACTTATTTTCAGGACTTACAATCATTGAATTGTAGAGTTAGGAGAGATCCCAAAGGTTATCCAGTCCAACCCCCTGCAATGCAGGGATCTCATCCCCCATCCAGTTTGAAACCATACCAGACCCTGCTTAGCTTTCCAAATGTGTTAGCAGTTTTATTGACTTGGTGTTTGTTTTTTCATTATGCCATGTGAATGTAGTATTACACAAAAATATCCAACATCCCCTCACATCACACATGAATTGCATGCTGGAGCATCACAAGATGAACAGGAATGGAGCTGCTGGTTCCACCACTAGGATTGTGACAGTGCTGTACCTGAAAGATAAAAATAAGAATAGTCTGTGGCAATTAGACCTTATCAGAAGTAGGTATGAGAATCTGGTCCCAATAGTACAATGAGTCAACTGCCATCTGACACCACATATTCTACCCAACTGGCATCAGATTATAAAGGTTTCAAGAGTTCCTTGCCAAAGGGGGCCATCTTGGGCCAAGTTCTCACCAAGGTGATAAACTGGTACCATTTCAAACTTCAGGCTGGAGAGCGCGCATGTCACGGTCCGGGTTACGGCAGTTGGAGTCCCGGCTTGGTATGTCAGGACCGGGGTAGAGGTCGGGAAGCAGGAATCAGCAGTCCAGGGGTCAGGAAGCTAAGGGTCCAAGAGTCAGGATATCTGGCGTCAGAAAGCTGAAACACAACTAGGTGGGTAGCGTGTTGCCGTGGCGAAGAGCCAGAGGGAAATGCTGGTCTTATATACCCCTCCCGGCCCTTGCCACAGGTGCTACAAGTCTTCTGTCAAGCCTCACCTGTGCGGCCATGCCTTGCCCTTCCAGGCCAAGCTCAGGAAGGCCCCAGTCCTGCGAGGCCCTACCAGTCACAGGGTCCGGCTCCTGCACACACTCCTGACAGCGCATGACTGAAATGTTCTCCATACCAAAACCAAAAACATGCACATGGAGAACTGGCTAGGCACTTCTTCTTACTGCTTCATTTGCTATAATTTTTTCTTTGAAGACACATCTAGTCACATGAGGCCTCTCCTGCCATCTGCAAAGTATGGGTTTACCACCACAGAGGGAACTAGGCCTCAGGCATAACACACAAATTATGAGAGCTCATGGGGTGTGAATCCTGTCAATGGCAGATTTCAAGACCGGGCACTACTCTACCTATAGGGACATATAATATTATATATTAAATCAGGCCCACTGCATTTGGAAGCCCTCCTGCTCATTCTGCTGCCCTGCTGCCACCACCACGATCACGGTAACTTATTGGACAGAATTTAACATTACTCAGCTCTCTAATACTTGAAGCAGCAGTTGGGTGAAACCAACAGTTGGTTCAGCTCCGGGCTTTTAATTCTTTTCCCTCACTGCATTCTTGTGATGATCCTAGATCCTTTGGCTCCCAGCTAGTTCTGTCACACAGAACCTGGCTACAAGTCTGGCTGAGCAAGGCTCCACCCCTAGGAACTGTGGTTTGACGTGAGTGCTGGGAACTGTAGCTCTGTGAGGGGTAAATAACAGTTCCCAGTGTTCTTTGAGGGTAGCCATGTGCTGTAAATGTATGGGGTGGATGTGCACCTGGTGCAGTAGGAACACAAACAGGAAACACCCAGGCCATCAATCGCAGATCACTATGTAATCCAAAAGGGAAAAAAACATGCCCAATTGCATTGGCAAACCCCCTATGGTATAACATGTTGCCCACTGAAGTTCATCTCTGTCACCCTTGCCCCTCCTTTGACACATATTTATTACATAAATAAAGTGCTTTGCTTTATACAGATAAAAATTACAATTGTACACAGATTTTTAAAAATAATAACTTGTAAGTCTCTATGAGACAAAAGTTGAGGAAATTAAGATTTAGAAAAATACGGGATTTAATTCTACTGCAAAATATATTATATACACTTTCCATAGTGGAATATTACTATAAACTCTTCATAGTTAGTTATTATATTCAAAAATAACATAAATAATGGCAAGCACTGTATCATTGTCCGCAACTTCTTTTTCTGATCTCTCTTGAAGTGGAAACAGTAGATTGTCCCAGAGATGGTACTGTGTCTCCTTCATGGGAGTTTCGTATCTAGGAGGTCCTGGAGGATTCTGATCACGTTTTGTGGTTGGCTGGAGGCACACTCCTCAAGCTTGGGTCCCATTTGCTTGTGCAGGCTCTTAGCAAGTTTGGAGACCACTGCTCTGACGTTTCCACTCTTTCCAGGTAGCACGCCATTGCCAATCATGTTGCTCAGGAAATACCAGAGAATGGGAAGGACGTGACGCTCCACAGCCTGGGGTTTCCGTGGATAAGCAAAAGCCACAAGAACTGCAATGCAGAAGAAAGATAACGAGTTGCTCACTTCTTTGAACATAGTCACACAATCAGGATGCAAAAGTTTGTTAAGAAGAAGAATCTGTGTCTCATGCAAAGGAATCCATCACACATGTCCCAAATTGGTTCTGGGTTTTGGAGGGCCCTTGGGCAAGATACCCTCCATGAGCCACCTCTTTCAGTGGGGGTCCAGGGGGCTTTTGTTAGTGGGACCCCTTGGGCCAATGCTCAATCATGCTGACGTTTGACGCTGGCTCTGCAGATACCCACTGAAAACTGTCCTAAACATACACAGAGCCTCAGTCCCAGTGTTGTTTTAGTTATCCAAGAAGCATAGCCATCTTGTGCAAGGAATTAGGGCAGGGGTGAACCTTTTGTCAGAACTATTTTTGGCCATTTGAGAGGGGTGGTGGTAAATAAAAGATGTCCCACCAGAGGGCAGGGGTAGGAAGACTTAGAATAATTTTTCAGAAGTGAAGGTCAGGGGGTTGCACCTTCTGATAGCACCAGGCTGTCTACATGCAGGTTTCTACCCCCGCAACACTTCCTGGGACACTCAGGAGACCCCAGAATATTTCATAGGCCCATGGGCATTCCTTACTGACCTGTGTGCATGGAGAATTGTGCTACTCTTATTATGCTTTTTCCACCTCTCACAATTAATAAGGTAAGCATAAACACATACATCCTACACCCCAATACCTGATAACTCTTCAATTTTTCCACTACCGTTCATTTTTACTGTATAAAAAATGCATTTGGCTATAGTCTCTGGAAGCAGAGTACAGAAAATGATAGATAGAATAGATGACTTTTCTCATTAGGTAAATGTTACTAAATGGAAGAGCTCCTGGTCTTAAGTGACCATCATTCTTAGAAACCAGAGACTTTGATGCTACATTTCCTCAGGAAATATATAGCTCTAGAACGCTGTTGGGTTTTAGTGACCTATGCCATGATAGATGGCTTGGTTATTTATTTCGTGTATTGAGCTGTCTAAAATGGCCATATCAAATTCCCAGACTGCAACTCTTAACGGGTACATGATGGGTCAAACTCCTGTGACACCAATGACCTTTGGGTGATATCTGATGAAGAAGCGACAAGCGCTCTATGAGTCCTGCCATGTGGTCAGGGGCTCACAAAGAATGATTTAACAAGTTTTGGAGTCAAAGGTTGATTGCAAAAATCAAAATGTCTGAAGGAAAATTTACGGAAACCTTTGATATTAGGAGAGCTGCTTTCATGCCTGGGGGCTTGAGTCTGTTCTGTGGGGTCACGATACAAAAAGTCTGATCTCAGGTCTAGTATCAGAAATTCATTGGGAATGTGGTCACAATTTCTGCTGCTGTGGCAAGTGGCTTTGTAGTTTACATTTAAAAGGCACAGGTGTGCTTTCTGAAATGATTATTCTCTCATGTGTGTGCATAAAAGTGACCCAGTTTGAATGTAAGAAACTAATAAACAATGGTTTGTTTGACTGAGGATGAAGGTACCCACTGAGCCTCTTGCACTTGTAGATCAGAAGGTCAGTGGTTCAAATCCGTGCAACAGAGTGAACTCCCTTTGCTCTCTCCCAGCTCCTGCCAACCTAGCAGTTTGAAAGCATGCCAGTACAAGTAGCTAAATAGGTATCACTGTGGCAGGAAGGTAAAAGGCATTTCCATGTGCTCTGGCACTCGTCACGCTGTCCTGTTGCACCAGAAGCGGTTTAGTCATGCTGGCCACATGACCCAGAAAGCTGTCTGTGGACAAACACTGGCTCCCTCGACCTGAAGCAAGATGAGTCCTGCACCCCATAGTCACCTCTGACTGGACTTAACTGTCCATGGGTCCTTTACCTTTGCCTTTTACCTCTCTCATAACCCACAATAGAAAACTTCCAGTTTGTTAAACCAGTTTCTCATTACAGTTGAACTAGGAAACTGTGGTTTAATGTGGCTTTGCCAACAAATTGTTATTTGATATCCTTGTTAGTAGTTTATGATTAAACCAGTTTTCTGCTTCATATGTAACAGTAAACTGTATAGTGAGATATATATATATACACATACATGCATACACTCTAAAGACAAGACAAGAAGCAGCCCTCACTTCCACTTCAAAAAGGTGTAAACGACAATAAAAGAAATTGTGCTGTGAAGAAAGAAGCCCTTTGCCTCCTGCTGTTATACAAGCTATTGGTTTGTTCATTGCCATGTGTACTGCAGTTTAGTGAAGTCATTTGTTACCTGACAGGTGGTCTGTGATCCCCTGCAGAGCTCGACCACTGGTGAAGCGCACCCTGCTGGCAAATGTTTGAAGCAGAAGAAGATTATCTGAAAGGGACAGAAACACATTGTTTGGACATTGTTATAAACCAAGAAAATAAACAACAACAACTTTAATATTTCTCCCCCGCCCCCATCTGACTGGGTTGCCCCAGCTACTCCATGTAGCTTCAAACAAATATAAAAGATTCATCAAACACTGAAATATTCCCTATACAGGGCTGCCTTCAGAAAGAGACAGAAAGTTATCTGTATCTAGAGAAAAGCGGATCTCTCAAATTCTCATTTTTTCAATCTCAAATCCGGCTCTCCACCTTTCCCCCATTTTATTTTTAAAGTCCTCATGAAAATTCACTAGCAGTTTAGTGTGGATTTTTCCTAACACATTTTTGTATGCAGCTTTCCCTAAGATATGCTATTTTCACTTATATACATTTTTATGTACACTTTACCCTAGTATATGCATAACTGTACACATGACTTGCTTGTAGAATTGCACTGCAAAATCCCGAGATGAGCAGATCTCCCAAACTAGATGTGTTTCAGTTTGTTTTATTGCTTCAGGAATTGTGAATTGGGTAGATTCGCCTTTAAGTGTGAATTGAATCAAATTTCTATCCCATCCCTAGGTGCAGGTAAAGGTAAGCATTGCTTCCCTACAGCACATCCCTTTTCTTTGCCTCTACTGAAAATAGATCTGGTTAAACACCTTTCAATCACATGTTGGTTCTCTTTTCAGAACGACAAAGGGAAAAGGGGGAGTACACATGTATTGTGCTTGGTTTAAAATGAATTTCAAAGGCAGTTTTAAAGGTGAAGTAAAGTCTTTATGGATACTGTACTAATAAGTGAATGATCATCAATAATGAATACATTGCACATCTCTTCTATTTCTTATATTAGCATTTCAAAGCACTTATTCATCCCGCTGAAGCCAGCAACTATTCTTTTCATTCATCACTGAAATAACAATGTTGTCTGGCTCTGCACACACATCATCACCATCAGAAAACAGAGAGTGTCAAACAAAAAATTGATTTTCTGTTTTCTGTTTTCTTAGCTTTGCTTTTTTCCAGTTGATTCTTGACTGCTATGAATTGTGAAGGGGCAAATGTTTAAGGGACCTGGGAGGTAAACTCTTTTTGAAAAAAAACAAACCAAAAACTTTCCACATTCTTTTTGTATTTATTTAAAACTCCATCATACTCATCACTGAGCTAAAAGTGGATTGCAAATTAAAATGGACAAGTGGACAACTAAATATTCAAGAATTGCATAATAATAATAATAATAATAATAATAATAATAATAATAACAACACCAAGCAAAAGGAAACACATTATAAAATGTGCTAAAAGCATCACCCTGGCTGTTAAAAGCTAGTCCAAAGAGAAATACTTTACACTGCTTCCAAAAGATAACTGTAAAAGTGACTGCCTGGGGGAAGGGAGATTCATAATCTAGAGGCAGCACAATAAATGCATGTCACTATGTATGTCCTTGTTCACTGATTTTGACAGACACATGCAGCAATTAAGATGGCATTCTAGAGAGGATGAGCCAGATCTCAATGGCATTGCACATGATTTGCATGTTTAAGGTCCCAGCTTTAAAATCTGGTGATTCTGATTAAGACGCAGGTAAATACGTTCTGTCTGTTACCTTCACAGCCAATGACGACGGTCAGAAATGAATAAGCCATACCGCTCTAAGTGGACCTCCGTATGAGACAGTATGAGACATCCTTCTATCTTATGTCAGCTGAGTTTCCAGGAACTGCAACTTTTCTGAAACAGCTGTCTTAAGAACAGCCTACTGGATCACGCAAGTGACTCGTCTAGACCAGCATCCTGTTCTCACATTGGCCAACCATATGCCTATGGGAAGCCCACAAGAAGGACCTGAGTACAACCACACCCTCCCCTCCTGCAGTTTACAGCAACTGGTATTCAGAAGCTTGCTACCTCCAGTTGTGGAGGCAGAACACATCCATCAAGGTTAGTAGCCACTCATATAGCCTTATTCCTCCATGAATCTGTCTGTTCCTCTTCTAAAGCCATCCAACTTGGTGGCCATCACTGCCTCATGTGGGAGCGAATTTCACAGTTTAACTATTCACTGTTTGGAAAAGTACTTCCTTTTCTCTGTCCTAAATCTTCCAGCGTTCAGCTTCATTGGCTATCAATATGCTCTGGTGTGTTATGAGGCAGGGAGAAGAACTTTATCCATTTTCTCCATCTAGGCATAATTTTATAAATTTATGTCACCTCTTACTTTATTTTCTCTAAACATAAAAGCCCCCAACTCTGCAACCTTTCTACATAGGGAAGTTGGTCTACCTTTGATTATTCTGGTTGTCCTTTTCTGAACTTTTCCAATTTCACAATACAGTAGTACCTCAGGTTACATACGCTTCAGGTTACATATGCTTCAGGTTACAGACTCCACTAACCCAGAAATATTACCTCGGGTTAAGAACTTTGCTTCTGGATGAGAACAGAAATCGTGCTCTGGCGGCGCGGCAGCAGCAGGAGGCCCCATTAGCTAAAGTGGTGCTTCAGGTTAAGAACAGTTTCAGGTTAAGAACGGACCTCCGGAACGAATTAAGTACTTAACCCGAGGTACCACTGTATCTTTTTTTAAAGTGAGGTGACCAGAATGGTATACAGAATTCCAAATGTGGTTGTACCACAGTTTTGTTTGTTATGATACTAGCAGTTCTTTTTTTCACTTCCTTTCCTAATCATCCCAAACATGGAATTTGCCTTTTTCACAACTGCTGCACACTGGTTCAACCATCAATATCAAGCTATCTGCTACAGTTCCATGGTGAAATTATTATTATTATTATTATTATTATTATTATTATTATTATTATTATTTTGCCCTGACATGCATCATTTTACACTTATTTACGCTGAATTGCATTTGCCATTTTATTGCCCTTTCACTTAGTTTGGAGAGGTCCTTTTGTCACTCTTCACAATCTTTTTTTGGCTTTGGGTTTCCAGAACATTTTGGTATCATCAGCAAACATGGCCACCTTCACTGCTCACCACTAGCTCTAGATGTATGATGAACAAATTAAAAAGCACACGTCCCAAAACCAATCCTTGGGAACTCCGTTTTCTAAGTTGCACAGGGAGCCTCCTCAAGTTAAGGAAGGCTCCTCACTACACAAGTCATGATGAACACAGGAAGGGCAGGAGGAACAGTGTGGCTTTGGAGTGCTTGGCCCCCATAGCCACTGTCACCATTTTAACCTTCTCCCCATGAGTAATGTGTGAAGACAACACATGTTGCACTTAAATCCTTTTAATTTCTATGGAAATTAAGAACATAACGTAAGAATGTAAGAGGAGCCCAAAGGTCTATCTAGTCCAGCATCCTGTTTTAACACTGACCAACCTGATGGCCATGGGATGGCCACAAGCAGATCCTGAGTGCAACAGCACCCTCTCCACTTGTACTGGTATTCAAAAGCATATTGCCTCTGACTGTTGGTTGGAACTGTCTTTGTCTGGACTGGACGCAAAGAATTCAAGAGTCTAGATGACTGCCCATATGCTCCACCGTCTCCAAGAAATCAGAACATGGATCAAATTCATTTCTGACCTCAAACACAGTGGCCATTCTCCTTCACACACGCACAATCTGTCCTTAGAAAATCTGTCCTATAAGAAAATTAGCAAACCGACTAGGAAACATGTATGCTAGCTCCAACTTCAGTCCTGACTCTTGATCACCCTATAGTATGTCTTGCCTACCCACCCAACACTGCATTTCCACTGCCAACATAAATCCACGTGGCCTGGGATTTATAGCAGTCCTTGGTTGTGTAGTTATTGGCAACAGCAATTTCAGCCTACGGAGAACAACGTTTGGAACAAGCCGTCATTTAGACCTGGATTTATGCTTGTTTGTTCTTCAGAAATGAACTCAGCAAACCATAAATTTCCTTTGCAAAAGAAGAGTGCAGCCTGGGAATATTTATGGACTACAGACAGGAGAAGGAGCTAGCTGAGACTCATAACTTAAGGCTTCCCATGGAACCTGCGCAGAAGAAGCTTATTTGTGGGACTATCCCCACTTCAAGAGCAAAATAACTCACTAGAATGTCCAGATAGCTACAAGAACAAAATACTTTGGGGGATGGAGACACATGACTTTTTACCAGGAGAAGTCCATTTGTACAATTACCAAAGGGTATGTGGAAGAATGTGGGAAACTGATAGAAACTAGCTTTATCATGTGACCAGGTGCTATGATCACCCTAGTACACTATATTTTTCACCAGATGCTGGGGCTTAGTAAACAAATCTCATAATGTGACCTTCCTATGAACAATTGATATCCCTATTCATTCATTCATTCATTCATTCATTTCATGCTCATACTTGAAGTGACAAGTGGTCACTTCACGGCCTAGAACCCTCGTACCTACGGGACCGCCTCTCCTGGTATGCCCCACGGAGGACCTTAAGGTCCATAAATATCAACACCCTAGAGGTCCCGGGTCCTAAGGAAGTTAGATTAGCCTCAACCAGAGCCAGGGCTTTTCAATACTGGCTCCAGCCTAGTGGAACGCTCTGTCTCATGAGACCAGGGCCCTGCAGGATCTGATTTCTTTCCGCAGGGCCTGTAAGACAGAGTTGTTCCACCTGGCCTTTGGCTTGGAGACAATTTGATTCCCTCCCCCTCTTTCTTTTTTCCTTTCTCCTCCTGTAATGAGGCTGCATTTTAATGTTTTAATGTTGTATTTTAATCTTGTTTTTAAGTTGTATTCATTCAACTTGTTTTATTATTGGTTGTTAGCCGCACTGAGCCCAGCTTTGGCTGGGGAGGGCGGGGTATAAATTAAAATTTATTATTATTATTATTAATAATAATAATTTATGGAGGACTTCCGGGGGCGGCGCGAACGGCAATGGCGGTCCTCTTCCATTAGCGAGGAGGAGGCTCTGCAGAAAAGGGTCGTCCGCTACGGCGAAGCGGAGACCCACTACGGAAACCCACAGGCAGCAAGAGCCTGTGGTCCTGAGGCTCAGTGGGCGCCAGAAGCGACCTTCCAAACGGCAAAGGAACCCCGTAAGGGGCTCCGGAACGTGGAGGGGGGTTGCGGCGCTGTGAGCCGTTTCGCGATCTGCGGAGCGAAGCCGCGCTGCTGCTGCCGGTGAGCGCTGATCCCTTTTCCTGCAAATTCTTAATTCGGAAGAAAGCAACAACTTACTTGTGAGTAAAGACTGTATATCTTTAAATTTGAGACTAAAAGTTGCAATCAAAACATTGAACTTGGCTGAAAGCGGAGAGATGTGGAAACAGGAAGTCCGTCTTCCGCTGCCATTGAACTCTAAAAAGCAAAGAGCTGGAGGAGTGGAGGCTTAAAAAGGAACTTTCAACCTTATTGATCTGAGCACCCACTGAATTTGCTAAACAAAGTAAAGACTTTAAGCTTATGATTTGATACCTTTTATTTGTATTGATCTACCTTTCTTCTATTGGAATTACAATTGGAATGAGAAACCCAGGGTCCGGAGCTGCCTGAGCTCTCTGAGAGACTGAGCTGTCAGTTTTGCAGATTTGGCTATTGTGTATCAGAACTGGTAACAATCTGAGGGTATTTGGACTTGCTATTTTGAAACATCTTTTGATAGACCAGTAAGCACTGGTAGAAACAAAGTGACTGTTAACATCAACTCTGCCAAATATTGTTTTTGAAGGTTTTTGGACTTTAAATTGGACTTTAATTTTACTAGAATTCTTCCCTAAAGACACCTTAAGCTCCCTCTAGAGGATTTGAGACTTACAACAGTGACTGTACATTTATTTTCCCTTTCCTGGCCTTCTGTCTCTGGACTCTACTGTTCCCGTGGGAATAACTCAGCGTGACCTTGACTTTTAGATAACTTTGGAATGAGTGGCACAAGAAGAAGGGGAAGAACCAGACAAACAACTCTGACAACCCTAACCTCAGTCTCGCAGATACGTAGATCATCTGTACCTACTCTGCCTTCAGAGATAGAAGAAGCCGCTCTGCCACAGGCAAGGGAGGGAGAAACAGAGCAGTTACAATTGGAAGATATGGCCTCAGGATCATCTGCTTCTATCCTAGAGAAAATCTATGAAAAATTGGAATCCCTGGATAAGAGAGTGGAATCTTTGGATAAGAAAGCAGATGAGCAAACAGCTAAGATTGATCAAAATACAGAATGTTTAAATAGATTAACTGGACAAGTTGCACAGAACGTACAGGCAATTGGACAGTTGACGGAGGCTACAGCAGAAAATCGGAAATTGGCTGAGGATACTAGACAAAAGCTTGAAAATTTGGAACAAGAGGTAAGACCACTCTGCAAACAAGTAGGTGAACATCAGATTTACCTTTCTATGATAGAACTGTGAAACCGTGAGAACAACTTAAGGATTAGGTCGGTACAAGAAGCAGAAGGAGGTAACCTAGCTGAGTTCTTAACTAAAGAATTTTCCAAGTTTTGGAATTTAGAGGGAAAGGATTTTAAAATTGTGTCAGCTTTCAGGCTTGGAAGATTTACAAAGAAGGAGAGGCCCAGAGACTGTTTGATAACATTGAGATCAAAGGAAGAAAGGGATAAGATTTTGGGCCTACACTACGAAAAGACACTGGACATTTTGGACAGAAGAATTGAAATTTACAAAGATATTCCTAGACAACTGTTGGACCTTAGATCCGCCTACTCTGAACTTGTCAAACTTCTAAGGAGCAACTCAATTGCTTTTAGGTGGGAATTTCCTCAAGGAATATCCTTTACCTTCAGAGGGAAGAAGGTTAAAATTAGAACACTGGAAGATAGAGACAAATTTCTGTCTACATACGGAGAGGACCTTCAAAAAGGAATTGAACTACCCCTTGGGCCTGGAGTACCGGCAGCATCGGCACCTGTGGAACCTGAAGATCCTGTGAATAAGATACCACCCCTAGAAAAATAACCAGATTTATTCAGGATGTCTCTGCAACTTTTGAGCTGGAATATAAATGGCTGTAACATTCCGGAAAAAAGGAAGAAAATATTTCATATATTAAAAAAAGAACAATTGGACATTATTTGTTTACAGGAAACACATGTGACAAGGCTCCATAGAAAAGTGTTAATAAACAAAAGACTTGGCCAGGAATTTATATCTTCGGACAGAGTAAAGAAGAGAGGTGTGGTGATATATGCGAAAGAGAGCCTGTCACCCAAATTCTTATTTAAAGATGAACATGGAAGAATTCTGGCAATTGAGATACAACACCAAGGAGAGAAACTTTTGATATTAGGAATTTATGCACCAAACGAAGGGAAATCGGAATTCTACAAGAAGTTGCATGAGACTATGCTGGATTATCTGGACTATAACAACATCATTATGATGGGAGATATGAATGGGGTCGTATCAACCAACATGGACAAGTCACAAAGTCAAAATGTTACAAAAGACGGCAGACTACCTAAAACTTTTTTTGAAATGACAGACAATATGGATTTGATTGACATCTGGAGGACAAAGAACCCCCTGGGAAGAGAGGGAACATTCTTTTCTGAAGCCCAACTGACCTGGACAAGAATCGACCAAATATGGATATCTAGAGGTCTGGTACCTAAGGCTAGAAAAGTGGAAATCTGCCCAAAGACCTGCTCCGACCATAATGCAGTAAAGATGGATATGACACTGTTACCAACCGGCTCTTTTAGATGGAAGATGAATGACAACTTGTTTAGAGATCAGGAGATTACCAAGAAGGCCCAAAAAGCTTTGAAGGACTATTTTGAGATAAATATGAACACCTCGGTGGAAAAAAGAATCGTTTGGGACGCAAGCAAAGCCGTTATGAGGGGATTCTTGATACAACAGAATGCAGTAAAGAAAAGGACACAAAATGAGAGAAAAGACAAGATTCTGGATAAAATAAAAGAATTAGAGAAGAAGTTAAGATTAAACCCGAAGTCACAGCCAACTTTGAGAGAAATTAAACTCTATCAAGTACAATATTCCAAATTGATAAACCAGGAAATAGAGTGGAAGGTTAAATTAATGAAACAAAAAACGTTTGAGTCGGCGAATAAATGTGGAAAACTGCTAGCTTGGCAGTTGAAGAGAAGACAAAGATTAAATACGGTTACAAATCTAGAGATTGAAGGAAGAAATATCCAGAATCCTGTGGACATTAGAAAGTGTTTCCAGAGATACTTTAAAAAATTATACACTCAAGGGCCGCAAGACGAAGCTGAGATTAAACAATTTTTGGCAAAAAATGGATTACCAAAATTGTCACAAGAAAATAGGACAATCCTGAATTGCAAAATAACACCACAAGAGATTGAACAGGCCATTCAAAATATGCAATTGGGCAAATCTCCAGGGCCAGATGGGCTGACCTCCAAGTACTATAAGACACTAAAAGATTGTTTGATACAACCTTTGATGGAGGTCAGCAACGAAATTATGGAGGGGAAGAGGGCGCCGGAGTCGTGGAAGGAAGCGTTTATCACATTGATACCAAAGTCGGAAGCTGAAAAGACACAACTTAAGAACTATCGTCCCATCTCTCTTTTAAATGTGGATTACAAAATATTTGCAGACATTTTGGCAAGTAGACTTAAAAAAGTTTTAAATGAAGTAATTCACAAGGACCAGGCAGGCTTTCTCCCAGGCAGACACTTGTTTGCTAATACAAGGAACATTATTGACATTCTGGAACTTTTGCAAACAGACATAAATACAAAAGCAGTTCTAATTTTTATAGATGCGGAGAAGGCCTTTGACAACATTTCCTGGAAATTTATGAAGGGAAATCTAAAAGAAATGGGAGTGGGACGGGGTTTTGAGAATGGGATTGAAGCGATATATTCAGAGCAGAAAGCTAAACTGATAGTTAACAATGTGGTTACAGAAGAGTTTAAAATTGAAAAAGGAACACGACAAGGCTGCCCTATTTCCCCTTTGTTATTTATTTCGGTTCTGGAAGTGCTCCTGAATAAGATTAGAGGGGATCGGTTGGTGGAAGGAATTCAGGTCGGAGAGAAACAATATAAATTAAAAGCTTTCGCAGATGACCTGGTTTTGACCCTGCAGGAGCCAGAGTCTAGTACGAAAAGAGTATTACAACTGATTCATGACTTTGGTCGGGTGGCGGGATTCAAACTAAATAAACAGAAAACTAAGGTTTTGGGGAAAAATTTGACAGACACAGAGTCAGAACGGTTTCAGAAAGAGACAGAACTGAATGTGGTTAAAAAAGTAAAGTACCTAGGGGTAAACATAACAGCAAAAAATCTAAGTCTATTTAAGGATAACTATGAAAAGTGTTGGGCAGAAATTAAGAGAGATTTAGATAGTTGGACAAAATTGAAACTGTCTTTGTTAGGCCGAATTGCTGCTATCAAGATGAATGTATTGCCAAAGATGTTGTTTTTGTTTCAAACACTTCAGGTTGTGGACAAGACGGAGTGTTTTCAGAAGTGGCAGAGAGATATTTCTAAGTTTGTCTGGCAGGGCAAAAAGCCCAGAATTAAGTTTAAGATATTAACTGATGCGAAAGAAAGAGGGGGCTTTGCCCTGCCAGATTTAAAGTTGTACTATGAGGCCGCAGCGTTCTGCTGGCTAAAAGACTGGCTGCTTCTTGAAGACACTGACGTGTTGGATTTGGAAGGGTTTAATAATACTTTTGGATGGCATGCATACTTATGGTACGACAAGGTTAAAGCCAATAAGGCCTTTAAGAACCATATTGTCAGAAAATCACTGTTTAATGTCTGGACAAAATATAAAGACTTGCTGGAAAACAAAACTCCAAGGTGGCTCTCACCTTTGGAAGCCAAGGCCCGAAAAAGACCCAATATGGAGGCTAAATGGCCAAAATATTGGGAAATACTAGAAAAAGATGGAGACAATTGGAAATTGCAGAGCTTGGAGAAAATGAAGGATAAAGTGCGAGACTGGTTACATTACGCTCAGATTAAAGAAGTCTTTAAAAACGACAAGAAACTAGGGTTCCAGGTGGAGAAATCGAAACTAGAAACAGAACTGTTAGAACCAAAGTCTAAGGTACTTTCAAGGATGTATAACTTGCTGTTAAAATGGAATACACAAGATGAAATGGTTAAATCGGCTATGATAAGGTGGGCGCAGGACATTGGGCATAATATCATGTTTGAGGACTGGGAAAGGTTGTGGAGTACTGGGTTGAAATGTACTGCATGCAATGCTTTGAAAGAAAATGTAATGAAAATGATATATAGATGGTATATGACCCCAGTCAAACTTGCAAAAATATACCACCTGTCTGATAATAAGTGTTGGAAATGTAAAGAGAGCGAAGGAACATTCTTCCACCTCTGGTGGACATGCCCTAAAGTGAAGGCGTTCTGGGAAATGATTTATAATGAATTGAAAAAGGTATTTAAGTATACCTTCACAAAGAAACCAGAGGCCTTTCTTTTGGGTATTGTCGGCCAAGGGGTGGTAAAGAAGGACTGGACATTTTTTATGTATGCAACAACAGCAGCGAGGATACTTCTTGCAAAGCACTGGAAAGCTCAAGATCTACCCACACTGGAAGAATGGCAGATGCAACTGATAGACTATATGGAATTGGCCGAGATGACCGGCAGAATCCGTGACCTGGGAGAGGAGAAGATGGAGGAGGACTGGAAGAAATTTAAGACTTATTTACAAAAATACTGTAATTTGACTGAATGCTAAGCAGGATGCTAGATCATAAACAACTGAGCACCACTAAATTAGATGATTTAAGATAAGATAATAAGTGAGATTGGGAAAATATAAATTTTTTTGAGAATTATAAGATTATAAATACACAGATGGGATATAAGAATGTAAACAAGATGATAAATTGCTGGCAAAATGTTATAATGATGAAAGTGGGAGCGGGAGATGTGAGGAAGTCCAAAGAAAATGTGAAATTATGTTAAGACATATGTTATATTGTTTATTATATCTATTTTTATTCTAAACCCTAATAAATATTTTCATTCTGGAAAAAAAAAAAAAATATTATTATTAATAATTTATGCCTCTGACGCTAAGTGTTCTCAGCTGTACATTTGTTAGAAACTGGATTTGATACCAAGTTGAGCAAGATGGGACGCGGGTGGCGCTGTGGGTAAAACCTCAGCGCCTAGGGCTTGCCGATCGCATGGTCGGCGGTTCGAATCCCTGCGGCGGGGTGAGCTCCCGTCTTTCGGTCCTAGCTCCTGCCCACCTAGCAGTTCGAAAGCACCCCTAAGTGCAAGTAGATAAATAGGTACCGCTTTATAGCGAGAAGGTAAACGGCGTTTCCGTGTGCTGCGCTGGTGCCGGCTCGCCAGAGCAGCTTCGTCACGCTGGCCACGTGACCCAGAAGTGTCTCCGGACAGCGCTGGCCCCCGGCCTCTTAAGTGAGATGGGCGCACAACCCTAGAGTCGGACATGACTGGCCCGTACGGGCAGGGGTACCTTTACCTTTACCTTTTACCTGAGCAAGATGAGCACCACAACCCCAGAGTCATCCGCAACTGGACCTAATGGCCAGGGGTCCCTTTACCTTTATAACATAAAACTGCTTCATGACAATATTCATAGAAGTCAACTATTTCCATGGATTTCAACATTCTTCACATCCAACATGCTTTGGAAAGGACTTCCAGGATATGGCAACTTACAATCTGAGCACATGCAGAGCATTCACAAGACTGGTTCAACATGCTGAAAGCCACCAGAAATGCCAATCCATGTTTAGCAGGCTAACATGAAGAACTGCTGTGATGGAAAATGCTGCTGAAACCCAAGCTATGTGTCTCAAGTGTTTTCCATTGGTTTGTTCTAACCTTCTAAACCCATCCCACGCTCCCAGCCCATAGTTCTACTTGATTCTACCTTTCAAACATGCTCATTGGTCCAGGTCAAAGTCTCCTAACTATGTAAGCCTATACATGTTTGCTCAGAAGTAAGTTACATAGTCTTCAATACTTTGCTTCCGTCCTGGCTTTAGTCCTGCCTTCTAATAAGCATGTTCAGGACTCTTTTTGGGCTGTATCTCTCCACATGCTGCAGAATGAGATGGGATTGTGGTGGCAGAATGTTCAGGTTCAAACCGCAGGTCTGAAACATCACATTTCTTAATATTCTCCAACATATTTCCTGCAAGTAGAAAACCAGCATGGCAGGGAGATGGCAGGACCAGAACCTCTCCCCTTGATGTCCTAAATTTCTACATGCATGGAATTTTTAATGCGGTGAACAATGAAAAATGTGGATCCACACCGGAAATCTGAAATTATAGCATTTACCCTTGCATCTTAGACACAGTTGTAATGCATATGTTGGTCCAGCCTTCAACATAAAGCTAATTTTATAACACCCAAATTCTATTTGAAATCAATATTTTCTGAACACCCTAGTATCAAGAGCAATACGCAAATGTATCTGCTCCTACTGAGTACAGTGGTACCTCGGGTTACATACGCTTCAGGTTACATACGCTTCAAGTTACAGACTCCGCTAACCCAGAAATAGCGCTTCAAGTTAAGAACTTTGCTTCAGGATGAGAACAGAAATCGTGCTCCGGCGGCGCGGCAGCAGCAGGAGGCCCCATTAGCTAAAGTGGTGCTTCAGGTTAAGAACAGTTTCAGGTTAAGTACGGACCTCCGGAACGAATTAAGTACTTAACCTGAGGTACCACTGTACAGAACACCCAGGACAAGTCACTTTAATCACACTGTACAAGCTTTTAATGAGGCGTTATTCCCTGACAGCAGCGCAACATTTTCCCCTAGTGACCCTCACTGAAAGGTCATCTCTCATTTCAGCTCCAAGTCTGCCGTCATTCCACATGCATAACATTTCTTTTCTTGTAAGAATTTAGCACAGGGGAAAGGTGGCAGATTTACAGCTCCAGAAACAGGTTTACTCTGTGTAGACAAAAGTAGAACCAAAGTAGCACAGTTTAAAAAAAAACAAAAACCAGCACATCTCTCCATAAGCAATAAACAAACAAAAGGGCTAAAATATTAAACTTAAGCTGTCATAAATTATGTCGGTTTTCTTTCATTAGAGTTGCTCTGTGAGTTTGTTACTATATTTTTTCTCTTCAGAAGGGGAATGCTTGTGGGAGTAGGATTTTCTGCATCAGATGCCAAAGGAACATGGCTGGCCATGGGTACAATGTATCCTGAAAGGGGGCAGCACACAGAATTCCATTTCTTCCTCAGGCAGCAAAATATATTGAGCCAACTCTGGGTAAGGCAGATGAAGAAAAGAAGAAAAAAAACCCAAAAACCAAATTAGGCTGTAGCTATGAGGTCAGCTTATAGACTCAGATATCAAGTTACACAATTTGGATTCTGAGATAAACAAGCAATGGCTGCTCCTCATCTCAGATAATTTTTAAAACACTTAAAAACTATTTTAAAATGTTTCATTTTAGCTTTAGAAGTGTCTACTCTACAAGCAGCTTCATAAGAGAGCCTTCTATGGAGGCATATGGGGTCCAGCCTTGATCTCTGGTGGGAAGCAATATAAAGGTGTGATAGAAAGGTAAACATAAATTCATAAATACCTAGATGAATAATCATTTTGTCCAGCACTTTCACTGCAGCGTTGTAGATCCCAGAATTCTTTGAGTTTAGGTTGTCAGTGACTACAGTCACCACAGAGACCAGGACTGGATTTAAACCATCTTTGAGGATTGGGATCATGGAAGCAACTGACTCTAATGCATACTGATTCACTTTCTTGTTCGAGTCCTGAAGTCTCGGAGTAAAAGCATCAAAGATCTGTTAACACAAAAAAGAACAAGTAAATCCTACTGTAAATAGCATACTGCGCTGTTAGCACAGAAAAGTGGAGAAACAGAGTCAGTTACAAGTCTACATATGGAAGCAAAACATTTCAATATAGTGTCTTCACAGCCATCAGAACCTCCTTTTGTACGTACTACCATTTCTCATAGTGGAGAGATAGCTCCTAACAAACCAAACTAAAAAACTGGGGATAATTTTGGTTTGAGATAGGGAGATATCCTTGTCTAATTTACTGCGTTATGTTGAGGAAGTTTTACAAAAGTTAGCTCTATGATGGTGAAGGAATAATCAAGCCAGGATCAGCAACATGTAGTTAAGGGAGGGCATTGACTGACTGACTGACTGACTGACTGACTGACTGATTGATTGATTCTTTGGGTCATTAATAGGATGTGGTGCTCTATAGTTACCTCCCTGCCCTCTTGAAAGTAAGCAGTTTTGTTTTGTTTTTAACTCCTGTATACAACCTGTAAACAAACCAAGATCTCTTCTTTCCACAGTTTACAGAGAGATGGAGGCCAAGAAGCAGCAACTGCTACGAAGGTTCTTCAGAAACAGCAGCACATTGAACATTGCCCTTACATAAGGGCAAAATATATGTTATATTAGCTATGTAGTTGTGCATTTAAGCGCTAGCAATCTACACTGGGATCTTAGCAAGGGGCTGTAACTCAAAATGGAATATTAGCATGGCAAAACCTATTTGGTTTTTTGCAACTTTCTGACTAGTTGCAGGACCTTAGCCAGACCTAGCAGAGTAAACGCAGAATCCACAGAAGCAATTGGCGACTTGGCTGCAAACAGGATAGACGAAGCAGGAACCAGGAACTTATAGTTAGGTGTTTATTATATACAGTGGACTATTTACAGGAACAGAACACGGATCTTTAGCTAGCTCTCTCATACACGACTCACAACTCCTACACTGACACACAGAACTCTGAACACTGAACTCCAGAACTAACACATTCCAGTTAGTAGGCCATTAATTATCACTCCCTTGAGAGAGCTTGACCAATCAGGGAGCTGTCTCCATGTCTCTGTTATCACCAGGCAGACTTACTCCTTCACATGACCTTCTGGCTGTCTGCCAAACCTTAATTGCCTCTGTGTGAGTAGCTGCACGTACACAATTTCCCAACAGGGTGAGGCTCAGAAACTTTACTCCCCACTGTAGCCATAATCCAAATTGTGCAATTTGAATTGGGAGAGAGGATCTTTCCATTTCGATCTCTTTTATTGTACTTACAGGTACAGAGCCCCCAAATCTGGATCACAACCACAGTAGGGCCAAGGATTAAACCTCCTTCCCCCATTACACTACCAATCTGTGCTTAAAGGCACAGCCATGTATCTCACATAATACATAGTTCGCCCATCAGTTAAACTGAGTAGGGAATCGGGATTAAGATGGCCCAACCTAATCTCAACGAATGGGTCACCTGTATTAGGCTACTGGCACCCAAATGTATGGCATCCAAGTACCTGTATGATATTTGAGGACACAAGCTGGGGGTTGTTCCTGCAGTGCTCCATTAGCAACGCCACTCCCTCCATTCGCATCTGGAATTCCTTCGCCACCAGCATCTTGTTCAGCTCCTTGAGCTGCTCCATCATTTCGATGCTGCGAAGGGACGAGCGGCGAGCCACCACCTGCGGGATGCTTAGGACATCTGGGACAGAGCTGGTATTGAGAACCAAAGGTTTATTCATTGTGTTATGCATTCATAGTACTTAAATGACAGCACTCAATTACATTGCCCGATTACATTGCTCTCATGACTAGGAGTGGGGGAATTGTCTGTTTCTCATTTTTTCAATCATAGCTTCTGTTCTTCCACGTTTCCACATCAGTTTGTGGTTGTGGTTGTTAAAAAGAATCCTCATGAAAATTCATACATGTCTTAGTGTGAATTTATCCTAATGCACACACTTTTATATGCAGTTTTGCCTGCTATATATTTTTGTACACAATTTTCATAATTTAATGGCTTTTTGTAGGTTATTTTCTTGAATATATGCATGTTATGCACACTTTAGTATCTGCATTTTTGGTAACACATTACTCAGTTGGAGAACTGTCCTGCAAAACATTAATAACTGCATACGCTGAAAGACAGCTGTGTTTCAGTTCTTCAGTTGTTTTGGGAAGGGCCAATTGGGCAGGTTCACTTTTGAATGCAAGCTGAAATGAATTTTTCCTCAATCCCTAACTCAGCACCAACACAATTTTTGAAATTCAAAATGTATAGTGCACTGAAGCAAAATGTTTTAACTTACTGAACCCACATAATTCCCTTTGGCTGTAAAGTTATCGGATGTGCCAAACTGGAAGATGACTGGCAAAAAAATGGAAGCGGGGAAAGTGAAAGAAGGCTGAGGTGGAGGAAATCAGGAAGGTCCTGTCTATGGTTTAGAGAGCAAGGGGCTAGGATTCATGGGGATGGGCAGCACATGCTTCTGGTAATTTCATTCAATAACACAATCAAGGGCCTTTTCAGGAGACATTTTTATTGAATGGAGGAAACCACAATGGATCCCACGAAAACATATCATGCTAAAAGATAGCAAAAAGAAAAACAGCTCTGAGCATGCAGAGTAGTTTAGAAGAGCAAAGGGGTGCTCCATACCTTTCCTCTGAAGGCAGGCTGTCCAGTGAGGTTGTCAGACTGCTGCTCTTCGACCCTCTGTGGCTTTTGGCAGAAGGAGCTTGAGAAGATTGGTCTTCTAATCCCTGCATAGAGAAATGCATAGGCCAGGAGTGGTTAAGCTTTCTTGAGTCAAAGGCCACACTGGCCTTTGGTCAACCCTCCAAGCACTACATGCCAGCGGTCAGTGTGGCCCCAGTGGTTGTTTCTGGCCCCGCTCTCTTATTCAAACACACAGGCACACACACACCCTCCAGAGAGCCAGTGTGGTTAAGAGCGGTAGTCTCGTAATCTGGGGAACCGGGTTTGCGTCTCTGCTCCTCCACATGCAGCTGCTGGGTGACCTTGGGCTAGTCACACTTCTCTGAAGTCTCTCAGCCCCACTCACCTCACAGAGTGTTTGTTGTGGGGAAGGAAGGGAAAGGAGAATGTTAGCCGCTTTGAGACTCCTTTGGGTAGTGATAAAGCGGGATATCAAATCCAAACTCCTCTTCTTCTTCTCCATAGAAAGGAGCTGGATTGGGAGGGTTATATCCCCCTCTGCACTCGATCAAACTAATGACTGGGGAGGGAGCAATCCACCCCACACTGTGCCTGCTTTAAATATGCTTTCGTTTCACTATGGCTGCCATCAAAATCAGGGGGGCTTGGGAAGCTGTGTGACCCCTAATATAGGCATTTTAACAAAGAGTGAAATTACACATAGACAAGTTGCAGTGTTTTCAAACTTTTCCTGTAACATTTGAAGAGGAGATGTATGGGCACAAACATATGCTTAAGATCAGAAGAAAATCTTTGCTGGATCATGCCAATGGCCTATCTAGTCCAGCATCGTGTTTTCTCACAGCGGCCAATTGGATGCCTGTGGGAAGCCTGCAAGCAGGCTGTGAGTGCACAGGGGTGGCCTGGGACATTTCAGCACTGGAGACAAAACACCCCCTGCCACCTCCACAGTGGAGAGGGGCATGAGGTTCAGAGAAGGCCTCGTTAAGCCTTGCCAGCCCACCAGACTACAGTGGGGAGGGGAGCACTTCTCTTGAAGGAGTATCAGTTTCCAAAGTTTCCTTCCCGCCCAGTAGCAAAGCTGGGTGGTGGAATGCCTCCCCTCTTGCCAACATGGTGAGAGGAGAGGCATTCTGCAGAGCTTTGCTGCTGGTCTTAACAAGTCTGAGATATTTCATACGTCTTACTCTGAACATGATTGAGCTTGGATCCAGCCCTTAATTTTTATTTACCAAAGAATGAAATATATTTTATCTTCTGATTCCACTTTCGGTGCAAATATTTCTTATAAAAAAAATTTATTAAAGCTTTTTCATAATATAGTAAGATAAAAAATAATAATCTGAATAAAAACAAAAACAGAGAGAGAAAGAGGAAATAACACACCAAATCTTCCCAACACATTCTGTGCACCTCCATACTCACTTTCTGCTTAATTGCAGCCATGACGTCACGCAAGTCATGTGACGGTAGACACTGCTTCAAATACCCATCAAATTTTGAATGGGACATAAGGATGTTCAGCATCTTCCGGCCATAAAATCTTGCACAGGGAGGGAAAAGTTAATTAAGAACATTTGATGGCAAAATTTTGACTCTGTTTCAGATAGTGCCATTGGTCTGGTTCAGGGTGGTCCAACCTCTCAGGCCAAGTGGGCCATGATAGTACTTTGACACAGAACCCGTGAGCCACACACTGAATTAAATTTCCATATTGTAAATCAAAGCGTTCACAATATAGTTACTATTATTTAACACACACAATTAATATAATTAAATACACAATTAATGAGTAAAATATAAATTTCTACAAAAGACAAATCACAAAATAATTCAGAAAAATAGAACCACCACAGATTCTGAAGGAAGTATACCATATTTCAAGACATCAAGAACGCTTTTCATTGCCAGCACTCATTCATAATAAAAATGAATGTATGTACCAATGTACCAGTGTGCTCTAGCGATGAGAGTATTGGACTAGATCAGACCTGGGAGATCAGGGTTCAGATTCTTTTCACAAACCTCTTTGGGGTAGCTGCTGTTGTTGGTTTTGTCTTTACAATCGAGTGGCATATGAATTTCATGAAATGAATGAATGACTGAATAAATAAACCACTCCCACCATACCTGGCCATTGGCCATGCTAGCTGGGGCTGATTGAAATGGAAGGCCAAAACATTTGGAGGGCAATAGGTTGAGAAAGGCTGGTCCATTTCAGCTTGCAATGAAATGCATTCAAAGACTCTCAGCTGTTTGCCTGGCAGTTTACCTTGTGTCTTGATTGCAGTCTTGAGCAAGTTTGACCAGCGTCTGCACTAGAAGCTCTGTACTCTCCCGGTTACCCGAGAGCAGTTTCTCTGCCCCAATCTGCTCCACGATGGTCAGCAAATGTTCAGCCGCACATTTCCGGATGAGGGGGTTACGGTGGCTGCAAACACAGTGGTCCTAAGAATGAGACCTCTTCTTTTCTTATACTGCAAAGTGAAAAAAAGACCTGGGCGCCTGGCAGCTACCCCAGCTTGCCTCAGCCAAAATATCCCAACCCAGCTAGTTCTGACCCTAACTGGCAAACTGGCTTGCAGGGGTGGGAAACCTGAATGTGAAATTTGGCTTAACTTCATGTGGGCGGAAAAGGAGGGTGGGAGCAGGAAAATGGAAAGGGGGCAGCTGAAACAGACGGAGTGGTTGAAGGAGGGGGAGCAGCCCTCTGTAAGCCATCAGTTCAGATCTCTGGCAAGAGTGTTTTGCCTCAGCTCTGGCAAACCATAGGCAAGGAAGAAGATGTAGAGGAGGAGGGGGAGCGCACGGGGTGACCACACCCATTTTGGACTCCAACCCCACCCATCATTGCCATGCATCCCCTGAAAGTTTACCCCCCAGGGACATGACCCTGGTGCCTTATTATCCAGCGTGATTGCAGCCCTACTCTACTTCAAAAGAACAAGTCATGCGCAAGAAGAAGAGGTGCGAGGGCCCAGAAAAAAATCTAGGAAAATTGGAGGGAGGGAAATTGGTCCAGATACAACTGAGGAAGTACAAGCATGCAGAAGAAAAGGCCCTTCACGTACTTCACTCCATTGGCCATGAGGGCAGTCATCGCTCGTGAGGGAGTCACATTCTGCACCATGACGTCCAAGCATTGATCAGCTGCTTTCTGGATGAATTCACTAGAATCGCCTGCCTTCTGGAGAAGGACCCGAGAAATCTCTTCAACCTCTTGGTCCATATGCTTCTTCATGGCCTTGAAGAGGTCAGCTAGGGTCCCGATAGCAAACCGAGATACTTTTGACCGGAGGTTGCTAACCTGGCAATGGAAACATTACAAGCTGAAACGTTTGCGCATTCGTGTGATCCTGTTTGCTGCTGCAAATGCTGACACACCAACGAAAGGCAAGACAATTTATTTGTAATTTTCCACAAAATGCCACACTTCTTATCAAAGTGTGGATAATAAACCAGGATGTGCCAATCAAGTTGAGTCACTCGCAGTGTACATCTGCATTGCCTTCCTATCATGAATAGGAGAAACATGGAATTGTTTCAGTTTTGATAATGGCTCCATCTGAATGGGCACCACAACCTGCAGATCTAACTTAAGGAAGGAGAGTACTAAATCAGGAGCTCCTAACCATCATTTAAAACATATGCATGCATCAATGCTTAATATAAATAAAATAATATAAATAGTTGCTCAGTGGTTTGAGCAACTAACGAACTTTTTGCTGCTGTGCTCCACATGAGAGGCAACAACAAAAAATCATTATTTGTACCCCACCCATCTGACTGGGTTGCCCCAGCCACTCTGGGCAGCTTTCCTCACTTTTACACACAAAATACTTAACAGGAGCTGAATGTCCTAACAGATGGGGGGTGAGCTGCCAATGCCTGAAAAGAGCTGTAAATATTTATCAGTCCTAATTTCTTATATTACTTTTTAAAACTATGAAACGAAAAAAGGGGGGATTTCTGGAAGGGAAGTAAGCCATCCATTTTTCTTTCTATGTATAAACAGACACCCTGCTGTCAACACTTTGCTTGTGTTTTGCAAAGTGGGAGGGTCTGAATCCCACAGAACTGAATCCCACATTCAGATAATTAAAGTTTGAAGATGCTCCAACCTTCCCATTAACAAGGAATCAAGTCTACATCCATGATAATTTCAGAGAGAAGCCAGAGACCACAAATTACACAAATGGCCAGCCATTATTTGCTGCAGATGACAGAAGGCTTAATGGCCTTGCCAACTTTGCTATGTTAACAGCCCAGTCGGCTGATCAAACAATGAGCAAGTGTAGAAATGGCCCCTGTGGCTTCTTTTACCTCCTGCTTTTTATTAGAAGGGTTTAAAATGAGAACAATAAAAACCTCTCCATTAAGCGATCAAATAAACAGCAAAGCTGTTAAGCGCGGCCGCTGGGTAAATAAGCTCCCTAGAATCCAAGAATTGGCTGCCTCACAGAGTCCAGCACATAACGTATTTGGGTTTGGAGAAATGTAGGTAGCTCGGATCAGCTTTTGTTCTCCCCCCTTTTTCTGGGTGGAAATAGAGGAAGCATTTCAGACAAAGAGATGCAGTTGATAGAAGAGACAGAATCAACATGGTTGGACTTGCAGGTTCTTCTGTGAGACATGCTGAATTTGGGTTTCAACAACTAAGTACAAAATGCATGTACATCAGGTCAGATACGAAAGCTACATATACAGTGGTACCTCAGGTTAAGTACTTAATTCGTTCTGGAGGTCCGTTCTTAACCTGAAACTGTTCTTAACCTGAAGCACCACTTTAGCTAATGGGGTCTCCCACTGCTGCTGTGCCGCCACCACACAATTTCTGTTCTCATCCTGAAGCAAAGTTATTAACTTGAAGCACTATTTCTCGGTTAGCGGAGTCTATAACCTGAAGCATATGTAACCTGAGGTACCACTTTATGACTAAACTGTATCTTTCAATCCACCTCCGATATACATCAGAAAGGCCCTAGTCCTTTCCTAATCACTGCTTTAAGTGGAGTATACACATTTGGGTCCTCAGTAACTGACATGCTTCACGGGTATTTGAGTACAAGAACCCAAGTACATTTCTCTTTCTTCTTCGTTCCTTTATTTTAGACAGATATTTGCCACTTACATGTATACATAAAATATATTTATTATATAAAACGATGGCAGAATCCAAGTATTTGCAGATGCAGAGGCCATAGCTCAGGAATGAGGAAACTTTTTCAGCCCAAGGCTGCATTCCCTTCTGAAAAACCTTCCAAGGGCCTCATGACGGTAATGTGAGGGGCCAGAGGCAAAAGTACTTGAAGCAATGGTTGTAAAATTTACCTTTGTACAATAGGAGGATAGTTCCTGCATACACATCTCTATATTCTCCATCCAGACACACAAGAGGCATTATCAGTGCATTGCTCATGTATGCAAGTTTCTCAGAAGGTCCACATGATGACTGTCCTCTTCAAAAGGCCACCCCATATATTTCCTCCATTTACCGTATTTTTCGCTCTATAAGACGCACTTTTCCCCTCCTAAAAAGTAAGGGGAAATGTGTGTGCGTCTTATGGAGCGAATGTAGGCTGCGCAGCTATCGCTGAAGCCAGGAGAGCAAGAGGGATTGGTGCGTACCGATCCCTCTTGCTCTCCTGGCTTCAGAGATAGCCACGTAAAGCCTCTTGAGCGCAGCCGGAGTGCTCCTGCCTCTTTGCTCAAGAAGCTCTGCATTGCTTTCTTGTTTTCCTCCTCTAAAAACTGGGTGCGTCTTATAGAGCGAAAAATATGGAAATTCAGATTTGCTGTTTCGATGGTTTTGCTTTTTTGTTTTTACTTATTGGATTTTCCATTGAAACAGTAAATTATATGGGAAAATAATATGGGACAGTGTTTTGATAAGGATGACGTTTTCTGGATAAAACTTGCATGCCTCAGCAGCATTGAACAGATAATAGAAAGCCATGGGGAAGCACCCCTACAGAAGTATGGTGCAGGGTGGACAGAAAAAAAGCCTCTGAAGATTGCTAACTACAGGTTGCGTTATCTGGCTTTCACTCTAGACATCCAGAGAAACTTAGGAATTTTTTTTAAGTGACCTTCTAGGTCACGATAGCTATTAAGCATCCAAGGATGGCTTCTAAAGTGACTCAGTGGGCCAGGCTCCCAGTGGACAGGAAAGTGGGACCTCAGCTCTTCCATGGATACTAACTCAACTTTTATTCTTTCACTCTATTGCCATTCTCCTTGCTAAAACAGAGTAAAAAGTCACTGAAAGCTTAAGTTTCAGAAGCAGACAGCTTTGTGGAAAGTGAGTAAATGCATGCAAATTTAATTAATTTGCATGGATTTATTTTGTGCTGAATTCCCCCCTCCCCCGTGCAGGTTATACACAGCTTATTAATTGCTTATTTTTCCAGTAGAGATAAGGAGCATATTGGGCAGCAATAGGTATAGACAGGTATAAAAGCTGCTCAGAGACCCATTGGCTAAATAAAAACAGATTGGAAAGTGTCAGGTAAGCCACAAGAGAAGATAGATTGGACATATGTTAAATGCACATTTCCCACCTCCTTTGTGGCTGCCAAGGAAACATCATGAAGTCTACACTGGAGAACTTCTGAATGGCAGGTAGCCAAGCATCGGATGCTGAAGAGTCCTTTCTCCTTCAGATGCCTGAGAGGCAATTATCAGAAAGATGGAGGGAGAGAAGAGAAGGGAAATTATTGGTCTCGCCTGGCATTTTGCAGAAACAGGATTTCTCACTGCAGTAAAAGAGTCTGAAAATGAGATGTGTCACAGAAGCCACACATTGGGAATACAGAAAAGCAAAGATGCTGAATTTTAACAGAAGCTCTTATACACTATGGTTTTAAAACTACTATTGGGGGAAAATACATTCCACTGTGTGCTAGACAGAATCTCCTATGAATTAAGCTGAATAAAAGAGTGTGATTGATTTACTAGTTCCACATCATAGGCTCCATCCTTGGAAAGGGCTGAAACCTGCATGGCAAGTTTTTCTCTTGCGAGGCTCAAGAGGTGAAGCTTGTGGAGTCCCCCCCCCCCCTTTTTTTTTTTTAAGGCCAATAATCCCTCACAACTCTGCCTTTCTGAATTAACAGCACCATCTGCAGGTGATCTGGCGACAAAAATGAGCACAGGTGACAAATTCCAGAGCAACAGCTGCCAGAAAGGTAGATGTGTTTGTACTCTTAGCAACAAGAAACAATATCATAGCACTTTAAAGACTAACAGATGGATTATAGCATAAGCTTTGTGGACGACGGCTCACATCATGAGACGTGTGAATTGTTGTCGCTGGTTGGCAGATATATCCAATGAAAAAGAAAAAAATCATGTTAACTGTGAGGTCCAGCGGCAACGAAGACTGAATCTTCCACATCTTTTTGAAAGCACAGCTTTTATATTTCCATAGAAAACTAATGGTGTGTGTTAGGAAAGGCTTTTTATCAAGTTGTATATTTTAAAAAGTAGGATTATCTATGGGAATGACACATTTCAAATTAAATGTGGTAACATTGTGCAACTCACTGGCATTATTACAATGTCTGGGGGTGTTAAGCAGGGTCATGGCCAGCGCTACTATTAGACAAAGTGGGGAAGCCACCTGAGGTAACTGATTTGGGGTGTCACAAAATGGCAACTAATTGTTATTTAATTATTATTAGATACTTACTGCCTGCAAGTAGGAGAGGTGCTTTGGGGAGTTTCTTCCTCAGGTGCCAATATACCTTACCTGCCCTTGTGCTTAATGTGTATGAGGTGGGAATACTAGTGCTACTCTGCCTCAGGCAGCAACATCTCTTGGACCTGCCTTGGGCAAGATTGTATTCTTGCCCCCTTGGTGTTTATTTTGTATCTAAATGAACTTGACAATGCTCTTAACGCCACTCTCCAAAACTTGACAGCAGAGGCAATTGAGTCTTAATTTATTGGCTAATGATGTGGTCTTATTATCGTATTCCAGACTCAAGTCTTAAAAGGCTTTTTGGTCATGTTTTCTAAGTCCTGTACTCTAAATTGTACTGTACAGATAAATCAGGGGAAATTACAGTTAGCTGTCTCTGAAAAAGGTTTATTCAGTGGAAGTGGCTGCTTGGCAGCCAAATTCTAATCAAGAGCTAAAAGCTGGCTTTGCTCTTGTCTCACACATAGATTTCATGCTGTCGAGAAAGCCACTCAAAGCAGGACAACTCCACAGGGGTGTCAGCTATAAGAAGCTCGTGGGACAGTATTTGACTGAACAGTTCCACAACAGCAAGGACTTTCAGCTGCCCAATGGGATTTCCCTGCCCTCTCCTCTCCCCATATGTCCCCTGCGAGACCCATAGATCAGCTCCCAAGGATTGGGGAAGACCCTGGAACAGGGTTAGGGGCAGCACAAGGAGGACAGAGAAGTTCCAGCTACACCTCGTTTCCCTAGCAGAACTTTTTAGCTGGACACCGTCCATGGAGTTGAATTCAGGGTGTGGGGCTTAATGGGGCTGGGTGAAAAAATAGGAAGGGAGGCCCAAGTTGGGCTGCCTTGACATTGCCCACAACCTTTTGAAACAATCTCACCGTTTTCCCAAACTGGGCTTGTGAAAGTCCACCATCAATTTGGTATCCTCTGTGGGTTTGTGGGAGGGAAGGAATGAGACAAAAACAGATGGAGTGTGTGCTGTCTGGAAACCAGAGGAAGTGAATTTGAATCTCACTTTATACTGTAGCCTTCATGCAGCCACAAGGCCACTCGCCTAACTTTATGGCATGAGGCACAGGGGGAAGGTACAGTTTTCTCTTTCCTTACCAATCGTTGCTATTGAGCCACTTCAGAGCATCGACCAGCCCCTGCTCTGGGTAAGACAAGGGTCTTATTTCTAAGGCATCTCTATTTACGAGGTCCTCTTCCCATTCCGGAGAACCCTGGAGGTTTGCTGGCAGGGAGTTAGCTGTAAGTATGAAGCAACAACAGCTAGGCATATAAATGCAATTAACACTGGCAGTCAGGAAATTACAATTAACGCTACAAATAAGTTGTTGTTATAAGGAGTCATATTTCATTTTACTGTTCCCATGGAGTTGTAAATGCATATCTGAATTGCATTCCATTGAAAGGACTGCAGTGAGAACAGACCGTTTTCACCGAAGTGTGTATTGGGCTGAACATCCCATTTACTCCGAGTCCCATGAGTGGCTTCTCTGGTGGGGGCAGAGGTGCACCAGGCAATGGAAGCCCACTCTGCACCATCCCACCTTTGCACTATGGCCTATTGGTGACATCTGGCTGATCTGCAACACTGAAGAGGCATCTCACATTTGGGCTTGTTGTTCGCCTAACAATTATACCACACAATACCATATCTGTTCTTAGAGAGGTATAACTTTCCAGGAGGACCCACTGAAGTGCCGACATAGCATTAATATCAAATCATCCTGGCAGCCTGCTTTGACTGCAAAATCTAAACCATTCCACGAGACAAGGTGATACAGCAGCAGGCCGAAGCAAAACAATAATAATCACTATAAAGCTTTCTATGGACAGAGGAGAATGCTGAGTCGTATGCTATTTGCACAGGGACCTTGAAAGGGCAGGAGAAGCAGGGAGAACTCCAGAAGTAAATAAATAGAGGGTAGTTATTTCTTTAGTACCAGATGACTCAGTAGAAGATGGGAAAAATGGAAGAGACGGGGAGCAGTCCACTGTACAAAGGCAAATTTTGCATTCACTTTGGCCCTGCTGAAGACTCTCTTGTGGCCCTTGGAAGGTAGCCCAGAAGCAAATGTGGCCCTCGTGCTGAAAGAATTTCTCCGGCCATGCCTTACACACTCCCAAAAGGAAAGGGCCACAAACAATGAGGGGGTGCAAATAGAAAAGCGGCTGCAATCAAGATGTTGGCTTTTTGTAGTAGTGTAATAGATAGGGAGTTCCTAAGGCAACCTGTCGGTTTTCCATATTTGCAACACGAACCAATGCATGTTGGTTCAGCAACACGGATTGTTTTATAATTTTGCACCTCATTTTATCGTCCACGGTTGGAATCTTACACACCAAGTTCTTCTGAGCTACCCAAGAAGTTTCAAGGCATGATCCTCCACAAGCGGGCCAGTCCTGTATTTGTTGCTTGTGATTTCTTTATTCTGTTTTATGTAATATTGGAAAAAACTCAATACAACATTCATTTTTTAAAAAAATGTTTCAAGAAAAGATGATCTGAAAAACGCCAGTGAAAGGGGAAAGTGATATTGCCAGCTTGGCTGAGATTATACCAATAATACTTGAAGCAAGAAGTTTCTTTTCCCATTTATTTTTCCAGTATGCATTGTGGTTATGGGGGAGCCCTTGCTTGTGCCTGATACTTCTATCCAGCGCTGTTGACAACCATAAAAGCTGCATTTGTTGCTAGCCTGTTTTGTGCCTCACCTGAAGCATGCCTGAGGAAGCTACTGTCATGGTTGATGACGGGGATGCTGGGCAGAGAGGGCCTGTTCACCCGTTTCTTCAGGGACGTCCCAACAGGAGCTCTGCAGGGATTGCTCAGACTGAGGCCAACAGGGGTGGTTCCGTTGCTTTTAAGTGGCCCGGAACCTGCAGAAAGTAATTCAGGGAAGTCAGCAGAGAGTGAAGGGAACTAGCAGCTGAAAAAACATAGGGCCAGTTCCAGGTTTGAGAGGTGCCTAGGCAAAATGTGTACTCAGGTGGGTCACCTTCTCTGGTGGTGAGCCCCTGGTGGGCTTACCTGGTAGCAGTATGAATAGCAGCATGACTCCAAGCAAATCCTGAGAAGCTGGAGCCCACTGTTTAAACTTCATTCCCCTGAAAGCCTGGACAGGGGAGGCTACAATTGGTTTCCACCAGCAAGTAAGTACCGTATTTTTCGCTCTATAAGACGCACCAGACCACAAGACGCACCTAGTTTTTGAAGGGGGAAAACAAGAAAAAAAATATTCTGAATCTCAGAAGCCAGAACAGCAAGAGGGATCGCTGTGCTGTGAAAGCAGCAATCCCTCTTGCTGTTCTGGCTTCTGGGATAGCTGTGCAGTCTGCATTCGCTCCATAAGATGCACACACATTTCCCCTTACTTTTTAGGAGGGAAAAAGTGAGTCTTATAGAGCAAAAAATACGGTACTTTTTTAGTCTTTCAGGCTTTTGGAGTTAACTGTCATAATCTGATGCCCTTCTTGTGTGCCTCCCCAACAAGAGGTTGCATGGCCTCCTGCTGTGGCTCTGTTTTTTGTTAACTGAGTGTTTTTAACATTTGTATATATTATTTCCTCATAGTATTTTTATGTATTTCTGTAAACCACAACACATCACTTGATGGGGATTATGTTTCTTCTAAGAAGGAGGGCACTCCACAAGTTTGGAACAGAAATAATAATTTCAATGCATTGCTTGAAACCACCTTGGAATTATATTGACATGGTGAAGTGTGCTCTGCGAATTTGGAGAAATAATAATAGTAATAGTAATTGCATTTATGACCCACCTTTTTCTCCAAGGAGCTCAAGTACTAATAGAAGTAGTAGCAGTAATAGTACAAGGACCCCTGGACTGTTAAGTCCAGTCAAAGGTGACTCTGGGGTTGGGGCACTCATCTCACTTTCAGACCGAGGGAGCCTGTGTCTGTCCACAGACAGCTTTTCAGGTCATGTGGCCAGCATGACTAAACCGCTTCTGTCTCAATGGAACACCAGGACAGAAGCCAGAGTGCACGGAAAAGCCGTTTACCTTCCCGCCACAGTAGTACCTATTTATCAACTTGCACAGGCATGCTTTCAAACTGCTAGGTTGGCAGGAGCTGGGACACCCTGTTGCGGGGATTTGAACCACCAACCTTCTGATCAGCAAGCCCAAGAGGCTCAGTGGTTTAGACCACAGCACCACAGCACCACCCATGTCCCTACAGCTGTAACAGTAGCAATAGTAGGCACTATGGGACTTTGAAGAACGATATGCAAGAAAAGCCCCACCACATACACCCAGCTCTCTGCGGCTGACAATTCTCCATCTCCCACCCACAGTAAAGAGCAAGAGCAAGTGACCTTGCACCAGAGCCTTGTTCCGGCAGAGTGCTGACTCTGCCACTTTCTCTGCTGCTGCTGCTGCTGCTGCAGACCTTTGTGGAGTTTGTACTGCAGCACAATCACTGCATGTCAGTTGCAATCAGATCACTTAGGGAGCTCTGCCATAAACCTTCCTCCTCCCCCATCTTAAATATGCACTCCTATTGTAACAGCTTGGATATTTCATCTGAAAAGCATCACATCTCAAGGGTGTGGAGGGTGTTTAAATCAGGGAAATTCTTACTGTATGGCTAAGTGCTTCCTGCGCATGAAAATTTCCTCCAGGCTATAGTTTATTTAATAAAATTATAAATTTTGGCGAACAGCATCTGCGTTGCTTGACTGTAATTGCTGCAGGTATACTGAAATATGGGTGCGTTTCATAGTGATGAGAATAGATCTCCATTCAACATGGTCCAGGAACTAGAATATTATTACAGGCTACCTTCTTAGACAGTCTCTCCATTGCTAGGGTAGCTCCCTTTTTAAGTGTACCTTTTGTGAAGTGCAGTGAAATCGTTGATGAAATACACTGTATAAGTGTCAAAGTCACAGATTGGTCAGCATTATAAGTGCATTATTCCAATATTGTTCATGTCTACCAAAGTACACAAGGACACATCTCACCTTTTCCCTAAGAAAAGGGTCATGTTCAATAAAGACAACGGGGTTGTGGGAGCATTTCAGAGTTCACCCGGTGCTGCAGCATTGGCCCAGTTCTCACATAGGAGGTGAGGAGGCAAGTCTGTATGTAGACTATATCACTGCAGGCTGCAGTGGAAGACAGAGGAGGCTCACATGACTGCCACTCTATACACCAGGGATGGAGAAAATAGATGCTCCAGAGGTTCTTAGAGTCAAACGCCCATCAACCCCGGCCATCCCAGTCAGGGGTTCTGGGAGATGTCTTCCAATAACATCTAGACAGCCACACTTCCCTGGGAATAAGCCCCACTGAACTCAGTGGGACTTACTCCTGAGCAGACATGTGAATGCTCCTCCATAACCTCCACTCACAAAGGGGGCCTCTGGGATGTTAGCTTTTCAGGCAGCTGTCATAGACAGGGGAAGGTAGCAACCCTGTAGGTCACCTTTTTCTTCTTCTCCTGACTTACACAGTGTGCATCTGATCTCTGAAAGGCACGTTAAATGAAGGCAAATGAAATTCAGGGTGATGCAAAATGCATACGAAATCTGCATAACGAGCTCCTTTTATTTCTCAAGTCGCCACATACCTTCACGAGCAGTTTTCTGTAGATGCTCTTCGAACTTTGTCAGCCTTTCCTTCTCTCTCTCTCTTTCCTTTTCTCTTTCTTTGCGCAAAATCTCTATCTCCTTTAACTGCTTCTGGCGCATTTTCTCCTGAGCCGACTTTGATATGGTCACGTGGATCTGGACACAACAAAAGTAAAACGCAGTGCATGAAAAATAAGGGACACGTGTGTTGTTCTACATTAGGGATGGAAGAGGACTCTATTTTAAACGTATCTATACATGGAATTTGGTGCTTCCAACCTGATCAATCTTTGACCACAAAGGACCACCTCTTACACTGAGCATTTGCTTATGTCTGAGCTGCTTGCACATTATCTTTTTCTTTTCCTTTTTCTAAAAAGCCTGCATATTTATACACAAAATTATATTTAAATTTATAAACAAAAATATGTATATATTGTGTATATATAACATGCATAAAAGAGTCAAGCCTCATGCAAGACTGGATTTTTGCTGTATTATGGTATAAGTATTCTTACTTAAGTTTCTCGATACGATATATCAGTAGTTGAATTTATCTGTTTATGTGTTGGTTCCCTTAGGAAACCTGGACTGTATACACATATAAACATTCATGTAATATTATATTTATAATAATGTGTATAATATGTGAGCGTTGTTTGTATTATTTAGTGGAGCTAGTAAAAAAAACCCTCACTTCTGATCAAGATCAAGGAGCAAGACAGGAGTCAGGAAAAAATATTGCACAGATAAGCTCAACACCAAGAATTTCATAAAATTCCATCCCTACTCTACACACAAGTGAGGAATCTCTTGGCGTAATGTGATTCCACAAACCCAAACAGAACTCATCCATTTTCTTGAAACCTTATTTATTAGAAAGTAAGATAAATATTTCATCAAAATGGAGGATGTGCTAATTTTCTTGTTTTATCTTCAGTGTAGCTACTTAAATTGAGTACATAGGAATGCTGTGGGTTTCACCTGGAAACATAGTCAAAATAAAAGCATGTCTGATGTGTTCAGTAGATGTCTTTGCTTGACATCTATGTGGCCAATAAAAAGATAATGCCCTCCTTATGAGCTCCTGGCTAGTCCATAGAAGATCAAAGATCATAGAATCATAAAGTTGGAAGGGACCCTGAGGATCATCTAGATTAGATCGCACATTTTTTTCTTTCTTTAAAAGTGGCTGCCCCTCCATTCCCCCAAATACTTCCACCCCCAACTTAAAGCTCCTTCCTGAAGCTGGTTTTAGCCACCGAGAGCTACATGGGGTACCTGTTAGGAGATAAAGACTCATATGAAGGAAGAGAAGCAGGGGTCTTGAAGTTGACCATCAACTGTGAGCACCTGAGCAGCAGGCATTGCAGGCACACAGGTCACCTGGGGCATTTAAAGCACATGACTTCATAGAATCGTAGAATTGGAAGGGACCACAAGGGTCATCTAGTCCAACCCCCTGCAATGCAGGCATCTTAGCTAAAGCATCCATGACAGATGACCATCCAACCTCTGCTTAAAAACCTCCAAGGAAGGAGAGTCCACAACCTTCCTGGCGTTTAGTTGGAATCTCCTTTCTTGTTATTTGAATCCATTGGTACAGGTCCTACCCTCCAGAGCAGGAGAAAAGAAGTTTGCTCCATCTTCCATGTGACAGCCCTTCAGATATTTGAAGGTGGCTCACATAGTTCCTCTCAGTCTCCTCATATCCAGGCTAAACATACCCAACACTCTCAACCATTCTTTATAAGGCTTGGTTTCCAGACCCTTGACCATCTTGGTCACCCTCCGCTGCACACATTCGTATTGTCATTAATTGAACCCAGAACCTTCTGCATGCAAATCAAATGTTCTACTACTGAGCTACAGTTCTTCCCCTTGTAGTTTGCCCCCCAGCCCCAGCTGCATTTAGCAGGGAGGAAACAGCATTGGGAACCTGATTGTAGATTTCCCACAAAACATCTACAGGCAAGTCCCAGTTTAGGTGCATCTGAATGACTTAGGATCATGCACACACGCACAGCACTGAATCTGGAAGTAGCCCCAAAACATTACGAAAAGGGGTGGAACGGGGCAGCTTCTGCATGCTCTGCCAATGCTTGTGGGGGTCCAAAATGGAACCCCTGCACAAAACAAGGATTGCTTGTAATTTGTTGGATGCAGCTGAAAGAGAAAGTACAAGTGTAGGCAGATATTAGGCAGAAGACTTGGGGTGGGGTTGGAGACTATTCTATAAGATGAGAAGCAGGAAATTTTCAGAAAAAGTAGGGCATGCGGCCTTATATTATTTATATAATTGATTTCACATATAGTTTCAGGCTGATATTTTAAAAAATGCTGAACCAATGCTTTTTCAGTCCAAGAAAGAGAAAAGTTTTAGCAAGCACTATTCTGAACAGATGATAAAAGAATCTGGCTTGAGCTATGTAAAAAAAGGCAAGCAATTTATATTAGCAGGAATGTAGAAGGGCAGTATTACTTGAGACCAGATCCTCAGAAATCGTTAATGAATTCCTTTATCCCTAAACTTCACTTTGAATGCCCCTTCTGAGGTTTATGTATCATTTTGTCACTGCAGGAAAACATGCAAGAAATTAAAGAAGTTTCCGAGGCTCTTTCTGCAAAATCAGCTTAATGCAATAAAAACACACTTGATTTCTTCTAGCTGCATACAATTTGTACATCTTCCTTCAGCGCATTCTTTTGGTTTACTACATTTGTTTCCCACCCTTCCTCCAAAGAACTCAGGGCAGTGTGCACAGGGTTCTCACTTTTAATCCTATGAGGAATCCCATGAGATAATTTAGATGGAGTTTAGCGCTTCCAGGCAGGTGCTTAATATTGTAAATGGGTCATGGAGATATCACACATGGGTCACTGGCAATAGGAGTTTTAATTTATCAGGCTTGCGGAGCTCTGTTGCATGAGTCTGTGCGGCCCTAAAGGTGATTACAGATGAGGGATTCTCACTGGAAAACATCCCCAGGTACCTGACAATTCAAGTCATTGAAGGATGGGTCTGATCCCTACAATTCCAAACCTGCATGCTTAACTGCAGTGGCATCGTTTAAAAAGCAATAATCAAATGTCACTCACAGTCACCCTCGCTACTGCTTGCTAACTTACCACACCTTTCCCTTGGCTTAGTTAAATACACATCACCGCACCAACGTGCCCTCATTAGAGCTAGAAAGGGGATAGAAGGCGCATACCCTTCCATTGCTCTCCTTCCACTCGTCATCTTTCAAAAGGCAAGGACTTGAGAGCTGGCCCCCTTCCTTAGCCAGACCGGGAGAGGAGGCGGTTAATGGCAGTACGGATTCTAGTGGACACCCAGTAACCTTCAAGGATGCAGACAGGCCATTTCTGAAAGAGGGTTCCGGTGCACTGGTTTCTGATGAGCCAATAAAGCATAAGAAACACGTTAGCATGGGCAGCGAGCATGTATGAAATAACAAGTGTTACTGTGGAGAGTGTGAGCCAAGAAATTACACAATGTATTAATGTAAATCGAGAGGCTGTGCCAAGGAGATACTCCACTAGATTGAATCACTCCCTGTGTAGATGGACTTAAAAAGGTAGGGGTGTGTGTGTGTGTGTGTGTGTGTGTGTGTGAGAGAGAGAGAGAGAGAGAGAGAGAGAGAGAGAGAGAGAGAGGCGCCAAATGAAAGAGCTGTCCTCCTTGTTCCCATTTCCTGTCAGCTGTGGGTTATGCTATTATTATCTTTGTAAATAAATTTTAGTAGTCAAGTGGGACCTGTAACAAAATATGTTGCAGTGTATCCTCACCTCTGGAAAAGCCTGTTCCTTTTTCGGGGCTCCAGCCAATCAACCAGTCATGCCCTCCTACAGCACGCCATTAGGAACATAGAGAACATAGGAAGCTGCTTTATACTGAGTCAGAACATTTGTCTATCGATCTCAGTGTTGTCTGTTCTGACTGGCAGCAGGTCCCCAGGATTTTACAGTCAGGGTTCTTGCCTAGTCCTTGCTGGAGATGTCAGATATTGAACCTGGGAACCTTCTACCACTGAGCTACGGCACTTCCCCTACCTTGGTTTTCCTGGTTTTCTTTTCCAACTAACCCTCTGCATTCTGTGGCCACTGAGCATGCACCATCCCCTTTAGTTTGCAAGGGCTTACTATAAAACCTCAGGAGTCCCCAAGCATGCCAATAGCAACCTGCTGTTTCTCAGTGGCCCTGATTTGACTCCATTTCTACCAGTACTCACCACGTGAGTTTCCTACCAGAGGGATGGTGTTGTGCAAAGAGTTCTGCTCACCCCATCTCAAAAAAGACATGATGTTTATCTGGCAATCCAAACAAGGGGATGAAGCAGCTTACCTGCGCGAAAAGACTAAAGTTTTTGTGCGTGCGTGAGTCACCTTGCAGGGGGCGGGAGAGAAGGATGTGGGCGCATGATAGAGGTTTATAAAATTATTAATGGTGTGGAGAGTGGGCGACAAGATGTGAGGAGCAGTTGTCACTCGCTCACTAGTATGCACTTACTCATAACATTAGTGAATAAAACTGACTGTCAGTATAAAAGATAGCACTTGGTGTAGCATAATTATGTTAGGTCACCATGCAAGCACTCTTACACCACTTCACAGCTCCCCCCACAAATAATCATGGGAAATGTGGTTTGTTAAGGGTGCTGGGAATTATGGCTCAGTGACGTGTCTTGTAACACCTTTTAGCACCCTTAACAAACCAGGAATCCTTGGGGAAGAGGAGCCGTGGCTGCTAAAATGGCATAAAAGCACTTTAAATACGTGGTGTGAATCAATCTCTACTACTGGTGATTGAGGACAGGGCTTTCCATGGCTATTGTAAACTCCATGTTCAGAAGCAGTTTCCTTTGAACAACAGATACTGGGTACAGGCTGTTGCCTTCACACATTAATCATGAGCTCCCTGAGGCTGGCTGCTGTGAGAAGGAGGATGCTGGGGTAGAAGGACACTTGAACTTATCCATCAGGCTTTTTCTTTCACTCTTTCTCTGATTTTGTGATTGAACTTGGTTCCATATGAGCTACTTCTGATTCCATCAACTGGAGTTAAAATGAGCCTTCATTTAGGAATAGTGACTCATCAGCTTAGGTAAATTGGTTATTTTCCTTTTTGAGGCAGAGAGCTCAAGCTCACACCTTTCAGCTGTTTGTTCCTGGGGATAATTATTTCTTTCAGCTATCTCTCTCTCTCTCCTGAGATAATCCCTTTGAGGAGACAGTACCTTGAAGATATCAGTCATACTCCTACTTACATTTCCTCAAGTATTTGCTCTTTCTTGATGCCATCCCCACAGACTAACTACTGCAAGTAGCCTCTCCCTTTGTCCTATCAAGAACACTTCAATTGTATTGTATACAGAAGCCTTCACCAACCTGGTTCCCTCTAGATATTTTGGACCACAAGTCCAATCAGCCTCGGCCAGTGCTGGCTGCAGCTGATGGGAGCTGTAGTCCAAAACATCTGGAGGGCAAAAGCTGTCAAAATTTGATACCAGGCTAGTCCTTGCCTGGGCCAGCTGTATTGAGTTATGGTGATTGCCCATAATATGTCTTGTATTAATACGTGCAGTCTTCCTTAACTTCCCTACGACTCCATATTCACTTAAACTATTTTCAGAGGCAGGGGTGGCCCAAGGCATTTTGACACCTGAGGCAAACCACAAAATGGTGTCCCCTCAACCAGGCAAGGAGGGATGATTGAAGGTCTACATCAAGAACAAGGGAAGGGGATAAAGATCTACATCAGGAATAAAGATGGGAGGAGACCATTGCACCTTTAGAGGCAGTGGGCAGGGGGCTGCTGAGGAGACAGAAGATCCAGCCTCCAGGGAGTATGCCATAGCTGTCACTGCTACCAGGGAACAGCAGGTGATGCACTTCTTGGAGGTTGGATCTGCTGCCCCTGTAGACACTGCCATCTGTGGTGCTTGCCTCATCTTGAGTCATGGGTGGGTTGGCCCTGTTCAGAGAGGTGGTCATGTTAGCTTTTTATTTAACATAGACACCGTGGCAGGTGCTGTGTACAATTTACAATTGATATGGATATTTAGTGCTTAGGTCAGATGGAGAAAGCTCTAATGGCCACACTGCCAAAATGAATAGCTTTTTCTCTCATCCATGCAGCCCTTTCAAGTGTCTCTGTTTTCCAGGGAGTGTCCTGGATTTACAGAAGTTGTCCCAGTTTCTGATTTAATCCCACTTTTCCTTAGGACATCCCTATTTTCATTGGAGAAATGTTGGAGGGTATGTCCATATAAATTATGCTTCTCACATATATACGGATAGGCACACGCACGCACACACACACACACACACACACACACACCTTAATAATTAATAAACCAGATCCCATTTCTCCCACCCAGCCAAGACATTCCCTCTCTCCCAACCCAACCGCATAATAGACATGAACAAGGATGGACAAATTAGAGTAGGCCATGGGAAAGGAAGTGAATCTCCTATACAGGAACATCTTTGGTTTAATGTGTTAAATGAATCTCTGCCTGTTTATAAAGATACACTCCACAGGAATCTCATTTGAACCCAGCACTGCTTACATATCTAGGAGTCCATGGGCACCTGGCTGTGTGAGATTGCTCAGCAGAGTGTGCATTCAAAAAGTCTGATTTGGAGGAGTCAGTGGAAGTGGGAAAACAAACAAGGACCACAAGGAAAACACAAAGGCCCAGATGAAAAATAAAGAGAGTGGGGTGGCTGCTTTGGGCCCTGTAGCCTGAAGCATCCCACTTCCGACCTTATTTAATATATTATTTCATCTCCTACTTTTTCAGGTTTGTATTACATACATAACAATATGCATTGGAGAGCGTCAGGATTTTGTTCATGAAATGATGTTTTCTCTTGTGCTGTGAGAAGATCCAGGGAAAATGCCCCTTTCTCTTGGATAGGGAATTAAGAGGTATTTTAACAGAATTCAGCTCTTTGAAGCGGTTGCCTCAATAAATCCCTTCCTGACACATCCCCTGAAGTGGGATAATTACCAAAGCTAGCAGCTCAGCCACCTTGATATTAGCACCTTTGACTAGGCAATCACCCCAGAGAGCAGAATGTGAAAGCCTCCATCTTAACACACAACCCAGGACTTGCTCTCCAGATGAGCTTCTTGTGGCACAGGGAACTAAGAGAGGCCATGCTTTAAAAAGCAATGAAGTCACTCCAGAAACTAATCGGAATTTACACAACAATGCTGCTTAAAAATCAATAGCATTTTCTCTTCTTCTGTTCTTACCAGCCTACTGAGTGCTTTTACTACTAAAGCTGCCACACAAAAACAATCACCTTCCTTGCTCAGCAGATCAACAATACATCTTCACATGGCTGCTTTCTCCAACGCCACAAAGCCCAGCAGGGTGGCAACAGAAAGAGGTTCTTTCTATTTTATTATTTATTTTATGCTTTTATCACATTTACATCCTGCCGTGCCCCCTAGGAGCTTAAGGCAGCACACGTGGCTATATTATAGCCTCACAAAATCCCTTTGAGGTAGATTAGGCACAGAGAGAGGGGTGGGGGAGAGCAATTCATATCTGAGCAGAGATTTGAACCCAAGTCTGCACTTTGACTGCAAGCTACACCATGCATGCTCTCAAGGCTGCCTCTTGCTCCCAAAAGCTAGGCAGACTGAGGATTTTTGGGTGTGGGGAGAAGTTGCATTAGTAAAACTTTTCTCCAGTGTTTTTTATTTTGCAGCTGACATAGGAATGTGGCATTGACATGTACATCACAGTGACTGCCCCCTGTGCCCTCACATGCCTCTTGTCTGCTTCTTACCATGACTCTGACTGAAATATATCTGCAAGGAAGACTGTCCGGTGCTTTCATTCCAATAAGTACTCTTTATTTCCCCATTTTCTAATCCTGACCCCTCTGGTTCAAGATCTCTGCTCCACTCACAGCCTGGCCTAGAAGCTTCTGTTTGCTTCCTGGTTCTGCCCTCCCTTCTGCTGCCACATTGCAGCTTTCCTTCGTGATTGATCATCCGGTTTTATTTGCTACCCCGACATTGGCCTGCCCCCAAATTCTGTCTCAGAGAAATTACTTTCTTCCTACACTGGGTAAACATCTGCCAGGGTTGGTTAAGTCTAGCAACTCCTGTGTCAACACGCCAAGATCAGGTTTGATGAACATGAACAGTCCCTGCCAGCCCTTGCGATCCTTTTTAATCATGAGGAGCTGCTGAGGTCCCGTCAATGAACTTTTCAATTCCATTTTTTCTCTGTGGGCACATGAATTCATATGCCTTACCTGCTGACAAGCGGCAAGACCACATCACTCCTTCAGACTTCTGAATGCATTTGCTTTGCTTGAGCACCTTCTTGTCCAAAGGCTGCTCCAAGCTACTATGTATGTAAATGTCACATTGAGAGGGTAAGAGGACCCCGTCTGCTTCTCTGCCAAGATGTGTGCTCTCCAGACTGGTTTGCAGTTTTGTGCTGGGAAGCACAGGCATTTGCAAGCCTTCTTGTATGCATCTTGAAACATGGATGCACAAACCTTTCTCTAATAAAAGTAGCATCATGACATCTCTAACACCACTATCTAGTGGATTGTTGTTGTTTTTTAGGAAGATGCTTTCAGCATTAATGTCTCCCAAATGTCACACCCACATTTTCTGATAGAACATATATGCGACCTGTACCTACCCAGAGTGTTGAGGGTGCTGTCCTCAGCATTGAAAGGCCCTGTCCTCGACCTTAAAACAATTGGGAGAAAAAGGAAAATATGAAAATAACAAAGTGGGAGGAGGGAACCCAGGTTTCTGCCAGAGAGATAATATTACAGCACTTATATGGTGCTTTAAATTATTCAACATGCATACAAACACACTACCTTCAACAATCTGAAAAAGTAGGTCAGTATCACCCCCATATTGGAAATTAATGGGGAGGAGGGAAGAGATGCAGCTAGAAGACAGTGGCCATGCTCATATGTAAAATTGACCACAAACCATGCTTAGTCAGCTTGGCCTGTGACCAAAGCTGCATGGATCTCAGGCGCTCTCCTGCTTTGTCTCTCCCCTTTTTAACATGACACACAAGCCAGGACTCCTGGTTCTTTTCCCCAAATCAAGCATAGCAAGCATAGTCAAGAAGAAACCTTGGCTTCCGCTCCCTGTTTGTTTGGAATGGAGGTTCACGCCTAATGCTATGCCAGATGGTCCATGGCTCATTTCCCTGATTTAGGAAGGAAGGAGCAAAGTGGGAAGAGCTCAAGCTGTATGCACCAGCACAAAGCTCATGCACAGGCTAATTTCACTACTGTAGCTATGGCTTGTGGCCAGCATTCTGTGTAAATGAGGCCAGTGACGGGCTTAAGACTACCTAACAAATCCAGGGCAGAGTTGAGGTTTGAACCAGGTACTTCCTGACGTGTAGCTCCGCCACTATGCTACACCAGAGGCACTATGGCTTTGAGTAGCTGCTGAGAGCTAGAGCAAGGGGTGGCTATTGCCTTCAGTCTGCTTAGGGGCTTCCCAGACACAACTGATTGGCCATTATGGGAAACGGGATGCTGGGAGAGCTGTACCAGTGATCTGACCCAACAGGGGTCTTTTTATGTTCAGAGCTGCCTCAGAAAGCCACAGTCATGCAATGGAGAGCTGGAGCTCACATAAAAGGGGAAAGTTGTATCCTCTGAGCTTCGGGGAAGCTGGATACTGCAGGCGAGGCTTTGAAAGAGAGAGGAAACAAAGGCAGTGCAAGAGGTCTGATAAACAAAGGAAATGAAAGCAGGAGCCATCTACCTTGTTTCAGAGGAAACTTCTGTAACAAGAGGAGCAGATTCCAGCAGGAACTGTGATGAGCCTGGAAGGAGTTCTTGAAAATTATGAGAATTTTCTTCTTCAAGTGCCTTTGCTGATTTGGGGATAGGTGGGATCAAAGCAGTACCTAAAGACCTCCTCAGATTCTCACCATGGCTATGTAAGATCTGCAGGAAAGCATGGTTTAAAAGACACGGGACAATGACATTATCACTCAGTATTTGCAGGTAGCCAAAAGACACCTCTGTGTTGAGGCTCATGGAGTGCAAGAGTCAGCAACTGGTTTGACCCCTTTATATATATAAAATCACTTAAAATTTGCTCCTACCTCCTGAGCAGGACTTCCAAGTAATCTACTTTGACCTGCTGGTAGCAATGTGTCCTCAGACATGGCTGTTACTGCCTGAACAATGTCACTTTAATGCATGAACTAAGATGTGACACGGAAAGTCACTTCACTAAGGGTTGGTCAAAACAGAAAAAAACACGCGAGGCAGTAGCACTTCTAGGTGAATTCTGCTGTTCTACAAAAAGCCTCCATGCCCTTGGAAACCTGAAGTCCTCTAAGCAAAAAATAAAGTGGGACTAGGATTAGTCCTGGAAAGTGGTAAAGAATAATGTGGCACAGTGGAGACAAGGTGGTACAGGGGAAACTAAGGGCTCATCAACACTTTGGCTGGTCCCTTGCTTAGAAAGCACTTGCCTGAGAGGCTTTCCCCTTGCCCCACTCCTTTCCCAGGGAAAACCCTCTCTTTAGCTCTAAATCTGAGAAAACGTCAATCTGGAGAAAACCCAAATTGCCATTTGCTCCGACTGAGCACTAAAGAGTAGTTTTCCCCAGGGGTAAGCAGTGGAAGTGTGGATAAGCCCTGAGACTAACCTCATTTTCCTTCACATATTTTTATAAACAACAGTTGCTGCATCAATCTCTAAGAATAAGAGAGGGACAGATCAGCCCTTTTTTTAAAAAAAGAAGACTCTCTAAACCAAATTCTACTGATGCAGAAAAATAAGCACTTGAGCTGCACAGAACTTTTCAAGGGGCAAAAATGTGGGAAGTTCTGTGTGGATGAAAGATAGACTATTTCAGCTGAAGTACAACATTTTCCAACATCTCGGTGCTCTCTGCATCACCTGCAGTATGATAGCGCCCTCTGCTTGTCCTCCTCCTGTCTTTGGAAGGAGAATTTCAACACTCTATTCCCTTTTTCTGTTCTTATATATTTTACTGGAATAAATTTCGATCACACTCTCCAGGATGTATCTATTATTCCTGCCAGACAGCCTTGAGCTCCAGCCAATTTTGCAACTCCTTCGACCTTCCATCAAAATCTGCTTCTCAGAAGTCTATTAATTTTTTACATTAGTGCTCCTCCTGCCGGCCCTCATCAGCTTCTCAGCTCCTGGATGATAAGGTGTGATCACCGGATCCTTGGTCCTCTGCAAATGCCACTTAACAATTTGTCATATCTAACTGCAAGTTATTAACTCCAGAGGCGCTTCATATCTCACGGACTGTGCAGTATAACACAGAGGATCTTCCCATATCAGGAAGAGATTTCTAATGCCAGGTATCTTGCCAAACTGATGTTTCCTTAATGTCACTGTGGAACTAGTGAGGGCTTGTTGGCCTCGACTGCCAACAGATAGGCCTCTTGATTCCTTTGCCCAGCTGAGTAGGCAGCATCACTGATTTGATTCAGTATAAGGTAGCTTCATAGGTTCAGTTTCTTTCCTAGTACACATTTTATCCCTTTGCATGTAATTTTCTGCCCCTCTTCAAAGCAATACAATTTGAACAACAGACAGCGCATTCATACCAATTTGATTATGCTTGTGCAACAGACTCTGCAATTCAGCTGCAGACTAAATCAAATGTGATTTGGTGCAATTGACCCAACATCATAACCTCGCCATGCCGGCAAACATTAGCTACTCAGTTTTTAATAACAGAAACAATAAAGCGAACCCAAATGCTTCTAGAAGCATAAATCTTCTCAGGCACAAATACCACCGCATTTCAGCATCTTCATTTGACAGTACCTCTTGAGTGTTTGCTATTGACTCCCGGTTGTCCGCTCTAACTTCCAAGCAGTTTCCCAACACTTTCTGCTGTCTTTCACGAGCTCCGTCAGCCTCTGGGGTAGTGGGGATGCTCTGAATAGGAGGCATGGGCTTGGAAGCGACCAGCAGTCTTTGAGAGGCAGATCTGGAAATGGTTGGTTTCAGGGCAAGTCCCTGAGGACCCACAGAGTTCAATAAGCCTGGAAATGCAAAACACAGTGGATGTGACATTTTCCCCCTGAACGTATGCGCATACACTGAGTACATCACATAAGGGACAATGAGCTCCTTGTACAGCAGCTTGGTGTTGTTGGGAACAACCTGAAAAACTTGAAAATGTCATTAGAAAAGCCAGGTACCTTTTCCCTCTCTAGAAAATTGTATACCACCACATTCTCACCCTGCAATGATGTCCAGCAGCTATGCAATTGGGCAAGATACCAGGTCAAATGCTGCTGTGATTGTGGGCTGCTGGAACCAGATTCATGGCTCAAGTATATTCAGTCTCTGGAATACGTGCCAAGTGGGCATTATCTCTTGTTGGATAGAGAGAGGAAATACACCAATAGGGCCAAACAAGAATCTGTTGTCATATCATTGAGAAGCAGTACCAAGAGCTGGGCTTGGAAATGGTTGCTGTTGGGTGATGTTGGGTGGAACAGTGGAAATGGCTCAAAGGCAATAGTTGTCCTCCATGTTACAGAGGCCTAACTGGCCTTCCCTAGAAGTCAGGCACTTAGTGTCACTGGCCCCATGCTATGGGACACTCTTCCAGAATACATTTTGCAACCTTGTGATTTTCAGGCTTCTCTTGAAGACCTTTGCAACTCTTTATGGGTTTTTCCCCCATCAGCCAGTCACTTTAATTATCATCCTATATTGTTCTTATAATGCTGTATATTTTATTGTACATCTTTCTGTATACAGTGGTACCTCGGGTTACATACACTTCAGGTTACAGACTCTGCTAACCCAGAAACAGTACCTCGGGTTAAGAACTTTGCTTCAGGATGAGAACAGAAATCGTGCTCCGGTGGCGCAGCGGCAGCAGGAGGCCCCATTAGCTAAAGTGGTGCTTCAGCTTAAGAACAGTTTCAGGTTAAGAACAGACCTCCGGAACGAATTAAGTACTTAACCCGAGGTACCACTGTACCACCTTGTAATATTGTATAAAATGGAGTATATGAATACTTCTATCAATAAATTAAAAAGTTGTTATTTATTCAATTTCTATCTTGCCCTTCCTCCCAAAGGAGCCCATGTTTATCCACAACAATTTCATTAAGAACAGGTTTTCTTTTATTTTTTTACTTTAACTATTCTATTTTAAACAAACATACTGCAGTTTTCAGTGCTAACACTTTGCAGACATGCGTTGCCAGGTTGGTTCCCAGTTTTTGTGTGTGTGTGTCAATGGCAGATTTTGCCCACTCTTCATTTGTTCAGCTTCCAACACTGTGGTTTAACGGAGTGTTGAGCTTTAGAACTAGGAATGGAACAGAACCCATAAGTCTCACTGGGCTATTTACTACGGCTCAGTCTCCATTCTCCATCTGTAAAATGAGAACAATGGCAAATCTGTCTCAAGGGATTGTTGCAAGGCTGAAAGCTGTAAGGACTTGAAACGCTTCGCACAAAGAGCTGTTATACATCACTGCAAATAAGACCAATCCTTCTTATCAGAATCAGTAGGCAAGCATCCATCATACCTTTGCTTGATGCATGGATCCCCTCAGACATTCTCCTCTTCTTGAGCTTGTCCTTGATTTGTGCAGTTTCCACGGCTGCACTGCTCACCTCCAGTTCACTGGGATCTTGCCTTGGCAGAGTGCTAGAAAGGTCAGCCATGGCTGCTCTGTCTGTATTCTTCTTCAGAAGGCCATTCCTAATATCCAGAGGTTCTCCTTTGCCTCCCCACAAACATGCCTGCTTCTTTAGAACTGAATGAAGAGAAGCTGCAAGGGAATTTAATGAGAGGCATTCAGTTACTCAACCAGGCTCCCATATTGGGGAATCAGGTTTAGCCCTCCTGCTTATTTCTGCAGAGAACAAGAAGGTCCCAGTGGCCAGCTGGTTTGGCTAGAACTTCCCTCACCAGCTAGTTGCCAAATGTAAGGCTAAACAGGACCACAGCCAATGGCTGGGCTTTTGTATACTAGACATCCTTCACCTTAGGCAGCAAATGTCTTTGACCAGCTCTGCTTGAAGGAATGGGCAGAGTTTCACTAGGGGTTTATTTGAAAGCCATGAATGTGAAGCAGAGTAGGCCTGTCTCTCTTCCCACATTTGCAGCACGTTGGCCAAATATAACCTTCCTCTACTATAAAAGTCAAACGGTCCCCAAGCTTGGAGATCCTCAAAAATTGTCACTCTTGCTAAAGTGACCAAAGGCAGTGTGCCTATCCCTTGGACACTTACCCAAGCATAAAAGCCAGTGAGCTTTATGGGACTTACTCCTATATTTATTTTATTTTATTTGTTCATTTCGTAACAGCTACATACCACTTGTAAGACGAATAAAAATCTCGGCTAGATATTAGGCAATTTCAGCCTGCATCTTGTTTTCCCACTTGCAAACTGGGCTTTACTTTTACAGGAACAGGACCTATCCAGACTGGTGTAGTTCTGTGTTTGTATTCTGCAACACCCTACTGATGCAATAATGGTGCATCAGTAGTGGACAGGACAGTCCATACATTGTTCTGCTTTATTAGTTGTTCCCCAATGCTCCCCCAAGGTTACCAAGTTACTGCATTCTTCTGCAACCAAAACAAAACGAATACCCCCACAACTCTGAAAAAACTTTTGTGGTGTCAAAAGTTACGGGATTTTAGCAAGACATTATGGGACATGCACCAACTGGAAATTAGTGTAAAGGTAAAGGGACCCCTGACCATTATGTCCAGTTGTGGCCGTCTCTGGAGTTGTGGCGCTCATCTCGCTTTATTGGCTGAGGGAGCCAGCGTACATGCTTTCGAACTGCTAGGTTGGCAGGAGTTGGGACCGAGCAACAGGAGCTCATCCCATCGCAGGGATTCGAACTGCCGACCTTCTGATCGGCAATTCCTAGGCTCTGTGGTTTAACCCACAGCGCCACCCGCGTGTCCACCCTGAAACTCCTACGGGGCAAACAGTGCTGAAAGAAAGGTTGCATATAGTTGCCCCAATACCATCCTGAACACAAACTATCATGAATGCACACTGTTGAGGATGTCTGGAATGGCCCCAGGTCACAAATCCCACCTAGTCTTCCCCATCCTAACCATCATCTGCTGTCGTCCATCCGTTCCCACAGAGCTGCAAATTGGAATCGATGCTCCCTCCTCTCAGCGACCTGCATCCAGGCTTTGCTTTGGGAACGCTCCCGCAATATATCGCAACAGGAGCTCGGTGCTTGGCTTTAAAAACAAAAACAACACGAATGAAATGAAAGAGGAGGGCCAGAGCAATCATTTGCTAATCTTCCATGTCTAAAGGCCTATTCAAAGGATTAGTAAGTCTTTGAAGCAGCAAATGCGTGGCTGTTTCCTAAGTTGCTTGCACAGACACTCTTCCCTCTTGGAAGTGCTCCTGCTTTAAGAAGACTGTGTTTCACTCAAGTTCAGACTGCAGTGGAGAGGTCACCAACCTTTTTGGCCTCAAGACCCATTTGCAAAATGGAGAAACTGTCGTTTGCACAGGGCACCACACAAACACAGAGGCATCAACCTATTAAATTAGCTGCAACAGAATGCTTATTTCAAGCCTAATTTCAGCAGAGGTACAGAAGGGGACACAATGGAAGAAGGGGACACAATGTCTCATGACCAGCAGGAATGGAGCATTTGCAGCCCATTGAAAAAGCAGAATGTATCCATAAGGTCCCACCTTCATGCAGTACTATGCCAACATTTTGCAATATCCTCCCCCTGCAAGAATGTGTACAACAAAAGAGTAGTAGATGCATGTGTTTGTAACTGTGCCAAAAAAAAAAAAAAGTTTCTGTCCAGTGGTGGACCTATGTTTATGGGGCCCTGAAGCTTGAAGTGACTCTCAGACTTTGGAATTGTTGAAATATATACAACAAAAAATTAATTAATTCGAGTTGTGTGACTCAGATTTGGTCTACTAGACCCAAATAATTTAAGCAATGTGGACTAAAGTCGCTTCTGGGGCCCCTCCAGGATTAGGGTCCCTGAAGCTTAAGCTTCATCAATTTCATAGTAGATCCATCCCCTGTTACTGTCTTATGTTCTTGTTGGACAATACACCCAAGTATAGAGTAGATAAACAAAAGAGGGCTCATCCACTCTTGCCCTTGCCCCACAACTTTCACCCAAGGAAACCCCATCTTTACTGCCAAATCAGAGCAAACATCAACATTTGCTCCAATTTATCGCTGAAGGGAAAGCAGCATGGCAAGGGCAGAACCACTTGGACCCATGCCTAGAAAGCACAGGACAAGCAAAAAACCACTGAGACTCATGCTTTCTAGACATGGGACAAGCACAAGTCTGGATATGCCCAGAGTTTGCTAAAGAAACTGCTATTCCATACTCAGGGTTAGTTTCACATGGCTGATTTGGGCAGGGGTTTTGGATAAATACATTTTTTATTTTGTTTTGCTTGAACTACATATTTTATATCCTTGTGAGTGGTTCAGCACACACTCAGACTCTAGGTCAACATGAGCTGGGAAGGAATTGAGAAAGTCCCATTGTGTGAGTGGCCTTCTGCTCCTCCAAATTTGCATGGAAGCTAATCATCTTCAGATTGTGTGTACCTCCTGGCAGGGTTGTTTTTTATGTTTCTTCTTTTTTTTTTGGCATTTCCTTTACATTTGGCATTTGCTTTACACTGAAAAGATTGCATGCTAAGTAAGTTACACAAAAACTATATCACCTATTTTAAACATCTGCCACCAGTAGCACAATATTTGGTGGAAAGTACAGCGTAACAGTAAGAGAGCTGATTGTAATGAACGCATGTCAGGACAGAAGCTGCAGCATTCTTATGTCCTTATCTGTGGCACCCTGTAAATGCTGCTTAACTCTAATCAGCCTCAGTCAGGGATGATGGGGATTGTAGGCCAACATCAGGTTACCCATTCCTGGTGTATTGTAACCAGTAAAAGTATTTATGGAGAAATTTTCATGGTATATTCTGGAACACTGATGAAGCCAGACACAAATCTTAAGCAAGAGCATTCTCCAGATACATGATATGTGATAACCTAGCAGAAAGTTTCAAATACGGGAAGATAGAAAGAAAGATCTTTACCTGCTGTGAACTCATCATGTGTTGCCATGTGTGTAAGGCAGGGCCCAGGATACTTCTACAACTAAGAGGCTACTGGTTGGCTTTCTTGTTACTGGCTCCACAGCTGCTGTTGTTTCTCTCCCAGAACATCCAAAGGTCTGCACAAAACAACAACAAAGACAATGCATTCTCTACATTCTTACACTTTATCAGCTAATGCAACTCCTGAACTCTCAGCTATAGGCTAAGGGCTGCTTCTTGTGTCTTGAGGCCCCGGGACCACCCTATAGCCTAAAGTGTAAATAAGTAGACACCACACAGGATATTGGTTTGGGATCAAATAAGGCCACAACTTTATTGGTTACAGATTGAGGTTTGGCCATAGGCATTGTGGTAAGCAACAGTGCGTGTCACTTCTGCCCATCCACAGGGAGTGTTGCTAAGGGTGAAGCTGGTGGGGGGATGCCCTGTGACCTACGTCAAATCGGGGCACCCCCCAAGCGGTTCCCTTTGGAGGAGTGGTATGGCCCTAGCCCCTGACTAGGTGTCGGACAGGAGCCACTCCTTCCAGATCCTTTTAACAGGATACCCTTACCCATCGAGGGGCAGGCGGAGGCTACAACCTCCTCTCCAAACAAAACTAGGCTTACCCAATGCCTAACTGCCTCACAAAGTTGTGATGATTGCTATGAGGTAGGCGAAAACCCAAATGGCGGTGCCAATTAGCCAAGTGGGGAAAACCCTGGGAATGGCACCAAGGGCCGCAGTTGGTTGGTTGGCCCTGCACCCACTACCTCCCGCTGCCATTGGCTCGATTGGTGGCAGAAATACGATCTGGCCAGCAATAGGACAGTTTTCCAGGGAGGCCCAGGGCCCACCCACAAAGCCACCTGCCCACAAAGGAGGGTGAATGGACTTACATTAACAATTCCCTACACAGAGATAATCTCCACGTAAGAGGAAGAAAAGCAAACATAACACCACGAGTACTGGTGTTGCATGCCAAGATGTTAATAGTAATCCATGGCTTCCTATGAAGAGTGACCCCTGTCCAAGCCCCAACCTATAACAGGCAGCTGCTTGCACATTGGAGACTTGCAATACAATGGCACGAATGCCTGATGTAAGCAGATGCATGGATCATTTCCTTATGAAGAGGCCCAAAAAACGTACAGTTATTAGTTAAGGACTAATGTACAAATATTGTAAAAGGCAACACATGCACACAAATTAAAAGATCACTTAAAAAAATAAGTGGCTAAAATGGTGTCACTGGAAAAGGTCATACTAAAGGTGTCCCAAAGTTCTGAGGTGTTGTGAGTAAGCCTTTCAACACACATCAGGGATTGGGAACCTGTAGAGCTCTAGGTGCTGCTGGGCCACTGTTATACCTCAGTTGGTAGAACATGAGACTCTTAATCTCAGGGTCATGGACTTGTGCTCTACGTTGGGCAAAATATTCCTGCATTGCAGGGGGTTGGACCAGATGGCCCTTGTTGTCCCTTCCAACTCCACAATTCTTTGATTCTATGAACTCCCATCAGAACCACCCATCATGGCCAATGGTTGGGGAGGACAGAAGTTCTAGTACCACAACATCTGGAGACCTACATATTTCCCATTCCGGTACTAAATATGTTAAAATAATATCTCTTTAAGCAAGTCCTAAGAGTAGCAGAAACACAATTGTCACCCGAGAAGATGGTGCTACTGTTGCGCTCTTAACAAAACAAAGCAAGGCAAAAAAAACCACCACTCAGATCTTCCGTGATCTGAACAAAGAGATGGAAGAACTCTGAGGAAAGCACAGAACAAGCATCTGGTAATGACGACACCATGTAGCTCAAGAGAGCAAAGCCTGGCTATCCTACAGTAAACACCTAACCTAGGTCTGCAGATATTGCAGCTTATGGTAAAATTCACATTAATTTCACTGACAGGCAAGCATGATTATGATGATAAACACCTTTGACAATTCCACAGACAGGATCTGAGTGAGGGAAGAGACATCCCCATAATAAACCAACAGTGGTGAGGACCCAGAGCGATTGATTTGTGAGGGGGAGAAATTGGATGCCTCATGCTTGGTTAAGCCATAAGACATGAGAGTGTGAGCCTAGGATGGAGCAGCCAGAAGTATTTATTCATTCTTCCAATAAAAATGAAATATTGAGAATACCTCTGTATACGCCTCAACACAAAATAAATGTGCAAGGATAAAATACTAGCCAATTAACTGTAAATTTAGATGAGTTGACCATTTATTAATTTATTGATCCATTTATCACGCCTGCAGCCTGCCAACCATTTCTCAGGCATCTTCCCCTTGCAGCAATATATTTACATTTGTTTCTCCTCGGTATTGTGCTCTGCTACATGAATTCCTAAATTTAATCACATGGAGGTGCAGGAAAGTTTCAAGAGCGGAGACAATTTGGATTTTTCATGCTGAACAAAAATCCCATCTTAGCAAGGAGAGCATGCAGTGTAGGAAAACCATTTGGCAGTAAGTGTGTCAAACAACTATATATATATATATATATATATATATATATATATATATATATAATGCAAAACAGTGGCGTAGCGTGGGGGGTGCAGGGGGGGCCGGCCGCACCAGCCGCAACATCGGGGGGGCGCTCGCACTCGCAGCTCTCTGCCCCTAACTGGCTCACTCACTCTCTCTCACTGCAGGGGGCGCAAATTACTTGCCTTGCCCCGGGTGCTGACAACCCACGCTACGCCACTGATGCAAAATCATAGGAATTCCTTTCTCTCTCCAGTATGATAAAACTTGTGACTGAATGAGATAAAGGGCATCTTTATGAACTAGCTAAGTGAGTTGAAGCTGTGGATGGCACCCCCCCTTTCATTCTTAACAATCTCTTCTCCTCTCTTGACCTCTTCCTTGATGGATAATCAGCTCTAAAGTCACCGTAGCAATTCTGGCTTTCATTGGCTTATCTGCCCTGATGCAGCAAAGAGGCACGCTAGCCTTGCATAAGGCTGCTAGGAGGGGGAGAACTCAGTCTTGCTTATAACGATTTGTTTTTAAAATTTATACCCTGCCACTTCTTCCAGAAAGGCTGTGTTCAGCTCACAATGAAAACAGCTATAAAAATACTAGCACAGAAGCCCTTTCCAGGCAGCCTTGATCTCCACATACTCAGAAGGTCGTGTCTGCAAGGAGCCTACATGCACATACATTACTTGGTTCCTATTTATACATACTCAAGGGCCCCAGACCATACACACAGAAGCTTGTATGCAGGACCCTTGAATGCATGGCTGTCAAGGTAGGAGCCGTTGGGTTCCAGCCCTCTCCATATGCATTCCTTTGTACGCTATGTGTTTTTTATAAATACAGTGGTACCTCGGGTTACAGACACTTCAGGTTACAGGCGCTTCAGGTTACAGACTCCGCTAACCCAGAAATAGTACCTCGGGTTAGGAACTTTGCTTCAGGATGAGAACAGAAATTGTGCGGCGGTGGGAGACCCTATTAGCTAAAGTGGTGCTTCAGGTTAAGAACAGTTTCAGGTTAAGAACGGACCTCCAGAACGAATTAAGTTCTTAACCTGAGGTACCACTGTATACAGTATTTAACATCCCCAATCCCATCTGCTGCCCCTGCTCCAAACCTCCCCATGGCTATTTGTATGTTGGAAAAGATTCTGCTCAGCAGAACATATGCATAGATAACTGTATGCAGAAAACAGTGGAAAGAGCAGGTTTCCCAGATGTGGATAAAGCCCTGCCTGCCTATTTGTTGTACGTGCACAAGCTCTAGTCTTCAAGTGAGATCAGGAAGGAATAAGGACAGTGTGCCTGGCTCCATTCTCTTCTCTTCCTGAAAAAAATGGTTCACGCTGATGCCAGAACAGCCCCCATTTGGTGATTATCTCAAAACAGCAAAGTAAATAAAAGCCAACAGATTTCTAATAGGAGCGTATGGACTAACCTTTTTATGTGAACATTGTGTGGACACAACAAAAAGAAACCTTGCATGCAGGCAGAGCACGGATGCAGCAATGAACACCCATCTGAAAGCACCCTTCAAACTGGAGATAGATAATAAAGCAGAACCTGCAACAGAATCAGGGAATGAGTGTCTCCTCCCTCCTAAAAAGAATGTTCCTGTTCAAGCTTCCAGCCAGCCAATGCCTCCAAGCAGGACATTCGACTTCTCGTCCATGTGTTTCATTTTTTGTTTTCAATGGTTACTCTTCTTTGCATGACTACTGAGCATGCTCAGTTCTCACTGGGTGAGTGTGTGCATTTGTTATATGTTTTTAATAATAATAATAATAATAATTTATTTATACCCTGCCTGTCTGACAGGGTTTCCCCAGCCACTCTAGGGGGAAATTGTACTTCTGCAAATAAATGCCATTTCCACAGTAGTCAAAGTTCTGGGGCTCCCCTCAATGCTAACCCTAACTTGCTGTTGTTGCCATCTCTTTATATGCCACTTCTGTTACCAAAAGGTTCTTCAAACGGGATGGAGGCCGCAGTAATTTGTCAAAAGGTTGCATAAATCAGATTCATCGCAAAGTAACCAGCCTCTTTGATCACAAGCAGAAGCATGAGTAAGAACGAGAGTGAGAGCAGGAAAGATTAATTCTGAATCCAAACTTCAGGAGCAATTAAACACCAATAATGAGTGCCAAGACTCGGACACAACAAATTATTCAAGCATTGTGCCCAGTGTTTTCAGAGTACATATTGTTACAGTCTCCACTACAGTTGTGGCCAAGATACACTAATTTCTGAAAGGTTGGCTGATTGACTGCAAAAAGTTGCAGAACAATTTAAGGAAAACAAAGAGGAGAGAACAGAAGGTTTCTTTTCATTTGTGCTTCCTGGGGGACTGACCTAGTGGGCATCGAAGTCAACAAAAATACTTCTTGTTGACTTCAATGAATTCTAGATCTTATGCAGAAGTTGCTAAAAACAGAAATGATATAGTTTCCAGATAATCACTCTGCAGGTACTGTTGCTGCTGGATTCAAAAACAAATCTGTGAGAATTCTTCAGTTCTTCATCAGAAAGAGGGTTGATTCATACAGGCATGTTCATCACTTGAGTGGCACAATGGTTCAGTGTATCTGGCTGTTAACCAGAAGGCTGGTGGTGTGAGCCCTCCCAGGGACTGCTGTGGGCAGGATTTCTTCTTAGCACTAGATTGGACCAGGTGACCCTCAGGATCCCTTTCCAACTCTACAGTTCTGTGATACTATAGCTGCAACATCCAGTGATGATTTGCATGTGTGAATAAGTTTAGATATAAAAACCACTGTGTGCTTGGTTCTATCTGCCCTGTTTACCCAATACGATTTCTCTTTTTTTGTGGTACCTAGCCAGTCGCTATCCTTATTTTGCTTGGAAATACTTGGAGCAGAAGTGGGGAATCCACGGCCCTCTTGCATGTTGTTGGACTTTAGCTCCCATTAGCCAGCCAGCATGGCAAATGGTCTTGGATTGTGGGAGCTGTGGTCCGCAAAACATCCAGAGCATCACAGGTTTCCCATCCCAGACTTGGAAGATGCTTTCACAAAGATGTTAATGTGTGTAGCATCAGAGAGCAGCAGATTCTCTTCCATCCTTCCTGCCCTCATAACTAGTATACTCTGGACACGTATTATCTGGATAGTACACACGGCTGAATGTTCTCCAGTTACAGCTCTTTTGAAAGACTTACAATCAGATCCATTGTGAGATTGGGCATTCTTTTTAACATTCTTATATTTTAGCAGCCCGTGCAGGACATGCTATTGCAGGGTAAATGAATGGTGGCCTCCACGATGTCATTGCTAAGGCACCCCATGAGCTGGGGACTCCGGGGGCAGGGTCCAATGCCTTGCTCCCTGCAGCTCATCAGGGGCTACTATGGCCATTCATCAACCCAGTTGGACCAGGGGACTTGGCTGCCTCGATCTAACTGCTGCTCCAGCCATGGTTCCTGAACTTGAGCAACTGGTCCTTGGGGATATGTATCTTGTCCCCACATTATCCACCCATTTTGGAACTTCACCAAAGATTCACCTGCCTCCGCCTCTTCAGATCCTTATCTGACTGATGAGTGTCAGGAACTGAAGGGAGATTTAGTCCAAACAGATCATAAGGCCGGAAGAAATTACTATAGGGTAACCACAGCTAACCAGAAACCCTCCAGAGTCATTCCAATTTCTTGAGCAGATTAAAGCCTTATGAGATGCTACTGTCTGCAAACAAACAGATGCTACAAGGCATGGAAGCCAAAGCTGGCAATGCTAAATGACTCAGATAATTCTATAGTTCCACATGCCACCAAATAGAAGGCTGCAACTCTTGGGTCACTTCGACTCTTTCACACCACACCTGACGCTATCTGCAAGATGGATGAGATCCTTACCTGCCTGTTGACACTTTCAGGGCAAAACCGTCTTTGCAAGCACCAAGAAGCTTCTCTACATCCCCCGGCAAGTTTCCTCTTGCCGAGTCAGAGATGAGACAGCATCTCCCGAAGTAACAGCAAGAAAAGGATTCCTCTCTAGAGAGGGAAGAGAGTAACCAGCAAACATCTCTAATAATGAGCTAAGGGAGTGCCCGCCTCATATCCCTTAGAGGAGCTGAGAGTCCCTGAAATTGCTTGTCAATGACAGGAGGATGGCATCGCTGAAAACATTCTCAGGAATTCTCAAAAGCCAGGAGGAGCCAGTGTTGAGCATTTGTTGTTCCCACCAGTTGTGCTTTTGCAGAGCTCTGCTTCTTGAGACTGTACCCATTTGTCAAGGAGAGGCAAATGACACTTCAGCAAACTAGCTCTTGCATAGTCTTGGGATTTGCCATCTGCGTACAAAGGTGACCAAGATCCATCTACTCAATGACACCTTAGAATTCTCTCTCTGCTCCCCACTCCAGTCACTAATTTTTATTGATTGATATAGTTCCCTCACTGTGCATAATTCATTACTAAGTACAAGATTGGTGCTTGCCTAGGAAAGCTTACAGTCCTAACGTTCAACAAAGAGGAAACAGAGGAGCCCTCCTGGTGTTTTCCTGCAAGTGTATTCTGTAGCACGTTCTTGATACATCAATAGTGCATTAGTGGCAAATTTATTCTGCTTTAGTTTGCTCATAGAATCATATAATTGTAGAGTTGGAAGGTACCCTGAGGGTCATCTAGTCCAACCCCCCTGCATACAATGCTTGTTCTGCAATGCTCCCTCAAGGTTGCTATATTATTGCTGTCAGGAAGAGTGATGTAGGACAAAAGTGGGACAAAAGTAAGCCAGAGCATTTGTGGTATAAAAAGCAGTTGTTGCTTCAACAGGAAGTTACAGACCCACATTAGGCAAAGGATTCCTGCACTGCAGGGGGTTGGACTAGATGACCCTTGGAGTCCCTACAATGCTACACTGATTCTATTCTTCTGTGTCTCGATAGGCCTGCTGAAACAGGAAATATTTCAGCTTGCTTCCAAAACAGCATAATGAAGGCTGTTCCTGTCAATAAAACAGATTTACATGAATAGCTAGGAAGTCTTTGAAAAACCTTTTCTCAATCAGTAACATGAGGCATACTGAGTAAACATCCAGATTTATTTTTTTAAAGCTTCAAATTCAGAATTTGCTTTCCCCTTTCCCTATAAAGTACTTAAAATTACACTTTTAATTAAACGGCCATCAAAAAGCCATTGCTCTTTTGACGGCTCCACAGTTACTGCTTGAGTAGTCATGGGTACCCATTTTGGGAAATTTCTGAACCATTTAACAGGAACTGTTGAGCAATTACTATAGTGGTACCTCTGGTTATGAACTTAATTCGTTCCTGAGATCCATTCTTAACCTGAAAGTGTTCTTAACCTGAGGTACCACTTTAGCTAATGGGGCCTTCTGCTGCTGCCGCGCCGCCGGCATGCGATTTCTGTTCTCATCCTCAGGTAAAGTTCTTAACCTGAGGTACTGCTTCCGGGTTAGTGGAGTCTGTAACCCGAAGTGTTTGTAACCCAAGGTGTTTGTAACCCAAGGTACCACTGGTTAGGGGTTCAAGGGCCAAGCTTTATTTTCACTCAGGAGATTCAAATAAATAAAGGCTTCAGTTGGGGCTGAATGTGTACGGAGACCTGTGCTTCCTGTTTCTGGTACCCCAAAGAAGCATGAGCTGAGCTGTATTATAACCTGAAAAGTGGAACTGTCTACTTATTAACTCTCAGTGAATTATTGTCACTGAACATATCTTGCTAATGTGCCTGATTCTGGGATGCTAGAATTGAAGTCGGGGGTGTCTCGCCCAGAGCTGAGGTTGTCAACTTTTTAAAAAGAATTTTGGTACCTTGGACTGAGTGCTCCCAAGCATGTGTAGAATTCCCTTTTCTAGAGACACACATTTCCAACAGAAGGGTTCAGACATGTGCAAAACTCCTTCTTCTGTGAAGATAACACTGTCCTCTTTTGAAAGAGTCTGCCCAGGATTGCCACCTCACCCTCAGCTCATCTAACTAAGACAGTGACAGCTCCACTGACGCTGCACAGCTAGGACAGACCATTTCAGCTGAGACAGCTTTAGGTTCTGCTCGGGGGCGGGGGGAGGTATATGCAGTACCTGAGACACAAACACATGCACTCTCGCCAAATACACCCTGTAAAATAACCCCAGCCACCACCATATGTCTCCTAGAAAGGGGTGGACCCCAAATTGCAATGCAGCATGTATGGTATGTGAGAAAGGCACTGCCCTCCAGGAGGAGCCTCGGATTGGCCGTTTGAAGCAGACCATTTTGGCGGGAAAACCATCCCTCAATTTCACTTGTGTATTCTGGCTGCCAGGGAAGGAGGCAGAAAGCAAGGGGCTGCAACCGCCCGCCCCCCCGGGTAAAGCGGTGAGTGGCCATTGGGTTCACAAGAGCACACTATTCACAGAAAACAAATGCATAGAACACAACAAATGGAACCACCATTACTCTGCATGTGTGTTCATCTGTCTTATGCTAACTAACCACAAAAAGTAAAAGGTAAAGAACCCCTGGACGGTTAAGTCCCATCAAAGGCGACTATGGGGTGAGCCACTCATCTCACTTTTCAGGCCGAGGGAGCTGGCGTTTGTCCGCAAAATGTGGCCAGCATGACTAAACCACTTCTGGTGCAGCATGACGGAAACCAGAGCACATGGAAATGCCGTTTACCTTCCTGCCACAGCGGTACCTGTTTATCTACTTACATTGGTGTGTTTTTGAACTGCTAGGTTGGTAGAAGCTAGGACAGAGCAACGGGAGCTCACCCCGTTGCGGAGATTCGAACCCCTGACCTTCTGATCGGCAAGCCCAAGAGGCTCAGTGGTTTAGACCACAGTGCCAAAATGCCCCGACTGGATTGTTTTTTCCTTCACAATTCCAAAGCCTGTCCAGAAATGGTACATCACAGTTCCGAAGCCTGTCAAAAATTGTACAGTTTGGGCTACTTGACAGGCCGTGTAGGCTCATCCTTAATGGTGGAATTAAGCTTCCATGCAGCTCACTCAACATTGTGCAAGAAATGCCTACAATCATACAGCAGTACTTGCGGCACCTTTTGTCACTCACCTCCAAAAAGGCACAATGGCTACAGTGTGGTAGGTTGATAGAGTATACTCTCTTTCTCTTGTCTGCCTCTCTGCTTAACCTACCTCACAGGGTTGCTGTGAAGATAAAGCAGAGACCATGTATACAACTCTGTGTGGCTTTGTTGAAGGGTTGAAGAATGAATGATGTTGTTTTCTTGCAACTTTACCTCACTTTCACTGAGGTAAATGTAGTTCTCTGGTTCTTCTCCTCACTCCTCCTTGATATATATATATATTTAATTAAAGGTAGGCAAACCAGTCAAGTAGCTCCTTCCCCTCACATTTTCCTCATCACATTTGAACACCCCTGTCATATTTTGGACAAAAGTCACTTGAACAGCCTGTTCTCAGTTCTCCAAGGGTTGGTTGACAATCACTGGGGCTTCAGCTGGTAGGAAACCTTCTCTGGAGTCCCCCCCCCCTTCTCCTCATAATATTTGCACTGACCCTCAATTCTGGGGAGTTCTACAGTGGTTTGAAGCAAAATATACCTCTCTAATTCAAGGATGAACAACAAATGACATGACAGTTACATAACAAACTCCCTAGCAGAATACTGTGCGACCGACTCATGTATTTCCTGCACAGTCAATGTAAACAGCCTTCTAAGGGACAGCCTAGTCCTCAGAGAGCAGCCAGAAGAGAATGCCGTTCTGGTCACTCACCTGCTTTGCAAACTCCTCTATACTTCAGGAACCAGATCCTCACATTTTTAAATTTGCCATCTCTTGGGACAGCCGCAGAACTTGGCTGTGAGGGTCTTCCCCCTTAGCGATCTTGCCTTCACCTGTAGGTCAGATGGAGGTTTGGGAAAGCTGCAGGGATCTCTGTCTCAGGCCAACCCTTGACTCACCCTTAACAAGTTATACATACAGAGCAGGCAAACAGTGTCACATACCGTGAACAAACAAGGCTGCATAGCAACAACTTCTTCAAAGAAGTATTAAGATGCAGGAGTGAGGAAGAGATTTTCCTGGTAGGCGTCTCCCTGGCTGTTTGACTGAGTGACCTTGACTGGAACCAGACAATTAGGAAGCCACAGGTTTCAAACAACAATGGAAAAGGGTTGGATATTCTGGGATTCTACACGCCTGTAACCAGATCCGATAAGCATTCACAAAACAGCAAACATCCCCACACCCGCACACACATGTTTTGAAAGCTCTATTTATGAATGAGAGGAGAAAACAAACTTCTGTTGATGGCAGGATATAATATCCGTGTTACACCCTTCCCTAAATTGGGTTTTCCTTCATGAAGGAATAATACAGTTGAGGGTTCAAATTGCCTTGCAACTCTTATGCCATATATCCTCAAAACAACCTTGTGAGGTAGGCACCATCAAGTGATTAGTGAGGATGCTTCCACTCAGTGTTATTTTTCTAGAGAAAGAGGTGCTATAGCTCATTGTGAACTTTTCCCTTGTCTTAGAATGGCAGTGGTGCCCACCTGAGAGGTGCCAGAACTGAGCTCTGGTGAGCTCCAGCTGAAAAAAAAGGCTTCTTTTCAGGTGAATCCATAACTGTTCTACTACTTCTCCAGCAAACATATTTTGATCCCAGACTGGGGTGGGATAGAATCACATTTCTTGTGCAATAAACCTGCCCCCAGCCAACAAAAAAACACTGTACAGGGTAAAGGTAAAGTGAAAAGTAAAGTGACAGATACACTGGAAAGTGTGGGATGGAATAACATTTGTTCAGTGCAATGTATGCAATGTATACACATCCTCCAAATAAATCAGAACCGATGGCCAATAAATAGCCTGCACATCTAACCTTCCTGCAAACTTTGTGCAGACAAATCATGGTGAATGCTCAACAAACAGGTCATCCAGAAACTACCATAACTGACTTACCAGTCTACTTTCTTTTTTCCTCACACTTTGAAACCATTCCTGTGTTTATTTAATTTCAAGTTTGTGCACTGCAAAAAAGGAATCTCACTGCACAGGATTGCACCATTCAAACTGCACCCAGGAAGGACGTGCACACACACAAGAGAGATGGGGGGGGGGAGAGGGAGATTACATAAGCATTAATTAGAGCCCAACAAAGAGGGCCACTTTTCATACAGAACTGCCACTTACTACCCGACCTAGAGCAACAGAAGGGGATTAATAATTCACCACCAAAAATCTGAACAGGGTCCTGCAGAGACACAGAAGGCAAACTCTGCAGTCCTAGCTGCAAGAGCATGCTGACTTCTAAAGTAGCCTACAGTGCTAAAGAGAAATGAAATAAACTATTGATAGAAGCAAGATTCTAGGAAAGATGATTACATGATAGTCACTCATTTGCAAAAACTCCCCATGCTGTTTTTCATTTCCTTCCCCCTCCCCCTCCCCCCCTCACAAGCAGAATTGTCCTACAGTATTAGGAAGTTTCAGGTCTTGTTTTATATATATATATATATATTATCTGCCCACAGGCACAGAGCACCTGCAAACACTACATTCCGACAGCTGGAGTATAAAGCATGGATAGAACATGCAATCCAAATATAATTGGTATGTCCTGGAGAATCAAAGCATGAATATTGCATATTATTTTTGCTGTGGGAGAAGTAGCCACAGTCCATTTATAAACCATGAGAGGTAGCGCCAGATTGGTTAATCCGTTCCAATTCTGCTTCTGCTTCTTATTTTGAGGCCACAACTCCCCCTTACATTTAAAAGCACTATGATGCCACTTTAACACTTATAGCTCCCCCAAAACATCCTGGGAATTGTAGTCTGCTAATGGTGATGAGAGCTGTTAAGGAAGCCACTCATCCCAGCATAGAGCTACAATACCAAGAGTGGTTCAATAAACAATGAACCCAATGAACTCCAAAAATTGTAGCTCTATGATAGCAATAAAGGTCTCTTAACAGTTCTCAGCATACTTAACAGTTCCTAGGATGTTTGGGATGGTCAAAATGGTACAGTGGTACCTTGGGTTACATACGCTTCAGGTTACAGACTCTGCTAACCCAGAAATAGTACCTTGGGTTAAGAACTTTGCTTCAGGATGAGAACAGAAATGGCGTGGTGGCGGCACGGCGGCAGCGGGAGACCCCATTAGCTAAAGTGGTACCTCAGGTTAAGAACAGTTTCAGGTTAAGAACAGACCTCCAGAACAAATTAAGTACCCTAGGTACCACTGTATAATAGTTCTTTTAAATGTATGGTGTGGATGTGGCCTAAATTAATCCCAAATGGAGTTTTGTTATGTACTGAGTTGAATAGGATCCAAACTGTAGCAGTCTGATTGGTCCTAGAACAATAGGATCCAAAAGGCAGCAGTCTGATTGGTCCTAGAACAATAGGATTCAGAATGCAGCAGTCTGATTGGTCCTAGAACAATGCAGCAGTATGATTGGTTGGCAGGAACCACCCAATCCTGCTCCAGATAGAAGTGAATCCACAACCTGATTGGCTTACAGTAGAATTCCAGAATTAGCCAATCATATGCAGCCCATTGTGTAAATAATGTATATAAAGCAGATACTGTGAGGGGACATTGATTCATTCCTCCTCACCACTATGAGCTGAATAAAGAGCATGAAATCACTTTGCGACTCTGAGTATATTTCACTGGCGACGAGGATGGGATCCCGCTGAGCTGACTGCCACACACAGCACCGCAGCACCGCCAACTGCCGCACCGCTGCCTCGCACCGTGTATCCAGGCTTCAGCTCCGGGGCACAAGGAACTCAGAATGGCAGCCAACAGCAGCTTCTCGCCATTCAACCCAGCATCTGGAGACTGGGAAGCGTACGCCTCCCGTTTCACCTTCCTCCTAGAAGCCAAAGGGGTCACCGACGAAGAAGACGCCAAGAAGAGGGCGATATTCTTCAGCGTCTGCGGAGAGGAGACGTTTGAAATCGCCCGGGCTCTCCTTGCGCCTGAAGACGTCGCTACTGTTCCATACAAAACAATAATGGAACAGCTGAAGGGGCACTTTTCGCCGCAGCCCTCAGTGGTGGCTCGTCGAAATGCCTTCTACGCAAAGCGGCAAGCCCCTGGGGAAACCATAACTGGGTTTGTGACCTCTCTCCGCCAAGCCGCCCGGTTCTGCAACTTCTCAGAGCTGGAGAACATGCTTCGTGACCGCCTCGTCGGTGGCCTGAAGGATGAGAAGCTGCAACGACGCCTCTACGCTAAGAAGGACCTAACGTTCCAGGTCGCTCTGGAGGAGGCCCTGGCAACAGAAGCTGCCGAGAGGTCGACCCAAGAGGCACGGCCGAGCCTGCCATCCCAACCGAGGGTCCACCATGAAGACCTCACCGACGACTCAGGATCCGACAGGGAGGAGGTGCACCGAGTACAGCAGCGCACTCAAGCAGCGCACAGACCACAGCTGCCTCGACGAGAAGGAGGGAACTGCGCAAGCTGCGGGGAGAGTCACGAGAGGAGGACCTGCCGTTTCCGCAACGCAGAGTGCAGGCAGTGCAGAAAATCGGGACACATCGCCCGGGTGTGTCGGGCTCGGCCCACCCGACACCAGGCATCAGATGACCAATCCAAGAGCCCCAGGTCCCGGGGCCCAACGCACCAAGGCAACTCGACGGAGCTCACGGACTTCCAGGTATACCAGTTGCCCCACCCCAACGTAGAGAAAATTTATGTAGAGGTACAGATAGAGGGGGCCCCATGCCGCATGGAGCTTGACACGGGTTCAACTCTATCCATAATCTCGGCAAGGACCTTAAGGAAACTGTGTCCCACTGGGGGTCCCAAACTCAGGCCGGCCCCATTCACCCTCCGGGACTTCCAGAAACGTAAGGTCCCCACAATGGGGGTGGGGACCTTCAGGGTGCAATACCGAGGGCGGACGCGGCAACTGGACTTGCTTGTGGTCAAGGGCCCCTACATTAGCTTACTGGGATTGGCATGGTTTGGACCACTGGGGCTAGCTGTCACCGGGGTGAACCACACTAGCTTACAAGTGGACGTGGACGCCATATGCAAGGAATTTCCAGGGGTTTTCGATGGGAAATTGGGACAGTATACGGGCCCCCCCATTGCGCTACAGCTTGACCCCGCAGTACGACCGGTCAGGCTCAAGGCCCGCCGGGTCCCGTTCGCCTTGAAACCCCGTATAGACGAGGAATTGGACCGACTCGTAGAGCAAGGAGTGCTGGAGCCGGTGCCTAATGCTCCCTGGGAAACCCCAATCGTCACACCCGTCAAGCCTAATGGTTCGGTCCGCATCTGCGCAGACTACAAATGTACCATAAACAAGGCCCTCACGGCCCACGCATACCCAGTGCCAGTGGTCAGCCATGTCCTTGCCACCCTGGCTGGGTCGAAAATTTTTGGCAAGCTGGACTTGGCCCAAGCATATCAACAGCTGCCAGTAGATGAGGCCACAGCAGAGGCACAGACGATTGTGACGCACAGAGGAGCGTTCAGGGTAAAGCGGCTGCAATTCGGTGTCAGCGTGGCACCAGGCATATTCCAGAATATAATGGACTCTCTCCTTAAAGGGATTCCTGGCGTCACCCCCTTCTTCGATGATGTGTTGATTGCCGGCCCCACACCAGAGGAGTTTGAGGACCGCCTCCGCACCGTTCTGCACCGTTTCCAGACGGCGGGTCTCAAGGTGAAGCGGGAAAAATGTCTACTAGGAGTGCCTCAGGTGGACTTTCTGGGATTTATGGTGGACGCAGAAGGGGTCCACCCGACTGGGGACAAGGTACGGGCCATTTGTGATGCCCCAGCGCCCAAGAGCAAGACTGAACTTCAGGCCTTCTTGGGACTATTGAACTTTTACCATTCCTTCCTTCCCCACAAGGCGGCGGTAGCGGAGCCCCTACACAGACTCCTGGACAAGCGGGCCCCTTGGGTGTGGGGCCAGCGCCAGGAGGCCGCATTCCAGGCAGTCAAGGACTTGCTTGTCTCAAACTCGGTCTTGGCACACTTCGACGAGAGGCTGCCGGTGGTGCTAGCATGCGACGCCTCACCCTATGGCATTGGAGCTGTCCTGGGGCACCAACTCCCGGATGGAAGAGAGGTACCGGTGGCGTACTTTTCCCAGACACTCAACACAACCGAGCGGAACTACTCGCAAATCGACAAGGAGGGTCTGGCAATCGTAAAGGGAGTAAAAAAATTCCATGATTTCTTGTACGGGCGGCCCTTCACCGTGGTGACTGACCACAAGCCGTTGCTTGGCTTGTTTGCCCCCGAAAAGCAGACCCCCCAAGTGCTGTCTCCTCGCGTCCTCAGGTGGTCAATTTTCCTTGCCAGCTACCAGTATGCACTGATTCACCGACCTGGGAAGGCGATGGGCCATGCGGACGCCCTCAGCAGGCTACCACTACCGGAAACAGGCCCTGACCCAGCACCTGCACAAGAGGTTATGAGCCTGGAGCTGCTTCCCGACCGCCCCATTCAGGCACAAGAAGTTGCACACCATTCCAAGAAAGATAGGGTCATCTCCCGGGTCCTGGACTGGGTGTGGAGGGGATGGCCCAGCAGCAGCCCCGGGCCAGAATTCGCCGGCTACACAACCCGCAAACATGAACTGTCGGCCCACAAGGGGTGCCTGTTATGGGGAAGCAGAGTCGTTGTTCCCCAGCCCCTCTGCAAAAGGGTCCTCACAGCCCTACACGAGACACATCCAGGGGTAGTAAGAATGAAGGCCCTTGCCAGGAGTTATGTGTGGTGGCCGGGGATCGATGGAGAGATAGAGGCCTGGGTCAAACACTGCCAGGCCTGCCAAGAATCCCGCCCAGATCCCCCAAGGGCCCCAGTCCAGTCCTGGGAGTCCGCCCGAGCACCATGGTCACGCCTGCATGTGGATTTCGCTGGCCCCTTTCAGGGGAAAACATTCTTCATAGTGGTGGACTCCTACACCAAATGGCTGGAAGTCGCACTGGTACCGTCCACTTCCACGTCCGCAGCCATCCGGGTACTACGCAGGCTGTTTGCAACCCACGGGCTCCCTGACACTCTCGTCTCAGACAACGGGACTGCATTTACGTCAGGAGAATTCCAAACCTTCACAGCGCAGAACGCCATCCGCCACATCCGTTCGGCGCCGTTCCACCCTGCCACCAATGGCCAAGCAGAACGCATGGTGCGGACCACCAAGGACACCCTTCGCCGCATGACACAAGGGGACTGGGAGTACCGCCTTGCCACATTCCTTCTAGCACAGCACAGCACCCCCAGCTCAACGACTGGCCGGAGCCCCGCTGAACTACTAATGGGTCGGCGCCTTGCAATCAGATTGGACCGCCTTCACCCCGATAGAGCTCAGGATGAGGTAGTGGTGGGGGAAGGCAGGAACCCCCGGACCTTCGAGGCCCAGGACCCAGTGTACGCAAAGAATTTTGGGGCAGGCCCAGCATGGGTACCCGCCACAATCACCAGGGTCACTGGCCCCGTGTCGTACGAGGTGCTAACGGATGGGGGGCAATGCTGGCGCCGCCACTGCGACCAGATACGGCGACGATTCCCGGGAGAAAACCAGGAGGAGGACAGGTCAGAGGAGTCCCAAGGGAACAGCGGGGCAGTGAGGCCCATAGAGCAGGAGGGGCCAGCAGGAGAGGCAGAATCAGTAAATACAGAGAGGACCCGTGAGGCCGAAAGGACACCGGAACCAGAACCACGACTGAGCGAGCCGGTTGCACCAGACCAAACAGCCGCATCACAGCCAGCATCCTTGGAACACGAGCCAGAACCCGGAGCCCGGACCAGGGAACACCCCAGGCCACAACGCACACGGAGGCCGCCGGCATACCTTGAGGACTATGAATGCGACCTCCCGGGCAGGACTGGAACTTAGAGGGGAGGGGTGTTATGTACTGAGTTGAATAGGATCCAAACTGTAGCAGTCTGATTGGTCCTAGAACAATAGGATCCAAAAGGCAGCAGTCTGATTGGTCCTAGAACAATAGGATTCAGAATGCAGCAGTCTGATTGGTCCTAGAACAATGCAGCAGTATGATTGGTTGGCAGGAACCACCCAATCCTGCTCCAGATAGAAGTGAATCCACAACCTGATTGGCTTACAGTAGAATTCCAGAATTAGCCAATCATGTGCAGCCCATTGTGTAAATAATGTATATAAAGCAGATACTGTGAGGGGACATTGATTCATTCCTCCTCACCACTATGAGCTGAATAAAGAGCATGAAATCACTTTGCGACTCTGAGTATATTTCAAGTTTGTTCAAGCTTTGTGACCTAAATGTTAATTACAACGTTGAGTGAAATTAAAACCATTGGCTCTCTTTCTTTCTTTGTTTGCAAGGCATGGCAGGAGGCAATGGCGGCCACCAACTTGGATGGCTTTAAAAGAGGATTAGGCAAATTCATGGAGCAGAGGGCTCTCTGTGGCTACTGGCCATGATAACTATGCTCTGCCTCTGTAGTCAGAGATGGTAATGCTTCTGAATACCAGCGCCTGGAAATAACAGGAAAGGAGAGTACTTTTGTGCTCAGGTCCTGCTTGTGGGTTTCTCACAAGCATCTGGTTGGCCACTGTGGGAACAGGATGCTGGACTAGACAGGCCAATGGCCTGATCCAGCAGGCTCTTCTTAAGAACCACCATGAACTGGTGTTAGCAGCTGCTGGCGCAGATGTCATTCATGGATGTCAAAGTGAACAAGACCTTCATTGAATTAATGCTGATAATTCCAGCTCACTAATAAGTGAATGCGGCAAGACTTCCTTTTGCAGAATACATGCTGATTCTTCCAGAAGACTTGTTCTTTCACTTGTTAGGCAACTCTAGCATTAATCGTGCATTCTCCCAAGAAGGAGGCATTGATTCTTAATCAAGAATTTATAAGTGGTAGAGGGAGATACTCCAGGAGCCAAATAATTGGCTCTGGGGGGGAAAGCATCCTGAGTATTAAAGAGACCCCCCTCAGGAGTGTAAATAGACATGGCTGTAGCAGCTCAGGAATTAAGGCAAATAGCTAAAGTCAATTCATCGTTTGAAAGCCTCCTGAGCTACAACAAATACCTGAGCCATAGGGACAAAAGAGGAGGTTAATGGGAATTTTTAATGTATAGTCAGGCTTCCTCAACATCAGCCCTCCAGATGTTTTTGGCCTACAACTCCCATGATCCCTAGCTAGCAGGACCAATGGTCAGGGATGATGGGAATTGTAGTCTCAAAACATCTGGAGGGCCGAGGTTGAGGAAGCCTGGTATAGGTGGCTTTTGCTAGTGACAGAATGTGCTTGTCGTGCTTATTCCATGTGGAGCTTTGACCGAAAACTAAACAGCAGAAATGCAGTATGGGAAACTCAGTGGTAGGAGCTAATTTCTGGAATGCTGTACTCGGAGGCTTGTAAAATAAACCCATGCATCCTCCTCCAGCTATACCTTTATGAACTGCTTACGTGCATAAGAACCATGTGATCTGAAGATAGCCTCACTAGGCTTCTTGTGGCTTAACAGTATACTTTGACTTTGGCCCAGAGCTCCAGATGAAGCTCCTTCGGCTGAGGAAAAGATGAGGGCAAGAAAACATAAGCTCTTAATGGGCTCTAAACAGGGTTAAGATGGGACTGTGAATAAAACATTTTTAAAAATGGACTCCCACATGAATTTTTTAGAGTGGCTGCAAGGATGTGGCCTAAAACAGTCATTTATATAGCACTTTATTACATTGAAACATGAAATGGCTTTCCTCCACTAATAACAAATTTAAGGCAAGAGACATGCTCTTGTCTTGAATTTAGGCTTGAAGTCTGCAAGTGATATACACTTGCAGAATATTATTTGTAACTGTAATAGTCCCAAGAGTTCCAAACTTTAACTAGGGGATATTGTTGTAGGCAGAAAAAAAGGGAGAAAAGGAAGATTACACATTGTACATGCATTACAATCAACTTTTACTTGGCATGGTGGGTGTGTGTGTGTGTGTGTGTGTGTGTGTGTGTTTTATTTTATTTTTTGCAGAGAGATTGCAGAGAGCTGAAGGAGCTATACAGGAGAGGCTGCTCCATTCCATGCCCATGGCATGCACACACATCCCACAGGTTTGCATTGTACTGTATTCCAAAACCCTGAAAAATCTGTGTTCAGAGATGATAATGAGGCATCTAATCATAGCCTGCATTTTTATCAAGGCTTATAGTTTGATTAGGGTCTGTATTTTAAAATGAGCTTAAAGATTTTCAAATGTTTTATGCCAGGCAGAAGACCAGCTGCCTAAGTACTTTGGCAAGATGTTTATCCTCCTGGACAAGGGGGCCCCCTGATTTATAGCAGAAAACAATTCTCAAAGTCGTAAAAGGGAATTACAGGCTGAGAGCAAGGTTACACCACCCTACATAATTAAGAGTTGGTAAATAGTAAAACCATTAAACTTGAGCCATATCTTTCTAAGGTTAAAGGCCAAGAGCAAATGGAAAAGAAAGGGGAGTGTAAACAGAAGAAGAGGCTTCTTTCCTATTTTATTTTGAGGCTGTAAACTATTCCTTCCTGTTACTTTGAGAAGGTTTATTCTTCTAAAAAGCTATCTATGATAATGTATGAAATATACTGGCTTAAATGTAATTATGCAAAGGATCTAGAAAGAAAGAAATGTTAAATTATTATTTCATAGAGTCATATTGCTGTAGGAGACCAGAGGGGCAAACGAGCCCAGCCCCCTGCCAGACAGGAGACGCCATCGAGCACTCCTGATATATGGTTGTCAGGCCTTTGTTTAAAGACCTTCAAAAAGGAGATCTTTCATTGATGATGTATGAGAATGTGAACCCAAGATCTCTGACATCTGTTTAAGATAAAAAATTAAAACTATTAACCATCTGTTTTGGAGGGCAATAGGGCAAGAGGTGAGCTGGTAATTAAGGTTCCTTGTTGAGACAAATGTAAGATATATGACTACTTATTTGTCATTTATAGATAGAAGAATATATAGCTTTTTGTATCCCATAAAAGGCAATAGGAAATGGGTGTATCTTTTAGGATTGGTTATAGCAATCAGCCAATAGGAAATTCAACCAGGCTGATTGGACAGAGGCAGCCAAAGGAGGAGCAAGGGAGCTGGGCTGAGGGAATATAAGTGCTGGCCATAATGGCAGGAGACCGGGCCAGAGCTTGGTAACCATATACCACTGTGCCTCTCATTTATTTGTCTGACAAATAAATTATTATTTTAATTTCTCTATTGCTGCGTTGAATATTTCATTCCAGCTAAGCGTTAACCACAAGCAGGGTGCTACAATAGAGGGATAGAAATAATAATAAGATGCCTCTGTCATTACATGTTCCACTTCCTTAAATGTTACTCTCCTTCTCTGTTCTTTAAGAAGCTATAATCAGGGCAAACTGGTGTCTCACGGCAAAAAAGGAAGGAAAAAGATTTAAAAAATTTCTAACCCATGTTTCAGGGCTCACTGCAGTCCCGCGGCAATTTACAAAAAAATAAAATACAACACAATAAACAACAACAACCTACCCCCATCAATCCCGTCAATTTATGAGCAGCATCAATAAACTGTTTTAAAAGCACAACATGTTAAAAATTAACCAAATGCAGATTGAATTAAGAGTTTCCTTAAAAGCTAGCAGCGATGAAACCATGCATGTTTCCCTAGGAAATGAGTTCCAAAGGTTTGCAGCCACCGCCACAAAAGCCTGGCCTTGCCAACAGTTCTCACTGGAAGGTCAGAAAGCAATGCTTCAGATGAATCTCTTAAAGTTTGAGCAAACAGTAGAAAGTATTTTGAATAAGAAGAATTTGTAGGAGAGAAAGCCAAGTTGGCCGTGCTTGAATTATGGGAGCCAGAAGTAGGCCCAGCTCTCTTACCTGTTTTACTGGCTCTCTTAAGAATGCTACATGGGACCATAATGTGGCTAGAATGAGAGGAAGTCAGGGATGGAAGCTGTGGATTTTGCAAAATACACAGGCATCAAGCCCCACGATGTATTCCTCAGCAGAATTAATAGTAGGGAAGCTTTGATATTTTAATTCTTCAAGGCAGTAGCAATCCTTCATTTTATTGGACCCAAGTTTCGTTCAGCAACAATCCACCCTGAAGTAGTTGAGCAGCTTTAGGGCTACAAAGCTTTGCGAAACATTAGAAAGGCAAACTGCTTTAACAAAATAAAACACACTTTTGATGGCCTTTGGCAGGCTCCTTCATATCACTCTGAGTAGATGCTGCTGCCTGATTGCAAGAGGAACATGAGCAGCACTTAATGCTTTTTCGTTATATCCTGAGAAAAATCAAGGGATGCCGGTGATTTCTTCTTAGTAAGAAGGAAAAGTAACTTGAAAAAGAAACTTGTCTTCTCTTAAATTAAGGTATTGAGGGAGACTAGCATTATGGGCTAGAATTTTTCTATCCAATCCGCATGCAGGGCCAGAACGTCAGAACAGTGCAGAAGGAAAGAAGGGGAGGTATCTAGAGCTGTCCAGCCGCCAGCATTGGCCAAGGACCTGAGCCTCAACCTCCTCAAGGATAATTAGACAGAAAAGACTGGCTGCTGTTGCAGTCAATGCTAATCCATAAAGGAGGAGAAGAGGTGCAACTCTCCTCTTGGACTCAGCAGCCAACTTCCTACACAGCTTTCACTTCCTATGGCTTATGATCAGAGATTAACTCCTCGCTAAGCAGGAGGTTAAGCAGGAGGTTAAGGCTCAGAGTGAACAGGTTGAGCCCTGGACATTCAGTGCCTAGCCATTCTACCATTCAATAATATTCATGAACTATTCCTTTGGATATATAGACTTATATATATTAAGGTTCTTTTATTATTTACGTAGAAACTCACAAAAAGAAATATTACTAAAGCTAGAACAAATTATTATTTTTCAAAAACCAGATATATTTCTCCCTATGGATGGTCCAATACAGCAAGGGGGTGGGGGAAGGTGTCTAATGATTACACTGTGTACTTCCTGATAATTTTACTGAAATTGTTGTAAGCCCCTCTGGAATGACAGGTCCTCATTAGCTCCAATGTAATATAAACTGGCACGGGAAGGGTCATAGGTCAACAGAAGGATCCAGGTTCAATCGCTTGCATCTCCAGGTAGGGCTAAGGAAGACTCATGCCTGAAACACTGGAGACCAGCTAAAAGCCAGTATAAGCAATACTGAGATGGACCAATGGTCCAACTTAGAATTAGACAGGTCCCTAAGCATCCATTCATTTCCTACAGCAAGAGATCTCCACCAAGATCTCTTCCTAAAAATCTATGTGTGTATGGTATATGTGTGATGAAGGGCACATCCTCACATAATTCACACAGAGCTTTTCATTAATAATAATAATAATAATAATAATAATAATAATAATAATATAAAATAAAAATTAATTGTATTTATACCCTGCCCTCCCCAGCCAAGACCGGGCTCAGGGCGGCTAACACCAAATATATAATACATTAAAAACACAAAATCAAACGACTGATTAAAATACAGTTCAAAATCACATTTAAAATCAAAATAAAATGGTAAGGGTAAGGAATATTAAATGTTCACCAGGCCTGGCCACCCGTGCTGGTCCCATGTGGGCCGATAGAAGGTGCCAAAAGGCCACTTACATACAGGGTCCCACAGAAAGAGGGAAGAAGGAAGAAGGAAGGGGGTCAGACTGGACCCCACCTGGCCAAAGGCCTGGCGGAACAGCTCCGTCTTGCAGGCCCTGCAGAAAGATGTCAGATCCCGCAGGGCCCTGGTCTCTTGTGATAGAGCATTCCATTAAAAAATATACAGCAGCTTCAATGTATTTTAAAGGGGAAAGCATCAAGACTATTCAGACTCATTTGGAGTCAAAGGCCTGTATATAAACTCTGCTGGGCTTGTCATGACCCAAATCAACAGCACTAGCAAAGAAAATACTTCGTGTCATTACAGGTCATGACCCAAAGACTGAGAAACCCCCTCAATAGTCCCCCCTTCCATACAAAAGCAAGCAAGTCAGCATAAAGCAAAAGGTTAATATACTAATTAGCATCATTCATATGCAGAAGGAATGGGTGCCCTGTGCTACAAAAAGAGAACAGTATTCAAGACCAGGAACACTAAAATACATAATCACAAGCAATGTATGGCCAGGTCAGGACCTGGAGAGCAAACAGTCTGCTCACATAATTGGTAATATATTCAATGGCAAAATAACTCTGCTATGTGTGGAATGAAAAAAAAAAAGATTAGCACAGTTTAAATGCCAAGGAACAAGGAGAGAGGCCAGAATGCCCGACCTCAGAGATCAGCAGAGTTGTCTTAAATCTGGCCCATTAATATAAAACTGTGTGTGTTTAAAAAATAAAAAGAGGGGGCATCTCTGATCAGTGTAACCACACTTAATTGAATTCTACTTCTAAATTTCTTAAACAGATCTGAAGGGCAACCTTCTCCCATCCAATCCTGTCCACAAGATCAGATTGTGGTGAGGTGTTCTTCTCCAGCTGCTTCCACCTTCAGAAATGAGGCAAGTGGGTGGCAGCCATGGAGATGGGCTTTCCTGTGGTGGTCCTTAGCTTCTGGAATTGCCTTCACAGAGAGGTTCACCTGGTGCCTTTTTAACTTCAGTTTTAGATGCCAAGTTAAGACCTTCGGTGGCAAACAGCAATATGATGAGAACTCAGCACACTCGTTGGTTTAATTGTTACATTATTGTTGTTTTAGTCTTCCAGCCTACTGCCATCTGGGGTTTTTTTTTTTAATTGATTGCAGTATTTTAAAGTGTCTTTATTCATGACTCCTTTGGTAAATTTGGTTCAAACTGAGAAGCACAAGAAAGAGACATACTCCAGGATAGGGAAGGCAGGCATAGAGAGAGAGACGTTCTTGACTAGAGCAACTTATCTGAACTGTGACTGGCTTCTCACTAACCTCAACTGCCCACTTTCCTATACTTGCCACAAAGAAAGTGATCCTTTTAACTCTGAGATGTTTAAATTTACTGCCTCCACACTTTTTCAGTGCCATTGCAGAACAGATCGTAGCAATGCATTGCTGTGCATTTTGAGTGCATTCTGCCCAGCAGGCTACTAGCTTTTACAACACTTAAAGAGTCCCCTAAGAAACAGCTCACTTTAGAGCAGTAAATAAATCCTATTCAGCTCTGCTTCCCCCAAATCAGCTGAAAGCTACTTGGCAAATGGCAGAAACCACAAAGCAAAGGGAACATTTGCTGCAACAACGACAGAAAGAAAAGCAACCTACCTCCATTCTCAACTAGATGCCCCGAATTAACATTTGGGGGAATTGCTTCAGAATTTCCACAGTGAGGCAGGTCTAATGTTGGGGTTCTGCACTCCACAAAACATCATTTGCCCCTGCCCCTCTGGACCCTTCCTTGGATTTGTTTTGCTAGATACGAAAGCACCATTACCACATGCTAAGGAATTAAGCTTGCAAGCAGCTCATAAGGAGATTCATTAATGCATTAGACAGGCGTGATTTGATTGGCTCCTTTTTTTAGGCATTTGGCACATGGGATGCAAACAGATCTGTGGGACCTGGGTGTCAGGGGAGACCAGGCGACCTGCCAACATGCTAGCTTTAAAAAGGAGAAAGAAAGTCAGCACCAGTTCCTGAGTGTTAAAGAATTTTCAGTCAAAAGTCAGATCACTGATGCCCATAAAACCAACAAGCAGAAGCTCCCCCCCCCTTTCCATGGGAAAACCACATTAGTGCCTTTGTACCACTGAAAATGAATTCCTTCCTAGCATTCTTAATTTCCTCCTCACCTTCTGAAGTGCTTTTTAACCAATATGGGCCAGTATTGATGGAAAGTAAAAAGAAACAATTGCACATGGAACAGCAGTTTTGATGAGACATTGTGATAGGAAATTGGGGTCTGCTTTCCTTCCTATAGGGGCCACTGTCCTGCACAACCATTGGACAGCTAGAGTAAATGCACATCTGCATTATAAAATGAAGAAACAAGACACAGCACACACTGAGGGGGAGGGGGAAGCAATCTGATTTGGGAGGAAATTCTTTTTCCATCAGTTCTTGATTTAATAATCGTGGAAGGGTCCCTTCCAACTGTACAATTCTACGTACTGTACACATCTCTGAATTTTGCAATGCAGTTCTCCTCCCAAGTAATGGGTTAAAAAAAATGCACATAGTGCCGTAAAGTATCCATAAAAATGCATATATTCATGAAAATAACATACACAGATGCACTATTTTAGGGGAGATTGCTTTATATTAGGCAAAACTGAATGCAAGCACGTACACTGGGAGAAATTCAAACAAAAATGTTGATGAATATTCATGTGGAACTCACACACTTATAGTCAAATGCAAACTGAGGTGGAAATGTGAATAACTGCCCTCATTAATGGGAAAAAGAGAGACCAACATTGACAGATTTGCCCATTTGAATCATACAAAAGATTGACACTCAAAGCATTTTTGGGGTGGGGGGTGGGGCAGAGAAAACAATCCCGATGCTTGGTCATTATTCTTGCACACAAAAATGGAACACATGATGGCTGGCCTTAGTGGGAAAGATTCCTGGCACAGCCAATTAAAAGTTTTAGCTGCTGCAGTCCCATCCTTTGACAAATCTCTACCTAAATTTCCACTTGCTGATCTCGCAGTTACTCCTGGCCTTGTAATCAATAACATTTAATTCCACCAGGCTTCATAAACAATGCTGACAAGTAATAGCAGGAGCAGCTCCAAGATCAGATAAACACCCCAAACACAGACGTGGGTAGATATACATTCCAGCTGCAGCGGCAATCAGTAATACACCCCGAGTAATGACAGGCCCAACAGTATATAACCAGGAATTAGACAGGGAGGTCTCCACAAATCATTACATTCCCAGAGCTGTAAAACATTAGATGTCAGGGCAGAGACTATTCAAGGACTAATTGGAAAGGAAAGAGGGACTACAAACCTCTTTCTAGGGATGCTTCACACAGCGCCAGGGCTGGCCCTACCATTAGGCAGAGTGAGGCAGCTGTCTCAGGTAGCAGATGCTGGAGGTGTCAATAGAGTGTCAACACTGCCCCCATTCCCCCTGAGCCCCCCAAGCTAGCCTGTTCTGCATCTCCTACCCTCATGTGCTGCCCTCAGGTGCAGTGGAGGATATTTTCCCATCATCAGCACTAAAGCAGAGTCAACTGCCCACCTGGTCAGATTTTGTATGTGGAATGTGAGGGCACCATCTTGTCCTTCATCTCAGGCAGCAAAATGCCAAGGGCTGGCCTGGAAAACCAAATAACTATCTACAAGCAAAGAATTCTGTGTAGAAATTTACACACGGGCAGCACATAGAGTTTAAATTACAATGTGGTTGGGAGGTTACAAGGTTTTTCTAGAACCCATATGTGAGGTATCATTTTTCTTCTCCTTCCTATACAGAAGTGCTTTTTCTTCTTTTGCTCTTGAAGAACTATTCTGACACTTTTAGCTCCCTCAAATACTAATAAGTCAGTGGAACAGGCACAGTGAGTCACGTACCATACTTTAAAAGTAGGGCCGAGCCTGTATTCCTCAGGAGAGGGGTTTTTTCAGGGGGTGGGAATCAGATAATTTTATTCAGCTCACCCTTGTCTAGTAATGAGAGCCATTTCGCTGAATAGTCTCTTTCTCCTTCTTTGTTTGGCTGCTGCCATTTTTTACCCACAATACCTCATAACGATACTAATTCCAGGGCATTGGGAAGAATACAAAATCCTGCCACAGTTTCAGCCACCACCACAGACAATACAAAGAGTAGCAGCAATAAAACCAAAACAAAATAGCCCACCATGAAAAATGGAAAACTCTCTAAGGGGGGGGGGGGGAGGAAGCAACCAGCTGTGTTGTTTCTGCTGCCAGTGTTCATGTTAATCCCCATCTCCAAGAAACTGCTGAAGAAATTCTCCTCCCTCTGGATAATATTTGGCAAAACGAGACACAAAAACCCTCCTTTTTCTGCCCCTAAATAAGAGGAAGAATTTTGGGCTGCCATTTTCATTCGGCTTTATTGTAAATTCATTTCCTGTGTGAGAAGAGTTTACGTTGCTTAAAGTGACAGACGTGTTAGCCCTATTCAGGTTTTCATTTTCTGGGTTTCCACAATGGGTGGAAAGACCGAACCTGTTCACAGAAGATGACAAGAGATGGAAAATGGAAACAAAGGAGCATAGGTTTCTATAAAGGGGGTGGGGGTGGGAGCAACCATGAGGGGCCATTTACGGAGGAAACACAGTGGGGAGAGCTGTACATGTAAATGGCAAAACCGCTCAGAAGATGAAAAGCAGGTTTATTTCCTGTCCATTCTGCCAAGCTTTCCAGCTCTTAGGGACACAAATAGCTCAATTCATCAAGTACATCCTGATTGTTCAAATAAGTGTCAGGTGACTGTGAAAATGTCTATGGCTTGAGAACAATGATGGTGTATATTTGGGAACTAGCCGATTATCAGGAAATGAAAACCCAATAAATGTTCCACTATACAGAGATAGTGGAGTGGGCATTGCGGAAGGGGAACTTAACTCTATTAAGGCCTCATCTGCACTGTTTGTTAAGGGTGCCGAGTGGTGGTGGTGGTGGTGTTGTTGTTTAGTCGTTTAGTCGTGTCCAACTCTTCGTGACCCCATGGACCAGAGCACGCCAGGCACTCCTGTCTTCCACTGCCACCTATTCCCTTCATAGAGCTACTGTTCATGATCAATCCTTGTTCCCATAGAGCTCTGGGAATTGTAGTTCTGGGAGGGCAATACAGGTTCCCCTGTCAACTCTCAACACCTCTTAACAGACTACGGATCCCAGGATTCTTTGGGGGAAAGCCCAACTGTTAAAGTGGTATGATACCAACAGCACTGGGAGGCAGCAGCCAAACCATCATTTTGAGGTGCAACCTGGATACCCTGTCTAACAACACAGCACCTGAAACAGAGGAGGAACTTGCGGCTCTTCCCAATGTTGTTAGACGACAACCAGTATCAGTCCCAGCCAACATGGCTAGTGCTCACAGATGCTGAGAACTTTAGTTCAGCAATATCTGGAGGGTCACAAGTTCCCCATCGCGAACAACAGTGCTGTTAGAAAGGATTGCCTTTGTTAGCTATTGTTCTGCCGTTTCATGGCATTGCTCTTTGACGTCCTAATTTTAAATTTTGTGTCTGTATTATTACGTTTCTACTTGTTGTACAAACAACAAGTGACTGTAAGAAGAAGGTCTTTTACACACGCCATATTTGTGCACAACTGACCACACACACGGTGCCAGGAACCTGGAAATGGGGAGCACCCTGGGGAGGAGTCCTGGCTCGCGAGGAGACCCTTCCCAGAGCCCAAAGAGGGCGTCCCCTTCATGCACTGGGACAAGCAGGCCTCCCCACCTAACAGCTGGTGTGCAGGGTAGCATGGCAGCAGCCCCTACCACGCCCATCAGCTGTGTGAGAGCTGGGCTGTCCCTCCAACATGACTCTGTGGACCCATCAGATGCCAGTCCATGGACCCGTGCTGTCCCTCCAGCTCACATGAGTGGAGGAATGGCACGGCTCCATGGATTGGCACAGCTGAAGGGCAGAGAAGATTCTTCCCCACCCATCAGCTGAGCTGATACTGGTGAGTCCCCCATTTTACGCACTTTTGTATATGCACGTGGGGGTACGGAACGTATCCCCATGTAAACGGGGAGTCAACTGTATATAAATATTCATATAAATGAATGAACGAAATGGTAATACAGTGGTACCTCGGGTTAAGAACTTAATTTGTTCTGGAGGTCCGTTCTTAACCTGAAACTGTTCTTAACCTGAGGTACTACTTTAGCTAATGAGGCCTCCCATTGCTGCCATGCCGCCGCCGCACGATTTCTGTTCTCATCCTGAAGCAAAGTTCTTAACCCAAGGTACTATTTCTGGGTTACCGGAGTCTTTAACCTGAAGCGTCTGTAACCTGAAGCGTCTTTAACCCGAGGTACCACTGTACTATTTAATTATTATTGGGAAGTGTGCATTGTCCTAGAGATAGCTACAGCTGTCACTTGGTAGCATGGTCGTCCCTTCTCACCCCTTAGCACATTAACTGCAAGTGAAAGTAAAACTTCTCAAGTAATACCATAGTCTTGCCAATGAATTGTATTGCTACACTGTAGGTTATTAACCATTAACTATTAAAGCTTTCTTTCAAGGGGCTCAAGGTGGGGGGAGGGTAGCATGAATAAGTTTTTCCTGTTTTCTCCCTTACTATCACTCAACACTGATATACAGATATTCCCTATGATTTTTAGAGAAGTACGTGAAGGGTGCTCAGCAAGTATTTAAAGATTTAAACAAATCCAGGCTTTCCATGTGCCCTAGAGGCGACAGAATACACAGGATGACTATTGGATATGAAACAAGCACAGCTTAAGAGAGCATTCTTCCTAAAAATCACCCTGTGTTGCAGAGAAAGTTCTGAAGCTAAGAGCCAGAGCATAGATTGATTCCTATGGGTTCTGGCAAGCACTCTAAGTCAGTTGAAGAAAAGCCGATTCACTTGTGGTGGTGGGATGAGGGAGAAGAGGGTCTGTTAGCAGGTAAGAGGGTGAGATAGTCCCCTGGGAATACTCAACTCCAATTCAGAAAAATAGCTCAGAGCAACAAGTTCCCTTAAGCAAGTTACCGAGTGTGTGTGTGTCTAACATTTCAAGCAAACTTACCTCAATCAAAATTAAAAAGTGGCACTAGTCGTCTTGTCCAAATGGATGTGAGAGGCTCTTCATCTTCAACTCATTGATGTGGGCATGAAAGAGATTCTTGTTGATCCCAGTCTCTCGCAGCAACTGTTGCCATGGTTATAAATCATTTCTTTTTGCCCCCCAATGGTCAGCGACAGAATATAATGGGCTTACTAGGTAGGAGCAAATCCAATGTGCATAGACTGGTTCCTCTCTCAGAAGTGTGATACCAGCCAGCAATAGATGCTGTCAGTTTCATTGCCTGCACTTCAGAAAGCCAGGTTAGAGATAGAAATCTCTGGATGAGACCCAGATAATAAAGAGAGTTTTTAAAGTCACAAGCAGAGAGATTAAAACAGAGCAACCTTTCCACATTCATGTACAAATGAAAATGGGGTGGGTTTTTTCTTTTTCTGAGCAAAGGAGGAGGTGGGAAGAATCAATGCCATTCTGTATGAAGTACAGAATAGATTGTTTTGCTACCAGTATGTGAATTGGGCAGCTGCGTGATCAGCAGGATAAATTCACACCATATTGTATTATATTATATTGTTTATTATTATTATTATTATTATTATTATTTCTTACCAGGTTTCCATGGTGGATTAAAACAAAATAAAATACAGTATATTATCAATTTAAAAATGCACAATCAGAAGCATTGGTATAATGCAGTTTGGAATATAGCACTTCTGATAAACAGATGCAAAAATTTCAATTACTAAGAGGGCCCCATCAGCCAATCTTACTGCCGCCCCCTCTTGCATCTCTTATATGGTAACTGCAACTAATGGCTTATAGTAAGAGAGAGGGGGAGAGTATAGGATATGTGTAGAGGCATCATAGCAAGGACAGAGGTGGAAGAGAAGCAAAGTACTGTCTATGGACCCCTGGTCCCAGAAAGCTGTGATCTGGAGCTCAGCCACAGCATATGTGTTCAGTGCTCAGTTGTGTTTGTTTTTCTTCTATCAAGAGGTTTTGGGCAGACTAAATTAAGCAATACTTATTTTGAAATCTTTTTTTTTTTTTAATTGCACTTTAAAAAACAAACATCTGGAAATTATGGTAAGACAAACATGACCAAAAGGAATGGAAGAATACACATTGACATTTCCAAGCACTTTGTCAGGAAAGAAAGGAAAGTTGTGATTCTCAGGGTGTCAAATTCCATATTAGGTTTTATATTTGCATAACGTGAAGCTAATACAGAGAAGAAAATGTTTCTAGAACAGAATGCCATTGAACCAAAGTTCCAGTAAATGAAACATTTAATTTTTTTAAAAAAGGTTTCTAGATCTAATGTTTCATACAAACTTTTAAAATGTGTACTTTCTGGTAGTGATTTACACATCAGAGCAGATCTAGCCTGGCCTTTCTGTACTCCGAGGGTGGATTGTTCACACTCCTGATTCTTACTCGTTTGCTATCTACTCCAATGCTACCAGACTCTACACCATCCTTTACGTTACAGTGGATGGATGGGCAAGTGGGCAGGTTTGAGAGATATTAACTTGCCACTTCCCCCCTTCCTAAAAAGAGTTCAGTTGTGCAAGGGCACCATACACATCTCGATGTGAATTGCAAATATTTGGGATAATTCGCAGAGAATTGTGAACCTTCAGCTCAAGCGAACGGTTTTCCCTAGGAAAAGGCAACACTGCTCTGTTTAAGAATATGACTGTTCATGCTGCTTGCTGCTTAAGCAAAAGCAGTTGTGTGTGACCTGTGAAAGAAGTTTCCATATCTGACCACAGATTCCACTGCACCAGCACCTCCCATGAGGTCCAGCTATGCGCACCCCCAGGAGTCTTGTTTGTATTACTGGCGTGAAGAGCAGCACTGGGGAATTAGGCAGTTGCATGAAGTACCATGTCTATTCAGATGCTGGGAATAGAAGCCAAAGCTTGTTACCCAGGCTACTCTCTACGTTTTTGTTTGTTCGGTGGCTTTGTTGGGTGTGGAAGGAGGAAAGTTTTGGAACCGTTAAGAGCAGGTGAGATCTAAACTACGGAAGAAATTAAATTACCTGTGAAAAGACTAGATAAAATTAAGGTTCTTCCACCCACAGCTACCACAATGTGTTGGTTAACTGAACAGAAGACGTAACAAAAACGGCAGACATCCCTGCAAAAGATTTAAAAATTGCCTAATGGGTGAAATTATTGCAACAAATATCAGGGCTGCCACTATTAAATGCTGCCACAAGAAAACTGGTTTGTCAGCCATAGCCTCAGTTGCCTCCAAGTTGATCTAATGGTAATTTCTGTATGCTAAAGAGGCTTTTTGGTGCTCTCCCCTGCAATAAGTTCCTGATGGAAGTTGAAGCCCATCACCGTCTGGAGGACCACAGGTTCCCATCCCTGAGCTGAGTTTTGTGCATTGCATTCAGCAGTGCTTCCAGTGAAGAGACAAGACAGCCTTAATCCCAAAATAACTGGAGCGAAGAGATCTCCACATTTCAGGCTAAACTGCCCATTAGCCACATAGACATGGTAAGAGATTTTTTATTTCCTTAAATTTACTACCCTGCTCTTCTATACATGGCTAACAAGGATTACAATTTGCATTTGTAAAAATTAGGGGGAAGCAGTAACAGATAAACGCAGTTTAGCAAGAGATGTTAGTCCTCTAAAAATTATTACTGCAACAGGAGAAATGCCTGCCAGAAAGTGTGCTGAGTACATGAGAGAAGGCCAAGAATGAAGGTGCCAAACAGCCCTCCCTCCCTAGGCAAGGAGTTTCATAATCTTTGGTGCTCAGATGCCCTGGTCTGCTCCTCTTCTGATGCCAGTTTTGGACTGATGCCTCAATGAATGAACATCATATGGTACTAGTAGAGGTACAAGGTCTACACAGCTAGCCTTTGGATGGTGGTAGAATTCTTCCAGGTTGATACTAATGTTAACAAGTCAGAACTTCCAAGTGATAGGGCTTAACCACTTAACCACTGGCTTCCAGCATAGAAAGCCTATCAGTTTCTCCCATGGGCTTTGCACTTCGCAGAAGGTAACCAGAAGTGGAAATATAAGACAAAGCTCTAATTCAAATGTTAAAAAACAAGTCTTTCCAAAGTACACCACAGTACCTTGCAATCACTTCTGACCAGAAACTTCCCACCATTCTGTGGCACTACTCTGACACCCACTGGCCATCTTTGGAACTAGATTTCTAGCAGAACAAGAAACTTTGGCACCAAACTCAAAATTATGTGGGGTTTGCCAGGGATAAATGAAGTTTTCTTGGACATCAAAACACAGCAGTAAACAAACTGTGATAGATTTAAACTAAGTTTGAGGAAGCAATGAAATAAAAATGCTAGATCTTTTGACAATCACACAGGCATCTAGTTAGCCACTGTGAGAACAGCTTGCTAGACTTGATAGGCCATGGACCTGATCCAGCAGGCTCTTGTGTTATTTAGGTTAAGAATAAACAAGTAAACAGTAAGTAAACAGTGTGTCATGCAGTATGTTTAAAAAAATAAGGTTTATTGTGCCATCAGAAAAATTGCGATGCCTGGGGACTGTACCTAGGTCTTGCCCCAATGGTTTCTGTTCTGCCCCCTCAAGTGCTTTTGCCTGGCTGGAATTTGCCCTTCAGATGGGGTAGCACCTCTTGGTCAGAATGATTAAGACATGTGCAAATAACTCACACACTTTTAAAATCACAATACAGTGGTAGAGAATGGGCTAAATCAGCTTCCACAAAAGCGTCCATGACATATTTGAAAGGAATTGCCATCAACATTTTGTATTGTGAACCATTACAGATGAAGGGCAGTATACAAATTTAATAACATCATTTCAATGTGGTCCAGAAACTGCTTCCATGATTTCCTCAATCACTTGGTTGTTCATATACAGATATGGGACCCAGTAATGTATTGGACTCAGAAACAAGGGAAGTTCCTGTTTTGTCCCCCCCCCCCCCCGAATACTTCCACATGACATTACCATTTCATAGCAACTCTGGAATATTGCAGTCCTCAAACCACTTTTTTGCCTGTTGCCAAAACTCTGTCATTTGCCAAAAGATCCATAATGGTTGTGCAATACTTTCATTATGTGGAAAGCACTGTTATCTCTGGTAGTGGTGGCTTGGGCAATTGCTATTTTGCAACTTTTTCCTTTCGTTTTTGACAGGTGGCCTTCTCACTGCAGTTTTTAAAATGGCAGGTAGTTCAGACTTACACAGTGAACACATATAGTGCCTGACACCTATTCTCCTAAACTCCCTTGGAGTCAGAATTCTGTTATATAATATTAAATTAATTTTGAGGTAAAAGGAGTGTGCCGTAATGAATCTTTAAAAAAATATAATAGACGTCCCACCAAAATTGAAGTAACAAAGCAAGGTACATGTAAATACTTGGACTGAGTTGCTTACATTTATAGAATAAACTTAATGTAATAAGAATGTTTAAATTCTTGATATGGAAATACAGACTATAGTAATTATTGTGGGATAGTATTTGTTTTAGCTATGTCTGCCTCTCTAAAATTTTTAATACAACCCATATACTTAAAAAGAGGTGATACTTGAGATTGCCAATAATTCACATTATTCTTGTGAACTGCCCTGAGATCTGTGAAGGGCAGCATGCAAATTTAATAAATAATAAACAATTAGCTGCAGAACTTACTGAGCATCCCACCCCTGCAAGAACCTTCATAAAAAGGAGTCTCTGTAAAAGTAATTTCAAACCTAAGAGTGAAGGCTAGTGGAAGAATCTGATAAATCTACAGAATTGATAAATCATCATTAGTACAAAATTCAACTTGCAAGCACTCAACTATAACCCAACACATGACAGGACTAGTACATGATAAAGGCAATGTATATTTATTCACTTTACAAAGGAGGGCAGTATTTGGTTGCAACAGCTCCAATTATAGACAAATAACTGTACATTATACTGGTTAATGGCTCAAAACCTTTACCCAACCTTGCTCTCAAAAATTGTTCATACCACTTCAGTTTAATTGAACTAATGGCAACCCCTGTTCTGCCCCGAAGATTAAAAATTCCTAATAAATGTATACGTGTTGTGTTACATTATTCACAAGCATCTGCCCCCTCTTTTCATTTTTTTTTTTATCCTTATCCTTCCAAAGATGGACTCTTGTCTCTGGGTCAGCATTAAACTTATATACAAGCTCAATTAAAATTAAGAGGTCAGGAACCACCAATGAACCTAATTTTCTTTTGTTTTTCTGAAGTACAAGAAAAGTGACTGATTTTACACACACACACACATATAAAAAGTTTGGTTTCAAAAAGAAAATGCTTTGCTCAGCCTGATTGGCGTTGTACCACTGCCAAGGCCTAAGTAATTCGGTTATGAGCGAACGGACATGGGCGGAGAGAGAGAAGAGGAAGAACAATCAACATTAAGGTCTTACAAAAATATTTATTCTCTTCCAAAAAATGCAGCAAGGTGCCAACTGGAAAAGTACTTAACTAAAGAGGGCTAAGGTAGAAGTGGTCTTCATTCCGTCAGAATTTGGAACTGTTGAAACTGAGCTGCAACAAGTTTATCATCCAAAGAGCCTTGGTAAAACTATTTCATTCAAGATGCAAAATGAAATGTCCAGAAAATGGGGGGTAATCTTTGCCTACTATGTAGAAGAAAAATCTTTCACTGTGATCCCAGGAAGTATAGGACAGGCGGTAAAGGAATAAGAAGGCTGGCATTGTTACACATTCTGGGCTTGGAAATACAGTGTCCCAATATGCCATCACAGCCGTTGGGCCAAGTATCCATTGTGTGTTGTAAGCGGTTTTCAGCGTGGCAGTCCAGAAAGTTTTGGAGGCCAGTTAATAGGAGTTTTCGCCCCCTTTTAAAGCATATGCTATTCTTCTTCACTTTCATTTTCTGGATCCAAATCTGATTCCCCATTGATTTCTTTTTCTATAGCCATTTCTTGTTCGTCGCCTGAAAGTTCATCTCTTTCATCGTTCTCATCGCTTTCCTCTTTCTCATCCTCTTCATCCCAGTTCTCCTGCAGGAGAAAGTAACAAGACACGTGACTACTGTGATCACTTTTAAGAGCCTAACCTCCAAGCGTGGGGAAAGGAACTAATTGGGAGCTTTTACTTACATCTGAATCATTTTCTCCAGCCATCTCATCATCCGAACCTTCCTCTGATGATTCTGTCAGGACAGAATGCACGAGGTTTGAGACAGACCTTTCTTCAAAGAGATACTAAGAGCGTGCACTACTATATGCTAAAAAACTCTTTCATTTAACCTATTGTTATATTAGTTCGAAAGATCCAAAGCAATTTTGCTGGCAGAAAAAAAACAGGTTCAGTAGGGTTCAAAGTTTAACAGTAGTCCCCAAGCCTTCTTAAAGAAGACTAACAAGCTGGTTTCAGCCTGTAACATGGAAGCAAAAACCCCTTTATGCTTCTCATTTGGTTGTAACCCTCACCAAATCCTCTAGTCATTCAGGACCAGTAAACTAGCCAGCCAACTTCTAGAATTATTCTGACCAAACACTCTGGCACTACAATTAGGCAAGCTGCACGGTTAATAATGTTTTTAAATAGATATTTTTTATGTACAAACATACAGGCATACAAGTGAGATCGTGTTTTAATTATATTAATGTTTAATTGTTGTTGGGGGTTTTTAGCTGCTTCTTTATTATCAGTAAGCCACCTTGAGTCCCCATCAGGTTACTCAATGACACCATTGTTTTTGATCTCTGGACTGCGGCAGTAGCGTTTCAATTTCTGATGGGATATATACATTTTATACAGATTTTATATAAAGCCTATATGCATGCAGTCTTAAGGCTTTATATAACATCTCCTCCCCCTGTTTAGTCTATACCATGTCACCTGCCCCCACTAGCCCAAACATCTGCATGTTCAAGGGGACACCTGAAAAGGGCCCCTACATGGCTATAATTGTATGCCTGGATGGAAACGGCCTTTTCAGATGTTTTGATGAACTCATGAGTATAGGGGACTGGACATGCAATGCTGAACATGGGGCAGCAGGCTCAGTCCAACTCTTCCTTCCATGCAGAGACTAATACTGGAAGCAACTTTTGAGAGCCTGACATGAACACAGCAATAAAACTGATTCAACTATTTGAGGCTTATTTCAGCGATGTGGAATCATTCTCTTCCTTACCAATTGCAGTCTATAAGACCAAAATGCTACACGCACAAATCTAAATCTGAAACAAAGGGGCCACGGCCTTAACAGAGCCATCTTGTTCCCCGATAGCTCCCAAGGCACCTCCACTTAAGTCCCTTTTCCTTACCTTCTTCATACACCAGCTTTGCAGTCTGGTTGACATCAGGCACATCCTGAGTCTGTTCCAATGCAGCAACCTGAAAAGAAATGTATGGCATTAACAGGGGCTGTAGCAATATTTTATAAAACGATGCCATTCTACCACATGTGTAGAACATGCATTACTTCATAGAAAGTAAAATGAATTGCATGCAATTAAAAAGCAGAGCTGCTCGGAGAGCTTGTTGTGTTCCTGTTGGATGAGAAAAGTTTACAATACAACTAAAAGCATGTGGATGTTTCAGAGGGTTACATTAAATGTTTGCATCTCTAACACCTAATTCTACCCATATGCTCAGAAACACTTCTTGAAAATTGTAAGACTTAATGAATGCCAGAAAGTTATCCAGAATAGTATGTTAATGTAATATAAAAATAATCACACAGAGACATATACGTCTTTCAAAATATTTCCAAAGATATATCCTCGTTTCTCTGTAATAGATCATGAGGAGCCTTCTGGCATCTGAAAGACTCAAAACGTTATTGTGGCAAAAACGTCCATGGGCTAGAACTTTGTTAGCTGCTCAGATGTATTCTTCACAGTAGGCTGAACCAATATACTGCAGGATATATTGTCATCAAGATGACAATGTGGGATTTAGTTCTTAACTGCTTATGTCACGACTATTAGCTTTTAAGAAGCAACAGGACTGTGAGAAATACTGTACAGTACTATTAAAATCAATTATTACACCCAGGAGAGTATAAGCCATGATTCTTGTAAGATGTAACATCCCTCCATTCTTACATTCATAGTTTTCCTGTGCCCTACAACCCACTTCAACTCACCTGGGTGACAATAAGGTAGAGTTTCCCATGTAAGCGAGAGAGCTTCTGCAAAGTCTTCACTCTGCTCTCCATTAACTGATATAGCATTCCCAGCTGAGGGACCAGATCTGGCAACTGAGGAGAAGGAGAGGGAGAAAGCATTTGTCTCTTAACAAGATACATGGGAATAGTCAACATTTTATTATAACACCAAGCCAGCTGCAATATTATAAATATTAAATATAAATATTAAATATACACATATACACAAGAGGGGTACATGGTTATCTCCCACTTTATTACTGCAATATGCTCTATGTGGGGCTACCTTTGAAGGTGACTTGGAAACTACAATTAATACAGAATGCGGCAGCTAGACTGGTGTCTGGGAGCAGCCACTGGGACCATGTAACTCCTTGTCCTAAAATATCTACATTGGCTCCCAGTATGTTTCCGAACACAATTCAAAGTATCGGCGTTGACTTTTAAAGCCCTAAACGGCCTCATGCTCAGTATACCTGAAGGAGCGTCTCCACCCACATTGTTCAGCCCAGACACTGAGGTCCAGCTCTGAGGGCTTTCTTGGTAGTGACGCTCATCCTGTGGAATGCCTTCCCATCAGATGTCAAAGAGACAACCAATTACTGGGTCTCATCTTCTGGAATATGGCCTTCTCTGTGGTGACTCCCCAGTTTTGAAATTCCATTCCATGGGCATGAGACCAGCAGATTCAGTAATGGTTTTCTCCCACGAAGCAAAAGTATTACAGGTACTAAGAATTAGTGTCCAATTCTTCTTTTCTCCCCACCTGATGTCAGATGATGGGCAGGTGGGCATATTTGGACCAAACAGGGAGGCCCGAATAGGCACACAGGTTGGATTAACACCACTAAGTTAATCAATGAGAGACACCATTGTTATTTGTCACTGGACTGCTGCAGTGGGGTTTCAATTTTTGAAGGTGTGGATCTGCCCATAGTCTCAATATCAGCACAATTCAGAACCATGGGCAGAACGCAATGTTGCGCATGTGAGCTTCTGCTTGCATGCAATGGGGCTTAGCATTAAGAATCAGTGAGCTTTGGGACAGGCAAAGAATTCAGGTCACACAAATGGGATCGTTGAAGCACAAAGTTGGGACAGAGGAGAGCGTTTAAGAGTACTTACTGATGAAAGGTAAGATGCATGTATAGTTAAAACGGCCTTTAGCCATCGAACCATTTGTGAGGCGCTGGAAAACAAGGAGTAAAGAGAGTGACCTGCATTTACTGACATGGGTTAGAAAAACAATACAAAGCATGCTTCATATCTCAAGATGAAGAACCCAACCCACTTCACAAAGGGATACAAATGAAGAAACTGTCAGAAATCATGATGTGCACAATGCACCATCTAAGCAGTACGGTTCACAGCAGTGGCATTTACATCAGCCCAAAGGGCAGCACGGCCTCACTCACATCTTATTTCCCCAAAGCAGATGAGAGTGCACATAGAAAGCTACCTCAATGCAGAATTACGACCCTCTAACTCAGAATCACCTCCTCTGACTGTCTTTGGCTCCCCAGGGTATCAGACAAAGATCAACCAGGACAGCTCTAAGTTATTATGACGATTTAACCATTATGCCGTCTTTAATAATTGAGGAATTTGCAATAGCAAGAACTATCAGTTTGCCTGAAAGATAAATAAATCAGATGCGCATCTGTCTGTGGATGTCACCCAGCCATGCTGCATTCATCTGGTGCTACTAACTGAACATTAATGCTCTTTTAAGCACCACTACTGCTGGATCGGGAGATTATCATTTATCACTGTCTAACAGAAGGATGTATCAGAGCTGCTACAAGGAACTTTCCTCCCTTTTAAATATTGATTAGTACAGTTTCAGATGTTTTTATGATCTTTAACTGCTGGTTATGTCTCCTTTGATAGTAACTCTTTTACAGAATTATGTCATATATGTTGACCGCCGCCCTGAGTTGTGCTTTCACATTTTAATGAAGAAAAATATGTAATCTCTGCTTACCTATATGGGTGCCCTTGCAGCCTTTTTGTGAGCTAAAATGGAATAGAGAAAGCAGGCACAGCTATAACAAGACTGATATAAACAGTTTTCTTCGGTAAGGTTCTTCTCAAGTGTTCAAAACCTTGCTTCCAAATAGGTTTGTAACTCAGCTTTCTGTTCCATTTGCTATTTTACTCATCGTCATCATAAAGTATTTTTTATAGCACAGGTTTGTTACTGGAGCACAAAAAACCCCAGAAAACAGTGTACTACATGGCAAACCAGATTGCAAAACATTATCTATCAACACCAGCTTATTAAAATATTGGTCCATTGGTTAAATGCTGGTTTCAGACTTGGTTTTTTTATTTTTACACAAAGGGCTGCACAAAGTGAGCCCTTGGTTTAACCAGGGATCATTCAGCAAGTTTGATTATAGTGTGATAGCTCTGTTGAACACTGAGAAAGCAGAATGGAACTTGATATAAAATTCAAAATCATGCACTGCACTCATTTTTAACCACAAGTTACAACATAATGTGATGTTTCAGTGTTCAGCTGCTATCAGAATAAAAGCCAATGGGCAAATTCAAGACAACATGCTGTGGTTTGTGTACAAATCGGCTTGGTTTCTACACACAGCTGTTTACTAGTCTGAACAGCAAAATATAATTTAAAGAGAAGCCTCCTGCAAACGAGCAGAGATGGTTCATAGGGATGGGTTGTGCCAAATTGATTGCCATTTATTATCTGCAATTATGATCCCTAAGTCTCTTTCTTTATATGTCGTTCTAGTATTTACATGAAAACCAATAAAAATTATTTGGATAGTCTGAACAGCTTAACTTCTGTCAAGTAGCACAGCGGCAATATTCTCCTCTGAATATGTCGTGGCAGCCATTCCGCTTGGAATAATGCAATGAACTACGTTCACTTGTGGTAAAATGCATTCTATGCAGATATTACTAAGATACAGTGCTGTCTGTTTCCATTTTTCAGAACAACCATTTATTTCACTTCTGGTGCTGCATCAGGTTTTATGTGACAAGAAACTAACCTTGTTTTCATAACTGGCTTTCAGCTTGACAAGGCACAGAATCTTGAGAACTAAAGGCCACTTTCATATGAAAGAGGCATACCATTCCAGTTAATGACAAAGCTTGTGTCTGCCTTGCTTAAACTAAGACTCTGGTGTAATGTTGGTATTGTAGTGACTTATAATAAAATATTTCTTACCTCATGCAGCAGAGGAATGACAGAGTACACAGGCATTCTGGCTACTGTTTTCTTTATTACTGCTTCCTTCTTGGTTTGAAGCACTTTCTGTTAAAAGAGGGGAAAGCAAATCAGGGAAAGAACCATGTTACTAGCTTATGCTTGGCACCAAAAATGCCCTGTATCAGAAGCCAGTGTGGCATATTGGGTAGTGCACTGTAATTCAACTGGTAAAGCCAAAGTTCAAAGTCCCACTCATCAGATGGCCTTGGACTAGTCAGACAGACAGACAGACAGACATAGACACACAGCCCTCAGCTCATTTGGTAGAGCATGAGAATTAAATCTCAGGGTCATGGATTCAAGCCCCATACTGGGCAGGGGGTTGGACTAGATGACCCTCGTGGTCCCTTCCAATTCTATGAAAATAATGCAAAAACAAGTGGGACCTACAACAAAATGTTTCAACGTGGAGTGGTCATGCTCACTATTAAACTTGTCAGCCATGCTTTCCTCAACAACACCTTAGTTCCAACCACCCTCCCACCAGGTTTTCAGTTCATTCCAAACAGCTACTGCATGAATGCACTTCCACTCACGCAACAGGACTTCACCTTCCCCTCTTCCCCCCATGCACACCCCAAATCTGCTCCGAAGTATCTCCCAACTCTCCTGAGCGGATCTTGATGGTGCACAAGAGAGGGTGGTCCCTTTGTGCAAGTGAAATTCCATTCTGCGTGTGCACAATACAGTACTGGATGAAACGCTATGACAGCATTCTGTGGTGACTGAGCAAAATTAGTCCTCATGAAGACTTCTTTTGGTACTTCTGCAAATGTTGGGGTTCCCCAAGTTTACAGTATCTCCCCCCCTCTTGAAAACATGTGCTACCATTTAAGCAACAGAACTCACAGCCACAACATTGAAAATAGAGGGAACACATGGAATATGCAGCCCTGGAGTATGGGTAGCCTGCTGCATGAACAGGCATGCAGTAACCAAAGCAAACCCCTCATTTAATTATTTCTATGCTACCATTCAATAAAGCTTCCAGGTTGACTTACACATAAGCAATACAGTGGTGCCCCGCAAGACGAATGCCTCGCAAGACGGAAAACTCGCTAGACGAAAGAGTTTTCCGTTTTGGAGGTGCCTCGCAAAACGAATCTGCTATGGGCTTGCTTCGCAAGACGAAAATGTCTTGCGAGTTCCTGGGTTGTTTTTTTCCTTTCCCCCCTCTTTTTCTAAGTCGCTAAGCCGCTTATCTGCTTATCCGATAAGCTGATAAGCTGCTGATAAGCTGCTAAAAGCCGCTAAAAGCCGCTAATAGCGCTAATCCGTCAATGGGCTTGCTTCGCAAGACGAAAAAACCGCTAGACGAAGAGACTCCCAGAACGGATTCTTTTCGTCTTGCGAGGCACCACTGTACATAAAACCTAATAAATAAAATACTAAATATGGCTATTTGGTACAAGAGGGAGTCTTCCCTATCCACAACGCTCTTTACACTTACATTTAGTATTTCAGGATCACTGCTTTCCAAACCCTGAACTAAAAGCACTGCAAAATTGTCCGTCTGTGGAAGGCCTCCTGTTGACTGTTTCATTTTCATCACATCAATATCCATTGCACCAAGGCGGTCTTCAATGCTCTCCTATACAGCAAGGAAAAAGTCATTCTTATTTGCACAGCAAGGGGCACTACATACAGGACAGTATCCCCATAATTAAGCTTTGTGGTGCTTTTTATGCCACCCACCAATAAGCCAAATCCCTCTTCACAGCACTACAGTTGCATGTTTAAAGACCAGCCATTCATTAAGCTTAAGGACAGAACACAATCAAGAGATAATGGATGACCAGGAAGTGGGGTATTCTTTAGCAGTTTTTGCTTGGCGGGCTGTTGTTACTGTGGTGGATGTTGATTCTTTGTATCTTTAGCTTGAATCTTATGATTTATGTGGAAACTGTTCAATTTGTTTTTGTACTTTTTGATGTTTGCTTATTGTTTACGACTTTTTATGTTTGTAGTTACATATGTTTTTTTAAAAAATATATTCTAAGCCGTCCTTGGAAAGGCAGCATACAAATAAAATGATTTAGTTTCAATTCCCTGGGTTGAACTTTTGACCACTTCTTGTGAACCTCTGAACTGTCTGGTTAGAATAATCACTTAAAAACAAATAGCAATCATTTCCCCATCACCACCACAAAACATACACACGAAGTGGCAATACCTTCACACGTATATATGCCATTGATATGGCATACTGGCCAGACACACTGTGCCTCAACATTGCCCCATGTGAACTGAGAATGTGCCCCGACACTGCCCCACAAATGTACACTATAAAGAAAAGCAAAAGAGAAAGCAAAGAATTGTACTTCAAGGAAGCTTATCCACTGTATTTGGCCTTCTTGTTGAGAAACCACAGGGATCCCAGCACACAACGTGAAAATTAGTGTACTGAAGAAATATCTAAAGTGCATTCTCCTCCACAGTGTGTACTGTACATGGATGATTGTGCTGTGAATTTATTCTAGGCCAAACATCAATTCACCTCTCTACCAGCTGCAGTAGACTTTCTTTTGGTCTCCATTTTCTCTCCACGAAATGAAGGTTTGATAGCTGCACTATGGCCAGGAAGTCCAGGCATTAGCGTTTTGACTTCCGAGTTGATTATGGGAGTTTTCACCTTTTAAAAAAGAAGAAGAAAAGATATCTGCGTTTGTACGAGTACAACTGCCCCCCTATTTTACACAATAATTTTGATCGTGTTCCAATTTAATTTGCACAACAGATATTTCACTTGAAACCAAAACTGTTCTTTTAAGAGAAAACATACCTGGCAGCTAGTTCATTATTTAAACAATTTAAACGGTAAGAAAAATAACAGAAACAAGATACTTACTAAGCAAACAGAACTGCAGGGTTAATACCTAGAATTTAAATTTTATGATCTTTAAAATGCACTTTTAAAAAAAATCCTAATAACCTGTTGAAATCTCTTGTGCCTTAGGAACTGAAACCCATTATTGCTGGAATGGCAGAACGGCTAATGCCGCCATATGCCAGTTCTCAGTTGCCTCAGTACTTCTTTTTTTTTAAAAAAAACCACACCTTTATTAGTGACTTAAGCTATACTGATTGCTTGGAACACTAGACCATCCTAAGATTCAAAGGGCAGCTGCTAGGGAAAGGCAAGCTCTCCAGTCCCTCCTTCCAGGAAGCGTATTAACAGGAGATACAGGGTAGGTAGACTGATCACTCCTTAAGTCATATATGTGGGTGGAGGGTATCAAAGGCCAGTAAAAGCATGGCAATTTCCCATGGGATTTCCGTTTGCATTCTTACAGCAAGGTAGCAGAAGCTCAAATGGCCTTCCCACATTTTCTTTTATTCTGCCTGTACTGAGACCTGTGGAAGTGTCTGTCCCCCCACTTATGCAATGAAAATCCTTATGCACAATAGTGGGTCCGTGGGCCTTCTTTGAGTAGAATTTAATTGGGTACAACTTTTGAATGATATGGTTACTTTAACATGAATTTGTTTGCAAGAAAAGTCTGCATTTTGGAAATCTGAGTTTTCGCCAAAGGTCATAAACTAAACCACTGGAACCATCCATGCTCAATTTGTACATGGATAAATATCAAAATAAGCAACAGCTAATAGCACCAGATGCATGACAAAAACAGAACTTACATATTTTCAGTAATTACAGGACAATGCTCTATGCATGTCTACTCAGAAGTAAGCCACACTTATTTCCCTGGGGCTTATTCCCAAAGATGATTAGATTGCAGCATTATTTTGGCTCATTAAGCAACACTCATTTGGCTCATTAAGGAACTATCCTGCTTGCAATGAGTCTACTATTTTGGTGGGCTTTGTTTGGATCCTAATTATAAGGGCTCCTGGAACAGAGAGGCATGCCCCTGTGAGATATACAAATTGCTTTCCATCCTTTAGGTATGCTCAGACAGCCAAGAGAAATGTGTCATCATTGGAATTCAGCAAAAAGCGAAACCAAGATCAAAGTCATCACAGCATACTCGAGGACCTTAAACTTTCCCTTCCTTTGTGGCTAGCGTAGCAGAAGAAGCCCTGTAAGTTCACTGTTAGAAAGCTTACATTCGCCCATCTATGCCAATACGCAAGTGGATAAAATATCAAGAAACTGAAGACGAAATAGTTTTGTAGGTGTTGTTAAAGACAACACACTTATCATCATGAATATACTCACAAATCCATCATTTTAAACATATCCATAGCAGAACTGTATCTTAGGTTCAAATCACCTTCATAGACAAAAATGCCAGTGTATTTAAAAATACATTCTGGGATGCCACCATGAACTTGCCATATTTTTTTTTACTCTATGTATTATATCAAAGAAACCAACATCTTCATTATGAAAAGGATTACTTAAAAACAGATTTCAATCTTACCTTTGTCACAGCCATTTCTGTTTTAAGCATCAAGGCCTTCTGAATGTCTCTTACTAAGCACATATGTGACTCTGTAGTATTCACAGGCTACAACAGAGGGAGACACAAAAATAGATGTCGATACTTTCACAGGTCAGTAACAGTTTTTAGTCACAGTATCCAAGTAGTTTCAGTAACAGGGAAGACTCTTGAATGAAAGCTTTTTAGGCTGTCCACTTCCCCCAATCATGTAACCTATGTATAAACTAAGCTAACAAAGTTTTAATTGCAACTGAATTGCAAAAACAAGAGGCTATATGAACTTTTAATTAATGAATTTTTAATTATGAAGCAAAATCAAAGCTTTCCTGAAATATTACAAGGAGCATCAGATAAAACTCAGCATGAACTAGAAATAATCTCAACTTAGATTCAGATTCTGTATCAAGGCATCAACTTTTGAGTTTCAAAAAGACATCACATACCACTCTCTCAATGACAGGCTGTAAGGAGTTTCCATACATAAGTAGCAATGATTCCTTATCGGAACAAAATGCAGCTGCTAGAATAGGGATTGGCTTTGGCGTGGTATCACTTCCCTCTCCAGATGTTGCTACCTGGATTGTACATTTTGATGTCAATGGTTTTTTGCAGGAACTGCAAGGAAATAAGTCTGTTAAATATTATATTCTGCACACCTGTCTCCGCAGTTTTAAAATCTCTTCACAGTCAAACATGGGAGCAAGCCTCACAACCTTCCAAAGCTACTTTTTACTGCCAATCAAAGCTCAAGCTCCATAATGAATGAAGTTAGGCATTAATCTGTATACAATCCTTCATAAAAAAAATTATCCCAGGTTGGTTTGCCTTGACAGAACCAACCAAAGACCATCAAGTAGCCAATCAAATTCTTTGTAGTATGCCATCAACACAATTACCTCAGAGTTTGAATGCTGTAGAGAACTACAGCTACCATGTGCTGAGATGACAAGGAGAATAAGCCTCAAGTTCGCCATTTTGCTGACAGGTTAACAAAGGCAAGTTATATTTGCCTATAGTGATAATCAGAGGCAAACCTGAGTATCGCCCCCCTCAATTTCACAGTTCTCTGCTTCAGTCATTAAAAACAATTCAAAAAGTACAGCTGAAAGGACTTCTATTAAAGATCAAGTTATAAGACAAACACAAATATTGGGCTCTATTAAAGAGTATTCAGTGTTTCAGATACATCCAAACTGAACCTTGCTGCCAACAGAGATTTGTCCCACTACTCTCTTCAATGCTTTGGTAACACAATATTGAAATAGAGATGTGTGTATGTTTAAATACCAACTTACCCATTCAAGACTTGTTCAAATAAGTGCAACTGTCCATCTCTGCATACAACTGCTAATTTAACTGGCTGAAAAGAAATAATACATCATCAGATCACAAAACAACTACCATATCAATAATTCAGATATTTTCTCTACTTCTATAAATGTGGTCAAATAGATTAGCTGGTTAGAGTATAGTGCTGATAACGCTAAGGATGCAGGTCCATCCCTCTATGGGACAGCTGCATATTCCTGCATTGCAGGGGGTTGGACTAGATGATCCTCAGGGTCCATTTCCAACTCTATGATTCTATGAAATGTTCATCAGACACATTTACTATAAATACAACTTAATTATTTAAAATCACAAAGTTTCTTTTTAATGGCTGCTTTTTAAGTTCTCCAGTTATACAAAATAGATCAGAACTGAGCCAAAATAGTTTCTACACAGTGGCATCAGAAAATCAATAGGTGAGTTACATTTCCTTACCTCCTCTTTGCTTTCTGACATTGTCAGGTCGATATGGATCGGCTCATCTGTAGCCATGAAACTCATTACAGCATTCCTTTCTTTCCTGTCTGATCTCACCTGCCTTGAGATATAATAGTGACAAAAATGAGGCAAAAATAACCAAACAATGACACCATAGTGTAATGTAAGCACATGCTCAGAGAACCCTGGAAATTCATTTCTGCACTGAACTGTGAAGGAATAGAAGCCACGTTTTTCATTACATCTGTTCACAGCAACTATCCAAAATCCACATTTCTGATCATGGAGCTTTTTGTGTTTCTAAGTACATTTCATATTTTGGGGTACAAACTGACAACACTGATTGTTAGGGGGAAAGCTACATACCAAACATTGAGTAACCGGTCATGCACTGCTCCAGATAAGAAATATAGCCCTGTAATTCCATCGAAGGGTTGATTTTCATTGGGAGGCCGTACTGTGACGAACATAAGAGTTGAAACTGCTGTAGCATGTCCTGTGAAATGCTAGAGAAGAAATTTTAGAAATGAAACCCAATTAAAAAATGTAAGATAAAAGATCTGTTCTACACACCAGTTCTACCAAAATCAATGGGATTTTCTTACGAGAAAATGAATTTAGGATTAGTATGAAAGGCAAGTATTAAAGAAAACCACTTTTAAATCCAATAACAGTAAGCTTATATGTATTGCAGCAAAAGTTGTAAGTCTTGTGTTTGGGATAAATGAAGAGGTAAACTGGTAACGATGTTCTTTATCCAAAAAAAGAAATGATGTTCTTTTGTGAGCTTGAGCAAGTCATTTTAAGAATGCATTTCAGTACATTAGATCATTATCTCATGATGTTATTGCTTTCTATTTCTCCAATCATTATTCTTTCCATAAGAGTTAATCTATTCCATCTTTCTGTAGAGCTTCCCAGAAAGGTAATATAAAAAATGTCAGGTTCAACAATCAAAGAGGCTCCTTAGAATAGCAGGAAACCTATTACAAATTAGTTTTGCATAATAATGCATTACAGTGTCTTGGGGTGGGAGGGACAGGCAGCTTGTCATTCTCATGTGCTCAAAGGTACTGTATTTCTGCATGTAACGGAATCATTTTTCCAGAGTTAGTGGAAAAATAAGCACAGGGTAAGCATTGGTCAGTGTGCTTCAAAAGAAACAAACTTATAGGTCTGGGTATATCCGTCATTTGATATATCCAAATCTACCTTAGGAACTAAGACATAGCTAAGTGGGAAAAAAGGCTTCGAGCTCATCAGCTCAACAACATAAATTGTTGTGTTAGACTGGGAACCACCTTAGAAAGCTTTAGACAAACTATTGTTGTATAAGGCAATCAACAGCTATTTTTCTCATCTCCTGCTTATAAACTTCCCATAGGTACCTGGTTGGTCTCTATGGGAAACAGAACCCTGGACAAGACAGGATTTTGGTCTACTCTAGCATTACACTTATGTTATGTTTAACTAAAAATCTAGAAAAGTGTGTGTGTGATGAGGCTGATGGAAGGAGACTTCCCTGCCCACTCTTTCCCATGGCAGCACACCAAAAAGACTCTTCCAAAGGTTGGGAGACCCCACATAATCAAGCAAACATAACAGCTGAGATTGAGAGTAGACAAGAGTCTTCTTCTGGATCAAAGAGCCTTTTGTCTGCTTAGGGAAACCCCTGGACACAACTCTATGCTTCTGCATAATGCAGGTGTAATTTGGTGAACAGGCTGCTGGCAGTGCTCAGACACAGCCAAGGAATCTCATGTCCTCATTCAACTGTCAGCCAGTAGAAACCACATTGACAGTATCATCACAGCAAACCTTCCAGCAAACCTCTATCTTAAATTATATTACTTAAACAGGATGAAGTGAAGCAACTCAGTTCACCATAAGAAGTTAGCAATCTTCCCTATGTTCTTATTTACTCCAAGTGAATACTTACTCTGTAGACTTCCTTGGTCTCCAGGTCCCACAATTTGATAGATCGACCAGCTGACAGAAGCATCTTTCCATCAGGACTGATGCATAGTGAGCTCACACTGCTGTTATCTCCTTTCCATTTGCTAGAAAGTTTGAGAAGAATGGGAAGAACAGTGAGCACAGCTCTGGCAAGAGTACGTACCATGGCAAAAATAAAGGGAGGGGCATTTAAAATAATAGAATTCTGTAGCCTCAAAACATTTGTTTCAAGAGTGTTAAATGTGCCATGGGAAGTGATTTACAAGAAGTATTAAAATTACCAATAAAAACAGTTAAAAGCAAGTAATTAAAACATTTAAAAGATCAAAACACATCAGCATCTATATATCTGGACAGGCTTGCGTAAACAAAAATATTTTAAGCAGGCACCAAAAAGAATACAGTGAAGGAACCTGCCTGGTATCAACAGGCAGGGAGTTCCAAAGTGCAGGTGCTGCAGCAGTATCTTACAACTGTAGAATGAGTATTACGTGGCACCTGTAACAGAACCAGGTCCACAGATCAAAGCAGTCGAATTGGTATGGTAATCCTGGAAGTAAACTGGTCCCAAGCTGTTATGGGTTTTATTTGCCAATTGTATATATATCTTAAATATATAAATGTGCATATAGCTTTTCAGGGCTCATCGGAACTGTGCCAGCTCAGCCCACTCAAATACTGGCCTCATTTGTAACAGCTTAAGAGACCTAGACAACAGTAGTCTGGGCAGTTGTATGCTAACATATACAGGCAACCTCCGATTTGCATGTGGGTTGTATCCCAGGTAATCGTGTGTGATGGTGAAGTGCACATAAATCAGACCCGCCCCCTTTTCTGGCCACTTCCAAGTTGCCATGATGTGTGGGTGCATGGCCACGCATCAATTGGACATGCATCAACTGGTTGTAGCCTGTATGCCAAGTGCAACATGTAAATGTTAGGCTGAGCAGCGAAGGCAACACAATTATGTTTAAGGTCTGTAAATCTGCATAAGGCTTCCGGTATTCCATAAGGCTTCCGGTATTCCAAATCATACATATTTTGGTTTAGCCATTCCTTGCAGAAGCTCAATAACTTCAGAGAAGCCAGAAAAAAATAAGTGAGGAAGAAACATTCCCTTTTTTGCAAATGGACAACTTGATCAACACAGGAAGTCTTCTATTAAGTTTGCATGCTTTAATCTTCAGAAAATGTGCTTTAATAACCAAAACAGATAAATAGACCTTGTGCTTTATCCTGCCCGCCCCCCTTTAAGAAACTTTAAAATGCTGAGCTTCTTCTGAATCCAGGAAATACTCCGAAAGACAGAGTTTAAATGCAGCTATCTGAAATAAATCAGATTCACTCCTGTAATAACATCAGTGGTGATATTATCACTGATAAACACCTCCAGGCACCTGCAACATCTCATCTCTCATATACCTATGATTTTTATCTCATGTTCTCTACACTGAATGTGCTCCCTGATTGCAACTAAAATAACTCACAAATAAATCCTTTTAGCAGCAAAACAACCTATCGTCCACACAGCAGCCACCAATTTAATTGCTACATAAAGTAAAGGCCTTAAGCTCCCCAACTTGAATGAGAATTCTTACTGCACACACATCATAATATAGAGGAAATAATTTGCTGCAGAAAATATGCCATCCCCCCCCCCCCGCCCCAAATGTCTTAAACCTCCATGTATGGCACCTACTCCAGCAATAAATTCTCTGTAGCTGTTTTGTGTTGTTTTTAAAACCAGACTCACCATTTCACTTTGCACGTCTGTGTGTTCCATTCCACAATGTGTTTGTCATCTGAACAGCTATATAAGCAGCCATTGTCCTGGTGCCACCGTACACAGTTTATTTTACGGTCATGACCACTCTAGATGAAAAGAAAAGGTTATTAGCAAGTAACATCACTTCCCTAGTGGGGTTAGATCAATCTCTGCTACCCTTCTGTGGCCACTTCAGTACTTTTGCAAAAACATTTGTCACTGGGGCGCTTGTGGATTACTCATTCACGCCCAGTAACTTCATGCTTAGGACAAACTTCTTCAGGACAGAGTAGTGGAAAACACATGGCTTTGTTAGCCAGGGTTGAACTAGACATAGCAGCAGCAGGCAGACCATGTTTGAACACAGATGGATTTTTATTATTAGTAGTAGCATCATCGTTGTCATTTGTTGTTGTTGTTGTTGCATTTATATCTCACCTTTTTCTCCAAGAAGCTCAAGGTGACAAACATGGTTCTCCCATTCCTAATTTAATCCCCACAATAACCCTGTGAGGTAGGTTAGATTGAGAAGCAGCTACTGTATTTTTCGCTCTATAAGACGCACCAGACCACAAGACGCACCTAGTTTTTGGAGGAGGAAAACAAGAAAAAAAAATATTCTGAATCTCAGAAGCCAGAACAGCAAGAGGGATCGCTTCGCAGGGAAAGCAGCAATCCCTCTTGATGTTCTGGCTTCTGTGATAGCTGCGCAGCCTGCATTCGCTCCATAAGACACACACACATTCCCCCTTACTTTTTAGGAGAGAAAAGGTGAGTCTTATAGAGCAAAAAATACGGTAATTTTCCTCATCCAACTACTGTCTCCATCCCAGGTAACACCATGCCCAATGAAAAATCCTGAAGAGCCCAACAGCTTGACACATTCTTCTGACTTTTTGGGTTGGTACTAATAAAGGTGCTATCTAAGAGTGGGCGTTGGAGGGTTTTTTCTCTCTCTTATGGACCAACATGATTATATCCTTGTTTTTAATTGTTTGAGTACCTCTTTCCTGAGCTGTCCCATAATCACTACATCTAGTCATACAAGAGATGTGTCCACTCTATCATGCTCTTCTACTTTTCAAGTTCTCCCTGAATGAATCATTTTAAGAAGGGGGCTCCTCAGCATTACCATAGATGATATGAGGATCTGCAGAAACTCCTCTAGCAACTGGACAGAAGATGCAGAAAATGTAGCATTTTCAAATGTGTCTTTAAAAATTGTACAATAAAAACCACAGCAAAGAACTACAAACTGTGACTTCAATGTAACCCTAGGAAAACTGTGAAAAGTGGTGGGGCAAATTAAAATGACTAACAGGTAACATCAAATTACATCACATCATTGGCATGCAGGCAAAGATGGCTAGAAACAGCCCGGCAGGCCAAAGGTTCCCCATTATGGGTACCTGAACTTGCTTATTACTGACATATTGAGGTGGTATGAATATTTTATGCATTTGTATAACATTTCTAATCACCCTCCGAAATTGTTTACCTTTTTGGTAACTGCAGCCCAGCGGAAATGCATGAAGCAGACCACTGACTTACTACCCAAATATAAGGGAATACTTCCAGAATATCAAGGAAGCAAAATTTGTCCATCTGCGTCATGAGACCCTTCTGGCATTTCAGCCTGCTTCTGGCTTAACTTGAATTATCCCCCTTGAATTCTTTATACATCTTGCTATTCCTTTAAGTCCACTTGCCCGGACACTAATATACGTGTTAAAAAAACCACAGGTCCACCAAGAGAGATACATTGTAATTTACCCAAATATTAACTTCCCATCTTTTCAGTCACAGACAGGGAAGTACATTCTTTTACAAAACCTAAATAAGTTACTTATGAAGGACTTTGTTAATTTCAAGTAAAATTCATATAAGCAGCACACTGTATAAGCAGCACACTGTAAAATTCATATAAGCAGCTGCATGAAATTTGGGTAATTTATTCTCTTGTCATGTATTTCACCAAAAACACAGGCATTTCAAGTTCCCATGACACCTTGCAGGTTTTACAAATTCCATTTCTAACTGCATCAATGCTTGAACCATTGTATGTGAGCTATGATTAAGCTAGTCTAATAAAACCTATGTTAAGAAAAATACAATTTATTTTAGTCATAGAAAAACATTGAATGTTGTTGCAAGTAATACTTACTAGTTTACTCTGTAATTCTCCTCTTATTGTGCTGTATAACAAAATGCTGCCAACTGCAGTACCAATAGCCAAAAGATCTAACTGTTCACCTGCTTCTGCAGCTTCAGATTTCCTCTTCTTTCTCTGAGGGCCTTCCTGTAAAGCGATCAAATGAAGACAGAAGAAATAGTCTGGTTGGCTATATTAAATTACAGTTTTACAGGCAAGGTCAGGGATAACCAATATTGTGCCCTCCAGGTTAAGCTGTAGTCCAATTTGCATCTTTCCTGATCATACTGGGTTGGGCTAATGGGAGTTGCAGTTCAACACCTGGAGGGCTCCATGTTTGCTATCCTTGGGCAAAACGAAACAAAGTTTATTCACACATTGAAGGGGATAAACTTAGAGCCTTTGTTGTATATTTTAAAGAAAACCCAGAACAAAACCAAGCTCCTGCTTTAAATGCTTTATTCCCCAAATGAGACAACCTATACTCAATATTAAGTATTGCCTTTATTCCAGTAAGGGCCATGTTCAAGAGCAAGTTTAAAAGCACACATTTTGCTCTTTTTTTCCTCGTCTCCAAAACAAGCTAAAAATATTCTGCAAAATCTCTCTCCCAGCCACATAAAGAGGAAGGCATCATCTTCAATTTATTCATTTAAAAAGACTATGCCAAAAGTATGTTATTCACCTATGGCTACAAAAAGAGCTAATATGAATTAACAGGAAATGTTGTTCTTAACTGCCACCTTTAAAAAATATTGGGCCACAACTCAAATCATTCCGATCCAGTTATGCTTCTATTAACTCAGGAGGATTGCCTCACTAAGTAAACAATGGACAACCATTTTTGCTATAGTTTCATTATTTTAACTGATTTTCTATCTTCCTTTTTCTTCCAGCAGCCTGTAGGAACCCCTCCTCTCTTTTTAAACTTGTTTCTCTGAATCTCTTTATTAATCCTCTCCCCCAGTGTGCTCTACTCTCGCCAACCTCTTTATAGTATGCATGTAGTCTTCCCTCTCTGCTTCAGTTCGCTCATAACACTAAGCCAAACCATGGCTTAGTGTGGTGTTCCCAGAGAGGAAACTGTCACTGCTGCATTCCTCTCCCAATTCTGCTGCCACCATGCTACCCAGGGTATAAAGCAATGGTTTGACTTAGTTCATCATCCAAACCACAAGCTTGTAACCAATAACCAAGGTATTTTTCCCTTAATTTTTTTTTTTAAAAAACAGCTTGCAATTTGCCTGGAATGAGACAAACCACAAATGTTGAGTTTTGACAACATACTAAGCCAAACCATGGCATAGCTCTGGGCAGCACAGCAGCAGGATAAGGGCATGAGTGCAGCGGCTGTGGTCTCCTCACTGGGAATCCACATGCTCACACAGTAAGTCAAGATTTGGTTTAGTGTTACTTGCAAACTAGGTTTCACTCCTTGCCACCATGGATGTGAGCCCCACCCTCCATTACCCCCTCTCTTTTCTATTTCCCTGCCCAAAGGCTTCTGATGCCCTATTTGTTTATAAAATTAAACCATTTTTTTTCCGTTTTGTTCCACATAAATCGCAATTCCCTCCTCTCTGCTTTCAGTTTCTATTTTGCTGTTTCTCTGCAGGCCGGCTCCCCTGCCCCCAGACCAACATCTGCCTTCCAGGTTTGGCAGTAATGTTACCCAAGATTTTCACCCTTCCCACAAGTGACACCAGTGAAGGAGTCTCAGGCATAGGCAAGACACACAGCATGAATGGCAGGTGTCAGTCTGGACAATACTGTGAACTAGACCACCACACAAAGAGCATATTTGACTTCTCACCTATAAACTCACTAAGCTGATTCTCTCTGAACTGCTAGCATGAAAACCTGAAGTCTACTTTCTTAAACTTATTTTAGGTTTGTACTGCTTTGAATTAAGCTCTGCACAAGCCTTAAGAACAAACTTTGGTTTCTGGCACCTAAAGTAGAAAGGAAAACCAAAAACATATACATATCACTTATATGTCTGTACGTGTGTGTGTGTGTGTGTGTGTGTGTGTCATATATATATATACACACACAAACACACACATACAGACACACACATATCCCATTTAAAATCTTACTTATAAATTAACATCTACAACCACACTAAGCTTGTTGGACTACAAGTCCCATGATCCCTGACCACCGTCCATCCTAGTTGGGGCTGAGTAATCCAACAACATCTGGAGGGCCTAGGTTGACCATCTGTGACATAAATGGCCGTTGGCTTCCAAATCAGAATTAGAAACATTTACAGCTCAGCTTCTGATTCTGTTTTAGAATCTTACTACAATTCATGCAAACCATTTTTGCCTGTTTCAGACACTGCAGTGAATCACAGTATGTCTGAATCAGGATGTGAGGAAAGGAATCAGAGTGTGTGGTCTGAGTATGTGCGTATAGCTTTAACAATTGTACCAATTGCTACAGTAATTTCATTTAATACAAAAAAAACCCCCAACTACACACAAAGCAGCTCTCCACTAAATGATTATACCTTTCCATGCATAAATTCAGATTTCTCCATACTAGAAGATTTGTCAACAAATTTAGTAAGCATTTGGGTTCTTAATTTTAAGGTTACAAGTAAATCATATTGAATGAAGTACTGATTTCAAAAGCCAACACTATCAGTTTTAGAGATGTTGAGGCTTTTTGGAATCCATGTTATCTAAACAGTTACATTTCTTTCTCTCTGCAGACCACTGTTGTTGTTTTTTTTAACAGGTCTCAAAATTCAGCACCAAGAAGCAATACAGTATTAAGATCTTTGGGGCGGGGGACAACTTACTCCTGATCAAACTGGGCATGGACAGAAGAAAGAAAGTACCCTGAAATACAGACTGCCCAGGTTGAGTTCAATGCTGCCAGGAAATCTGCTTTCTGTTTTATACTCATCTCCAGGACATTCTTAGTCTTGGTAGCAAGCCTTCCCTCTCAAAAACGTGTAGCCCTTTTTAATACGTTAAAAGGTGTTGAGGAATGCATGATGTTACAATATATAGATAAGCTTCATGTGACTAGAGGTATTTTAGCACATGAATTCTTCTGATCAAGAATACAGTCCTACGCTGGAAGTTGAACGGAATCTGTTCCGGAAACGCATTCGACTTCCAAAACGTTCGGAAACCAAAGTGCAGCTTCTGATTGGCTGCAGGGTGCAGCCAATCAATTGGAAGCCCCGTCGGATGTTTGGGTTCCAAAGTACATACGCAAACAGGAACACTCACTTCCAGGTTTGCAGTGTTTGGGAGCCAAAACGTCCAAGTACCAAGGCATTCGGGATCCAAGGTACAACTGTAATGATTTTTATGTATTATTAAATAACATGAGCAACATGAATGGTTCAAGCAAGGGTGTTTTAGTTCTGCAACATTTTGAACAGAATTGGCTAACAAATGCGCCTATGGAAACAAAGTTTATGTCTGTACTTTACACTGACTTATATGTGACCATAGGAAAAAATGTGCACTAAATTTATTCTTTCAACTTGCTACAAGACTAGCAGTAACTTTGCCACGTTCCTTGGAAAACCAAGATAAAAAGGAAACTCTTCTAAGTTTGTGAATGATGTGGTGATATAGAGAAGGCTGCCCCTATTTATTTGTTCACATATCAGATTTAGTACAAAGAGCTCACAAGGCCCGTGTTCCATTGGGATCAATACTGAGCAACTGATGGACTGTGCAGAAAATATCTGAACTAACAGAAAAAGCAGGTTATAAATAAAATAGTAAATTAGGACACCAAGGCTACGTTCTATACACATTTAATAGGACTTGCATTTGAATAAACAGGGATGGGATTTTGCTGAAGAACATCCATGTGCCAAATGAGGACAACTGTTGCAGCACAAGGCTACAGCCTTCAAAAGCAAACTTTGAAGCAATCCTTACAACAACCCTGGGAGGTAAGTTAAGAGGCTGTGACTGGCCAAGGGTCCGTCCCCCCGTGAGCTTCATGACTGAATGGGGATTTGAACCCTGATCTCCTAAGTCCTAATCTGACACTTTAACTACTAGACCACACTGGCTTCCTAGAGTACTTCTGCTATGGGGCAGCTATATAAATTAGGTAGGTAGGTAAATAAATAAATAAATAAATATGGGGAAAGCAAAACATCAGAGAAGGATCTGAAATATTTTCCTTGAAGCATGAATTTGTCATATTCTGGATTGTTTTGAGATTTGAGACTTTTTTCCTTTAAAACATAAAGCAGTATAGGAATGAAAATATTAACAATAAGAAACCTCATTGCCAAAAAAAGGTGCCTAGACATTCTGTTGTGGCAACCGTAACCTAGGTTTAAGGTGCCATTTGGCAATTAGCTTCTATATCTCTTACACGGCTCCCTTGCCATTTATCCTTACTCTCACTAAAGAAATTGAGATGTACAGGAACTAGTTTTGACACCCCTACAGTGATCACCCACTGGAGTGAATTCATTTGCACAGGATGAAGTAAAGGGGTGCACTGAAGAACATAACCAAGGTGGGGGGCTGCCCCACATCCTCTGTTACCAAGCTATCAAGGATGAAGCCCACTCCTAACTTGATCTGGGGGGTGGGGATTTATTTCTTAGTATCACTGGAGTGGAATAGCATTATGGAGACTGGCTTCCTATACACAGAGAGGGAGAGACTTACACACACCACCCAAGGCTGAGTCCTCAGCATCATCTCTGGACTCAGGGATTGGATTAGGAAAGGGGAGGGGGGCCATATCTCAGTAGTACCACTACTTGCTTTTTTATGCAAACCACCCCAAATTCAGCCCTCCTGCGTGAAACTTGAAAAGCTACTATACTCCCAGAGAGTGCAGATGAGTGTTTTTTGTTTTTTTAAATGGAATAAAGTAGCTCCCCGAGTTCCTAACTTGAGATCTTGTTTAGAGCTTGGGGGGGGGGAGAACGACCACCCAGGGCTTCTTTACAGACCGAGGCTAGGCTACCTAGTCAAGGCCAGGATGCGGTTTCGCCCTGGTGGCGCAGATTCCACTCGCACGGGGCGCAAACTCCTCTCTGCCAGCCACCATGCGACGGCCTCGGGGCGGAGCCACAGCGGAACACATGTGCTGCAGCTGCGGCCCAAGGGAGCCCTGGTGGTGGTGGAGGTGGACGGGGCCCGCTAGAGCAGAAATCCTCAACCGCCCCCCCAAAAAAAGAATCGGGGAAAGAGGAGGAAAACCCCCACTCACCCCCTACTGCAAAACCACTACACCCCCTACGAGGCCAGGCCAAAAAGCGCTGCTTTTTCCTCTTGGGCACCCGAGGCCCAGCCGCACGTGAGGAAGAAGCAAGGCTCGCTGCTGCTTCGGGTTTTTTCTGGGGTGGGGGGTGGGAGAGGCCTCTCCTTTCCTGCCTCCCCCCTCGTTCCCTCCCCGCGAGGGCTGACAGGCTCCCTCCCGTCGGGGGAGGCGCAGGAGGCCCAGCCTTCCCTTCCCGTCCCGCTCCGACCCCCTCCAGCCCTGGGGGGACGGGGATACCTTGCTGGGCGACGGGCGGCCTCCTCCTCCTCCTGCTCCCGGCGGCGCCCAGGCCAGGCAGGTGCAGGCGGCGCTGAGGTGGGCAGAGGGCACGTACTCGTGGTGCAGGCGGCTGCTGCCCGTCTCCCACACGCGGAGCCGCCCGTCGGGCCCCGACAGAGCCACCAAGCGCCGCCCGCCGGGGGAGAAGGCGCAGGGGGCCGCCGCCGCGAAGACCGGCAGCGCGCCGGTGGGGGCCGCCGCCGCCGCCGCCACGGCCGAGGCCTCTTCTCTCGAGCATGCTCCTGCCGCTGACGCCGACGCCATGGCGCTCGCTCGCTCGCTCCCGCACTCGAGGCCCGGCCCTCTCTGCTCCCAGCAGGCAAGCGGGCGGCCCCGCGTCAGCCACGTGGTCCGGAACCCCCCCCCCCCCGTCCCCGCGCAGGCGCGCTCGGACGCAAGGCGTTTCCTCTCGCCCGGGGAAGCGCGCGCGCAGGCAGGAAAGCAGAGAGAGGCAGGCAGGCAGGGGGTCGAGGGGCGGGCACAGCGGCTCGGCTCCTCCAGCGTGTGGTTCATAGCTGTCCACTTTTCCTTTTTCTTGCAAGGAATCCTATTCGCAATAAGGGAATTTCCCTTTAAAAACAGGAAAACGTTGACAGCTCTGGTGTGGTTTGCTCGCAAGCCCGTGGGGATCCACAGCAGGATCTGCAACGCGGGATCCAATGCTTAGGAGTTGAGCTTGGGAAGCAACTAGTTGTCATGTTTGGCACACCGCTATTCTGTCATAGCGGCCCTTGAGGCACTTCGTCGTCTCCACCCAGTTATTAAAAAATAATCATCATCATCATGCCGGTTACGCGCCGGCAATGTGGAACAAAGGAAAGCTAGGCGATCGCTATGGCTGACTTGAAGCTGCAACCCGGGAGTAAGCCTCAGTGAGCGCAGTAAAGGACCTCTGGCTAGTTGAAGTCTATTCAAAGGCGACTATGGGATGCGGCGCTCAACTAGCCTCTGAGTAGACATGCCTGAGGCTGTGCTTGTTGCACTTATTTATCCTTCTTCACGTACTCCCGTCTTTCCTCTAAGGAGCTCAGTGACGGAGAAAAAAACCTCCTTTTATCTTCTTCGCACGAGCAGGATAGACATTAATCACATGTGAAGTGGCTGTGTTCTGAAATGGGGGACAAAGGCTCTGCTGCAGAGAACTTTACCTGTTCATGGCAGGGCCCTGCCCTGCTATCTGATTTGGTTGCTACAAACAGATTGGAAATTCTGAACAGTTTCAAAATGGCTAACATACTCACTGAAACATTTCCCCCCCACATTCAGGCTTAAAATGGAATTACACCTCCAAAACGAAGAAATGCTGTGCTCCAAACTCTAAAGATACTTGGTTCCCCTGTAACCTTATGGGTGGAATTTTTAATGTCTAACTGGAGTACCAATCACATATTTGAACAGGTTATTTGAAATTAAGATAGCTTTAAAACCAGGCTTTGCTTGTGATTGGGCTTGCCGATCAGAAGGTCGGTGGTTCGAATCCCCGCAATGGGATGAGCTCCCGTTGTTCGGTCCCAGCTCCTGCCCACCTAACAGTTCAAAAGCACGTAGTGTGCTGGCGGGAAGGTAAAACGGCGTTTCCGTGCGCTGCTCTGTTCGCCAGAAGTGGCTTAGTCATGCTGGCCTCATGACCTGGAAGCTGTCTGCGAACAAACGCCGGCTCCCTCGGCCTATAGAGCAAGATGAGCGCCGCAACCCCAGAGTCATCCGCAACTGGACCTAATGGTCAGGGGTACCTTTACCTTTTAAAGCCCCTTTTGCATTTAATTTCATATGTTTTTTTCATCTCAGAGGTGTATTCTCCACTTACATTTGCTCTGAATGCTCCAGTTTATCTAAACCAACTCTTTTACAGTGTTTCATGTGGCTTCTAATTTTGTATTACTTCAATGAGGGACAGCAAAAGGAGCAGCTGCTGTATGGCCATACCAAGTAAGCTATGTTGAAGGACTCAGACTACTTGGACTCATGTCAGATGAAGGAAGGTTGTCTCCACTTGGCTGCTGCCAAGGAGTTTCCGACTCCTATCCTCCACTAGATGAATTCTCACCCATTATTAAGAATAGATTGGTACATCATACCACTAAAAAAAAGTTACTTATTTAGAACAAAAAAGAAACAAAACACAAAAATATTGCTCACAAACTGTTTATATTATCCCCATTGATTTTTGAGCTGCAGTATGTAGTTGACTGAAAAACTTTTTTTATTTTTAATGTATTTTAATTCAATGATCTGTTTTTAAAAAAGCATTGCAAGCACTGCACCATCTCAGTAAAGACACTCCTAGTTCATGCACTTGTCTCTTTGAAGAACTGTTCTTTCCCCTTTAGAAGTATTGATTTAGCTGTATGTCAGTTGATCGAGATTTACAGTGCAATCCAGACATTCACTCCGAAGTCTCACTCTGTTCCAGGTAAGTGTCCGAATAAGTGCGCATAGGCTCGCTGCCGTAAATGATTACTCGATTGACACTTGTGCATTGTGACAACCGTACAGACTCCCCGCCCCTTTTATTAGAAACTTGTAATTCTATCATGCTACACCTAATAAGTAGGTATTCTGAGCATCCACAGGAACGCTGAAGAGAGGCTGCAGACGCTGGGAGACATGTGGACAGCCATGCGGCGCTACATCGGCGCACGGCATTGACGTCACGCGTGCGCTCCCTTTCCCCAAAGGGACTACGATCTCATTGTCCTATAGTAAAACGTCCGCTTTCAATTGGCAGCGGATAAAGTCCTCCATTTGCGGGGCATGAGGGGTATAAAAAATATAAAGTGCAATATCCAGATTGAATAATTAAAATATGTGCATTTATGAATACAGCGGGGGAGTTTAAAGGCTCTCTTCCATTGCGGTGCTTTAAATGAACCATGCCTCCTTTCTTGGGGAGAAAGGGGGGGGGGTACAAAAGAAGCCAGGCGACCATGACTTTTTGTTTTCCTGATACGGCAGCTTTGTCTACTAAAGGCAGAAATCGATGAAAATGCAGGAATGAGCCTGTTGAACCTGTGCCGCTCGAAGCTGCCTCGATTTAGAAGACTGCAAGAGGGCCAGTGACAAGCTTCTGTTTGCTGCGGGGGGTTGCTAGCGGTTTTCTCCATTTAAAAAGAAGAAATATGGCAGGGAAAGAGAACGGACCCTTCAAGACCAGCGCACCGAGGTTCATCAGGTACAGCCTTCCCTATCACGGAAACGCAGTAGTGCGCCTCTTCAGTTTTTCTTTTTAAAGGTGGGGGGAAGCACAATCATTTCCTACAACCATTTCCAACCCAGCCTGCTCCGTTTGCCCAATACGCGTGTCCCCCTCTGGCCCCGCCCCTCGAGGAGCCTAATCGGAACCGGAGGTGGGAGCCGCGCGGAGTTCCGTTCGCTTTCTCCGTCCCTTTGAGCCCCTCCTCGCGCTGTTCAGCCCGGGCGCCTGCAAGGCTCCTACTAGAAACCTACTAGACGTCCGCACTTTCGCCGACGTCCTCAGGATCCACGGTGGCTCCTGCACCGCGGTGCGTAGCGATGCAAGCCGCCCTCCGGCCCGGGGGAACCTGCAGCGGTGCAAACCCTGCGGTGGCCGTCGGAGAGACCTAGAGGAGAGGAGGGTCCGCGGGGCGCCTTGTCCAGGAAGAGGCGGCAGTGTATAAAAGCGACGATGAGGTGCTGGCGCCTCGGGAGCCTGCTGGAGGTGCGCGCTTCGAGCTGGGAGAGTCGGGCTGCTCTCGCAGGCAAGCAGCCGCGGCCGCCCTCGAGGGACACGCTGGGCTTCCCTCGGGTGGGCGCTCCAGAGACCTGCAGCGCCCACCCGAGGGAGCTGCAAGGGGCGCCGCTGCTGCGCGCGGGGATCGGCTCCATAGGCTCGAGCCGCAGAGCGCTTTCTAGCTCCGCCGGGGACAAGGATGGACGGGACGAGCCCGAGGGACGGCCGGCCGGCTCTGCTGCGGCTCCGGGGCCGGCGGTCGCTCGGAGGCGCGCGTGGCACAGGTCGCTCTCTCCCTCGGAGAGGCTGAGCCAGCTGGTCCAGCACGGGGAGCTCCTTAACCCGCCCGTCGTAGAGGAATCCTCCTCCCCTCCTTTCGCCGACGTCGTTCCCCAGGAGGAACTCCAGCCGGATCGGGACTCTCCCTCCGAGGTGCTCCGGGACGCGCCTTCCAAAAACGCGCCCTTCCAGGTCGGGGATCTGTTCCTAGCGGAGAGCCGACGGAGGCGCGACGCCGAGTTCAAGAAGCTGTGTAAACTCGCCGCCGACGGAGTACTGACTAGCACCTGGGGGGCGGTGAAGTACGCCGACATCGTGGGCAAGCTCCCCGGGCAGATGTTCCGGACGTCCACGGGCCACACCTTCCTGATTCGGAGGCCTTCGCTGGAAGAGTTTGTGTTGCTGATGGAGAGAGGACCCACCATCTCGTATCCCAAGGTGGGAGAGCTTTGCCGCCGCCCCCAAGCTGTCGTTGGACTCCCGCTCCCATCAACCCCAGTCGACGTGGCCAATGGGCAGGGATGGCGGGAGTTGTAATTCCAGGGACAGCCTGGGTTGATCCAGCAATAGCGATGGAGGCGCCTTAAGGGGGAATCTGATGATGGCTTGGACCACTTTTTCTCCGATGGCTCCCGGAATTAAGGTTACTAGTACAGTGTTGCAAAATCTAAGTGATGAATGGGGTTACAGGTCAGATGGCAGGTCCCAGAACAAAGGCCAGTGAGAGAGAGAGAAACCTGAAACACTGATTGCCCTGGTTTTAGAGCAGTAAATCTGGAGATTTCCCGTCTTAAGCCACCACCACCATTAGGTTCAGAATCTAAAATTACCTAATAGCCCCACTGTTTGAAGGGTTTACTAAGATATATAAGTGAAACACTTTGAACACTGTAAAATGGTATATAAGTGCTGAATAGTATTCTTATTTCCCCATAAGTCTTAGCCAGCGGTTATCAATTTGCTTAAAAAGCACAAATTTGTTATAAAGCACAAGGGCTAAGCTAAACATTTATGTTCTTTGCTCTTTTAACATGTAGGATATTAATGCAATGCTGCTGCTAATGGACATCAGTCAAGGCGACACAGTGCTGGAAGCAGGTTCTGGGTCTGGTGGTATGAGTTTATTTCTATCACGAGCAGGTAAAATATTGTCTGTTGACAGAATCCCAGCTCTCCCACACATTTTAAGAACACAGGAAGCTGCCTTGTATCGGGTCAGATTGCTTGCCTGCCTAGCCCAATATTGCTTACTCTGACTGGCAGTGGCTTTCCATCTTATGCTATATGTCCCTTTTAATTGGTATGCTTAGGATTTAAACCCAAAACTTTCTGTATGCAAAACATGTGCTCTATCATTGTCCCCCTTGTCATTATCATGCCCTGAATTACTCTTGAATTACTCTAATTTATTCAAATTCAGTCCTACGTGCTGGGAACTTTAGCTGCTTTCCAGAAAATGGCAGAGCTCTCATTTCATCACACAGGGCTGAAGTCAGAGGAAATGTTGGCATGTGAGAATGGATGCACTTTGGGGCATAGGAACACTCTTTAGGCTCCTTGACACTGACACTTTGGACACTAAATGTGAGAATCAAGCCTTGGTGTAGTGTGCCCTCCTTTAAAATTACATCCTGCCTTTCACTAAGAAGTTCAAGGTGCTGTACATTATTATTATTTATTGAATTTATATACTGCCCTGTACCTGGAGGTCTCAAACATGGGGCTATGCCATTTTTTAAAACCACAAACAACACAGGAAAGTGCATTGGACTAAGTGAGTGATTAGTTCAGGGGAGCCAATGTGCTACCTTCCTGGTGGTGTTGGACTGCAGGTCCTAGTCATCACTGCATGCTGGTTGGGTCTGATGGGAGTTGTAATCCAAAAACATCACAAAGGCACCAGGAATAGGTTTCGATTAGCCTTAGGTTGCCCAGTCAGCATCACAGCTGCTTGTAGATTTAATCATGGGCCTTCCTGTCCCAGGGACACGGGTAGCGCTGTGGGTTAAACCACAGAGCCTAGGACTTGCCAATCAGAAGGTCGGTGGTTCGAATCCCCGCGACGGGGTGAGCTCCCATTGCTCGGTCCCTGCTCCTGCCAACCTAGCAGTTCGAAAGCACATCAAAGTGTAAGTAGATAAATAGGTGGGAAGGTAAACAGCGTTTCCGTGCGCTGCTCTGGTTCGCCAGAAGCGGCTTAGTCATACTGGCCACATGACTCGGAAGCTGTACGCCGGCTCCCTCAGCCAATAAAGCGAGATGAACGCCGCAACCCCAGAGTCGGTCACGACTAGACCTAATGGTCAGGGGTCCCTTTACCTTTATCTTCCTGTCCCAGGCCAGGACCAGCACTCTGGTAACTACACCTAGCTATTATCACAAAGTAATTGCATAAATGTGCAGACATATTTCTGTGACCAATACAATCTGCTATCTTGAAGTGCAGTTCGTGCCTTGCATTGTTTATTCTGTTATCGTCAGGTTGAGCTTTCCTTTCAGGTGAAGACATCCAAGTCCTCATTCTGGCTTGGAGATCTATAGCAGATATCCACAGTAATGTCTATTAGGTCATATTTGCCTTCCTGTATTAAGAGCTCAATTTCTTCTTGCTTGTTTCCCATCCTCTGTGTATTTGTGTAGAAACAACTGAATCCACGAGTCATTCTTCCACACACTGCTGCTTCTGCCCCACTCTGTAGAGAGTCACCTGCCACCACCACACGTCTCTTCCTTCTCTGCAGGTGCATAGGAATTTGCCTTATACCAAGTCAGACCCTTGGGCCATATAAGCTCAGTATTCTCTACACTACAAGGCAGCAGGCCTTGAGGGTTTCAGACAAGAGTGTTTCTCAGCCCTAACTGGAGATGTCAGGGATAGAATCCAGGAGCTTCTGCATTCAAAGCAGATGCTCCACCAAGCTATGGCCCTTCCGCTAAAGCACATTGAAATGCTGTATGTTACAGCTTAAAATTTGGTAGCTCCTGAAAACACCCAGTGGGGGATAAGCAATGACTCTAGGAGGTGAGTGCCATAATAGTATTGCAATTTTATATTGTAAACTAAGCTGTGATCCTTGGATCAAAGGCAGTATAGAAATGTTAATTAATAATAATAGTGCCCTACTGCCATGTAAGCTTATAGCCCTGTTAGCCATTATGCTCTTAGTGGTTGTAATATTAGGAAATAAGTTATCATATCTGGTAGGCTAGTGTTTCATTTCCTGTGTCATTTATTCAACTCGGCAGAAATGAAGAGAGCAGTAACTAATTTTGGTTCAATTTTATTTGTTTTCAGTTGGGCCACAGGGACGTGTTGTAAGTTATGAAGTCCGGAGAGACCACTACAGAGTGGCGAAAAAGAATTATAAGAGGTGGCGTGATGCATGGAAAATAAGTCATCCTTTAGAGTGGCCAGATAATGTGGATTTCATTAATGAAGACATTTTAACAGCAGCTGAGGCTTTGAAAAATGTAACATTTGATGCAGTAAGTATCTTTAAAAAAAACAACAACAAAGAAACAAAACAGGCACCCTGTTTCTGGAATTATCACATCTCCCCCTGAGAAAAGAGACATATGAGAAAAGCGGATTGATCTTTTTTCAAAGCTAGAAAGCAAGTACTTCATAATGGTATATTTAGAGAGCAAAAAGCTGGTGTAAAGGAAGCCGGTTTAAGTTAAGGTGGTATAAAGTTACACTAGATTCAAACTTTATTCAGCAGTGGTGTTACTGCTGGTCTAATATCCTCATAGATTTGCACAGAAAACACATCTTTTATATTCTCCTTTAAAGTTTTTAAAAACAGAGTAAGTTCTGTTCTCCAACCCAGTTCATTCTTTGAAACAGTGAGTAGAAAAGATTTCTGTGCTGCCCATAGTTCTCCATTAGAAAGAAACTTGTGAGAGTTTTTGATTGAAATCTTGATAATTTCTGCTTCAGTTTTTAGCTGTGTTTTTTGGTGGTGGTGGGAGGGCAGTTACTTCTAGTGAGTACAGAGAACATATATTGGGATTTCAGTGTTTGCTGGAAGGGAAATAAAAATACTACTATTATTACTGTTAGTATTAATGGTGATGCTGTTTTGTATTATTGCAACTCACCATGACTTTTCCATTACCTTGATCACTTTCTTTTCACCTTTTAATATAATTTATCCAAATTAATATTCTAATATCCTCATAGATTTGCACAGAAAACACATCCTTTATAGTCTCCTTTAAAGTTTTAAAAAATGTATGTTTCTTCCATAGATAGCTTTGGATATGCTTGTGCCCCAGAACGTTTTATCTGTGGTTATCCCAAATCTTAAAATGGGGGGCGTTTGTGCAGTATACCTTGCAAAGTAAGTATTGATCCTGCCTATTTACATGCTCCTTTCTGCTACATGGAGTGATAGCTTCATGGAACTTGCAATGGCTTCATGCAGTTTGTTTATAAATGGTCTTAAAGATTATTATAAAGTACATTTATCCTAACTTCAGATTTCCAAAAAGCTATAATAACTGACAGACACAAATATCTTGGTCCGATATACTGTTATTTATAGTGGACTGAGACTGAACCTTCCTCCTTGTCCTCCCTCCTTTTCTTATCTCCCTTTGCATATCAAGCTTCAATAAAAAGAATGTGGTTTATTAAAACAGTTTCCTGTAGCATCCAAACTGGGGAAACTGTGACTTAACAAACTGCAATATATTCCTCTAAGCCAGGCACCCGAGAAGGGAAATTACAGATCTAAGGGTCTTTCTTAAAGTTGTTTTGACTGAGATCATTGCATCTGATCTGGTTTTAGTATAAATGTTATTGTAATAGACTTTTGATATGCTGCCTTGTGTGCTTCTAAGTTGACGGGGAAAGGCAAAATATTAATGTTTAGATAGCATCGGGGCTAGTCAGTTACATCATTAGTGTGTCCTAGTTCCTAATAAGTGATAACTGATGGCTGTTTGTCATGTTTTATAGTCTCGTTGCTCTTTGGGATAAACGGACTTGTAGTTCAGGCAAGAGAGCTAGTTTAGTAAAAACGTTTGGGCTGGCTACAGTCAAATTTAAATATAGCTCTTTAACCAAGTGAAATACTGCAGTCCTGTGCACACTTACTTGGAAGTGGGACTAACCTCTGAGTGAATAGGCATAGGATAGGTTTACAATACAGTGGTACCTCTGGTTACGTACTTAATTCGTTCCGGAGGTCCGTTCTTAACCTGAAACCGTTCCTAACCTGAAGCACCACTTTAGCTAATGGGGCCTCCCGCGGCTGCCACGCTGCCATTTCTGTTCTCATCCTGAAGCAAAGTTCTTAACCCGAGGTATTATTTCTGGGTTAGCGGAGTCTGTAACTTGAAGCGTATGTAACCTGAAGCGTATGTAACCCAAGGTACCACTGTACAAACTATTATATTTTATACATTTATGCATGTGTGCAGATTTATTCACTGGCAATATATATTATTTGAATTCTTCTAAAAGTATCACCCAGGTTATTGATCTGGTGGAAGCCATCCGGACCAGCAAGATAAACCTTTTTTGTGAAAGGATAGTTGAGGTGACACACAGAGATTGGATAGTACTCCCAGCTTCCTGGAAAATTGGTGGCGTTTTCCACAATATGAAATCCAATCAGAACAAGAACAATGAATCAGCTTGCCATGATGAAAATGAGGAGATTCCTGCTGAACAGAACAAAGAAGGTGATGGTATGGACCAAGTTCTAATGAGATCTTGTTTTGTGGCAGTCACTAGAATGTTGCAGTCCCACATGCTGTGTCGAGATGTGAACCTTCATGTAAAATACAGTCTGAGCTGACCACCAGCAGACTGTTGCTGGGTACGCAATCTGCTACTGTACTTTTGTCCGTAAGGGCCTGGTATTGGATTCTTCTTTATGATGGTGATATTCAATGTTGAGCAGGTGAAATTTCCCTTCCTTTCCTCTATCCTTCAGCCTCTATGGGCCCCCCAAATCTGCTCCAGGGAATCACCTGGATCTCTGGAGCATATCTGGGGGGCTGCAGAAAGGAGGAGAGTAGAAATCTGTTTCACTCGTGAATGGGCACAACTGAATATTGTCCATTGAGATTTCTAGCCTACCTTTCTAGTAACTTTACCACTACTGTATTGTCTTTGAGGAGTGAGGACATATGAGAGAGCAAATATCTAGAGAAAAGAAGTAGAGAAGGGGTTTTCTAGAAGTGGGAGGGAGAGGAACAACAAATGGGTTCAACATGGAAAAGAATGTCCTGAGGTAGAATTATTTAAAGCAGAAACTGGAATTAAGAGTGTTGCACAACAACTTTCTAAATTTTATTTTAACAGCTCTCATTTCTGATGAGACAAAACCACCATATATTGCTAGACCTTACCCTTGGCAAGTGGGGCACACAGGTAAGAATGGCTTGGCAAATATTTTATAAGATATACATTTATTACTACTATTTTTTCATAAGCACTATTACTTTTTCAAAGAAAAATGGAATTAATGAATAAATACTTATGCTTTCCGGCTACTTATGTGTTGTATCACTAATGCTGATGTTTTATTTTCCTTCCAAACTAGCCTTTCTTATCAAGCTGCGAAAATTTAACCCGGCATACCCAAATACTACTTCAAATGGTACATCCTAATTTGAAGATTGCACTTCACCAGGATTAAAATTGTAAATTATATCATTGTTGTTTATGCAATTTAGGAATCCACAACTTTGATTTATGCTGACAATATTTTTGATACTAAAAGTTTCAGCAAAATAAAAAACTTAAAATAATAAATCATATATTGTGAAATGTATTTCATTCAGACAATTAATTTCTTAAGTTGTTGGCTGAAGTATGGTTTTTTTATTCTTCATTTCCAGTAAACCAGTCCATGGCTTTATCTTGACATGGGCAGCTACTTTTTCTTGCTTTGTTGGGCAGATGTTTGCAATCTATGAAAAATTAGGGAAGAAATTCACATTGAATGCATATGGGATTACAGTGCAGTTTGTCCCAGGTAACGTGAAGTGCTTATTGTGTTCTATAGGATGGATTACACTTATAGGAGCAGTGGATAATTAATGTCGGATGAAAAATATCTGTTCTCCATCTGTAAACAAAGAAAAGGTTGTAAAGTGGCTTGCCATTGAAATGCTATGCTTGTTCGGGAGCCATCTGTTGTTCTTCCCTACAACTGGGTAGTTGAATCCTTACTTAGTAACTGCTGTATTGCCCCACAAACTCACTGTGAGTGACAGATGCTACTTCATTGCCAACTGCTGAGTTCATCCCATCATTTGTACATAAAGAACTGACAAATCAGGATCCTCTTACAGCAGTGCTTTTATACTAACAACAGAAGGTGTCATCCTACATTTGTTTAGCACTATAAACATAAATCTGAATTAAAGGAGTCACCAAGAAGTCAACGAGGAGAAGTGTAGAATTGCTCTCTTAGAACTAGAGGGGATCGCTTTAAAGCAAAAAGTTAATCACTTTTGATAGACACTGCTTGATTACTCCATGTAATACTACATATCTTACCATGCAGTTAGGTTCCAGGGACAGTGTTCATCATTTTTTTATTTTAAAAAAGTATATCCAGAAAAAACCCACATGCTTTTAACATTTCTTTTCACTTTCCCAGCACTACTGTTTGTAGGAGAGTCAGTTTCGCTTTTAATTGAACTTACAAAACTCAGCTCATATTTGATGTAATTTGCTGGAAAACTGAGTTGAGTGGCTTTGAGAAGGGCCTATAAAGTAGCTAGGCTTAGATTTTTCTTGTAGTTCATTTTACAAAATCTATCATTAACCAAATTCACAATTTAGAAGGGAAGGGAAGCATTCTATAAATGACTGAGAAGGAGAGATAAAACAATCATAAGGACCAGGGACAGAGAGAAGCTTCCATCCAGGAAAAAGCTGGAATGCGAACACCACCACCAAAGGATGCGGGTGTGATCAAAACATTATGCCCAGAACTGTGATTTATGCACATGTTGCACATATGACAATGGCTTTTCTCCGTCAAGGAGGCTGTAAGTAACTATGACCCACCTACGAGGCTTAAAGGATGTAGATTCAACCTATACACCAATAGCAATAACATTGCTGAGAATATTGAGTATACCTAAGCAAGTTCCATTAAATCAAGGGTACTGACTTCTGAGTGACACAGCTAGAGTTGGGCTGTGAAGGTAGCATAAATAAAATTACTTCAGCGTTTACCATACCATACCTTGTGAATAACAGTGCAGAGATGGCTCAGGTATTTTACCAGCTGGAAGACAGTCATGCAATCCCTGAGGTATATGTTGTTCCATCATTTCCAGTGTGCCATTGGAGGAAGAGGAGGATAATCCCAGCCGTATATATCTTGTCTTTTTCCCACAAAGCAAACAGTCTGTAGGTGTGGCATTAGGTCCTCGAGGAAACTGTACTCCATCTCTGCTATTGTTTCTTGTAGCTCCACTATGATGAATAGAACGCTCCCGCTGCCATATATAATGTGTTGAAGCTATAGCCATTACCTGTGTTTAAAAAAACCAAAAAACTGAAATGGAGCTGTTATCAGAACAAACAAGCAAATAATGCATAAAAATCACAAAGGATCGTTAGTTGGTATTGTTAGCTTTCTTAATTGCTAGTAAAACAGTTACAGAGCAGGGAACAGGAATGAGCTGCTATTTTATTGGACTACTTTTTAAGATCCTGAAGAAACCACTTTTCCACTCCTCGGAATGTTAATTAGGCCTAACTTAGAACAAAAACACATTTTTTCAGTTACTAACAGCTATTCAGATACATAAAAGACTAATAAATTACACATATTTAAATTTGTTTCTTTTTTCAAATTTTGATTATCTATTTTAATACATCTCTAAACAATATGTGACTTGATAAATAATGTAACATTTGATAGATAATACTAATACATTAGTATTTTAGCATTTTTACATACACATTTGGTTCGTCATTTAACTTCCATGAAAATGAAACACAGCTCCTAGAATCATAGAATCATAGAGTTGGAAGAGACCACAAGGGCCATCGAGTCCAACCCCCTGCCAAGCAGGAAACACCATCAGAGCACTCTTGACATATGGTTGTCAAGCCTCTGCTTAAAGACCTCCAAAGAAGGAGACTCCACCATACTCCTTGGCAGCAAATTCTACTGTCGAACAGCTCTTACTGTCAGGAAGTTCTTCCTAATGTTTAGGTGGAATCTTCTTTCTTGTAGTTTGGATCCATTGCTCCGTGTCCGCTTCTCTGGAGCAGCAGAAAACAACCTTTCTCCCTCCTCTATGTGACATCCTTTTATATATTTGAACATGGCTATCATATCACCCCTTAACCTCCTCTTCTCCAGGCTAAACATGCCCAGCTCCCTTAGCCGTTCCTCATAAGGCATCGTTTCCAGGCCTTTGACCATTTTGGTTATCCTCCTCTGGACACGTTCCAGTTTGTCAGTGTCCTTCTTGAACTGTGGTGCCCAGAACTGGACACAGTACTCCAGGTGAGGTCTGACCAGAGCAGAATACAGTGGCACTATTACTTCCCTTGATCTAGATGCTATACTCCTACTGATGCAGCCCAGAATTGCATTGGCTTTTTTAGCTGCCGCGTCACACTGTTGGTTCATGTCAAGTTTGTGGTCAACCAAGACTCCTAGATCCTTTTCACATGTACTGCTCTCAAGCCAGGTGTCCCCCATCTTGTATTTGTGCCTCTTATTTTTTTTGCCCAAGTGCAATACTTTACATTTCTCCCTGTTATAATTCATCTTGTTTGTTTTTGCCCAGTTCTCTAATCTGTCAAGGTCGTTTTGAAGTGTGATCCTGTCCTCTGGGGTGTTAGCCACCCCTCCCAGTTTGGTGTCATCTGCAAATTTGATCAGGATGCCCTTGAGTCCATCATCCAAGTCGTTGATAAAGATGTTGAATAAGACCGGGCCCAAGACAGAACCCTGTGGCACCCCACTAGTCACTCTTCTCCAGGATGAAGAGGAACCATTGATGAGCACCCTTTGGGTTCGGTCAGTCAGCCAGTTACAAATCCACTGAGTGGTAGCATAGTCAAGACCGCATTTTACCAGCTTCTTTACAAGAATATCATGGGGCACCTTGTCAAATGCCTTGCTGAAATCAAGGTGTTAGGATATCTGAACCTAAGGGGTCCGGATCCAGTCACCTCGTGCCCTTGCCGTTGGCGTGAAGGAGTCAAACAAACACCAGGGTGGGTTTCACAGAGAAAAAGGTTTATTGCAGAATCTGCGCAGAGACAGCCAGCGGAATAGCTTCCAAAGACTGGCCGCCCCCCCCCCCTATTGTCTTGCGAGCATTCTTATACTGAAGCTGCAAGCTTGGCTCCTCAGTTGCTCCCCAATCAACAGGCAGAGATACACTTTATTACCTTATTAGGCTAGCTAAGCCCCCCCTCCCTTTTGCAGATCTTTGCAGATATTATTTGCTTTGCATTGTAATGTTTGCATCTTTGCACAGCCGAGGCAGGAAGCTAGACAGGAAAACCACTGCCGGCCTGCAGAGCTGAGCATCTTCAGCTTAGCTATGTAGGAAGCTAGACAGGAAAGCCACTGCCGGCCTGCAGAGCTAACCTGCAGAGCTAGAAGCAATTGTTAGCTGGAGCTAGCTAAAACACGATGGAGTTTTACCCCCCCTTCTCTCCTCTCCCTTCAAAGGTAGGCTACATCCACTGCGTTCCCTTCATCTACCAGGCTTGTAATTCTGTCAAAAAATGAGATCAGGTTAGTCTGACATGACTTATTTTTCAGAAATCCATGCTGACTATTGGTGATCACAGCATTCCTTTCTAGGTGCTCACAGACTGTTTGCTTAATGATCTGCTCCAGAATCTTCCCTGGTATTGATGTCAGACTGACTGGGTGGTAATTATTTGGGTCCTCTCTTTTCCCCTTTTTGAAAATAGGGACAACATTTGCCCTCCTCCAGTCTGCCGGGACTTCGCCTGTTCTCCAGGAATTCTCAAAGATGACTGCCAGTGGTTCTGAGATCACATCTGCCAGTTCTTTTAATACTCTTGGATGCAGTTCATCTGGCCCTGGAGACTTGAATACATCTAAACTAGCCAAGTATTCTTGTACTATCTCCTTAGTTATTCTGGGCTGTGTTTCCTCTGCTGAATCATTTGCTCCAAATTCTTCAGGTCGGGCATTGTTTTCTTTATCGGAGAAGACTGAGGCAAAGAAGGCATTGAGTTCAGCCCTTTCTGTGTCCCCTGTTTGCATTTCACCATCTTCTCCTCTGAGTGACCCCACTGTTTCTTTGTTCTTCCTTTTGCTACGAACATACCCATAAAAGCCTTTTTTGTTGCTTTTAACCTCTCTAGCAAGCCTGAGTTCATTCTGTGCTTTAGCTTTTCTGACTTTGTGTCTACACGTGCTGGCTATTTGTCTGAATTCCTCTTTGGTGGTTTCCTGTCTTGAACTGTGGGGAAAGCAGACTACTGTACTACTTTACATGCAAAAAACCCATGAACTATTCTGTAACAGAAAATCTCTTGAGATAGTAAAGCTTCTAAGTCTATGGCTTCGGGTTTATGCATGAAGGAAGAAGATTTAAAGCTTCTATCCTCTGTTCATTTAAACTTCTTTTATTGTTTTGTCCAAACTTGGGAAACATGGGTTTAAAACCAGTAAATTTGAATCTCTCTTCACATATAAAGAGGATGGGGGGGAGCATGTGAACTCAAGGCCCATGGTTTTAAGAATAAACTACAGTTTGTCATTGCATCTGTACTAGGCCAATTTCTTAGTGGTGAAATTAGTTTTATGATGGGTAAAGCAGACAGGCAAAAGAACAGGCGTCCTGATCAAAGGCCTATTTGGTCTAGCATCCTGTTTCCCACACTGGCCAGCTAGGTATCTCTGGGAAATTCACAGAGAACCCAAAATACTGTAACTTTCCTTTGTAGGGGATCTGATGCATTGCAATTACCTCCACTGGTACTATGAAAGTCTCCATTCTATGGTTTTATTTTAATTTTCTCCCATTATCCTGAGTAAAAATCAGGAAGATTTTTTTTGTAAATGTGTTTACCATTGCCCTGCCCCAAACTAATGTTTTTATTCACAATCCTGATTATTCTACTAAGTAGCAACCCTTTTCACCTGAGTTTGATGGTAATCCATTAATGGGAAAGCTGGCTGTATGGTACCATAAAGGTCTTTTTCGGGAAGAAAAACAGCATTAGCATTTCCTTACCAATGGTCTGACTATATCCTTAATTCATGTTAGTAATAAAAGCAAAGTATGCTGTTTGATAACTGCTTTCTTGCACTTTGCATAGTTAGCCAAAAGTAAGTTCACTGATTCTAAAGGTGCTTACTCCCAAATAAGTGTGAATACAACTGCAGACTTGGTCAATTTTAATGTATTTTTTTCTGTTTAATTTACCAGTGTAAACATTCTCTATGAATGGTTTCATATTTTCCAATAAATGCTAATGTCATTATTTCTGATAAGGGAATCCCCTTTGTTTGAAGGTAAATAATTTGTTGGAATGTTTTGAAAGCAAAGTATCAATCGGCAGTTAAATTGAGCCACTCATTATAACTGGGTGGGTAATGTTTACAAACAGTTCCTTTATATAGCTTGGAGAAAAAACAGAAAGAGGCTTGTTACAAAACAGAATCTGCCTATTAAAATTCATTTGCTCTTTCTTGGTGCATATAAAATATACCCGCCTTACCTCCTCACAGCAGCGTCTGCTTACAATAGCCCTATAATCCATCTTGCTCCAGAGTTCATCCCTTCGAATTAAGAAATCAGGGAAAAGCTTTCTCCAGGATTTTCCTAAAGCCCATGGGAAAATCTCATATTTTGACTCTTCATCATCTTCTTCAACTGTATTTGCCAGGTACCTACAATGATGAGGACTATGACTCACTTAAATATGGTTTTGATCTCATTTGTATACTGCTAAGTCTTCTCCCTCCTCCTTTTCTTTGGTATTTATATACATTCCAAAGTGCTGGAAATTTAGTTTGGACAAATGTTACCAAATGATTTTTCACCAGATGAAAAGATGGGCACACAATTAAGAATGCTGAAAATCTCAAGTTTAACATATAGAAAGCATGTTTCTACTTCTTAAAAGGTTTGAAAGTGTGTGGGCAGTGCTTAATGAAGTATCATAAGCCAGAGTGTGTGCTGAATATCATTTTTTCTGTTATGCAGTGGGCGGGATTCTTGTCCCTCATGGATAACAGAAACAGAGTGAATGAGGCAAATCAAAAGAATACAAGAAAATCGCCCATTTTGCATAATTTATACAGGTCAACCTCTCTCAGCATAGAATTTCAAATTACCATGGTAGAGAATTTCAGTTTTATTGATTCAAAAATGTTCAAGTATTAAATAATATTAAATACATACTTTTATGTGCATGCCACATTTCCACAGTTCAAACCATGCTCAAAGAGGCTTACTATATGAAAAAATACATAACTACAACATAACAAAAGTAGTCATAAACAATAAATAATTTTAAAAATTCCCAACCAAAGCAAACTATTTCCACATATGTAAATTTCCACATATGTAAATCACAGCAATATCTAAAATAAAGATTTAAAAAACCCAACAGCAACAATCCATGGCAACCAAACTCTCCAAACAACACCCCAGCTGAAGAGTCTAGTCTTACATTAACTTACGTTCATAGTATTCTCATTAATTTCAGTAGGAAGTACAGGTAAATGCAGTTTCATTGTTAAACTGCCCGGAATGAACCTTTTGAAATCTATCTGCATCACTCGAACTCAGGACACAAGGGAGAAACTTGCTAAGAGGAAGGCACACTTGGCAAATCCACACTGTGGAAGGACATGTGGATCCAGAATTGGCCTCTACAATCACTTACGGACTCATTGTTAAAACTGTGTTTATGGAAGACAATCTTACTCGGCTATGAGTGATCACCAAAGTAGAAGCATAGGGGATACATTCAAAGGTGGCACCTGGGAAATAAAAGCCCAGTTGATTCTTATGAAGGCTTTGTGCTGTGGTGGGCTTTTCTCCATCAGCAGCCTTTATTGGGTGGAGGGGAGGGAGCTTTTCAAATAAGGAGGATGCTTTGGGAGACAAAAGTCTTTATCTGCAGAAATCAATGACAGTTTAACAACTAATAAACTAGGTTCAACGGGTAATTTAACACCATAGTCTTGGCACCCGCGTATTAATTTCCAACATGCTATAAGCCTTCAAGAGTCAAGACCCCATTCTAAATAAGTAATTGATGGTGCAGTAAGGTTTATTTCTAACTTCACTGTTATCTCAAATAATAAACTCTTAAGAAGCCTCTGACACATTTTAATTGTAATCATAATATTTGGAAAATACTTACAGAGCTACAAAGAAATTAAGCCTGGTGTGTTCGTTTATACTGTAGCCAGCTCGCTTGAAATAAACAAAAGTCATTGCCAAAAGGTACTGTTGGAAAAGGTAAAATATCAATTTCTGGCTATTATTTTTTCTTAAAATGACAACATTTCCCTAAAAAATATTTTCGCCAGTAGGGAAAAGCATATACTTCATTTTCATTACAGTGGTACCTAATTCGTTCCAGAGGTCCGTACTTAACCTGAAACTGTTCTTAACCTGAAGTACCACTTTAGCTAATGGGGCTTCCTGCTGCCGCCACACCGCCGGAGCACGATTTCTGTCCTCATCCTGAAGCAAAGTTCTTAACTTGAAGCACTATTTCTGGGTTAGTGGAGTCTGTAACCTGAAGTGTATGTAACCTGAAGCGTAAGTAACCTGAGGTACCACTGTAATTGAATCTGGCATTAACAGTACGGTCCTCATATTTTAGCTGCAATATATTAATGTGCAGTGAAAGCGGGATTGTGAGCATAACAACTAGTAGAAAATATATAGTTGTATCCTCTGCCAAAGAGGCAGAATGGGGAGCCCATGGCTTCTTAACAAGGGGAAATAGGTCATTCCTCCAAAAACATTTTCTAGTACACCTTGTATTCCATACATCTGACCAGAAAAACAGCAGAGATTCATGAAGCTCACAGTCTAAGCAGATTAAGTGTGATCAAACATTTTTGCAAGCAGAGTTTTTAAAAATGCCTTGCTCATCTAGGAAGCTGGCCCCACTGAATTCATTTGGAGCTTCCTAGTAAACAATTTTATTTAATCAAAAAAGCTTTAAGTGAATAATGTTGTTTAATACAACAGCATAGGTATTAAGAGAAATGGAACATGAGTTTAATCTGAAACAAATGTTTTAAAGGCCAGCCCGCATATTATATGTGAACTGGAACCCAGCCTCCGGAGCTTCTAGTTTTGGCTGCCACAGACTGGAAAAACAGGGACTTATATTTGCATTTGCAAGATATGTACAGTTCAGAGGGCCACAATGGGTGGTATTCAACGATTTCCCCCTTCTCTTCCGCATGTGCCCTACACCATCCGCAAATCTGCTCTGGAGGATTGGAGGAACTCCCAGAGCAAATTAGCATGTGAAGGGAGGAGAGAGGGAGGTCATACCATTGCGCAGGAAGAAGTTATACTGAGGGAATGATTTGCTGAGCGCAAGACTGAATACAACCCCAAATGCGCTAGCCTGTAATTGAAACAAAATCCTCAATTTCCTCACCCTTAAAGTTTCACAGACTTTCAAGACAACACCCAGTTTTACCTTGTCTGAAATTTTACAGCAACAATCCATCCACAAGAAATCTTGAATCAAGTCATCATCTGTAAAATAAGCCAGCTGTGACATACACAATTATATGCAAAGCTCAAGAAGCATTAATTCAAGACAATCCTTTAACAAATTTAAATAATTTGCTCTTCCCCTTCCAAGCAAATGGAAGCAGAACTGTTTCTCACTACTGACCTAGAGAATTACTTGCCAGAGCATTTGAGTGCAGAGGTTATTCTGACCAGGCTGCTTTCAGATGGGAGTTTATTGTGTGATGGGTACTCCTCATGCATGCAAATTTTTTACATCATAACAACATGTCAGCACATATTCCCTGTCCTACACCTTTAGTCTAAATTTACCGTACCTTTCTGGGGAAAATCCAATAAGTTTTTTTTAAAAATCCAATGACTCATTTGCGTTATTACAATATTTAGACCCCATCTGGAGGCATATTAAATTAACAGATTCAATAGAAGCACTCTCTCCATTCTCTAATAGTGATTTTCTGCACCCTCCCCTGCTGTGCCCTAGGCTCCCCCTAAATGTTCTCTGAAGCAGAAACCTTCTGGAGCAGATTTAGAAGGGGGTCAATCTGCAAGGGGTACAAGTGCATGCCAAAAATGGTCTCCTCATCATTCCACTGACTTTTTCTTCCATCTACAAAGACATCTGTAGGCAATCACCACTGGATACTACCCAAATAGTCCAGTTTATAGTACATTATGCATGCCAGTATCTCATGATGACCATCATGATGTAGTGAAGTCAGTCTTGAGTATGGCTCAGTAAGATACAGTTTTAAGCTCCCATATACCCCTTCTAGCTTATAGGGTAATTTCAGGTTAGTCTTGACAAAATGTCTCACATAAAGGCATTCTGGACACAACTGCTTTTGAATGTGAAGTTCTACACACATATACTTGGTGCATTTTACAAAATGATTTATAAAGGAACCTACCAAAGAGCTTAAAGAAAGCTGTCATTTCCTGACGCTGAATTACAAGACATGAACCTTTTGGCCGCTTTGGCTTCTTATTATTAATGTTTTCCCCATAGGTCTCCTGGCTATCTTTAAATTTTGGTCGTTTAAGGCTAAGAGCTTTTTTTTGCTGATAAGATCTGGATGCACTTGATTTTATACGAACAGTGACACTGGGAGGTGTCTGACAGCAGCTCTGATTATGTTTCATTTTTCTAGATGAAGTTACCTGTTAAAATAAAAATTTAATTATTAGCCAAATTGATAATGCATGAGAGGCATTAATCTCTCTTCTCCAGTTTTACTTTCAGTATTATGAGAAATTTTATTTAATAGATTTTTAGATTTTTATATTCTTTCCCATTAATTTTGATATTACTTCCTGCAAGTTGTACTATGTAATAGTGGAGTACAGGGTCAGATTTAAGGTGCTGCTTTTGACCTTTAAAGCCCTTCACGGCCTAGGACTCTCGTACCTACGGGACCGCCTCTCCTGGTATGCCCCACGGAGAGCCTCAAGGTCCATAAATAACAATACCCTAGTGGTCCCAGGCCCTAAGGAAGTTAGATTGGCTTCAACCAGAGGCAGGGTCTTTTCAACTCTGGCTCCGGCCTGGTGGAACGCTCTGCCTCATGAGACCAGGGCCCTGCAGGATCTGATTTCTTTCCGCAGGGCCTGTAAGACAGAGTTGTTCCGCCTGGCCTTTGGCTTGGAGCCAATTTGATTCCCTCCCTCCCTCTCTTTCTTTTTTCTTTTCCTTCTCCTCCTGTGATGTGGCTACATTTTCATATTTTAATGTTCCATTATTTTAATGTTGTATTTTATTTTTGTTTTTAAGTTGTAATCATTCATCTTGTTTTTATTATTGCTTGTAAGCCGCTCTGAGCCCGGCCTTGGCTGGGGAGGGCGGGGTATAAATAAAAAATTATTATTATTATTATTATTATTAGCCCCACTTTCCCAAGCACTTGCTATCAACAACTTTGCGGGTGTCAGGAATTTTACTTTCTGCAATATGGCAACCCTAAGATAGTGTAAATGGTACTATTTCATTCTTACAACCAGGCCTTGCATCCCTTTTGATGTCACATGCTTCCCTTTTCTACCTATAGAGGGAATGCCTTTAAAATATTTTTATTTCTTACAACCAGCACCCATGACAGTTTGTGAGGTTAAGTATGGGAATACAGGAACCTGTGCACTTGGCAATTTGCCTTCTTTTCTTTACGGAGTTTCTCCTTTCTGCTTCACTCTACTCTGCCCCTGCCTTTCGCAAACCTACACAGCAAATAAATATGGAGTGGCCATAACCAACAGATCAGAACAAGGTCCGATTGTTCCTGGGCAGAGTCACGAGGGTAGTCTAAATTGAGTGAAAATGAATCTCCAGGTTTATTGGATGGAATCTAAATATTCACATTTGAAAAATGATTAAATCGGTTATTCACACACTGCAAAAATGTCACATAACAGCGACTCCTGAAAGCAGTATCACGACATGCGAAGCTGGTAAACATGAACCATAGCATTTGAATCTATTACTCCTGTGAGTCGTCCCCCCACTTAGATTTCTAAGGACTGGTAAAAGGGGAGGAATTTCAGCTTGCCTGACTCGAGGTGTTCCTGCCCAAATATAACCTTTTTCCACCCACATACCCTTTCGTGTGATGGAGCTGGACATTCCTTGCCAGTGTGCAGCAGGAGTCTGTATCTCTCACTCCTTGTACTAGTTATCAGTGCTGGGGATTATCAGGGAAATTCATTATTATTTCTTTCACCATTGCCTCCCCCCTGGAAAAAAAACCACACCCCTCTATCTGAAAAGTTCAAAACCTGGTTGCCCTCCTCCCCTCCAAAAACAAATGTTTGGAAAGCTTAGAAACAAGGAAATGGTATAGGCACGTGTGTCTGTCAACAGCACAAACAGAGCCTCACATGGAGATAAAAATCCTCGCAGGGAGCTCTCCACCCTTTCTGCACAACATCCCTTAATGGTGCTCCAACAGAGAACTGCATGAGTGGAAGTGGGAATATGGCAGCGATTTGTATACCGACCTTACCATTTTATATGAACCAGCTCCATTCGACCTTTTGGACCTTTCAGCAGGGGTGGGGGTGGGGAGAAATAAAAGGCGGGGGAAGAGAGCCATGCTATGTAAGCCACCTGCAAACTCATATTATTATGATTATATTTAAAATGGCTGCCAGGTGCTGTGAGAATAGTGATAGCAGTCATGTTTTTTGGTTTTTTTACAAACATCCCACAAACACCCTTTCATATAAAGGACATATCAAACGTGTTACCTTGTATCCTTCAGTGCTTATAAGTACTTCTGTGGATGCAATGCCCTCCTTTTTTGAGGGTAAATCTTTTGCTTTTTTAATTTATTTTCAGGAGCAGGATCCTTTGGCCCAGAGGGTGGAGCTAGACACAGCTCTCTCCCTCTGGCTGAAGGATATCAGTGCCATTTATAAAGCAGTATTACTGCAGAATTTCCTCTACAAGAAACTTGTTGTATGTTGTGCTTGTTTGAAGAAGCCCTATCTGCTGTTATAAATAAAAGATTATCCCTGCTGCCACCTTGCTGCTGCTGCGGTTGACAGAGACAGCAATGCTGTGAAGGGACAGAAAGTACTTAAGAGCGGCCTGTTGCTCCCTGAAAAGAAGCAGTATCATTGTGGCATTCCCAAGAATCCTACAAAGTCAGTCCAGGCCTTTTGTTTCCCTTCATGAAAATCCATGAGCCAAAGACTGAACTAGGATTTGCGGCTAGTGGCACCCGGAAACATGAGCTACCAGGAAAGCGCGACAATTACCTCAGGTTATATGCAACCTGAATGGGGAAAGAAAACAGGCTGGATCACAACCTCTCGCCACCAATCAAAAAATCTCCTCACACTGACATTTTCATTTGCCGTAAGAAAGGATCTCAGCATCACCCAGGGCAAGGAGCCACCCCCACTACATCCAGTCAGGACGCAGGCACAAGAAGCCTTGGCCAATTAAAACGCAAGGGACTGAACAATCCGCTCTGGTAAGCAAAGGATGCCCTAAAGCGCTAGGCCAGAGGGAGAAAAGGCATCAGCCAATCAGGGGGAAGCGAGCCTTGTTGCTAAGACTCTCAAAAGCTTCCCTTTTGGAGTGAGGAAGTCTGGAAATCACATAGAGCCATCCTACTGATATGTAATAAATGTGCTGTTGTTTTTTACTTGAAGTATTTACAGGCTACCTTTCATGTCATCCCCTCTCAAGATGGCTTCCAGCATATAAACTTAGAATGTATATAACAGTAATCAGCAATAACCCTAAAACACTGTAACTACAACATTAAGAATAGAATTCCAAAAACCACAATGTCATTAGCCTAGCAGCATTCATTCTACTCTGTTTTATAAAGTATTTATGTATATGTTCTTCATTGTATGTCACTTGGAGACCTGTTAGTTGACAATAAATAAATAAATAAATAAATAAATAAATAAATTGTCCAGTAGTATCTTAGAGACCAACTAAGTTTGTTCTGGGTATAAGCTTTCATGTGCATGCACACTTCTTCAGATACGCATGTACATGAAAGCTTATACCCAGAATAAACTTAGTTGGTCACTAAGGTGCTACTGGACAATTTTTATTTTTATTTATTTATTTCGACTGTGTCAGACCAACATGGCTACCTACCTGAATGTTTGTTGACAAACGACTAATAAGTTTAATATGTAAATAAATAATCCACACCAGTAATGACAATACAGGAAGAAAACACAGTAGAAAAAATGATTGCAGATAAAATAGTTAAAACCAGATTATCTAGGGTTTCCATTTTTCAAAAAGTGAAGATCCGGACACAAAAGTTTTTGAGCTTTTCTTGCAAAATCTCAAAGGGAAAAAATGAAGTTTTTGAGCTATTTTTAATTAAATTCTCAAAAATCTACCCTTCCGACATGGACTGCCATACGCCCGGATTTTCCCAGACATCTCAGCAATTTCTGCCCAGACACGGTTTCCAACAACTGAATCCTGGCTATGTCCAGGAAATTCTGGATGTATGGCAACCCAAATATTATCTGAAATTTCATACACAGGAAGAGGATGAGTGCAAAGGAAATTTAAGAAAGCTTGTTCATCATCTAAAAAACGAAACAAAACCCTTCCTTCTGCCTATTGCGGTGCTTCGCTTGGTCCATAGACTCATAGAGGCAGTGAATGTATCTGTTCCTTGGTTTTCCTGGACTGATGAAGTCTAGCAAGGAACTAACTGGCTCTAAAGCAAAAGAAAGGTTGTTGTGTATATGGAGAATGGGGAGCGATACGGAGCTGATTGTGTGAGACATAGTTTGGAATCTAGGAATTTGACCACAAAAGTAGCACAGTTTGTAAAATATATCTTCCACAGCAGCTAGACTCTCATATTTTAAAATGTAAAAATAGAGAAGCTGTGTTTTGTGGCTTAATCTCTGATCATAATAAAGATTGATTGATTGATTGATTAGAGGTGCACTGAGAGAGGAGGGAGGGAGGAGAGATCTGAGAAGGGTTTGCAGTGATAGAAAAAGCCCAAGGGTTCAAACTGCCTGAAGTGGTATCCCTGCGGGATTGGGATTTTGCAGATTCCCCTCTCCACTGGCATGGGTTAAGCACTCTTTTCACTCTACATGGTCACTTCTCTGTTTGAAGTACCTCCCAAGCTGCTATCACTTAGGGGGGAAAAGCTGCCATCATTTTAATGCACTCATATATGTAATGTGTAGTTTGTCTCAAACTGATCTATTACTGAATGTGTATTTCTATCTAGTTTGTAGAATTCAATAGACTAAATAAATAGAAATAAAGATCTTAGCGGTGAACTTTAGACAATTAGCTGTACGCCAGGGGGCACTATTAGACCACAGTCAACATTGAAGGCAAGCCTTGATAGTTCAGCTGTTTTTACAGATCAAACTAGGTGAAACTTAACTCCATTTCCCTTTAACATAAGTGTATTGAGGCCCTGATTCCAAACAAACCAAGGACACTTCCAAGCTATCTATCGTTCTGTCTCTGTCTGTCTCTATCTATCTATCTATCTATCTATCTATCTATCTATCTATCTATCATCTATCTATATCTATATATATCTATCATCTATCTATCTATCTAACATCGTAATTAAGTGGCATATAAATTGTAAAAATAAGTGAAATATAGGGGGAATTTGGTGCCTTGACTATCTGTTGACCTCACAGATGTTTTCCCCTGTAGGAAAAGCAGCCACAATCATACCCATTATCAGGACAAAAAATGCGTGGCTAGCTTGCACTGCCAGCATGATGCTATAGCATTACTTTTATCCTTCTGTCTCTGATCAGATATTTGTGCTTTCTATCCCTTTTAAGCATTCTGCATTTATAGACAGAGGCCGATTTTTATGCTATAAGCAATGTTTAATGTTTTAACGCATTAAAAAAATTTCTATTTACTTAAGGGATGAAGAATAATTTGAAAATAAATGTGATAAATAGAAATAGAGTAATATTACAGTGAAGAAAGGGATTTGCTGGATTCTAACAGACAAGGCAATATTACCAAGGCTCAGTTCCTACATCTATAAAATGATGTGGTGCAAATCCACTGAAAATAGTAGGGCTGTATATGATCTAAATAGGGTGTGGTGGAGACATTTTCAAGGGATAGTACCAAGCACAAAAAATGGATGCAGATTTTGTGTTGAACAGGACTTTTCACAATACTGCTTGGGATTGCTCTTACCATAAGGACCTTATTGTTTAACAATGTGACTTGTAGAAGAATACTAAAGGAGCTGTTTTTTGCTCTTCTGAGTTGCTAATAGGTAAAGGTAAAGGGACCCCTGACCATTAGGTCCAGTCATGAGCGACTCTGGGGTTGCGGTGCTCATCTTGCTTTTTTGGCCGAGGGAGCCGGCGTATGTGGCCAGCATGACTAAGCCGCTTCTGGCGAACCAGAGCAGCACAAGGAAACGCCGTTTACCTTCCCGCTGGAGTGGTACCTATTTATCTACTTGCACTTTGATGTGCTTTCGAACTGCTAGGTTGGCAGGAGCAGGGACCGAACAACGGGAGCTCATCCCGTCGCAGGGATTTGAACCGCCAACCTTCTGATCGGCAAGCCCTAGGCTCTGTGGTTTAACCCACAGCACCACCCACATCCCTTTGAGTTGCTAATAGATATGGCTAAATATATGACTTAGTGTGTAGCTCTTTATTACTACTGCTAAGAAAACAATGAAAAGATATTTATTTCTTTAGAGACACCTTTTAATTGCCCACAGGACAACTTCATATTTTGCATTTTTTTTCCTGCATTGCACATTTTGCCAAGGCCTTTGACTAAAAAACCCTTAAACATTTCTAACTGGCGTCAGATACAGCATACAGCCAGAAGCAAAACATCCTTTGCACAAAAGATATTTGGTGTACATGCATGGAGCTCCTTGGATCTTTGCCCATATTTTTAGCTATGAGATACAGTATTTTGGAAATATTTATTACCAAGTATCGCTGCTGGTGTCCACTTGGTTCTGCAAAGAACAGAGGTCCTCAGTTTTTGTCTGGCCTTAGCACTGTCAAAGCATGTAGTTGTCTCTGACCCTGATCAGGAAAAGAAAGGCTCTTGTCTGACATCTTGCTAAGCTCTAGGGGTAATAAGAAGCACAGGGAGAAGCACCTTCAAGGCTCAGCACAATCAAAGGGACTAGCTCCCACCTTTCTTCCAAGTTGTAGATGCAGGATAGGAATGTGCCCCTATGGTTCACCTAAGCTTTAGAATGCTTATTCCATCACAATTTTCAAGCACATCTAACCAACACAAGGACAAGACAACGCTTAATCAGCTTTTCATGCCAGAAGCAAACTGGCAAGTCAAGTGTTGGAAGAACATTGTAGGGCAGAATATTTTAAAAGGGGCAGTCTGACCCCAAACACACGATTCTTTGTTGTCAACCCAAGTTTCCAGTAGAGCACCACCATCATTCCTTTCCTGGTGCACTTTGGCCATTTCTTCCAATCCCGTAGTTCTCAACATGCACTGCAACAGGGATAGACTGAGCCCTCTTATATATCTCAGGTGCTGCAACCTTACATACATGGAGCACCTGAGAAACAGAAAGGACTACACTGGTCCTGCTAGCTAGGGATGATGGGAGTTGTAGTCCCAAAACATCTGGAGGGCCAAGTTTGGCCATGCCTGGACTACACTGTTACTTGCACCAACTCAGTAACAGGTTAAAGAGAAACGTAAATGGTGATGTACCTAATAGCTTAATGGGGATTCTTTTGCACATGTCTTAACTTGGAATCGGCCCCTGGCCCCTGGATGAAGCCAACATGGCTACAACTCCTGTTCAAAACTGAGCAGGTTTTAACAGTCAATCTAAGACAATCTGGCTGTCTGTGGTTAGGAACATTAAAAATTGACTCAGCTCAGAAAACTTGAAGAGGTACTTTTATAACACTACTGAAAGAGCAGGTCTATACATAGCACCCTAGCGGTGGAAATGCTTTCCAGGGTGAGATGGGTGGAACCTGGTAGCTAATTATTAGAATGCAGGAAATCCCTTCTTTAAGAAAAGTATTAATATTTAAATAGCATGATTCCTAAAGGAACAGCGGGTGCCTGCCTCCCCCAGTTTACTCCACATAATTTTTTATAGGTCTGGCTCATGTTTCTTCCACTTGAAGACAAGTTTCAAAATGAAGGCATAGTAAAATGATACCTGTGTCAGTGGTCCATGTAGCAGACTTTAACTTTGTTATTCTAATAGCACCATCAAGTTGTGTTGCACCTTATAGGTCTCTGCCTTGAGAGGCGAACAATCAAAATTTTGATGCAAGGAAAAATCAGGACAAGGCTTTCAGGAAGAGTGTGACTGTTTCATTAGGGCAGTGGTTTTCAACCAGTGTGCCATGGCACCCTAGGGTGCCTTGAATGATGGTCAGGGGTGCTGCAGAGAACACTGGCCTCTGTCCCTCTTTCCTTCTCTCTCCTTGGATGCCCTCTTACATTTCTGCCTCCCAAAGGCTTGCACAGCTGTTTGTTGCAGCAGCCCTGGCTACACGCTCCCCAGGAGAATGGTGCTGGCCAGGGAGTGGGGCAGTGTGAGGCGGTACCTCTCTTTGGGGCAAGGGGGGGCAGCTCAGAGACCAGGGATGGCAGCTACAGCTGCCCAGAGGACTCCCAAGGAGAAGAGAGAGGAGGCTGAGGGAACACTACGCAAGGGAGGGTGTTCGAAAAGGTGTGAGGGGCTACCAGCTCTGCAGGTGACATAACTGGGCTCCTGAGCACCACAGGGGAGCCGCAGAAAGAATGTAGTTGGTCAAGGGAGCCGTGGACCCAAAAAGGTTGAAAACCTCTGAATTAGGGGAATGAGATCTATACAGCCTTTGACTTAAAAACCTTAGCAGTCGGTTTGAGAAGGGATTTGAAGATGCAGTCCCCACTAAGCAGTCGTTCTAAAGGAGGAGTTTAAGTTTTAAATGACAGCAGTAATTCAATTGTTTAAAGGATGACATCTGAAGGTGGCAGTTAGAAGAAAATCATAGGCAGCAATGTATCAGAATTTGACAGTAAAACAAGGGAGAGAAGGCAGTGGAAAGGCCACAGCATTTTGTTTTGTTTTTCTTCATTTAGTAATGATGATGATGATTGATGATGATGACTGGTATTGATGAACTGGAAAAATAAAAAATGGTGCCCTATGATTGAAGATATGTACATACTCACTACACATGAATGAGTTGTGTACAAACATAGACTTGCAATAGACAAATTTAAAGATATTTAGAATTAATTTTTTATAAATACCATATTAGATGAGGGTCTGGTTAACTACAAGCCCCCCCCCCCTTTTTACAATGTACACAATGTTTTTTGTGTTTTGTTTTCTACATGGGTACTATTTCTTGTTTCTTCTTTTTCGTGTCTTGTCTTATTCTGTGCACTTGTAATTTTGTACTTTTTCAGGGTGGTTCACAAAAGAAGTCATAGCATGTTTATCAAATCAGGCATCGTGTGTATAAGTGTTGGGTCACCCAATGTCAGTAATTGGCATTAGTTTCACAACTTGTAAGAAGAACTTCCACCAAACCAAACCAAACTTTATAGGTACAAGATACTATGATGGCCTCCAGCTTAAGATACCTTTAAAAGGAAGTCAGACCAATTCATGGTGTGTGGTCTATTCATCACGACAATTTTATAGAACTGGAGTAGCTAACATTATGGCCTCCAGATGCTGAGCACAACTCCCATCATGTAAGCTCATAGGCCATGCAGACTGGAAGCAATGTATGTAACCTGATATAGCAGAAGACTGTTGCTTTTAGAAAGCCTAAAAGCAGAGCATGAAGACGTGTGGTTGGCCACTGTGAAAAACAGGATGCTGGATCTGTTCGGGCAGGGCAGAAATATCAAGTACATGCGAGATTGGAGAAAGGAATATGTTCTGGTAATAGAGAGGTAGGGCTGGTTGTCATCAACATATAAATGGCATTAAAGCCATGGGGCCTGATAAGGTCACCCAGCTACAGTATGTAGCAAGAGAATAACAGAAGGCTGAAAACAGATACCTAACAGGAGGCCAGTGGAGAAAAGAAAAGGAGAGGAAGAGGTGTTGACAAGCAAAGGCAAGACTGTGCAAAACAAGAAAGCACTTAAATTAGGCAAACAAATTTGCATAATTTAGACAAATTACAGCATTCAACTGGTTGGTCACAGAATTTGTTAAACCGTTGAGCAACATATTGATTTTTCCACTAGCTCCATAGAGAGAACTGAAAGGAGATTAGCTAAATGCAACCAAGGCCATGTACCATGATGATGCTACATAAAAGATTCCCCAGCATAATCAAGTAAATTTTATGACCTCAAATGACAACCAGTTACAGTTCATCCATTAGTACTGTTGGGGAGGAAATCAAAAAATGAAATGTTCCAACAGATTTTTATCAATACACAAATGGGGACCTCAATATCAATCTGTAAAACAGTCCTACAATTTCCTAAATCTGGGGGGCTCTCTTTTTCATGTATATTTGTTGTTTTGGTTCAAAGAGGGATTTTTCATCTCCAGGGGAGAAACACTTCTACACATAATCTCTTTTCATTAGCACCATCTTGCAAGTTTCTAGAGCAACAGTACCATTTGCACATCTCTTTAAAGTTCTGTTGCACTTTTGTATCTCCTCCTAAATGATGACACGGGGTCCCTGCCCTCATTTCATTATCTAGCTCTTCTCCACATCCCCAGATACTTCAAATGGTTTTAATATGTCTCAACGAAGTCCTAATGAAATCAACAGCATTGAAACCTTCAGTTTTGAAACGTGAAATCTATAATGGATTTAAATGGCACATGCAACCGTCTACAGTCTACAAAATAATGTGGTGGTCTGAGACTGAGTCAGCTACAGTGTGCAAAACAAGACTTGAATACAGAATCAAGAGGTTTAGTAAAGTTTATTCCTAAAACTCAAATTTCCTTCCAAGCCAGCAAGACACAACCAACTCAGATGTCATGTTTTGCATCCACACGATGGGTTTCAAACAATTTATGTGCAGTCACACATGTGAAAAAAGCAGGTCAGTTGTAAAATTTGTTCAAAAACTATCATGTGAACTAATTTTATTTAGGAATCCAGCAGCCTAGACTCATTTGCACAAGGTTGTCTTTGAATAAGCTGCTTACATGACACATTCGGATGGAACAATGGTAGGAACGAAAGGTTACTACGGTAAATAAAGGTTCTTACAAGTAAATTATAGGAGAATGCTACAAAAAAAAAAAGACATAGAAGCTTTAAGGGGGGGCAGTAAAAGGTGTCTGTTTCCTTTTATTAAGGAAAGAGAAAAAGGGGAGAGGACAGTAAAGTAATAGTTAGAACCATGCTGAAATACATCACTAGTTCCATTCTGGTTACACAGAAAGGCTACACACCCTTGGCCAAAATACTTAACACAAATTGCAAAGCCAAGAAAATGACACATCTCACTTGATTCCCTGGTGGCATCTGTTAGTAAGGGCTAGAGCTCACCCTCAAGCCTACAGAGACCAGCATTTGTATTCATGGGCAGGATCTAAAAACTGATCATGAGCTTCAGAGCTTAAGTAGCTTCAAAGACTACGCTTCCAGAAAAGTTGTTTACAGGTAATTATTATAACTAGTGGTTTTAGCCATTACATTCTTTGTTGGTTTCATTGGTATTTGTAAATTTGCAGTATGTTATCAGACATTAAGTAGTGACAAGTGAGGTGGAGGACAGAAAAAGAATACAAATTACAGCGCAAGTAAATGTTTCTGTCTTTCAAGATGGCTTCACATGCACGCCTGCATACATGGGCAATGTTGTAAAAGCAATTTCCCAAAATAATTTGTTAAACTCAATTACACATATTAAACTACTGCCCTTAAACACATTTTGGGCTCCTTTATATTATCTGAAATGAAGGTGCTCTTACAGTGTAAAAATGACAAAGTTACCCACTTTACAAAAAAATAAAAAAAATAGAGAGCTGGATATGGCAAAGCTTTGCTTCCATCTTGTCACATTCCATTTACCTTCTTTGAGGTGATTTTTTTCATACAATAAGGACCCAAGAAGTTCATCATTTCATTGTCAGATAATATGGTAGACACCACAGTGCTAGGGAGCAACAATGGTTGGTTATCCATTGATCTACAGTGACGTATACAGAGCTGCTGTATTTTTAAATATCCACCAACACAAATCTATATTAGCGTCAATATTAAGCTTTTGTCTGCATCTCATTAATGTATGCCATCAAGGGCAAATTAATTCATAACAAAGATTGGAATAACCAGTCAGACTTCAAATCAATTAAACAACTTTACTAAATGAAAAATCCTACATTTAATATGTGTTTTAAAACAAAATGGAATTAGAAAAGAGACTTAAATCCATGTAAGAACTTTTCACTTTGCCAGAAATCCCTTGCATAATACGTGTCAGTTCATTAAATGCAAGTTGCTAGAATTCTCAATTTAACATTTGCAAAGACAATATTAAAGAGTTCTACATTGTTGCACATTTAGAATAATTTAAATTGGAAGCTTCCCTACTAAGTAATCTTATAAATTTGACTGTGTTCAATAAAAAACATTGTATTAATATCCAATCAAGTCCCTGCCTTTCAATTTTTATCCGTTTACAATCTTTGCACATTTGACAGTGTTCAATAAAAAAAAGTATTAATTTCCAATCAAGTCGCTGCCTTTCAATTTTTATCTGTTTACAATCTTTGCACATTTCTTTACACTTTGCCATTTGCCAATATGAACCCTTTAAGGAAAACAGGAAAAGAAATACTGCATCAACTCTTGATCATGTACAGAAATTATTGCTACTATAGTACACTACAAAGCAGAAGTTTCTACAATAGTATATGAACCTTGATCATGAAAATCCAGAGGATATAAATCTTTAGTGACGTAAGCCTTACAATCATGTAGAACATTCACATGGCAATATTAGACAGTCCAACCACCACTAGCCATAGTTAACCTACTGCTCAATGATCAACATCCATTTAAATATACCCTCCTGGAGGGTGGGGCAGCGTGCACAGTTGGGTGGGGAAGAGGAGAGGAAGAAGAGAGCTAGCTTTTCCAGGCATACCAGAGAAGGATCTTCATGTTTGGTGAGCTATGCAAAATGCACTTTAATGCAAATATGACATTATCAGGAAGCTAAGCATGCCAAAAGGTGTTTCATGCTAATAAAATCTAATGCAAGGTACCACATAATCAAGTTATCGACTAATAAGTAATACCATTCTTGCCCTATTTAAGTTAAATGAAGTGTCATTGTGAGTGTAATGTTAGTTTAAAATGGTGCAATGAACAAAGTCATCCTGTGGCAATCTAAGATAAAAAGTATTAAGTTTTTTGTCATGAGAAATACTGACTGTTGGGTTGTCTGGATAAGGAGCATTACCGGAGTCACGAGTTTGAGATTGGTTTGTGTCTTTAAACTCCTATTATAGGGGCACACATTTAGTTAGCAAGAATACTGGGAAGAGGGAGAACAGCAGCTGCCCCAAAAATCCCTTCCACAAATCATTTTCAGCCAGGAAACATGACTAGATACTTTGCCATCATTCTAGCTACAAAATAAGAGAAATAAAAGCAATCAAGCAACAGTAAGACCACATTACACAAATGAAACATCATGCTCTCATCTGATTTAACTATTACATCAAGCTTAAATTGGGATGTTGGTCAACTTTAAAACTGTGATGTGAATATGCAACCAAAATAATTTGTTTAGATTTGATTTTACTCTATGTTGGTTATTAGAGCTTGGAGTATACTTGTTACAATACAGTGTTGCACATCTGTCAACTAGAAAATATTAAAGATCCTTTACCCGTCTCTTTAAGTTAAAGATGTGACATCATAAAGGGTGTCAAATGGCTGGATGGTTTTACAGTGCACACTTATTATATACTGTATATATGGAGTTTTGTCCTTAATAGATCTGATGGGTTTTCTATGATATTCCTTTCTTCACCTCTTCTTCGGAGGATTAGCTGTGCGAGGTGGAGTGACGGGACGTCCAGAGTTCAGTCCACCATACTGGTACTTTGCTTTCTTCTCAGATGGTTTCAGAATCTTAAGAGGATGAATTAAGAAGATGAATAAACTTCTCTTCAAACCAACACAACATATCCATTAAACCAGCATTACAATGAATGTATAACTTGCTGTCTACATTTGAGGTGGCTTCCTATTTACAACAACTGTTGAATATGCATTTGCAAAGTACAAAAAGAATTATTTAACAGCTAGGGCTACCCATTCTGTGGACTCATCTAACCAGGTAGGGATGATAGCAAACTGTAAGAGCATAATACTTTGCATACAGATGGTCCCATATTTACTCAAATGTAATGCGCACCTTCCTTGGCCAAATAACGTCACAAAAATTAGGGTGCGCATTAGATTTGATGGCACATTAGATTTGCGTAAATACAGTAATCCCCAGCAACTTCCAGTTAAAAGATCTAGGGAAGACTTTCGCCAGCTGCAGTAGAAAATACTGGGCTAGATGAACCAATGGTCTGACTCCATCTAAGGCAGTCTCAGAGAACCAGACACCCCTAGCCAGTTCAGAGCAATCCATTTTATTATTTTTCAAGAGACTCCATCAGCAGAGTGGCTTGATCCCATTTTATTCAGGCAAATATTCACCTTAGCTTAGTAATACTATGACAATGAGGTATTAGAAAATTAGTTTTGAACTAAAGGAAGATTGTAACATTTGCTGAGAATGCTAGCCTTCAACAAGGGAGATACAAGCAACCGCGTACCTAATTTTATTATTTATACCTCACTTAATTGGCTGGGTTGCCCCGGCTAACTCTAGTTTTATTCAAGCCATACAATGCTAGTAACTTTCTGACCCATCCTCTCAATATAGAGGTTATAATCCATGTTTATCATACCTGAAAAGAGCACATCAAAGTTTCATCCACACTCATCATGCCACCAGCATTGTCAAATTCTCCACAGTAATTAGGAGCAGAAAATAGGGTAACCAGCTGTCGTTTAGCAAAGAATTCATAGCCATCTTCAACTACCTGTCAGTGAGAAAAACACATAACCAATATTGATGTAACTTAAAATATTTCTGTAATCTGAGCCAAAATGTTTATCCCATAACCGGCAGTCTAAGAGTTTTCAGAGAACATAGCAAAATGAATGCAACACAACTTAAGATTCCATGCAAGATCCATTATCATGCAAGTTGGCTTCTCCAAACACAATGGGAATTCTCTTTCTTCTCAGCTCCCCAAAAGCAATTTTAGGGGTATATGGAGGGCTCCAAGAGGAGCACCAAGGTAAATTGCACCAACGAAAGCCTGCTCCATGGTGGGAAGGAAACTAATTTGAAGTAGGTAAAAAAGGTAATCTGAAGTACAGAAATCAGAAGGTACAGATTACAAATAAGTTTAAGCAAATTATTCTTTGTGCTGTAGACTAGTTACACAAAGACCTCCAGTTTTTCTGCAACATTTTTGAAACAAAGGACTCAAAATCCAGAAATATGTGTGCAGAGAGGATGTGACAGCTCGGGCAGCTTTGTGTTCAATATTATTTAAGATTATTTATTAAATCTGTATACTGCCCTATACCCGTAGATCTCAGGGCAGTTCTACAGACTATATATAGCTAAATTTGTACCCTGATCTGCACTAGCTCACCTACTTGTCACCATCTTTGTATGTGTAAATGACATAAAGCCCTGGAAACTAGAAGGTAAAGATCCCAAATTAGAAAGAAGCAAATTCATACCTGATGAGCTCGACAAATCAAATCCAAATCATGACGATTCAAGAACTTGCTGACCACATCAGCTCCAAAAGTGAAGGAGACACCACGATCATTTTCACCCCAGCCCTGCACATCCTTGTCTGGATCAGACCACAGCAGGTCACAGAGCAAGCCTTGAAAGTAAGAGCACAAGTCTCAGAAACAGGACCCTAATGTGTTCTTTTTGGTACAAAATATTTACCTCTCATGATTGAGATTTTGGTATGCATACTTTGTACACAGGAGGCTATACAAGTGTAACAGTTATAGATTTGCAATGCACTCCTACTGGAGACAACAGTGCAAACTTTTTCTATGGTCTGATGTGCACATCACATTAAACCATAGCTTGTTTTAAACTATGGTTTTATATGATGTGCAAACTGAGCCAGGTATCTTTAACTTTCTTCCAGCAAGAAAAATCAAGTTGTTTAGAATGAAAACAAATCAATGAATGTCCATAGATCCAAAAAATCCTGAAATCGTAGCTCAGGCATGCCTCATGTTGACAGATTCAGTATGAACCTCGCTCTCCAAAAATTACTGTTTCCTGTTTAATACTGGAGTAGCATTAGAGCTGCAACAGAAGACAAAGGTTTTCCTATATGCCAAAATTTCAGCCACCTTGCATAGGGACTCAGGTTTAACTTAAAATCAGGAAATCCTCTATTTGAATCTCTGCTTCTATAAAGTACTATACAGATACACATGTTTATTTTTACTTTACTAAGTTTAGTTTCCAAGGCTACTACCTACAACTACTGTCTTACAACCAAATTGTTTCAAGTCACGCTCTAGAATGTAATATGGATTTAAAAAGAGAGAACTTAAAAGTTCTAATTAACAAGCTATGCTGCTTCTCTATTACACACCCACATCTACACCCACCCACACCCTCTACCTTCTTCAGCATCCAAAAATCAATTTAATATAGGTTTGGGTGAAATCAAGGGAATAATAGTGCAACTAAGTCTGGATCTAATCCCTTATGTTCAAAACTAGGTAACTTCCACATGGCCCTTTTCAATCTGTACCTCAAATGATGAAAACAAGGACTTTTAGCTTCCAAGCAGCACAAGTATAATAGCGCTCCTCAAAACCCTTCAGATAGGCAAGTTTCACTACCTCTTTGAACACACTACTGATATATGCCACAATACAATTTTAAAATAATTTACAGTGAGCAGCAATTTGTGCAGGTGGGCCTTACCTGTGTCAGGAACATCTGTGGGTCTCATAATTCTTCGAATCTGTTCCATTGATTGCAGATCTGGTGACAGTCCTGACAACATGAATGAGAAAACTCATTTTCATTGTTCATAGAAGATGTCAATGAAAAGAATTTAGACAACAATAGACTCCTTTATTTTCCAATGTAATGCCATCCAATTGGTAGTCATATCCATTTGATTTTTTTATGCTCATACCCCACCTCATGGCTCAATAGCTGTTACACTGAGACAGGGCCATCTCTAAGATTTTGCAAATGGATATAAAACTAATTTTATCACAAAAAATTACTAACAGAGGGCATGCAATTGTGTTCTAAACATTTAAGAATAAACTGCACAAAACATCCATTCTTTATTGGAAGCATAAAGAGCTCTCTATTTCACAACTGTGGGGTTTGTTTCTTTTTATAAAATTGCTCAAGGTGTACAAGATGCCTAGGGAACACTTATTCTTCATAATGAAGAAACTTTAACTTTAAATTAAGTGATCCTCACTTGGAATAATTTCATTGTTAAAGAAATGCAAAATAATTGACATCTGAGGACAAGACAAGCATTTCACTAAAAAGAATTGAATTCAAGTAGCAGGCATACTGAGACACCTCCCTCAATGATGACTTCTACTTGGATATTTCCCTCTGTCAATATAGGTTACAAAATTATTTTTATTCTATACCAAGCTGTAAAAGTTTACTAAACCAATTATTTTTAAGGGGTGGTGTCAGGGAAGAGTTAGAAGTTTCCAGTTTCTCAGAGGGAGAAAGCATTCCCCAAGGGGGGAAGGAGAGCAGTGAATCTAATAGAAGAGAGCAACAGGAACAACAGGGAGGGACCAGCTGTTCACAGGAAAGGCAAGGGTTACGTTCTAGCTCAGATTCGGAGGAGGGGAGATACAAGCCAGCTCTAGCCAGGAGGTTAGAAAAAAGAGCAGGAAAGCGAAGGGAAGGGCGCCTTTGCCATTTTGAGAGTGGCTGGTCACGGAGAAGCAGAGCTCAGAAGGTATCTGAAATAAGTGACTCTGAGGAAGAATAGTTAAGAACCGTTTATAAGATTGTTTTGTTAATACGCAATAAAAAGTTATAAAAGAACAAGAAACGTTTGTGTGGTGATCTGAAGAGGACAACGACCAGTCCTGACAGGTGGTTCTCCAGCTTAAGCTATGATGGAGAAAATATCTGAGCCAAGTTTGTTGAAATATTTACAAACTACACTTTCATAGGCAGTGTGCAAACATAAAAACGCAACATTACAATAACAGCAAAAACATCAACATATCAATGAAAACTGGCTGGTAGCAAGAGTCATGTTACGAATGCCTGTCTGAACAACAGTGTTTTCAAAAGATATGTGAAAGCAAGCAGGGGTGACTCCTGCTGAACTTCTATTGGCAAGGAGTTCCACAGGGCAGGAATATATAACTATTTTAATAATATAACTATTTTAACCTGCCCTGGGACCTGCTGGCGAAGGACACATAATTACTAATAATATCAAAGACCACTAAGAGATACAGCAGCAGGAGAAGGCTTGCACTTTCACTGCTCCTGTTGCCATAAAGGTCATCATGATGTCCAATACTAATTTGTTTCTGAATCTAGACCAGTATCGATCCAGATAAATCAGTCTTATCCAAAAGTATCTGTAGTTGTTCTAGCATGACCCTCTCAAACACTTTCCTCCAATGGAGAGTATTAGTGACCAGGCTGGCTTTCCCCCCGCTAATGATTGCACCCCCAAAAGTGGCAGGCACCACTCCCTTACATAATGACGCTGTCGCCCACAACCAGGAAATAACCCTCCCCCCAGGCTCAATTTCACCAGCTGTAATGGGCAAGGATCCAGAGGGCACATAGTCAGGCACATCCCTGCAAGCGGTCTATCCGTATCATTATAACACATAAACTAAAAAGGTTAATTTATTTTAAGACTTTAAGCTAGTACAACTATTAAAAAAAGAAACAACCATGTGACACATGTGTTTTGCAAATGTATTAGGAAGCAAACCAAGTATTTGTGAAGCGCTTCAATAATGGCTGAGTGTTCCGATTTATCCAGATTGTGATTATTTCTAGGATGGGAGTCCTGATAATTTCTTCTGAATTTGGCTTCTTCAACACTTCAGCAATTTATTCCAAGAATATTGCAATTTACCCCATCTTTAAAAGGAATAGGAAGAAAGGGCTGGGAATCTTTTCTGGCCAGAGGGCCAGTTCTTTACCTTCCCCATGCCTGGTGGACCAAAGTTGATAGGTGGGCAAGGCCACCCACCTGTCTATCACCTAATGTCACTATTCCCTTTAAAGATTCGCTTTAAAGCCCCGATTCTTGGGATTTCAAAGCAAGTGAACCATGGGTGAGGGGGCTGAAGGTGCACGATAATCTGCCCATCACAGCTGATGGGTGAGTGGATGCATGCCATACTAGATCCAAAGAACAACTGGGACCTTTAAGTTCCTGATTTGTTCCTTTGGAGTCCCACCCTTGCCCAATGCTCATGTGGGTTTGGCTTTCTGAAAATGGCCTGGTGGATCAAATGTGGGTCAAATGTGGAGGCCTGACCAGAGACCAAATGCTCAAACTCTGAATGAAATATTGGGCTATGGTTTACTCTCCAAAGTTCATTTCCCTTTGAGCCAGCTGGCTTCCTGATTGTTCATACCAATATATTATTGGCTCAAAGAGATGCACCTTTCTACCTAGCAGAATAGAAGCATGATCTCTTGAGGATATGGTTCTATTTTTGCGGTTAACAGACTGAAATAGGGATACCGTTTCTCTTTCAGAGATGGCTGTTGCATTCTATCCAATGGTTGAGGACCCAGGAAGATGACCAGAGGCACTACCCATAGTGGGCTCTAATACGGTTGAGCTGGGCTAGTAAATGCACTTCCTTCTTGAAGGACAGGACCACTTAGTGATGTGGTCATGTGGGTGTTGCAAATCCCTGAGATGGAATTAAGTAACTTAAAATTCCTGCCCAGCAGGAAGTTTTGCTTCCTTGAGGCTTCTCACATCCTTCATCAATTCCTCTGTAGGCTATTTTCCTATGCTGATGTCCTTAATGATAGCCAAGAGGTATGGATGTATGCTCTGTTGCCTTGAAAATGCTATCTAAGATCACCACAATCTTTGTAATGAGCCTGAAGAATGAGGGAAGGCCAAATGATAAAGGACCAGTATTTAAAACTGAACACTAAAATCAGTCAAAAGACCCAGAGGTCAACATACCCATCACTTCAAATCTATAACCTCTGCCTTCTTCAGGACTATAAAAAACTAATTAAACTGCTATACCCTGCTGGCAAGCTGTATATGCTCATTCATCAAGATTTCTCTGGCTAGATTCTGGGAAACTAATGATATTCTAGATGCTGGCATTATAATGCATTTCAAATTCACTTTGTTTGATATTAGTTAAGAGGTAAGGGACAAGAAAACTCATTGGTTGGACTTTTGTCCAAACTTTGGAGAAACAAGTAATTTAACTGTTACCTCCATGGCAGCAGAAAATCTTCTCATCTACAATGGCTGCAATAGGCAGGCAATTAAAACAGTCTGTAAATGTCTTCCAGAGCTTGATATTAAACCGCCGTTTACCTGATGGAATTAGAAGAGCAGCAATTTATCACATTACATACGGTAGTCTGACCATTCAAAAAAAGTGCCATTTTTATTTAAGTAACTGCTGAATGCAAAGGTAATTCAGAGGTTATTTCACAAGTTTAAAGAGAAACATAAAATAGTATTAATTCAATATTGTTAGGTGAATTTTTCTACAAGTTTCAAAGCATGCCAAGAAAAGGTTAACTACTAGAAACATTTATATAAGACTCTACTTACATTCATCATAGAATCCATAGATGCGATTAATACTAGCACACTCATGGTTTCCCCTCAGGAGGAAAAAATTCTCTGGATATTTGATTTTATATGCAAGTAATAAGCAGATGGTTTCCAAGGATTGTTTGCCTCTATCCACATAATCCCCCAGAAATAGATAGTTGGCTTCAGGTGGAAATCCCCCATACTCAAACAATCGAAGCAAATCTGTATATTGACCGTGGATGTCACCTATGAAAATTAAGATTGCAGATATATTTAGTCTGTAGAAACAATTATTATATATAGTATGTAGAAACAATTATTAGAAGAAATTATTATTAGAAGAAAATCCACAGCTGGTAGTAAAAACCAAAACAGATACTCTGCTTTGGCGGTAAAATACTAAGGGGGTTGTTTCCTCCTCAATTCCACTTCGTTATGTCCATTAATTTCAATAGGCCTACTCTGTACAGTGGTACCTCGGGTTAAGAACTTAATTTGTTCTGGAGGTCCGTTCTTAACCTGAAACTGTTCTTAACCTGAAGCAACACTTTAGCTAATGGGGCCTCCCGCTGCCACCGCGCCGCTGCTGTGCGATTTCTATTTTCATCCTGAAGCAAAGTTCTTAACCTGAGGTACTATTTCTGGGTTAGCGGAGTCTGTAACCTGAAGCGTCTGTAACCCGAGGTACCACTGTATGTGACTAACATTTGATACAACCTAAGTTTATTAAAATATTTCTCTTCCACCCTCTATTATAAGTTCTTAGGGCAGAGTATACATTACATAAACCTTTTAATACAATATAATATATCATAAAATCACCTTCAACAATGAAGTAAACCACCAGGCGGATCCCACTGCAAGCCAAAAACCTATGCAAACAGTCAGGTTTTAACTGGTCATCAAAAAGACCCCGCCACTATTACCTCCCAAGCTTCTGAGGGGAAGCTGTTCAATAACTAGGGTGCTGCAGTGAAAAAGGCCCTCCCCAACATCTTTCCACCAGCTTCCAAAGGGGAGACAGGGAGGATGGATACCAACACACACTTCTAGGTAGATTTGAATGATCAGTTAGGACAAAATGGGGGAAACATTCTCTCACATACCCTCGCACCAAGCTTTTAGGGCTTTGCAAGATATTAACACTCTGAAATCCAACCAGTGTTGGATTCCCAATGTACAGGAAGCCAGTTCAGATCCTATTGGATCAGTGCGATACAGTTATTAAAGATGTACCATTTAACAGGCTTGCTTCCACATTTTTTGGGTGGTGGCAAACATTCTCCTAGTTTACTTTTCACCTTGAAAATGGAAGCTTTTATACTGTTGCACTCTTTAAGAAGTTTAACGGTTGTATCCAAGGATAGCCTACTCAGAGTAGGCCCATTGAAATTAATGGACTTGACTAATTTAGGACCATCAATTCCAATGGGTCTATTTTAAGTAGAAGTTAGTTGGATACAACCTGAAGTATTTAAATAAATCACGGATACCTTCTTGGCCTCAAGGCATGCTACATTTTTCATATGCTTGTTGTAGACACTTTTTATAATAGTACCTCTCACACATTCCTATACCACTACTAACAGTCAGGAAATTGTACTGCCTTCCTACTATCTTGTAATCTCCATGTGGACAGCTGTTATTGCTTCTACATCTTTGCATACTAACTACTTGTTTTTATCATGCTGCACACAAAAAGTTATTGCTATATTGCAGGCTTTAATATTACCAAGATTTTGCAAAGAATAGGGCTTTATTACTATTTAAAATCATTTTTATACCAATTTTTTAAATTGCTAAGTGCTCTACAATCTAACTTAAAAGCATCAACCAAAACATTAGAAAATAAAATATTACAAATTAAGATCTAATACAAAGTACACATTAAAAACAGAATAATTAACAGAAGAACAAAATGTTCTCTTAAACATAAAAAGCATTACATATTAAAAAAATCAAATACAAAAATAGATTTATACTTCACAGAACAGCATAAGCAACTAAAATAAATGAAATAGGAGCAGCATGCTGGTGCCTTAAAAATAAATGGCAATGCCTTTTTCTAGGACTTATCTCTACAGTAAACATACCACTGGTCTGAAAGGCGTTTAGGAGCTAGGAATTGTACATATTCTTTAAAAAGTGTTTTAGCAGTTTAATTGTAATGTTTAATTATATTGTGTTATTATTTTGATGAGCTCTTTTGGGGAGGAAGGGCAGGATAAAAATATCAAATAATAGCAAAAAATACTTCAATTACAAATCAGTTTGTGAGTGTTTCTAAGTGCATTCAAATGATAGGTTAAAAACAGATGTTTTTAACCTATCATTTGAATGCACTTAGAAACACTCAGATGCTTTTAAACCTGCTAATAAAATACTATTTAAACTAAACTAAGCCCAGATGCAACTGTATTTGTTTTTCTAGTCTGTACTGTCCCTCTGAAATCTTCTAGCCTCTCAAAGAGCTATAGCTCAGCTAGTGATGGCAGAACTCTTCCTGTTGAATGCTGATTCAGGCAAACGAAGGCATTCAGAGTGAAACTGCAGTGGCATGTTGCCATTCCTCCCAAAGCCTAAAGTTGTTCAGCAAGCATTCTTGACCTTCACATCAAAAGGCAAGACACTCCCCTTTTGGGTCTTACCCAAAAAAGAATGCACAAGTAGGCTGAAAAATAACTGTGAAAATATGAAGTGTTTTAGTACTTAAGTCTTGCCTCCTAAATTACTTTAATAATATAGGAACTAAATTAAACCCAAGATTAGTATTTACTATATATTAAATACAGTATTTCTTTGTACAGCAGGTTTTGAATTAGCTTAAGACTTGGCAGGAGTATTTAGGATATAAATCACTCAAAGTAGTAAAAGAGTACCAAATTACCACATTTTAGTAGGGTAAGCAGGCTATCTTTTCATGTTAAATGGTTTTGCTTCTCTTTACTGTTTACATATTTTGAATACATAGCAACATTCGGCAAATATTATTTTGCAGGTTAAAAGCTTTGCTTCTTTAGTATACAACATTAATCACCACATACCACAGATCTTCAGCGGTGCCTCTAGCTCCAGAAGTATGGGCTGGCTAAGAAAGATTTCTCGTGATTTTATACACAAGCCCCGAACTTCGGCCTCTGTCATCTGCACAATCTTTCCTGGACGACATCCTCGCACTGAAAGACAAATGATAAATTCAGGTCTATGAAAATTTGTCAAGGAAAACAGTGTGTTTCAAATAGTAAGCCTTTGCCTTCCTCAGCATTTATAAAGCACATTAAACCAAAATGTGTTTAAGCATATGGTTGGCATCCGTCCGTCTTGGGAGGCAATGGAGGAGTGTGCCTTTCGAGATGAAGCCAAACTGTTCAAAGGTTACAGTGCCTGTTGTAGCTGTAAAGACTGATATGAGAGAGACATATCTTGTTGCAGCTGGGGCAGATGAAGGCGTCCAGTTGTGCTGTTTCAGATGCACCATGCCATTTCTTCTCTCTGCACCTTTCCCAGGTTAACATTTATCCAGATATTAAGTTTATAGTACAGTGGTGCCCCGCAAGACGAATGCCTCGCAAGACGAAAAACTCGCTAGACGAAAGGGTTTTTCGTTTTTTGAGTCGTTCCGCAAGACGAATTTCCCTATGGGCTTGCTTCGCAAGACGAAATGTCTTGCGAGTTTGTTTCCTTTTTCTTAAAGCCGCTAATAGCCGCTAAGCCGCTAATAGCCGTGCTTCGCAAGACGAAAAAACCGCAAGACGAAGAGACTCGCGGAACGGATTAATTTCGTCTTGCGAGGCACCACTGTAAAATGATTTGTCTGAATTGGGCCATATCCATTGATCGATAGAGTCATAATAAAGTAGGCATTCACTTTTAATGCACACTATGGTTCATCATTCTGTTATTATCTGCAGAGGGTATAAAAATGTGCTCAATGTACAATGTTTACCATCAAGAACTTACTGGATGTCCAAATAAAAGAGAATAAGCTTTAAGAGTACAGATCTGTCATATGACCTTATTGGTTTGAAAACTGTTATACTAATGAGCTTCCCTGGTTTCATTTTGGCAACCCCATCAGAACACTGCAAGCAAAGAAACATCCTTGCATGCTTCTCCATTCCAAGCTTGACTAGATTGCTTGATGACCCAAGAACCAGGGGGCAAGTTCTGTTTGAGCCACCTTTATCTTACATGGAGAAAGGGGCCTTTCTGCATAGCCCCAACTGCTGATACTACCCCTCATTGTTGGCCCAAATGCTTTAGGGGGTCCATAATTTTGTGTCAAGTAAGTGCTGCAGGTACTTACTTGACAAAAAATTAATCTTCTTCATGGAGCAAGGAGGCTAAGGAGTCTCCCACCAGAGAACTATCTACTCATAAATGTGGAAGGGATTTGCTTGTTGAGGAAATATCAGGACCAACATCTGAAGGAGTGTGAAAGAATCCTGTTCATCACTTCAAGAGATGACATCAGTGGGGGCTCCTCAACCCCCAGATGCCAATGAGCATGTGGATAGGGGTGATCCAGTAGACACTGTATACTTAGAACTTCACCAAAGAATCCTGAGTAGGTTTAAAGATCTTGGGATATGAGAAAAGGTTCTCTTCAGGATTAGAAACTGGTTAAGGAGCAAGCAGTAGAAGGCAGCAATAACAATGGAGGGATACAAGAAGCGGGGTCCCTTCAAGGCCTGTATTGTGACCAGCATTTTAAATTTGTCCATAAATGATCTGGACTTAAGGGTGAACAGTAAGGTAAACAATTTTGCTGATGACAAAATAAGTACTTCTTCGCATAGCACATAGCTAAGCCACAGATTTTGCTACCACCAGATGTAGCAATGTCTACCACATCACATAGACTCAACAGGTATACACATTAATATAGGAGAAGGCTATCAATGGATACTAGTCATGATGGAAATGTACAACCCTCTAGGATCAATGGCAGGATGCTTCTGAGCACCGGTTGTTCATATCCTGCTTATATGCTTCTCACAGGCATCTGGTTAACCACTGTGAGAACAGAGCAATGGACTAGATGGGCCTTTGATCCAATTCAGTATGGTTCTTCTTAGGTGGCTGCATAACGTTGATACTGTTTTCAATCCTGGATTTGAATCATGATGTCTTATTCGTAACTCATTTTGGGGGTCCTATGGCCAACTCTGTATTTTAATCTGAAAACTTAATTATGTTTTCAACTGGTTGCTTTTTTAAAAAATGGAAAAGCAGGATTTAACTAACAAATGAATATGAACGGCTTTGATGAATTAAGTGCTCCCTATAGCATATAGTTCAAACAAAGAACTAAACAGAAAATCTCAAGTTTTGAATCTGTATAGATTTGCATATGACAATATTTCTAGAGAAAAACATACCATGTTTTTAGTATGTACATGTTGCTGTAGCTATTATTTTGGAAGGCACATTCCTGAAGGTCAAATGCCTCTAAGATAAAACTGCTTTCAGCACTTAAATTGAGTACAGAACTTTATATATTTATGGTTTTAAGTTGCATAACACTGATTTTGATGAAGGACAGGTTAGATATATGTTAATTAATTAAAGCATTCCTAATTGATCAAAGAGGTTTTTTCCCATTACTCCATGTGGCAAAACTCTTAGGTACCTTACAGCTACTGCAGCTTGCAGCATTATCTCTAGCATTATACTTAAAACAGATACTTACTTTTAACTTTAATACTAACAATTTAAGTTCTACATAATATATTCTTCAATAAACTTTAAGCATTGCACATATTTCTGTTTTTTGCAACAGGAGTAAAAAAAAAAATTGTACTCTGGCTTCAAGACTTTAAAGAAATTGTATATCTATCCTTTAAACTCACAGGTTTACTTGGGCACTCTGGAGCACACTCACTTTGAAATACCATTGAAATCAGGGGGGGGGGATTTATGAAGTGTATTATAGGACTAATGGTTGCAAGTGTAAACATTTCTCTTTTGCTGGCAGTGTAGTGCCAGTTCCAAAGACGAGCTTTCCAGCTCAGGACTTCAGACAGCTTGAAAAAAAGAACTGGTAAATCCTATGTGTATTATTCAGGAGGGAAAGAAAGTCCTTCTCCCGATGTGCTAAAAGTGATCTGATAGCAGCCGACTCTCTGGACAAGACCTAAGAGCCACTAGTCATCATCCTATAGTGTTAAAAGCTTAACTTGGGGGCTGCCACCCGCAAATCAGAGTATTTAATAGCTGTAATCCAGAAGAGTTGGGGGGAGGCACTGGAGATTGAGGAAGGGGGGATTATCTCCTCCCCTTTCATTCCTACTAAAACATCCCTGTATAGTGCAGGGTGGAAATGTAGTGGTGGCGGTGAAATGTTGTTGTTTAAACCTCATGGCATGCATCCACCCTCAACCATAGATTCAAGTCCCTTCCCTTGAATACTTACTAAGAGTTGTTAGGAGACAATTTTTCTATTCTATTCTAAATGTCCTCTTGACTAACCTTCTTTCCTCTTCCTGGATATGCTGGAAGAAGTTTACAGGTCCCAGTAAGACTTTTTGTTTGTTTGTTTTTTAAGTATCTGCAAAGGTATATTCTTCTACATATTTAACACCTATGTAGAAACTACTACTTTTGGATGGCTCTTTTTCGCTTCCAAACTGATAGTGAATTGGCCACCTATTGGAGAGAATTACCGCCATCAAGCAAAAGCTGACAGCTGGTTTACTTGCGTATATCTCTGAAGAAGGGATCATCACCAGAAAAAAATGAAATGGAGCCACATGGACACATATTCTGTGCACCATTATTTCACTTGCCAATGTCGGGAATGAAATCTGTGGGAGGGGTGGAAGGAGGAATGAAAATAGTAAGTTCCTCTTTGTATACAGTATATCTATTTACCTCTGTGGGACCAAGCTGGAAAGTAAGATGTAGCTAGCCATTTGGGAAATGGGCAGCAGGTACATTGCCTACAATTAAAACAAGTCCCTGCCCCCCCCCCCAAAAGTTCCATGTCTGGAGCTGGCAGGGAGGCAAGGGTCACGTCCACTAGGCCCATGCTGGGCAGGGAGCAGCCTGCCAGACTTATTGCTGTTCAAGCTTATAACTTTATTCTAGCAAGACTCCCAAACCTGGGTCTCAGACAAGCTCTGTACGAACTTGAAACCCATAGCTGTGCTGGCTTCCAATGTTCTCAAATGCCAAGCCCAACTGTAAGGATGTTATCAACTACTGCAGCTTTAAATCTGAAGAGGATAGGGAGAATTATCCATCATGTTGGGAGCAAGAACCCAATCCTATGCTATAACTGCATCTAAGCATAGCAAATGTTACAAGGATTGCACTGCAGGGGAGGAATAGGGTCCTGGCTGCAACAAATATTCATTTGGCTAGCCAGAAATCTTTGGAAACTACCCATAGCATATCCTGAGGAGGAGACAGGTGCAAGATAAGGGAAAAAACTGTATAGTAAAAGGAAGCTTGTCACATTAATTCCAAAAACTACCATCAAACCAGAAATGTTAGGTCACCTAACCTTCAATATACTAGCATGCTATCTTTGACATGGCCCAGTGAGATGGCATCTCAAATTAAAAAATCACTGAAGTGGAAGATCAATGACGCCCCCCTCCAAAAAAGACTTATACATGTGAAGCCTGTCCCCATCTTAAATGGATAGCTAACTTAACCAATATACTGTAATCTCAACTGTTAAAATAATCCAATTGTCTATCACAAAGGCAGTTTTAAAATTCTATTTCTGTACGCATCATAAGCACTTCAAAGCTGGCACAATTCAAGATTCCTGTCCTTATCATCTGAAATACAGCAGTAGTTCAGTCATATGAAGCGAACTTAAGTGATAAATTATTGATAACTGCTTCACATATTTGACAATGCTGGCAAGCAGCACCACTACCAGACTGCCCTGCATGAGATTATAATTTTACTGAAATAACTACCTCATTTTGTCTTCTGAATACTTCATTTATTTGCCAACAGTTCTCACCTAGTCAAGAAATAACCCAAACTATAACAATGATGCTAAACGTTCTAATAAAACATACTCCACATGAAGTCATATGGTTGATAGAAATAAATGACATCCGAAACAAAAGAGATAGGGTGAATAAGCTCAAAAACCCCACAGGTGAATAAACATTAAAAAAAACTACAATCACACCTACTCCCCCTGCCCTGCCCACCAAAATGGAATGAATTGGGAGCAAAATATAGAAATAACACATGCAAGGACAATATATTGGCGTATTACAATCAAAGAATATAAATCCCATATAAGATGCTATAGAACACACACGCACACACACACACACACACACACACTCTCAAAACAGTGAGAATATCAAGATGCAACAAGATACAAAAAAACCAAGCGTTTATTCAGGCACACACAGTCTCTCAAAATACAAAACTCCGTAAGGAAATGGGATGCCCAAACCAGAATAGAAACCAATATATATAAAAAAAACTACAAATAAGCCAATGCCCAAAGGGCAAACCAAGAGAAAATTAACGGCAAACCAAGGGTAAGAACAGTAATAGTGGAAAGCAAACTACAGCTACTAAATTATCATATGAAGCAAAAGCTAGTATTTACTGAAAAGCTGTATGAACATAGGCCCTCCTGTGCTCAATATTTTTTACATAAAAATCCAATACTAGGCTACAGGTGATATGTGTAAATGGCAAAGACAACATAAGTCAAGCATGCTGTGGGAGGCATAGAGTAGTCATTCCTTTTCTTGCCAGTGAGAGATAAATCATATTTTCCTCCCCATTAAGAACCAGAAAGAAAACAAAAAACCTATTATGACTATTACTATTTATTATTATTATTTTAAGGAGCTACACATCCATTCATTAGAACAAGGTAACAAAACATTTACTGAAAAGAGGAAGATCCCTCCTAAAACTAATTCACTTTAGTTCACTTTACCAGTTTCAAATTCTTCTTTTACATAATATGAAGAGTCACATATCCAGATTAATCCATGGAGAACAAAATAGGGTGGCTTACTCTTTAAGTTAAGAAAAGAATTGGGCCTCAAGTCCAAAAGGGTTTATCAAAAAAGTAAATACTTCTGTTGTATCCAAGAAACTTACTTTTTTGTAAAAGCTCAACACAGTAACCTAGCTGGGTTTTATGTCATGTATTTTTTTCTGTCTGTAAAGACTAAAGCAGATATGTGGTGCACTTTTCGCACCTGGCAGAAGTCATGCACACACCTTCCCAAAAGAATGTAGGTATTCCATCAGCACAAGGATTTCCACTTGCACAACAGAACTTCCTCCTTTCTCCTCACTGCAAAAATGCTTCAGAGGGGTGACGGAAACCAGAGTACATTTCCCCCCCCTGGGGTGGTGGTGTTGCATTGTGCAAGGAAAAATCATTGCACTGATGGAACAAGTTGGATGCTGTTCTGTAAAACTCACTATATACAGCAGAACATGGATGGGAAAGCATATCTCATTCATAGTAACACTGTGACATCCCAATCCCTACCCAGCTCCAACTAATCACGTGTAACTATATGTGTTCATTGCTGAACAGGGCAAAAATCTTGCCACCTGGCAATGTCAGTTAATGAAATTTCCAGTGCGGCAAGGAGCTTCAGCCTGGTTGCCTGGACAACTACAATATATTCCCTCATCCCAACCCCCTAAAGCAGCAGTCGCAGCTGACTAGGGAATAATGGATGTGATAGGCATGAAAAATTGCACAAAAGAATGGAAGGTAAGGGTTTACACAGCCATATCCACAGACCCTGAAATTGCAGCTTTTGTAGAGAAAAAATAATGAGACTTTTCTTAAGCAGCATTACCATAGTGTGTTGTTCAGCAGTCTCCCCCCTTCTCAACTATGTATTTATAATTAATCAGAAAAACTTTGAGATGGCTGTTACCAAAAGCTCTGGTGGCTGTAGCTACAAAACAGTAAATAAACTGTTCTTTCAGGCTATGAGTTTGATATGAAATTCAATCCCTCTAAATAGGCACCCACAAGTAGGGGCCTCTTAAGAAATTCTTACTGCTTTCAAGCAGTGACGTGGGGCAGAAACTTTTCTCTAGAAAATTGTCAGTTTTGTAAGTTTGGTAGTAACAATAAATTCCCATGAATCACAGATCAGCACTGGGGGAAAAGAAAGAGAGCCGCATGGACCCAGGTTCAGTCTACCATTATTTCACAATAAACAGATGCCACTTGAAACAAATTCAGCTGCTTCAAAGTTTTTAGCTTAATTTACTAAACATATATAAAATGAACATGCTAAGTCAAATCAATCTAGGGCATCAGAACATTTTCCTATGGGAACTATTGTATGCAATTCTACCTAAATTGCTTCCCTAGCCCGAACCAGTGCTTCCAAATGCCACTGAAGCCCAGCAAAACAGCTGAAATGAAGAGTCCCACCCATCTCTCTCTTTGTGAGAAGGGCAGGCACTTGCCAGATCACAGTATGCAGTTACTACAAGCAATGGTGTGGGTTTTCCAGAAAGTTCCGCTTTAGATTTGCTAAATTCCTAAGTTGACTGGGATCTGAATTATCATGGTTACATTTTATTTTGTAAACAAAATTTTAAGAAGTATTCCATGTTAATTTGAATTCCTCAATAACTCAAGAAGTTTCCAATACCCTGAGGTATTTAAACTGAAATATTTCACGGCAGGGGGAATAACATTGGAATCTGGTTTAAATGTTATCTTCAAAATCAAAGACTCAACTGGAAAACCGTTGTTTTAATGCAAATATTTTAAGATTTGTCAAATCAATAGCTTACGTTTCCTTACACTGTTTTTATTTTGGGGAAGAATAAAGACACTGAAAATGCAAGTATGACATTTTGAGCACACTCATTACACGTATATGGATGCACACTCTCCAAAACTTGATTACAACCATGTAACTATCCATTTTGACTAGCACTACAGTAATTTATTATATGCATTTTTAGAAAGTCTTCAGTTTTCCATGGAAAAATGTACCAACAGAAAATTTTCTATCCCCCATCACTAGCCAATGGCAACCTGGTAAGCACATTGTAGATCCATATGTGATCTATCACAATTTTCTAAGATCTATCAAGAGCCCCATAAACTGAACCAAAACATTTCACACCGAGTACAAAGTCACAGCGAAAGTTGGAGGGCATGTCATTTGTTCAAAAGTTTAAAATCTGAATTGGGGGGGGGGGGGGGAATACTAACCAACTACAAAATATATGCAATTCAGGGCCACTATTTAATTCCCAATAAATGATCTGCTTGAAATTGGAACAGATTCCAATGAGGTGGTGGACTCTCCTTCCTTGGAGATTTTGAAGCATAGGTTGGATTGCCATCTGTCATGGATGCTTTAGTTGAGATTCCTGCATTGAAGAGGTGGACTAGATGACCCTTGGTGGTCTTTCCAACTCTACAGTTCTATGAATCTAGTATCTACAGTGAAATCCTTCTGAACAGTAAACTCCAGTGAATTCAGTGAGACTTACCCGGAAGAAAGTGGGTACAGAAATACAACTTTAAGCATTGTATTTAATTATATTCTGTTTCCTTAATGAAATGATCCCATTTAAAAGGTCTCATAAAAATAACCCGTAGAAAACAATACTGTTTAGTCTATATGTTGATCAAAAGAAACTAATACCAACTTCTCCACATAGTACATTTTTGTTTCTGTGAATTACCATAATTTGCTCCAGATTCTGTATGAACCTCCCCCTGTACTTATTGAAAACTGCTGTCTTGGCAAAACTTGCCAGTTTGTTAACTTTATTATGAACCATCATAGGAATCTCACAAATGAATCAGCATCTCATTGCTAAACTATATTCTAAATTTGTAAAAACATCTCTCACCTGACTACTTGTGATGATGCGGCTCATCTCTATTGCCACTGACATAACAGCAGTTACACAGATTGCTCTAATACTGCCCCGTTTTAATACAGCATAAAGGCTCTCATACTCATTTGAGCCCCAGCTTCCATAGCAAAGCTATGCAGTGGCCTAAAGGGAGTGCAAAATTCTCTGTCTCCTCTACTAGCCCAGGACAAGGATATGAAATAGCAGCAGACTAGTAAGTTTAGAAGGGAGCACAGGTACAAGGAGAAAGAGCACGGGAAAACATTTAACAACACAGGGGAATAGAACTGAAAAGTCTAAAATTTATTGTCAAAACACACACCCTCCAGTCTTTTTAACGTCCAGCACAGCAGCAATGCAAGAAAAAGCATAGTCTGCTGAATTTCTGCCTGACAGATGATCACTAGAGGTGCAAGAAATCTATTTTCCCCCAAGACAAACTGTAAACCAAAGTCCATTAAACACAAAGACTTACTTCTGAGTAGACATGTGTAACATTGTATAAGTTAACTATACCGTGAATTCTTAAATAAGTCTCTGGTTTTTAGCTCTGGCACAGCAGGAAACATGCCTAAGACTCTTTGCCAAGTTTTCACATTTGCCTTTTGTGGTAGCAGGGGGATTAGTTTACATCCACCTACACATCATGTAGCAGCATTTGGGGAAAAAACAAAAACCCTCTACTGACTACTTGTTCTCAGAGGACCCCACCACAGAGAGGATGCATCCTGAACCCGGGGGGGGGGGGGGGGAGAGAAGGGCAAATAACAAAGATTCCAAGGACTGGAAAATAAGCCAGAAGCTGGGAAAGTACACTAAAGCAAAAAAGGAAAAAAGAAGCTCTTTCGGATCCTCAGGGATTCTCATTGCTTTGTGTCCAAACATCTCACTTATCAATCACAGCTCTGACTTTACTCACTTTACTTCACACTGACAGGGAGCAGGTAGGCTAGCTTATTTCACGGAAATAGCTTAGAAAGCTACAGGTACATTTTGCTTCACAAATTCCTAGGATGGATGATGATACCAAAGAGTCTGGGGCCCCTGCCCAGAAATGTTAAAAGAAAGTACCAGACTGGCAACTCCATCTTCAATGTGTAACACCATGGGGCACTTGTAATAATATTCTCAAGTTTCTCTTTGGCCAAGGCCTTTTGCTCTCTTAATTCCACAACACTAATCTACAACATCCTTAGGGAAATCAGGAAACAGAAACAGCACTTGTCATGATCGCTTTTCAAGGTGCCCTTAGCAAACAAATGCCCTAGCAAATTCTCTTTTATAAGCAAATGAGAGAAGCTAGATTATGGCCCTTGGAGGGCATTTTCTGAACTACTTGCTTTTAAAGCCCAAGATGCCTAGCCTGTTCCCGGGTAAATCTAGACTCTCACAGAGGAGCTCATCCAGGAAGGCACTTATCGGCTTTCAGCCCTCTCAGGCAGCTCAAGTACAGTGGTGCCTCACAAGACGAAATTAATCCGTTCCGCGAGTCTCTTCGTCTTGCGGTTTTTTCGTCTTGCGAAGCACGGCTATTAGCGGCTTAGCGGCTTTAAGAAAAAGGAAACAAACTCGCAAGACGTTTCGTCTTGCGAAGCAAGCCCATAGGGAAATTCGTCTTGCGGAACGACTCAAAAAACGAAAAACTCTTTCGTCTTGCGCGTTATTCGTCTTGCGAGGTACCACTGTAAATGGGGAAGCCCAATTTAATCTGAAAGACTAGGCTTTCCCAACGTGGTGCCTTCCAGTTACCTTTTTACTAAGATGGCCATGCTAGCCAAAGCTGACAGAGTTGTAGCTAGTAATGTGGGTTTTCCAGAACATTCAGAATTGGAAAATGTTCCTATGCAAATCACGGTAATTTGCATAGGAGTTAATTCACATCAGAAAATGTTCAGTTTGCACAAGAAAGTTTTTTGATGCTCTAATTTAGCATTTTACTTGTATTTAGTAAACAAATCAAAAAACTTTGGAGCTGCCATTATTGACTGTCATTGCTACGAATTAACTTAAGAAATTGAATATATTGTACAGAAAAAAATCCAGCCCACATCACTGGTTATGGACTAAAACATCAAATTGAGGAACACTATTTTAGGTCCTCAACCTGTATCTCAAGCAGCTCAAAAATGATGCCTTTCTTCTTCTACTAAAGACTAAACACACAGTTCTACATGCATTCTGGCTGTATGCATTCTACATGCATTAATGGATTTAATTTCTACTGCCTCAGGTCAGAAGGAAACTCGGCTTGAGTTTTTGCTATCTTTGCCAACTTCCCAAAGTATAGACAAGATAGTCTCAGTGTTGCTTTTGTCCCTCTATAGACAGGCTCTGATGAAGCAAAAACAGAGGAAGCTGAAGAGCTTCTCTGTCCTCTCTAACAGGAGCTCATCCATTCACCTCTGAGATCCATGCTCATGTAAATGTTAGCAAAAAAAATAAATCGTAAAAACTTTTAGTAAAAATTATACATAACCTAAACATAGATTCCTTTATCTTGCACATTGGCCTAAGATTTTCATACCCCTAGATGCAAAAATAGTTGCAGTGGGACAAATGAAACCGCAAAGGAAAAGGTCAGATTCTGAACTACAAGCACAAAAACCAACTTCAAAATGAGTATCTGGTTGTTTTTTTCCTGCAGTAAATAACACAAAGTATCTTGTAACATCTTCAAATGTAACAAAATTTATTATGGCATAAGCTTTATATGTCTTTTATAGAATTGAAATTTCCATCAGATACAAGGAGTGGGATTCTCAGTTATGAGGTAAAGGTTGAAATTAAATGGCAATTGTATACAACAGTACACTGACAATACAATGACAACTTAAAATATGCAAAATGATACTTCAAAACACCAGTAATTGTCTTGGGAGAGGTTACCAACATTTTAAGCCTGTGGGCACATTTGGATTCTCCAGCAAGTGTCATGGGTGCCACTCCCTTCTTTCTTCCAGACACAAAGAGATTCATGCACACACAATCTGGGTAAAAGTCAAATCCAGAGAAAGTAATCTGGCTTTGAAAAGCTCATAGAGCTGAAAGAAGAAGTGGGAAAGCTTCTTCCAACTCCATCCTTCAGCTCTATGTACTGGTATTTTCAAGGAACAAAAAGGTAACTACCGGGGTACCTCGGGTTACAGATGCTTCAGGTTACAGACTCCGCTAACCCAGAAATAGTACCTCAGGTTAAGAACTTTGCTTCAGGATGAGAACAGAAATCGCGCAGCAGCGGCGTGGCAGGCCCTATTAGCTAAAGTGTTGCTTCAGGTTAAGAACAGTTTCAGGTTAAAAACAGACCTCCAGAACGAATTAAGTTCTTAACCCGAGGTACCACTGTACCCTTATCTTCTCATGACCGAAAGGGCAGAGGGGGCGGGGCTCAAGGATTTGTGGGCACCAGGTGATGACCCCAAGAGCACCACAGTACCCAATGGCAGCATGTTGATGACCGCTGGTCTCAGTGAACCACCACTCTATTCAGAACCCCCAAATGAACATAATGTAACTTTTTGATATGTTGTGATTCAGCAGTTTCACAATGGAGTTTCTCTTTGAAAAACAAAATGAATCCTTCATGAAAACCAACAATTGCTCACTTGTAGCAGTTCTAAAATATTTCCTCAAAATTGAAGATTTTGTCAGAGCCAAGTCAGATAAAACTGTGTAGATCCCAATCTCAAATAACGAGCTTTACAAAAGTGACCAGACATCTTCAATGAACCATCTCAAGTATGGCTGCTGATTCACAAGCTAGATGTTCGATAATTTATTATGAGACAGATAATTTATGCCAGATGGAACTAAAGCAGCAGTACTTTACGTATTTAATAAAATAGCTGTACCTCATAATTTAGTCTGTAAGAAAACCCCAATACAGCAAACAATCCACTTAAAAAAAAACCACACACAAGCAAACAGAATACTGCTCAGCAGAAAAATAGCATATTAATCATATTATGGAACCATCAAACAAGACCTCCCTCAAATGCTCAAGAGAGCCATGTCTTTCCTAACCACAGAAGGTCAATAACTGACCCAAGTATAGAATACTTTCACATGTGCAAAGAATTCCCTCCCACTCCACAACTACTTCCTTTCTTTATATTGCTACATACTTGGTACTCACAATGTGGTGTTTGTAGGTGCAACTGCACCCAAGATGACTCCCTAGAGCTCGCAATCACTGCCTGGAAGTGTGCATAGAGGTGAAGTGCTCACTTCCTCTTTTAACTCCATGAACCTTTCTAGGCTGACTTTAGTACCCAAGCAGAAAGTAAAGAAAGACTGAGATAGAGTATATCTTGTAAAAGACAGAAGAGCAGTGAGACCAAACGGAGGTAGAATGAAGCGACGTGGGGAGGGGGAGAAAGAAGGAGCATGTTTATTTCTCTGACTGTGCATCATGGGCATAGCCAGGAGGGAGGAGGGGGACAGCTGCCCCCTAAATCAAGGAAATAAATAAAAATGTTTAACTAACTGACCAATCAAGTCGCAGATAGCTTGGTTCCATCGTCCCCCCACCCCACCCCAATAAATCCTGGCTATGTCTATGCTGTGCATTTCCCTCTCTTCCTCCTCTGGGTCTCTGTTTTTGTTTTGTTTTCTGTGTCCTAGGAGAGAATGATTCCTTCTAAAAGGAAATTTGTGTTTTTGTGACTGGTCAGAACCATTATGGCTGTCATTTTGTGAATGTCATGCCCCTCATGACAGCCATTTGTGATAGCACTTACTCAAAATTCACAATATGGCCATGGATCCAAAACGGCTGCTGACTCATGGCAGGTACTGAAGCAGATTTTAAGAGGAACAATATTCAAGGATGTAATTAAGCCTCAATCCTACCCAATGCCAAGGGGTGACTGAACTTGATATGAGTAGGGCAGTTGGGAAATCTAATTACAGTAGTACCTCTGGTTACGTAAACTTCGGGATGTGAAAGCGGAAAACCTGGAAGTATTTTACCAGGTTTTGCCACGCGCACACACACGCAAAAACGGTCCTCCGGTTGCGAAAACCTCAGGATCCGGCCGGACCTCTGGAACGGATCCTGTCTGCAACCGGAGGTACCAGTGTACTGGCTTCTAACATTTTACTCCTCCAGCTTGTGAGAGACAGCAGCAGCAATCCACTGAGAAGGCCTGGCATGCAAGCGACTAACATCTGGCTGTTTCAACAGTCAGTTTCAGGCCAGAAGATTCAACGGCAAAATGGCACTTGTTGGAAAATTATACACATCTTTGTCTCATTCCACTAGCTTTTGCATCACTGTCTTATTTACAGAGAGAGTACACTGAATATAGAGCACAAACATATACAAATAAAATATATACGGGTATACTGCGAATACTTCAATTAGTAGACAGGGTCTAAAGGTAAAGGGACCCCTGACCGTTAGGTCCAGTCGCGGACGACTCTGGGGTTGCGGAGCTCATCTTGCTTTACTGGCTGAGGGAGCTGGCGTACAGCTTCCGGGTGATGTGGCCAGCATGACTAAGCCACTTCTGGCGAACCAGAGCAGCACACGGAAACGCCATTTACCTTCCCGCCGGAGCGGTACCTATTTATCTACTTGCACTTTGGCGTACTTTCAAACTGCTAGGGTATAGATAATTCAAAATAAACAAGTGGTCATGAACTGGTAAAGGCGTGGCTTGCCAAGAGTTATTGGAGAGGCAACGTGTGAACAGGTGACTTCCTGGTTCACAGCTCTTGCATCCAGCGGCTGCTAGTCTATACTAGCTCTTGGGCACCCTGCTAGCTTCCAACTTGGGTTGAGGAAAGAAACTTATTATTTTGTACAGTTACCGGTAAGTTCTCTAGGAAAGGATACTCAGAAGTGACAGAACTTCTAAACCAGGGGTCAGCAAACTTTTTCACAGCAGGGGGCCAGTCCACTGTCCCTCAGACCTTGTGGGGGGCCGGACTATATTTTGGGGGGAAAATATGAATGAATTCCTATGCCCCACAAATAACCCAGAGATGCATTTTAAATAGAAGGCCACATTCTACTCATGTAAAAACACCAGGCAGGCCCCACAAATAACCAAGAGATGCATTTTAAATAAAAGGGCACATTCTACTCATGTAAAAACACACTGATTCCAGGACTGTCCATGGGCCGGATTTAGAAGGCGATTGGGCCGGATCTGGCCCCCGGGCCTTAGTTTGCCTACCCATGTTCTAAACTCTTAAAGAAAAGCATTCAAAGGTTAGAACCTTGAACTTCAAGAGTTATGCCCCCTGTTCATTTATTTACCACAGAGATTATCACAGTTCTGTTGCAGAGGATACAATTTATGGAGTGAATACTGGTAAGGGCAGCTTTACAACTTCTTAAGGATAACAAGTCTGACATAGCAGCAGGAAGGACAGCTAGGAAAAGTTGCTTGGAAACAGAACTCAAGAGATTAAAAGCACAATCCTAACCCATAGGAGAAAGTCCCAATGAGTGTGTGTATGCATGGTGTAAGTTGGTCATCAATGTCTGTTTTCAATGACTTCAGATGATGTTTTAACAGGAAGACATTACTAAAAGATAGTAGTTAAGTTATAAGCACGTCCTAGAAGTGATTCACTCTGTTAGTTACAGTTTTAAGAATCCAGTATGATTATTAAACCATGTTACTGCATCTCAGAATGTGGAAATCCAATGTATATTCAGTATTGTACAGCCAAGTGGCTTCTTGCTGCATCATACAGATACTTGTAAGAGAGTAAAATAGATACTTGTAAGAGGGTAAAAATTACACAACTTGAAAACTGAAAATGAGTTTTAGCTCAGCTCACAGAGAGGGAGGGAGAGAAATTATCACTATGGTAAAGGAAACACCTGTGATTTCAAACTAAAAAAATGTTCTGGATATTTAACTTGTGAAAACTTTAAGATCATTCCCTCTAGTAACAAAAATCAGGCTGTAAAGTATTTTGGAGCCACAAGAAATAAGGTAGTAGCTTCTACATCAATGGGGGCTTTCTAGGGATGCAGATGCACATAAATTGGTAAATTAAAAGAAAAAGTGGTATCCAGTGTTAGCCATGCTCAGAGTAGACCACCTGAAGTTAATGTTTATGTCAAACTTTGGTTTACTCTAAGCAGAAATTAGATTAACACAACCATGTGTGTTAAACACACTAAAACAGAGAATATCAAGGTACTTAATTCAGGGAAAAAGGGAAACTGGGTGTTGGGGGTAGGAAGGGAGACAGTTAATTAGGCACCTGAAGCTGAAACAGGTGCCACATTCAAACCACATTCAAAACATCATGTACTACAAACTATCTAGGTCTCCTATTCCTAGTTCATTTTCTCCTAAAAGTCTATTGCCTCACTTTTCTGACTCATTTTTTTAATAATAAATGTTTATTCATTACCGGATAGAAACTGAACCAATCTCCAGGTTTCTGCCAACAACATTTGAGCTCTTAACATATGGATCACTACTAATGGGTCATATTCCCTTGCTTTCCCTTCAAATCTCCAGTACAATTAAATGATCCAATTAAAGCTTAAAGCCAACAATAATATTTTTAAATAATATTTTCCATTCATTTTTAAGATACCTACATTCCTATGTAAGCCATGGTTCTTCTAATGCAGCCTTTCCCAACTAGGTGTACTCTGGATATTTTGGACTACATCTCTCAGCATTCCTCGTGGCTGCCCATGCCGACTGAGGCTGACAGGAATTGCAGTACAACACTGTTCTGGAAAACACCAGGTTAGGGAAGGCTGTTCTAATATTTCCACATTCCCAGCATAGATTTGACACATTTGTATGCATCAGGGATAGGGAACCTCAAGCCCATGGGCAGAACATAGCCCTCCAGGCCTCACTACCACCCCACTATTCTCTCCAGCCCACACCCCTCACTGGTCCTGCTTTGCACCCTCATTGAGTATTTCTGTTATGAACTCTGGCTTTTCTGGATGGAGGATAGAGATTGGTGTGTGAGTGTCATTGTTAGAAACTGAGATATGAAAGCTAGGAGCTAAACAGCATATTAAACCTAGGCTATGTGCACAACATTGGAATGTCTAGGCGCACTTTTCATAACAAGAATACAAAGATGAAAATGAATGAACTGCAGCTAAAAATCTTATGTTCATTTTTCATGTGGTATAGTCTGAAGACTTCAAAAAACAGCCATGCCTCCCCCACTCATATTCTTAAGAGGGTCCCTTCTGCAGTCTTCAGAGAGTGGTTAGAAGTGGAGGCAGAAAAAGATCCCCCTTTCCTTCCACTCTGAACAGGCCCTGGATTTTCCCTACACCCCCTTTCCTTCATATAAATGTATCTTGTTGGCACCACAATTAACACATATTAAATGCCTACACAACTGATGGCAAAGATACCCAGCTTGAGTGTCCAGTTTGCAAACCTAAGATTTAAGTCTCCTTCAATGATCCCACTTCAAAATTTGTTTTGATTTTAAGCATCACTGTGAGTCTGAGGTAGATAACACTTTAACATGCACTACTTAAAAAGTCATCATAACTAACTGGCTAGTATTTTTTGAATGAAAAGCACATCATACATTAAAAGTACATTAAACAAGGCAACTAAAACCTAAGCATAACATGTTGGGTTTAAAAGGAAAAGAAGTTTTCAGGTACCCAATTCATGCACGTTTTACCTGAGAAGTCCCATTGAACTTGGTTGGAATTTACTTCCAAGTAACACTGAGAATTTTAATCTGAAATCTTAGGCGCAGTACTGCTCCCAGAGCTCAGAAGCTGCCCACGTTTATGAAATTCCGTCGCAAAACGTGCCTTGAACAATGGGAGTTTCAAATGCTGGCAAGTGTGTGTAGAAACTAGTAAAATTTACATTGAAACCAATGCCTACTGGCATGTGATGCCCAGAAGGTTGCCCAGATGGGAATGCAGCCCTCAGGCTGAAGAACGGTTCCATGTGCCTGGCATAAAGTGAGAGTTTTATCAGAATGCAATACTCTGTGTCCTGTGCTTGCTCTGCAAGAGGTCTGTAGAGCAACAACACGAGAGTGGGCCTTTTCAGCAGTGCCTCCCCACTTGTGGAATGCTCTCCCCCAAGGAGGCTCACCTGGTGCCTTTGTTTACATATCTTGAGATGCCAGTCCTCCTCTCCCAGGCCTTTCTTTAATTAGCCAATTGATGCCCCTTTAAACAGTAAAGGGGTGTATTCTTTTTGTTTTTGGCTATGGTATGTATTTCTGTGTTTTTATATTGTAAACTGATCTATCATCGTTGGATGAAGGGCAGTATACAAAATGTATTAATAGTAACAATTACAATACCACATTGGGAAACAGCTTTATTGATGCTTCTTTATTAATTATTATCATTAAAATAATTTATATTCTGCTCCTCATTTTGAGATGAAATGCTACAGCAGTTTCTTTATAGAAACGACAAGAAAGCTTGTACAGAAATATTAAAATCCTATGAATTTTGGTATATACCTATAAATTATGTATATAAATTGTAGGTATATAAACCTACAACAGTTACTAGGCTACACAAACTTTTAGGGGCGAAGGCAGAGAATGAATAATTCCGCTGCTACTATAGCAGTAGCAGTATGGCTACCAGGCTACTGTTTAAACACAAGGCTATACAGTGGTACCTCGGGATGCGAACAGGATCCGTTCCGGAGCCCCGTTCGCATCCTGAAGCGAACGCAACCCGCCTCCACACGTTTCGCTGCTTCCGCGTGACGTCATTTTTACCGTCTGTGCATGCGCTCGCGGAGAAACCCGAAAATACTTTAACTTGAAGCACATTTATCCCAAGGTATGACTGTATAACAATTTTTTTAAAACTGTCATTTTAAAAACTCAAAATAATATGTAAAAGAAAAGCCCCTCCCCTTACTTTTATAGTAGGGAATCACTGGGTGGGGGAAGGGAGGAAGAATGTTTGCCATGAGGTTAAGAACTCTTCTTCCTGTGTTATGCGGCTTCCCCCCTCCCCCCAGGAATAAACCATTTTCCTATTCCAACTCTCTAGAACTGAATCAATAACAAATTCTCTCTCACATGCACACCCCCCCTCCAATATAATGAAATATTCAGTTTCAGGTCTGGATGCTGCTCAAGAATCAAGTCATATCCTGCTCAGTTGTTTTCCTAAACTAAGAAGCCCCACTTCAGTTTTTCCTCACAGATGATGCTCCAACCAACCTCTCTATAGGTTTTGGCTGGCCTTTTCTTGCACTTTTTCCTGCTCTACAATAGCTTTTCTAAGATATGGTAGTTTACAGTTCTGGTTGCCACAAACCATGCCTCAGAAATACTGAAAATGCATTTTCCAGCTAATAATCAACATAGTCGTCTTACTTTGAAGCTCAACTCACCATAACAGCATTGTCAAATAACATGAATTAAAATGCCATCAACCAGTCTGAATTACATAAAGCAAATCCTTAAAACTAAAAATCCTCTTTATCCAGGCTGCTCCTCACAGTATAGTGTATCAGCGAGACATGAAGTTAAATGTGAAAAGTAAACAAAATTTAGACAAAGGAAGCCCATCCAGTATTTTGAAAACTCAGAAATGGTTCCATCAAAACCAAGCTTTGAAACAGCAGTATCTATGTTGAAGCAAGGCTGCACTGTCTACAGTTTGCAGTTATAGCTCACAAGTAAATCCAAAACCTGAAATGTCAGTATAGTCACCCTCCAGTTTATCTGATACATACAACTGGCAACGAAATCATAAGTATACTGGCATCAATCCAGAAACTTGCAAGTGTTCAGAACACTGCCTGTCTGGTAGTATAGTCACAGAGCTGAAGAGCAGAAACCCCTTGCAACCCCACTAAGTTCTGAGGCAAGAGTTGTCAAGACTATATGTCTTGAGTTAGTCCCGGTTCTGGCATCCTCTGTCTACTCCCCTTTCCTATTATAGTTAATTATTATTAAAATGTCTCACCTCAGCGAGCCTTACCCCTGCATGTCTTGCCCCTGCTTGCACACCAAACAGTTGTGACGGGCTTCTTAGCGGAGCCCCTTGTAATAATAAAAAAATATGGGTGGTGCCAATACAGTGATGCTGCCCACTGCTAAACAGACTCATTGCAGATTTCAAAGATTTTGCTCCTGTGCAGCAGGCACTCTACCATTAGAGTAGATACATGTGTGAAAAACTCTTTTCACATGGAGATAACCATCAGTGGATGTGAGACAAAGCTGGCTGTAGGAAAGTGACATTACATTTCACAATCCTATAGTTACACTATATTTTCAACAGTTCTCAGTTTTGCTGTATCAGTAACATTAGCACAACATAGTGTCAGCTTATCTGTACTAAAACTAAACTACAATACTGACTTACTGTACAATTGACTTCATAGATACTTCAAACAGGATTCAGATTATTATTAGATTATTATTATTATGTATGAAATTTGTATATTGCCTTTCATCCAAAGATCACAGGGAGGTTCACAACATAAAAATACAAAATGAATTGGATGTCTGCAGGTTTCTTCACTATATGTTTAAAAAACTATTTTAAATAATGTTACAGTCTTGAAAACATACCCACAAAAGTTACTACACTGGTGAGGCCTGGCACAAGGAGGACAGATAATTCCTTCTTCCCTGCAGCAGTCTAATGAATTTCTATGCAAGGCACCTAGGAGGGACAGAGTCCCTCCCCGACTAGCCTGCTCACTGTCCTGCACACAATTCCTTCTCATCTACAGAAACCAAGCTTGTGCTTTCACACACTGTGAAAACCACCAAGTTACATGGACATCTTTATAACCACAGAAACAATAAGCAAGATTTTAGGGGGGGGGGACAGAACTAGATAATGCTTGAGTGTTTTGTGAGGAGGGAGTAGGAAAGGCACATGGATTTGATTTATAAATATACCTCAACAGCTGCAGGAGAAAGAAAAAAGTTCAGATTCAAGCCCTCATTTAATATCACAAAGCACTGACAAAGCACAAAAAAACAAACAAACCCATACTAACACTATGACAGAAAGCAGTCGTAGGACACTGGATTATCTTTGTCCATCAAGCAGTAAAGTCAGGCGGAATTTTTAAACAAAAAGCAGCCTTAGAATAAGAATCCCGGGTTCTGGGTTAACCTGTAGTTTATAAATCTGAAGTTATAGTACATATATATCCATAAGGGCAGAGGAGTGCTAAGAGACTGACAGCGACTGAAGCGATGGGGGTGGGAAGGATGAGACTGCAAAGGGAAACCTCGTACTTCTACCTACGCTTTTCTACCTCTCCCGCCGTAGTAAGTTATGGGAGAGAGAGGTACTGGCGGCGAGAGCGTTTATTCCTCCGGAGACGGGTGGGGGGTGGGATATGGAGGAAAAAGATAAAGGTACCCAACTTTAATTAAAGTACCCTGAGATTACCACCGCTTCCTTCCACACCCCCAATTACGGCAAGGATAACAAACGCCTAAATGAGCTTATTAAATGAGGTTATTAGTCGGCGGCGGCGAAGGGGGGGGGAGAGGCATTAGAGGGAGGGAGGCGGCTGTTCTCACGACACGGGATTCACACGACTAAAGGAGAGCCCCAATACAGCCTTTTCTCAGGCGCCCGCGGAGTCCGCCAAACCAAGCCCGCAAGACTCCCGTTTAGGAGGAAAAACTTCGCTCGCCCAGGTTCAGAAATGCCCCTGTCCCCGGCCTCCCCGCTCGGGCCTCCGCTCCCCGCTGCCTCCAAGGAGGAGGAGGAGGGTTGCGCGCTCACCTTCCAGCAGCCTGGTGATAAGACTATCCACATTCAGCTCCCCGTCCGCCATTTTGTAGCTAATGGACTCAGTCCCGGGCGGGGACGGAGAGAGACGGCGCTTCGGCGAGGAGGCGGTGGCGGCAACGAAAGCAACAGCGTCTCGTCAAGGACCCTCCTCCCGCCGCCGGCGGCAACTCGCCCGAGCGCGGGACCTCAAAGCGCCCGGCCCAGCGAGCGTTGCGGGGAGGGAGGGGGGTCTTCCCTCAACGCTCACTCGCTTTCCGGCTCCGCTGAAGAGGGAGGGAGAGAAAGAGGCACGAAACCGAGTCCGCCAATCCTCCTCCTCCCCACCCTCCTGCCTGCCTTAGGCCCTGCCGCGCATGCGTCGCGAGTCCCTTTCCACGATCCTTCCTCCCGCGCCTCTTGCCGCTGTTGCTTATACTCCAACAACAACTGCGCGGGAGTATCGGGTTCGGCTCTGAGAGAGGGCTGCGGAGCGGCGCCGGCCGAGGCAACAAGCGCGCAGGCGCGACGGGCTCGCGAAGCCTCTCGCTCGTACGCCCGGGCGCTCACGTGGGCGCGCACGCGCTTCACCCGGCTTGCCTGCCTTTCTTTCTCTTCGCTCTCTCTCTCTCTCTCCCTCCCCCCTCCCTTTTCCATCCCGCTTGTGTCTCCTGGTAACCGGGCTGGGGCCTAGTGCTTAAATGCAAAGTGGAGCCTCTACGCCTGCTGCGCGCAGAACACCGTGCAGCTTTCCTCGAGCGCCGCGTATAATAGGAAAGAGAAGCCCCCACAGGGCCAGACTCATTTCTGCTCTTTTCTCATCTACTGTTTTAGTTCGTGCGGAAAGGCAGCCTTGTTACTCCCTAAAGGGGGAGGAGTGAAAACCCTCCCAAATTCACAGAACAATAAGCAATGGCTACACCACGCATTTAAAGAACACGGCTTCCCCGAAAAGAATCCTGGGAACTGTAGTCCCCCCGTGATAGGAATTTTGAGGTCTTGGATATATGGTAATGTTCATAAGTGTACCAACCAAGCACGTAGATAGATTAGCACAGGAAGACCGACCTGAAACCATTTTGATTCCCAAACTGACCAAATGTTTTCCCTGCAAGGAAGGAGGGGGGTCAGGGAGCCTTCCCATTGTCTCAGGAATTGAGTAATCAACATTTTAATGGGTGACAGACTATCAGGAAAGGCAATCAGATAACCTGGCAAACAGGAAAAACAACATTCAAATTTCTGTTTTAGACCGCCTTTTCTGTGATGTAGGTATGATGTTTCTGGGGTGGTCTTGATCTACACAGGTGGCAATTTCAAAAGTCTTTATAAGGTCTTGCGTGCCATTGTTCTGGGTTCCTCCTCCTTTTCTGCAGGTGAGGGGAGCACCCTGTTGCAACAGATCAATAAAGATCAAGCTTACTAGCTTCTTTGCTTCTCAATATTCTCTGGTTGGCCTCTGTTATTTTCTCCTACCAGTAGGGAACCTAACGTAAGGACTCTATGGGCTCTTGGATACCCCATAAGGGAATAGGGCAATTTTTGTTTACAACACCCCCGCCCCGCACAGAACTGTGATTCCCATCACCTTTAACAGGCTACAACATGGGTAGGCAAATTAAGTCCCGGGGGGCTGGATCCAGCCCAATCGCCTTCTAAATCCGGCCCGCAGACAGTCCAGGGAATCAGCGTGTTTTGACATGAGTAGAATGTGTCCTTTTATTTAAAATACATCTTTGGGTTATTTGTGGGGCCTGCCTGGTGTTTTGACATGAGTAGAATGTGCTTTTATTTAAAATACATCTCTTGGTTATTTGTGGGGCATAGGAATTCGTTCATTTCCAAAAAAATATAGTCCGGCCCCCCCACAATGTCTGAGGGTCTGTAGCCGACCCCTAGGCTACAGAGACCAGTATCCTTTGGGGGGAATTGAACGTGCATTAACTGTGGTTTAAATGTATGGTGTTGCCGTGTCCCGAGTTTCCCAGTTCTCATTTCCAAAAGTTGCTTACTATTTTTGTGACAAGTTTTGTTGGTACCAATAAAAGTATTCCCCAGCCTGGATTTGGGCATTCTGCTTAGGGTTCACTGTATTTGTGCAGCCTGCTGTCGGAATGGAAGGTGATCGACAAGTGTGAAAAGGGGTGTGCGGTCAATGTGCGTATTGTTTTCTACCTTCTGCAGATAATTTCATATAATTATAATAACAGAGTACTTTGAACAGGGCCGTGGCTCAGCGGTAGAGCCTATGATTTGCATGCAGAAGGGCCCAAGTTCCGTCTCTGGCATTTCCAAGCAGGATGCCAGAGATCCTGGAGATGCTGCTGCTAGTCAGATTTAGACAATACTGAGCTATAAATCAGGTGTGGGGAACCTTTGGCCCTCCAGGTGCTGCTGAACGACAACTCCCATCATCCCTAGTTGCTGGCCATGCTTGTTGCTGAAAAGGAAAAAAGGGAAGAAAGGTGGCAGCCCTTTATGCAAGAGACACTTGCTTGGCTTGGAGGAATATACATATTTTAAAGTTCATTTTGAGTGTTCTTTTGGGTAAGTCTGGAATATCAGAAAGCCTATAGATTATGCTGCAGTCCTGGGTGAGGTTTTTTAACCCTTTCACCACCACCAAAAGTGTGGTGGTAACTAGGCCCCCTCAACAGTGCCCCCCCCCAGATTGCATCTCTTTCAGTGCCTTGGCTGTGACAGCAGCCCTGCAGAGGCCTATCCCCTCCCAAGTCCGCTGGCAGGGGGGCTGGCAGTTATTTTTGTGCAACAGTCTCCCTATGAGGTCACTGCTGCTTGGCCCTCCATCTCTCTGCTCTCCCTGTGTGCCCCAAGAGTGGCCTTTCAGCTGCTGTGGCTGAGAAACTCACGTGAGGCTCTTAATTTAGCACAGCCACTGCCAAGTTGCTTTTTCCTGGTTTCTTTCCCACCATGTCAATTTCCAGGGCATGACGCATGTTTACCCCAGATAGCAAGGGACATTGACTTAAGGAGGGTTTACTTCTGAGTAAAGTGCACACTGGGTGCAACCTTCAAATTAGTGCCTTCCTGCTCGTGCAACTGTACCCCCACAAAAAATAAAATTGAAGACATAATTCAACAGAACCATAGATTAAGCCACTGATACAAATAAGATACCAGAGCATAAAGCAGATACAAAAAAATGAGAATAGACTGTGTCGTCTGCAAAACATATAACCAAGATGCAGGGTTACAAATACTTCCAAATGAAATGATATCTTGGAGAAATAAAATTCTGTTTCACAACTGTTTAATTCTTTTGTAATTGATGCATTTTGTTTTATTGTTTGTTGATATTTTGTTGGTACTATGTTGCAATGCTATGTGTGAAAAAAATGTTTGAATTTTGTTAATTAATTTTGGTTGAATTGTTACCGGATGACAATGGGATTTCTTCTGTATATTTTGACATTTCTGTGGGTTGTAAACCATCCTGGGTACTGTAATGTAGATAGAGGTGGCATAAAAATTTCCTTATTTCATGCAGGTAACAAGGAGGGGATGGGGAGAAAGGAGTGGCAGAAAGAGAGAGGAGGGAGTAGCAGAAACATAACAGAGAAAAGTGGGTATCCCTTGCCCACCTTTTTCTCTCGTCCCACTCTTCATCAGAGTGGTACCTAACAGTTTATCCCTGAGGAAATGCAGTCCTCCATACACGCACAAAAAGATTGCCCACATCTGTGTGTTGGCTTAACAACCTTCTCTTTTGTCACAAGTGGCAGCAGTGTCTTCCACAGAGGAAACACCTGGCAAATATGCAAACTAGACTGTAACCTGGGTGGCTATAAACTCCCAATTTCAGATAAGTTCCAGTTATAACCAGGGAAGGCAATGAGACACATGGCCATTATTTTTTATGAATACAATCGCTCCAGTCCACTTATTGCCACTGCAAGCCAAACATTTTGATTTATTATTCCTTGCAGAACCAAAGCCAGGGCACATGGAACAGGCGAATAGAAACTGCAGTGCAGACAGAGGCTTCCTATGTTTGTATTGTCCTAATGACCACATGTCATGGGCTGGAAGAGTACAGTGGCCCCATTCTTAATCTGTCTTCTGACTGCTCCTGCAGTAGTGCAGTGAGGCAGGGACTATGGGGACAAAGCACCACCATCGTTTATCTCTCAGCAGGGGCAATGGCCATCTCCAGAGGTGCTATTTGCCAATCATCTGTCTACCAAATAAATAAGCTTTTCTCCAAGAAAACTACCAAATAAACTAAGCTGAGGAAGAGGCAGGTTGAAGAAGAAAATGAAATGGGGCAGTGATCACAAGGTATACTTGAGGAAAGGTGTGCCTGAGATGGTTGATTTATTTTGTCCCTTGAATTGCAGGCTTTCACTCATACAAAAGTATTGCTCTCCATGCTAAGCAGCTAAAATATGAACTCCCCCCCACCCTGCTCAGCTCAGCTCTACCAGCCCCAGTAGCCCCTGTAATATATTTGGTCTGTTGCTGTGTGCTGTCTGTTTCTCTTGCTGCGAGTGCTGCTGACGCAATTGGCCATCTGACCATAATTTAGCATCCCCCCCCCCCCCCAGCTGTCTCTGCTTTTCCTTATTTCTTTTCCTTCTGCATCTTTGTTCTTTTCCCCCAGTATCATCCTTTCCCTTTCTCTTAAGCCTGGCTTGTCATGGATGAAAGCAAAGGTTCCTGGTTACCGCTTAGGCCAGGACATTGCAAGTCCTCCTGCTGCTTCCTATACATTGCCATTTTTGATATAACATTGCTGGCATACCGCTAATAGGATGGCCAAGAAGACAGGGTTTCTGGACTTGAAATAATTGGGTAGCAGGGACGGATTTCAGAAGGCACGGCTTTCCTCACCTCTGCGTGATAAGCTGCACCTAATTAAGTTCCATCTTCTACACAACTGTTAAGTTACAAAGCAAAGGAGGACGTGGTTCTCTACTTCTTTATCCATCACAAGGGTTGGCATAGAAATGACCCCATGAATCACTTGTTGAAGCTATTCTACACTGATTATCAACACCTGAGGACTAGGGCTGACTTATACGCATCTTTATTCCTCCAGTGCCTCTTGCATCTGTTGTTAGAGGCCAGAAGCTACAAGACACAGCAATTGTAGTCAGGGTTTTTTCAGCTAACTCACTGCAACTCCGTTACAGCACCTCTCAGGTGGGCACCATTGGCATTCTAAGAGAACGAGGGAGGTGTTCATGGTGGGTTCTGGCACCTCTAGAAAAATAGTACTGGGAGTAGTAGCCCAGGGCCATCTACCACAACCTGTTAGATACTGTAGTAACAAAATAAAAAAATAAATCCTTCCAGTAGCACCTTAGAGACCAACTAAGTTTGTTATTGGTATGAGCTTTTGTGTGCATACACACTTCTTCAGATACACTGAAACAGAAGTCACCAGACCCTTATATATAGTGAGAGGGTGGGGAGGGGTATTACTCAGAAGGGTGGTGGGAATGGGTGATTGGCTGTTAGATGGTAAAAACAATTATAAATAGTAAATTATCAGTTTTAATCTTTTTTTAATTCCCTCTTGTCTTTGTTCCCCATTTCTTTCATTTTCTAATTACCAGCTCACCCACTCAGGACAAGAAGGGTCCTGTGAAATGAATAGACTAAATACGAAATAATAACCATGGTAAAAGGTAAAAAACCATGACACACTTGGGAAGCCTTAAACTTTTATGTGTATGTTTGCCTTGTGGAACCTCTGCATGATAAAATTTGAGACCTAACCCAGAGCCTCATTGTTCCTAACAATATAATGGATGATACCTCTTGTTTCCAAAGCCTCACTTGTTTGTCAAACTTTTGATGTCACAACCCTACTTTCCAGTTTCTGTGTTACCTGAGCACAACAAGTAGTACTAATTTCACAGGAATGTAAAAAAAGCTCTCCAGGAAACCTCATAAACAATGAAAAGCTCTCAAGTAAGTTGTGTACATTTGTGAAAATCATTGACTTCTCAATTTGCCATGACTAAGGTGTTAAAAAATGTGATGAGGGTTTTTAATAGAGAATGATACAATCTCTTGCCCAACAATACCATGACTTCTTCCCCAAGTAAGGAGCGGGGTGCACTTCTGAAGAGCCAGTGTGATGTGGTTTGAGCGGGCAAGGCAAACCCGGGTTCAAATCCCAACTTAGCCTTTGAAGGTCACTGAGTGACCTTGGGTTGGTCATATCCTTCCAGCTTAGCCAAAACTCTTCACTCCCACCTGATTTTCTCAAATACTTTGAGAACCAAGGTTTGCATTTAAAAAAAACCTGAACTGAAGATATGCTTCAGAAACAAAAAAGGCCCACTACGAATACATAGGAAGCATGAACAAATTGGACTATGAATATTGGGATATGGAATTATTATGCATTTTAATAACATACTCACTCCACAGACCCAAGTCATTTGAAACTCTGAGATGATTTGCAAGCATGATTGGTTAATTACGACTTACAGTCAAAAGAGGCAAGTTTTTTCATACATATCACACTGAACAAGAGATGCTGAAATGACTTGTCCATTACCCAAGGATGCACAGTGATTAACACCAGCAGTGCTACAGCATCAACTGTTTGTGACACATCAATTTAGGCTGTTGATCCTAAAATCAGTGACTTGTCAAAGAGCAGTATGTAAGGCTTAAAATTAGGAAAAGCAAAATGCACATATATTCGTAAAATACCGAAGAAAAACTATTTTGTCTGAAAACAAATGAGGCTATCAATTAGTATGCAGGTGACACTGCCACAAGCTTTGAAACTGGAAGATCACAACGTTTATAACTTTTTATGCTTTTATAGAGCAAATTAAACGCTTCGTTAAGATTCAACAATTGAAACAAAACACACAAAAAGCAGGATAAAGGGTGAATGTAGATAAAGAAGATGAATCATTGGAATAAAGTAGGTGACACTATATCTAATATTTTTATGCCATGTTTTGGTTTTTAATTCTGACAAACGTGTTCTGTCTCCATAAACTTTAAATTTTAAGTTACACTTTGAAATAAAATCAAAAGGATTTTTAAAAGCCAAACATGAAAGCAACAAATTAATCAAATAACTCGACTCTTGCAGAGATGTAAGTGAATGCTAACACATTCTGGTTATCTCACTTTTGTGTTCTTTAACCCAGGGGATTTGGTTATGCTATCCTTTTGTTTAATTCTGCATTCAAGAGGGCATTTACAGCATACAAAACTGCAAAGTTCAAGGTCTCCTTATTTGGAAAAAAAACACCCCACCAACACCACCAGAGTGCATTGTGTGTGGATCTGTACCAGCCTGCCCACTGACATACAGGAGTGTTTAAGGACTCTGACAACTTCTTGGTGTATAAGCCTACAATGTCAAATGGAACTTTGTATCTGAAACCACCGTACACAAAAACTAGGAAATGTCTGGTATTATACTTCATAACATTATGTATTCTCTCAAGTGTGGCCTAACATCTGTCTCTACAGTAAATTCATATTTGGCATTGGTAAATATACCATTATGCATGCTCCAGTATCCAAATGCTGAGAGGTTTCAGGTGTCCCAGCATGCATCTTGGGTTCTGTTTCCTTAGGATGACAGCCACTGATGGTGCTTCTGTGGTTCAAGGTTTCATTTCCAGGTACAGTGGTACCTCAGGTTACATACGCTTCAGGTTACATATGCTTCAGGTTTCAGACTCCGCTAACCCAGAAATAGTACCTCGGGTTAAGAACTTTGCTTCAGGATGAGAACAGAAATCGTGCGGCGGTGGTGCGGTGGCAGCGGAAGGCCACATTAGCTAAAGTGGTGCTTCAGGTTAAGAACAGTTTCAGGTTAAGAACAGTTTCAGGTTAAGAACAGACCTCCATAACAAATTAAGTACTTAACCTGAGGTACCACTGTATGTACAGGCAGAGGTGGATTTAGGGGAGGACTTCAGGGGGTGCTGCAACAGTGAGAAACAATGGAAGGCAGGGGGCGGCGCTGAGTTTTAGCATCACACAAGGTGCACCTGATATTTGAAAGCCCAAAGTTCACCAATGGTACAGGCTGAACATCAGATGGAAGGTCCAAAGAATTAACACTAGCAGATCCTGTTCCCCATCAGATTTCTCAGGCATCGGTTCGTCCCCACTCCTACTAAAGCGAATGCGATGGCATTGCAATTGTGTGCTTGGGAAATCATATTGAAGGACTCACAGGGACTGCTGCATTCTGCTGCCCAGGAGGACTCTCCTGTGTGGGTGTCTGAGGGCCCTGCTCCTTCCTGCCACTCACCATCTGGCCCAGGGCGGGGCCTGAAGGACTCACAGGGACTGCTGCGTTCTGCTGCCCAGGAGGACTCTCCTGTGTGGGTGTCTGAGGGCCCTGCTCCTTCCTGCCACTCACCATCTGGCCCAGGGCAGGGCCTGACAGGCCTCACAGGGACGGTTGTTGTCACTGCTGCTGCAGCTTAGGGGGGTCCGGAGGGGTGCAGAGTTCTTTTTAAAATGTTTTAAAATGTTCCTTTTCCTTTTCTTTTTATTTTTTGTATATGCGGGGACGGGGATGGGGGTGGGATGGATGTTTAGTTGGGATTTGTTTGATTTTAATGGATTTGTAATTTTATAGTTTTTCATTTGTATTGTTTTTTGTTTTCTGGGGTTTTTTATTGTTTTAAGGTCTTATTTTGTTCTTAAGGGGAAGGGTCAGGGCTGCCGGGGAGTGGGTCCCAGCCAACAAAATGGCTGGGGTATGTTCCACAGAGGGGGATGCGCTGGGACAACCGATCTCAGTGATCACGGGTAGGAGGAGGAGTTACGCTAAGACCAGACCATGTCATTACAGAGGAGGCAGGTTTAGTCGTTGTCTGAGGACTATCCCTGCCTCCGGGTCTGGTCCTGTCCGGACGGATACTAGAATTAGCAAGGGATACCCACATAGCCTGAAGGTGCTGCTGTGCAATGCCAGGTCAATGATTCATAAGACCACTGCCATCCATGACTTGATCATGGATGGAGGATTTGACCTGGCTTGTGTAACAGAGACTTGGTTGGGTGAAGCAGATGGGCCTGTTCTTGCCGCTGCTTGTCCACCAGGTTTCTCTTACGCACAGCAACCCAGGCCTTGTGGGCGGGGAGGGGGGGTTGCAGTGATTTTTAGGAAGTCATTAGTTTGCACCAGGCGTCCTATTGGGAAGACCCAGTTCTCTGAGTGCATGTTCTGGAAGTTGGGCAATAGGGGCAGTACAGGATTCCTTTTGGTGTACCGACCTCCCCGCTGCACCAAGGATTCCCTGCCCGAGCTGCTTCAGGTCGTGGCGGATGTTCTCCTGGAGACACCTAGTTTGGTTGTCCTAGGGGATTTTAATATCCATGCTGACACGACCTTACAAGGGGCCGCTCGGGACTTCGTGGAAAGCATGGCCTCCATGGGGCTGTCCCTGAATAAGTTTGGCCCAACCCATAGCCGCGGACATGCCTTGGACCTGGTGTTTACCTCCATGGATGTTGGTGTTCTGACACTAAGTAAAAGCGAAACAAAAGAAGTGCCATGGTCAGACCACTTCCTGGTGCAACTTGACTTCTCCGCGACCCTTCCCCTCTGCAGGGAGGTGGGACCGATTCGGATGGTCCGCCCCCGCCACTTAATGGATCCAAATGGTTTCCAGAGAGTGGTAGGGGATGCTTTATCCCATGTTGATGGCCTTTCAGCTGATTCCCTGGTGGCCCGCTGGAATGCGGAGTTAACCAGGGCTATTGACTGTTTGGCTCCGAAGCGCCCTCTCCGATTGCATGGAGCCCGGACAGCCCCGTGGTTTTCCACGGATCTGAGGGCAATGAAACAATCGTTGAGACGGCTAGAGCGCCGGTGGCGGATGACCCATTCTGAAGCTGACCGGACACAGGTTGGAGCTCAGTGTCGAGCCTACCAAGTGGCGGTAGCGACGGCGAAGAAGGCTTTCTTCGCCGCCTCTATTGCATCTGCAGAAAACAGCAGCAGGAGACTTTTTCAGGTGGTCCGCAATTTAGCGGAACCACCTGCTACATCGGGGCCCAGTACGGGCCACATGATCTCCTGCAATGATTTTGCAAAGTTTTTTGCAGATAAAGTCGCTCAGATTCGGGAAGAGGTAGACGCCACTGTGGGAGCAGGGCCGGGGCGGGAGAGTGCTAGAGTCCTGTCTAGTCAAATTGCGTGGGATCAATTCCAATCTGTTACCTCCGAGGATGTGGACAGGCTGCTTGGACGAGTGAAACCAACCACCTGTCTCCTTGATCCTTGCCCATCCTGGCTTATAAAAGCTAGCCGGGAAGGGCTGGGCGATGGGCTTCGTGGGGTGGTGAATGCTTCCCTCCGTGAGGGAGCCTTCCCAGACCCGCTGAAAGAGGCGGTTATTAAACCGCTTCTTAAAAAACCATCTTTAGATGCGGCCACGATGGCCAACTATCGCCCAGTCTCAAATCTTCCATTCTTGGGCAAGGTGATTGAGCGAGTGGTTGCTGAACAACTCCAGGCACGCCTGGAAGAAGCGGACCATTTGGATCCCTTCCAATCGGGATTCAGGCCTCATCACGGGACTGAAACTGCCTTGGTCGCACTGGTTGATGATCTCCGGCGGGCTAGGGACAAAGGTGAGAGCTGTTTCCTAGTTCTGCTGGATCTCTCAGCGGCGTTTGATACCATCGACCATAACATCCTTCTGGACCGTCTTGAGGAGCTGGGAGCTGGGGGCACTGTCATACAGTGGTTCCGCTCCTTCCTCCTGGGCCGTGTTCAGAAAGTGGTGGCGGGGGATGAGTGTTCAGACCCCTGGGCTCTCACGTGTGGGGTGCCTCAGGGTTCTGTCCTCTCCCCCATGCTTTTCAACATCTACATGCAGCCGCTGGGAGAGATCATCAGGGGGTTTGGGCTGGGTGTTCATCAGTACGCGGATGATACCCAACTCTACCTCTCTTTCAAATCAGAACCAGTGAAGGCGGTGACGGTCCTGTATGAGTGTCTGGAGGCGGTTGGAGGATGGATGGCGGCAAACAGATTGAGATTGAATCCTGACAAGACAGAAGTACTGTTTCTGGGGGACAGGAGGCGGGCAGGTGTGGGGGATTCCCTGGTCCTGAATGGGGTAACTGTGCCCCTGAAGGACCAGGTGCGCAGCCTGGGAGTCATTTTGGACTCACAGCTGTCCATGGAGGCACAGGTTAAATCCGTGTCCAGGGCAGCTGTGTACCAGCTCCATCTGGTACGTAGGCTGAGACCCTATCTGCCCGCGGACTGCCTTGCCAGAGTGGTGCATGCTCTGGTTATCTCCCGCTTGGACTACTGCAATGCGCTCTACGTGGGGCTACCTTTGAAGGTGACCCGGAAACTACAACTAATCCAGAATGCAGCAGCCAGACTGGTGACTGGGAACGGCCGCCGAGACCATATAACACCGGTCTTGAAAGACCTACATTGGCTCCCAGTACGTTTCCGAGCACAATTCAAAGTGTTGGTGCTGACCTTTAAAGCCCTAAACGGCCTCGGTCCAGTATACCTGAAGGAGCGTCTCCACCTCCATCGTTCTACCCGGACACTGAGGTCCAGCACCGAGGGCCTTCTGGCAGTTCCCTCACTACGAGAAGCCAAGTTACAGGGAACCAGGCAGAGGGCCTTCTCGGTAGTGGCGCCCTCCCTGTGGAACGCCCTCCCACCAGATGTCAAAGAGAACAACAACTACCAGACTTTTAGAAGACATCTGAAGGCAGCCCTGTTTAGGGAAGCTTTTAATGTTTGATGTATCATTGTATTTTAATATTCTTTTGGAAGCCGCCCAGAGTGGCTGGGGAAACCCAACCAGATGGGCGGGGTATAAATAATAAATTATTATTATTATTATTATTATTATTATTATTATAGCCAAAGCTGCTTCTCATATAAACCCAAATTATTCTGGTTGCCTTGGGGTGACAGGTGAGAAATGAAGGAGAGAGATCTCTTTGGTTCTGTACACAAGATACAGTGGTACCTCGGGTTAAGTACTTACTTCATTCCGGAGGTCCGTTCTTAACCTGAAACTGTTCTTAACCTGAAGCACCACTTTAGCTAATGGGGCCTCCAGCTGCTGCCGCGCCGCCGGAGCACGATTTCTGTTCTCATCCTGAAGCAAAGTTCTTAACCCGAGGTACTATTTCTGGGTTAGCGGAGTCTGTAACCTGAAGCGTATGTAACTCGAGGTACCACTGTACCTTTAAAGCACATCCAATGCACATTCTTCCCCTGAAAGAATTATTTGAGGGAAAGCATGTACTTCAGACAAGCTTCAGTGGTGTCTGCTTGCCACACAAGGATCAGGCAGTCGAGCCCAAGGGGGAGCCAGTGTGACTAGTTGTTAAAGTGTCAGGCTAGGACCTGGGAGACCAGGGTTCAAATCCCTGCTCAGCCATCAAACTCACTGGGTGTTCTTGGGCCAGTTACCTACCTCACAGGATTGTTGTGAAGATAAAATGAGGGGGGGGGGAGAGAGAGAAATATGTGTGCCACCTTGAGTTCCTTGAAGGATAGGGGGGATATAAATAGGATGAGGAGGGGAGGGAATGGCCATTTTGCAAAGACTGAGAACTACTGTTTCCTTGTTTCTTACAGACCAAATCAAAGCTGTATCCAGACAGCAGATTCTCCCATCCCAGCCTTTTTATTAATCTCATTTGCTCATTCGATTCTTATCCTGTTTCTTTGCCAAAACCTCTTGAAGTGGCTCCCAGTAAAACTTAATCTGCAATCTGCAAAACAATATACAATAAAACGTTATAACACAACAGTTAAAAACAGTGATAAAACAAAAGTCTAGCAGTCCTAAAAACAGTGAACAACACAGGGCATTCATTCAGTCCAATTCAGGAGCAGCAAATGTACTCTCTGGAGGGAGCTATATATCTAAACTGGAAGCCCCGGGGGAGGGGGGAAGACCCTCAGCTAGAAACAGCAATTATCATGTGTTTTATTGGCCCTGTTTAGGGTGACCATGTGTCCAGCTTTGCAGATGATATTCCTCGAATAGAAGGACTGCCAGAGGACAGTTCTTTGTTTGTTTGAAGGGCTGCCCAGTCCAAACCTATTTCAGAATGAAGAACCCTAAAAAGGAAGAACAGGGGCATTAAAGTTAGCATCTGAGCAACAAACCGAGCAGGGACACAGTTCACTTGGTCAGTCTCCTCCACTGTGATGAGATGTATAGTGGTACCTCGAGTTACAGACGCTTCAGGTTACAGACGCTTCAGGTCACAGACTCAGCTAACCCAGAAATAATACCTCAGGTTAAGAACTTTGCTTCAGGATGAGAACAGAAATCGCATGGTGGCGCGGCGGCAGTGGGAGGCCCCATTAGCTAAAGTGGTACCTCAGGTTAAGAACAGTTTCAGGTTAAGAACAGACCTCCTGAACGAATTAAGTTCTTAACCCGAGGTACCACTGTATTTTTATTTATCTATGGTAACTATTCCTTTTTTTAAAAAATAAGTTGTTTTTGTGTATATAATTTTATGCCAATATTTTCTTCTTTTGACAATGTTTAAGAGGCCAACCTAGTTTAGAATGCCCCCCTATGAATCTTCACATTGCTGTCCTCTGTACTAGCAGTGATCAACACAGGGATAGTCAGAATAAAACACTGAGGAATGTGTGGCAGCCAGGGCATTTGACATTCAAGAAACTCTCCATCCAAAAGTGCCCCAATTATGGCACACTTCATGCACACGTAACTTCATTTGCACAGACTCTTCGGCGATATTGTGGCTCCCATACTGAGATCCTACATTGCTGGAGACTGTGAATGAAATGATCTCATAGATGGGATACATTGCCTTGTTTCCCGGCTGGGCAATGATTGGATGTGAAAGATCCCATTAACTCAGTCCTGCCCATGTGGCGGACATTATCACAAACCTGCTCTACTGGGGGAGATTGACCCCTCTCCTTCTGGGTCTTCTGAGGTCAGGCAAAAGCCTCTGCCTCTGAGGATTTATCATGGATTTGCGTCACTGTATCAGATCCCTACTGACTGTCTCTACTTCAAAGTAGGTATTCCACTTGGAAATAATCTTAGGATGATGCATGCTGGGTGCAGAGTTATGATACCAAGTCCAATTCAAGGTGTTAGTGCTGGCACACAATACCCTAAGTGTTTTGGGGCCCAAGTACTTAAGGGAGTGGCTCCCACAATATCAGCCATCTTGTGGAGAGTGTCCTGGAGGTGCCACCTCTATATATTCCCCAGTTAGCACTGCCCCATAACAGGGCCTTCTTGGTGGTGGTTCACTTTTTTGTGAAATACCCCCCTGATGAAGTATATCTGTCATCCTCATTATTAACTTTCATGAGAAATTTAAAGATATTCTTGTTTAGCCAGGGATTCAATGGCTGGTAGATACTGATCATCCCAACCTTGAAATTAGTAATTGTGAGGGTATACAATTGCTTTGAAATGTTGTTAGATGTTCAAAATGGTTTTTAATTGTTTTTAAAGATTTTAAACATGTTCTTATTGTATTTTAAATTGTGTTGTTTTAACATTTTGATGTTTGCCACCTTGGACTTCTATGGGAGGAAGGGCAAATTTAATTTAATAATAATAATAATCAAAAAATGAATAAAATACCCCAACTCCTAGAAAAGGCTATATCTGGTTGGCTAAAATACTGAACTCTACACTGAATATTTTGTTGCAGGTGCCACTCCTCAGTGTGCTCTTAATTATGCTTTGTGTAGAGAAAAGTCTGCAAAGTGGCCCTTAGAGGGGAGTGGTAAAAAATAAAGAATATCAGTCTTTTTCTCAGAAAAATGTCTTTGAGAAATTTCAGCTCAGCTCAAGTTTGTAGCGTGGGAGGGTGAAAAACAGAGCAATTGCAATGCTGTGTTGCCTGATTCTGTGGTGACCTTTGCCTTGAACAGACATAACTGAAAAAGACAATGCCCTGTAGCCAAGATCAATCGCTTATATTTATTATTGAGAAGGAGGACCAATAAGTCCATGTTTATTAATGAGGAGGAGGTGCTTACAGGCATCTCAACATCAGTCAAGGGGCCTATATTTTGGTGCGCTCACTGGGTTTGCTAGAATTTAATATAAATTCTGTATTTTGAATCCTGTCTGTTAACTTCATGCATTTATTTTATGCTGCAACACTAGGGAGCCAATGAAACCTAGCAACGGTAATGTAAATTGGAAATAGCTGCAGCCCCCTAGACTACCAAAATCTCTTAAGACTTGAATTATTCATCATTAGCAGAACTTGCATAATTATAGGTTATAATATCACTTAGGGGCTTAGTATTCATCTTCTCCAGTGCCACACTTTATCTCATCAACTGTATTAGGAGCTCCAGTCTGCTAAATTAAAGGATAGCACCTCCGATTAGCCTAAATTTAACATTTAAGAAATATGTCTTTAGCCGAAACTCCTGTGGGTCCACAAGCTGGCAGCTAATTTCAATCATGCATCTGAAACTGCAGTAAACAGACAGTGTGAAATTTGATTATTATTATTGTTTTTTCATCATGGAGAATAAAACAGAAAGACAACACTATTGTGGAGCAGGAGATAAATAATTTTGCAAGTGAACATCCTGGTTGATTATTTCACTCCAAACTACAGTCACACAGGGCCAACGTAACCATAGTTCCCGGCTCTCAAACTTGTAGGCACAGAACTCAGGCACTTGGCTCAATTATTACTGAAGACTTTATTCAAAAAATCACTATGCAGCGTAAACATAGATCAGGTTACAGGTTACACCAGGGGTCAGCAACCTTTTTCAGCCATGGGCCAGTCCACCGTCCTTCAAACCATGTGGTGGGCCAGACAATATATTTTGGGGGGGGGGGGGGAATGAACGAATCCCTATGCCCCACAAATAACCCAGAAATGCATTTTAAATAAAAGGACACATTCTACTCATGTAAAAACACGGTGATTCCCGGACCGTCCGCTGGCCGGATTTAGAAGGTGATTGGGCCAGATCTGGCATCTGGGCTTCAGTTTGCCTACTCCTGGGTTACACGGTTCAGTGGTTCAAAGCAGAGCTCCGGGAGACATGACTAGGCACAAACCAAGACATCTTCTCCACACCTGACATGCCCACTTTTCCTTCCTTTTGAAGAACAAGGCAGGCATAGTCATTTGCATGATTTGATTTGTGAGTGACAGAACTCGGCAAGCAAATGGATGCAACCTTGGAGACAGGGGCAGCGTCTGTCTAACCAGTTCATTATCCAATCTGGGTCCTGGCGCCTCTCCAATTGCTTAGGTCCCACTAGTAGGAGGTGCGGTGGGACCTCTGCCTTCTCTTCTGAGATGTTTGACACCATCAGGGCAGGTACTACTCCTGCCAGACTACTGGGCCCCTTCCTGACACTCTCAGTATTATTACTCTTCCCATCCCCAGCACCCAGTTCAACAGTTCCATTCTCCCTCTCCCTCTGGCCAGTCCCACCAAGAGGTCTTCACAGGGCTCATGGCAGTTCCACGTGCTTCGGCTGTCTCCGCTTACCATCTTGTGACTCATGGAAACCGTTTTGCCCCTCTTTTTAAGTCAAAGGCCATGTTATGTGGCTGTGTGGTAGTTACTTTGGAGGGAGAGGGGGTTCAGGTGATCTACACCCCCATACTTTGAAATAAGGTACAATTGTGAGAGGGCTGTACAAGCTAGCTCCACCCCCACATCCAGTCCCTGGTATCTCCAGGTAAAAGGATCAGGTAGCAGCAGGTGCTGGAAACACAGAGCAAGATTGTCCAATTGCCTGATTTGGTGTGCTACAGTTGCCTGTGTTTAGAATGTCATTTGTTTTGTTCTGTGCTGGGCCAAATAATTTTAAATATAACCTGGCTAAAGTTAAATCCCTTTAAGTCCCTGTGATTTGAGTGTGAGCTGTTCAAATGCGAGTTTAACCTTATCATTGAAACTGGTGGGATTTATTTATGGTGCTGTTCTAAGGCTGCACTTTTCTGGGATTAAGCCCTACTGAACTCAAAGGTATATCTTGTTTATGAATCTCATTGATTTCAGTGGAGCTCCAAGTACTTAACTTTGTCATACTACCCAGAGTCCTAATTTATGTATTGCAATTAAAGAAAAACCCTAGTGTGTCATCAATAGTGTAAAAAGAATCCAGTAAAATTTAAATAAGCTTTGTCACTTCTTTTTTTAAGAAAAGGAGATACACACTATGCTCTTGCTGTTGTAACAGTTTTATAAATAATACAATTAAGAACAATTATAATATTACTGTTAATCTTCCTAGGAAAGCCTTTGGCAGTGGGTTGATGGGTTTCATTATGCTATTTAGAATGGTTTTGTATCAGAGAGAGCAAGAGAGGCAGGCAGGCACTAAATGGAAATGGGTTATTGAAAGGCTAACAAAGAAACACAAATTGTTCCATGCTTGCTCATGGCTTTCCTAGGGCAGAGCTTCATGCAAAGCCTAGATTTTAGTGAAGACAAAGAGAAGCAGGGGATTACAGGGATAATGCCTTTCTTTTCTACTGCACACAAAACAGAGCATATTACAAATGCAAAAAATAATAATTCTCTTGACATAATCAGCTTTTTCTTCCTTGCATCTGCTTGTGCCTAAAACATTTTAATATGATGCTGGGGATAAAATGTTAAGAAGTGGAGGTTGTTGGTTTTTGTATATTTGGTTAAAGGAAAAAAATACACTGATATGTGATAAAAAGAGAATTCTCTGGATGGCAAGATCCAGGTTTGGGGCAAGTGCTCTTTGATTAGAGAGCTTCAGCAGAGATTTAAAATACAAAATATGCAGCAAAGTAAAACATGGAAATACAGGCTGTTAGACTTTTAAAAAATCCCCTTCTTAGTTGCTTCCAAAGTTCCCTCCTCCCTTAGCACAGAAAGAGACTATATTTCGTAAGTTAAAACGGTTTACTTACAAACTCTTCAAAGGTCAAATTCATGTGCTTTTCCCACACAGTGGTAAGAAAACACGGGCAGTAAAACCTAGGTTCCAAAGTACTAAATGTTTCTAAATTATTTGTATATAAACAAAGATGGTTTGCTTAAGCCATGTGGCCTAAGCTTGGAGCATCCAGCTCATACCTCCTTACTGATAAAGTTCACATGGTGGAGTAGGAGAACTAAAGCTTGATAACCCTTCCTCCCAAACTGACAAGGAGTGACTTAGCTAAGCCTGACAGGACAGCTTATTCTATGGCATTAACCCCTTCATGCATTAATTAGATTTAAGCATGTTGGTTATATGATGCTTCTTATCCCACAGAGATGGGGAGGACCATCATTCCTAGGGCCCTCAGTTCCAAATAAGGAAATGCAGGCTACTAACACTACTCAACTCCCCCTCCCCCACTGCCCAAAAACTTCTTGTGTCACTGCTTTCTCACTAAGTCACCATTGTGGAACCAACATTTTTTTTCTGATTAGGCTTGCATTCTTATCTGATAGCTGATAGGTTATAGGCTGTAGATTTCATCTGTTGATTCTTCAGCTAATTGTGTCTCAAAGCCCACTTAACAGATGCTTGCATTTCTGTCATTACTAGAGTACCTTAACTATGCCAATTTTAGCTTCACTATGTATTTGGTACCACTGATTATAATTTTAAGCTTGCCTTTTGTTCTTAGGGGCAACTCTAGTGCAGTTGATAGACACGCAGAACCAAGAACAGTTCGGACTAGTGCTGTGTGGAAACCTGCCCTCCAATTTCTCCAAAGTTTCCTTGTGTTTTTCTTGCAAGATGCTTTAGAATTTCAGTGGGTGCAAGATTGAGCTTTCTTTATCACTGCAAGGGGACATTTTCATATTTCCCCCCCTTAAAAGTAATTTCTTCACTGCTCTGCAACCTCCTGAGCTGCTTACACTTCCTGATCTTAAAAAGTCCCATGGCAGGAGTTACATCACAATACCTTCCCAAAGGTTTTAATTTACCGTATTTTTCGCTCTATAGGATGCACCGGACCATAGGACGCACCAGACCATAGGAGGGGGAGAACAGGAAAAAAAATATTCTCCCCCTCTCTGTGCAGCGCCCCTTCAGCAAAGCGGGAGGAGAAATGGAAGGGGCTCTGTGAAGCGCCTCTCCAGCGAAGCACCGACCCCTCTCGCTCTCCAGGCTTCAGGCATCTATCCACGAGCCTTCGGAGTGCAGCAGGAACTCCTGCTGTGCTCCGAAGGCTTGCGGATAGCTGCCTGAAGCCCCCGGAGCGCAGCGGGAGTTCACGCTGCGCTCCAGGGGCTTCAGGAAGCTTCAGCGAAAGCAATGCGAAGCCTCCGGAGTACGGGGGGAGCTCTCCCTCTGCGCTTTGGAGGCTTCGCGTTGCTATCGCTGAAGCCAAGGAACCTGCATTCGCTCCATAAGACGCACACACATTCCCCCTTAATTTTTGAAGGGGAAAAAGTGCGTCTTATAGAGCGAAAAATACGGTAAGTGTAGGAAGCCAGGGAAGGTGGCTACTAATTGCCTGATATTGGTGTGCTTGCTGATTTTGTTTTTGAGGGAAGTCTTGCTTTTTATCTTCTAAAAAATTGTATTGATTTCTTTAAAAATAAAAATACATTCAAAATAATTTAACAAGGCCATGCAAGCAGTAGGGAGCATTCCTGCCTTCTGCACTTACAGGAAACCCCAGTCAAGGACATTATTGGATTTCCAGGAAGCATCAGTTCCTGAAAATGCTAAAGAGTGCGGACCACTGGAGACGTTGTTGTTATTTGGATTTATTAGTAATTTGTTACCTGAAAGATATTCAAGTGACTTACATAAATCCATTATACAATGGGGGGCGAGAATCATATAAATTATAAACGTTTTCATACAAAACCTACAATTCATATATATGCATATAAATCTTCTTCTTTGGTGATCACTCGTAGCCGAGTAAGATTGTCTTCCATGAACACAGTCTTAACAGTGAGTCCATAAGTGACTGTGGAGGCCAATTCTGGATCCACATGTCCTTCCACAGTGAGGACATAGATTTCTGGGTGGGAGTTGATCACGGTATGTATTTGCCAAACATGCCTTCCTCTTAGCACGTTTCTCCCTTTCATCCTGAGTTTGAGTATCTTCAAAGTCCATGACACCTTTGGTAAAGGCTGTTCTCCAATTGGAGCACTTGCAGGCAAGTGTTTCCCAGTTGTCGGTGTTTATACTACATTTTTAAAGATTTGCCTTCAGAGAATCTTTAAACCTCTTTTGTTGACCACCATTACGCTTTCCATTTTTAAGTTCGGAATAGAGTAATTGCTTTGGAAGACACTAATCAGGCATCCGCACAACATGACAAGTCCAATGAAGTTGATGTTGAAGAATCATTGCTTCGACACTGGTGATCTTTGCTTCTTCCAGTGCATCTGGAAGACGCACATACATATAAGACACAGAGAGACACAGAAACAAGCCCCATAACACTCACACTGACAGTATACCAAAATCAGCTCAGTTCAGCAAGTCCTGGCAGGGCATGGGTGGGGGGTGGGGGCAAGATAAGTCCTTACCTGGTGCTGAAAAGATTTCACTGAAGGTGCCAGGCAGACTTCACTGTGAAGAACATTCCACAACTGGGAAGCGAGAACTTATGGAATGAAAGAAAGTACATTCACAAACACCCCTTACTCACCTTAAAAGTAAACTAAGCATAACAAAAATTCTGCACCCCCTCCATGAGAATTTCACCAATTTGTTTTCTCGTCTTCGATAATGTTCACATGTTATTTCTTTTCTTATTAATGGATAAGGAATGGGTAGGAAAATGCAGGAGATTTCTTTTAGCACAGCACTACTTCTAATCCAATTAGGTGTGAGTTTCTTTGCATGGGTGAGGGGATGTTAATAAAGCCCAATATTTTCAGCCCCAGGATCGTTCTGCCCCTCTCAAAACTCATTGCTACAATGAAATTAAAATACAGTTATTTTCTGGCGTGCCCCACATTGGGCCATAATGAAGCCACTTAACCAAATTCATCATGCCACTATTTTATTTAATGATGTCAGGAATGCAAGGCTTTTTACACTAACAAATTGCACCCAGCACCTTTTGTGTTTTCCTCTGAGATCCATTCACTGTAATGAGCCACAATGACTAGGCAAGCAGTTGAAATGAAAGGTGATTGAGGCTGAAGTCAAACAAACTTCCTTCCCATTTTAGTGATATTCTATGCCTTCATATTTTTACTCAGAATAAGCAATATGAAAAAGGAATTGTGAAAATTTAATTGAGCTGATCTCAAGAGCCAGTCTTCGTGTTACACAGAACTCTTCACAAGGCAGAATGGAACGGGGTATTGCATAGCAAAATAGTCACGCTCAAGTATTTTTATTTGGTGGCCAAATTACCAACTCTGGTCACTTTAAGTTCCTATAGCATAATGTTTCAATTACATAGGCTGCAATCCTATGTCCGACCCACACCCTGGGACAGGGCTGGATTTAGGTTTTATGAGGCCCCTAAGCTACTGAAGGTAATGGGGCCCTTTATATGTCCAGCTGTCCTTTGTCAACAACAAACTATCACTGTTTTTGTTGCTGAATATATGCTATATGGTAATTTATAGACCTAATAGGTATCTAAAGCCATTTGTACATGCAGAATGCAGGCACCCTATATATAGAAATGAGCAAACCAGTGATACTTTAGGGAGCAGACTAGCAGGCGCGGCCCATTACTTACATCATAGGAGCCTACACAACAGAAAACACTGCTGCTGTATGTAGGTTTTATTTTATTTGTTTTTTATGCTATATTTTGGAAATGTACATCTAGGGTTTTTTTCCTTTAATTTTTTTGGGGGCCCCCAAGAGAGTGGGGCCCTAAACTATAGCTTGTTTAGCTTATATGTAAATCTGGCACTGCCCTGGGAGACTGTCCCAAGTGTCATAGGAAACACTAGATCCCTCTCTCCCTCTCTGACATTGAAGAGGGAGCTCCTAGGTTGGATCCCACCTGCCTATCACTGACTCAGACCTCAGATCCTACCAACAGTGAAATGCCAATGATCTTCAGAGGAGGCCTTGATGGCCATATAGCAAGCGGCAGATTATCACCTCCTGATATCACAAAAGCAGGTCTTATTTGTGGTGGCACTGAGTCTCATGAAAGCTTGCTTGTTCTGCCAAGCTCTTAAGTTTCTGATCAAACGTTCAATATTTCTGCTTTAATGTTTTATTTAATGTTTTGTTGTATTTTGATATCTTGCAGTTAGTTTCGGGCTTTTGATTTTATTACTGCAATTTGTGTGAGCTGCCTAGGAACACTGTTACCAAACCACTGCCACCCGGGTCAGAAAAGGATGTTGGTACATAAGAGCTGTGTGTACTTGAAATGTATAGTTTTGTGTCTATCTTCCCGAAGCGACTAAAATATTTACTTTACTTAAGAAAACTGCTTTCTACATTAGGATTGCCACCTTGTTCTTCTAATATCCTAATGGCAAGCTGAAACTGAACAAGTACAGCTTTTCCAGCATGTTTGGACATTCTTTCCCTCACACAATTATTAAATTACTCAGGATATCTACCAGAATGAAAGGAGTAAAGACCCTTTTCAGAAAAGAAAGTTGGAATTTGAATTATTTTAACAACACGCATGCACAGCTTCCTACCTGCCTGCTTGAGTCACCCGCTTTTCAGATTAAAAAAATAAAATAAAATCCATCACATTGTTAGTTCTGCATGCACTGTTTATTTAAAGACCATTTTGCTAGGCTACTGTGGGACAAAGCAACATGTATTGGTTGGTATTACTGCAGGACAATTGCCTCCTTTTTTGTGCCCATGAGTTCCTGCTACCATAGCAGAAATACTTTCCTCTCCCTCTCCCTCTCTTACCCATCTCATAAAGAGACAGAGGGATATGTTTTGTAATTTTCAATAATCCATCTTTTTCATAATAACACATTTCTCAGGATTTCACTTCAACAGAAGCTTCTAAAACAGCAGCCACACAAGATTAGAGCAAGAGCTATCTGAGAACAGCCTGAATCTTATAGAAAATGTTTGTAATGGCAGAGGGCACATCAACCCGCATCAATCATTTCTACTAGTCTAATATTTGTCCATCCAACCAGCAAGAGGATGCATACACTGACCCCTCAGATAATAGCCATTTAATGGTGCTTGTTTCATTATTTTTTTTCTTCCTGGAAACCACATTTTGATTATTAGCATTAACATTTCGAAATGTTAGTTGCCAAGATCAAAGATGTACTGTGCATATATATATATATATATATATATAATGATGTTGATTTACATTTCATTTGGGTTTAATTTTAATTGGGCATCCATTAATTTTTGCTATTGTGTAAAACAGGAAAAACTGCTCCCTATTTTCTTTTCTTTTCGGATTATAAGCCTGACGAACCTGCACAATACAATACATCTGAAGTGTGATAATTACAGTAATTAGAATATGAAACTAAGGGTGTATGACACAGATAATAATTATAGTAATGATCATTATTACTACTTTTGTCATGAATACCCTTAGTCCCATATTCTATGGCCTCTGAATCTTTTCAGCTTATTTGAGTACAGTAGGCATTGTCTGTATACCACATTATTTTTAATAATTCATAGTTTTTATATGTGGAAATGAAAGTGTATTCCCACATCTATAACTGTCACACTTTTTGCACTTTGGTAGATCAGAACATAATTAATTGTAATGTCCAAAGTATTCTTATTTAACTGAATGCATACGACTATTAGACTGGAAAAGCCTTATTATATTATGGAGTGAATTTTTATATAAATGTTTGATTTTGTAATCCGATGGAGATGTTGTTTATGGAAACTGTGGTGTTCAATAAATCATCCCTATCCCCACTAAGGAGCTGTATATGTCGTTAAAATATGACACACGCAGGACATCATTTTCCAAACTCTCCTGTAATTGGATAATACTGCAGTGCTGTGGAAAAGTAATAATTCTTTCTGTTGTTTGACAATATGCTCATAATATATAATAACTAGCATAATAACCAGGTTGTTGGTGAAAGAGAGAACATTAAGCGTTCTCCAATCTTACTTTGACACGTTGCTAATCACAGCAGTATTTTTCCCTTTTCATTCTGCACAGCAGTGGAAATTACTGCAATTAATTAAATGCAATTAAAAGTTAGAATGAATAGGTGATTTAGTAAAGGCATGATCTGATAGTCTTTGGATTGCTACACTCATTCAAAATATGCAAATATAAAAAGCAGCGGACAGTGGGGGCCATGACTGAAGTGTGCATTGATGGCAAGGGGGTGGGGCTGTAATATGCTGGGGGGGGGGGGCAAATGTAGCCCCCCCAGCCCCTCTGCCCTAAGAATTCATCCAACACACAGAGAGTTGTGTGTGAGAGAATCTCACTAATACTGGCCTTCCTCAAGAGAACAAATAGGAAAGCATAGAGAAAATTAGGTGAAATTAGGCTGTATGCAGTGAGTTGAAATGTTTTATTATTCGTTTATTTCTATATCGCCTACTACTTTTGCCCTGAGATGGTGTGCAACAATTTAAACAACACCAATATTAAAACCACCACACTGAATAAAATACAGCCAATCACCAAGGCAGAGTTAAAATGAAAGGAAATGTTTCTTTATGAAATGGTGCAAACATCATTGAATTCTCCATATGGCTCATATCTATCTGTATATTACGTTTATCAGTTTATTAATACCCCGCCTTTCTCTTCAAGGCCGGATACACGGTTCTCCCTGTCCCACACACTTTAATCTTCACAACAGTCCTGTGACGGTGGTTAGCCTAAGAAGATATGACTAGCTCAAGGCCGCCCAGTGAGCACCATGGCTGAACTTAGATCTGAACATGGGCCTCCCCAGCCTATGTACTGCTGAATGTCAAGAGGCAGGAAAAGGAAAGGTCAACTTAGCCTTTTGTACATGATTATGCTACATTATACATAAGGCAAAGATCCATTCAAAGTGAGGAAAAAGTTATAACTGTTGACCATTAATTTCATATCCCGTAACAATGAAACTTGCAGCTGAAGATAAGCACATGGCTGAGTAAGAAAATAAAGTATTTGTTTACTTAGATTCAAGCAAAATAAATTTAATTTGTTCCATCAGGCTAAGCCCTGCTTAGTCTTGAATTGTCAGGGGAAAGCACAATTGGTGGAAAGGTGTATCTCTGAGTTAAAATAGAGTTCATAATGGGAAGAAGCATATAAGTGAGTTCCTGTAACAACGCAACATCTCCAGGACCAAGTCAGAAAACACTCCATGAGAACTAGGGAAAGGAAGCGCAATATACTGATTATATTTATTTTATTCTCCAACCATTTCCAACAACACATATATGCACAGTTGTCCTCACAGCACCCCTGTAAATTGGAAACAAATTATTCCCATTTTACAGGTGAGGAATTGCTGATAAAGGGAAACATGACACCTGAGACTATCCTGTGAACAGGTGGCTCACTGGACTACACTACGTTCCTGGGGACATCACCTTTTGACCCAGAATGAAACTCCCTCATTTCCACTTCAGATTTAGTTACATAGCGAAATGGTAAATCAGAGGTTGCAGCCTCCTTGCCGTATGTCATTGGGTCAGGTTGCCCAACCTGCCAGCATCCTGACACAATTTTGAGGTGGTGTTATTGTCTTGATGAAATAGTAGGCCACACATTGTAGTCAAGCTCCGTTGAGAGGAAGGGCGGGATTTAAGTTGTTAAAAAATACATATTCCAGAAGAACTGGATTTAATGTTACCCAATCAACACAGCTGGGTGAGGTTGATAGAGATTCAGGAAAGGGAAGGAATGTCAGGTAACCTATTAAGATCAAAATTATGTAACCTTGACAGTGTTGCGTCAATTATTGAAGGAAAAATGTTGGGCTGGTTCAAACTTAAATGTTGCCGTTGACCTCTGCTGCCTGAGCTGAATTTTAGTATGGCTCCTATTTCTCAATTCACTGCTGTGAAAATTTGCGGGGAAGGATGATCAGTCCTCAGAAAAACAGATTTTTTACCAAGGAAAGATCTGTGAATACAAAGCCACCAACTGTCCCACCAGATAATTATCTCAAGTTGAGGTCATATCAGAAGAAATGGCATGAGATACATGGTAGCAACTGGATCTTGAGAGTCTGAACCCTGTCATTCTGTTCCACCTAACCAGTGTGACTTGAGAATGGGACCACTATGTTAATTGTTTGTTTATCTGCCCAAAAAAGAAAACAAAACTGTGGGAGCATCACTCATTTTGAGAGGAACATTGACATTCCAAGTCTCAGATTTGCATCTACCGACCACTTCCCTACATGTGTGTTGGGAGAATGAGTGAGAGAAGTGACTTTTATCTTCAATAAGTATCCAGCTTCTTTCAAATATTACAGGCAGTACCTGGATTAGATGAAAAAGAGAAACAGAGCTGACTTTTGTGAGTGTACAGATCCTGGCTGCACAGAAATAAATGTGCCTTTCTGTTATAGTGGGTGGCAAGCTTAGCTTTTCATCCCTCCTCCCCCTCCCCCGTATGCTTTTCAGTGCTCACAGAAAATAATAACAAAACGTTGCTTGTTCCAGTTCCCAAAGGTGGGTTAAAATGAGGCCCTGGCCAAACCGAGCTCTGAAGAACGTTAGCTTCTTGTGAGCACAGGACTTTGCTGCTGATACATAGCCATACCACTGAGTAAAATCAATAGTTTGTTCCTAGAAGAAACAGTGATCTCCAAAAGCACATCACATTCTTTACTGTCTTGGAGGGTGAAGACAGGAAAGCAAAAATCTCACAGCGTCTTAGCTTTTTCACTGCAGAATAGTGTGCCAAGCAGCATTTGGCATATTTCTTTTAATAAACTAGTTGGCTCAATTATGCAGAACTTGGAATGGGTGAATCTGTCAATTTCGGTTTCCGTGCATTTCTCATTCTTCCAATCTAAAGTTCAGTTCCACATCACTGTGCAATTTCATTTCATTTTTTAAAAAAGAAAAATCACCAGCATTTTTGTGTGAATTTCTGCATGTTTGTATGCAATTTTTCATAATATGCCCATGTTTGAAAAACAAATTTCCCCTAAGATGATGAATTTTGGTATGTTATCTTCACTATTATGTGCACTTTTAAAACACTTTGGTCCAGTGCATGCATTTCTATACACACTACTTAGTGGAGAACAGCACTGCAAAATTCAGAGCAGTGCAAATGTCAAAGGATGGCTGTGTTTCGGTTCATGTATACTTTAACAAAATGCAAATTAGGTAGGGCCGCGTTTAAATTTGAACTGAATTTAATTTCTCCCCCTTCCTTATGCACAATCAGTTCTCTTTTGCACCTTTCAGTGAGGCGTTGAGCTATCTACGGCAGAGTTCTGTGCAAATAAGCTGTCCTAACTTTGTGTGAAATATCCATCTTCATGCCACTCTTCTGATGCTAAATGAATATGCCCACCCAGCACTGAAAGCAAATCATATGCTAAGACTTTGGCTTGCTGCACCCATTCTGACTGTAGGAGGGTGGCTGGCTGCATGTGTGAATGCTCTAACGTTTGTGGCGGGCAGAGAGGAGCACACACACCTTCTGTGTAAAGGGTGCTTCTGGCTGCGAGGTTCCAAGTGCTAATGACTTTCTACACTGTAAAGGACTTTCTACACTGTTGGAGATACTGTACTTTTTCCATATGTAAGTTCCCACTACGTTTCATCCAGTGGGTGTGACATATATAGCCACTGTGCTTGGGGAAGGAGAAGGTCCATTTCACTTAAGCTGTCTGAAGCTCCGCCCCCATTTAAAAAGGTAAAGGGACCCCTGTCCATTAGGTCCAGTCGTAGCCGACTCTGGAGTTGCGGCGTTCATCTCACTTTACTGGCTGAGGGAGCCGGCGTACAGCTTCCAGGTCATGTGGCCAACATGACTAAGCCGCTTCTGGCAAACCAGAGCAGCGCACGGAAACACCGTTTACCTTCCCGCCAGAGTGGTACCTATTTATCTACTTGCACGTTGACGTGCTTTCGAACTGCTAGGTTGGCAGGAGCAAGGACTGAGCAACGGGAGCTCACCCCGTCGCGGGGATTCAAACCGCTGACCTTCTGATCGGCAAGTCCTAGGCTCTGTGGTTTAACCCACAGCACCACCCGCATCCCGTCAGTCCCCATTTACTTTTAAACAAATTTATACTTAAAGTCAGGGGTAGTTAATCTGTGGCCCTCCAGGTGTTTCTGAATGACAGCTCCCATCCTCCTCTCATCATCCCTGACTTTGGCCATGCTGACTGGAACTGATGGAAGCCCAATGGCATCTGCAGGGTGTGTCACATTTTAGGTAGTGCTAAAATGTGCTTCTGGCTATAATATTTTAAATGAAAGAATGGTGTAGCACCATAACTGTATGTGTTTATTTTTTGGGGGGAAACTGTTGGAAGCAAACCCATCCCAGTCATGGCCATTAACCACATTGTTAAAATGACAGTGATCAAAATGATTTGGGTGCGATGTCATCCCTGCTCTTTCTGTGGTCTAGTAAAGGGGGTGACCACAGAGAAAATACAAATGACACTAACTGTATGGCAGTGTCATGCAGATGATCCATGAAAAGTGAAGGAATGGAACAACACAATCCAACACTAAGTGTTTCATCTGGGAGCACCTTCAATTTATTTTCTTGGGGTTTTTTTTTGTAAAATGTGCAGTAAAGTGAAGTTTGTTCATTTGTTTTGTATTGGGAAGCACCCAAGTCATGAATCCCCAGCATTGCAGCCTAAACCAGTGGTGGAATTTGGGCTCTCAAATTTCTGTGGCGCCCTATGCGATGCTAAAATTTGGTGCCCCTCACCTCTCCTGCTCTGATCTTCAGCTTTGTTTTGGCTCCCCCTGCAGGGTGGCACCCATTGTGACTACACCAGTTGTGCTACCCTAAAACCACCCCTGCCTAAACCTTTGTAGTTCAGGAACATTGGGAGCTGCCTGGCTCAGTAGCGCCTACAATGACCAACAGCACCTTTCCAGCTTGGAGATTCTGGCAATTGAACCTGAAACCTTTTGCATGCAAAGCAACTTATATACAGTGGTACCTCAGGTTAAGTACTTAATTCGTTCCGGAGGTCCGTACTTAACCTGAAACTGTTCTTAACCTGAAGCACCACTTTAGCTAATGGGGCCTCCTGCTGCTGCCGTGCCGCCGGAGCACGATTTCTGTTCTCATCCTGAAGCAAAGTTCTTAACCTGAAGCACTATTTCTGGGTTAGCAGAGTCTGTAACCTGAAGTGTATGTAACCTGAAGCGTATGTAACCCGAGGTACCACCGTAATAATAATAATAATAATAATAATAATTTATTATTTATACCCCGCCCATCTGACTGAGTTTCTCCAGCCACTCTGGGCGGCTTCCAATCAAGTGTTAAAAACAATACAGCATTAAATATTAAAAACTTCCCTAAACACGGCTGCCTTCAGGTCTTTTAAAGAGAAGATAGCTGCTTATTTCCTTCACATCTGAAGGGAGAGCGTTCCACAGGGCGGGCGTCACTACTGAGAAGGCCCTCTGTCTGGTTCCCTGTAACCTCACTTCTTGCAATGAGGGAACCACCAGAAGGCCCTCGGCACTGGATCTCAGTGTCCGGGCTGACACTTATATACCTACATTAGATACAACTTATCTACCTACATGCTTATCTACCTACAACTTATCTACCTACATGCAATTATCTATCTACATGTAATTTGCATTTCATTTAAACTAGCTGTATTTCTTGCTTAATGCAGGACTTGCCCTTAGCACAAAATTATACAAAGCAATCTCTATTAGTCAAACAACAGCAACAACAAAATCTGGTTTGGTTGCATCCTGTGTCCCTTGCCTGTTTTCCAGCCTTGATGAATGCTTCTCATGTCCTCAACAAATGTTCCCAGCAACATTTTCTGAAACGGTCTTGAGTATAGCATTTCTCCTTTTCTGGAATGTTTATCTTGGGCAACCGGGCTGGGGTGATTTTCACAGATGCCAAGTATTCTTAACTCGGTTGAATGAGACAAATGCATTTATTAAGCTCTGAGGCAGAGTGCCAAGCAAAAGGAAGCTGGGGAAGATGCTAAGGCAAGGACGGTCTACCCTGCACTGAAGCAGAAAGAAATAATAAATAGGAGAATGGAGAGAGGCCATATACCAAGCCATGTTTGGTAGAGACTGTTGTAACTTGATGCGAGTCGCTCCTGTTCATGCACTGTTTACATGAGCATTTGCTGGTCACAATTATCAAATGGTACTTGTAAGTACGTGAAGTACGTGCTGAGATTCCATCCCATGTTGCATTGCAAATGCGGTCTCTTCAGAAGCTACCTTTTTCTTGACAGACCCCTACAACCCTTTGCATTTCGTGGTCTTTTGGCCTTGTTGTTGTTGTTGTTTAGTCGTTTAGTCGTGTCCGACTCTTCGTGACCCCATGGACCAGAGCACGCCAGGCACTTCTGTCTTCCATTGCCTCCTGCAGTTTGGTCAAGCTCATGCTGGTAGCTTTGAGAACACTGTCCAATCATCTCGTCCTCTGTCGTCCCCTTCTCCTTGTGCCCTCAATCTTTCCCAACATCAGGGTCTTTTCCAGGGAGTCTTCTCTTCTCATGAGGTGGCCAAAGTATTGGAGTCTCAGCTTCAGGATCTGTCCTTCCAGTGAGCACTCAGGGCTGATTTCCTTAAGAATGGATACATTTGATCTTCTTGCAGTCCATGGGACTCTCAAGAGTCTCCTCCAGCACCAAGAGTCTCCTCCAGCACCTCCTCCCCTCCCAGGACAGGGTGTATAACTGGAGTGGGGGGACAATTTTCAGTTGGAGGACTGGGTCTCCTTCCCCACAACCTTCAAGGGACCACATGCCGGGGTTGGTGGGGCGCAAGTATACAATGTATATTACAATGTATAGCCCTATATATTTACTAGAGAAGCTTCAAAAATATTTAATCCATTAAGCAGCTTTCCTGTGGCCCACATTTAAAGGTCACATTTTACAGCCTACAATATGATCAGGAGTCCTCTGCATTTCTCAGAAGCAGCACACAGTTCTTCTTTGTTCCTTAAGTTGCACACTCTCCCATTCCCAAGGAGTGAGAGGTTCCAGCAGCAGAATCTGGGTATGGTTTCCTTCAGATGAGAGAACAACATGGAATATTTATACCATTTCTTTTATTTGCATCATTAGAGGCTTACAGCCACTCCTACAAAGCAGGATCCTCCAGAGAACAACTTTGGCCAGGCTGTAACCCAGTTTTAGCTAGCTCCAGCTAGAATGATCTGCTTTCTCACATCCGTCTGCCTGTGTCGCTTTCAAAAGTGCTAAGTCCTCTCCTTCTTCTGCCCCAACCTCTTTTACACACACCTACCTTCTTCCATCCCTTTAGCAGAGAGTTACTACCTTCATTGAACTCTGATGAGTAGCTCATTTTAAAAACACAGAAAGATTCTCCGCAACCAGGAGATCTCTGCTACCAGAAGCTAAGCATTAGCATCTATCAACGAAGGACAGCCAGCCATTAATTTGGGATAATTATCCAGCGATCTGCCTCACAAATAAATAGTCACTCAGCTCCCACAAAATTATAGAGCTTTTTGACCCTGGAGCAAAGTACGGCTCCTGTTGAACTCAGAAAAGCAATACACTGTACCACAGGTATCAAAACTCTGAAAAACATTGCTCCAAACAGTTGTAGCTCAGCACCTGAGACTGATCTTAATCAGAACCAGCCCAATACATTTTGCTGCCTGAGATGAAGGACAAGTTGATGCCTCTCTATTCCATGTACAGTAGCTAACCAGATTGGCTGTGGAGCCTTCCTTAAATATTGGGGAAGAGTTCACACCACTACACCTGGGGGAAGTAGGATCTCTTAAGAGCTGGTCATCAAGCACAGAGATATTTCCTCCACCACCATGCTACTGCCTCCACCGCCTTTTACCTACTGCCTATAAAAAGGTTCCTTTTTATAGGGCAATTCAGTTTCGCTGAGGAAGGAGAGCTGCCTACTCTTGTCCTTGAGCCCTTCTGATCTAAAGGGCAGGAACTAAATATGGTATCAGGACAAGGGTGGCCGGTACTCATTGGGCAGAAGGCAGGAGACAAACGGTAGGCGGAGCCGGTGGGAATGACAAATAGAACCAACCAGTTCTAGTTTTGTCTCTATCCTCCTCCCTATTGAAGTTCTACTGAGGCTAAGGAGGAGGACACTTGCAACCAATGGCACCCCCTAAACTGGTTGTGAGCAAGAAGGGCAGCTGTTTGTGTGCATGCTTCTGGTTAAAGGCTGCCTGAAATTGGAATAGTGTTCCATTTGTGTTAATGGATCTGCACCCACTGTATCAGGAATAGCTAAACTTTCCACACACACACACCTTCATTGATTATCCCCTTGAACTTAAGATATTTTGGGGTGATTTTCACAAAGCTTTCTTCCAAGCAAGTATGCCTTCAGTTTATTAGCAACCGTTGAATCAGTGCTATGTTCCAAGTGAGCCAAGCTGGCTGGTTGCATTTAGGAATTTACCATATGCCTGTAATCTGCTGTGCTGTCACCTCAAGAAGAAACATTGCTGAAAGAGAATGACTTGGTGCTTTCTCTTCATTTATTGTTCTAATAAAATCAATCATCCAAGGTCCAGCTCCCCAAAATCTGAACAGCGTAGCAAAAGAAAAGAAAAAGACCCCTCTAAGGATTATATTTTCTCATTGGGATCAAATGGACCAGAGAATGAATCACTTCAAAAGGTTAGATGGAAAACATACATGACTTTGAACTTGCCATCAACTTTGAAAAAACAATTTCTTGCTGGATACTTTCAGACCAGCAGCCGTTGAGTGGTTGCTGCGTGTATCTGTCTAAGGTGCATGCAGATGCCTAGAAATCCACTGCTTATCTTGAAAAGACCTGTACGCTAGAAGAATAACAATAATATCCAGCATGGTCATGCTGATGACAACTGGCACTCTCTTACGACCCATTTGCGCAACGAGGCAATTTTAGACTCTGGCTTGGCAGGGCGGCTTTTAGATGGTAATGTGTATCCCCTACTGCATTTGGCAGCCTTCCTGCTTGATCTGCTGAATGGGCCTCCTGTCCCAAAGGCCTTCCCCAACAGCCTCACGGTTATCACCTCTAAGAAAAGTGGAGCTAGTGGCTTATCCAACGGCGTCCTCTAACCCCAAGGCACCCTATCCAAAGATATAGGTTGCTTTCAAACAACTGCAACTTTGGTCTGGCTGTCTCGGTTTGCAACAGGATCCTTTGCTTGCTATAGAACCATACTATGGAATAGGGCACGTCTAAAGGTTTTCCGCAGTGCCATTCGGCTACCATGGTGGGAGGATATGACAAATTGGAAAGGGAAAAATTAACTGGGGTGCTCCCGCCACTCCCAGGAAATCACTGCACTCACAATGGGAAACCAGTTGGACAGCTTTTCTGATTCAAGCACCTAGATTCTGTAATAATTACAATCAAACTTCAAAACTAGTGTGATCTTAATGGCTATAGTTCTCCAGTGCTGGCTGTACTATTAGACAGAATGAGGCAGCTGCCTCAGACTGAAGATGCTTGCGGGTGGGGAGGCGGAAAGCAGCTACAGCCCCTCAATCTTTCCCACCCAAGCTACACTGCTCTGCTCCCTCTAAGCTGCCTTGTTGACTCAGGTGCAGTGGCGGATGTTGTCCCATTGCCAGTTGGATCCACTCCAGTTGGATCTAGTGTGTGGAATGAGGGGACAGGGGGCATTTTGTCCTTTGCCTCAGGCAGAAAAATGTTTTGGGCTGGCCCCTGGCTCACCCAGGTTAACTGACTTCAGAGTCAGTTTGGAGGCAACATTATCTGTATGGGCTAAATGCTGAATGATGTTGGTTCATGCCTCAAGCTTCAGGATAGGGGAGAAATTTGATTCAGTTCACCTTTAAAGGTGAACCAATCCAATTTCCACTTTCTGAAATAATGCATGAACCAAAACACATCTATCCATCAAAAGTCACACTTCTTTGAATTTTGCAATGCAGTTCTCTAGCCAATCTCTATAAACATACATATATTAAGGCAAGCTGTTCATAATATATTAGTAAAAATAACATTAAAATGTACCATATTGAGGAAATAGCTTAAAATGTGTATATTGTGCAAAATTGCCTAGATATGTATACAGTATATTAGGAAAAATTCGCTGATGAACTTTCATGAAGTCCTTTAATTAATTAATACATCTCAAGCTGCTGTGGAAAGGTGGAGAACTGAACTTAAAATTGGAAAAATGAGAAACAGAGAGAAACTGAAATTGAAAGGTTTACTCCTACTCAAGGGTACCCTTATTTGACTCTCTCCAGTCTCTCCCCACTTTCCCACTCCCTGCAAAATCTAGCCTTGCTTTTCTCATGAAGCAGCACATGCCTTATAACCCTGTTTTGCAATGTGCAGGATGCCAACAATAAATTAAGGGCCCAAGTGTTAATGCTCAGATTCTCCTACCATTAATTTCCTACCTTACTATGCTTATTGATTTCAGTGGCACTATTTATGAAGTCAGTTATTACTCATTGTGAGAAATGGTAGCACGATATAACCCTGAGGCATATGAACAAGCTGCAGATGCTATGAAAAAAGGAAATACAGGTTGGCTTCAGAACCTGCTCTGTTTTTTTGTCAGACTGCACAATGGAGATTGATAGCAATATGATATTGCATGGATCTGCCGACAGCATGAAAGGAACCAATATGTTGTACCATTGGCTGGATAATATAACAATAAGGTTGGAAGCCCCTATTAGGCAGGAGTCCTTATGCCCATGCTCGTTTGATCTCCGCATATTTGGGGGTTTGCTATCCAAGTATAGGATAGATCATGGCTGAAAATTTCAGGTAATCTCAAGCACCTGTCGGGCCGGCCTAGATCAGCTGCCGGGCCCTGTTGATGAAGAAGAAGAAGAAGAAGAAGTTTGGATTTGATATCCCGCTTTATCACTACCCGAAGGAGTCTCAAAGCGGCTAACATTCTCCTTTCCCTTCCTCCCCCACAACAAACACTCTGTGAGGTGAGTGGGGCTGAAAGACTTCAGAGAAGTGTGACGGGCCCAAGGTCACCCAGCAGCTGCATGTGGAGGAGCGGGGAATCGAACCTGGTTCACCAGATTACGAGTCTACCGCCCTTAACCACTACACCACACTGGCTTACCATGATGAGAACCAGCGCCTCCATTTTGTTTCTTATTTGACATAGACCCTTGCCTAGTGAGAGGCCACGTGAACAGTTTCTGATATGCTGAACCCCTTTTGTGCCACAGGTGTCAGAAAACCCAGCAATGGTTCAAAAGCCTCTGAGATATTCTCTTAGTTCCTATGGTGTGCTGCCCTTTTCCAGCCATCACTGAGCCCTCTCCCACAAAAACCTGGCAATTTCAGCCTTGGGTATTTAGTGAAGGCTCAAAAACTGGACATGGGGATTTTTTGGGGCATATAATAGCTGTGTTGATCCTTCTATAGATCCTGCTCTAACATTTGGATCAGCACTGGCAGCCTCCAGGTGGCTTTCAAATTTGACAGTGTTTCCAGATAGGTGTTTATTATGGGATGGATACACTTCATGCATGCAAGCTCTTTTTTGGCATCCATGATGTCCTTCTGGATCTTTGAATAGCATCCACAAGATGCCAAAACGACAGCCCATATTTCCCTCATCCCGGCTCTCCCCATCTGGTGAGGAATGGAACTCACAACTCTGCTTCTGGCAGAAGCTTTTGTTTTCAGATTAGAGTGGTACATAAGACAAGTCGGAGGTTGCAAGGTTCAGAGGCTACATGAGCTAAGCGCGAGCTAAGACATAGCAACATGCCCCCTTCACGTTCCTTTTGAAGGATGGGAGTAGGCACACTATTAAGCATGGCAAATGGCTGGAGTCCTGAGACTGGGCATGCAAACAAGCACTCCTTCTGGTGGGCTGGCTAGGTGACATTTGTATCACACTAGTGCTGGTGTCCACATGGCTTAGGTGTTGGAAGACTCAGCATCAGATCTCCCCGCAGCTGCCTCCCCTGATCAGGGAGGATCTTGTGTAGCAAGGGAAGGTACCTCCTAGATTGGAGATGAAGAGAGTCTCATGTCTGGAAGGGAGGTAGCAGGAGGCACATCTTAGAGTTTTCCTGAGCATGAAGTTGCTTTAATGGAAGGGAGAAGAATACAAAGAGCAACGTAACAGCTGCTCACTTTGCCCTCCAAGTAAAGAAAAGCCTAGAAAGCTATTTCAAAGTTTAAAGGTCTATTGAAACTCTAAATATTGCTGGTTATTAACAGGTGCCACTTATTCTTTTCTTAGCCAGAGCTGGAACAAAGAGTGCTTTTCTTTAATCCCCTGACAAATATTTAGATTCATGCTTAATGTGTTTGAGAACTTCCTCATTTGTCTCAGCTGAAGTGTTTCCTGGAGAACTCAGCTTTGGCATTCAGATTAACACCACATTTATAGCAAACCAAAATGGGGGCCTCCAGACAAGCGCTTTCCATTGTAGGCTGCTCATGGGCTACAGTTTTCTTTTCAGTTCATCAGATTTCCCCTGGGTCATGTAAATCCAGATTAAATGGTGCTGGCGGGTGGAATACAGGCTGAGATTTTGATGTCAGTGTTGTTGTATGTATGCTGCAGAATTCTTGGGTGCATCTAGAGCCGCCATCCCACAACACACACCAGCCTGGAAACATCCAGTGATGATTCATTTTTTGTTTATGGTAGAGGCCTCTGTACAGCTGCAGGACAGGCAGGTATTCAGTAAGGGCAGAGACTTCTCAGCATTTATTGTTTATTACATCTATATCTGTCTATCTATCTCCATATATCTCCTGCCCACCTAGCAGTTCGAAACACCCCTAAGTGCAAGTAGATAAACAGGTACCACTTTCTAGCGGGAAGGTAAACGGCGTTTCCGTGTGCTGCGCTGGTGCTGGCTGGTGCTGGCTCGCCAGAGCAGCTTCGTCATGCTGGCCACGTGACCTGGAAGTGTCTCCGGACAGCGCTGGCCCCCGGCCTCTTAAGTGAGATGGGCGCACAACCCTAGAGTCGGACACGACTGGCCCGTACGGGCAGGGGTACCTTTACCTTTTTATCTCCATATATAAAATTGCCTTGTTTGGATATTACTCTTGCAAGGCACTTTACAGCAATGAATAAATGGAATATACACATCGCTTCTCGGCCTTTTGGCTAAGATGAAGTGTAGTAAATGGAATATACAAAAACAACAAAAACTTTGAAATCAAGCCAGTAAACCAAACAACTATTATTTATTTATTATGTTTCTATCCTGCTCATCCTCCAAGCAGCTAAGGGTGTGTAACACGGCCCTCCCCATGACAGAGACCCTGTGAAGTAGGCTGCACAACAGTGACGAGCCCTAGGTCACCCAGTTTTGTCTGAGAAGGGAACTAAAATAGTAGTGACTCAAACATGAAGCCAGCATAAAACCACCAATACAATGGAAAGAGGAAGAAAAAAAGTTGTAGAAAGCTACCAATGGGGTGTGTGCGTGCGGGAAGAATACTTATTTCCTGAGGAAGCAAATTTAAAAAAATGGGGAACTACCACTGATAAGGTGTGGAACCTGTCTGCATTTCTCAGTGAAAACCTGTTGGAGTCTTCGTTGCCCATCATTCCATTTATCTATTCCCCTTCAAGTCTTCCCCACTTTTTTACTTTCTCCCCTTCTCTGCCTTTTTGTACTACCTTCCTCCTCCTCCTCCCCCCCACCCCCTGTTGAACTTCCAGCGGCTAGTGAAGACTTTTTTATTTCAACAGGCATTTTAAGGCATTTGATTTTTTCATTGGTTTCATCTCTGTTGTATTTATTAAGCTCATTGTGCACTGCTTAGAGACAATTTGACAATATGAATTGTCAAAATAGCGAATAAATGAGCTAAAAACTGCTTGACTGTAGTTTCTCCCCACCTATGAGTTTGCAACCAAGTCTCATGAGTGATAATCCTGATGTCGTCATGGTTTCCCACTTCCTTTGGAAATGGTAAGTATTTATCAAGCACCGAAACCATCGCCTTTGCTTGAGCTGTGTCTTTCTGGTGCCCTGTGGCCGTCCACAAGCTGCGGTGTTACTTGAGGTTCATTGTCTCATGGAACGAGCAATGAATTATTAAGCATTTCTGTACTACTGTCTCCCAAAACAACAGGTAAAGTAATCTCGGGTGTTTATCTCGGTAACAGAGCACTGCCCCTCCCAACACAACAGCAGCAGAACCACTGGAGCACAGCATTTCCCTGTAGCAACATGCCAGCCATGCCATAGCAGCACTTAATTTAGGACTGAGACATTGCATATCAAGGACCTATGAGCCTCACACTGTTTTCCACTATGGGAGGCTGGGTCAACCCAAGGCAAAAGGGAAGAAGGCACAGACCTCGCCCACCCCCATTCCACATACCAAAGCCGACTAAACAGGAAGTTAAACTTCCTTCAACACTGATAGCATCTTCCTACTGAATCTGTGGCTAACAGACTAGTTTAGGGGGGCGGGTTAGGACAGGGTTGGTGAACTTTTAACAGCCCGAGGGCCATCTTCCCTAAATGTATTCGGCTAAACATCAGGAAGAACTTTATGATGGTAAGAGCTGTGCTATGATGATAAGACAGTGGAACGAACTCCCTCAGCAGGTTATGGACTCTCCTTTACTGGAGGTTTTTAAGCAGAGGTTGGATGGCCATCTGTCATGGGTGTTTTAGTTGAGATTCCTGCATTGCAGGGGGTTGGAACAGATGACCATCAGGATCTCTTCCAACTCTATGATTCTGTGATTCTGTGATTCCATTCTATGGAGAAGAGAAGACTCCCTGGAAAAGACCCTGATGTTGGGAAAGATGGAGGGCACAAGGAGAAGGGGACGACAGAGGACGAGATGGTTGGACAGTGTTCTCAAAGCTACAAACATGAGTCTGACCAAACTGCGGGAGGCAGTGGAAGACAGAAGTGCCTGGCGTGCTCTGGTCCATGGGGTCACGAAGAGTCGGACACGACTAAATGAGTAAACAACAACAACAACAATGGTTCCATTCTGGAGGTCCTTCCAAAGGCCAGAGGTGTGCAGGACCAGAAGCAAACATGGGCAGATCAATAAGTGTGAATTTTCTGGCTGCAGAATCTGTGCTAAATTTTCTGCAGAATTCTTGACCAACTGATGTATAAACTGTGTAATTAACTGACCAACACCAACATATATAACATTCTACCTATTACACCCTCTCCCATATTCCACCCCTCATCTGTCTTATTTTAGGTCAATAAAAAAAAAGGGAGCTCAGCTTTCATATTGGCTTATTGGCATATTGGCTTGCTCCCAAGACTTTTCTGTTGAGACAAAAGATAAGAAGTGTAAATTTGGATTATGACAAAGGTGTGATCTACTGAACAGGCAACAAGGGCCCTGCAGTCCATTTTCCTCCCTGTGTGACAACCTTGTCTCAGAGCAAAGAGAGAACATTTTGTTCTTGCTTTTCATGATAGAAATAGAACATTAACGAGCTGGAGGCAAGCTGCCATGGATGAGCGCTTGAGTTCTAATTGTTTCTGTGTCCATCTTTGAAGGACCATTTCCATTTTACTCCCCTTACATCAACCTTATGAACCATTTGATGTATTCTATCCCATTAGCATTACAAAGAGCCATCAGATCAATCCCAGAGTGCCAGAAGTACAGTCATACCTTGGGTTATGAACGCTGCGGGTTGCACGTTTTTGGGTTGTGGACCACGGCAAACCTGGAAGTACCGGAACGGAAGCGCCGAATCATGTCACGCGTGTGCACAGACGTGGCGCTTCAGGCTACGAACGCTGCGGGTTGCAAACGTGCCTCCCACATGGACTGTACTAAGGGATTCAAAATGCTAGAGGCATGCAAGTTTCTCCAGGTTGTTCTTGCAGATATTGACTACTTGTGATGTTTCCAGATGTGAGTGATTTAGCTGCAACTCTTGCAAATCAAGTTGCCTTGCACCCACAGCTGGCCAACCTTTATCTCCTTAGGAGTAAAAACAAGAATGCATTTACAATAACACATTAACACTTTGCTAACCTTTCATGACACCGTTAACCAACTGCCTGCATAGCCACCTCACTTTAACTCATGGGTTGGGAACCCCTGGCTAGCAGGCAATATCCTCAGGGGAGCAAAAGGTTTTCGATATTGTGAAATATGTTCAGTTTCAGAACTTTTCTTTGCCAGATGGATCTCTTGGAAGAAGATCAAAGCCGAGGGGGAAATGTCTCGGTAGAGTTGTGTTCCTTGCAAATATGCAACAAATAGTCTGCATTTTTGCAGAGCTGTGCATGCAACTTTCAGGATGCTCTTGCGTTTTGAAGCTTTAAATAGCTTGTAAAGCAAGGTTTGCAGTTCCAACTGTGCATTGACCTCATTTGCATTCTTCTGCTGGGATCACTCAGCTCTTTTTGCCTATTGCACAGTCAAGACAGATAAAGGGTGTTGGAGAGCATTATTATTATTATTATTAGTAGTAGTAGTAGTAGTAGTAATTGTCCAGTTTTTCACATCAATCAGTGTCACAAAATAGGTACTGGTGCTGCAGTTTAGGTAATTTTAGACTCTGGACTTAATGGTATTAAGTGGGTGGGGGCATCAAGGTAATGTATATTCCTTCAGCTATTTTTAAATGTGGTAAGGCAGCCCTGCTGTGCTGTGGGCCATCCTGCTTATTTTGCTAGGTGGGCCACTGGACATTTGTCCTAAAGTCTTGCCCTGATGACACAGCTGAACTAGAGTGGTCATATGCTACTCTAGGAAATGTATAACCATGAAAGCAAACACTAGGTAGTATGCAACTAAGTTTTACGTAGAGTGCACCCACTGAAATCAATAAACATGACTAAGTTATGTTTATCCTTTTTATTGGATTTATAAATTTGTAAAACTGCAAATTTAGACATACTATAATTCAAATAAATGTCTGGAGACCACAAAAAGCTGAACCCAGAGCTGAAGACAATTGTCTCAATTCATACTAAAAGCATTTCAGTTCAGTATATTTTATATGAAATATAACCTATCACTTGCATTTTATGCCATACGTTTCCCTTAAGTTAAGGTTACCAGATTTTTTCAATGAATCTGGGGACACTTTTCAACTTCAATGGATTTTGTATGGGGACCGATTTGTAAATCCGGGGACTGTCCCCAGGAAACGGGGACGTCTGGTAACCTTACCTTAAGTTCTCTCTGCTTTATAGCAGCAAGGAGCAACCAATGACCCTTCAGATATTGTTGGATTACAACTCCCATCATCCCTCACTGTTGGCCATTATGACCAGGGCTGTTGGGAGTCTAATAACAGCTGGAGGTCATCACATGTTCCCCATCTCTTTTCAGAAGTAAGTTTACTGCAGTAAGCCTCTGCACGCTTGACTGAGAGAATAAGCCCCATTGAACATGGTGAGAATTAAACACAGAAAGATTGTGCTGTTAGTATCTCTTGGTTGCCATCAAACCCAGGGCTGCTCCAGTTGTATATTGAGATCAGGTGGCTGCCCAAGGCCCCACAGTTTCAGAACTGCCTTCTCCTTCCACTCTCACAAATTGCCCAGCAGACAAAGCTTTCAGGACCAATTCTAAGGCCTTTGTATTTACTTAGTCTACTGGGGCATCTGGAACACCATACTGTAGATCAGCTAACATTAATTAGACGCCTTTCTGCAGCCTGCAAAAAGGTGTGCACTCAATAATTCACCCAGGGCAGCAAAATCAGAAAACCTTGAGCTGACCCTGATTAAACCTAATCTTTCTCTCCCCACTGTCCAGTGGATCACTCACAAAATATCTAGCCCTAGTCAGCTCAGTGCCTTTTAAATTTGATCCAATTAGAAGAGATCACCAGAAAGGAATTAACACTTTAAAGCTTTGCAGAGAAGCTCAGATAGTAATTAGTTTTCCATTCTTCTTGCATTTCTTTAGCCGCAAGAGATGTAGAGGCTGGTGGTCCCTGGAGAATGAATGAATGATTCCCCATTTCTGTGGAAGAGGTGAATCCTTCTGTGTTCTCCCTCCTTCATATGGATAGGACAGGTGCTTTAGGTTCACTGACTAAGCAGGGTGTCCCAGGCTTTGCAGATGAGCAAAACCTGAAATTTATGTTGGAGAGTGCACAGTTTCATAAGCATTTAAATTGAAATGTTGGGGGGGGGTGCACTAAGGGAAGGACTGAGAAGCTGTGGCTCTTGAGATGCTCTTGGAGTCCAACTCTGATCAGTCCCAGGAAGCATAGTGATGGTCTTCATGTGGCATAGCTACAAATTATCATTGCTCTATGCAGCATTCCTAGGAATCAGTGTTTGAGGGGGAGACCTGGAATCCTCTGTTAAAAGGCCCCAAACACCCCTCATATAAATATAGTTTTCAAGGTTCCCTTGGGAGAGGGAATTACTCTTAAGCCAGTTTCAGATCAGACTGGAAAAAGATGAGCAAAAGATATGGTTGGCCCTGTCATTCAAAAGCATGAGGTGGTTGACCCCAGCAGGAAATGGATAGTTTGTTGTTGTTGTTGTTGTTGTTGTCATTTTATCTTCTCTCTCAAGGAGAGGCACTGTGAGCATTTTTGCCACATGTGGCTACCCTTAGATACTATGTGTCTTCTAACACCTATCAGACCCAGGAATTTAGGGGAATCTGGCACTCACAACTCATTATTTTTTGGTTGGAGAACTGCACCGCAAAACTCAGAGAAGTGCCGATTTCAAAGAACTGTGCTTTAGTTCATGTGGGTTTTTTTTGTTTCCTCCTAGAGGTGCAAATTTCTCCCTCAGTTTCCCTCGGGAGGTTGTAGACTCTCCTTCCTTAGAAGTACTTAAGCAAAGGTTTGATGGCCATCTGTTATGGATGCTTTAGCTGAGATTCCTGCATTGCAGGGGGTTGGACTAGCTGGCCCTTGGGGTCCCTTCTACAATTCTCTCCTATCCCAAGCAATAGAAGCAACTACAAAAGAAGGGAAGAATGTGGAACTGTGGTGAGTCTGCTTTGTAATCCTTCTTTAATTACACCGCCTGCCACAAATAAGACACGAATGCTGACATAGTTCTTTGTTGCGATCTGCCTCAGCCCCCTCTGTGAGGGAAATGGCAGCAACTGATGATGATATGGCACTGTACTGTGGTCCAGGGAAAACATTCTGCTGAGGTAGCAGTAGAGGAGACACTTCCATTTTGTACGCCAGGCTCCCTTACCAGAGCAGCTGTCAGGCTCAACTGACAGCATTTACATCAGCTGTAGTCCGCTTGTAATTACTATCATTTTTATTATTGATTTCCCTGTCTTCTCTCTCTCTGGTGCGCTTCAGAGTGTGTGCAGCGAGGCAATCTCTTGGCACTGTAGAGAATTAAATTCATCTTTCACTTGTTCCACCAAGTCCTGGCCTCAGAGTCTGCCCATTCTGCAGCCATTGCACACAATTGCTTTTTCTTTTTTTAACCCAAGGGCACAGCCATTGCACACAGCCTGAGAGAGTTCCTCATATGCTCCTTTTTTTTTAAAGAGGGAAATGGAAAAACAAATAAACAATGTGGCAAGGGATTAAATCTGAAAGAGAACTGCCTGACCCAACTCCCAATAGTTCCTGGTTATTTCTGCATTACCTTTTAAAGCTGAAAACAATAACTTTAGAAAGGAATCCATAACTCCCTGAAAAGCATTTGGCTGATAAAAACAGTCACATTGTGCAAGTGAGCAAATTCAGATTTTTATTTTTAAATGGTTTAAGTGATTTGCCTAAGGCCATGTCTCCAAAATGGTGTCTGTGAGCACAACAGAGCCCTCAGACGCCATTCTTGACATCCATCAAAGTCCCCTGCTACCCTCTCACACACACTTATGGCTCTGTAACTCTGTGAATGTCTTGGGAGAATAGGGACACTTGACAGGTATGCTTTTTTTTTTTAGCAGGGTTGCCTGTTGGAGTGTGTGACGTTTTCTACTTTTTCTTTTGGTTTGTGTTTTATTTGTTGGTGGGGAGATGTCATTGTCAGTTTCTCTTCTGTGAAATTGGTATTTTGTGGTAACAGTGACAGTTTCCAAATGTGCCACTCTAGTCCCCCCCCCCCATTTCCCACAGTGACCAACCAAATACGTCATAAGCTGGGCATGAGGACAGCAGCTTTAGGCTCCCCCCCCCACAACTGATGTTGAGGGGCATCCTTTTCCTCCAGCCTAGGCCTAACAGCTGACCTCCTGTCAAGGTTAGGTGGACAAGGCTTTCTGTTACAGGGAACACCTGGGTCCTAGCAGCAATTCTTTTCTGTGGTGGCTTCTTTCCCACAAGTTATTCAATGTTCAGTATGTGTTGTGACAAGATATGGAGTGGCAGCAGCCTTGAATGATTTCTCAAGGATCTATCCTCCTAAAAATGGGGAAGAAATTAAAATCAGTTTGCATGTGAAGGCAAACCCACCTAATTCTCACGACCTGGAACAATATGTGAAATGAAACGCAGCCATCCTTCAAAATTCCCACGTCTCTGAATTTTGCAATGTAGTTATCCAGGCAAGTAATGTGTACAAAAAGGCCTATACTAAGGTAAAATGTGCATATGTTCATGTAAAAGATATACAAAAATGTGTTGCCATAGGGGAAATTAAAATATTTGGGAAAATTTTCTTCATAAATGTGTATATTAGGAGAAGTTTACACTAAAATGCAGGTGAATCTTCACGAGAACTTTTTGGATACAGAAATGTGGGGAACTGAACTGAAGTTTGTAAAAATGTGAAACTGAGAAAATCCAAAATGGATAGATTCACACCCCCCCCCCGCCACCTCATCCCTGTAACTCTAATTGTTAAAAAGAGATTGCTAGAGTGGGCCAAACTAGTCGGACCAGTGTAGCCTGGTAGATTATCTTTTGCTGGTAGAATTGGCACCAGGGAGTTTACATAGGCAAGGAAATGTCCAGAGATTCCTCCTGGAATGTTTTGATTCCCAGCGGATGATGTCATCCAACTGTGTTTGTGCAAACTGAGACTGCAGCTGGGACAGACTGGGAGAAACACACACACACACACACAGAGAGAGAGAGAGAGAGAGAGACAGACAGACAGACAGACAGACAGACAGACAGACAGAGACTGAATTGCTCTTGGTAAGAAAATCTGAGGGTGTTCCCCAGGAAATCTAAGGGGAAGTAAACAAACACAGGGTACCTGTTGCAGCTAAGCTGCACCTTCATTTGTGCTCGATCTGAATCCCATCATACCACTTTAAGCAGGATTTGAAAGATGGCATCACATAAACCAGGTGGAGCATGCCATCAGCATCCTGCCACTGATATTGGGGTGGAGAGAGACTGCTTGCATGATCCTGCTGGTGACATGTGTTTTCATCCCTCTGTCAGACTTTATTGGAACAGCATGAAATCCAGCCTCAGGGAAATCACATGGCAAGTCATGCCACTTGTAGGGCACGTGTTCTGAATGCAGAAGGGCATAGGTTCAATCCTTGGCAAGGCTGGGGTTCAGGAAAGACCCGTGCTTGGAGTCTTGAAATGCTTCTGTCTGTCAGTGTGGACCAAAGTGAGCTAGGGGGACTGATTCGGTTTCAGCTGTGTTTTAAAATGTGTATGTCTGAATGGTCTTGAAAGGACTCTTGTGTCTTTTAGTGCAGCTTTGCCTGCTAGCAGGTACTAGCAGGTGCTAATGCTTATCTCCATGTCATGAAAAGCAACGCTGCTTTTGCAGATCAAACTTTTGCTGAGGGGACAGAAGGTTAGGTGAGGCTGGTGTCCTGTCATCCGTCTCCCCTGGGCAGTTTATATCCTTAGTCACGGCCACTTCAGAATTTTGTCAATTTGCAACCAAACAGCACAGTCCTAACCATGTCTATTCGGATCAGAAGAAAATCCTATTGGATTCAATGGGACTTACTCACAGCTAAGTGGGGTTAGGATTGCAGCCTCATTTAGGGCCCCTCCTTCCCCCTTTGGGGGTCAGCTTGTGACCACAGTTACAGTATCTGCACCCATAAGAGTAGGATGAACCTTTAAGGCTGATCTGCCAGCAGGACTGCACATTTCAGGAGAACTAACACAGGCTGCTATTGCAGTTTTGATGAAAAAGGCATTCAAAACGCAACTAGCTTGTCTGTTTTCTCTCCCATGAACTCTAACACTGGAGTACCGAAAATGTCTAAGTAAGGGTAGAGGGCTGAAAAATCTTTGTGCGATGATTAAAGTGCTGGTTCATAGAAGCTGACGTCAGCACATGCTCCTAGGGTGACAGAAGGCTTCGTCCATCCTCTCCTTCTTTGTGTTCCATCTGGATGTATTCCAGGCAGGAGGGAGGGAGGGAGGGAGGGAGGGAGGGAGGGAGGGAGGGAGGAGAGGAGCTAATGCATTTCCAATAGCTTTTGGACACCCCTGGCTTTATGCAAGCAAACAGTCCAGAGTGACCTAACTTTCAATTACCCGGTTCAATTTTGAAAAGGGAACTAAAGGCAGCCTGCGCTTGCAGTCAAGCTAAACTATAATTAGAATCTCATAATGAATGGGAACGGTGGTACAGCTCCAGAAAATGACTGCATGAAAGGACTCTGGCTCGTAAGGGAAGCGTGACGATTTAATAATTTACACAAGTAGCAATGGCTCCGGTGATCTAGATCCCACGTGACCAATGAAGCACAGCAGATGAATCTTCCCCTCCAGAAGAGTATTTCCTGTTAAGTATTTGGTTTCTACAAGTAGGGGCCTGCGAGAAAATGTTGCAGTGTGATGTGCAGCCGTTCAAGGTTCCAGCCCTGCACACTTCCAGGAAACTACTGTCCATTCTCCCTGCCCCACAACAGTCAGTTGGCACTGCATTGCCACGGAGCATGCTGCCTGCATGGGGTTGTTTTAGAGATCTCCCCATACCCCTCCATTTATTCATTTTAAACTCACTAAAGGGTCATCCCCCCCATATATTTGCAAAAGTTGCAGCTTGCCGATTCTGATGGGTGATGCTGTTTTGGCTCCATAAGGACCCACACTTGGAGAATGAGTTCACGGTCAGTATATAAACTGAAGCATACTGCTGGGGGGATATTAGAGGACGCAGAGGCAGGAGTCCTAACTAAATCTCAGCCTGAGGTCAAAGGACACCATGGGTCAGCAATGATAGGAAGTGACTTTCCCCCAATGCAGCAAGTAGTTCAAGTTTCTGGCATCCTTGCAGGATGTGGGATTATCTTCCGGTGACACCTCTAAGTAGGTCATCTCAAGCAGCTTTTCAGGAGAGCTCAGAGTGCTAGGAACTCCCTAATAAGATACGGATAGGCTGGATGTGGGACATTTAGGGCTACAATTCTATACACATTTGCCCCTGAGAAAGTCCCGCTGAACTCAGTGAAACTTACTTTTGAGTAGACATGTATAGGATTATGCTCTTAAGTGTCCTTTGGTGCTGTTGAGATGCTAAAGGAAATCCAGATTTTCCAGCGTTATAGGTACACCCTTCCAGCCTCTCTGTTCATGGCAGATAGAAGTGACAGTTCCATGGTATACTTCCGCTAGGATGGCAACTCAGTTATTCAAATATTAATCCATCCATCATATGAGGTTTAATCATTTAATATCGTGATTAATTTGCATCAATGTGTATAACGATAAAAACAATATTTCTGAAGCAAGATAATGCACACATATGTCATAGCAGGCATCTTTTTAATTGTTTCGCCGTCTTTGTATTTTAGACACAGAGTTGCCAATTTTCTCTTTTTATGCTGTTGCTGCTATAAGAATTTGCATTTTATTATGTATTCCTTATTATTATTGAATTTAGATCATTGTTTTGATTTTAAAAATATAGTATAGATGCATCACGTCGCACCTTTGCGTTGCATGTTGCAAACTTCTCTGTGGTCTTCTGGTGAAGGGATGTCATATAAATTTAATAAATCACCGTCTTTTTCTTAGAAGAGGCATTCCAGAGAGAGAGGAAGGGAGGGAAGACAGAATCCCAAAATAAACTGGGAGTGAGGGACGAAAACCGCCAACAGCAACCTGCAGTTTTTATAAGTGCATTCACAATGCATTCACACAACAACTATGTGTGTGTGTGTGTGTGTGTGTGTGTGTGTGTGTGTGTATGTATATAACCTTTCCTATTAATCGTGACACCTTTTTAGTTGATGGAAGGTGTAAAATTAATTAACTGAACTGAGTAATTGATTAAACATTGTAGCCCTGATTTCCACAAGTGATGCTAGCAATTTAACGTCTGAAGTGGCAACATGTCTTGGCTTCACAGCGTTTCTTGCACTTGGTGAGAAGACTGAAGCCATGACTAGCAGCAGCTTCCTGGAGGACAAGTTGCCTGCAGTGAATGCGATGTTTGTGCAACTCTGACGTCGCATTTACTGTGCACACAATAACAAGCATTTGATCAAATCCCCTCTGTTCCGCCGCATCGTGAGGCTGCTGCGTTGAGAGTCTCTCAAGGCTTTGAGAGCTTTGCTGGCTTGGCGAGGGAAATGGTAATGGCAAAGGAACTGCTTGTCTGTGTGTGTGTGTGTGTGTGTGTTTGTCTGTCGGTCTGTCATACAAATGGGGCTGTCAACAGGTGGCTGCTATCCCCTCACCCTCCTTGGTGATCATTGCAGTGGATCTGGATCCAAACCAGACCATGATCAGATGCCAAGTTTCTGGCAATGTGGCAGGAACCTTAGCAGCAGGAGGAGGTTCTGTGGACAGCATGGTTGACCACGCTGGGGTCATTGCTGAAGGATGCCGTCACTTTGAGTTGTCACTTGAGCAGAGGTACCACTCACTCAGTATATGGAATTGTAGGCCAGGCACTGTGGAAGATAGACCTGTGACCTTCACCTGGGGGAAACACCTGGTAGAGGGGAAATTTGGTTTGTGGTGTCCCCCCTGAGTGAGCGGCAGGGAAGAGAAGAGTTTAAGTGGAGTGATCACCAACATGGAGGGATCACCAACATGGTGCCCACTGGCACCAACGCACCCACAAATACCGTCTGTGACACCCATGGAAAGTCTCCATAAATGTCTCATTAAAGATCCACAATACCCGAGAGATTGTTTACTCTTCCTGCCCAGTTCCTGTTGTACTGGCTGGGCTTCTCCTAAATCAAACACACACCCTTAAACACGCCTACATCTCATTGAATGCCAGGGGTAGACAGCCGCCCTCTGTTCCATTCTGGACAGAGGGAAGGTGGAAATAGTTTCTTCTCTGTACAGTGGTGGCTTATGTGGGCACCTTTTTCCCATTGATGAGGGGCATGCTTGCACCGTGTTGTGTTCCTGACTCTTTTTCTGCTCTTTTAGATGCGACAGCCATTTTTGGTTATGGCACCCTCCCACAGCAGCCATTTTGTGTTCTGGCAACCATTTTATGATGCCCCCACAGCATTTCCTCAAAACTCCAAGTGTGCTTGCTGGCTCCTAACAGTTTGCGCCTCCCGGCTTAGGAGAACTTAGCTTCTGTATTAGAGTAAATTTCATAATAATTCCACAGCAGGCAGTAAGGGTTTTACACTGCCATAGATTCCTCAGCGCATCCCTTCGCCTTTGTTTGAATGCAACAGACAATGCCAATCCACTCTGAAGGGTGTTGAGAAATGTCAGGGAAATGTCAACAACATTTGCAAAGTGTTTTTGAGATTCTCTCGACAAAGGCTGGACAGAAGGGCAAAGTGTTATTACATTGTTAATTGTTTAATGTAAACAAGAGGCAGCCTAAGGAATGTGGCTCAGCTACACAGCCTAATTGCCAGGCTGACTCATTTCATTATTTTGCAAGAACGATTACTGCCAGCCTCACAGAGGGAGGGTATCACACGCGGCTTTGAACTAATAGGGGAAAGCAGTTCGGTAGCCACAGTAGGGAGAGCAGCAACAATTCAGCTCGTGCCACAGAGGTTGGGAAAATTGGACGTTAACTGGATCTTGCTAGAGGCTGACAGGCTCCTGGAGGAGAGCCATATGGTATGGCCTGGCTGGACAGCTGAGCCTGTCCCCTGAGGAGAGCATCACTAGCGGCCCTTGTGATCAGCTGAATTGTGCGTTCTGCTGTCTCACACTAAACCAAAAGACAAAGGAAAATATCAACGGCACTGTTTTTAACTCGTGCCATTTGAGGGCAATCGTGGGGTTTGAACATTCATCCTCTGATGCTAGAGCTGTCAACCAGGCATAATTTTATAGGCCTGGTCAGAGTCAGGCCTTCCTGGATGGTTGGACAGAGTTGGAGACTGCAGAACCAGTGGTGTGTGGAATCCCAATGGGCTGTTTTTGTTGCTTATTGCTCAGGCATGGATGGATATGGATGGCATCACACTGGAGAACTGCCTTTCTAATGTAGCACACATATCTATGCTATGAATGAAAAGGGCTGGCACTTTGGTACAGCACACTTGTATGCAAAATGTACCAAGTTCCTACCACCAGGTAGGAAGGTTGGGAAAGGTTATTGTCTGTAGCCTTGGAGAGCTGTAGGGGTGGGGAACCTCTTTGCCCTGCTGGGCCAGATCTTCATCACCCCCACCCCAGGAAGCCAACTATGACAGGTGGGCAGGACCATCCGCCAGTCATCTGACATCATAATGGCCAGCTTCAGAAATCTGATCTGTAGGGAGTTCAGCCCTGATTTCCGCAGGGTTTGGGAGTACCAGCCAGTTCCCTTTACTAAGCAGGACTGAACACCCTGTACATCGGCAGATACATGGAGAGTTCAACCCTGCTTCCTGCAGCTGCATATCTGCTCATTGTCCTTTTGGTGCCAGTGTGCACATTTGGAATTTGAGAAAGTGCAGTGGGAGCTGGTCACAAAATGGCTGCCATGAAGCATATGTAAGAGAAGGCGACCTAGTGCAAACAAGAACTGAGTATTGAGAGCAAAGAGTCTTTTGGGCTTTGTGGATTTTTGAGGGGTTATTTACTGACATCTTTTGTGAGCACCATAGGAAGGTATTGGTGGGTGGACTGGTGCCTATTGGTGGCAACTCTGGTGGCAACTCTGGATTGGTTGGATTCAGGCCTTGACACGGTCCCCCCTATGGGCTCTCTCCTGTTCCCCCACCCCCCGATGGTGCTACTTGGAACATGCTAGGTGACTGCCCCTCCTATTGGCTCCAGGCAGCCACGATTTGAAAATTCCTTCAGAGCCCTTGTTGCTGCAGAGCATTGTGGGAAATTGTAAACATGGTTTGTAGCTGCCTGTGAAAGGGAGCCAAGGCTGGCTCCACTACCATGGGTCCTGCTGGACTACTAAGGCCCAAGCGGCTGCTGGAGGGTGTCTTGTGCTGACCCTGGTCCTGATATAGGCTGCATACAAACCACCTTTTATTTAAAAATCAATGGGAGATTTTGTTTTTTCTCTGTAGTTCACACACAATCTAGAACTATTGCAAATTTTTATTTATTTTTGCCCCCGAAAAGCTCTTCTTAAGGAACTGGTTTCATTTCAAAAATAAAAGTTCATTGCAGATTGATTCTGCATTATGCCACAGTGTGTTCACCTGAAAACAAATGTAGGTAGTCCTAGCTATTGTGTGTGTGTGTGTGCACCTAGCCATTGATGTTGTGGGTGGGCATATAGCAAGAGTGCAACCACCATTTCTTTCTTCATTCATGGGGTGGGGAGCCTGTGCAGAGAGCAAAAACCTAATCAAGGGGAGGGTTTTCAAATGTGTATCAAGTAACCACACGTGCCTTCATGGATGGCAGGATCTAGAATCATTCTAGATTAAAAAGCAGCATGATGTGGACAAACATGAATAATTCTGAGTTGAAGAAAAACTACATTGTTTGTGTGATAGAAGCAGATTACTGCGCATGCAGCCTTAGAGCCTCAAACTGGGCATGTGCTGATGCAATCCCATGTCTATGCTTAACACTGCACATATCTATTCAATCCATGCTCTCATCATATGAAAACAGACATATTAATTGGCTTAACCTTTTTATCTTCCTCTTGGAAGCTAGCTCTCCTATATATTTTCTGTGAGAATTTAAACCTAAGAGATTCTATCTCCGCCTATACAAATAAACTGGCAAAAGTTGGCTTCTTGAAAGGCTTTTATTTGGCTCAACTCTAAGAATTGATAGCTCTTCATTCTTAACACTGTTGATTATTGTATTCACTAAATGCTCCCAGATGCCATTTAAGAGGCCAGGATTAAGAGAGCAAACCTGACATTTGCGGATGAATCTTCAGTGGGAATGCAAAATGCACGGACCATTTAATCACCGTATAGAAGCATTCTTTATCTTGGCGTTTCCATTACAATAACAAATATCCTATTTAAAATCAGGGAAGGCCGATATATTTGGAACGCTCTCACTTTAATAAGCTCTCCCTATGTATCTCATCTTCTAAGCTCTGGTCTGCAAACAGTTACCATGATGTCTGAGCCGATATTTCTTCTCCCACTTTTAGATGGAAATTTTTTTGGTTTAAAAATAGTATGTGAAAAGCTGCTGCTAAGCTCCCATACTGCTTTCCTCATGTTACTGGAGGTAGATGGTGTGTTAGATCTCCTTGGTGCAGGTGAAAATTCAAAATGTTGTTACTTTCTCTCCAGTCGCTGTGTTTCCTGAATATGGGCGTTTGCTGGCTCTCTGAGTGGTGATCACCCAGGCAATGAGAGCTCCTGCCAAGATTCCTGCTGTTGCCGCCACAATCGCAGCCCAGTAGGGCACCTTGCCTCCATTGTTCTCTGCGTCAATCCCTGAACCCTGCGCTTTGCTGTTGCTTGAGGTGAAAAGAAAGGGATTTTCCTGCAGCAGAAAGGCACAGATTACAAAACAGTATTCAGTCCTTACACCACCTAAAGATGTAAGAGGGGACCCCTCCCACCCATGAAGTACAGAAGCAACAAAATAATATTTTCCCTTCTGCTGTAGCAGAAAGATTTACCATCTTAACCTTTTCCTGAACTATAAACTAACATGTTTCCTTGAAAGTTTAGGGATTAAATCCAGGTCAACATATTTTTTCCTAAATCCACCTACTATTTCAGTTTAATAAATTAAACCCATTTAGGAACAAGAGCTCTATTCTTCACCTGTTTTATAAATAACAGCAGCAGGGTTCAGGGCTCATCCCACACTTGGAAAGCGTGGGTCCAAGTGATTTTCCACTTGTTCTGCACCTTCTAGGCTTGGGTCTGAGTGGTTTTGCCCTTGGTCCCACCACTTTCTCCCTGGAAAAGTGGCTCTTTGGCAATAAATCGGAGCAAATGTTTGTCTGGAGAAAGCCCAACTGATGTTTGCTCCAATTCAGCGGGAAAGACTGAGTTTCCCCATGGGAAACTGGCAGGGCAAGGACAAGTCCTCCCTCCTATTTTTCACCCTTCTGGCCTGATTTGTGTTCTGCTTACAAGCAAAATCCATTGCAAGCTCTAATTATCATGCTCTTCAATGCTTGGTATGGCTGGGAAAGAGCTGGGTCTGAAACCTTGGGTCCTGCTTCCGACCAGTGTAAACAATACTGAGTTAGAAAGACCAGTGGCACAATGAGGTGGCTCCCTATATTCCTACACACTTGCCCAGAGCTGGGTTAACCATTAAGCAAAATATGAATGGGCATAGGGCATCAAGGGAAGAGGGGCACCACAGAATGTTTCCATTGCCAGATTTACCATGGACCATATGGCGCTAGCTCCCACAATAAATGAAAAAAATTCATACATATATATGTAATAATAATAATATAATAATAATTGAAATGATAAAATAGTAATAATAGAAATTAATAATACAGTATACAGTTACAGGTAGGTAGCTGTGTTGGTCTGCCGTAGTTGAAACAAAATACGGTAAAAAAATTCCTTCCAGCAGCACCTTAGAGACCAACTAAGTTTGTTATTGGTTTGAGCTTTCGTGTGCATGCACACAAAAGCTCATACCGAAAACAAACTTAGTTGGTCTCTAAGGTGCTGCTGGAAGGAATTTTTTTATTTTGTTAATAATATGCAGTTAATCATTGTTTATATTTTGAATTAGATATATATGCGGGCACCAAAACACTTAGGGCCTCTAAAGGTCTAAATCTAGCCATTAGCATCATTAGCAGCAGCATCAGGACTGGTGCAATTCTGAATCCCAAAGAATCTCGCTTCATGTCCTGGGCTCTTGCCTCTTTTACTATCTAGTTCTCTTTGGGCAACCAGATTCCCTTCATGCCACACAAAGCCTATAATGGGGGATGGCACATTTTAAGCCATTTAAAAGTTATTTCAGAAGGAATGCAACAAATCAAAAGTGAGAAGAGTTTATTTTGTTGTGGGGAAACCAGATATGGGATTGCATAGGCCCCATCTCTTGCTCTTCCTATGTCTGTGCTATGGGGCAAGATGTTTCTGCAGACCTTTGTTACTTACCGAGGTTGGGCACTTGAGTTTCGACCTATCATATGTGAAGTTATTGTATGACTGCTTATGATCAACTGGCTCCAGCTGAAAGAAAAAAGGACAAATAATTCGCCCCTGAATCGTAATTCTATATTTTCATGGGACTGGGCATGTTATAATACACCACAAGAACCACACTAATAAAATATCACCATTAAATTGCAGTGCTCAATCATTATACCTACTGCATTATTATAGTATTGTATATATTACTGCTCTGTATTCTGCTATATTATACAATTATAGCTTGGAAAGTGTTCTTTCTACAGGTACAGAATAAGATTTTTTAAAAATGTTAAGCACCCTGTCTTAAGGTCATGACAGGAGGCTATAAAAACCCTGCGGAAATGTAATCTATGTCTTAAGTTCCAATGCATAAAAGCAGCCTTTTATAGCTTCTATAGAGTTCATGGGAAGTGGCAAATTAATAGGATGAAATATCAAATGTATAGTGAAGGGCCTCAATACGTGGCAGCTAATGTAGTCCTCTGGAAGCGAATTTTATGCAGGTGAAACCTAATGGACTCAAGAGGGATGAGAAAAGATTAGATCTGTGCAACCTGATTCTCATTTCAATGGGATTTGCTTCCAGGCAAGGATTGCAGTGTTATTCCTAGCCTTTCAGAGCTGGCCAGAAATGTAGGGGTGTGCTGGCTGTTATCCAGAAGGTTATTCTGGATAGATCTGTAATCCAGAAGTTACACATTTATGCTGTGTGCAAGCCACAATGTTTGGACAGCCTGTCCAACAGGGTTGCACTGTAAAGGGGAGATTAAATTAACCATGCCAAGCACGGGGATATAGCCAGTTTTATCTGCCCTTTTTAGGGCGCAGTTCTAAGTTGCCTGAACACACAGAGTGCTGCTAAGAGTACTCCCAGGCACATAGGAAACGCATGCTGCAAGAACCCTAGTTGGGAGACCAGCTACCCACCCATCTATTTGCTTCTTCCTCTCCAAGAACCATTTAGCACGTTTTCATTGGAGCCTGTGGACTTGACTTGAAGCCTGACTGCACTGTAGTACTATAAGAAATTGCACAGCAGGGTAGAGTTTTTGCTCCTCCTCCAAGTTGCTCTATCTCCGGGATGGACAACCAGTGGTCCCTCAGATATTGTTGGACTCCAACTCCCATCAGCCCTTTCCAGCCCCATGGGTCAGAGATGATGAGAGTTGTAGTCCAGCAATGCCTGGAGGGCCCACCCAGGTTGCCCACCCTTGCTCTAGACCAATAGGTCTAGACCAGGGATCTGCAACCTTTAAGACAAAAAGAGCCACTTGGACCCGTTTCCGAAGAAAAAAAAACTGGGAGCCGCAAAACTCGTCATTATAAAAATAACTTTTTTTGTCACTTTTTTATTATTTCTTTGTTTGACCCCTCAGAATTATTCCTCCTCATAGAAATAAACGTTAAATTAACATGTTACCTTTGTGTGTGTGTGTGTGTGTGTGTGTGTGTGTGTGTGTGTGTGTGTTCTTCACTCCCCTTCAAAACAGTGACCAGCGTACATGCCCCCTTTCAATGCAGTGACCAGCGTACATGCCCCTTACAATGTAGCGGGCGGGCGGGAAGGTGACATCGGGGCGGTGCATGACTAACGCATGCACCGCCCCCATGCGACGTCACAGCCAGTACAGCGCCCGCCACAGTGGGGAGTGTCGGGGCGCACAATGCGCCTCCTCCCCTCGCTAGTATCCGCCCCGGAGCCGCGGCAAAGGTGTAAAAGAGCCACATGCGGCTCCGGAGCCGCAGGTTGCTGACCCCTGGTCTAGGCTACTCAGTGATTTCTTAGGTGAACAGAGACTTGGTCACTTAAGGCAACACACATTCATACTGATTTCTTTGGAGGATTTACTGCACAGCATTGCATCAAGCAATTGTTGTTGCTCATTCCAGTGCATTTCCCTATCGCTTTCCATATTTTAAAAACCCACTTTTTTTAAAAGCAGGTTTGTCGAGTGAGAGTGCCAAATCCACATTAATTGCCTGAATTTTCAGGTATGTGATTTGATCCCACCTGCAAAATAGTGGCAGTTTGAAAGTGCCTGAGCTCAATAGTTCAGTACAGTTGTACCTTGGAAGTCGAACGGAATCCATTCCAGAAGTCCGTTCGACATCCACAATGTTCAAAAACCAAAGTGTGGCTTCTGATTGGCTGCAGGAAGCTTCTGCAGCCAATTGGAAGCCACAGAAGCCCCATCAGACATTTGGCTTCCAAAAATAGTTCGCAAACCAGAACACTCTCTTCTGGGCTTGCAACGTTCAGGAGCCAAAACGTTTGGGAACTAAGCTGTAAGACTTCCAAGGTAAGACTTCCAAGGTTCATGCTTTGCATGGGAAAATGTCCACGGCCAATCCATGAGATCTCCAGACAGAACTAGGATAATTCCTGTTTGAAACTCTGGAGAGCTGCTTCCAGTCACTGTATAAAATACTGAGCTAATATATTGAAATAAATAGACCAATATCCTGACTCAATATAAAGTAGCTTCCCAATTCAGATTTCCCTGCCTCTGCATCCATTAGATCACAGTAGGTCTCATCTTTATTTTGAACGTAGCTGAGCAAAGCAGACTGGCATGCACACCCTGTGTTTTTTTGGCACAGAGGACTCCTGCAGGCACAAATCCTTCCCAGGGGAGACAACGTGGTACATTGACAGAGAACAGAACAGCTTAAAAATCCTGGGAAGGCCAGAAAAGTGGCTGGCTGGAGCAGCTGAGAATGCGCTGATTTGGCACCCTCCCTTTGCAGCCTTTGCTGGCAGGGCGATGGCAAGAATTCCACTGGAGACTCCAACATTCCCTGACCCAGAAAAACCTCAGGCGAGGAGGCAGATAAATTAAAAGCACTCTGAGCTCTCATTCCTCTACTCCAGCAAAGAAAAAGGGTCCTCGTTAGTCTAGGAAAGTGAACCACGCTGGTAAATCAAGAAAGTTAAAAAACAAGAACCCTGAAACAGAAAGGAAATCAGCACAACTCTTCTGACCTAAGGTCAGAACTGTATGAGATTGCTAGCCGTGAGGCAATTCTAAAACCCAGGAACTAGGAATATGACTTTGTTATTCCACATCTGGTTGGAAAACACACTCTGTTTCTGGTAGCGTGGCTTCCTCAAAAAGCAAATAAAAAACTCTGCTTATAGCTCTTTTGTGGCCCCGATCCCAGCTCCCACCCGCCTCAGCCAGCATGGCTAATAGGCAGGGATGATGGGAGTTGTAGGTCAACATCTGGAAGGAACCAGTTTGGCAAAAGCCGAGGTGACATAGCAACCAGATTTGCTTGAGGGGCAATTTGGCCTCAAGTGCTGGTTAAAGGGGCCACGTACCATTCTCCTCCTGTTCAAGGCAACACTTTCCACCAGTCATGCCTGGAATGAAGCTTGCTGGAGAGTCATGACATTGCTCTTGCTATGGTCACCTGCTAGGCCATCTCTTAATTTAAAAAAATGAGGGTAACGCTCAGGCTGCTCTTTTATAAGCAATGGAGGAAATAACTTGCCAGGAGCTATTAGTCTGTCATATGACATACCTAGACTAAGGTACTCTGGTCCCAAGTTGTTTGGGGTTTGTAGGAGAAAAACAGCACCATTATCTCACCCCTAAGGACCATATAGGGATTTGTAACTTTGCAAAACCATTGCAAGCGTTCGGTTTAGCCTTATTGGATTTTGCCACCTAGTGGCAGGTAAGGAGAATGGGTGTCTTTCCTGAGACCACCTTCATCTGCAAAGCCCCACCTCCTAAGCTGCGTAAGTATTTTGGAGTATTATGGGTGGCGGGGAGCTGTTGCTGAGTACCAGAAGAAACTGCAGCAAAAACCTCCAGGAAGTCATAGGAGCCTTAAAGGGCTTGGAGCAGGCTGGGTTATAATGTTGGATGTGAGTTTGGGCTGATTTCTGTCTCTCTCTCTCTTGGGTTCAGCATTGTAGAGCAGGGTTTCCCTGACTTGGTTCTCCAGTTGGTTTTGTACTACAACTCCCATCATCCCTGACCAATGGGTCCTGCTAGCTAGGGATGATGGGAGTTGTAGTCCAAAACCAGTTGGAGAGCCAAGTTTGGGAAAGCCTGTTCTAGAGTAACATTTGTTATTGCTGCTATTGTTGTTGTAGTGGAGTAAGTGCCAAGGGGGGTATAAGGTGTTGCCACCTCCTAGGGAGGCTGAGGGTCAAACCACACCTGCCTCCCCCCAACCTGAAATAGGCCATGTTGGCTGGAGCTGGTGGCAGTAGCTGTTCAAAACATCTGGAGGCACCAGGCTGGGGAAGCCTCAGCTACACACTGTGCTTATTGCATAGCGTCCATCTACACAGCTGCTGTTACTGGGATCGCAGCAAGCACAGAAACAACAAACCAACCCTGGGATGGAACTGCTTCAGGTTCCAGTAGGCTCTCATAGGAAAACATGAAGAGGACTTCTAAACATTACATCGCCTCAGCAGGAAGGCATCAGCATTCTATTTGCAGGATTATGAATGGTGCCTTGAGACAAATCTCACAGGAAAGTGGGTCCTTGTTGATGCAGCAACAGCGATAAGTGTTTTATACATGTTAAAGGATGAATGTGAGCCAAACAGCAGCCACCGAACTTGTTCCGAATAATAAACTGATTATAAAATCATAATAATCTTTAAACTCTTCACAATCCTGCAAGCATGTGCAGAATGTATTCTGTTATCCGTCAGTAACTACAGCTAGTTGCCATTTCTAGGATAGAGGAGAAATTAATCCAGACCACTTTTTAAAGCAAACTGCTGCTCTTGGAGGTTCTGGGACCTTTTTGGTTCCACAAAATGTAGACAAAAAAATTGCATTGTATGGGAAAATGCACTGAGGAAAACACACAAGTGCATATTTTAGGAAGGAAAATGCATGCAAGTATGGCTGGGGCAACTCAGCCAGATGAGTGGGATATAAGTAATAAAATTATTATTATTGTTATTATAAAATGTGCATAATTTACACACAGTTTTTCCATGTGTGTTTTTCAATCTTTAGTAAAACAGGACAGAATGGACTTATGACTATGAGCCCGTGTGAAACTGATAGGGAAAGTAAATAGGCTGTTCATCCATCCACACCCCCATATATGAGGTTTCTGTATCACCAAGTATGTTTGAATTCATACAACCACCATCTTACCATATTATTCCAGAGTGCTATGGCCATCTCTGCATGGCCCCTCTCCGAGAAATGAAAGCAGTCCACTGCAAAGAAACTCAGGTCTGGCTTCCCGTCCTGTGATTTAGTACAAAATACAATTATTAATCTTCAGAATAGATTTTATCACTCACTAGTCAGGCTCTGGCATTTCACGTGTATTTTTTTGGCCCATTGTCTCCTGGCGCTGAGCCAATCAACAGTCAAATCCTGTCTCTCAAAAGAAGTCACATGGTTTGTTTTTGTGTTTAATACACTCCTGCAGCAACCACCAGCTAGGTATAGATTTTTTGATTTTTTTGGCATCATGTGTAAAAATCGACTAAGTCAACTATCGACAGGGATGTCAGTACATGCTTTCTACAACTTTAAATGCTGTTAGATTGAAAAGGCAGTATAATAAGCCTTTTTCCAAGTGGTATTTATGATAAATGGTTACTTTTATGCCTCATATAAGCAGCAATCAGCAGTATCAACGGAGCATCTCGCCTCCAGGTCCTTTCAACATACTGATGCTATTGGGAGGAGGACACAGTGACTCTGTTGCAAGGACATAATTCTCCAACCTGCAAATAAGCTATTTGTTTCAGTGAATGGGCATAATCCTTTTCTTCAAACAGGGAGGCCTGCAAAAGCAGTAATTACATGGACTGAGTGCACTGTGACATACACAGAGTTCTAGACTGGAGAGCGAAGGAGCCTCTTCCTTAGAACGGGAAACATTATCAAATGATGTTATAGATTTTTTGGAAGCACAAGCCATAGTGGTTAGTTCACACATACATGTGACCAAAGAAGAGATGAAGAGAAGGCATCTATACATAAATGAAAAGATGGGGAGACTTCAAGGATGTATAGAAACCAGTTAAGTAGGGCTTAGTCCATAGTTTCTTCTGCAGGAGAAGCTAAACCAGTTTCTTCAGACAAACTGCTTAGATAGTCTTATATGCGTCTTCAGAAGTGGACTCTGATGGTGGACTCCAGTCTACAGAAGCTTATACAGTAAATATAGTAATATTTATTGGGCCACACGACTCTTCATTGTTTTATCTGGTTAAGTAGCCTTGGGCCCCAATAAATTGGTGTGTGTGCACTTTTGAAATCTCCTTTCCCCCTTCATCTCTCAATGCCTGCAGCCTCGAGTGAAGACTAGCATGCAAAATGGTGTGCGGAATCACAGATTAATCACCAAAGCACTGCTTTCATAACATTTGCTGTCTCCTCAAATTTTAGAGGCTGTTCACATTTTCAGCTCTGATTCATCGGTTGATAGATTGTGCGGCGATGAGATGTTGAGATAGAGATGCATACAGGAAGCAGTCCTAAGACAATGTCAGTGCTGCAACAATTTCAAAAAGTTACTTTCGATACGTGCCCACCTATCATTTCTCTGGACTTGGCACCAACCTTTTACACAGGTCTCCTTTCCCTTTCCCCCTAAAGGCCTTTTCTGTTTTGAACAATTAGAGCAGGGATCAGCAAACTTTTTCAGCAGGGGAACGGTTCCACTGTCCCTCAGACCATGTGGGGAGCAGGACTATCTTTTTTTAAAAATAAAATAAACAAATTCCTATGCCCCACAAATAACCCAGAGATGCATTTTGAGTAAAAGGACACATTCTACTCATGTAAAAACACATGGATTCCTGGACCATCTGCGGGCTGGATTTAGAAGGTGATTGGGCTAGATCCGGCCCCCAGACCTTAGTTTGCCTACCCATGAATTAGAGGAATGATTTATTTGTTTCTGCTTGCCTGCCTGATTTGTGTGAATAGTCAGATGTGGACATGTGGCATGTATCATATCAGTTATATGTGAAGAAGAAAAGAAGAGTTTGGATTTGATATCCCACTTTATCACCACCCGAAGGAGTCTCAAAGCGGCTAACATTCTCCTTTCCCTTCCTCCCCCACAACAAACACTCTGTGAGGTGAGTGGGGCTGAGAGACTTCAGAGAAGTGTGAATAGCCCAAAGTCACCCAGCAGCTGCAGGTGGAGGACCGGAGACACGAACCCGGTTCCCCAGATTACAAGTCTATCGCTCTTAACCACTACACCACACTTGCTCTCTCTCTTGTGAGTGACAAATGGCCTTTAGACACTCTGGGGTCTGGGTCTGGTGCCAGTTCTTGTATGCATTTTGAAAACCAGAAGTGGTCCAATTCATTTATTGATATATGTTCTGGGGGCCTGTAATCCTATCACCAGTATTGGCTCCCAATTGCCTCTAGGATGGTACACAGAGCCAGGATGGTGAGAACTGACTGTTCTATCTGTCTGTCTATTTTTCAGTTTCCCTTGCAACGCTACATGGTTGTAAGGATGATGTAATCCTCAGCCTGTATATCTTGTCATCTAGAACAAATCCTGGAACACTGCTTTGAGTGCTGCAGGTAGCAAATGGTGACTCACACTGTCTAGTGGCATGATGGTGTTTCGGAAAAACGGCTGCACAACAACGGCAAAATCCTCCCGTTCCGCATAGCTGTTGACCATCTTTGCGCTTCTCTCCTGTTTGGGAAGTACACAACGGCAAGGTCAGCGTTGACATGTGGACTCCCTTAGCTCTTTCCCTCCAGTATACAAGTACTGACTCAGACCAGACGGACTAAAAGGGACGAGTGCCAAGTGCAGGGGTGGTGTCACAGGAGAAGAAGCGACAAAGTACAGTAAGGGCAACACAGCTACCCCGTTAAAGGTCATTGTGGAAGTCACACTAGCTGAACTTATGTCCTGAGACAGTCAGATGGCAGGAATATCCGCTTCACAGAGCTCTTGCAAGGATAAAGAAAAAAGGAGATACAGTGGTACCTCGGGTTACATACGCTTCAGGTTACAGACTCCTCTAACCCAGAAATAGTACCTCAAGTTAAGAACTTTGCTTCAGGATGAGAACAGAAATTGCGCTCCGGCAGTGCGGCGGCAGCAGGAGGCCCCATTAGCTAAAGTGGTGCTTCAGGTTAAGAACAGTTTCAGGTTAAGAACGGGCCTCCGGAACGAATTAAGTATTTAACCCGAGGTACCACTGTAGACCCTTACAAATTATAGGGTAGGCTTAGAAACCAAACTTGCTATTATCGCCACCATTTCTCAAATCTCTATACTGATTCCCAGCAAGCCTCCTGAAGGAAATTAAGGCTATCAATGGCTATCAGCCACAATGACTATGTACTACCCCCCCACACACATTGTCAGTATGAGTCTGAAATACTCCTGGAAATTACAAGGGAGGGGAGTGATGTTGTACTCAGGTCCTGTTTTCAGGCTTCCCACAGGGATCTGGTTGGCCACTGTAAGAACAGGATACTGAACTAGATAGGCCTTTTTGATTGAGCAGACTCTGTTATGTTCTTAATTTACAACAAAAAAAATCATTAAAATAATAAAGCTATCCTTATAAAACTACAAAACCGCAGCACTGTCAACAAGTAAAACAATCAAGAGAAATTAGTTGGCAGGGAGTAAAGCTGCTCCAGTTCAGCTCAGGAGCTGTCTCCAGCTGTAACCAGGAATGCCAGATGGCTCCCAAGAAAGAACTGCCCAGAAAAGAACTCCTAAAAATGGAAAAGCAGAGAGGCTGAGGCTGAGTTTCCCCGAGCAGGGATTCCCATTAGGAGGGCATGAGCATCAAGAAGGCTAAAAGACTTCACTGCTTCCCACTGTGCCTCAGACAGGGGGGGAACACATAACAGATAAACACACAACACAAATAAATACATAAGACAGAAGAGGTGAAGAAGAAGCAAGGATGAGTCACCGAGCTCCAGGCACAACGTGAAATGCAAGAGAGTGGATTTATGTGGGAAAACAGATGACATCACCAACGCCAGCTGAAACAAGCAACCACTCTCAGCACCAAATCAAGCCAACAAAATGTGGCAGCGCAGAGCCTTCCTCTTCAGGGTTCCAGTCAGCTTTGCCATTTTCTCAGGGGAGGCTGGTCTGTTAGGCCCCACCAACTCTCAGCCTGCCTTCAGGCAGCCCACCACATGTCCTGCCTTCTCCCTTGCATCTAGTCCAGGGAGTGGCATTTCCTGTCAGTTCCCTCCTCCTTCATCTCCGTGTTGCCCTTGTAAAAAAAACTCTACAGGGAGGAGGACAGAACAAAATTGGTTGGCTTGGCCTGTCGTTGACCCTGGCTCCACCTACTGATGGTCTTCCTCCTTTCTGCCCTACTAGTTCCCTTGGGCATCAGTCAACCACTGCATTTTCCGCTCCACCCAACCTCAAATACCCAGCCAACATTCTGTAGCATCTGACAACACTTGGTCCTCATTGGGCTGTTTCAGGTTCCTTCCCTTGGAGTGTGTGTGTGTGTAGTTCTGCAGACCTTGGGGTTTCTCCAAGCCTGCTGACACTTTTTTCCCCTTGTGGGTGATGCTGCTTTAGCTACATATGGAGCCACACTCAGAGAATGAGTCCACTATTAATATGTAGGCTTAACATCTACAGGAGGGGTGCAAGGATCTTGAGTGGGAGTCAGCTAAGGAGTCTCGTCAGTGGAAGCTCTGCACAGAGATTGCTACTTGTGCACTGGTGCTTCCCTCGCTCTCCCAAAATTGGGTTGGGGTGGGTTGGAAGAAACCCCTGGAAAAGTGTGGTGGGGGGGAGAGGAAGGATTGTTCTGTCCGGCAAGCCAAAGTGCTTGGGCTGGCAGAATGATCGGAAGAGCATGATGTTAAATTCCTCCTCTTGAAATCAGTAAGAAAGGAAGTGCTTGCTTTACCTGAAAATCTCTGTTAATTCTTTTCATTTCCTGTAGTTCAGGGGAGTTTTCCTGGGGGTTTAGAAAACACGGGCAAAGGCTCCTGAAAGAGAGGGATGCTAAAATAAACACAGATCCTAGATAGCACAGATCCTAGTCCAACCCCCTGTAATAGTGAAGGTAACAAGATGGTTTGATTTAAAATAGCTTAGAAAGAATGTAAAATATTAGATTAGGGCTTGTGAAACTCCAAATGTTGTTGGACTATGATTCCCATCATCCCTGACCATTGGCCATACTGGCTGTGGATACCAAAAGGAACTAGAGCCCAACAACATCTGGAGACCCATGGGTTCACCACCCTTGTGATTATGTTTGTGGAACCAAAGAATACAAAACCCTATGCCTTGGATTTTAAAAATACATTTCTTCCATGGCCTAATAACGGACACATCAGGATAATGTGCTTAAGCCTGTGGTCCTATATATGTGCATACACACATCTGCACATGGCTTACTCAAAATAATTCTGGGAGCTGTAGTTTGCTAAGGGTGCTGGGAATTGTAGCTCTCTTAGGCATAAGCTACAGTTTCCAGGATACTTTCTCAAAGGCTGCTAAGGTGTCATATAAATATGTTTTAGATATATGATGTCAATGTGGCCTTAGGTTCTAATCCCACTGCTGCCCGGGACTTGTGCCTCACTTGTTGGTTTACAGAAACCTCCCCCAGCCTGGAGCCCTCTAGAAGTTTTGGACTGCAGCCCTAGCCAGCATTGGCCATGATGGCAGGGGCTGATGAAAGTTGTAGCCCAAAACATCTGGAGGGCACCAAGTTGGGGAAGGCTGGCCTAGAGGCATGGTTCTTATTTGGGATATAAGAACTCCTGGATTCAACAGTTTGGACCTTTGGATTCTGGTGTTCCAAACCCTCTTTATAGTTGGGTAGCCAATGACACTGGCCAGATGGGAAAGACACCCACACTTCCATACAGTGGAAAGGGATTTTTGTGACATGTTTAGCACACACAAATGGATTCCAGGTTAACACACGTCTCAAATTGGCTTAACACAAGAGATCCAGCATCAGCCAGACTTTGTGAATCACTGTCTACCTTGTTATAAATATCCATACAGAAAACAAGAAGCCCAAAGCTACTCTCTTAAATGGCTGCAGCTCTAATGGAAATCAATGAAGATTGCTCTCATGTGAGTAAAGGGAAAAACCAGACCCAATATCCTCATTATAATTAGAGCATCTGCTGCCTCACAGCTCCCAGGTCCAATAGCATCTTGCAGGGAACAGGTTTTTTAAGCTCTTTGCGGTTGCTTTATGAATAACAAAAGTATAGATCGGCCCTAAAAATAGCATACAATACAGATTGCTGTGCGATCCGCTCACTTACGCCCCTGAAAGAACACATCCGGATGCTTCCCTTTCTATCTGACGCAGTCCAGTGAGTTCCATTATCTCCACCATGTTGACAAAAGCCCGAGGGAGCTGCAGGGATTACAGTAACCAGGTATATTGATGCACAGAGCACAAGGCAGAGCCAAACAGCAACACAGAGAGGTTATGCACAGATCAGTAGTCGTGAGAGCGTCTGGTTTTCATGCAATAGGAAAGGAAATGTACAGAGGGCCACAGATGAAGGTGATTGACTACATGGAACTGGCGGAAATGACTGGCAGAATCCGAGACCAGAGAGAAGAGACGGTGAAAGAAGACTGGAAGAAATTTAAAGACTATTTACAGAAATATTGTAAAATTAAGGAATCTTAGAAGGATGTTGGATAGAAACTAAGGGTTTTTTTAGCTGTAATGCTTTAAGAGATATGAAAAAAGGTTTGCAACTGGGTAATTTTAATGGTAAGGATTTGCTGAATCAACAAATTGAACTGGAATACAAAAAAGGGAGGTATGAGGAGGTCCGGGGAAATAAGTATAAGGAAGATAGGTTATGGAAATTTAATGTCCTTTTAATTGTTTTATTTGGTATGTTTTCTTTTATTTTTTACTTCTTTGGTTATATTTTTTTAAAAAAACTTTATTCTTTTTCTTTCTGTATTCTGTATTTTTTGTATTTTTTTTGAAACTTTAATAAATATCATTTTTTTTAAAAAAGGAAATGTACAGAGGGCCAGTGGCAATGAACGGAAAATATTATGTCGGTGCGATAAACTTTATAGCTATAACTGCAGGCTGGCACCGTTAGCCATCTTGATGCAACGTCGAGCTAGATGTGCAATGGCGTTTGTGCAGTAATTGTTTATGGCAAGCAAAGAAATGTGCATGACTTTGCCACAAGCCTCTACCACAGGTGGGAAATCAACAGCCTACAGACCACAGAAGTTCTGTGTGGTCTACCGGGAGTTGCTGACACCTCTGCCACTACTAAAATCACCTTGTATCCTGTGCTTCCTTCAGACCACCAGACAGCTGTTTGGGAGGCTGCAGGGGGCACAACTTACAAGAAGTGGGGGTTTGGAAATGACCCTCCCTGTACACCTCCCCCCCCGCAATGTAAATTATGCCATCCTCAACCCACTTAACAGCTGCTTGGCAGGTGTTAAGTCTGCACCATCCTGCTTCCAGGGAGCCTTTTATCCCCCTAAAAGCTGAGCTCTGAAAGGCTCTTCTGAGAGCAAGGACCACACTGGTGACAGCCACCTTTCCCTGATTTCAAAGGGTTGGTTTGCATATATTTGTTTGCATATATGTGTAAATGCCCGGACCGCTGGCATGCGGTCCACAAGCACTTACCCACTGCTCCTTGTGGGCCTCAGGGGCGAAAAAGGGTGCTCACCTTTGCTCCAGAGCAGCCTTCTCTAACCTCGAACCCCTCCAGATGCTTTGGACTACAACTCCCATGAGCCTTTGCCAGCTGCTGTGGAACTAACCCTCAAGTGCCCTTCCTGAAGCGAGATCAGGTCGGCAGGCCTGAGAGACTGGTCTTTTAGTGGTGGCCCCCAAACGGTGGCATTCCTCCTGTCGCGAAATAGGATTGGCGCCCTTCTTGTTGTCTTAAAACAATATTTCTGAAGGTGTAGATTAGGTGCCTGTTTAACACTCTGTTGGGTGGCTGAAGTGGATGTCACCGTTTAATTCTTCCTGCTTATCACAGCATAGTGTTTTATCGTATGCCTTTAGCTTCTTTGATAAGACTTGCATGCCACCTTCGGAAACTGCCTCATTTTGACAGGCAGCAAACCGATTTATTAAATAAAAAATGAATAAAATACCCAGGAGACTCTGGGCCACCAATTTCAATAACTAGCTGAGGTTACTTAACAGCACAGACCAGTGGAGGCTTTTTCATTTGGGCAATGGGGCACTGCTGTGTCACTTCAGCCTGCCCTCAGCCAGCCCCCACATGCCTTGTCTGCTTACTCACAACTAGTTCAGGGGGTGGGACTGCCTGGCAGCTTCCTTCCCCTTAGCCTCAGTGTTGTCCTTGTAGAACTCAGCACAAAAGAGTGTGTGTGTGTGTGTGTGTGTGTGTGTGTGTGACAAAAGTAGAATTAACTGCCACTGCTTGCATTGGCACTAGTTCCACCTGCTGTCTTCAGCCCTCCCAGCCCCCACAAATGGTTTTGTTTCTTTCATTCTACCTTTCCCCTTTCATTCGTTTTATCTTCATCCTTCATCTCAATAAAGCTTCATCATTTGAGAGCAAGGTTTTGACTGCATATTTGTGGCAACCCACAGATCTTTATTCCAAACTTTGACACTACATACTTTGTCTGAGGCAATGTAAGGGGAAAACAGAGCAACTTCACTTTGTAGCAACTTACGGTTACGCTGGGAGTTGCCTCCTTTCAGACTGAAAATTAATCGGTGATTTTGCTCAGCATGAACCAACCTGGACTGTGCAATCATCATCTGAAGCTCTTTTTCATGTGCCCCTTCCATGAAAAGTCCAGAAGGCGCCATGGAGCAGCTCCCCATTTGTGGAATGTTCTACCCAGGGAGGCCTGCCTGGCACCTTCACTGCCTATCTTTATGCGCCAGGCAAAAACTTTCCCTTATAACCAGGCCTTTAGCCATTAACTACATATGGCTTTTTAGAAGTGGGTGAGATGTTTTTAATGTGTTGCTTTTCCTCCTTGGTATTAATGTATCTACATGGGGTGGGGGGGTTGTTTACTTATAAGTTGCTTTAGGTTGTCCTGGGCAAAATAAAGTGACTAACAAATTTAAGAAAGAAAAAAAGAAAGAAAGAAAGAAAGAAAGAAAGGAAGGAAGGAAGGAAGGAAGGAAGGAAGGAAGGAAGGAAGGAATTGGGAGTGTTGCAGACACTAGGCAAGCTCATTATCATGTTTTATCCGCCCATCTCCTTTCCTCCTCTGCTGCACAAATATCCCTAAGTCAGAGCAAATAAAGAATTGGGGAGGCTGGACAGTACATCCATAAGCACGGTAGACAAAACTGCTGCCTGCTGTTGAGGCAGCAGCATCTTCCTGCTGCAGAGGGCTTTAAGGGCTAGCTCCACATTGAGAAAAGTGAAGAAAACCATATAAAATGCAACCACGTTCGCCATAGTAGAATCTCACCGCTTTCCTGGTCATTAGCTATCAAGGTCATTGGATTACCCTTCAAATATGACTGCACCAGTGCCAGCTATCTGAAAGAAGGTCCTGAATGAAACATGATCATGGAAACTCTGTGAGGGGTGAGAAATGTTTAAGTGCAGTTGCCAAGAACTCAGCCTTCTAGAGTGTCTTAAAGTCTTACCTCCTTGTAAAGGATATCAAGGGTGTCCTGGAGGTGTTCTACATATCTGTCCACTGAATAGGTCTCCTGAAGAAAATGAAACACTCAGTTATCCATTTTCAGTATTGCATGGAAAGTTGCAGATAAATCCATCCCCACACACCCAAAACCAGAGAGGTCTATGGAATAGCTTGACTTGAAGGAGACTGATATGAGGATATAATTTGCGCTAGCAAAGTCTTGATATATTTAGAAGGAAGTATTGCAGAATTGGGAACTATAGTTTTAATACTTATTAGCTCAGCACATGGATTATTATTATTATTCCCCCAGTGGCTGGCTCAGTTGTTTTCCATTCTGGATGGCAAACCTCTTTTTTTGGAAGGTCACTAGAGCCAATCACCAGCTTTGAGGACTGGGGCTGCAATCAGGACACAAAATGCTCATTTCAAATAAAAAGTGACAGGAAATACTATTGTTTTCAAACCAAGCCAGCTACAGCTTTCATACCTTGTCTAAGCAATAGTTACAAAGGTCATTGCCTCCAATGAAAATGGTGACTAGCTTCCAGTCCTCCTGATAGTTGATGCTCTGGTGAGAAACAAAAACACTACAATATCAGAGTAGTTCAAAGATGTTCAGAGAAGCAAAGAGAGTAATGAGTGATGTGACTTGCTCAGGATCCCATCAATTCCACTCTCCGGAACTGCTGGAGTCGTCTCCCTGCTCACCTGCTGTGGAATTGTTACAGGCATTGCTTGGGGCTGCAGAAAGTCAAGCCAAAGCACGTACACACTCAGTCCATCTCCACGGGAAAAGGCCATTTGAGAGTAAATTCACAATCCCATATTTCTCATGTTGCACATAGCAATGCAGTGGCATGCTATCCTCATTGTTTGAAATGCCACCATGCCTATGCTGTCTTTGTGACAGCTTTTTTCAAGGGCATGAAAGTATTGCATGCGCAACAGAGGGTATTAGGTATTTGAGCTGAACTTGTTGCATGATCATTACCACATGAAAGGGTTTGTCTAATAGGACAGATACTAGAGAATAGCAGCAATGTCTCTCTCCCTCCCTCCCTCCCTCCCCCCCTCTCTCTCACACACACACATAGTCCCCCTTTGCTGTCTGAAATCCAAAGTCTTTCATTGGTGGGTCAGACTGAATAACGGAGGGGGGCCACTAGGGGGCGCATTGGAAGATGGCCGACAATACCATCTCTCCGACCCACATGGGGTAATTAAGAGGCTGTTATAGGAGTAGGCAGCCTCCCTTGTTGCCCCAAGGAAATGGGGAACACTGCCCTTGACTGCTGGTGCCCATAAATCACCCCCTAATTCGAAAGAAGGGGGTGAGGGCCCTAGGCAGAATGCCCCCGTGTGGACTTCGGCTCTCCTGGATGCTGTCTCTGATCTCGCACTAGCTGCAGCAATTTGGAATAATTAATTACAAAAGAAGCAAATGCACATATTTCAAGTGAAGAAGGGGAGTGAAGTTTGCTAATTTAAGTGACTTCTGCAAAAGAAGACGACGGGCTGGAGAAACAGGAATATTTTACGATGAAGATACACCAAAGGCGGGGTATGTTGACAACGGGGCTGAATGGGGGGGGACCTTTTTTACTTTCCTTCTATGTGATTTACAAGAACCCCTCCTCATTAGAATCGTCGGTTGAACTGACCCAAGCAGGATGATCAAGGTCTGTGTGGAGATAAACTTTAACCAAAAGTATGCTTTATGGAGCCCGAGAAGCAACAAGAGCTTTTGGGAATGGCGCAGCAATTAATTTGGAGTCGCCATCTTGCCAAAGGATTTATAGCTGGGAGGAAGAACAGACTTGTTTTCAGACTGCATTCCTAGTGAATCTCCTCAGAGGTTTTGAGAAAGGAGGCAGATTGGTGAAGATTAATGACGCTAAGACTGTTTTGATGTATGAAAGTGAAGTTATATGGAAAACGTCTGGATATGGCTACTGGATAAAAAAAATAATATCCACGCAGGATTACAAACTGTTCTAACCAGCTTGCGGAGACTATCAGAGGTCACAAAGAGAAAGGAAAAATATATGAAAATAACAACAAGAGATGTGGAAAAATAATAAGAAAGGACTGGATAGTACTGTGAACATCATAAGGTTAGATTTGTGGACATTAAAACAGCAGTAAGAAGCAAGAAGTTGATTGGATCCCTTCGGAACTTGAAATATGGGTACCCCCAACAAAAATTTAAAATTCGGCTGTGTAATTTGGAATTTATGTAATTTGGTTTGATTTGATGTGATTGGTCGGTTAATAAAAAATTATTCTTAAAAAAAACAACAGACTGAATAACGGAGAGTAGCGAGAGAGAGACAGAGAGAGAGAGAGAGAGAGAGAAGGAATAAAAGCCAGGGGAGAAATTGGCAGCTGCCCTGGAGTGTGATCATCTAAGCTGCATCTGGTTTTCTGCGACACAGGAGGCTTTTTATTCCTAATGGACTTTGGCGGTGAGGGGTGTAACTGGGACCGCAAGCCCTTGGCACTTGTATAGAGGCAAGCATGAGAAAAAAGGGAAATTTTCCACAATGATGCACCGAATGCTAGTTGTTAGTAATTGGAGTCACTGAGAATCCCTGACAACAACACGTTACCAGGACTGTTGGGGGGGGAAAGGAAGGGAATGCCCAGAAGAGTGGACATTTGGATAGAGAGGAGCCCTCAGATAGGTGGCTTCGCTGTGCTTAGCCAAGGCCGGCAGCTGCTTCAACCTACGTCATTGCCAGCCAACAATAGGGGCTGCTGAGAGCTGTAACTCAGTGGAAAACATTCTGTAACATGCAGTACAAAGAAAGAAATGGATGGTGGCTATTTTTAGAGCAGCAAGTTTACATAACAAGCATTGGTGAATGTGTCCTAAGGAAACCAAAGGCCTGGGAATCACAAACAGGGCTGAATTCTCTTCATTAATAGGATTTGTTTTCCTGGCCCTTGACTTCACTTCACGTTTGCTTCAAAAAGGTGCCCGGGGGTGTTTGACATCATTCCCTCTCTGATTTCAGAAGGCCAGGATCATGGTCTCTGAAACCTAGGAGCTGCTGTGACTTTTGCTTAAATGTCAGTGCTTCCACTCGGCTGGTATGTGTTTGTGTGTGTGTAAGAGAGAGAGAGAGAGAGCAGGAAAAATGCAGAAATGCAGAGAGGAAATGGATTCTCCTTTCTGCTTATCACAGTATGCAGCTAATGCAGCTAATATGCAACTAATAAGTTGCAACTAAATGCAACTAATAAGAGCAGAACAACTGACAGCAAAGTCAGCCCTCACTCAGCACCTGTCACACAGGCCTAGGTTTGGGAAAGCAGTGGTTTTTGTTTGTCTTCCAGCCCACACCAAACGATCCATCAATAGTTTGATGGCACTAGTTCCTCTTCCTTCCCTGCAATGGCTCCTCTCCCAAAGCAAAAGGAGTCAGGTTGGTAATAACACATTTAATACACCCTGGTTGCATTTTCCCTCTGCATCTGAGCTCAGCCACCAAAAGCTAACCTCAATAACATAAAAAGGTTTTGCAATGCTTCCAAAAGACACTCGGGCAGACCTACAGGGAGAACAAGTTCCAGAAATGTGGGGCAGCCACTGAGAACACCTGTCATCACATGCATTTCATGCGCTTCCTTGGCGCACAGATCATATTAAGAAGGTGTTTTCTGTCTATCCAAGAAGGTTGAATGCCACATAAGGACAAAGGCAACCTCACAGGTACACTAAGCCCCTAACCAGAAATGGCTTGCCTGGTCATAACCACTTAACTTGAATTGCACCCAGATGGGGCACAAATGCACATGGTAAAAAAACATTTCCTCAATGTGCTCTTGGAAGCCGACTCTCCTTCAGAGGTGAGCCATCTCATTTTGCGTGTCTTGAAGCTACTGAACACTCATCACAGTACAGGTCTGCATTCTCTGCTCCACTGTTACTCTATTTACGTCTTTAGCAAAAATGCATATAGTGCTGGATTGTAAACAAGCAAACAACCCAAAGCTCTTTGCAACAATATAAATCAAAATATTAACATTACATATAGAGAGAGAGTTAAAACGGGTATTAAGATATTGTAAAAGATTAAAATCAACACTAGCTGTCTCAGGAGGCTTGCCTAAAGCAAAGGCACCAAGCAGGCACCAAGAGGAAGACAGTGAATGTTCCTGCCTGCCTGATGTCAACAGGCAGGGAGTTCCAAAGCACAGTTTGCTGCTGCACTGAAAGATGGATTCTTACAAATGTGGAGTGGGTGTTATGCGGTACCTGCAAAGGTGCCAGTTCCACAGGTTGAAGCTGTCAAGTGGGTATATATATGGTAAAGCGAATCCCACAAAAACAACAACAACAACACTCATCCCAAGTTGTTAAGGGCTCTATATACTAATAGCAACAGCTTGAACATGGGCTGGTAGCAAATAGGCAACCAGTGGAGATAGCTGAGCTAAGGTGGCTTTAAAAAAACAATAAATTAAAAAGTTCACATGAAAATTCACCAGCATTTTGGTGCAAATTTCTCCTCCTAGACACATTTTTGTATGCAACTTTGCCTAATATACAGATTTCCCAAAGCTATTTCCCCTAATATACTGGATGTCTGTATATTACTTGAATGACAAACAAGATTGCAAAATGTGGGAAAGTGTGAATTAGGAAGGACGGATGCGTTTTGGTTCATTCTTTGGAAAATGTGACTTAGGTAAGTTTGCTGGATGCCAACGCAATCAGATTTCTCTCCCATCCCTAGTGCCTTCCATTCATGTGGCAGGATGCCTGGATCCAGCCCCTGGCACTGCACTGAAGGCGTAACGGATGGGCTCAGAGGTGCCAACTTGAATAAAATATTGGGGCGGGGTGGCGCAGGTAAGCCCCACCCTGCAAAATCAATCACATGGCATGGTGCATGCACACCATTTGAATGGCAATGCCCCTCAATTTGGCGGGGGCAGCCTCCTCAAATATTTTATGGGGGGGGCGAAGCCCTCTTGGCCCCTAGGAGTTGGCTTCTATGGATGGGCTTTACTCTCATTCAGAGACTGCTTGATCTTGGTATTTTGTATTTGGACAGGAACCTCCCTTGTGTCACACCAGTTTGATCAGGGGATGGCTTTGTGTGACCTGTTATCATGCAACTTGGATCATTTTGCTGGACTCGTCATGAGCTACTTGCTCTGTGGGAATTTTGCAGCAGTGCTATATTCTCTGATTGTGGTACCATTGCAACATGGGTTGTATACAATGTCTTGTGATGGGGAAGATTTGGATCCCAGTCTTTGGGGCATGGTGGGACAGTTCACAAGGCTAAATATTGTAAGCATCAATATTTTAAAATAGCACAAATAGCATAAGTTGGTTTTGGTGGCTAGAGGATGAAACTTGTTCATGCCTACCCCCACTGCTTAAACACATATATTGCAATACATTAACAAAGAGAGGATGGCTGGTTTTTTTAATAATGACCCAACATCTTAAACACAACTATTGCACGCTTGCATTCTTGCATTCGGCAATATTATGGGTATCTTCCTTACCCAGTGGTTTCTACAAGCTGCCAGATTTTTCATTCATTTTCTGTAATGCAGATACTTACTGGGCTGTTTTTCATTCGCACTACCAATCCTCTTGCTTGGGCTGGGAGATTCCTATGGAAAGAGAAAAGGAGAGCATTCAAACAAGGCAAGCTCAGTGGAGTCAACCAACAGAAGGAGCGTCATTGCGGGACAGAACTAGGATCTGAGAGTCCTTGGTTGATGTTCACGCTGTGACTTAAGAGAGTCATTTCTGATCAGTCACCAGCTGCCAAGTAGGATGAAACAAATGAGCAAAAAACACCCTCTCATGCAACCCATTTACTCTCATGAGCAATGTAGCTGAGGAACCACAAATATTGTGTCAGCTCTTCCATGAAACGAAACACCGCAGGTCACTATTTTTCTTTCAGAAAAATATGAGCTGTGATTTTGCATGAGTTCTCCATTTTAACATTGCACTCTTCATGTAAGCAGACCACTTGCGTGAGTCTTTTTCATTGCACTTGTCCATTGCCAGCATGTAATCAAAAACTTACTCTCAGCTCTTGTGCAAAATTCAGGTAAGCTCTCTCTCAGATTCCCTACTGTTAAGTGTACATATGTATTTATTTATTTATCCTGCACTTCCTCAAGGACCCCAGGGTGGTGTATGCTTTATTTAACCCTGACTTATCCTCACAGAAGCTCCAGGAAGTAGACTAGGCTGAGAGAAAATGACTGGCCCTCCACCAAACTTAATGCCTGAGTGGTGATTTGAACCTAGGGCAACTGCACTGCCCTGGATCTCGGTCTGAAAAGGAGCATCAGTAATAGCTGTACTCCTAAGGGTACCACCCTAGCCCACTAGGCAATTGTGCCATTGTATTTGGAAGTCGAGGGTTAGATATGCAAGACATATCTGTGTTATTTCCATGTGGTTTTTATCCTACCTACATAGAGCTGCAGTGTTTACGAATAAATTTCCTCTAAACATACATTTGTAATTATCTGTATTAATACATGTTTAAATGTGCAGTTTCTCTCAAAATACATATTTGAATGAGTGTTTTGATATCTTTAAGCTGCTGAGAGCTCTGTCACAACATCTGGGGAGGGGCAGAAATCTAGTGGAGAGCAAGATCAGGTAATGTCATCTCGGAATTTGCAAAGTCTGAGTTCCTCCAGGATCCTTAATTTAAGACTTGGAATTGGGAGGCTTCTCTCCCTCTCTCACTTTATAAAATGCTACGACCAGTAAGAGCTGCACAAGGAAAGGAATGATCAAGAACAGCAAATGCAGTATAAGGCCTTTAAAGCAATCTTCCCAGGAATCATGGGGATTGTAGTTGACGTCTCACTGAGGCCACAATTCCCAGCACTCGTAACAAACTGCAGTTCCCAGGAATCTTGGGGGGGGGATGTGCTTTAATTGTATGGTGTGTACACAGCCTAAGTTCCCTAAAAAAATGTCTGCACAGGTGACTACCACAAACTTCAAGACACTACCAGCCAACTTGCCTGCCAACCAGCTAGCATGCAAGCCAAACAGCAGAGAAGTTCAGATCGATTATTTTTGTTGAAGGATTGGCTCTGACAGAGTGCATTCGGAGCTAAAGCTCTAAATTTTCAAGGCTGCACTTGGAAGCTCTGCACTATTTCACAGCCGTGCCACCTCACCTCTAACTCCCTCTGCAGTTAATTTAGTGCTTGGCCAAAGGTGATCGATTGAGGACCTCAGAGGCTAGAGTTGCCAAATGTATTTAGACAGGTACAATATTGCAAAAAGATTTTATAGCAAGACTTTATCCTTGGATTCTTAACCAGATTTACACCCCGGAAGGGGATGAGGTGAAACACAGGCAAAAACCCTCAGCTTTGGGGCAACAGTTTAGGCTTAACCCGGCAGTTTTTCCTTGTCCCAGTGTGTCTTACTGTGCGGTGGCTCCTCCTACTGCTACGTTGAATCCGGCCGCTTCATTCTGGGTGCCAGTGGAGAAGCCAGAGAGGTTTGGATTAAACTTTTTCAAAATATCTGGCAGAGAAGGAAAAAATGCAAGGTATGGTGAGCAAGAGCCACTGTGAACTCCCAAAAGCCACGCTGCGGTTGGGCTAAATCTGTAAGAACCACCTCACATTTCATGAATGCTCCCGAAATTACAACCGGTTAACTAGCATAGGGGAAACTGTAGAAAAGAGAGCCAAGTCTTCCCCATCAAGTTTTTTTGGGTTCTATTACCCTCCACAGAGCTGTTGTTGCAGTTCAAAATGTCTGTGCTGAACACTGGAAGTACCTTATGCAGAGTGAGACCAGAGGCTCATCTGGCTCAGGTGTGGGGGCCAAGCGAAGATTCTCCCCCAGGCCACACCCCCTCACCAGGGGGCTCGTTGGGTCTACCATGAGTTAAACTGAGTTGAATACCACCCACAGAAATTTATTTTGCATGGGAATAAGAGTGCAATTTGTTTTGTTCAAAGTGGACCCCCCACCAACACCACACAAACGTTTTGAAGTTACTGTAGCTCACTGAATTCAAATGGTAAAGGTACCCCTGACCGTTAGGTCCAGTCGCGGACGACTCTGGGGTTGAAATGGTAGGAAGCACTAATTTTCCTATACAGAGATTGGAAGAATATAGCATGTGAAGTGGTTTTAAGTAGGGATCCAATATCAGGGTTAGCCCAGGTGTTGTTGTTTTTACTACCCTTGTCTTCTTATATGCTGAGCAGCAAAACAGCTCCATCTTCAATGCATCCTTCCCCAACCTGGTGCACTCCAAGCACATCCCTGCTGGCCAAGGATGATGGGAGCTGTAGTCCAAAGAAAGCATCTGGAGAGCACCAGGTTGCTGAGTTGACTGGGATGTGAGGTTCTTATTTTTATTTTTAATCCCAGTAATTTAGCTATCACCCTATCATTCTCTATATGAGTAGATCAGCCTGCCAATTTACTGGACATCATCACTAACTGATTAGTATCTCCATTTCGCTTTAAGTCATGTACTGGGAAAGTGGAAATCTCAGGATGTACAGGCAAGGGCTCTTTCTCAAAGCTATTTACACAAGTAAAGCACACAGCCCTATAATTTTTACACCCAGGTGGCTGCCTGGTTTTCTTCTGTAGCTGTTCTTGCTCTGTTCAGTGTGTGATTTCTTAACAATCACTTCGATACAAGATCAGACAGGCTTTGACTGCGTTTGTATTTTGAGCAAGCACTGTGCTTGTGTGCTCCTCTCCTCTCAAGTAGGGCTTCATTCATTGTGTTCTGTTTGCATCAAACCAGTTTGCCCTGACATCCAAGCTGGCAAACGGTGGTTTAAGTCATCTCTCCAAATCAGGATTGCAACACAGGATGAAAATATGGGGGGCGGAGCAGTTGGCGGGATCACTCAAACAATGGGTTGCCAATCCGGACATCATCACAAACTATGGTTTCATTCAAGCGGCAAGTGAGCAATTAAGGCCCACACGTCAGAGGGGAAAGCATGTAAACACAGTGCTCATTCACAAACCTTCAAATTATGGCTTTGAGAGGATTAATATCGTCATGAACGTTCCTCTTTCACGCCATGGTATGTCAAAAGATACTCACTAGATAAGGTTGTGTGAGTCTCCAAGGTTTCATCACCTCCAGCACTAGAAAAAAGGGTAATACCAAATCGGTCACTGGAATTAACACTGTATCAAAGGGCATCTACCATCTGTCCGAGAAACACAGCTGTATTAGCAAGGAGTAGGGTAGAGATGAATTAGGAACAAAAGTCCCTCAAAACTACAGAAACCTCCATGGGGGAAAAGCCATCCAGCCTTTAAGGATAAAAGGATAGGAACAAGTATGAATGAAGGGGAAGTTTTCAAATCAAGTAAAACAGGCCTGCAGCTAAAACAGATGTAAGCCTCTAGCAAGAACACACAGCTAAGAACTTAGAAATGCTCTCCTTTATGCTGATATATGTAGCACATATTGAGATCTGTCCTCCTTTAATCTGATCTTGCTGATAATAAACTAGATTTGTTAACATTTGTTCACTGAGAGGCCAGACTAGACTGTGTTGGTGCCCAATAGATATTTGGGGTTCTAAAGTTTTAGGAGAGTGTGTTAAATGTCAGGGCACACTTGCGCATTAAACCTTTTAGTGCAGTTCAGTGGTTGCACACGCATTTAGTTTTCCTTTCTATATAATCCCATATTGATCTGAGATCTAATAGAAGCAGATTACCCTGATTTCTGAAAAAGCAAGGTAGCCTCAAAATTCACCTTTCAGACATGTTCATTTATGTGCATTAATTGCATATGGGGCAAGATGACAAGTAAGCAATTGTCAGAAGTTTCCAGATAATGTGTGATAATTACCATCTTATTCTTCTTCCACATTTTTGTGCAATAACGACCACTGTCTGACTTTAAATTATTTTTTTTAGTAAAATGTCCATTCTTGCACAAAAATCTGTGTAAGGAAGGAAATCTGCACCAGGTGACTGAGTTGAACAGATCCAAATCAATGTACATAAGCATGAAGCAAGCTGTGTGTTGCTGTTTCATAACTCCATTGTGCCACTCCTAGTGGAAGCTTGTTCACTTGAGAGTAATCTCAAACCTTCATCAGTTCAGAAATTATTTGTTGAAGTACAGCTTGGGAAGAAGTGTAATATGCAGCCAGCAAGATTGCTTGATGGCAGCGTATTCTTATAAGGGTACTAATAAGGCTTCCTGTTATTGGAAAAAGAACAGATTGCATGTCTGGGCATGAGGATATGCTCAGACATGTAATTGTCACATACACTTTCTGTTCTCATTTTCATCTATATAATGGCACTCTTCAAAAAGGTGCATGAAATTCTTTACTCCAGCAGAATCTGGGATAAATTCTAGCAAATGCTGTACCTCCAGGAAACCCCCCTCCAAGCTGTGGTTAGATCATCCAAACCAGTTGATTTGGCTCCTACAGCAGCCTGTAAATGAAATATATATAAATTATATACATTGCAAGGGATGATATGACGAGAAAGGAGTGGAGTAGGAAAATCTCTGTTGTCTCTCCGAGGAGGAAAAGTTGAACGTTTTAAAGATTGCTGCTGGTTTATGAGGCCATGAATAATGTTAAGCAGAATTAGCCAAGGGGCTCATGCAATCTGAAATATGAATCTCTCTCTCTCTCTCTCTCTCTCTCTCTCTCTCTCTCTCTCTCTCTGGAAATTGTAGCTCTCTGGGGGAAACTACAGTTCTCTTGTTTCTTTGGGGGAAGCCGTGGCTGGGATTCAATTAATGAGTCCCACTAGCGAAAGCCTGTGCAAGGACTTCTGCTAGCACATTGGGGCTTCCCCTTCTCCCACCCTCTGCAGCCCCCCAAAATTGGCTCAGTGTGTGGGGATAACCCCCAGAACAATGTGCAGGAGAGGAGAGAGGGAATCGTTCTGTCTGGCAAGCTGATGGAACAACTGTCATGGCATTCGGTTGAATGCACCTAACGTGCTTTAAATGTATGGTACAGATGTGATCTTTACAACTTGCACCAGGTTTCCACGATGGCTAAACCCACTCCCAGGGTTCTTTTCATAATAGGCACTCTGCTGCAAACTGAAATGTCCGGCTGAGCAAACAATATTCCAAAGCGTTTAGATGATACCTATTGGACCAAGTGTGCTGGGCACAAATTCTCCTTTGCTAAGTTTAACCTTATTGCTGGGTGTCGACTGATACCACAGCATCCTTGTGGAGAGCAGAATTTCCCCAGGTGCTGCATCCCGTAGACCTACCGTCAAAGAATCACCAAGGGCAGCTATCACTTTGATGTCAGAAGGTTGTAGCCTGTGGACTGGATAAGGGGGTGGTGGAAGGAGGACATCATAAGGGAAGGGTGTCACTGGTATGGTTTTGTTTGTTTCTTAAGATATTCATGAACCGCTTGATACAAATACAATTAAACGAAGTCCAGTCAAGCAATCAGTAAGGGTACTTAAAATTCTACACGGACCAGAAATGATATGCTGAATGGGCTGAACTTGGAAACTAAAGAGATGGAAGCTACTTTTAAGTTGCAATCCTATGTACGCTTACATGGGAACAAGCTTTATTAAACCCATTTGGGGCTTTCTTATAAGTAAACATGCATAGGATTGTAACAAGCAGATCAACAATGCTAAACATTAAAAAATTCTCACTAAGCAATGGCACAAATATTCCTTATGGGACGCATTTTCTAAATCCTGAATTATCTTGGTTGCCATATTCTGAGTTTAATTCTCTCTTTGGGGGGCAATCCTGCAAGCAGTTAGGAAGCTTAAATTCCACTGAAGTGAACAGAATATTCATTGCGTACAGCATTTCCACCCTTATCTATACCCACAGCAGCCCTAAAGGTACTTACGGTTGTGATAAGATACTCTTTTCAGAGCTCTGAGAATACTGGTTTTAATTTCAAAACAAGTCTACAGCCTTCACAGATGCAGAATTTGCAAGTGCAGAAAAATGCAATGGACAAAAATGCTAGAATCTTAGAAATAAATAAAAAAATGAAAAAGAAGACCACGTTTATCTACCAGTTTCCCTCCCCTCCCCGCTGGTAATGTCGCAGTAACACCCCCCTGAGACTTTAAAAAATGCAAAAGAAAGAGATAGCAAAACTCTGCATTATGTGTTCTTTCTGTATCTCCTTATTTCTCACCTGATGTTGGGGCTTTTTTGGATGCAGCCTGTCCAGGGCATGACAGATCACTACCCCAGCTCTTAAAGACAAATGGAATCAACACATCATTAGAAGCTTTTCAAATGAAATGAAAATATATTGAACATGCAAGAATTTCAAGTCATGGTTCACAAGCCAAAGAAAGCCCCACTTCCAGCCTTTGGGGGTCTATACTAATCAGCCTCCATTTATTGCCCTCATCCCCAGGCTTCATACTAGAGATAGCATGCTATCATGTAGTCCTAGTTTTACATCGCTTTCTGGGCAACCAGTAAACTCCTTGCGCCATTTCTTTAATTTTATTACGTTTTATAAGCTCACTAAATGAAAGAACACAAAAAACAACCACCAACTTGATAGCAATCACATAACACACTGACAGATGTTCTCTCAGCTCCAATATATAACATCAATAGCTGAATCCTACTGTGACCTGATTGGATCATTGCCAAAGCAAGATGACACCTAATTGGCTCTCTAAACACTCATGCTCATTGGCTACATTCAAATGAAGGAAAGCTACTGTATATCAACCTAAGTAAGTTGTGCTTCATTTTTCGGGTTATTTGGCTATAACTTTTGATAGAATACAGATAATTGAACAAACTTTGTTGCATTACATTCTTCATTAAATTATCATTCCATTCATATATAATTTTATGGTATTACTCCAAATAAAAGTGGTGTTATAAGCCATCAAATCTCTGCAATACACTTTTCCCAATAGGTTTCCACAATTTTGGCCACTAGTGTACTGTTACTTATAATTCATATCACACCTTTAGCATTTGCACATAGATTTACAATCTTCATTTTGTTTGGTCTTCAAACAGCTCATTGCAAGAGGCGCTGGCTGCATTTGTACAATTAAATCCATAAGGCAGGATTCAAAAGTCAAGTTTATCTCTTGCAGGTGCATCCATCTAAAGAGAGCTCACCTCCCTTAACAGTCACTGCAGGGTGTTATGTGAAGTGTGAAAAGATCCTGTAGACAACAGATGTTCAGTACTATGCTCACATGTATAAGGCACAGTAAATGAGAAAGGAATCACCTGGCTTGGCTTCTGTGTGGGCTCCAGAGGCGAATGTGAACCATTGCTGTTCTTGTAGGTTCCCAGGAATGGTTGGTGCTAAAAAAAGGAAGTACATTTCAAGCTCCAAATACTGCGGAATTTATGCCAGCACCATAAGGATGCATTTATTAGAGTTGAGGTCTGTGGGGCTTGCCAATATGAATTCAATTTAGTTCTGCAATCATGATTCTCACATAGAAAAAGAGGAGTTTGGCTTTGAGAACCCATTAGAGAGAGAAGAATAGACCAGAAAGTAGACCAGTAAGGTAAAGGGACCCCTGAACATTAGGTCCAGTCATGAGCGACTCTCGGGTTGTGGCGCTCATCTCACTTTATTGGCCGAGGGAGCCGGCGTACAGCTTCCGGGTCATGTGGCCAGCATGACTAAGCCGCTTCTGGCGAACCAGAGCAGCGCACGGAAATGCCGTTTACCTTTCTGCCATAGCGGTACCTATTTATCTACTTGCACTTTGACGTGCTTTCGAACTGCTAGGTGGGCAGGAGCTGGGACCGAGCAACGGGAGCTCACCCTGTCATGGGGATATGAACCGCCGACCTTCTGATCGGCAAGCCCTAGGCTCTGTGGTTTAACCCACAGCGCCACCTGCGTCAAAGTAGACCAAGCCCAGAATTTAAGGATGGAAAACCTTTACCCTGAAGGTAAACAAGGACATCAAATCAGGGCAGTATCACAGTTACTTTGGAAAACTGTTTCTATCTCTCCTATTAATTGAAATTTTATTGTTGCATTCTGCTAGTTAGCAATCTGTACATTTTTCAAATAAATACTAAAATATAATAAAATTTGAAAATCTAACTTTTGCACATAAGTGGGATAGACTTCTGAGTAAATGTGCATATGCTTGCACTCCTAGTCCATGTAAATAGACCTGCAAGTTTATGGAAGTGAGCCAAGTGAAATGTACTAGTTCTGCTTGGAGAGATGAGAAGCACAAGGAACTGGCAAGGCCAGTAAGAAAACTGGAGGCATATTGTGGAAAGGTGAAGCTTTCTATTTGTTTTCTCTGCTATGTGGCTTAGTAACCCCTGGGCCATAACAAATGTACATACAGATACACAAATGAACTCATTGTTGTAGACTGGGAAAGAAAGCTTCCATCTCTGACAGAGAACGCTTATGTGTGTGTGTGGGGGGCAGTTTCTATGAAACTCAGTACAGGTACCCCCACCCCCCGGCAGGGGTTGCGTTCTGGGCCCCTGCGCACGTTAGTGAAATCACGTACCATATCTGGTGGACCTGTACTAAGGTTAAAGCCTACTGGGATATGATATACAATGAACTGGAAAAGGTTTATTAAAAATGCCTTTATCAAAAAACCAGAGGCTTTTTTGTTGGGTGTAATTGGGGAAGAAATTCCCATAAAGGATATAAATTTATTTATGTATGCTACCACAGCCGCGAGGATACTTTTAGCCCATAAATGGAAGCAGCAGGAGCTTACAACATTGGAAGAATGGCAGACTAAAATGATGGAATATGCAGAATTGGCGAAGCTGATGGGGAAGATCCGAAAGCAGCGCAATGAGCTGTTCGAAAAGGACTTGAGTAAATTTATACAATATATGAGAGAACATTGTAAACATTTGAAAACGTTTGCAGGTTTGAGTTAAAATATTTTGCAATGTTAATTTTTGGAACCTCTTTACAATTATCAAGGTAAATTTTATAAGCATGAAAGAAGGTAAATAGGTTGATATAGAAATGCTAAGTTGTAAGTGAATATTTATGAAAGCCAAGGAGGGGGGGGGGGGAGTCAAGGCTCAGTTTGAGCAAGGCTATAGGTGATGTTATGATCTTAACGGATTGTGATTATGGTCAAAATAATGTAAACTCAAAAAAAAATTTTATATATATATATATTTTAAAAAGTAAGTGAAATCACGTAAAGTGGGGACACCCTTTAAACACCCTCTCTGCTGCTCTCTCACCAATCCAGACTAAAAATACTGCATCAAAAAATATCCAACAACTAGAATTGAAGCTCTGGGGCCAGCAGGAGGCTGGAGGAGGTGCAGGAAAATGGCCGCTGCTTCTGCACTACCCCACACATCAGCTGTTAGGCAGGGAGGCTTAGCAGCATAAACAAAGCCCTGCTGCACCTCCAGTCTCTTTGGGGTTTCCTCCACCCTCACTGATGTCCTCTTTGGGCTCTGGAGAGGGCTTCCTCATGAGCCATGAAGACTCTCCAGCTCTCTCCTGCCATTTCTTGGTTTGAATTGAATTATTTAATTATTTCCCAGCACCATGCACATAGAGTTGCATGTGAGTCGGTTGTGCGTAGGTAGAGGGACACCTGTATTCTAAAAAGAGGTATTAGTTGGAAAAATAATTGATCACATAAGGCAGTGGCTTATCCTTTGAGTGTTAGATTGCTGACACCTTTTGCCCTGAAAGATGATGCTCTATTTACCAGACTTGGGCAGCTCAGGGTTACATTATCTGTAAAGTTGAAGGAAATGGATTTCTTCCCTAAAGGTTGAATCTGCAAAACAAAACAAATGGTTATGTAACAGTGTTTCTTCTTTTCCTCCTAATAATTATCTTTCAAAATAAAAACTAATAAATACTATGATGCATTTGTTCCATAATTTGATCCCCGAGGCACTTTGCAAACTCATTTTCTCAAGGGTGCTCGGTTTTATTGCCACTGAAATTTAACTAAAATTCTAAGTGAGTGACACAGCAACTGTCTACAGGACAATAATTTCACAGCAGTGAGAGCAAGGACTACCTCACCTTTTCCTGGAAGCCTTTGGGTCACCCCCCCCCCTTTCCCTATGCTCTTATGGTAACTTATCCAAAACACATGTAATTGAAATAATCATATATTCTTCTCCTGCCTACCGTTGTTTCCATATGTACTTTCCTGTTGTTTCCTTGTTTCTCTCAAGTCTGTAAGCCCCTTGGGAATAATTGTTATGCCTGCTCCTTAGAAGGCCTCATGTACATGGGTGTTACTATATCTACTATATATATATTTAGAAGTTGTTTGTTCACTATGAATTTGAACATCCCTTAAGAAATTGCAACCAATTTTTGTATGATGGTTCAATGAACTTTGTCTATGTTTGGATAAGATTGGATACCATCTTGAATCAAAATGGTGGCCTAAACCTTTCAAAACTGCACTAGTTTTAAGCACTATTTTCAAAGTAGCACAGATTTTTTAGTTTCTTAGAATTCCTGAGCAATTCTAGTTGCTAGTAAACAAATAAATACATAGTCTGAAGACAACAAGGAGAAAATCTGAATATGCAAAATATATTTTAATGGCATAAAGGTCTTTGCTACCCAGGAGATATACACTGTACAAATAAGAGGACATTAGCAAAATTATCAAATCCCATGCCCTACCATATTGTTCCAGAGGGCCCGAGAAAGCTGGGAATGTGACTTTTGACTCAGATGAAAGCAATCAGGTGCAAAGAAAGAGATGTCTGGACGTCCATCCTGAAAAGGTTGAAAAAAGGTTGAGCGAGTGGGGGGTTCAAAGAGACAATCCCGAAAATTCAATCCAGTGAAAATGTTTGAATTCTTTAGTGTCTAGTCTGAAACTATCAGAGACTGCCTGAATTCTTTAGTAACTAATATTCCATTCAAGTCAATAGCAAGGGGTGGAGGCATTACACTGTATGTGTCAATTCTGTCAAATTTGATGTGAGCTCTTTCAGGTCAATAAAGTTCTTGCATTGCCACAACAGTTTTTCTTAACTTTACTTGCAGCATAAACTGCTTTTTAAAAAGTTACTTCAAGCCTGAAAGAACTAGGAAACATGAATTAAAAGGATGCACAACAGAATACAAAACGATAGGTCACATTTATAAACTGCAAAAGAGCAATTTATGTAAACTGACAAATTACAACTTCCTGCAAAAAATGTAAAATGTTGAAATCAGTCAACATTTTCAAAGCTGATGTAACCTTGCTGGTGTTTCTTTAAGAGTGACAAATAAAGCAACTGTCAGTCACAGTGAATACTCAGTCTTCATCTGTAGTTTCATACTTGTACTTTTTGAGAATACTAAGGAAAAACCATCTTCCGCAGAAACTGCTGCTTGCCTTCTATCACTGTGCCATTGAGAGCGTGCTTACTTATGGCTTATGTGTGTGGTACGGAAGCTGTACTACCCAGGACAGGATGGGGTTGTGCAGGGTTGTTAAGGCAGCAGAGAGCATTGTTGGCTGCCCACTCTCCACCTTAGAGCAGATTTATGCCACAAGGTACCATAGGAAGGCACTGGACATAGTAAAAGATCCATCGCATCCTGGTCACTGTCTCTTCGAGCTCTTGCCGTCGGGACGGAGATACAGGACGATGAAGACAAGAACGAGCTGTCTTAAGAACAGCTTCTTCTCCAGAGCGATCTCGGCCCTGAATGGGAAGCCCGGACTTTGAAAGTCATCTAATCTCCCTTGCTGTATTATACTGTATTGTTTAATTAGTGTTTTTATGGAGCAGTCAAGTAATTTCGTTGTCCCCGAAGGGGGCAATGACAATAAAGATATTATTATTATTATTATTATTATTATTATTATTAACAAGCCCTGGTTATTTCAGTTCCACTTTTGAAAACAGTTGCATAGTATCTCAGTCTGAAAGGTTCTTTTATGGCAGGACAGGTTTTGTCCTTGCTAACAAAGCTTCTTCTTATTTTTGCTTTGTATTGTGCTTTGTATTTTAGTATATATATATATGTTCCCAATCCCAGAGAAAATTAAGAAATGCTGGTGCAGGTCTAAACTAAAGGATACTGGGTCTTCATACTAGTAACCTCAGCTCACAAACACTGCAAAGGTGCAGGAATGGAACTCATTACATATTTTTACTTCTGTGCGCAGTCTAATATGGAATAGTAGGCCACTGGTTTGAGTGTTCTGTGAACCCACATGGAAGTGCTGGCTGCTGTGCAGGAAGTCCTTCTCATCACCTCAATATAGGTCAGTGTTCACAGACCACACGCTATGCTCAGTAAGGATCAGACACAGTCTAACCACTGCATGAGCAAGGCAGTATGAATGCTGAATAATCAAGCCGCCCCCAGAGTCCAAGACTCAATCCAAATTGCATCATAACAGCCTTATGTCAAAATTTCAAGATCCCACAGAATGTCCTAAAAGCTCTGCAGGCTTTCTTATATGGTAAGCAACATACACATCCACATTCAATCCAGCCAAGACACACCTGTAGAAGAGGAAGTACGATGCTTTGGAGGAAAGGCTGCAGTACTATTGTAAAATCTTCTTGGGTGTCATACTTGCCAGTCTCCACTAGGCTTTGCAGACTGCTCTGTGGAATAAAAATAAAAGGAGTACCTCAAGAACAGACCATGGTTTCATATTATGATTTGCAAGATGTAAACAAACCACAGTTCAAGGCACACTAAACTATGGTATAATGTTGAACCATGATTTAGCAGAAAGTGTGGGCCAGGGTACTGTTAGGAAACTAATTTCTGTGCCAAGAACAGCACAGAAACCACACACATAATATACATGGTCCAGATTATAACAAATCATGAAATGTTGGTGGGGTTCTCTTGAGACAGTTAACCAATTTTTGTCTCTAGAGTGTGGTAGTTTTAAATCATGTCGTAGGATGTTCCAGAAGAACAATATATGGTTGCTTTGGGGTATAATGTAACAACATTCATACAAAGACAGCAGATAACATGCAAAATGGCAATATTGATTCTTTGCAGATATACCTGATAAGCTTTGACTGCTTCCTTCATCCTCGCCAGCTCTGGTGAGCCTTCTTGAACGGTGAGAACACACTCACAATTCTCTCTGCATATGAAATTAAAGGGAGTGTGGGACAAAAACAGCATAAAGCCATATTTTGATAAAGCCATATTTTGGAACTACGAGTAGTTATCATGGTCACTGTCTGTTGGCTGTTTCAGGTTATACTGATGTTTAAGAGTATAGACTATCTCATTGTTATCTGTGCTATAAAGTACACATTTTTTCTTTACTTTTGGGTTTCCCTTTTATTTTTATATTTTTAGGATGTTGTAAACTGCTTAGAGATTGTATTTGAAATAAGATGATAGATAGATAGATAGATAGATAGATAGATAGATAGATAGATAAGGAAATGTAGAAAGTAGAAAGTCACTGAAAATCAGAATTGGAAACATAAAAGAAATCAGAATTATAGAAGTGATGGTAGGGGATTATACTGGATCCAAGGACTCAAATACAATTTTAATGTTTCACTTTTGCCATCGCAAGAAACCAAGGATATCCAGAGTGATTACTACTACTCTAATTAGGAAAAAAAAGCAACCGAGAAACTTATAGGACCTTAAAGACTAATTTACCATAGAATAAGGGTTTTGAGGACTGCAGTCCACTTCATCGGATGCTAAGGAACGAAGACAGACTAAATATAATCTATTTATTCTACATCTGTGTTTTGTTTCCCAAGGAAATCTGCTAAATCGTGACTTGGTAGGGAAAACACAACCTGCACAATATGACATATTGAGGCTACCACACATGGCTTGTTATGACAGATCCTGCTGGCTTGTAATTAGCTTTCTCAAAATGCCTAATACAAAGGCATTTCAGAAAGTTTTCCTAGATTTGTGCCATCATGGGCTTTTGTCTCATTTTAGCCGATTAAGAATTTGCAGTCCGAGAGATGCTTCCATTTCAAGCCCTTCCTCTGTGCTAGAGTAAAGCCATCCCTAGACATACCATTATACTGGGATCTCACCTAGCATCCAGTGAGCAGATCACTTGCTCACCATCCACCACTGTACATTTAAAGCACATGGCTGCTCCCAAAGAACGCTGGGAATTGCAGTTCTGTGAGGGGTAAACTACAGCTCCTAGGATTCACTGGGGGAAGCCATGTGCTTTAAGTACCTGGTGGTGTGGATGCCATGCAGAATGGCCCAGATATACTTGGATGACATGGATACAAGAAGAAACCAAAGCTGGCTTACACTGCTAAATGAGCAGGACAGGGCAATCTGCTATCCAGAAACAGTTGTCTCAGAGGAAGAAGGTCCATTGCATTCACAAGATTCACCAAAGCTTTCGGCACCTGGTGGGAAAGGAAGCACTAAGTTATAAGAGACAACAGTGTGTGAAACACAGGACTTGCGTCGTTTCTATGTCAAAGCAGCTATCGAGCCTGATTCATTGCTCATCTTGTTTGACCCAGTTTCCCCCATATCCCTACCCCTCCACATGGAAGCTTTCCAGGAAGATTAGATAATGGTGATTAATGTTAATGTGAGTGTGTCATGGTCACCTACAGAATATAGTTGGTGACAGTAATTAGTGATATAGTGGCACAAGTCCACCACCCCCTACCCAGTCACATTATATTACTCATTCAGGCACATGGCTCCCTTGTGGCTTTGCAATAATGCTTGTAGGATGTCCTTTCTATAGTCACTGAAACATCCCTTTGGAGAGTTTTATACCATAGCTAAAGGCTTCCCTGCACAATCAAGCACAGAACACTCCAAGTGTATATTATCCTTTCCAGACATTTTCTAAATAAATCATGTGAAGACCTAGGACCTTATTATTATTATTGCTATTTGAATTTATATACCCCCCTATACCCGGGGGTCTCAGGTCAGTTCACATAATAAAATCAATATATAAAATCACAGAATACATAATAAAAACAACAACCCAATAGCACCCGCCCCCAAAAGAGCACATTTTAAAAGGGCATAGGATGTAAATCAGATCAACCAAAAGCCTGGTTAAAAAGGAATGTAATTGCCTGGCACCTAAGGGTGTATAATGAAGGCGCCAGGTGAACTTCCCTGGGGAGAGCATTCCACAGATGGGGAGCCACTGCAGAGAAGGCCCATTCTCGTATTTTCACCCTCCATACCTCTCGAGAAGGAAGCAAATGAAGAAGGGCCTCAGAAGATTATCTCAGGGTCCTGGCAGGCAGTGGCATAGCAAGGTCAGGTGGTACCCAGTGCGAAAAATTTCTTCTCACCCCCCCCCCCCCACTGATTTGGTTTGTGTTTTTTTTGGCCTGCAAAAATGGTTTAACTTTATTTCATATTTTTTTGGGAAGCCAGAGATTGCGTGCCTTGCTGAGGGACCTTTTTGGCACCTTGGAGGTGACACCCAGGGCAGACCGCATCTACCACACCCACCTGCTGGTAGGTTCATATGGAAAAAATGGGATAACATGGAATAGGCAGGGAGAAGAGGGAGCATTTTGCCACATATTACTAGACATATTCTATGTGCTATTTGAAGGGATCCCATGACACCTTTTTAACTGAATCCTACATAGCAATAGTAGATTTCTATGTGCATTATTTGAGTCCATGTATAGGAAAGGGGGGACGCGGGTGGCGCTGTGGGTTAAACCACAGACTTGCCGATCAGAAGGCTGGCGGTTCAAATCCCCGCAATGGGATTTGCTCCCGTTGCTCAGTCCCAGCTCCTGCCAACCTAGCAGTTCAAAAGCATGTCAAAGTGCAAGTAGATAAATAGGTACCGCTCTGGCGGAAGGTAAACTGCGTTTCCGTGCGCTGCTCTGGTTCACCAGAAGTGGCTTAGTTATGCTGGCCACATGACCCGGAAGCTGTATGCCGGCTCCCTCGGCCAATAAAGCGAGATGAGCACTGCAACCCCAGAGTCGGCCACGACTGGACCACGAATGGTCAGGGGTCCCTTTACCTTTACCTATAGGAAGGGGAGAATTGCATTTCTCCACCAACCAAGCAATACCACTTTAGTACTGAGAAATTTTATGGATATGGTAGAATGTGACCTCACTAGAGGTTGGGTGGGTAGTAAGAAATTGTAGTCAGCCTCAGACCATTTCAAGTGATGGCTCTGAAAATCTCCTAAAAAACATCCACTGTGCGATTATGCAGCAACATCCTAAAATAAAATGAAAAGATGCTCTCCAGGCAGCAGCCACCTACCTCTGCATGAAGAAGGTCAAGTGCTTTTTGAACACGGCTTGAAAAGTTTACAGCTGAATAGTGATCCTGATACAAGTAGGAGACAGAAAGAGAGAGTTACTAGTCCTAAAAAAGGTAAAAGTGACCTTTGCAAATATTATAAAGACATGAGATTAATCATGCAAGTCACTCCTTACTGGGAAACATAACATGGAATTCATGATGTAGATTAAAAAAAATAATGATGCTAGTGAATTTGTGCAACCCAATTAAGAGTTACAATGAACAAATATATATATATATATATATATATATATATATATATATATATATATATATAAAATGTTTATACCACTCTTCATTCATAGATCTCAGGGTGGTTCACAACAACAAAATACAAGATAAAAAACACAAAATACAAGATGCTCTGAACCTGGCTGTCTCAATCATTGTGGACAGGACAATAATTATAGTGTTTTTGCATAATCTGACATCTGCACAATCTGGGACCCCTGATGACTAGATGTTTCCCTGCCTGTGATACGTCTCATCCTTCAGCTCTTGGGAGAGGGATAGAAATAACATACTGAATATTCTTAAGACAGCGAAGGAGTCAGAAAGCAGAGAATGAAATGGATGTTCAGTGGTCTACAAATTTCCAACATGATCTGTTTGTACCGCAAATGCACCATTAAGTCTCCAATGCTTTCTTTCCTCTCAAAGAAACAAACCCTACAGGAAGGTCACATTTGGAACATCTTGTGGTTGGGGAAGCGAAGCAGACCACCCTCTTTTCATAACCATCTTTAACCAGCATCCCAAGAGTTAATTTGATACCTGAAGCTGCATCTTCAACTTCAAAAAAGCTATGGGGACTCCCTAAAATTTGAATTTCCTTGGTCTAATAGTTCTGACACTCAGGTTGTGGGCTGCTAAGGCTGTTCAGAATTTTTTTATGTGTGGCTAGTCTAGGGCTTTTGTAATATTAAGCAGCCAAAATGAACCACACGGAAGTGTGGAGTTTATCAACTTGTGTCTTTAGAAAACATTGCAAACTGTGGCCAGAGCAGGTAAGAGAGTCAATCTCCTTCCAGCTTTCACATAAAGCCATTTTTTTAACCCAGAATGATCCTTTAGGCAGCACAACTACCTTTGCTCTGGTGCTAATAATAGCTAGAGCCTCCACCCAAGCCATCTAGGCTGCATTAGGGTCTCCAAGCCATGAGTTTTCATCTTTTACCATCACAAAGCAAAGCCTTTACTGATTCCCTGCAAACCACCATTCTGGCTTTCATCCAACATCTCAAGCTTTGAGAACATTCCCATAACTCACCATGTCTTTGCAATAGTTGCACAGATCATGGACTCCAATGAATACAGTTATGACCTTCCAGTCTGTGTCAAAATTGATTCTCTAAGCAAAGAAAAAAGAATGCATGTGTTACCATTGCTGGCTTATTCACACAGGTATATAATGCATGGTTGCCAACTGACATGAAGCAATTATCGGCGACCCTTCATATAATGTAACAAGTAAGCAAGTTTCTTGAATGTTGTCAACCTACCGAGTCATTTTTCATTAATTTCACAAGGTGCTTTACTTGGTCTGGCAATTTCCTAGGAAAGAGGGGACAAGGTAAAATGACACGGGGCATATATTGGATGCCTGAATATATCTGAAGACTCATCCTTAAAAACAGGTATGTACAGTAAGAAGTGGCTATTCCCATTTTACCAAGAGAGAACTGCAGTCCCAGAAAGGGAAACGACTTGCCCAATCTAACCTGGTAAATCATTGGCTAAAATGGAATTTGGATTTCCTGAGACCCAGGGGGGCACTTTAAGACTATATTGTCTTTGTTTACAACTGGACTGGGAAAACAGGACCAAGGAAAAATGAGTCATCTGTGAAAGTGCCTGATGACTCATTTCTAACAGCAAGGGAGCCCCTATCCTAAATTAGTCCTCTGGCAGTCCTGGACCACAAGAAGGGAGAGCAGGAGCTTTGAAGGTGCTCCTCAAAAGTTAGCGTGTGGACAGCATCTGGACAGTTTATGCAAAGGTGTCCTCTTTCTTTGCCCTCTTTTTTGTGCTATGTTTCCACCCTTTTGGTCCCCATTAGCAGAGATTCTCACTTCCGCTGGGGTACTTTAGTGAAAACACACAAAAGCAGAAAGAACATTTGAAATTTCCTTTCGAAACCTTAATCGAAACCAGGAATGGGGGCCTCCAAGTGAAAACTGCTCCTTCTTTGAGTTACTTTTTTTCAGCTCCTAGTTTTGCTCTATAGTCCCTGACTGAAACAAGTGCATGAAAAAGCAGTCTGCAAAAAACAACAACCCAGAAGACTAATGGAAACATTAGGCTTTTAAGGAAGCTCCAGGGCTTGGAATGAGCTGAAACACATTTCATTTCTTTCCCAATGATTAGGATTGTGTGAATTCCAAATGCTACTTTGGGTTCTTGGTTTTGATTTACATTCTTCGACAATGAAAATAAAAATAAAAAATGGTTTCATATCAGCAGAGAGGAATAGTCCTTTTGTTGCTGTATGGTATTCCCGGAACCATATCAAGTTTACTTTATCTCTGCCAGATAAGGCTGTAAATACTATGTGGTAGAAATGACTTCTAATATGTGTGTCTTTGAGAGTTCAGGGACATCACCATAGTATCTGAGCACATAAAGACAATAAATGAGACCATGGGAAAGGGGAGCACCTGCCTTCTCTCACTGTACTAAATATGAACCATATGGATAAATATCTATGAACTTCCTTCATGTTTTCACAGAATGACTGCAAGACAAAGAAGCTGGGTAATACTTAGGACTCACCTCCTTTCTATCAAGGCCTAGTTAGGCTGGGGTCACATCCATGCTACGTATTTAAAGCCACTTTAATTGGTACCACTTTAACAGACATGGTTTCCCTTGAGAGTCCTCATGGAGTTACAGTTCGAAAGCACCCCAGTGCAAGTAGATAAATAGGTACCACTGTGGCGGGAAGGTAAACAGTGTTTCCGTGTGCTCTGGCTCCCAACACGGTGTTCCATTGTGCCAGAATCAGTTTAGTCATGCTGGCCCCATGACCCAGAAAGCTGTCTGTGGACAAACACCGGCTCCATCGGCCTGAAAGCGAGACGAGATAGTCGCCTTTGACTGGACTTAACCGTCCAGAGGTCCTTTACTTTTTTACCTTTACAGTTCCCTTAGCAAACTATAGTACCCAGGATTCTTCAGAGGAAGCCATGGCTGTCAAAGTGATATAAGTGAGTTAAACATGGGGTATGGATGTGACCTGGGGGGGCAGAGGGGCAGTGGCCCCAGGCGCATTTTGGGGGTGCAGTCTGCTCCTTGCTGCTCTGCCAGCCCTGTGCTGCTGTGCTGCTGCTGCCCGCCCGTCCGCAGCCCTTGGCAGGCACAACAAGCAAGCCCTGCTAGTCCAGTGCCACTTTGTGATGCTGCAGGGGCTGCATGAGGATGACGCGATGGGCATGCGCCACACCGCCGCCGTGAGCTGAACAATTTCCACATGACACTATTCTGTGGATAGACCTACTCAGCTGGTGCTCTTGGAACTGCTTGGTTGAGAAAGGCAGCTGGCTTTCTTAGGTCTCCTGTGCCAGTCGAATATCCCGTGAGGTTAGCATTGAACTCACGGAGGATATCTGAAAGAAAGAAAATGATAACTTTGGTGGTTTAAAAAACCTCTTGTTTTCTTGTTGTTCAAATTGTTTACTGGTTGTCGTTTTATTGTTGTTTTAATGTTGTTACCACTTTGAGCACTACTCCCATAAGCAGAAAGCAGGACATATATTATTCTAGTAAATGAGCGAGTAGCTTGGAAGTATATAGGTGAAATAATTGATGCGGAGTCAGGAACCTGAGAAGACCTTGGCTGGGTGGCTGGAGAAGACAATAGGATGACAAAGTAGGGGAAATGTTGGAGGATGTCAAGCCCTGGGGGAGTGGCAGGATGGCACCAGGCAGAATGGATTTAGGCTGGAGCCTTAACTCCATTCAGCTTAGTCATGTGACCTGGCAACCTGGTGGAACTTATGCCGGCAAAAAGGGAGATGTAAGTAAACTGCATTTTAAAGGCTTGCTTTCCCTTTGCCAGGCTTAGGCCAGGTCAGCCGCAGTAGTCCCACTCCTGAAAGGAGTTTGAAATAGGGGTAATTTGTGCATGTTTAATTTAAGCCACCATAAATTCCACCAGCTTCCTGTTCTTAGGATTGCTTTGTAAATCTGGATCCAACCCCTTGACTTTTACTTACTGGGCAAAGTTGTTACATTCCTTAATGAAGCATCTCCTCCAATGCTGCAGTAAGAGTCAGACGGAGAAAGAACGAAAGAAAGAAAGAAAGAAAGAAAGAAAGAAAGAGCCTCTTAGTCAAGTTTTAGCCAATAAGAGGAACAATGACAAACACCAAAAAGTACATTTCATGCTTTGCAAGGGAGATAATGTGGAGAGGTGCCTGTGGGATTTTCTGCTTTGGGGCCAAAATATCTTGACTAACCTTGTCGCTGAAGATTTTCAAAATTCAACATTCACAAGCTAGTCTCCCTATCAGAATAATTGTGATGTTTCCTTTTATTTACTTCCTAGTGGACGCGGGTGGCGCTGTGGGTAAAACCTCAGTGCCTAGGACTTGCCGATCGCATGGTCGGCAGTTCGAATCCCCGCGGCGGGGTGCGCTCCCGTCGTTTGGTCCCAGCGCCTGCCAACCTAGCAGTTCGAAAGCACCCCCGGGTGCAAATAGATAAATAGGGACCGCTTACCAGCGGGAAGGTAAACGGCATTTCTGTGTGCTGCGCTGGCTCACCAGACGCAGCTTGTCACGCTGGCCACGTGACCCGGAAGTGTCTGCGGACAGCGCTGGCTCCCGGCCTATAGAGTGAGATGAGCGCACAACCCTAGAGTCTGGCAAGACTGGCCCGTGCGGGCAGGGGTACCTTTACCTTTACCCTTTTTATTTAGGTGGGAGGCAGACTTCAGTCTTTCAAGTTTCAGTGGCACCCTGTGTGAAGCCCAAATTCAACACCCACCCCACCTCGCGCCTTCTGTTCTGCTCAATTCACTACATCATAGATGTGACGCCCTGCAGTGCCCCCTGGGCTCAGTGCCCTGTGCGGCGAAACCAGACACGATGCCCTAAAGCCGCCTACTGTATGTGGGAGGAAATATCCACAAATGCAAGTCAGTTGTGGCTATTTGTGGAGCAAAATCACAAGGATAGTTACCTACCTCCAAGCCAGCCCCCAATACTGCGTATTCATATCCATCAGGTCATTTGGTTTTGCTCCAATGCCATTACCAGCCTGCCTCAGAGAGACCAAAGAAATAGATGAAGTTGGCAACTCACGTATTTTGTTTTCTTGTTGTTCATAATGAAAAGTGTACTTTTAAGGCTTCGGGCTCCTAGAACAAGGGCAGCTGACCCTTTTTGTCAGATGCTCCATGGCATTTTGAAAGCTCTAAAGCAGTTGCTATGTACACTGTGTTCCATCAACAGGATTTATGGCTGCATGAAGCTGGGTTTAGAAACATTATCAGCATGACTCAAGATAACTGGACAATAAATGGAGCAATTAATCGAGAAGTGGCACCCAATCAGGCCAATGAACTTTTACAACACCCTGTCCCATATTCACTCTGTACAGGATAATATAGAGAATGTGAAATGGAGTTGGTGCATGTGCGCAAATGACTGGCTGGATTAGATGATAATTTGGCACTTTACATAATGTGGCATATGGGGGAAGAGTTTTGGCTATTTTTAGTTTAGTTTTAGTTTTTGTCCTGCCTAATGATAATCAGAATATTATAAAACACATAATAAAATACAATAAAACAGCAATGATATCAAAGAACCCCCAGAAAATATCAGGTAGGAAAAACTTCAATAAAAACACCAGCTAAAACTTATTTCAACACATTTACAACATAGGGGAATGGTCTATTTAAAGAAAACTTTATTGACTGGACGGTGAAAGGTCTTTGAAGGTGGGGCCAACTGGACGCAGTCAGCCTTCATCCCCATCCTGGCTCCACCCCTCAGCTTGCACCTGATAGGGCAATTTCAAACTTTGCGATGGCGGCCGGCCAAGGAGGCGTTCCAATGACTGGTCACCATGGTGAAGTCATTTTGCCCTCTGGGGTGTGAGGGGTTTCCGCACTGGGCTGCAACTGCTGCCCTTGATTGGTCTGCCAGAAAAAGGTATTTGAAGCTGGATCTCTACTGGCAAGGAGTTCTAGAGCCTTGGAACCAGGGCCGGATTTAGGTTTGATGAGGCCTAAGCGACTGAAGGTAATGGGGCCCTTTATATGTCCAGCTGTCCTTTGTCAACAACAAATTGTCGCTGTTTTTTGTGTTGAATATATGTTATATGGTACCCTATATATAGAAATGAGCAAACCAGTGAATGCTAAGCAGGATGCTAGATCATAAATAAATTGAGCACCACTAACTTAGATGTCTTAAGAAAATAAGTGAGATTGAGAAAATATAACTCTTTTTGAGAATTATAAGATTATGAATATATAGAAGGGATATAAGAATGCAAATAAGTTAACAAATTGCTGGTAAAAAGTTATAACGCTGAAAGTGGGAGCGGGAGATGTGAGGAAGTCAAAAAAAATGTGAAAGTTTGTTAAGATATTTGTTACAATGCCTGTTACATTTATTTTTATTGTAAACTCCAATAAATATTATATATAAAAAAAAGAAAGAAATGAGCAAACCAGTGATATTTTAGGGAGCAGGCTAGCAGGTGGGGCCCATTACTTACATCATAGGAGCCCACACAACACAAAACAAAACACTGTTGCTGTATGTAGGCTTTATTTTATTTGTTTTTTATCTTATATTTTGGAAACGTACATTCAGTTTTCTTTTCCTTTGAAAAAAATTTGGGCCCCCAAGAGAGTGGGGCTCTAAGCTATAGCTTGTTTAGCTTATATGTAAATCTGGCACTCCTTGGAACCATCACCAAGAACTCTGGCTAGCTATGTGGATGATTTGGAATAAGGAAATCTATGTGCGGAGCGGTGCATGCAGCCATCTTACATATAAATGTGGTGGCCACTATCTCCCATCAGTGATGACACACACCCCGGCTGTAGCAAATGTTCCATCTGCTTGGCATGCTAAAGTATTCTGCATGCCACAAGTCAGTATGTAAGCCAAATACCCTCCTTCGTCTAAGCAAGCAAACTGTGATGCAGCTCGCTTTGGGGGATGGCAAAAGGAGCAATGTTTCTTACAGTCAAGGAATCCCCCAGGGCAGCAATTACTTGCACGTCAGCTGGTTTCAAGCTATGCACTATAAGAAAGAAAGAAAAAAATGTGGTTAAATTTGCAACAGGAAGGAGAATTATGTTAATCATAGGATGTGAATTAGTGAATGTTTATACTCCAGTGCTGAGAAACATAAAACGTGCTCCGATTCACAAAATTTAGCAGTTTTGTATAAAATAAAACAATGGCCATGTAAGGCAAGATAGAAACATACTGACCAATCTATCAGTGAAAGGCTGAATGCCTAAGCTACCATTAAGGATTTTGATTATCAAAAGATCCAAAGGATAGGATCAGGCCGTTTAATTCTGTTCGGCACTGAATCGTTACACAACGCAAGGAGTTGGTGTTCCATATATATCTGGCACTCCTATGCTTTATTAGATACCAGCTCTATAAATGGAACAATGTTAAAAATACTACAGCACCGGAATATAATTCTAAAATGGTTAAGGATGCACCAAAGGGTTATAATATTGATATGGGTGCTCCAAACTTTTTCAAGTTGGTGGGAGGTTTAGGGGATACCCATTTTAAATAGTGCTGGGACAGAGTATTCAGCCCATATGGATTTTAATTCTTTTGTGGGTGGGGTAACCAGGGCACCAGGAGTGATATCCTACCCCGGTATAGGATAGGCAACATGGTGCCCTCCAGTACAACTTCCACCAGAGCCACCCAGCTTGGCCCATGGTCAGGGATGATGGAAGTTATCATCTTAAGGGTGCCATCTTGGCTAACCCTGAACTGCACTAATTCTTAATCATGATTTAGATTGGGGAGAGAACTCTGAAGTGTTACCGCGCTCCTCATCCTGCTCTTATTTTATGCCCATTTAACATCTGAAGGTACACAGGTTTCTAGGAAAGAGTGAAAATGGGTTGGGTTTATTTTGCATCCGGTGGTCAAAACACAGGATTGGAAGTTTACCTCACAGGAGACCTGTATTCCAACACAAAGCAAGCCAAGCTTCATGTAGGATTAAACGTCAACTATGAATTGGAGAGGGTGCAACTTCTAATAGCATTTAAGGGGATGCCAAGCTTCATTTACTACTAGCAGCATTATAAAAGTATAGCCAAGTTCTGAAATGTATATGAGGCCTTGAAGTTGCAACGAATTATTTACAGCAAGTCAGCCTGCAAATTACCTGAAAGGATGATTCCTTCTAACTAGCTGAGCAAGCAAGCTGATGAACTAGCTGAGCAAGCGTCACATCATCATATTTCGGCAAGTTATGCAAACAAATTGCAGAAAGAGAGGAGCTGTTCTAATACACTGCAGGGTCAGGAAGACAAAGAGACCTGTGGCACCTTAAAGACTAACTCAGGGATCACCACCATAGGGCTCTTGTAAGTCCCATCAGCTCTAGTCAGTTTGGCCAGTGGTCAGAGATGGTAGGAATTGTAGTCCAAAACATCTGGAAGGTACAATATTGGCTACCCCTGTGCAGCAACAAATTGCAACAAATGCTTTTGTAAATAAGAACCTCCTTCAGCAGCTGTGCAAATGCATGAAGTAGGGTTTTTTAAAAACAATTTTTTATTGGTTTTTAAACCAATACCAATACAATAACCATTAAACACTCATCCAGCAGTACAGCTAATGATGTTTGTTTTATCTGCTGTCTCTAGACATACACTTACACATTCAACGTTTAATTGCACTTCTGTGTCTGGTGCATAGCTGTCAACTTTTCCCTTTTCTTGCAAGGAATCCTATTTGGAATAAGGGAATTTCCCTTAAAAAAAGGGAAACGTTGACAGCTATGGTCTGGTGAGATGCTCAGACATTGCTGTATCCCAGATACTACTTTCCCATAAGTTCAGGGGTATTTCAGTCTGACTCTTCCATTGCTGAGCTATTTGCTAATCATTTTGCTTTCAAAAGCAAATAAATTAGACTGCAATCCTATATGCACTTCTCTGGGAGCAAGTCCTATGGAACTTAGTGAAAGTTGCTTCCACATAAGCACACAAAGGATCAGGCTGCTTACTTTCAAGGCACAACTTTACCCCTATTCGCTATTTATATGAAGGGCACTCACTTGTAACTGGAGAAGCAGGGCCTGGGCTTCTAGCCCTAGCCACGACATTGCAGCTTCATCGCTATGTGTTGAGCACAGACCTGGAAAAGTAGCCACTTGAACAAGCAGCTGCTTGCCTGTAGGGCTCCATTCAAGCAAGACACCCACAAATTTGGGTGTCCTGCTTATGTGGAGCCCCTGTGTGTGAGCAGCTGCCTGCACGAAGGAAACCCTTTTCAGATCCATGTGCTCAATTCGCAAAGCTTGAGCGCTGCATGGCAAGAGAGATGTAACACCAGGGACAGAGTAGAAGCAGAGTCCTACTCCTGTTGTAAATGCTCAAATGGGGCTTCTATCTTTTGTGCAAACCAAGTGTTTCTCCTTGCCTTAAAGAATGCCATCCCAGTGAACTCAGTACAGTGACGAACTTTCCCTTGGCTGGCTTTGATGTCAAGCATTACCTGAAGTAGGGAAGTTGATGGATGGAGCTCTATCCTCACACAGCATCTGGCTCCCATAATCTGCAGTGGTCTCACTGGTGTAGGTATAGTTGCTGTTTCGGTATGTCATTAAGTATGGCTGGGCCTATGAAACCGGGATAACCCAAGTCAAAATAAAGACATTGCCCTACAGAGCAGAGATAGCTATGTCTATGAAGCGGATACAGTGGAGAAGGAAGTTTTATATTGTAAACTTCCTACTTTGTGAGTTTCTGCAATTCACAGGCCCCAGAGAAGAAACAAGATGGCAGCGATGCTAGTTTGTCTCTTCAACAGACAGAGCGAGGAAGGAAGGAAAAACACACCTATCCAATCATGCTGGGCATCAGCTAGTTAATAAGAGCAACACTGTTAAATATTCCTGAGAAGATTCGCTTTACCTGATCTGGACATTTGAGGGTTATCATCATTTCAAGCACTTGCAGTTTTGACTTCTCCCCAAGGGGTTCTAGCTGTATCAAAGAAGAAGAAGAGTCAGCATGGGATGAGGAATAAAACAGGCAGGGAGGGGGGAGTCAGTCACTATAAGCTGCATAACCTTCAGGGGAAGGAAGAAGCTGATGCATAATTGCAGATTCATCATTACATTGACTTCTGAACTAAAACACCATTTGATCCTGCAAATCAAAAGATGCAAATTACAAGGGAGAGAAGAATGCAATAGACAGGACTTTGGCAAAGACTCAACACACACACACACACACACACACACACACACACAGGCCATGTCTCCTGCAGGTCAGTTTGCTCGTTCATCAAATTCATCACATTTATAGTCATAGAGCAGATTTGTTTCTAAGGCCCAACCTGCACCATTTATTTCAAGCAGTATTATACCACATTAAACTCCTGCAGCTTACTGCCCCCCGCAAAGAAGCCTCGGAGATGTAGTTTGTCACAGGTGCTGAAAGATATGAGGAGACCCCCTACCTTCACAGAGTTACAATTTTCAGAGTTCCTTGCAGTTACGGTATGTAATTTCCCCCCTCCAAGTTGTAAGCTGCCTTGAGCATGGTTTTAACTATGGAAAGGCAGCATACAAATAAAATGATGAAGGAAGGAAGGAAGGAAGGAAGGAAGGAAGGAAGGCTGATTGGCTGTTAAACCGTCCTGAGAATTATTGCTCTGTGAGGGCAACAAGGGTCTCCTAGCAACTCTTGGCAGCCTTAACAAAAAATAAAGTTCCCAGTTTTCTTTGGGGGAAGCCATGGCTGTTTAAAGTGGTATAATGCTGCTTTAAATGTATAGTACGGATGAGGCCTAGGTGTCTGCTTCTCTGCCAGGTGAGAATAGCACCTTTTCCCCACATGCATTTGGATTATTATGAAGTACCGTATTTTTCACTCTATAAGACTCACTTTTTCCCTCCTAAAAAGTAAAGGGAAATGTGTGTGCGTCTTATGGGGCGAATGCAGGCTGCGCAGCTATCACTGAAGCCAGAACAGCAAGAGGGAGAGCTGCGCAGCGCCTCTTGTGATGCCTTAGCCTGATCTTTCCTCCTCCTTCCTCTTCAACATCAGACTATTTTTTTTCTTGTATTCCTCCTCTAAAAACTAGGTGCGTCTTATAGAGCGAAAAATACGGTAACTTGGTTCTCTTTGGGAATGTGTAACTGGACTACAGTCGAGAATGAGGAAATAAAAACTCAAGCAAACCTGATCTTTTGGTTTAGAAGTAATGGAGTGAATACAAGTGGTAGAACCAATGCCATATTTGCAAGATTTTTGCCTATAGATATTCTCTCCCAGTGGTGTGGAGTGTCACACTGGTATGGCAGGAGAGGATGGCAAATGTGGCAAGAAGATTCCAGGACAACCAAAGACACATTTAAACATTTCAGTGCAGTGTAGAAATATTTTTAATTTTTATTTGCAGAATATGGATAAATGTCCTTTCAAAATGAGAGCAAGAGCCTCAAGTGATATGGAGGACAACCCTAGTTGTGTTTTCCAATGTATTTCTTTGCAATAAAAAAAGTGATGTTGTGCAATAAAAAAATTATTCTGAAAATGTGGCTCAGAGCACAAAGTTTGAGAACCGCTGCTCTAGCCCCAATCCAATCAGCTTCTTTAAGCGCATTTCAGGAGTTTACAGAGCTAGTTCCCGTGAGTAATTTTTAAAATATGTGTGATGTAAAAACATCTACCACAGAGAACAATTCAATTAGCCCTAATCTGCCAGGAGCATCATTGAAGTTCAGCACAATATTTGAAGGACAATTGTAAACAATTAACAACACTAGTAGGGTTGTTGTAAGAAAACTTGCAGTGTTAAAGATTTGTACCTTTTTATAGCTATTTAAAAATTTGTGATTAACGGAAGGAATGAAATGTAAATGGGAAAATGTATAAATGCTATGAAGTAATAATGAATTATGGAAACCATGAGACAAATATGTAATGAGTATAATAAGGATTTGTTTAAATTTGATAAAATGGAAACTTAATAAATATTTTTTAAAAATCATTGAAGTTCAGCCAAGATGATGCAATTCTTGGGAGTGTTCCTTTTGGTGCAAATCACATTCACTGGAAGATTTTAGAGGTCTGATGATTGCACTGAGAGAGATTTTTCTTACCATGTTATTCCACAGAGCCCGAGCACCTTGGGAATGACCCTTCTGGCTGAAGTGGAAGCAGTCTGGGGCAAAATAGGAGGAATCGGGCAACCCTTCCTAAAGAAAGAGACAACCACTTTATGATGGGGCTTTCAGAAGGTGACAGGAAGGTGGGGAAAATGAAGAGCCTTGTAGTACCTTAAAGACTAACATTTGTGGTGGGTTAAGCTTTCGGTGATCAGAGCCCATGATGAATGAAGAAAATAAATATATGGCAAATATATGCAAGTGACATGGTCTGTGACATAATTCTGTGTAAAGCTTAGAGAAGCCCAGTGGCCATTCACATGGATTATAGTTTGAATAATATCTGCATCATCCCACTGCTGTTCTCTATATACACTGGTATCTCTGGTTATGAACTTAATTCGTTCTGGAGGTCCGTTCTTAACCTGAAACCATTCTTAACCTGAGGTACCGCTTTAGCTAATGGGGCCTCCCGCTGCTGCCGTGCCACTGCCGTGGGATTTCTGTTCTCATCCTGGGGCAAAGTTCTTAACCGGAGGTACTACTTCTGGGTTAGCGGAGTCTGTAACCTGAAGTGTTTGTAACCCAAGGTACCACTGTACTATATAGCTTTTAATATTTGCTGAATCATTGTATTTTAATATTCTGTTGAAAGCCACCCAGAGTGGCTGGGGAAACCCAGCCAGATGGGCAGGGTATAATTATTATTATTATTATTATTATTATTATTATTATTATTATTATTATTCCATCGCAGCATCTGAGACTGGAGGCAATATGTGTGACAAGAACAATGATTGCCCATACCCAGGAATATATTGTTACCCTCAATCCATTTTCCAGATAAGTTCTAGGGATGCAGCACTTATCCAGGTTTGTTTGTTTTTCCTTTGGAAGAAAGCAGCTTAAACACTGCAATGGAAAGCCAAAGTTTCCACATCCAATGGGCAGAGAGAGGCAGCAGGTACCTGAAAATGCTATTAGCTTATGGCTCTGAATTCAGCTTTCTGTCTCTGTTTTGTCTCTGATCCTTTCTTAGTTTTTTACTCAAATGGCAGTCCACTGTTCTTTACTCACACCTAGCTAGCTGGCTCCCTTGCTCTGACTAGAGTGGGAAATCAGAGTGAATCATCTCCCCCAAAACAGTTTTATTGGGCCATCCAGTACTTTCATCAACAAAGGATGTGCCTGTTTCGGGAAACATTTGCAGGCATCCTGAGACCATTAACTTGGTCTTGTCCAAACCCCTCTCCATTTCACACAGGAGTGTGTGTGTGTGTGTGTGTGTGTGCACCCAAATTCACCAAGTTAGGTGAATACAAGCTGTTCACAGACCAATGTTATGTGGCGAAAGGGTCCTATGACACGTAGTCATGTGGAAATATGTACCCTGACAACTTATTCCTATTTAAATGAGCTATAAATGTTGGGAACATGGACAGTAAATTAACAGTTTAAAGCAAAACACATGCATACATGCAATTTTGTACTTTACCGGAGTCTCAGGCATTCTCACTTCTTCAAAAAACGGTTGCACAACCACTGTGAAATCTTCCCTCGCGTCATACCTTCCACTCTCGACTAAGCCATGAATTCCCTCCTAGCAAAGCAAAAGCCACAGTCATTGCACCACAGTAGGGCTGCTAACCAGAAATGGAAGCCAGACACCTCAATGAAGAAATACTGGGTAGAGAAAGGGTTTAGTGCACTGAGCCTCCATGTGGTGAGAAAGCCCTGGGTGGCTACAGCAGCCAACATTCTGGCAGCTGCTAAAACCACCATTGGAGAGATCCTCCTTCTGAGCCTCTCTGAGCAGTGCTTGTGAAATATACTCGGAGTCGAGAGTGGATTTCATGCTCTTTATTCAGCTCCTAGTGGTGAGGAGGAATGGAAGTTCCCTCAGAATGACTGCTTTATATTATTTACACACTGGGCCCCACGTGATTGGCTAATTCCGGGATTCTCCTGTAGGCCAATCAGGTTGCGGATTCACTTCCACCTGGAGCTGGATTGGGTGGCTCCTGTGGACCAATCAGACTGCTGCATTATGAATCGTATTGTTCTAGGACCAATCAGACTGCTGCATTTTGGATCCTATTCAACTCAGTACATAACAGCTTGCTTGTTTATTCTCCCCAAATCAGTGCCTGGCTTCTTTTTAGATGCAGAGCGACAGGGAAGAACATCACAGCAGGCAGTAAAACTAGCTCCTACCATCACTCAGGGCCTTATTGAGATGTAAGCCTAATACACAGACTAGTGTGTGACAAAGACATGGCTTTAAAGATGAGATATAGCCAACGCAGGGTGCAAGCACATTGTCTAGGGCATGGGGATGGGGAACTCTTAGTGTATATATACTTTGCTAGTGAACTCAGTTCTTCAGACTTGGGGAGATGCCAGTGTTTGCAGAAAGATACTCCCACCCCAAAGAAAAATCTCTAGACAGTGGTCAAGGAATGTTGGCTGACTGTTGCAGGGTAGGGGGTGGAAAACCAGGGTGGCATTCTGCACTAGCTGTGGCTTCTGGACCATCTTCAAGGGCAATCCCAGGTACAGCATATTACAATAGTTCCCCTCTCAAGAGCAGCAGGAAGACAGAGAGAGAGAGAGAGAGAGAGAGAGAGAGAGAGAGAGAGAGAGAGAGAAGTGATGTGGATGCTCTGGGGAGTGGGAGCCAGCCCACCATAGGTGACTTTTAGCTAATAACCAAGGTGGGAGATCTAATTACAGATTTCCTATAAAGATTTCCTCAGGCTTCACACTCTCGGCTGCTGCACTACAGCAGCTCTCTCGTATGGTATCGGAGTTCTCCCATTGAAATCCCTGGTAAAAAAAAAGATTCCTTTTTCTTAATTGCAGACTGTTCCAATCTATTTTCTATTCTTTTGCAGCTCCCCTTCCTCCCTCCCTCCACACTGCCTTTGTTCACTGTCCTACTAAACCACATTTCAAAGCCCCCAAACACATGTCCTTCCTGAATCCTTTGCTTAATCTTCATTTGCCTCTAACCAGGTCACCTAATACTTATTTGAGCACACAGCAGCTCTTCTGTCTTTTCAAGTCTATTTGTCCTTTCCTCAGTATTTAGTAGAGAAGGTGACATATCATTCTTTTCAATATTATACCAGAGATTTTGTATTCTGGGCATCCTAAGCTTAAGGCTTAGGAAGACTGTGGTAAGCACCAAGAAAAACTTGGCAAAATAGGGCAATAAGATGGTGTTAGAACATGGCTTGTGACTAAATATGTTGGATTAACCTTCTAAAGTTAGTTCTATTGAGTCGTGAAAGATCTGATCACACCTAATAAAGAGGCAATAGACTTCCTTTCTCCAGCAGAGGTTGATTGGAAGGAACATGTGACACATCAGGGACAGATGCTCAGCAGAGACTATGGGGTCAGTAACTGAGGAAAGTGTCAACCCAGAAAAGCTTACAAACCAAAAATTGAGAAGGATCCTGCTGAAATATACCAACATGGTCAATATTCTATAGGCCTTAGTTACGATTCCACACGTTTGGTGGAAACTGATGCAAGACATTAAATGCTAGATCCTTTCTTATGTCTTGCTGCTGCTGTTTTCTGTTGTAGTGCAACTGATAAGTCTCATTCATTGCCAAGTAACCAACTTCCCTCAGTTGCTACCGCAAACCTCTGTGAATACATGCCCAGTACTGCAGGGAAACACTAAAGTGAGGGTGAGGAAAGGAAAAGTGACATTTTTAAAATATTAAAATTGGCCAGGCATGCATGCCTCATCTAGTTTCCACTGAAAAAGACGGGGGGGGGGGAAGAATGCGACATAAAATTCAGGTATAAATTTATTCAGCAAATGTCACTGCATGGATAAATAATTCAGGACTCAGAAACTTCCACCTAGCAGAACTTTATGAAGGTCATTTACCTGCTGCTGCTCTTCTACCTCCCTTAGATTTTTCTATATAACCTGCTGTCAAAAGGTTATACAGAGTAGGTAAAACAACAACGATTGGCCCAAGTTTGAGTATTTGCACTACCATTGCCTATTGGGGCAGGAGCAGTTGGTGTTACCCGCCCTGTCCTACCCTGTCGCCCCTGTCGCTACCAACTGCCTGGACAGCGTGGGGGGGGGGGAAATGCTGTGGCCATGAGGTAAGAAGGAAGTGTGTGTAAGAGGTAACCTATTCTGAAAGTTTCATCTATTTGATGCTTGCTTGCAACTATTACTTGAGGAGTTGGGTCTGGCAACCTGTTTCTAAATGTGATGAAAGGGGAGATTATTAAGTTTCCTTACCTGATACCTTTTGTTAAACAACTCCAGTGTCTCAATTTCAGTAGAGTTATCATTGGGGTTCAAAACACAGGTACACAGAGATCTAGAAAGGAGGAAAATGGTACATGGCTCTTCAAACAGTAACGCATCCCCTAAATATCTTAACGGAAGATGGAGCAAGCTTGTTATCCTCTGCTCTGGAGCGTAGGAATCAAACCAATGGCTTCAAGTTACAAGAAAGGAGATTCCGACTAAACATCAGGAAAAACATTTTGACAGTAAGAGCAGTTCAGCAGTGAAACGGTATGTCTGGGGAGGTTGTGGATTCTCCTTCCTTGAAGGTTTTCAAGCAGAGGTTGAATGACCATCTATCCTGGATGCTTTAGCTGAGATTCCTGCATTGCAGGGGGTTGGATTACATGACCCTTCCAACTCCACAATTCTGTGATTCTAAGTCAGAAGGCGTTATGTCCAGGAAAACTCGAGCAGCAGAACCTCTCATTTTAGAAAATTCATCCCTGACCTTGCTTCAGACTTGCAGATTTCCAAACTACTATAGTCCTTTCCAAATGGTAAGGTCCACAAAGCCTGAACATATAGAGTGGGAACAGGATTGTGTTGCTTGTTGCTGTTCCTGATCTCCATGTGTTGGCTCTGTGTACACATATGCCATGTTTGTGGACACAGTGCTGATCAACACACAGAGGCTGAGAGTAGGGTTGGAGGCATGGGCAGCTGCTCCCCCTAAATCAATAAAAATAAATATAAATACGTAGCTAACTGAGGTTCTGGCCCCCCCCCAAAAAAGGCGGCGCCCCCACAAAAATCCTGGCTACGCCCATGGGAGGCAGTGAACCCACTCACTTTCCACCACTTCAGCCTACCTGGGCCTCTGATCATGTAAAAAGGAATTATAGCTTAAGTCAATCAGGGCATTTATTTGTCTCTCCACAAACACTGATCTCCCCTGTCTCTTCTTCAGCAACTTTCACACTGGAGCACAATCAGCATTCCCTTTTGATGAATGCAGGGCATTTCCTTGTTTCAGAAAGGCTGGATGCAATCTGTGTGTACTGCCTTTGTGTATTTCCTTTACAGCTTCTCTTTAACAAATGTCATTTGCTGCAAGCACAGGCTTATCGCAAGATTCTAATAACTAGACAAGGACTGGGACGAGAGCCTAAGAGATTAAAGATGAGTTCCTCTGATCCCTTAGAAAAACGATTATCTGAAGATATCTGTGACCTTTTCTATCCTTCCCGAATGCCCTGATTCATTATGTGCAGGAATGCAGGGGTTAGGAAGGCAAGAAGAGTAATCAGGCTGGCTTCAAGCCAAGCACACAGTGATTTATGTAGACTCCTCTTTGGTGGATACTAGCTTCACTGCCATTGCAATGCATTTCAATTTGCAAGGCAATAAAATTTCACATGTTTCTCAAACACTCTGAGCTGAAGAATTGTATTTGGCACTAACTACTTTCTCTGTACAGTGGTTGCTATTCATTATGAACAGTAATCTAGGATGTAAACTGATGGGCACAGTTCTTTATATCTGGAAGTCAATATAATATTTTATATCTGCATGTGTGTGTGTGTGTGTGTGTGTGTGTGTGTGTGTGTATGTGTCTATATATCTATAGTAGTAATTCCATGACTGCCAGTAACTCTAGAATATAGAACACACACCTATAGATAAACAGATAGATAGACAAACAGACACCACAGTTTTATGGATTTCAGTGTGGCATAACTAAAAAAATTAAAATCTGTAATACAATATTAAAATAAGATAAAATATTAAGCAACAGTACGTTGACAATGACCAGCCAACCAAACTTGAAGTAAAATAATTGAAAGTGCCTCAAGAAGTAAAATAATAGTGTTGATAACAGGTGCACCTTCTTTTATACCTGTGTAATGCAGTTTGCCCACAGATAGAACGTGAAAATTAGTTGCCTCAATCAGATATATTGCAGGGTTTCCTGAACTGTAGGAAAATGAGAAGTCAATTCCCTACCTCATGAGGAGTCTCGGGCAGTAAACTCTCTTGTCTTGATACAATTTCCTCAGAGATGTTATGTGAAGGATGGAGACCAGGTTCACAAATGTACGAGGAACCTGCCAAAAGGTAGGTGCAAAATGCAATAGCTTCTTAGTACATTTGGCCTTGTGATCAATATAACATATTCATTGTCCACTGACCCAGTCTGCACAGTACACACTGAACTGATGAAATTATTGGCAGGACAGCTGCCACCCGCTGTCCCCAATCATTCAGGGATCCTTAATTCAGGCTGAAGAGCTCTTCCTTGATACGTTAGTCCTTAAAAGCTTAAGTGCCACTGAAGTCGTAGGGAAGAAGATTGTCAAAGCTAGGTCCTTATCGGTAATGGAAGGGGCTGTACTATGCAATTCATAGACAATGGTCCTGCCGAGAGCAGTTTCTAAGCCAAGAATGAGAAGAGCTTCATTTCAGTGGTTTGATGTTATTGTGTGTTACCAAGAATTAGATGGGTGCCTGGATGCATAAAACTGAGGTGTGATACACCACACTCTTGCAATGGAGAAACATGTGTTAAATGAATGCACAATCACCTGCGTATCATTCAGCCTGTGGCAAAATGTCATTTAAGTAAGTTCTCTAACAATGTGTGACCACCCCCCTAAAGCCAAATATAGCCCAATAGTCAAATTTGGCAGCCTCCTGGGGTCTTGAGAATCCTCCAGTTTTGAATTCGCATAGTAAATAAATAAAATAATTTCATGTTCTAGAGTAACCTATTCAACTACTAGTAAATCAACATCTCATTACTTCCCCCTACCAGCCCCATTGGCAAAGCGTCCTTTCATACCTCTTTATGGAGTATATCCAAAGCAGCCTGTATATTGCTTACAAAATTTTCAGCGGAATAAAGTACCTATAGTATGAAAGAAAAAGGGGGGGGGGAGTGGAGGTGAGTTGTGTGCACAATGACCTGCTCATAGCCTGCTTCAGTTCTTTCCCAGTAACTTCATTATTCATTCATATTTTATTTTTTATTTTTTATTTTTTTAATAATATTTATTGAGATTTCAAAAGAAAACAAAAAAGATACAAAAATTACACAAAAACAAAAAATAGGAAATACAAAAACTTACACACAATAAGAAAAAGATACAAAAGTAAAAAAATAAAAATATGAAAAAGTAAGAAATACAGAAGAAAAATAATAATAGAGAAGAAAAAACATTAGACCTCCTCCTCCTCCCTTCCTTTGTATTCTAGTTATTAATTATCCAAGCAAATCCTTTCCATTTTTCTATTATATAATAGACCTTACAATTTAAAATTTAAATCTTAATTATACCAACTTCTTATATTCATAATGTTCTTTCATGATCCTTCTATTATAAAATAAACTTTAAAATTTAAAACTTAGATCTTGACTTTACCCACTTCTTATATTCCTAATGTTCTTTCATAATTCTTTATACATTTTTGCTAAAGCCAGGTAAATTCTTCCAACATTTTCCTATCATTCATTTTTCTCTCATTCTATCATTCATCAGCTTTATAAAACATTCTATTAATTAAAAAAAAAAAAAAAAAAAAAAAGAGAAAGAAGCATATAATCAAGTCCAATCTTAATCCAACGTCCCTTCCTCCTGGTTTCGGGATTTGTCAGTCCTTATTCATCAAACTAACCCGGTGACCTTATGTCCGAGGCCCTCAAGTCACTTCCATGGCCCTTCCGCAGCTTTTCTTCATATTTGTGGCTGTAGTCACTTGCTCGTAGTAGCTCCAACTTAATAGTGCTTTTAACCCTTCTCATCAGATCAGATCCTTTTCCCTGTTCATCGCTGCATTCCATGTAGTATTTAAGAGCATACTTCAAGGGCCCCCCGAATTTGTGGACCCCCACATTTCCAAACATATCGCAGCCTGTTACTGAATTTAAAAAGTCCAAATATCCCAACATAGGGGGGTCAATCCAGCCCCCCATTTCCAAACCACACCGAACTTTCCCTTCCCATATCTGATTTTTCCCAAATTCCATTATCAAGTCCGAAGGATCAAGCTCCTGTTGAGACTGTTCTGTCAGGCCACACTCCTGATTTAATGCCACAAACCCCTGTTCTGTCAAAACACACTCCTGGTTTGAATCCTGGATAGACTCCACATCTATTCCCACAGTTTGATCAACGCCTTCCACTGCCAGTCCGAGATTTCCAGTCGACTTGGCCATCTGGTTCACCTTATCATGTAGTTCTTCCAATAGAATATTTGTTTCTTTGAGCAGGCAAACCACAGCTTCTGAAAACATTGTTGCACTCTCCCACGGTTCTTTGTAACAACTGTCAAGTCCTTGGCATTTAGTTACAGTTTCTAAAGCTCCCCCTAAGGGGAAGACTTATATTTGTTTCTGATACATTTCCATGTTACTTAAAATCCTTTATCCTTATATATTCGTTTAAAATGCGAAAGGGAACAATAGAGTCACAAAAATTCTCTTCTTTTAACCATCTGACACACACAGATACCTTGATTTGTTCACGTCAGTCCTGACTTCCCCGCTCCAGGATCAGGACGAAAATAACTTCCTTTTACTGCTTCAAATAGTCCAAAAAAAATATTCCCAATTTAAAATGTTGGATTCCACTCTTTTGAGAGCAATTTTCAAAGCTCTAGTACAATTTGACTTTGCTTTGTTATATTTACAAAAGAACGGAAGGGTGACTTCCCGTTTAGCCCTTACCGCTCCGTACCAAATTCAATCAATTTTTCTTTCTCTTTTTTTTTTATAGTCCAATTCTGCCCTTTTCACTAATCTTCCTTTAGTATCCCAATTTGTCCAAATTCTGGGTACTCACGGATATTTGTTTTAAAGTCCGAATTGTCCAGGAAAAAAGGCAGCGCTCTCCGGCAACAGCTACGCGGCTTCACTCCACAAAAGAAGCAGACGACTCACAGCACAGCGCCTTCACTTCCCCGCTCTGTTCCGGAGCCCGTTGCCGGGTTCCTTTGCAGACCGGGGGGGCACAAACAGTGCCCGCCGAGTCCCAGGGTCACAGGCTTCACCCGCCTGTGGTTTGAAGGGTCCCCGCTGCGCCGAAGCAGTTTTAGACCCGATTTCTGTGGAGCGATCTCCCTCTGGGTTAGAGGGATTCCGCCATTGCCGTTGGCGCCACCTCCGGAAGTTCTATTCATTCATATTTTAAGAGGAAATTTATACGAGAGTGCACACCTTTTAAAACTGACATAATAAGTAAGAAATTCTGAGATTAGGAACTTGAGAACAAAGCATCATGTGAGAAGCAGGTGTAAGATTTGTTGCACCGTGTTTGCTGCACTTGTGTTGCAATGCAAACATTTAGGATAAGGGTTCCAGGTAGGCATTCAGAACTAAACTTCAATCCACTCAGTCCTACAGGTGGATAATGATTGATAATGGCAAACAGTCACTCCGTTTGCTAACTCTGCCACTTACATTGCATGAACAATTGTATGAACAATGGAACATGTGTATGGTGGAGCTGCCTTGACCACAGAAGTGAATGAGGAAGTCGCTGCTGCACATGTAGAGACCAGGAGCCCCAAGTCCACATAGAAGCTCTTTAACGTGTTAATAGACTGATAAGGTTGCAAATAACCTGCTTGCACTGATTATGCTTAAGGTGCCATCCACAGTTGCAGCCCAAGCCACCTTGAATATTTTGACAATACCGTGGTACCTCGGGTTACATACAGTTCAGGTTACATATGCTTCAGGTTACAAACTCCGCTAACCCAGAAATGGTGCTTCAGGTTAAGAACTTTGCTTCAGGATGAGAACAGAAACAGTGCTCTGGCGGTGCGGCGGCAGCAGGAGGCCCCATTAGTTAAAGTGGTGCTTCAGGTTAAGAACAGTTTCAGGTTAAGTACGGACCTCCGGAACAAATTAAGTACTTAACCCGAGTATCACTGCATTTCTAAAGGTTGTGGTGCCCATAAAAGGGACGAGAGTTTCACAGCTGTGGAACAGCCACCCTTTCTCCCTGTGCTAACCTGGTATGCTAACCTGCCGCTCTTGGTTGATCTGAAAGATTGCAGCAGGGCTTAGAGGAAGTGGCAGATTTTCAGATTTGCTGGATCCATGGCATGATAAGTGTTCTATTATTAAATTATCTATATATCCGTTATCTAAACTTTTGACTTTATCAAGAGAAAGTTATCTTTAAGATGAAGTCACAACAATAAAGTTCTCAAAGATATGCTTTTGTGTGATATCATCTTCAGGTTGAATGACCTCTAGGTCCCACCACAGAGAAGATGACATGACTAGATGCTTAAACCCATCTGACATTAACTCCATTATCACACGATGATAAGCCACGCCAGTTCACAGTGTCCAATTGCTCCTCTTCAGTTAGCCATGAAGCTTTGGTTTGTCATGGTGTCCAAACCTTGATCGTGTCTTGTTCTCCCTAACAAATCGTGATCAGCAAGTCAGCAACAAAATATGATTTCACATTGGCTAGTGATCGTGATTTGTTCGGGAGAAACCATCCCAGTTCAGATGGCTTGTTGCTCTCACCTGCCCCGCGGAGAAAGCAAACCAGGAATGTTTGGGCAGAAGCTGAATAGACTAGTAAGTGGAAATCTTATTTCATTACTAGTAACTGAACAGAGTCAGCCACCAAACCTGACACAGTAGGTAGGCTCTTAGAGGTGCAATACAAGCCATGTGGCATAACACAGCTCTGTCCTCCAACAGGAAGAAAGGCCTGGGGAGCTCAGAAGGAGCAGCCAGAGGAGCTGCCACCACTTGCTCCTCAACATCTGCCACCTGAGGAGATAGCCTCACTCTGCCTAATGGTAGGACTGGACCTAAACCCGAACATTACTCAGCAGGACAGAGATAACATGGAGTCTTTCCAATATTATATTAAATAATGTGAAGGACAGATCCTGTGTAGATGTATCCCTAGGGCATCCGCACCATTACCACTTAGGAATATTTATGGATGAGCACTCAGATACACAAGTAAGATTTTCTTGCTGGGTGTTGTATGGGGTGAACAGAGAAAAACACTTTTAAAACACTTTGTTTCCTGCTTGGCAGGGGGTTGGACTCGATGGCCCTTGTGGTCTCTTCCAACTCTATGATTCTAAAATAATGTCTTGGAAACTTACAGGATCTTTGCAATGGTCACACAAGTCATTCCCTCCTATGAAAAGTGTTACAAGTTTCCAGTCTTCTTGGAAATTTATTTTCTACATTAAAGACAAAGAAGATGAAACATAATGAAAAGCAAGAAGGAAAAATACTTGCGTCAACAGCCTAGAAAGGATTAATTAAATTGCTCTTTTAGGGGCACAGTCAGCTTATTCCTTTGGACTTTTACAGAACCTAGGAAACCAGGGCAGCAATCTTAAATTAGGTCTTTATGCGCCACATGGTTATATAATAACAAAACAAAAAATCACAGGTTCACTTTGCAGTGGCCTATTTCAAATCACTAATGCTACTATAGTGTCACCTACATGCCTAGTTGTATACTGTCACATTAGGAACTGGGCTCCTGATCTTCATTTTAAGAACAACAATTGCTCTTAGGGCAGAAGCATGCTAGGCACACCACTGCCAAAGAGCTGCAGCTCGGTAACAAGGGATATTGTCTGCATGTATAAAGTTTTAAGATCAATCTCCAGGGCTGCCAGCTAAAGGATCACAGGTTGCAAGGCCTTTGGAGAGCTACTAGTCGCCAGGCTGACCTCCTGGGGCAACGACATCATTGGTTACACTTCAGCACCTTGTACTGTAGAAACAGAACATTGGAACGAAAACAGAAATCTGTCAGCCCAATTTCTCTGCAGCGATTTAATGCAACCTCAGAAGGTTCAGGGGAGTTTGATGGGTTACTTTTAACTTTCCCCATGCATCGTATTAAATGCACAAATAATTTGCAGGCACACACCTGGCAGCGGCAAAGCTGGACCGCAGTGATGCTTGGTCCTTCTTGAGCGGCCCAAACTGGCAACTATGTGAGTTACTTAACACATATAGTGAGATGAGCACCGTACCCCATAGTCACATTTGACTGGACTTAACCATGCAGGGGTCCTATATAGTACATATTTACATAATTGGTTTAGCAGCACTCCCCTTTTCCTGGGAGATGTATTAATTCTAAGCTTCAGAACAAAACTAAAATTCCCAGGGTTCTTTGCAGGATACTAGAATGATTAAACTGGTATATAACTAATCTAAGTTTATATGTCTTGTTAAATAGTTACATGTTGAAGCATATGGCATCCCATCTGTTTTAATAGTGGGTTTACTGTTTTTCCTGATGTGTACTGCTGAGCCACTAGGGACTCCACAAGACATCCTGTTTATCGAACATTTATCTTGATTTGCATGCACAACACTTAGATGGTGGTTAGATTATGTCCTGTCTTCTTTTTATTTAGCAATCATTCTGATTTCTTTGTGGGGAAGTTATACAGCAATGAGCATTCAGCCTGAACTGCTTGCAGGGTGTTTACACGTCTTCCTGTTAATCATTTGCTCATCCCTCACGCTTCAGGGCATTTCCCTGTCACTTTCCTAACTGCAAAGAGTCCTTGTTTTTTGTTTTCTGTTGTGTGTTTTTTAAAAAAATTGTCATGCTCGGGCAACAGAGTGCTTTATTCACTGCAATAAACTATAGTTCTGGTATGCTCCTGAATTTCTCCTGCAAAATAGTGACATTCTGGGCACCCTCTTGAAGCAGTACCGTAGCAGCCCAAAGCATGCTAATTCAGATATGTAAATCCTAAGATCCATTGTTATGTACTGAAGTTCTCACCCTGGGCCAGCAGGGGGATATTGTAGATAGTTATGCAAATGAAGGATCGAAAGTGACGTTCAGTGATTGGACAGTCTGTATGCAAATGAAGGATCGAAAGTGACATTCAGTGATTGGATAGTTTTAGAAAGTTGCAACAGTTACGTTGTTCTGGAGCTCTATATAAGCAGGCTGACTGAGCTCTTCAGTTCAGTTCTGTTCCAGCTTACAAATAAAGAGCTGCTTTGGAAGAATTGCTGTGTCGTCTGATATGTTCACCCACAACTTAACATCCATATTCAAAAAGGGTTCAGAAATCTGACCATCACGACTCCTATCAGTCGTACCCATCAGAGCTCTTCTCTCACTTCTGCATGCCGTCCCACACCTTTGCCACTGTAGCTTTTGGCATTTTTGAACTACTAGCAGTATTAATGAACTGCATCAGCATCTGCATCCTTTTTCTAAAAAAAAGTCTACTCTGTTTGGAAGATGTTGTGTTGCTGCAGCAATGCATGGTAGGCAGGCACGAGAAATAGCAAGCCCCTTTCTGGATTATATCTTCATACATCATATCTTCATGACTAAAATTTTATGGAAAAATTAAAGTCAATAATTTTAAAGGGGTGGGGAAGCATATTTCCTATGTTTTTAAATCAGGGATAGAGATTCTGTGGCCCTCCAGAATTCCTATCATTCTTGACCATCAGCCACGCTGAACAGAGATGATGCAAGTTTGAGTTTAATCATGTCTGGAAGGCCATAGGTTTGCCATCCCAGTTTTAGATGGTGGCTGCATATATCACAGCAGGCACCACAGGTTTTTAAAAAAATAAAAATAAAAAAGCATTCCCTCTTGTGTGAGAGTAGGAGGGGGTGCCTCTTCTACGAATATGGCTTTTATCTGCAGTTTTTATGGGTATTTATATTCAAATCAACTTTTTTAAAGAAAAGAAAAGAAAAACGTATTACACAATTAGTCAAGGATCCCTTGTGAGCCATTTCTATGTGTTTTTCATTTCTATTTGATTAAAAAGTGAAGCCTTCATTCCATCCTTAAGACCTTAACCTCCCCTTCCCATCCCTTGCGAAATCGCGTAAGATAATGCAACCCATTAAGAAAAGAAAGGCTCGCATTAACAGAAACTCACAGAATCAGTCTTCATCAAGTCTATTAGCTTTCTAGCTTGAGATAGGAGGCCTCTAAATATAAAAAAATAAGGCAAGTGATTAGAATTTTGTGATCAGTACAGCCATTGGGAGTCTTCTTCCAAGGAATACGGTAACAGGAATACTAATTCAAATGGTACTGGCCTGTGTCCATAAATCCCCCCCCCCCCACAAGCCACTTCATTCAACAGACAGTACACAAAGAATTCTGATATGAAAACATCTTTAAATTTGCTTTAATGTTCAAATAGCCTGTCTCAGAGGGCGGACAGGTCATGACTACTGTGCCCGTTTCTGCATATGGAACACCTTGCACGGGCAGGATCACATCAACAGCTCTGGCCTGCCAATTTGTGCAATGCTAATCTTTCTGAGAATGATCCCACATGTGCTGGCACACAAGGAATGCCGAGCCATGGAACTGCTCTGCTGTTCTGTGTGCAGTAGCATTCCCACAATGGGATGTGCCCATGGAATAGCAGCTCTATCCGTGCATGCAATTCCCTGCCACATGCAAAAGTGGATAGCTGGTCTGGGGCCAGGAACAGAAAACAGACATCTCTCACCCAAGCATCAGCCTCTATCGGGATAAATTCAGGGTTGCATGATATCAGCTGTAGGCATGAAATATTATCCCCAGCTATTGTCATCTAACTGAGCTGGGAGAGATGATAACAGTAATCTAACGGCACAATTAAATCCACTGGCTTGCATGCAACACTTCTGTTCGTGCTATCAAAAATGGCCTTTGCCTCACTTACAGCAGTGCTGCACTGATGACTCAGAGTTTATTTTTGCAGCCACCACTGGCATGAGCCACACCTGTGACTGACCTCCAGCTAAAATAGCCATTGCTATGTGCAGAGGCAGTCCTGGGTGGGCTGACACAACCCACAGAGCTTTGCATGCCTTTTTGCATATCACTCCATGTCGAGCTGTTCTGAGCCTGCAAAAAGTAAATGTGACCCTATGCATTGTTTACTGGCTCAGATGTGGGAATCTGCCCTCATGATTCAGCATAGCCTCACAATACTTCTCAGCAGCATTATAGGCTAACCCAGGGGTAGCTAACCTTTGACCTTCCTGTTGTTGGGCTACAGTTCCCATCATCCTCACCACTGGCCATGCTGGCTGAGCCTGATAGGAGCTGGAGATCAACAATACCTAGAGGACATCATGTTTAATGATCCCTGTCCTAGCCATCCCACTTTGACCATGCCCATTTTAAATTTATGCATTTGGTTATTTCCCCCTAATTTGTAATACATCACACTTTTGGGAAAAGAAACAGGTTAAATCTTAGGTATAATTTTGCAAACAACCAGTGCTCCAATTTATCAAGGACATTTTGAATTTTCATCCCCTCCCCTGTGGTATTTGGAGTCCTAGTTTTCTGTAATGTGCAAATCTAATGAGCATTCTACCAACTCCTTCCTCCAGGTTGATAGAGGGAGCAGCAGCTAAGCTAAGCTTGTAGCATCCTGAGATACTATGCCTCTTTTAATAACAGTTCTGTGGTAGAAGCAGCACACAGGGAATGCTTCTTCTGGTTGCGTTTCAAGAAGGCATGCAGGTCACTAACTCCGTGGTACAAGTCAGTTTTGCCTGGTTCTCAAACTAGCATCCTGTTTTGTCATCTTTGAACATGTGGCATACTCAGCATGTTGTGGGGGTTAAACATCTAAACGTTTTTGTTTAGACAAGTCCGCCCAGATATGCAGAATGATGGTGTGTGCTTTAATCTGCTTTTAGTTTATCACTGATTTGATTTGATTTTTGAATGTTTCAAATAACTTTTAACTCTTTTCACCAATAATTCTACGATTTAATTCTTTTTGTAAACCGCTTTGATGTGTGTATTATTATTATTATTATTAAAAGCAATCGAGTGGTGCCTAAATTTTATGAAATAAATGAAGAATTTTGTCCCAGGGTCCTGACCTCAGCCTGGCACGAAGCCAGCCAAGACGGTCCTGGGCCTGCCTCCCACCATCTTGTTTGGACTGTTGCCTCTTCTCCAGGACACAGATCACTATGCACCAGGACAGCTGAAAGGAGCCATTGAAGACCTGCTGCTGCTAGGGAGGAAAAATGGCAGCACTGGGACATCAAGCTTAACCACTCACAGGAGGATTGGGTCCTTTCTGCAGCACGGAGCCACTTGCAGCAGTATCTGTTTGTGGGTTTCTTTGGGCACCATCTTACCTAGGGCTCTCCCCCAAACCTGGAGCTGGCCCTTGTAATGGATAACCCAGCAGTGAGTTGTCAGTTTTTGCTATGTTTGCCACAGTGCAAAGTTGCACTGGATGCTTTAGTTGAGATTCCTGCATGGCGGGTGGTTGGATTAGATGACCCTTCCGAGTCTACAATTCTATCCTGAAGGGTTGCAATGAAGCAGGTCAAGGGAAGGGAGTGTGCAGCCTGTTCAGGACAGACAGATTTGTTACTTAATAATCTCCCTTCACAGGGATGGAGGGAGGGAGCTAAACCCTTGATGCGTGAATGATATTGTGTGCCAGAGGAACAGATAACTGCAAGGATTCTGCCGGCAGAGATAATGACTTTCAAAAAGCAACGGTGGTGGTGATAACTGCTGGAGTGATCAGCTCAGCGCTCTGTTATTGTGTGCTATCACCTCGGTGAAATTACTGTTATTATGTGGCATCAATGCGTATGGTACAAACTGTGACTGACATACAAGGATTCCCTGTTTTTTCAAGGTGAGAGGGGGCTCTTATTTTCTGTGGCTGGAAGTACTAGAGAAGAGCCAAGCACCTTGTCAGAAAGAAACCAAACTGTGCACGAGTACATACATTTAGAAACACTCGAGACAAATCAACCTAGGGCTAGTTCAAATGCTGCCACCCCTAGATAATATTTAACTGTGCAGAAAAAGAGCATCTCTGTGCAGAAGGTTCAAGTGGCTACGGTGGGGGGGGATTATCAGAAGTGGGGAGGTCCACTTCTGACATGAAGGGCCACATTCACACAGGGGATGTGCAAATCTGCAAGCAGGGACCTTTTTTCCCTAAGGCTAATTGATATGGGGATGAGTCAGAGCTGCCGCTGCACCAGAAATCACACACTCCCAATGATGTTTAACCCATTTATATTGATCTATTAAATCTTCAAATGAGGAAAACATCATTGTTCGAAAGTGGGGAAAGCATGTGTCCCTTGTTTTTTGATGATGCGCACGTGTGTTACTGCAGTTGTCCTGCAGGAGGAAATAAGTGGTATCCCGCAAAGTAGATGCACTATTTGCACAACAGAACTTACCCTTCCTCTCCTTTTCCCCCATGCCCCTCCCCAAATCAACTCGGAAGGGTTAGGGGGAAACCCACAACAGATTTAGGAAGGCGTGAGGGCAGATTCACTCCATTGGGTACCATCAAAATGCTTGCCGTTGCTGTTTTTTAAAGCAATTCAGTTGAATGTAAGATTTGGTTTATAATCTGCTGTCTGGTTAAATATGGGCAACTTTGGTTTTTTTGGTGGGAGGATAAAAAAATGTTTTCATCAGTTGCTCTCACCAATTAATCAGCTAAGCATTGCAGCTCTAAGAGAAACACATCACATTTTCATTTCCAGTTGGATATCTACTCAACAAACATTGTTGAAGATGCAACTTTCAGTGAGAAACAGAAAACTCAGCCAGAGTTTTTCAGCTGTTCATTCCTGTTTGTGAGTGTCTTGTGCACAGCTGAGGTCCTGAAGGGGGGAACTCGCTGATGGAGCTCCTGTTTCTGTTCACACTGGAGTTGGGATGTGGTCAAAGAGCCTTTGCCAGCATCCTGGGGAAAGTGCTTAAATGATGTGTGATTATTTGCTCCATTTACCGGTACTCTAGTCACCCAATAACCAAGGAGGACAGCCTTGCTGAAATCTCTTCCTTTTATTGACAGGAGTAGGAACGAGATAAATAATCAGAGACTTGACTCAACTTGTGGAGAAGTGAGGGTTCACCCACACTGCCATTTTGTTTTCTTTATTTCTTTGATGTATTTATATCCCACTTTTCTCCCAAGTTGGGATTCAAGGCAGTTTAATGTGGATAGTAAGCTTCTTGTGCCGCTTCCCATTTCTCTGTTGTCCATATGACATTCTCCAAATCACTGCCTTCCCATACTTTGCCCTCCCTCAAATTGGATTTCCTCATACCCTCTCCCTGGTGTGTGAAAACCTGGACTGAAGGAGGGAAACACGTGAGAAAGGAGCAATTTGTAGGAGAATACCATATGGACAATGGAGAATGGTGGAGGTATAGGAAGCTGCACCACATTAAATGACAGGATGGATGAGGCCTCAGAATGTGGAGACAATGCTCTTTCAGTCACTGATCAACTTCTCTCAAAATAGGATTTAGCATCTCAGGATAAAAGGATAGTGCATTTTCTTTTTTTCTTCCCAATTATGATTCTGCAACAGTACCATTACAGAGAAATGCTAAAAAGGCTTAACACATCTGCAACAGACAGGTCTGCACAGACAAACAAACATGCCCAACATCTGCTCTTACTCTGCACGGGCTCCTGCCACAGCCTGGTTCAGGTAGGCGTTAGATGTGCTCTGGCTTCCTTTGCCACTGGAATAGCCTAACAGAGAAGGGTTGAACTCACGAAGAATATCTGAAAAATAAAGGTGAGATATCATAGATGCGTACCAAATGATGAATGAATAGCATAGATATTTCTGTTTTCTAATAATGGTCGGCAGCTGGTTCAAGACAAACAAAAGGCAACAGCTTGTCACCTGACAGCATTAATTTAGGGTGACCTTAGATGATCATAAAAGGGATGAGACAAATACGTAGCACAGCCATTAGTCACGACAGCAAAATGGAACACCTGTGGCTCTGTGGATGAATTTAGACATCCAAGCAACGTGTTGGGAAGGGAACATGTTGGAGGAGTGAGGTTTCATGTATGGATGGATGGATGTAATAACAACAACAACAACTACAAACTTCACCCTCAATGTCTCTTTTGCACTGCCCTGAACTTCCCTTCTAAGCTTGTTTGGACGAACACGGTTGTAAGTCTCTACACCATCCAAAACTTTAATACCCAATCAGATGGGAAGGGGATTAATAAATGATAGTAGTAGTAGTAGTAGTAGTAGTAGTGATGATAGTTTATGCAGGACTATTGATCTTGTGGAGGCTTCTAACTACATTCATCTGAACATGGTTTGAAGCCCATTGCAGGCTTCCCAGAGGAACCTAGTGTGAGAACAGGATGCTGTTCTTTTTAATGTTCTTTTATGTTTTATGTCTCCCCTTACGTTCTTAACATAAAATCATATGCTTAAAAGCAATATGAATGTCAGGTGTTGGGGTAAACAATGGGAGATGGCTGTCATCATAGCACCCTGTTTTAGCTTCCAGAGGCATCTGGATCTCCACTGTCAAAAGCATCAATGAGATTCGGCAAAAGGCCACTGAGGAGGGAGGGGGAGGAGGCGTGCCCCCTGCCTTTCACTCTGTTCTGTAAGTGCTCCCCCCCCCCCAACTAAAGTAACTGCTTGGTTCCATGAGCTGCCTGTGGTTTGGTGTCCGTTGGTTGCCTGTAAAAGAGTTCCAAGACACCTTTCTTTTCCCCATAAAAACTTGCACAAGGAGCCTAGCCTTGCTTATTTGCTTAATGCATTCCAAGATCGTACGGAGCTGAATAATAATTATGCTACATACATATATATATATATATAAAGTCACAGAGAATTTCGAAGCAACTAAGACCCTGGGAAATTATAAAACACACACTGTTAAGTCATGCACAGCAAATTACAGTGTTGGCTGTGAGAAGGCTTTCCCCGCCCCTCCCCCCCCATCAGTCTGGGATGCTGAATACAAAGAGGCTTAAGTCTGTCAAGCCTGCTGAACATTTCCTCAAGTTTGCTCCATAAATTATGAAAGAGCTTCACAAATGCACTAACCTTAGGGAAATGGGCACTTACTTGCTAATGTTGTGACTGTGCTTATGTTTTCATTTCCACCAACACTGCAGAATTTGGGGGGGGGGTGCAGGGAGGGGAGGGAGGAGAAAGCAAACAAAGTTAGAGATGATTTGCTTGGAACAAGTCACAGAGTGCCCCCTGGTGATGTTTCCGATCCTCAGCTATCGCTTACTTGAACTGCTGGTTTGAAAGTTTGTTTTATTTATTCTACTTGTATCATGCATTGAAATGGGGCTCCCAATGGTTTTCTATAAGGCTATCTATCTATCTATCTATCTATGGCAGTAATCACTAGCTGCCTACCTCCTAAGTCTTTGTAATGCTTCCAGTCCATTCACAGGATCCTTCTCAAGACTATGGTTAATAACTCAGGTTGCAGAGCCTATGATATGGCAGGGGTGTCATTGCTAATGATATGCCCACACACTGCACTGTTGTCTTTGTTCATAGGTATTGTGGGGTTTTATAACAGCTCCACATGCCTGTGAAACTTGTGTTAACTATATAATGAGCAGAGTCCCTATGATAGTAAATGTTCTGGTTTTGCGGCCAGCCCAGAACAGCAAAATGCCAACAGGGGTATCAAGCAGCTAAAAAACAACAATGCATGGTTGATGTGCTGTGTTTTGATTTCTGTTATAGACTTGCAATTTAATAAATGGGGAGGGGGTTCTTTCCCTAGAGTGAGTTATAATTTGGCCTAAGAATATTCCTCTTGAAGACTCTATGCATTAGTTTCATTTATGTACATGCACCAGTAAGCAATAATCAAATATATGCCGAGTCTGAATGCAATTGAAGTCAGAAGCTTTCACTGTAATAGTGACAAATGAGCAGGACTGTCCTTAGTCTGTCATTTCTGATTTTTGACTGTGTGACATATATTAGTATAGGGTTGCCATATTTCAAAACGTAAAAACCAGGACACCCCAAAAGATCCAAGACAAAGCGTTGCCTTTCAGAAATCCCCCCTGGAGGTCAATTCCGCCTTTGAAATCCCAGTAATGTCCGGGAAAATCCAGACATATAGCAAACCTATATTAGTATCTGTTACAAATGTTGGTGCCTACTGATTTAGCAGCAGTTAAAAGCAACACTAGGAGACTAAAATTATATATGCAGCAAAAATAGCAAAGTAAAACACCAGCAAAAGAGAAAAATAATAACTCTTCACTACTCATTTAAAAGTCATCAGTGGAGGAACCTTATGCACTGATCTAGGAAAAGAGTTCATAGGCATGGGACAACCACTGAAAAGGCCCTGTTTCTTGTGCTTGCCAGTCAAATACTCCTTGGTAGTAGGCAATGTATGCTACAGGCAAATTGAGCTAGCATGTTTAATAGAACCAGTAAATGGATTGTTACTTTCACCATTCACTGAAATGCCCCAGTTTTGTACAGGGAAGAAAGGAACTGCTATCTGCTTGTGACTGATAGCGTGTAAGAAGATAGAAAATAAATTATCTAGAGACACAAGCTTTCTCAAGCTTATATCCTATTTCCAGTCCCCTCATCACACTCCATTTAAACGCTGCTTTCAAGTACTTGCCCTCATCGTAGCGAAAAATGAATGAGGTGGGAATATGAAAAGTCAGAACGTTTGTAGAAAATGGTACTTTCGTTAATTTGAAGAAATAGATAAGTCAATCCACAGGAACTTGAAAAAGGACGAAGCCATGCATAAGCAAGAGGATGGCTCCTATATCACCAGAGAAGCCAGAGCCATGACTCTAGTTACAGCTTGTGCAAGTTTTAAGAGTGCCAACCTCAAGACGGCTCTGTAGTAGCAATTGAGGTCAGCAAGAAGGAGACTGGAATTGGTTTCGAAAGCCAGCAAGAAGAAAATAATAAGAACAGACTGCAGAATATCTAAAAATTTTGATTTGTGGCACTCACCTCCATGAAAGGCCTCGATACTGTGTCAGAACATCTAGGACATTGTTTGGTGAAGAACCTGCTCCATTTCCTGCCTGATATCAAAGAGGACAAAGGGGTTTGGGAAAGTCCTTTTAGAATAAGTTGCTCCCTGATTTGGAATGGGATGGTTGGAAAGATGACTCCCCCTGGAAATACCCCCCCCCCTCACTCTGAGGAACCTTGACAGTATTTTAGTTCTGCCTAAAAATAGCATTGGCATCCTGTCTACCTTACCATGGGGATAAGCAAGTAGTGGAGGACTGTCATTGGCCAGGGCTAAATTTACAAGCCTACTTAGAATAAAATCCATAAACTGATGGTTGCTGATCAAAGAATAATAAACCAATAATTGCCCTTCCATTAATACTTGTTTCAAGAATACTGAAGGGTACAGAAGCAATAAATAACAAAGCATATTGCAACAAAGCAACATAGGGTTATGAGGCGGGGATAGAAATAACATTAATTTATTATTGCTGTTGACTGAGTTATACATTGCTAGCACATAGGCATTGCAAATGTGGTAAGATCCCCCTCTCCCAAATTATAGCACCTTCATGGAGCTTCCACAAGTAAGGGATTTTCAGGTTAGAAGTCACATGTTTAAAATGGCCTTTAGTCAAGTTCTCCTCTGCAAAGAAATGTCCACATGTGGTAGGAAAATGTTTGAAATATGTATACACATTTGTATCGATTAGCATTTGCAAATGCGCAATAGCCCAAGGACGTGGCATTCCCAGATTAATACTGCAGCATAATGGGAACAAAGCGGAAGAAAGCATGGGAAATTCAGTTCGCCATGAAGATCCCTCCTTTTTCAGATCAGAATTCAGAAACAGCTTTGACACCACTCATTTTAATAGAGCACATTTTGGTGATCTGCACTTACAGTTATTGAGTCCCCAAGGGCGCCTATAACTTTAATGTCTGCTGGCCTCAAGTTATGAACTATAAAAAAGAAAGAGAGAGCGAGAGAGAGTGATGGGACTCTTAAGAAGATCTTTGACATTCGGAACATATTTCTTCAGAAGAAGTTGAAAGAACTTGAGATCTTATTTAAAACTCATATTCTGCCAAATTGCTGTAACCCTTGTTAGTCCCCGGAGGCAAATATGTGATACTTACCAGAATACCTAATTCTCCTGCAACTGTTCTTCCCTAGAAGCTAGGATTTTCTCCCACAAAATTATTATGCTGAAATAAAATTCAAGGAACTGGTATCTGGCAATCTTCAGTTGGCGGTGGGGAATCATTTTCACCCAGAGAGGGCCACATTTCTTTCTGGGCAAGTTTCTGAGGGCCACATGACGGTGGTGAGTGGAGTGAGAGGCAACAGCAGCCAGATACATTAATGTGGGTTTTTTTCCTTTGTACAGTGTGCTGTTTCCACACACACTCACACAGCCCTCTCTGTTCTCCATCCAGACAAGCTTTAGAAGAACTCAAGGACACATTTCAGCCAGGCAAAAATGTTTGGGGTGCAATGCAGGGCCAGTAAGCAGCCTGGCCTGAAGAGAATTTCAAAGGCCAGATAGAGAAGTCTGGAGGCCCACATTTGACCCACAGGCCTGAGGGTTCCCAGCCATGGTCTAATGAGTCTCAAGTGTTGTAGGGTCATTTTAGATGAAGGCCAGGATGCCCCTCAAAGACTGGCATTGCCATACTCTGTTACAGCTCAAAATGTGCAAGTCCCTTAAACCAAACTATTGTGACGATAGCCACAATATTTATTTCAGGCCTTATATGCTGCTCTGTAACCAAGTTTCCTCCATATTGTTTGCAGAATGCCTTGAGCACCTGCATTCCTATGTGCTCGTAATCCTTTCTTTGGTTAGCAATACTTTTCTGAAGCATTGCCAAAGAACTTGGGTTTTTTTTTAAAGTCAGCTATGCTAGTGCTTTGATGTTATAAGAAGGAAACTTTTATTCCCCAAAAGATGCACACTTCGTAGTTTTGAAAAACTGGGCTTTAGGTAAATTGGGTTTGTATGTGAGCATGGAGAAAACTCTTTAATACCAAGCCAATAATTCACACTATGAAAAGCACATACCGTATTTTTCGCTCTATAACACGCACCCGACCATAACACGCAGGTAGTTTTTAGAGGAGGAAAACAAGAAAAAAAATATTCTAAACGAAACAGTGGATGTATGATTTTTGTGGTTCATGCTGTGGCCGCAGACATGTGATCTGACAGTGAGTTTGGAGTAGCCCAATGCAAAAATCCTGAGGATCCATGTGGATCCATGCTTTGTAACCACATTTTTGCACCACTGCGGCCCCAGGCAACAGTGGGTGCGTGATTTTTTTGGTGCGAGATGTAGCCATGGACATGTTATGTGATCTGATGGTGAATTTGGGGTGACCCAGTGCAAAAATCCTGAGGATCCATGTGGATCCGTGCTTTGTAACCACGTTTTAAGTGGAGAGGGAAGGAAAAGCACTCAAGGGACAAGGAGAAGGATGCTGCTAATAATGCAGAAAAGGGGTTTAAGGGGAGAAGGCTCCTCTCCTCTCCCACTTTGCTCCTTTAAAGCAAGCAGGCTCTGCTTTTCTCCCTCCTCCCCGCTCCTCCCCGGCTTAGCGAGCTGTAAACTTTGCTGCTATTTAGCGAGCTGAGTGGGGAGGAGAGAGGGACAGAGAGCCTGCTTGCTTTAAAGGAACCAACTGGACAGGAGCCACTTACACTTGTGTAAGCGGCTCCTCTCCTTTCCCGCTTTGCTCCTTTAAAGCAAGCAGGCTCTCTGTCCCTCTCTCCTCCCCACTCAGCGGCTCTTCTCCCACTTTGCTGTTTCAAAGCGAGCCACGGAGGAGGGAAGGAAGGGGAACCATGGATCCTCTTCTCACGACTGCAGCAGATTCCCCCCCCCCCCACCCGTAGGCATTCCCTCCATAACACACACAGACATTTCCCCTTACTTTCTAGGAGGAAAAAAGTGAGTGTTATGGTGCAAAAAATACGGTAAGTCAACTGGAGAATGCTTGAAATCCCAGAGAGCCAAGCAGTTTAGATAACACTGAACTAGAGTACCACAGCTTCCTAAATTCACATGCCCACGTGTTCCCAGTCCCTAGCCATGATGGAGGAGCCATTATTCATTAACAGACCACCAGGTTTTCATGTAGAAGTTCAATCCCTGATATCTAAGGTAGCTTCTGCCTGGAATCTTACAGAGTATACCTCCCAAGGCTTACTATGCCATCATTTTCTCCCACTCATCCCAGAGATGTTCCCACTTGGAAATGAAATTAACAACCTTGACCAATTAAAAAAATAAATCACAGTCATCTTCCACTTTCCCCAGTGAGTGTAAGGCAGGCATTAGAGGGGTGTTACCATATTATCTCCTTGCTACAGTCCTCTGAAGTAGCTAGGAGGGCCCAATATATTTTGCTGCCTGAGGCAAAAGACAAGACAGCAGAATCGAACCAAACAACTAGCTGAATCTTATTTCAACATTGGCAATGAACCAAGACAGGACCTATGATGACTGAGCAAATCCAGAGATAAAAATCTGTACCTGAGGTAGGAATTGTGTTTGAGGGGTTGCGGTCAGTACATGGAATGTCCGTCCCAAAGCTCCTTTGCTGGCAAAGGACAGAGAACAATGCATTACAAATGGCCTTTAGCAGTTCCAGTAGAAAGAAATGCATACTTCTTCAACAGACTAAAGAAAGAGCATCACCCCCTAGAAAATAACTGCAAGGGATATACAATGTTCTTATGTCCAATACCCATTCTTCTCCACCCAAAGACAAGCAATAATAAAATATTATGCAGTTGGAGCTTTCCCTTACTTGAGATATTGTTTTGGTTCGTGGCTCCACAGGAAAAGATGAGTAGTTGCTATTCTTGAATGTGAAGAAGTATGGGTTCTCCTGCAGACACAAGGTGATGAAAACAATTAGGGCGGGGAGGGGAATCATCATTTCGCACCATGGTTGAAGTCAGAAGGGCAGATTCAGCAACCAGAGTTAATCATTTCAAATTCTGGATTTAAAGGGACCATTCTAATCTCCAAAGGCCATGGCCTGCTTATGGACTGCCAGACTCTAAGACAGGTAGGGTGAACCTTTGGCCCGCCAGTTGTTGCTGAACCATCAGCTCCCATGATTCCTGGCCATTGGGACTGATGTAGTTCAGCAACGTCTGGAGAACCAAAGGTTCCCCACACCTGCTCTGTGAAGAAGGGCACATGTGCTTTAGCATGGCCAAGACAGATGGAAACTTTCACCAACCTTGTGTTTTGGACTACAGCTGGCTGGGGCTGATAGTTGCTGTACAAAACATCTGGATAGCACCTGGTTGGTGAAGGCTAGTCTAATACTTTATTTTGTTTGTTTGTTTGTTTTATATACTGACCTTCACCTGAAGATCTCAGGGCAATTCACAAGATAAAAATACAAGATAGAATCACAAAATAAATAGTTAAAACAAAAACAACCCCCCCAAAAGACATTTAAAAGGCCATAGAACATTAATTAGCCAAAAAACAACCCCCCTCTCTGTGTGTGTATCTGTGTATCTATCATCTATCATCTACCTACCTACCTACCTACCTATCTATCTATCTATCTATCTATATCTATATCTATCTATCTATCTATCTATCTATCTATATCTATCTATCTATCTATCTATCTATCTATCTATCTATCTATCATCTATCTATCTATCTATCTATATCTATGAAAAGAAATTATTTTAGCAGATAAAACTCAGGTAAAGCCATCTTAAAAGGTAAAGGGGCCCCTGACCATTAGGTCCAGTCATGAACGACTCTGGGGTTGCGCGCTCATCTCGCTCTATAGGCCGAGGGAGCCGGTGTTTGTCCGCAGACAGCTTCCGGGTCATGTGGCCAGCATGACTAAACCGCTTCTGTCGAACCAAAGCAGCACATGGAAACGCCGTTTACCTTCCCACTGGAGCGGTACCTATTTATCTACTTGCACTTTGACGTGCTTTCAAACTGCTAGGTTGGCAGGAGCAGGGACCGAACAACGGGAGCTCACCCCATCGTGGGGATTCGAACCGCTGACCTTCTGATCGGCAAGTCCTAGGCTCTGTGGTTTAACCCACAGCGCCACCCGCGTCCAAAGCCATCTTACCCACACAATAAATTCCCCACCCACCCCTTATGCGTGAAACTGGATGAATTTTCTTTGCCATAACTTGGTTAAAGTTCAGAAGGGTCAGCACTAATTTTTAATAAATATCACATTGTTTTGTGTGCTGCCAGATGATCTGAACAACAGGGGTTTCTTTGTTTGTTTTTTGTAAATGATCATTGGGCAGGTTTGATATCCTGCAACATTCCCTTTGTCTTCTCCAACTTCACCCAGTCCAGACAAGTTCAGACAGAATTCTCTTGAGTACACAAGGGCAATTTTCAACTAAATAACTGCATCTCCAAATTTGTCCTGAAGAGTTTGGGGAAAACCCAGAACAGTGTTAAAGGGTGTAGGGATGGAGTTGGGGGGGGGGGATGTTCCATGCACAGGGAGAAATCCTTGCCCTGATGGAATAATTTAGTTAACACTGCTTTGAATACAACACTATGTGTGAATGGGTAGTCACTGATAAATTGCCATGAAGTCTGGAAATTTTCTGAGTGGGAAGGCCTCTTGCTAGCTCGTGCCTTCCCTTCTATGTATTGCATATTGATTTATGTATAGCACCTAGTTAGAGCAGGCATTCTAGAAATAAATCATAAAGAGCAATAATTATACATGCAAATGAGCAATGATGGCATTTTTCTTTTCTGGGAGAAATGGCTTCTCTAAAGCCATTTTCACAAATGACCTTTGAATCTCTTTTTCATTTCCCCTAACAACATTAAATGAAAAATTTACATTGGCTGAAAAGTACATTTGATTTCGAAATGTCTCTCCTCTCATTACCAGTACAGTATGAACATCATTCAGGATTGATGCAGTGCAGACAAGCAAAATGTCTTGAGTACTACTAATGTGAAGGCACTCAAGCTACTCTTGAGGAATGCCTTTATCTCCTGTAGAGGTGCTCATAAAGGAAGATTATTTTCTTAATGAACTAAAATCGTCACCAGCTAGGCACTTAAAGTTTCTGCCCTTGCAATGCTAACCATTTGTCCAAGGTTCAATCCTCTCATCTTGCAGAACTAAGTTCCCTGTCCCTCTCCTCAGTCGTTCCACAACACACAGAATGGTCAGAACTTCAAACCTCAAAGCATTTATTGTGGTATAGTCTTCTCGCCAGGTTCAGAAAAACATCAGAAGAACTTTGCTGAATCAGATCAAAGTGTCATGAAATTCTACTCAATATTGATCCAGAGCAGATTCCAACATACAGTTAGCAGAGTAAAATCTTAAAACAAGTTGCAGGATTCCCAAAAAATAGACCAGAGGCAATTGTATTTTATCCAGCAGAGCTTTGCTGCTACTGAAGGCAAATGAGCAGAATGGTCACAAATCCAATACATTCAGGATTGGCACTGTCCATAAGAAATCCAGTTGCAGCAGACTTCACTTAAACTTACAATACTTACAGCAAGTCTAAACCTTAACACTGTATACAGAACACTACACCAGAAAGAAAAGAGATAAAAAGATAGAGCAAAACCCAGGCTCCTTCTAGCCTATTTTTATAGCCAGCATGACCTTGACGGAAAGAGATAAGAGAACCAGTTTAAGCCAGCTGTACTCAACTTCTCGGAAGGAATAACCCAAACATCATGAACCTTCTGCTTGTTTCTTTCACACAGAGAAGCTTCCAGAACCCTCTTGAATTAAGTAGAATAGGAAAGATCTCTACACATCAGATCAATACATTCTGCACTAAGAAATGCAAACTGACACAAAGGTCTGCCAATTAAAGGTCTATCCTGCTCCCACAGTGGACAACCAACTGCTTCAAGAACCCACCAACCTGCAACCAGTGGATTAAGGGAATGGCCCTGTCCAGTGATTGGCATTCCGTATTATACTGCCTCTGAAAGTGGAGTGTCATCATGCAGCCATCATGACCAACAGCCACAGTTTATTAGCTGTGCCTCTACTGCAGTGATATTAAAATATGTCGGTCAAATGGGCATTTTGGAGGTAGAAAGTCTGTGATTCTGCAATATTTAGAAATGGTTGAGAAGACTTGAGAAGGGGATTGCATTTCTTTAGAGAAAGAGGTCCCTTGGGGGTGGGGGGACAGGTAAAATGCAAAAATGCATGTATAAAAGAAAACTGCTCCTACCTGAGAAGGACATCGCACCTCGAGCATCTCTGCAAGATAATAGGGCTGCTTCTGTCCATCTGGTAACAGCTGGAAGACAAGATGTGAGCACTGTGAGACTCAGGCAGCAGATCCGTTCAAAGGGTGCATTTTAGCCTCTTGTAGGCTAGACCTGCAAGTTCTAATTCAAGGCAATTACCACTACATCTGATGAAGAGGTAAACCTATTTCTTGACTAAAGCCCTTGAGACTGTAGATGACGGCTCATGCAGGCAACAAAATGCCCCCCCTCCACTAGAAATTAAAAACAAAAAACAGCCACATCCTTGCATTTAGAAAAGGAGCATGTCAGTCAGAAGGCAAAACCAGACAAAGAACAGATCACTTCCAGCAAATGATGACCATTCAAAGTGGCCCTAAGAGTTTTGCTTTCCAACTTTTCTCAACTTTTTGTCTTTGATTCAAGGAAGCCAACATCATGGAGCTGTTTTAGATTTAGGGAACCCATTGGTTAAAAAAGTGAAAAGTGCATGCTTGGCTGGCACACAAAATAATGATTGAGAATAGAACAGGGATATAATGAAGAAAAACTGAAAATTGAGAAATAAGACCTCATGGGCAAATGAAAATTTCATGAAACTGAAAATGAATGGCTAACCAATTAAAATAATGCATTCTCAAGCTGTTAATACTGGCAGTCATTTCCACAGGTTTAAGATTAAAACTATTGTACTATACTTAAATAAAAGATACTTAAATAATTAAGGAACAAAGATTCAGCCAGACCAGAGAAAATCTTTTTCCTTTTAAAACAAATCATAGGCTAATTTCTAAAAGGGGCTTGCAAAAAAACTGAATCATGTCTTGTGGGTCACTAAAGCTTTTTCCATCTCCCTTTGAGACATGAGTAGTGCTGGGCACCATCTGGCAGGGCATGTTTGTAGCATTGATGAAATCTTAACTATATTAAATGGGGGCACATCCAGAGAGACAATGTCTTTACAGCCAGGTACAGAAAACATCTCAAAACCCTGCTGAGATGACTGATATCTAAATTGCTTAGGCCAAGAGAAAAGCAATCACTAAGCACTTCCATGCCAGCCGCAGCCAGCTCAAACTATAATGCTGCCCACATGCAAAAATGCATCTTGCTATTGTTGTTTGCTGGAGGGTGGTGCTATCAGCCCAGTGCTTTGCTTGATTACAGGCCCTTCCATGTGCCCTGTAAGAGAACGAAGCCAGGGGAAGGGGCTGTGGCTGGGAAAATATGAGTTGTGGGGCACTGGTTGTTCTTAAATGAAATGGAGAGTGGTACTTTGAGGATCTTCTAGAGAATAGTGCCTCCCTGATGCCATATTAGCAGGACTATAGGACAGGAGCCCAATGAGCAAAATGAGCAGGAAGGCTCCTGATGCAAGGGCTGTTTAATACGCATTAAATGTTACATATTTAAAATGCTATGCACAGCGGTTTGCATTAGGCAGAAGGTTTAACTATAGCAAATGCAGCAAGGGGAGTGCTAAAGGCTAATTGATGACTCATCCCAGGAACCCAAGCAGAGATCTCTCACAACAGGAAGATGAAACCTGAAAACTCAGAATATTAGTGCTGGAGCCATCAGCAGCAGAAGCGCAGCTCAAATCCTGAACAAGCAATATGCTTGTATATGAACTCTCTTTCTGGGACCAGAGAGAGGAAAGTTTACTGAACTGTATTAAGGACTAAAAAGAAGACTGGAACCACACTGTTTGCTGTTCAAGAGCAATGAGTTGATTTTATTTTGTAACATTTAATTTTAACAATTTTAAAACTGTTCTGCAGCAAAGCTTTGAGACTCATTCTTATGGTGGAGAGCAAATTCATTTATACTCTGCAGAAGGTCCAGATCAAGGATTCAGTTCTGCAACAACTCTACCAATGAATGGCTTACAATAGGAACTTAATGAAGTGTTCCCGTCTAGAGAGGAAGGCCCCACAAAACAATTAAGCCCAGAGTCTAAAATAAGCCAACTACACTGTCCCAGCCACCTGCATAGCCCTTGAATATAGGCAGGCTTTCTCCCAATTACTGTTTCAGACAGTAATTCATACAGAATAGCATCACTATGCATATAATTCATCTTCCCAAATCACTATAACTTTCCTGTTTCTCTGATTTTCTTCTGGAGTTATATTCCCAAGATTTATAGAACAGGGATTTTTGGAGACATTTTACTTTTAACATGAAAGAAGGTTGCCTATAAGGGAAACCCTTTCGCTAAATAAAAATGAAAGATACATTTTAAGAAATAATCAGACTGTCTGCATTAAACATCCGGCGGTGATGACTGCAGTATGCAAATAAGCTGCTGAATACATTTCTGTACAACCATGTGCCAGGGTTTGAATAAGTCAAAGGCAGAGATCTGCTCTCTGCTGACTGCGTGATAGCCAGGTTGACTGGATTTGTAGTGCAACAACATTTGGAGGGTCACAGATTTCCCACCCCTGACTTAGCAGAATGACACCCAAGTCCAAGCTGCTCCAGGATCTGGCAGCTTCCCCAGGAGTGGTGCTGTTATCAGTGTATGGCTCATTGCCAGTCCAATAAGACAAGAGAGACCAAGACTTCAAAGATGGGAATCAGCAGTGCAGATAATTTGCAAAGCATTGATTAAATGGACCTTTTTAAAACACAGGTAAAACACCAGTTGTGCAAACGTGAAAAGCATTCATTACTGTAAGTCACCATATTTAAAGTTTCTTGACCTTTATGTTACACTAGTTCTCATTCTGATGGGCCGAGGTAGTTTTGCATTAGCTTGTGGGTTTTGTTGTGCTGTTCTGATGGGAGCAATAGAGTCTCCTTGTCAGAGGTGGCGATCAGATAAACTCGCCCTGTGCTTTTTAAATACTGACAGTATCTTGCATGTCATCTGACCTTGCACAGATTGCAGCCAACCATCCAACAGAGATTAGTGATAAAGAAATTACCCAGGGGAAATAACTTAATGCAAACCTCTGTTAACTTCTCCTGGAAGCACGAGAGCCAAGATGTTGGCTGCGAAGTGGCTCTTTGTTTCTTTAAAAGTGTGGGCACTAAAACGCTGTAGAAGACTGAAACTCCTAAACAAGCAACCATGTTTGAGAAAATCTGTTTGGCTTGACATTACATCCCAGGCTCATGGCTTGTCTTGCTCCAGACAAACCACACAGAGTAAGCAAGCATTGTTCTTGGCTTACCACTCATTGTTTGTTTGGCGGAGACAAACCATGAGTCTGGCTTGGGCATAATGCTAAGCCAAACCATGGCTTAGGTCCCAGCAGCACAACAACAGCAGGAGTAGGGGAGGAATGAATCAGCTATGATTTCTCCACCGTGCAACCAGCTTGCTTGCTTGTTCACACAAAGCCATAATATGGTTTGGTGTTACATGCAAATATGAAAGGTGGCCTTCAGCCCTGGTAAAGGAAACCTTACGTTTTCATGCTAGGGTGCTACTAATATTAGTGTAATTTTCAAAAAGCATACAAAGAGATTTGCTCATAGGGCGTCAAAATAATAAAAGTAGGGTAGCTTATAAGGGAGGGCTGGTTACAAAGTGCTACCTTTCCATGTAACCATCCCCTCTTAAGTCAGTCAACAGCATCAACCTGCCAAATAGTGGATTTTGGAGGACTTTGGAAGGAGAAGGCTGCATTCATCCTCCTTGGAGATTGCCAAGTGGTAACATGAACCCTGGTGATAAGTGACCATTTGGTAAATGGTCTTCTGTACACATGCACCCAGTTGCAAGGCTCTTTAAGAAAAAGACAGGGGAAAGGGGCAGTGGTGTAGCTAGCCACTTCGGAGCCTGGTGCGGAGCTGATTCCTGCAGCTGGGGGCGGGGTGATCCGTCTGTGGGGATGGGGTAAGCTGCCCACGGGGGCAGGGCATTCCACCCATGGGGGCGGGGCGAGCCTCTCTGACACTTGGAGCCTCTCTGCCCCTCAGCTGTAGGGCGGCTGAGGGAGAGGCAGTAGGCAGACGTTTCAGGCAGCACAGAACCTGCAGGCACCTAAGCCACCACGTCACTCCTAAAAAGTTTCATGAGTGCAATTTTTTTCATTAAAAAACCCTCATTTTGTCACACACACCCCTCAGTGATGACACCCGGGGCAGACCACACACCACGCACCCTCCTTCCTCCACCATTGGAAAGGGGGCACCCACAGCATTTTTTGGGGAAAAAATGTTAATCCAAGTTTCTCTGCTCAGCTGAACAGCGGCTGATATCTCAAGGCTAAAACACAAGAGAGAAAGTCAGCCACTTGTTTGCCGTGTCTACCAATCTGCATAACTAACTTTAAATTAGAATTCAGGCATGATCAGCTCACAATCCCCCTTCCTGATTAAAGAAATCAAATGCAAACCAAATAACCTAGGAGGAGAACCCACTCTTGTATCTTATCAGGGCATCCGACCTGCAATAAAAGGAGGGCTGAGACAAGAACTTTGACGTTATCCTTGCAGGTGTTTATAAATGAGAGGAAGATCAAGATAACTGCAAGCAGTTCTTTTCATCTAAGGTTGCAACCTTGATTCCAGTCTTTATCTCTTGGCCAACCGGGCAAAATGCCCATGGCATTAGAGTGAACTGTATGCAAATAGGAGTTGGTGATCATCCTGGGGCTTTAGCTGTAGCTGCCGCTAATGGCTGTATCACATAGTTTTGCTTCCTCTTTCCAGGATAGATGCCCATGTACATCCAATGCTTTCAGTTGTTTCATAACAGGGCAAACACCACTTTCCACTGCACCAGGGGTCCTTCCAATTTAGCAAGGCTCCAACACACCTACACATCAACACACACACCCTCCAATTCATTTTTTCCCGTCTGTTATTCTGTGCAGGACGCGGTCTTGAACAATGGGAACAGGAAGAAGGTGAGAATGTTCCCGCAGTACTTTGGATGTTATAGTCTACAAGTGGGACCCGTAGTAGCAACACCATCACCAACAACAAGAGCAGCAGCAACAACAGCAACAACATTATTTATATGCTGTCCCAGCCACACTGGGCAGCTCCCAACAAAGTATTAAAAACACAATAAAACACCAAACATTAAAAACTTCCCTATACAGGGCTGCCTTCAGATGTCTTCTAAACGTCAGATAGTTGTTTATTCCTTTGACACCTGATGGGAGGGTGTTCCACAGGGAAGTCGCCACTCCCAAGAAGGCCCTCTGCCTGGTTCTCTGTAACCTCACAGTGAGGGAACCACCAGAAGGCCCTCAGTGCCGTATTTCAGTATCCGGGCAGAATGATGGGGGTGGAGATACTTCTTCAGGTATACTAGACCGAGGCCGTTTGGGGCTTTAAAGGTCAGCATCAACACTTTGAACTGTGCTCAGAAACGTACTGGGAGCCAATGAAGACCCTTTAGGACCGGAGCAGAGTGCTTCTGCTACCCTCCAGGACACTCCATAGCTAGCAGGACCAGTAGTCAGGGATGATTGGAGTTGTAGTCCAAAAACAGTTGGAGATCCAAGTCTGGGAAACCTTGCTCTATTCCATTCTTCCCTCCTAACCAGTTTTCCATTCCGCCCCCTCCCCCAACAGTCAGTCAGTATCTCATTGCCATTGAGCATACTCATTTTTCATCGGGCTTTTTTTTTGGGGGGGGGGATAGGGTATCCTCTCCTTTGGTGACCTGTGCAGGACCTGAGTGCGAGAGCACTCTCCTCTCCTGCAGTCTCCAGCAACTGGTATTCAGAAGCTTTGATGCCCCCCAACCATGGAGGAAGAGCATAAGCTATGGCACCCTTGCCTGAACCTCAGAAATGGGCAGAAATAAATGAATGGCTGTTAATGGTGATGTTGCAGATTGAACATCAGACTAAGGGCTGGGAGAACCTGGGTTCAAATTCCTGCTTTGTCATGAATCTCTCTGAGTTACCTTTGCCTAACCGCTATCTCAGAGGATCATCACCATGAAGATAAGAAATGGGATACACACCCATGTGATCTACCTTGTGCCTCTTCTCAGGAAAAGCAAGATGCAGCCATGAGAGAAAGACAAATAGTCAATCTGATCACAGAGCAGACAAAGTTCTTTACTGCCCTCTGAGGAGTCCATGCCTTGGATAGCATGCCTGGCCTAGAGTTTTACAGGAGGACCGTGAGGCGGGGATAAGCAAAACAGCAACAAAATACCTTAAGAAGGGAGGGGCCAAAACCAGCCCAGTAAAGACTGAGCCTATTCAGTGTCCACAGAATGCTAACTGTCGGCTGAGGTGGGAAATTAGTGTGCGTGTTGGTGGGGATGTAGAGGAATGGAATATCCTGGAAAAGGAGGGTGCTAAACTCAAAACTTGCAACTGGAAAGGAAAGTATTATTTGGCATTGGGTATTTCAGCTTTGCTCTTCTCAGTGAAAGAAGCAGTTGCCAGCTAATTTCATCCTCTCATTGTTGCCCTGATTCCTTCATGGTACTGTTGAAGTGATAATACCCTCTCCAATGGTAGACCCCCCCCCCCATGGGCCAGTGTGGTCATGCAGCCATGCTCTGCAACCTATTGAGCAATCCCAATGTCTCTAGTACCTCTTACCATATTGTTCCAGAGTCCAACTCCGAGAACAGCAAATTTGTTTTTCACAGAAGTCTTTTTTGTGGAATAGTCATTATCTCGCCTACCCTGGAAGAGAAAAAAAATTCTGGTGAGAATATTACAGAACAGTTTTGAATTCATTGCTCGTTCCCTCTAGCTGTGGGCCCATATGCAGTGAACCTGGGGTTACCGGGGTCAGGAAGCAGACAAAAATGACATGACGAATCTTGGGATCAAATTGGGGCCATAACTTTATTGATTACAGATGTAAGTAGGTTTTGGCTTATGCATTGGGTACGTATCCTGAATCAACCAACCCAACTGCTAGTCGATCCTGGGTTAAGGATCCCACCATGACACACAACAAATGGAGTGATCTCTCCAGGACGCCATTTGGGAAGTTCTATGGGCCGTTAGCCCCCATCAGGGCATTTAGACAGAATCCTTCCCCCTGGGCCCCTTTACCGGGGTACCCTGATACTTGATCCTGAAAGGGGGGTAGGGCTCGTTCCCACCCCACCCCCTTGTTTAGACTAACGATTCAACCCTATGCCTTCTTTCACCAGCAAGTTGTGACAGTTGCTATGAGGTGGGCAACAACCTCAGATTGGCCCAACTGGTCTGCAGGCACATTCCTCCCTGGTCCCAAATATGGCGACCAATTAGTTCCATAGCACACGTGCTGCACACTTGCCATCAGGCAGAGCCAAATGTACGGGAAGGGTGGGTGGGATGTCTGAAGACTGACTGCCCTGCTGCCTCTGAGTGTAGTTGATTTAAAGGGATTGGCCACAGATCTGACTGAAGCCAGGTGTGCCCAGGTCCAATCACAGGTTGGTCACAACTGAATTTCAAATTTCCTGCCCCTTCCCAACCCCATCGTGACCAGCTGAAGCTGATGAAGCGGTCAGCTGTTCGCACAGGAGGGTTTTGCCTACCCACCCTGGCCTTCCCGGACCTGTGCTGGTCTGCAAATGCCACCGAGAATGGCAACTGGTCTATGTTGTTGGACTCCATCTCCCATCAGCCTTTGTCATCATGGCCAATAGTCACATGTCATGATCATTCACTCGCAACCCAGCAAATATTTGACAACATGGCAGCTGGGAGTTAGCAGTCTTGTTTTCAATACTTTATAAGCTCTCACAAAAAGAAGGCCTGTAGTTTAATAGTAGAGGGTGTGTTTTGCATGCAGAAAGTCCCAAGTTTAATCCCTGGCATCTCTAGATAGGGAAAGACCCATGGCTGAAATCCTAGCAAGCCACTGACAGTCAATGTGGATGATAGCGAGCTAGACGGACCAATTATCTGATACAATACAAAATAACTTCTTGTGTTCAAAGAATGTCAAGGTAACAAAAGGGGGAAATAGATTCAGGTAGGTAGCCGTGTTGGTCTGACGCAGTAGAAATATAAATAAACATTTAAAAATTGTCCAGTAGCACCTTAGAGACCAACTAAGTTTGTTCTTGGTATAAGCTTTTGTGTGCATGCACACTTCTTCAGATACCATGCATGCACGCTTCTTCAGGTATCTGGAGAAATGTGTATACACATGAAAACTCATACCAAGAACAAACTTAGTTGGTCTCTAAGGTGCTACTGGACAATTTTTTAATTTTTTTATATATATTTCAAAAGGGGAAAATAGTTTGCTGTTTTTCATGTTCCCTTATTTTCATATGAAGAAAAAAAAAATCATCTAGATTGCATGGATTGTCTTCCCTGACATATGGAAAACTGATTTCCCTTGCAGGCCAAAAATCATATCGTTTGATTACTCTCTTCAAGGTACAGTTATTTTTCTAGGACCAGCAGGTATTACCCAGAAGGAACACCTCAACCATAGCTCACACTCACTTTTGCAAGAGGCATATTTGCTTCTTGCAGAGAAGTCTGGAGAACCACAGCAAAATCATCCTTCTGGCCATACTTCCTTGATGCCAGCAGATTTTCCAAAGAGTTCTGCATATAAGGATAAGCAAACAGTTAACAGGATGAACTCTGTCCCCGAACCACAGAGAACATAGCACAATGCACAGATTTGCCCATGGCTTAAATGAGTTTCAGAGCCATCTCTACTAGCTAATAAGCCAGAATAATCAAATTATACAGTCAAAACACAAAAGTAATTCCATGAAAAAGCATCTTATGCAACCATTAGGAAACGACCCAGCGACTACGAGGTGAATTGCATAAGGCCGTTTTCTTAGAAAGAGCAGAAACCTAGTAATTAGATCACGTGGTTGGCCCTGCATAAAGCTCAGAAACAGGAACACCCCAGCTAGCTAACAGTACAGGATATGGGCAGCTTTTGCCACCTGCTAAATATTCCGACATGCTTTTGCAGTAGAGACAACATAATTAACCAGCTTGGCAAACAGAGCTTTCATTAGCTACAGCTGGGATAGCACAATTCCTCAATTCTCCCCTCTGCAGTTGTTGTAACACCATTTGAAAATTTTGGGATTTCAGCTGTCATGTATCACTAGGATATGCAGGGCATTTTTGAAAGCTTGCTCCATCACTGGCACCTCCAGTGCTGGGAAAGAACCTTTTCTCCCGGTCAGCATAGGCAATGTTGAACTAGACGGACGAACAGTTACACTCTGTATAAGGCAGCTTCCTAAATATATTCCCCCCCTCCCCCCGGTTGCTGACACAAAATTCTTATGAAATAATGAAGGCAACATACCTTATGCAAATGCATTATGCAAACTAGACAGCTTTACTCAGTTTGCATAACTGATAGATTTATGTTGAAAACAAAGAGGAAGGGTTGTATATTATTTGTGTTTGGAGGCCCATAATGCGCAAGAGCTGTAGACACACTGGCATCTGCACTGAGATTCCTGAGCTGGACAGAGTTGATCCTGGGCCAACTCCGTTGCTTGAAGAGGGGAAACCAAATTTATTCATCAATTCCCTGCCACCATAACTTCCTTGGAGGAAGAATGCAATACAAACATGAAAGGGATGCATACGTGATCCTAAAAAGATTAATGTTAAAGGGATCCAAGATTCTAAATCTATTTAGATGTCATGTCAAATTAATTTTTGGACAGATATACACAGATGAATGTGAGTTCTCCCTTGCACAGTGCTCACCTGATAGGACCATCTCCACACAGCCACCTCGAGACTGGAACAATCGTTGGGACAAAGGCATGGCTTGAGGAGAATATCCCTGGAAGTTGGCAAAAGTCAAGCCAAGCCAAAACATAAATAAATGAAATAAAAATTGCTGTCGCTTTTCATAAACATGCAATCTTTTGAAACATAGAGAGGAGAGATTTGTGCTGTGATTCATATGCATTTTAGAAACGTATATGTTTCATAGGGCTTCTCCAGACTGGTGTCTTACTGTGAGGGTGTTCAGCAACATGTTGATGACACAATAACAGTGCCTGCATGGTGGGTTTATTCTGCTAGAATTTGCTGTGTGATGCTTCCTCAATGCTACCACATGATTAATGTCCAGAGGGGCTATAGGGCAACAAAAATGGGGAGACGGGGGATAAACCATAACGCTATTTACTTTTTATTGCACAGTAGAAGAAAAGGCCTTTCTGCTGTTTGAATTAAAATAAGAAGAATATAAGATCAGAGTGAATATAGGACAAAATCAAATCGAAGCATTTATGGTATAAAAAGTTACACGATATCAGCAATGATACACATTGATTGGAAATGAAGCATCCCCTCAAAACTTTTGCAGGCACAAACTCTATTGAATGTGGAACTGGGTATAACTTCCTTGCTAGCATCCTGAGCACAATAAATCATGGCATATGCCCCATATGCTCAACAGACAGTACCACACTTATAAAAGATGAAGAAGCTATTGCATTGTGCTGGAAAGAACATGACCAGCATCTCCTTAACTGCAACTCTGTCATAGCTGCTGAGGTCCTCTCAAAAATTCTCTTTGGGATGGCTCTAGCTCTGTGGTTCTTGTATTGATTGAGCAGGAGGACAGACTACATGACCTATAAGCCCTCATTGCAATTCCATGGAGTCCCACTCCCTCCTTCTCTAGCTTAGAATTCGACATACAAAAAACAATTTTCAGTCACCCATATCAAAACATTTCCAAATCAGACATAATGTGGTGTGTTTTCCCCTAACTATGGTGAAAAGTTCTCAGAGGTCTGCAGAAATAACTTCCAGCACTCCAAAAGGAAGACAGACCATCACAGGTATATCCAAATAAATAACTAGAATCTGTTATTTGATGGTGACGTAAAATGTGGGTAGTGGAAGAAAGCTGATTCACCAAACGACTTTAAAGTTTGGCAAAATGGCCTGAGTAGGGTCAAAGGGGAAGGTTTCCCACAGTTGGTCCTAATTTCCAACATAGAGAAAGCAGCCTGCTTTGGAAGTTGTGATTAATTGAGGTGACGGATATTTGGCACACCAAGGTGAACCCTTTCAGAAGCGCAATCAGGATGACTATTGATTTGGTATGCGGTACAGCAATCTTTTTATATCCCTGTCACAAAACGCCTCTGGAGAAAAATGAACACTCCTCACCAAGGAACACAATGAGAGCTCTTGGCTCATCAACAGCTGCAATAAAATGGGATTTACCTGACATAATTCTGATCATTGTGTGGAAGAGGTGAGACTGTGAGCAGAGGAGAATCCACCAGGTTTACAAAAACTTTGGGCATCTATAGTGATAAAAAAAATGATTAGGAAAAGCTAGCAGTTGTGGGCTGTTCACTTTCACCAGAATATTTTCTCTTAAATGGCTGCACCACTTGTATTCATCAGGGTCCATCCATACCTCATCTCAGTGTAGACTGTGACTCCCTTGTGCCTCTCTTAATTCCCCTTTCTCCATGCAGTGTTCTCCCTCAACTACTGCTGCCCCACACTTTCTCCCCTCTAAATCTGGAGACTCCCTATTATTTGGAAATGCAAATAGGAATCTTCAGATTTGGAGAGCAGAAAGTACAGGACGCCAGTAGCTGTATCATGCATCATGGCTGAGGGGGGATTGCACAACACACAAAGGGTTCACAGTCCACATAAAGCCAAGATATGGATTGGCCCTCAATTGATTTCTCTCCTGGACAAGGGACAAATAAATGAACATTGGCAGTTTCTACTCCCATTTCCACTGGTATTCTCCAACATCACCAGTCTGCTGTTTTATTTGCTTATTGATTTGAATTTGATTTGGACACACACACATACACACAGTGGCACCTCGGTTTTTGAACATAATCTGTTCCGGAAGACTGTTCAGAGTTCTGAAATGTTCAAAAACCGAAAACTCAACAGCCAACAGCTAGGCCTCAGGATCTTGCACTCAAGCAGAAGCCGCATGGCATGTTTGACTTCCGAGGCGTGTTTGAAAACTGAAGCATTTACTTCCAGGTTTACGGCAATCGTAAACCGAAATGTTCGTCAATGGAGACTTTCAAAAACCGAGGTACCACTCTGTATGTGTGTGTGTTTCTGTGTGTGTGTATTATGGGAGTTGTTTTATACTGCAATGCAAACTAAAATAGGAGATGGATATTATAAAGAGCAATATATAAATGCCTTACATAAACAAACTAATACATTGAGCTGAGATTTTTGCAGTTTAGGGAGTTGGACTAGATGACCCATCTAGTCCAACTCTGCCATTCTATGATTCTACGATCTGAATCAGGTATTGGAAGGGGTTTTATGTGGTTCTTGTTATTTTAAATCATGTGCAGCCATACTCACTCATTCTACATGCCTATTTTGTAGTTTGTTTTCCTCTTCTAAATTTCATCAGTTATAATGGTTCTCTCTGATTTATAGACATTATAAAATGAAATAAAATCTCTACCAAAAAAAAAAAAAAAAAAAAGAAGGGGGAGAGGAAAGGTGTTGAAATCTATGGAATAGCTCTTACTTCTTCATATAAAAAATCCAAGACTTCTTCAAGTTGTTTTATGCTGTCAAGGTGGGAAGTTGTCTGTTGAAAGTGAAAGGATTTATGTTAGAGAGTGGATGAGGAGGTGATGATTCATTTTTTTGCCAGACAAAAGGCTGACAAAATAGCTGTCCCCCAGCATTCACCAACATGTGAATGAATCAAGGTTGGGAAACTACAGACTAAACAATTGGTGCAAGAGGTAGAATCACAACTTTCAAAAATGAAAGGCCTCTGACCTTACATAGAACTGAAATATGCCCATCAACTCTGCAATGAGAATCTAATGTTTTTACGTATCATAAATAAGTCCCTAGAATGGCACCAAATGGAAGATCCCAGGGGCAATATATTGATCTATATTCTTCCAGCACTTTGAGAGGAAGCAATCAAGAGGTGAGCAGACAATCCAATTTGAACAAGGTTTTTCCCAAGACTGATTAATCACAGCAATGGGCACCCGCATGGCCCCACAGTATGCCAACATCTTCATGGCAGATTTAGAATAACGTTTCCTAAACTCCTACCCACTCAAACCTCTCTTGTACCTACGATACATTGACGATATTTTTATCATCTGGACACATGGTCAACAGACCCTGGACACCTTTCACCAGAAATTCAATGATTTTCACCCCACAATCAACCTTACAATGAATCAATCTATGCAAGAAATACATTTTTTGGACACTACTATAAAAATACAGGATGGACGCATAGACACCACCTTATACCGTAAACCAACTGACCGACAAACATATCTACATGCCTCTAGCTACCATCCCAAACATACCAAACAGTCCATTGTATATAGCCAGGCACTACGTTACAGACGCATCTGTTCCAATTCTACAGACAGAGACTCTCACCTAAGAGATCTACAGCAAACCTTCTCAGAACTAAAATACCCAGCAGATGAAGTTAGACAACAGATCAACAGAGCCAGACTGGTACCCAGAGAGAACTTGCTGCAAGACAGACCCAAAAAAGAAAATAACAGAACTCCACTAGTCATCACATACAGCTCCCAAGTTAAAACAGTTCAACGCATCATCAGAGATCTACAACCTCTCCTGGACAATGACAGTTCTCTTTCTCAAGCTCTGGGAGGAAGACCTTTCATTGCCTACAGACAGCCACCCAATCTTAAACAACTCCTAACCCACAATAATACTACAACCAGACTTAACACGGACACTGGCACCAGAGCCTGCAATAAACCCAGATGCCAACTTTGCTGCCACATACACCCGGACAACACCATTACTGGCCCCAACAACATCACACATACCATCTCGGGACTATTTAATTGCTCATCGTCTAACATTGTGTATGCCATCAAATGCCAACAGTGTCCTTCAGCTCTCTATATTGGACAAACAGGCCAAACCTTACGCCAAAGAATAAACGGACATAAATCTGACATCAAGAATCACAAAACAGAGAAACCAGTAGGAGAACACTTCAATCTCCCAGGGCATTCTATACAAGATCTCAAAGTAGCTGTTTTACTACAAAGGAATTTCAGAAATAGACTGGAAAGAGAAGCTGCTGAATTACAACTCATTACCAAACTTAAAACAATAGAGAAACCTGGTCTGAACAGAGACATCGGATTCTTATCTCATTATACATGACTAAGCCATTTCTCACCTTCTCACCCCTTGCCTTTTCCTGTAAGACCTATTACAGTCGTTAAGAGTCGTCAACAGGCTCATCTCAGCTATCTGCCAATCTCCGATTCCCACCACCCTTCTAAGTAATACCCCTCCCCACCTTCTCAATATATAGAAGGATCTGGTAACTTCTGTTTCAGTGTATCTGAAGAAGTGTGCATGCACACGAAAGCTTATACCAAGAACTAACTTAGTTGGTCTTTAAGGTGCTACAGGAAAGAATTTTTTACTTTGATTAATCACTGGATGAGTAGCCCTTAGCTAATAGTTTGAGGATTGCATTCTTATGAATTTTAGAGAATGAGAGAGGGGAGCGGGGAGCAACTATTGCCTTTCAAATATTCATATACAGTTATCACCTCTGCAGACTTCAAACAAAGTAATTTGCAGAGAGTTGATTAAAGCCCTGAGGAGGGAATGTTGCAGAGCCTGCCATATAACACAGGCTGTTTGGTGCAATATGCACACAAAGGTAAAAGACCAAAAATGAAAATTGTACTTTGTTCTTTGGAATGAGTTGTATGGACCAAGGATAAATGTGTAGCATTGTCAGGGAGGAAAAAGCAAACCAGAAATTAAAATAATGCACACCTTCAATTGATTTGAATAATGTCCAAATGGGGGTATTCGTGAAGTTGATTAACAGTATGCAGAAAAGCAGAAATGTTCAAATATTAAGAGCGGGGGGGGGGGGGAATCCTCCTGAATGCTTGAATGGCTCAGTGGGGCAGGCAAAAGAGAGAATACAGAGGTATCAGAAACAAGGTAAAAAATAGGGAAAGAGGACTAGATTTAAAAAGAAAGAGTCTTGTATATTCTAGACAAAGCTGGAAGAAAAATAAATATATTGTAGCACCTTAAAGACTCACATTTTTTATGATCTGCTGTGGAGCTGTTATCCATGATAACATCAACATTTTAAACCATATTATTGAACCTAATTCCTTGGTCCATTTGCCAAGCCAAGACATGGGACTCTTACCTGAGAGATGGACGCTTGTAAAGGACATGGATGGAAAATTGTGATGAGCTTCCAGTCATGTTGGTAATCTGTCTGCTGCAGGGTAAGAGCACAAGGAAAAACAACTGTCACACTGCAGATTAATAAGGGAATAGGAATCAAGGTGCGTATGAGTGGAGAATTCCAGCAAAACGAGGACTAGTACAATAGGAAGCTTATTCACTTCAGCTCTGACACAAATAATGTGGTATCCATGTCTCTTTTTAGGACTCACCTTATTCTTTTTATTCTAAGTTGTTTTAAACTATTTTTAATATTGGGTTTTAACGTAGGGTGAAGGATAGGTAAATGCTAGTACTACTACTACTAATAGATTTGAACATATATTATGTAAATCCAAATGCAGCTGGCAATAGACTCTGCCCACTGAGCCACCATTTTGCATCTTGCTTGACCCCCACCAGCCACTGTTTTTGTTTTTTTTAAATATTTTATTAAGGATTTTCTTGTTTTACAGAAGTGTAGTGCCTCGGTTTTGTTTTTTTCATGTAACATTTTTACAAATCTGTTTCATTTGTTGAGGCATTAGGGGGAGAAGAAAAAAGAAAGAAAAAAGAAAGGGGGGTGGAGAGAGGGAAGATGGATGGGGGTGGGGTCGGGTGGCGGTGCTTCTATTATGTTTAATGTATGTAGAGTTTGGTGTCAGCGTTGCTTGTGTTGTTCACTTGTGTTCCTTTGGTGGTGAGAGAGGTTGGGGTTGGCCTAGGGTGTGATTGTTTGCTTGTGATTGGCTGTGGTGATCTTTGTTTTCGTGTGTGAGTGAGGTGGGTGTGTGTTTTGGATCAGGTTAGCCATACTGATTTGTATGCTGTTGGTGGATTATTGTCATTGTCCTGTTGGGCTGTGTATGTGATAAAGGGGAGCCATACCGGGGTGAAGGCGTCTTCTTCTGTTTGTCGCCGTGTCAGTTTCAGTTTATTAGTTAATTTTTCTAGTAGGGCTGTTTCCCATACTATTTGGTACCATTGGTCCATGCTTACTCCTGACAGGTCTCTCCAGTGTCTGGTTATGGTGTTTCTGGCTGCTGAGAGCAGGCGCCACCAGCCACTGTTTTGCATTTAATGCCACTTACTGGTTCCCAGGTTTCTAGTTAAAAAAAAACCCCAAAGCAGACCCCACAGGTATGAAACCTGCCCACCCCTGTTTCCCAGATTTGGTGTGTGCTGTTTTTCCAACTAAGAACACCCAGCGACATCTGCCCTGCAAACCACCTTTCTTCAGGTGGTATCATTTTCATTTTGAAGGCGGGGAGGTAGATGTGATAAATTACTGGTGTCTGAATGCTTCAGGGAGGCTTTTATAAAGTATTAGCCCTTGTGGGGGAGCAGCACCATTTGGACTTTGCTGCAAAAAAACAACAACCTTGCATCAGCAACAGCGAAACCAATTCGAGAGGCAATCGCAAACATAAATAAACCTTTGTGGGCCACAACTGCTCACTGGTCTATAGCGTTGGTTAGGGCTATCTTAAGCATATGTGGCGCCAGGGTGCAAAGATCCACCCGGCACCCCCTCCCCCGGTTGTCCAGTCGCTGGCTCCATTGCCCCTGAACTCATGGCGCAGAGCTGCCCGCAGCAGAAGAGCCCGTCCCTGTGCTCTGACCAACAGGTGGGCTCTTCCTGGGACTCAACTCTCAGCCCCGGACTCTCGGCCTGGTGCCCCTGAGAGCCCGGCGCCCGGGTGCCCTGCACCCCTAGCGCCTATGGGTAAGACGGCCCTGGCATTGGTATACATACCTGGCTCCCTTTCATGTTCTTCACAATTCCTTTAGCTTGATCTAAGAGATCTCTGCACCACAAATGGAAAGGGGAAATCGTCAAACAAGCCTTTATTCTTTATAGGCACAAAGATGAAATGCTAACAGCATAAAAAATCTATAACGCCTTCCTAATCATTTTTGATGAGGTCATGTGGCTCGATCCTGCAAGTACTTAGGGGCAGTAATGCTTTTAAAAGTAAAATCTCAGGCCAAACTGAATGTTACACTTCAGCCAAAGTGTACAGTAGCATTTGTTAATTATAGGCATCAGGGGAGGGTTTTTTATCTTATTTTATTGGAACACAGCACAGTAAAACCTCCCCATCTGTGACTGGGATGACAATCTGCCCCACCTCCCCACCTGAGAGGCTACGAGGAAAGCCAATGTCTCCATCATACGTTTTAAATTTGAACAGAATGCAGTTCTGCTTTTCTTCAGGTAGAATGTGGGTACCTATGGCAGTAGTTTGTTTAGTGCAGAAAGCTAGAGGACTGTTTTGTATGTAGTTCCTATGGAGAATATGGTCCTGGCATGTACTGAGGAGAAGGCAACAGACCAGGTATTTGGTCTATAAAACAATTAGGTCACTGGAATGATCTAGTAAAGGTGGAGTGTTTTTTTATACATTCCTTGGTTGTGTGAAACTAGAAAGTTTTCATTTGCTGTGTCTTTTATCACCCAAATAAGCCTTCCAGTTCAATATGAAGTAGCAAATAAAAATAGAACTTACAGGGTCCCACTTCGTGGCACTGAGCTGCTGTTTCGAAGGGAAGAGTAATACTGCACAGACGGATTAAACCTGCTAATAAGAGCTGCAAGACATACACCCAGTTCAGTAAATTTGTGGGCTTTGGATTTGCTTGTAGGAACATGAGATGACAATGGGCAACCATCAACCTGTTTATTTGTTTGGGTTGGTAGAAAGCAGGGAATAGGGGCCTTTGGTTGCCAAGAAATAATACGTATTTTTATTGATAAAGTGTTGGGCAATAGATTAAATTAAAGAGAGATCTCATCTGTAAAGTCAAACAGTCAATAGAACAGGGAAAGTTTAAACTATAAGTCATACCTGTTAGCGTTTTCATGCTTGCCGTGATAAGATCCCTGTCTGTGCTATAAACAAAAACAATTCATGTTTTCGTATCTGAAATAGTCATGGCATGAAACACAAGGTGTTTTCATTTGAATTTGCTTTCCCCCCCTCTTCTCTCCCCCCATCCCTTTTGCCTTGTGTGGCATGCCTTCTGGACTGTAAAGGTGACTCGCTATTTGTTGTTGTTGTTATTGTTGTTTTAACTCTTGGATCTGACCCACCAGTGTCTCTGGATCATGACTTCATTGTAAAGTAGGAGGAATTCCTCTTTGGTCTAACGGCAAGACACCTTTCTCTTGGCTACTAAAACCACATCTTTAGGGTTTCCCTCTGCACTGACTCCAGCCTGTCACCGTCAGGCTTTCTTCACAGCTGGTAAAGTAACTGGCGGGACACGGGTGGCGCTATGGGTTAAACCACAGAGCCTAGGACTTGCCGATCAGAAGGTCGGTGGTTCAAATCCCCGTGACGGGGTGAGCTCCCGTTGCTCAGTCCCAGCTCCTGCCAACCTAGCACGTCAAAGTGCAAGTAGATAAATAGGTACTGATCTGGCGGGAAGGTAAACAGTGTTTCCGCGCGCTGCTCTGGTTTCGCCAGAAGCAGCTTAGTCATGCTGGCCACATGACCCAGAAGCTGCACACCAGCTCCCTCGGCCAATAAAGTGAGATGAGCGCCGCAACCCCAGAGTCGGTCATGACTGGACCTAATGGTAGGGGTCCCTTTACTTTACCTAAAGTAACTGGCACACATGGCAACTGTGAAACACATCTGTAGTTAGTAATAAACATGTTTTATGGACATGATGAAAAGTTGTACCTTTGGAGGTCTGGCTGCTCCAGCTTGGTGTCCCCCACCTGTAAATAAATATACAATGATAAATGCATCAGGACTAAAAACAAACACACCTTGTCTAGTCAGTGTCTGAAGGATACACTGTGAATGACCAAAACAGAACTTTGCATCTTTTCCTGTAAACCTTTCTTACTTTGTCTATAGTGGTGGGAAGGGGGGGGTGGACCTGTGAGATTGCCTATAAAACTAAAAGCCTTTTTTAAAAAAAGGAAAGAGAGCATTGCCAAGCTGAGTAATTTTAAGATCTAGCACAATTTGCTATGGCCTATTGTTCAGTGTGTGTGTGTGAGGGTGAAGCTTCAGTATTACAAAACAGACAAATGTGAGCATGTGTATAATTCAGTCCTCTATATTGGATTGTGCTCCAACAAATGGAGCTTTGGGCATTGTTTGGCTAAGTCGGTGCAGTGGCTTGGCATGTTAATTGAACCAAGATGTTTGCAGGCTACCTTCTGCGAGGGAAGACACTGGGAAGCTAACAAATGGGCAAAGGTCCCAGAGTTTAGTGAATCGAAGGGACTGGGTGTTCAGGGGCACGAGATCAAATGAATGGTGGAGAGTAGGCAATTGAATACAGTGGTACCTCTGGTTAAGAACTTAATTCGTTCCGGAGGTTTGTTCTTAGCCTGAAGCCGTTCTTAACCTGAGGTATCACTTTAGCTAATGGGGCCTCCCGCTGCCGCCGTGCGATTTCTGTTCTCATCCTGAGGTAAATTTCTTAACCCAAAGTACTACTTCCGGGTTAGCGGAGTCTGTAACCTGAAGCATTTGTAACCTGAAGCGTTTGTAACCCAAGGTACCACTGTAAGAGGAATCTTAGGAAGGTGGAGAAGCAGACTGAGGAAAATGAGGGTGGGGAAAACAGCATTGATGCAGGAAAGGGATTCTGTAAAAACTCAACAGTGCTTAGGTTCAATTTGTCTAACCTTCTTTGAAAGTTGGCATGTTCATACAATATGTTGATATGCACTTAGACATTCAATGCCAAATCCAGTGTGTGGAATTACATCACCTGCACCTGACCTTCCTACTGCTGCACCACTCTCCTTAGCAACCCTGGCATTGGGAAGCCAGGTGAGTGATGCCACCCTGATGCCCATGCCACCCTGCCAACCACTATTGATTAACTGGCTGGTATCTCTCCTTAATTAAGTAGGTGACGCTTGGATGATCTTTGCTATCAACTGTCAACATGAATTATTGTGCCCTTTTAAGAATCAGTGACAGATGGCAAGTGGAATAAGTCTACTACAGCCATCAATCTCAAAAAACAAACCAGAGAATATGCAGGGAGCCTTCCTGAGACAATTTAGCTGACTAGCAGGCAGGGACAACTGGTCGCCCTGCTAATCCAACCCTGAACTATTTACTGAAGCTGAATGTTACAGGAGATTGTAAGCATGAGACTCTTAATCTCAGGGTCAAAAGATTCCTGCATTGAAGGGGTTTGGACTCAATGACCCTTGTGGTCCCTTCCACTCTACGATTCTATGAAGTCCTGAGAATAACTGATTTGGTGTTTACATGTGGATTTTGTGTTTTGCTCTGCCAGTTTTCCTGGTTCTGTAACAGGTCATCAAATACTGAGCGGAAGGGCCATAGCTCAGTGGCAGAACATGCGATGTGCATGCAAAGCCTACTGTCAGAAGCAGAATATGCCTCTCAAAACCAGCTGCAGGGAAACATCATTGGAGATAGGACTCTTGCGCTCATGTCCTGCTTTGCGGCTTCCCAGAGGAATCTGCTTTTGCCACAGTGAAAAGAGGATTCGGGATTAAGGTGGCCTCTGGGCTAGAAGATGACTCAGATTTTTGCCACAGTGTTCTGGACAGAGACAAGGAGGCTGAAGTGAAACCATCAGAAAGGAGAACACAGCAGCAGCCAGAATGAGGGACAGAGGGAAAGAACCATATATATATATATTTGCAATGTAAAGGGGGAGGCTGCTACAAACTTGGTGATGGTATTCCTGTTTTCGACTGGGACAAGTTCCCCCCACCCATGCAAGTTGGTGTCTCCCAGGAAAGGGGTAGCTGGCACCAGGACTGGGGTGCCCAGTTAGTGGGGGGGTAGGCTGTCTAGGATTTAAGGCCACTCTGCCCCCTCACCCTCTTTGTCTTTGCACAGTTTGAGAGGAAGGAGCCAGGGGGCTTGGAGCTTCATGGCTTTTAGCATTCTTTCGATGGAAGCCTCCCAGAGTGGCTGGGGAAGCCCAGCCAGATGGGCGGGGTATAAATAAATTATTATTATTATTATTACTTCTGCCCACTGCCACATCTTAGTCGAACCAGCCAATCCACTTATGACCAACTGGTTGGTGCAGATCAGCTGGGTGGCCCATCTGAGTACAGCCAGATGATCAGTGGTAAAGGGAGATTCTGCGCAACTTAGTGACAGACTGACTACGGAACGAAGGAGACAATAAATACAAGGCTTCATGGCCATTCAACAGGTTCCATTACCATATTTGACCTGTTCACACATTACACGGAAAACATGTGCAGCCTGCTTCTCTACACATGTACAAGTCTTTGTGGGAAAAGAATGTACACCCATTGATTTGTATACTCAATCGCTGTGTGAAGAGGCACACGGACTGTGTACTTGTTGAATATGACACATGAATGTGCAGCTCAACTTTTTTTGCACAGGTGTGAGCACCACTTTTGGCAATGGAAAAAGTGAGCATACAGTGGTACCTTAGGTTAAGAACTTAATTCGTGCTGGAGGGCCATTCTTTTTTTTTTTTTTTAAATTTTATTAAGGATTTTCTTGTTTTACAGAAGTGTAGTAAACATTTTTACAAATCCGTTTCATTTGTTGAGGCATTAGGGGGAGAAGAAAAAAAAGAAAAAGAAAAAAGAAAGGGGGGGGGTGGAGAGACTGTTCTTAACCTGAGGTACCGCTAATGGGGCCTCCCGCTGCCGCTGTGCCGCCGCCACACGATTTCTGTTCTCATCCTGAAGCAAAGTTCTTAACCTGAGGTACTATTTCTGGGTTAGCAGAGTCTGTAACCTGAAGCGTATGTAACCTGAAGTGTCTGTAATCTGAGGTACCACTGTATTAGAAGGGCTTGGGAAGAAAGTCAGGGCGTTCAGATGTATTTGGTTTGAGATGCTAATAGAAAAGATAGGCAGTTGGAGATACAGAAATGCTTGCTGCAGATCAAGCAGCTATCGAAGGCACAGCTACAGGAGCCAGCTCAGAAGTTGGCAACCCTAGTGCCGGGGACAGGAGGTGGAACAAACCACCCATGGAACATGGGGGGGGGGACTTTTAATTTTATTTTCTGTTATGTACTGAGTTGAATAGGATCCAAACTGTAGCAGTCTGATTGGTCCTAGAACAATAGGATCCAAAAGGCAGCAGTCTGATTGGTCCTAGAACAATAGGATTCAGAATGCAGCAGTCTGATTGGTCCTAGAACAATGCAGCAGTATGATTGGTTGGCAGGAACCACCCAATCCTGCTCCAGATAGAAGTGAATCCACAACCTGATTGGCTTACAGTAGAATTCCAGAATTAGCCAATCATGTGCAGCCCATTGTGTAAATAATGTATATAAGCAGATACTGTGAGGGGACATTTATTCATTCCTCCTCACCACTATGAGCTGAATAAAGAGCATGAAATCACTTTGCGACTCTGAGTATATTTCACTGGCGACGAGGATGGGATCCCGCTGAGCTGACTGCCACACACAGCACCGCAGCACCGCCAACTGCCGCACCGCTGCCTCGCACCGTGTATCCAGGCTTCAGCTCCGGGGCACAAGGAACTCAGAATGGCAGCCAACAGCAGCTTCTCGCCATTCAACCCAGCATCTGGAGACTGGGAAGCGTACGCCTCCCGTTTCACCTTCCTCCTAGAAGCCAAAGGGGTCACCGACGAAGAAGACGCCAAGAAGAGGGCGATATTCTTCAGCGTCTGCGGAGAGGAGACGTTTGAAATCGCCCGGGCTCTCCTTGCGCCTGAAGACGTCGCTACTGTTCCATACAAAACAATAATGGAACAGCTGAAGGGGCACTTTTCGCCGCAGCCCTCAGTGGTGGCTCGTCGAAATGCCTTCTACGCAAAGCGGCAAGCCCCTGGGGAAACCATAACTGGGTTTGTGACCTCTCTCCGCCAAGCCGCCCGGTTCTGCAACTTCTCAGAGCTGGAGAACATGCTTCGTGACCGCCTCGTCGGTGGCCTGAAGGATGAGAAGCTGCAACGGCGCCTCTACGCTAAGAAGGACCTAACGTTCCAGGTCGCTCTGGAGGAGGCCCTGGCAACAGAAGCTGCCGAGAGGTCGACCCAAGAGGCACGGCCGAGCCTGCCATCCCAACCGAGGGTCCACCATGAAGACCTCACCGACGACTCAGGATCCGACAGGGAGGAGGTGCACCGAGTACAGCAGCGCACTCAAGCAGCGCACAGACCACAGCTGCCTCGACGAGAAGGAGGGAACTGCGCAAGCTGCGGGGAGAGTCACGAGAGGAGGACCTGCCGTTTCCGCAACGCAGAGTGCAGGCAGTGCAGAAAATCGGGACACATCGCCCGGGTGTGTCGGGCTCGGCCCACCCGACACCAGGCATCAGATGACCAATCCAAGAGCCCCAGGTCCCGGGGCCCAACGCACCAAGGCAACTCGACGGAGCTCACGGACTTCCAGGTATACCAGTTGCCCCACCCCAACGTAGAGAAAATTTATGTAGAGGTACAGATAGAGGGGGCCCCATGCCGCATGGAGCTTGACACGGGTTCAACTCTATCCATAATCTCGGCAAGGACCTTAAGGAAACTGTGTCCCACTGGGGGTCCCAAACTCAGGCCGGCCCCATTCACCCTCCGGGACTTCCAGAAACGTAAGGTCCCCACAATGGGGGTGGGGACCTTCAGGGTGCAATACCGAGGGCGGACGCGGCAACTGGACTTGCTTGTGGTCAAGGGCCCCTACATTAGCTTACTGGGATTGGCATGGTTTGGACCACTGGGGCTAGCTGTCACCGGGGTGAACCACACTAGCTTACAAGTGGACGTGGACGCCATATGCAAGGAATTTCCAGGGGTTTTCGATGGGAAATTGGGACAGTATACGGGCCCCCCCATTGCGCTACAGCTTGACCCCGCAGTACGACCGGTCAGGCTCAAGGCCCGCCGGGTCCCGTTCGCCTTGAAACCCCGTATAGACGAGGAATTGGACCGACTCGTAGAGCAAGGAGTGCTGGAGCCGGTGCCTAATGCTCCCTGGGAAACCCCAATCGTCACACCCGTCAAGCCTAATGGTTCGGTCCGCATCTGCGCAGACTACAAATGTACCATAAACAAGGCCCTCACGGCCCACGCATACCCAGTGCCAGTGGTCAGCCATGTCCTTGCCACCCTGGCTGGGTCGAAAATTTTTGGCAAGCTGGACTTGGCCCAAGCATATCAACAGCTGCCAGTAGATGAGGCCACAGCAGAGGCACAGACGATTGTGACGCACAGAGGAGCGTTCAGGGTAAAGCGGCTGCAATTCGGTGTCAGCGTGGCACCAGGCATATTCCAGAATATAATGGACTCTCTCCTTAAAGGGATTCCTGGCGTCACCCCCTTCTTCGATGATGTGTTGATTGCCGGCCCCACACCAGAGGAGTTTGAGGACCGCCTCCGCACCGTTCTGCACCGGTTCCAGACGGCGGGTCTCAAGGTGAAGCGGGAAAAATGTCTACTAGGAGTGCCTCAGGTGGACTTTCTGGGATTTATGGTGGACGCAGAAGGGGTCCACCCGACTGGGGACAAGGTACGGGCCATTTGTGATGCCCCAGCGCCCAAGAGCAAGACTGAACTTCAGGCCTTCTTGGGACTATTGAACTTTTACCATTCCTTCCTTCCCCACAAGGCGGCGGTAGCGGAGCCCCTACACAGACTCCTGGACAAGCGGGCCCCTTGGGTGTGGGGCCAGCGCCAGGAGGCCGCATTCCAGGCAGTCAAGGACTTGCTTGTCTCAAACTCGGTCTTGGCACACTTCGACGAGAGGCTGCCGGTGGTGCTAGCATGCGACGCCTCACCCTATGGCATTGGAGCTGTCCTGGGGCACCAACTCCCGGATGGAAGAGAGGTACCGGTGGCGTACTTTTCCCAGACACTCAACACAACCGAGCGGAACTACTCGCAAATCGACAAGGAGGGTCTGGCAATCGTAAAGGGAGTAAAAAAATTCCATGATTTCTTGTACGGGCGGCCCTTCACCGTGGTGACTGACCACAAGCCGTTGCTTGGCTTGTTTGCCCCCGAAAAGCAGACCCCCCAAGTGCTGTCTCCTCGCGTCCTCAGGTGGTCAATTTTCCTTGCCAGCTACCAGTATGCACTGATTCACCGACCTGGGAAGGCGATGGGCCATGCGGACGCCCTCAGCAGGCTACCACTACCGGAAACAGGCCCTGACCCAGCACCTGCACAAGAGGTTATGAGCCTGGAGCTGCTTCCCGACCGCCCCATTCAGGCACAAGAAGTTGCACACCACTCCAAGAAAGATAGGGTCATCTCCCGGGTCCTGGACTGGGTGTGGAGGGGATGGCCCAGCAGCAGCCCCGGGCCAGAATTCGCCAGCTACACAACCCGCAAACATGAACTGTCGGCCCACAAGGGGTGCCTGTTATGGGGAAGCAGAGTCGTTGTTCCCCAGCCCCTCCGCAAAAGGGTCCTCACAGCCCTACACGAGACACATCCAGGGGTAGTAAGAATGAAGGCCCTTGCCAGGAGTTATGTGTGGTGGCCGGGGATCGATGGAGAGATAGAGGCCTGGGTCAAACACTGCCAGGCCTGCCAAGAATCCCGCCCAGATCCCCCAAGGGCCCCAGTCCAGTCCTGGGAGTCCGCCCGAGCACCATGGTCACGCCTGCATGTGGATTTCGCTGGCCCCTTTCAGGGGAAAACATTCTTCATAGTGGTGGACTCCTACACCAAATGGCTGGAAGTCGCACTGGTACCGTCCACTTCCACGTCCGCAGCCATCCGGGTACTACGCAGGCTGTTTGCAACCCACGGGCTCCCTGACACTCTCGTCTCAGACAACGGGACTGCATTTACGTCAGGAGAATTCCAAACCTTCACAGCGCAGAACGCCATCCGCCACATCCGTTCGGCGCCGTTCCACCCTGCCACCAATGGCCAAGCAGAACGCATGGTGCGGACCACCAAGGACACCCTTAGCCGCATGACGCAAGGGGACTGGGAGTACCGCCTTGCCACATTCCTTCTAGCACAGCACAGCACCCCCAGCTCAACGACTGGCCGGAGCCCCGCTGAACTACTAATGGGTCGGCGCCTTGCAATCAGATTGGACCGCCTTCACCCCGATAGAGCTCAGGATGAGGTAGTGGTGGGGGAAGGCAGGAACCCCCGGACCTTCGAGGCCCAGGACCCAGTGTACGCAAAGAATTTTGGGGCAGGCCCAGCATGGGTACCCGCCACAATCACCAATAACCTCACACTACAGTCAACATCATTCATATTAAATACAGTTTTGCTGAAGAGCATGTTACCTTTGATCCCTTTTCCAATAGCGCTCATCGTTATACTCACATTTCCAAAACCTCCAATAGCAGCAACTGCTTTAATGTCCGATGGACTCAAAGTATGAACTGTAGAGGTAAGATGTGGACTGCAGTTTAGATAAATAGCAGTTTTCCAAATGTCTATTTGCATTGATCAAATTGGAAGTAATGTGTAAGAAGCTGCAATTAATATTTAGCATTTCTATCAGGGTTTTCGGAAAGGTTTTTCACAAAACTTTAAGAGCTCTGTAGATCTTTAGCATTGCACTTATCCTTTAAGTCCAAGTGTGTGTGCACATGCTTGCTTGCTTGCTTGCTTACCTTATGACTAGCACTGAAGACTACTTAAATGAATGAAGTGGTAACTATTTTTAGCTGCTGTTATGCTATGTTTGTAAATTGCCTTGAGACACATCATGTAAAAGGTTATCCATAAATCAATTAATTAATGCACAAGTACACACATATATTAATCCCACACTCAAAGTATCCATTTCTTTGACATCCAGAAAAGTGAACCAAGAACTCTGAAATATATTACCAAATTCTCCTCCCACCCCAAATTGTTGAGAAATAAGGTTCCATTATGTCTTATTTTCATGTGGTCTGACTGTTGTACATTATATACACTGCAGTCCTGCACATGTCTACTCAGAAATAAGCCCTATTAAGTTAAATGGAACATATTCTCAGGTACGTGTGTGAAAGACTGTAGCATAACAGTTTAAAAAGTTTGTCTAAGCTTCCATACACACCATACGTTTAAAGCACACCCCCCCCCAAAAAAACCACACACCCTAGGAACTGTATTTCCAAGAGACCTCCCCAGCATCCTTAGCAAACCACAGTTCCTAGGATTTTATAATGGGGGGGGGGGGTTAAATGCATGCTGTGTATACAGTCTAAGACTTGGGAGGGGAAAGTAAGCATAACTCCCAAATTTCGTATTCAACTCAGTGAATGTCTTCTTCTGCTCTAAATATGTATTTCAAAAACAGATACCTGAAGATGAAGATGAGTGAGGGGAACTTAGCATCTTGCAGGAGAAATACAAAGGCTGAAAGAAGAAACAAGCATTTTAAAAACAAAATTTAGGGTAAGGCACTAAAAGGAACCGAGGCATGGTTATAGATGAGCTTTCTGAGAGCTCTCTTTCCCCGAAATAAAAAAAGAAGACCACAATATCATTTTTGGAAAGTAAGAGGCAGCAATATGGCCGCCCACGCTCTGTAAGTCAGATATTTGCTGTTACTTTCCACACACATTTTAAAAAGGTGCTCTCTCTTTCCAGTCTGAATTTGGAAGTTCTGTCTCCCATAAGACCCACGTCTATTCCAGCTATCCTTTAGGAAAGCTGTGTGGTCTCTCTGAGGTTTCATTCAGTGGCGAGGAAAGAAAATAAGAAGCCTTGAAAACTCTTCAGCCACTAGTTTCCCAGGCTGTGGGGTGGACCTTCCTGGTTGTTGGGACAAAGTAGAGTCAAGGAATGATGTCTCGTGGTGGAATGGGATCCTCAGCTGTTTTGAGGACCCTCTCCTTCCCTGGAAAATCTTTCTCTGAGTCAAGATGGCTCCTTCTCCCTCCAGTCAAGGCCTTGCACTATAGCTATATCTCCATCCAATGGAAAGATGAGATAGCACACAACCATAAGACCCTGGTGTGGGTGGGTCTCGTAGAACATGTCGTAGAACTTCACGTTCTTAGAACATAAAGTTCTATGATAGGAGATGATCCTGTAACATTTCCTCATTCCCTTTCAGCAGCTGAGGCTTGGTATTGTAGCTCTGAAGAGGTTTCGACAGAGGGGCTATCATCTATGCATGCAAACATAAGACTGCAGGCACAGAATTGCAGGCAAGAGCCTCCATGCATTCATCTGTAGTTATTGCTGGGCTGGGGCCTCAAGTGGAAAACTAAGTTTTAAGAAAGCCTAAGTTCGTAAAGTCTGAGAAACATCAATTACTCCTTTCTTCCAGCCATCATGCAGAAACAGGTACTTGCCTCAGTTTCCATTTCTTCCTTCTTATCATTCTTGGGTGTCAGAACATGAGCTGCAGTACCTAGAAGACGAAGAAATATAGGTTTTGTTTTATTTCCTTGCTCCCCCCCCCCCCCCGCAATCTATGGCTGTTGATGCATATGGCTGCTTTATTTTTGTGAATTTATGCATTCATTTGCTAATGTCAGAGGCATTTTTAACACTAGTAAATCACAGGATGCAAACAGAGAGGGTAAACATGTGCATATAGCTAAATAACAGCCTGTGTATTTTTCACTGTATTTCAAGTAGAGATGATTACAACCCTAAGATTTCAATCTTTTCCTTGGAGTAAGCTTGAACTTAATGATGCTAACGTATGACTGGACGTGCATAGGATTCCACTGCAAACTATTATCTGAAGAAGGAAAAAGGACAGTTGTGCTGTAAAAATTGGATCTAGAGAGAATAATTTGTCTAACCCAGAGATAGGGAACCAGCTGCCCAGTCATGATCTTTGGCTTGGACTGATGGGAACTGGTGGAGTCCAGCAAAATCTGCAGAACCATAAGTTCCTCATTTCTAGTCTAAAGAAAAACGTTATAATTCTGTCAGGTAACTCCGATTTTGAGCTTTTAATAGCAAAATTGCTTAGATGATTTGGTCTACATGGTGCTATTTATTTGAGTATATCCGCACTTCAAATCCAGTGGTAATTCAAACTCCTGATGGGGAAAGCAGCTATCAGCAATCTGCCCCCATGGTCACAGGCAACATGTCCCTGCTCTTCCCCCTTACAACACACAGACATCCATCTTGGATATAGAGAATTTTTTGGGGGGGTGGGAGTGGTAGGATTTAGGTTGAGGAATGACAAAGGAGGAAAGGGTAAAATACCGTATTCCCAAAGCATCACTTCCTCAGGCTTCAAAGTAGCTACAGCATACATCAAATTAGTTCCAAAAAGGAAGGGAAGTGGGAGATCCTAATCATAGATCTCTTTCCCTGCACCTCCAATGTCTGATATGGTCCTTGTCCACAGATCCTAAATTGCCATTCATCTTCCTTGTTCCAGAGGCTTTGTTTTTTGTTCTGCCTTTTCCAGTCGATTATTGGAGGTCCCGATACAAGTGGTTCCTCCAGACAACCTGCTTATTGACCAGTCATCCTGATTTGTTTACACGGAGGTTATATGTCTCCCTGTCTATCAGTCAATGTTCTACACTGTGTTGTGCAAATATTTCCCCACCACTTTCCTAACTGCAAACCCACCAAAATTTAAAAACAACTGTGTTCTACCAGAGCACTGTCATCTACCTTATTTGCACAAACATAGCCCCTCGCCATGCACATCATTTTTATAGTGCATGATGATTTGTGCTCATGATGGTATTGGGGTGGTGATGATACTCAGCCCTACTTTCAGTATTGTCTGAACCTGCAAAGGTTTCAGAGCAGACAAACAGCTTCATTTCCAATCAATGCACGTCTCCTAACTTCCTGCTGAAATCCTGTAACTTTTCACACCGCAAACATTCCAAATTTTGTTTGCTTTTTTGTTCCACCTTTGTTGCACTATAGCACCACAATGTCCTTCCAGACAGCAGAAATGTGTAACACTGAAGAAGCATTGCAGAATTAGTGTAGTCGTAGTACTTATGCACCCTTCATCCAAGGTCCCAGTGTGCGTTGCAACAATTAAGCCACCATGTTAAAAATGGTTTAAAACAATTTGCAATCACAGAAATAAGCTGGGTCCTAAAAATATGCATATAAAATTCAGGTGTCAAATTCAGGGTAAAAAGATGTGTTGCGTGAACAAAGCAAAATGATGAGTGGTCAGTCTAGTATCAATTCACTGCTAATGCACTATTATCACATCAAATCCTCCTTGTGATCAACTCCTGCTCAGAAACCTTTGTCCCCACTGTAGAAGGATGTGTGGATCTAGAACTGGCCTCCACAGTCATTTACAGACACACCACTAAGATTGTGTTCATGGAAAACAATCTTACCCAGTCACAAGTGATTGCAGAGAGAGAGAGAGAGAGAGAGAGAGAGAGAGAGAGAGAGATCTTATAGAATGCACCTGCCCACTGAAAACCCTACCTCAGTATGGAGGACCCCCTAAAAGTGATATGCGATTGAATCCCTCCTGTAAAATAGCAAGTCTGGAGGTGACCAAGGCATCATATCCAGAACATTTACAGGTGATAAGGGCCTTACCTAAGACAAAAAGCAACAGGAGGGAGAATGCCAGCTTCTTCATGCTTCGTTCCTTCCTTTATGAATGAACACTCCAGGAAAGGTGTGAGTTTTGATTTACAGCGACCTATGCATGGTCATGAAACGGTCTCGTCTTCTGACTGCTTTTTATACCTTGGTGAGCAGATAACTCAGCTGTCATAAATTTTATTGCCTTTTTCACCATTAAGAAAGAAGGCTATGGGAGCAAAATGATAAAATATTAACATTTCAATGCCACTGCTTAATGTAATTTACACATTGTTACATCCTAGGAGGAGGAGGAGGAAGAGGAGGAGGAGGAGGAGGAGGAGGAGGAGGAGGAGGAGGAGAAGAAGAAGAAGAAGAAGAAGAAGAAGAAGAAGAAGGAGAGAGAGAGAGAGAGAGAGAGAGAGAGAGAGAGAGAGACTAATTTGCCCTTCAAATGCAGGCAGGAACTGCTTTGCAAGTTCCCGTCTTCTGTGTGCCAGTATCCCATAATATGCCCATCCAATAAATCCACGCATGCTGCATTCATTACACTCCTCCGCTCACCTGTATTTGAAAACTTCTTCATAATGGTACCAAGCTGTTTGATGCCAAGCTGTATTTGCATATCTCATCAGATGTTAAAAGAAAGATAAACCCTATACAGGATTTGTAAATCCCCAGGCACAGATATAAAAGTGAACTCTTGAAAAGTCTGCCTTGCTTATCTTAATGAGGTAAAGGAAGTGAGCTCTTGCAAGGAAGTCTCCTTTGCATGGCGGTCCTGCAGGATTTAACAGCACTTAAGCAGAAGGGAGGGCCTGTTTTATCAGCAACAACAGCGTTGTGCTTGCCAAAGGAGCACCAGTAATAGTTCTGCCACGAGAATTATTTATTTACTCGACTTTATTCCTCATTTTTATTTATCCCACCCTTCCACCAAGGAGCTCAGGATATTGCAAATGGCTCTCCCACTCCCCAGTGTGTCTTCACAACAACCCTTCAATGTAGGTGAGGCTGAGAAACAAGAGCTGGCCCAAATCACCCAGTGAGCTTCATGGCCACCCTGTGGAACACCCTCCCATCAGATGTCAAGGAAATAAACAACTATCTGACTTTTAGAAGGCATCTGAAGGCAACCCTGTATCGGGAAAATTTTGATGTCTAATGTTTTACCATTTTTTTAATGTGTTGTAAGTCACGCAGAGTGGCTGGGGAAACCCTGCCAAATGGGTGGGGTATAAATTTAAATTTTTCATTATTATTCACTATGTCAGGTTCCTACTGGAAGACCGGACAAAAGCTAGAACGTTAGCAGTGGCAAAGTTTTTATCGGTGGTTGCAAGAACAAATGAGCCCTATATTCTAAACAAAATGCTTGATTAACCTGGAGGTAGGCTGTATGAACTGTGTATTGATTTGTAATGATTTGTTGGGTCTCTGGACCGTAATAAAGATTGTTGTTGTTGTTAAATTTTCATTATTATTATTATTATTATTATGGCTGAGCAGGGATTGGAATCCAAATCTCCCAAGTCCTAGTCTGACACTCTAATAAAGGTAAAAGGTAAAGGACTCCTGGACGGTTAAGTCCAGTCAAAGGTGACTCTGGGGATGTGGCGCTCATCTCGCTTTCAGGCCAAGGGAACTGGCATTTGTCCACATACAGCTTTCCGGGTCATGTGGCCAGCATGACTAAACTGCTTCTGGGGCAACGGGACAACGTGACAGAAACCAGAGTGCACGGAAACACCATTTACCTTCCCACCGCAGCAGTGCCTATTTATCTACTGGGACTGGTGTGCTTTCGAACTGCTAGGTTGGCAGGAGCTGGGACAGAGCAATGGGAGCTCACCCGTTGTGAGGATTCGAACCGCCGACCCAAGAGGCTCTGTGGTTTAGACTACAGTTCCACCCACGTCCCTATTCTAATTAATACCGCATACTGGCTCAGATGCAGCAATGCCTGCCTTGTCTTAATATAACCCATAACCCAGAAGCATACAGTGGTAGAGTGAACATTTATATGTATTCAATATACCAAAAGTATGACATTAAGAATAAATGTTAACAATAAAAATGTGCTACCAAGCCAATTGCAAAAAAAAAGGTTACAGGAATGCTTCACAACTGCAAAATTATTTCTACGTTGATCAGGTTCTTTTACGAGTTCTTAATCACAAGCATAACCTAAGTAGACTCCACTGCTAAGTTAACCACTAGGTTAAGGTTTTAAAACATTAGCTTAATGCAGAGAAGCCAGAGGAGTTTGTGGCACAGCCCTCTTAATATTCCCTGAGATCATCTACAAAGAAGGGACTAGCTCAGGGCATTTAACACCTGCGGAAAAGTGCAATAGGGGGGGTGTGGGCTCCCACCCCCATCCCATTCAATGCGCAGAAGCCAAAACAACTGGCAGTCGAATCTTACTTCTGCACTGACAACCAGACAACATCCCTGCACTGAGCGCAGCAGCTCAGTTTAGGGAGCACAGGGAAGGACACACAAATCTTTCCATCCTCCAGTACCTCACCAGAGCTTGCTCAGCGCCTGCTTGCTGCACACTCAAACAAATGCTCCATGCAGCAGCAGCAGCAGCACCAGAGTGCATCGTAAGAGCAAAGCATTGCAGATGCACTAGGGATGGGTGACTTTATCAGCTACACTTTCCCTCAGTTTTTCATTTTCCCAGTCTTAAGTTCCGTTCTGCATATTTCCACATCCATTTGCAAATTTTTAAAGAAAAGTCCAGACACCGAGAGAGGGGGCTCCCCACTCATTTTTTTTCTGGCACAGAGCCACTTCCTTTGTTACCTTGATGGCCCGTGCTTAGAGGGCCATTACCAAGAAGCTGGCCCGGCTATTCTAGCAATTGAATCCTCCATTCGATTTTAGCCCTTGCTGGATTCAGGAATTAGAAGGGACTCAGGCATACAGCCTAATCCCATTCCCAACTCGCAACGCTACATATTTTTGCAAAGCAATTTGCTCTAGAATATGCATTTTTGCATGTCATTTTCACTAATATATATTCATTTCTAGGCATACTTTACCCCAGTCTATGCATTTCTGTACACATTACCTGGCTGGAAAACAGCACTGAAAAATTCAGAGAACTGCGAATTTTGAAGAACAACTGTTTTGTTTCTTGTATTGTTCCAGTAAGCGCAAATTAGGTAAGCTTACCTTTAAAAGTGAACTTGATTTAATTTCTCCCCCATCCCTAATGTACACCCAGAATTCCTTCTGAGATGCATGTCCACTTACTTTCCCAACAGTGCTGTCTACAATGTAGTAGACAGTGTTCTTCATCCTTGGGTGCCCAGATGTTATTGGACTACAACTCCCATCATCCCTCACCAGATGACGAAGATGAAGATGAAGTTGATACCCTTCCTTTTGCCCTGATGGGACTCAAGGTAGCTTCCAGCTCAGCCAGTAGCATGGATGATGGGAGTTGTAGTCCATCAACATCTGGAGACCAAGCATTGAAGAATACTGTACTAGAAGACAATAACTGGGCTAGCCTGCCCAGGCTAGCAACAAGCAGGCATCACTGCTGCTAGGAGGATGGGAACGACTGACGGGTGACATGTCTCCCCGACCCAAGCTTCCACACTCTGCCTAATGGTGGGGCCAGCCTTGTGGCTGGAAGGTAGAGGAAGTGGAGGTGGTACTTACATTTCAGCATTTCCATCCAATGGGTCATTCACCGTCTTCTGAACTCATCTCCCAAGGATGCAATGAAATGCACGGCCTCAGCTGTGTAGCATAGGAAGCTGGAGCCATGTCATTTACCCAGCTTCTTCGTCTTCTTGCACCATTGCTTTTTGGGTCATCGTGGGAAAATTCAAGTCTGCTTTGCCTTGATGGACATTGGGAGGGCCAACACGCTCAACAGAAGTGGAGATTATACAGAACATCTCAGGGGAAAGCTGGAGGGTCATCCCGCCCCGCCGCCCCAACCCACCCACCTTCCCCTGCCCCCTGCTGTGGTAATACAGTCTATCCATGCAGTGTGCTGCTCTGGAGCTAGTAAAAGCTTTCAGTGCAGGCTGGGGAGTAAATGGATTTAAAATGAAGTGCCTTAGGACAATTCACAGCACAGATTTGTTTTCTATAGGCACATCATACAATCTTGGGTCTTAAGTGCTCCAGTGAGGGGAAAGGGAAAAAAAGAAAAACAAATAGGTAACAGAAAGCAACAATCAGATGTGCATATTGAAACCAAAGCGAGTATCCCTGGGCAACTTAAAGATTGGTGGGGTCTCACCAGCACCATATTTTGTGGCCTGCCTAGTTGCCTTATATAAGCAAAGTAAAAATGCAATTTTAAGCTTAAAGAAAGGGGAGAAGAAGCACTCTGTCCAGTGGTAGGGCTGGCCGTGCCAGTCTTCCCTGAATCTAGCTCTAGATCTGCCTTGCCAACTCCCCTCCTTACATTGTCAGCTCCTATATTTCTGATCCTTTGAAAATGCCTGCTCCTCAACCCCACCGGGCAGCTAGGCTCCAGATCTTTCTGAAGGAACACCAAAGTGTTGCCTGATGTTCTCTCTGTGCATGTTAAAGGAGCACCTTCTCCCATCGGCAGGCCTTTGCTTCCTTTACAGGCAATGCCTGAGACAGCCCACAGACTATGCCACCAGTTGGAAACATTTCCTTCCCAGTCAATCTGTCAGAACAGCAGGTTCCTCACAGCACCCACCTGAGATCCGTATCCTTCCCAGCATGCAGCTGGCGAGGGCAAGTGAAGCTGAGAGGAAATGGCAAGGACTTTAGCAACATGATGGATATGGCCCAATAACTGTTCTGTCATTTCCTTTCCCATAACTACTACAAGAAAAAAAGAAGACAGCACAATTTAAGTGGCAAGAAAGAGAAGGGCAGAGCAGTATTTCAAAGCAAAAGGTCTGCTGTAAAATTAGAATTCCAGGGACCAAATATCAAGGCAGTGTAAACACACTCAGGGGCTTAAATATAATAAACCCAGATGGGATTCTATAACCCAGTGAACGTTAGAAGCTTTTGATCCCTTAATTCAATCTTGTGGCATGAAATATATATATGAGTTTCCTTTCCCTTAACAACAGTACAACAGCATGGCAGGTACGAGAAGGGATTAAACAGCCCCAAAGCCTCACACCACAACCCCTTTTGAAAATTGCAAATGTGGAAGAAGAAAGTGAGAGGGGGGAGAGGAAAAACAACAACGAGCGCCCATTAAAAATAAGAAAAATCCATCAATCCTAATTTAAACACATATAAGCCATCCAAATAAGTATTCAAACAAGACAGTTGATTATGAGATGTGGAAAGGACAGGGAAATCTTGAGACGCCTGAGTGGTTATATTCTTCCAGCCTTGACGTGTAATCTGAGAGGGCTCACAGGATCCGTAGGAACTTAGGAAGCTGCCTTAAACTGACTCAGACCATTGGGTCCATGGTTAGAGTGTGGCGCTGATAACACCAAAGTTGCAGGTTCAATCCCCGTATGGGAAGGCTACATATTCCTGCATTTCAGGGGGTTGGACTAGATGATCCTCAGGGTTCCTTCCAAATCTAGAATTCTATGAATCTATGAGCGCAATATTTTTTTCTACCCTGACTGGCAGCCATTCTCCAGGGTTTTACAGACAGTGTTCTCTCTCAGCTCTCTGAGCTTATGGCCCTTCCCCACTTTTGCTATACATCTCTTAGTCCCCACCTTGCAGGAATATTGTTTGTGGTTCATTCCACATCACAACCTCTCCCCATTTCCATCTTTCCACCTCTGCAGTGGTTTTTGTTCAACTTAAAGGGGGGGGGGATGGTCAAGGTGATGAAGCAACTCCTCCCAATGCGGAAAAGTTGCAGCATTTGGGACTTTTCGCTTTAGAGGAAATGTAAGAAGTAACATGATAGAAATTTATAGAATTACTGTATTCATGGCATGGAAAGAGAAAAGTTTTTTTTCTCCCTCCTTCTTATAACACTAGAACTCCGATGAAGCTGAATTGCGCCAGGCAAAAACATTCCTTTTCTCTTTGGCCTTTGGCTAATTAAACAACCCATGGTCTTTTAAACTGCTTTTGTTTGTTATTATGGTGTATATTTTTGTTCTTTTATATTGTAAACAGCCCTGTGGTCCTCGGATGAAGGACGGTATAAAATTTTTAACAACAACAACAATTCAGGACACATAAAAGAAAGCAGATCTGGAAGGTTCCGCCTGCTTTGCTAAGCTTAGGTTGTCATGGTAGATAGGTCAAGTCGAGGCCCTGTTTGCGTCTCCATGGCTCAAGTTATTTATTTTGGATTTATTTTTTACACCACCTCACTCTTGGCTCAAGCGGAGCTCCCGTGGAAACGAAAAACAACTGGAAAATAAAAACATAGACAGGCCCTTGTCCTGGCTGGCAATACAAGAGGAGCCTTGCGGGATCATGCCAAAGGCCGATTTAGTCCAGTAACGTTTTCTCCCCCGTAGATCTGTGGCAGCTAAATGTAAAAATGATAGCTCCGTCCTTAATATCTTCACTCTAGAAACTAATTTCTATCGGGCTTATTTTTATTTTAACTGCGAAGGAAAATATCCTCCAGTAACCAAACAGAAGTGAAATCACAAGAACTTTACTGCCATCTGCTGGACACAATGACAGAATTCTACGCACCTCCAACAAGTTTTAATATTACGGTACAGTGGTACCTCGGGTTACATGCGCTTCAGGTTACATACGCTTCAGGTTACAGACTCCGCTAACCCAGAAATAGTACCTCGGGTTAAGAACTTTGCTTCTGGATGAGAACAGAAACCGGAACGAATTAAATACTTAACCCGAGGTACCACTGTATTACGTATTATTCATCTCAGGGCCTATGCGCACCAAGTTGAATGTCACACTTTGCATCTATCTGATTGCAAACACCTATGTTTTCTGGAGTGGAGTGCTGGGTGGAGTGGGAGGCAGATCAATGGTAAAGATTTTCCAAGCTTGCAGAGTAAAAGAATGTCCCTATTTTCATCAGATAAATGTTGCAGGGTATGGTAAAGGTAAAGGGACCCCTGACCATTAGGTCCAGTCCTGAATGACTCTGGGGTTGCGGTGCTCATCTTGCTTTACTGGCCGAGGGAGCCGGTGTTTGTCCGCAGACAGCTTCCGGGTCATGTGGCCAGCATGACTAAGCTGCTTCTGGCAAACCAGAGCAGCGCACGGAAACTCCATTTTCCTTCCTGCCAGAGCGGTACCTATTTATCTACTTGCACTTTGACGTGCTTTCTAACTGCTAGGTTGGCAGGAGCAGGGACCGAGCAACGGGAGCTCACCCCATCGTGGGGATTCAAACCGACTCCCGAGCCATCTAAAGGCAGCCCTGTATAGGGAGTTTTTTATGTTTAATTATGTTTTAATATATGTTGGATGCTGCCCAGAGTGGCTGCCCATAATGGAATGGGACGTCCCTATTTTCATTGGAGAAATGTTGGAGGGTGTGAGGGAAGCAGCAACACACAATCAGAATGAATGCTCAATAAAAGACCAGGCATAGATTTGCCAACACATGGACTTCGTGCAAGCAAATCAGGATGAATGTTGAATTAATTTGAAAGTACAATGAGGCATGGCCAACCTGGAAGGCTCTGCAGCTATTTGGTAGCCATTTATTACTTATATGTCTCATGATCCAAAAAAACAAACACATATGTACCAAAGCATCTGGATGTTGTTTGGAATCACATGTAACTTATCTCCCTGCTTATTTATGATTTCCTCTTCCTATTGGGTTCAATCTTTGTGTTTCAGTCTTGCTTATAGACAGATTTAATACACCAGCTGTATGCTACTATATCATCGATGAATAATCCCATTTTTGCCCAGTTTTCCTTGGATCCTTTGTATCATGACCCGTATTACTCTTGGTTCTGTACCCTTATTACTTTTTATATTTTCATTCGTTATTAATAGAAGAAGAAAAGAAAAGAAGGGTGAATATTGAATAAACTGTTTGTGTGGACGAGCCCTTAATATACTTCCGACTCTGCAATTACATAGAAATCATTGTGACCCAGCTCCTAGCAAGTGACTCTGATTCAGAGAACATTTGGATAGGTTGATTCTCAACCAATTTTCCCTATCAGTTTAACTGTAAATTGCCTCGGAACACCTCATAGGAAGCAATTCATAAACGAAATAAATTATTCTTATTTCAATGGGACTTAATCATAGTAATCTAAACCAACCTGTTTTTGAGGGAGGCAGGGATGTGTGTTGTGCTCCTTGAGGTATCACTTAAGCAAAAGCAACCATGGATGAAATCCTGGGCACACTTATTTTGGCATAAACATGTAGATAGGAGTATATTTACGTGGGAGTAATCTTGTGCAGGGTTGCTTAGGAAATCAGCTACTGTTTTCTCTCTGACAAGAAGGAGCAAAATTACATGACCTCAAAGATGCAGCTCACTTGTGTGCAAATGATGATGATGATGATGATGATGATGTTATGGTGGTGATTGTGATGATGGTGGTGGTGGTGATGATGATGTATTATTATTGTTATTCATTGTGTTGACAGCCCTTTCTGGTTAGATGCATGTTCTGTGATTGGCCAATTCTTTGTGACATTTCTGATTTTATATTTTTCTTTAGTGCAATTTTATATTTGCTGTGCACAGCTTAGATATTTAATCCACTTTATGTGTTCTACTGGGGTGACAGAGCTCTTTAATTGCCCAAACCCAAATTTCTGGTATGCACCTGAATTCCTCTCACAAAATAGTGGAACTACCCCTAATTGGTTGTTTTCTTGAAAAGGCCTGCAGAGTTTCTAACAATTTTTGCATCTTTGAAAGACAGCTTGTTTCCACTAGAGGTCACCAGATAATTGCAGCATTGCTGTGTTTGATTTCCAAATCACGCTCCCTGCTGAGGTCAAATAGCAACTCTCAAAACAGAAAGAATAAGCGTTCTTAACAAGCTTTAACACAGCCAGAGTTTGGTTTGGTTTTTTAGGCGGAGGCTCATTTATCATTCATGGTCACTTTTTTTTTCAGATCCCCCCTGACTGCATGATGCTTGTGTGGAAATAATCAGTGTTGGGCTAGGACAGTGGACAGCAGCAGCCCCAAATCCAGATCTTTAAGGCACCCCCCGATTTAGGCTTCGTCTTCCAGCTCACCACTAAGCTTAGGAGCCTGAGGTTGATGATCTAAGCTGAAACCTGGAGTCCAAGTAACCAACAGCATGCACTGCTCTCTTGCCCAGGCAAAGGCCAATGGCTCCTCAAATTTACACCAGCCCAAGTCTGCCTGGCAATCACAGTGACTGATACTGCCCAGCCATTCCCCCACCCCCTTTGCCTGAAGAGGGGTCCACACCAGCACTGGGAAATCTCTGACCCATGGGCCTAACCCATGGGTGGCCAGGCCTCTGCATTTGACCCACGAGACCATTTCGGCCAAGCCAGGCCCACCTGCCCTACACCTGGGGTCATATGTCTGACACCATGGCTGGGGCAGGTAAAGACATGAGTGGGCTGAAAGAGGAATTGCAGAAACCACCAATCAGCTGATTGTGGGCATCTGCAAAGCCCCCTCTCTGCTCAATGCTTTGCAAGCACCAACCATCAGCTGAGCGCTGGGATTTGCAGAGTCCAAACTTTACAGGAAAATAGTAACTTATTATTTCTTCTATGAAATCATTTTCATATCACTTTCCCCAAAATTCACACTCAGTTTTTTAAAAAGCAATCAACTTCATATGTTTAAAAACACCACTAACAGAGTACATTAACAAGCCACAAAGATCTGGATTTGTTTGTTTGTTTCTCTACAGACATATTTATGTACAAGTTGCCTTCTATTCAGCTAGACTTAACCTCCAGCCCTGCTATGCAGTATATATATATAACATGAAGGTTGGTGTCTCTCATCCCTACAACTATTCAGGGTTAACGTAAGAGCCTGAGAAGAGCCCATCTAGTCCAGCTTTCTTTTTTGACAGAGAGCATTCCTCCCTCCTATGATTCCCAGCCACTGCCATTCAGAGGTCTACTGCCTACTATGGTGGAGAAGCCACTAATAGTCTTATCCTCCAGGAATTTGTCTAATCTTCCTTTATAAAGCCACTTGAGTTGTTGGCCACCCCCACACCGAATCCCATCATTTAGCTATGCATTGTCCTTCTAAGAAGGAACTCAGAAAATCAAGGGAGGCAGACAACAAGGATAACACAGCCTGGTCCCATTCCAGCTGAACCATCTCCTTCCTCCATAGGGCCAGCTCTGAATCTGTCAGAGGTGTTTTCCTGGGCCAGCTCTGTGCATATGAGGTTGGAGGCACTATTTTACCCTTCACTTTGTGGGCTGGTTCCAGAGAGAAGCATTAAGTGATTGCACCTTGGTGAATCTGCCACAGGGAAGCCATTGTGCTATACCTGCTGTCAACGGTCTTTCAGGAGTTAGGTTGGCCATTCCTTCGTCACAAAAGTGGCTCCACCTCATGAGTGATTCCTGACAAGGCAGACTGAATGTACCTCTGAGGATCTTTGCCTTCCGCCTGGAGCTTGCCTTTCTTGCTGAGCCACCCAGAGATGATCTGCTCTGCAAGTATCTCTTGTTGAGCTGGACCTTTATTCCACCTTCCTGTCTGCTTGTGGTACACCCTGCGCTAAATTTATGTGGCCGGACCCGTGGAAGGCTGGTTTGCTAGGGATTGTGCTTGCTGGTAGGATGGGAGGGGAGAAATAAATAATAGGTATCAAAGAGAAAGGGAAATAATAATACTAATCAGAGTTGATTCATTCCCCTCTGCCTAGTACATAAGCTTGTAGCCGTGAGGAAAGCCCTGCCCCACCCCAACAAATGAGGGCAAATCTTGCCCTGTGTTTATATTGTTGCTATGGAGTTCAGTCTCTTTGGGTTTTTTCCCTTGTGTCTCATCATTCAGAGAATTATGATTTTCAACCAGCGGCTTTGTGGTCTGAGGCTGCAACCTAGTCTGGTGAGCTATCATAGATCATATACATGCAGGGGCACACTTAGATAATCTTAGACTCTGGTTGTAGTGTTCTTACAGGGCGGAAGTTCTTGGGATAGCAATGTGTGTTACTTCATTTACTTTGAAAAGAATAAATTGTGAGGACCTTTGTGCTCATTCTGCTGAGTGGGGCCCTGGGCTTTGTCCTGAAGTCCTCCCCTGATGGGCTCAAGAAATACAGTGTGCCCTTTTCCTTCTGCCCTGGAAACACCCTAGGCGATACCTCCGCCCCCCCCCGCCCCCCGGTCTTGTTCTAGTTATAACTGGTGTGGGACATTAAAATCAGTGTTAGCTTGGCATTTGATCTCATCTTAGTGTAACATTCACATTTCTGTAGTGATGGGAGTTGGGCTGGAATCCCTCACATGGCTGGATAATTGTTGAGAGCCTGTTGCTAATCTGACATGACTCACAATGACAGCTTGACACTGTGCTGTCAGGTCACGGATGGTCAACCAGATGTAACATCATGCATGGCACACAGGAGATACACACACACACACACACATACACACACCACACACTTTTTCCTGCTTGAACTACATTGCCGAGAATGATTAATTTTCTACAAGGTAGCAATGGATCGTTGACTGTGGTAGTCCGCAGTCAAACTTCGATCTGCAGTCAGGAATGAGGATGGCGGCACATCCACTTCTCCCCTCGTTCGATCTATAAAAAGATGGGAAGGCCTTCGTCCCCTAGGGGTGTTAAGCTTGCAAGTTGCCTGACATTTGTGTGGGGCCTCATTCAGCAAAACATTTCAGCCAGGGCTCAGCATCCTAGCAAAGCCCTTTAGCCTGCGCATCTCAGCACGGGGCATTGGCCCTGCTGAAATCAACTGGACATGAGCGTGTGTCTAAATTTAAATGTGCTTGGTATAAATTCACTTTGTCAAACAGCCTTGGGGAACATTGGGATACTCAGAAGTTTGGACCAATGGGAATCCTGTTTACAGTCACGTGGGCCTGCGGCTGTGCGTGCACAAGCGAGTGTGGTGCATGCAAAGTCCACAATCAGTTTAACTAACCCCAAATTATCTATAGCAGACGTTCAGATAATGGAACAGTAATAGGAAAATGATTTATTTATTTTATTCTGAGAACGTGTTTACCACTAAATCAAGACTTTAATCACACGTATGAAATGGACAGTTATTGAGATTGCTTTTGGAATCCATTGATAGAGAGATTTGTTTAAAAATAAGGGTGAGGTCAACCAGTTTTCCTACACACACAGGAACGCATGCATGCTATCCCTTTTCCGGCATTAGTAAGGAACTCTCTCAAGCAGGGGCAGCTAGCCAGTCGGTGATGGAGAAAGCAGTCACCTGCTGCTGGTTTCCTCATCCTGGTTTCCTCCATCCAGTAAAACTTCTCAAAGTCCATTGTGTGCTGGGGTATTTAGTATAGCCAATCACAGCAATCAAAGCAGTACTCTGAAAGCAAGGGCATTAGTAGGTACCTAAAGGGCCATGTCACAAATTTGCAGAGCATTGCATATGCTCCTTGATCTGCTGTAAGCTACAAGTGGAATTGCAGTTGCCTTTCCCACACTGTCAGGGATATCATAGTCCCTCATCCCCGTATCTTGGTTCCACCATGTTCCATTCAGAGCAGAAGGGGCTAAAGTACAGGCTAGCCTAACATTGCACCCCTGTGCAGTCTTTTAACTTGGGAGTAAAGCTCATTGAGTACAATGAGCATCATTTCTAAGTAATGATGCATTGGATCAGTCTGCCTAGGTCAGTATCTTGGAACTATGGGGTTCAGTGGGATCCTCCCAGTCCTCACCCTGTCCTGGTGGTCTCCAAGGCTTTCCAGGCTCAAAAGCCAGAATACTGAAACTTCCATCTTGTACCATTTCAGGTTGAAGATGGAAGCTTATAGGATCAAATTACCTCCATAGAAAACAATCCCTGCACACACAAACACAGTTGGTCTAGCTTAGGGTTCTTCTTGATATCAAGTTGGGGACAACTGTCAGGGGAAGTATATAATGGGGACAAACATTAAGGGAAACACGATTTGCAAAACAAAATGTGTATATTGGGGGAATTTGCAAAAGAGTGGTTATTGGGAGAACTTTGCATTAATATGTGCAATAATATGCACTAATTTTCATGATGTAAAAAAAACCACACCCTTCCAAACTGACATGGAAAAAGGAATTTAAGTCTGAGGAAAACTGAGAGGAATTTAAGTCTGAGAGAACTGGAAATTGACAGATTCACACTTCCCTACCCTTTGGTAGTTGTGTCAGCACCCTGCATATAAACTCATTGGTTGGGAGATTGCACAGCCCTTGGGTTCTTTCCTGTGAAATAGGAAACTGGCAGCAGATCCTTAAAAGGAGCTTCTGGGAGGAAGAGTCTGGCAGTCCTTTCGTCTTCTGTTTCCCTCAATCTTGGAGCATGTTACCAAAGCAGCCCAGTTTAGGAGAGTTAAAGTGAAGGGTGGTCTGAAGTAATCAGCCAAGCTGCAGTATTCCAAATTCCAAATCAAGTTTTATTTCAATGAATAAGATGACACAGAGAGAAATTAAACAAATTACCAAGTAAAACAAAACACAGCTCACTTAAGTAGTTTAGAATACGAGAGAGCAGACTTCAGACTTGCAGGATTTATTTTGTCTTGTGTTTTTATTAGTACCATGAGATCCATCACCTGCAGCCTGATGCAAAATACATTAATTTAGGATTAAATAATTCTTATCCCAGGGATTCGTTTCAAGTATCGTCACTGAACTGATCTCATGTTACTTCCACACACAAAAATCCATTGCTGATTACCCCAAGCTAACTTCATCTCAGCACTATAATTTAGGGTGAGTCATTGTACTGCTGCTGTTGTTAAACAATTGGGAGTCGTAAATTCTTGACAATTTGCACACAAAGATCTATCAGAAGATCCAGATCTGCCTCCTGGTCTAGAATTGTCACTGATAAGCCAGGGTGAAGGGATCGCTGGATATTCTGATAAGGACTGAGGCATGAAAAGTAAACATGGGGGGTGGCAGCATGGATGAGGCCTTCCTAGAGCAGATTAGGTAAAGGTAAAGGTACCCCTGCCCATACGGGCCAGTCGTGTCCGACTCTGGGGTTGCGCGCCCATCTCGCTTAAGAGGCCAGGGGCCAGCGCTGTCCGGAGACACTTCCGGGTCACGTGGCCAGCGTGACGAAGCTGCTCTGGCGAGCCTGCACCAGCGCAGCACACGGAAACGCCGTTTACCTTCCCGCTATAAAGCGGTACCTATTTATCTACTTGCACTTAAGAGTGCTTTCAAACTGCTAGGTGGGCAGGAGCTGGGACCGAACGACGGGAGCTCACCCCGCCGCGGGGATTCGAACCGCCGACCATACGATCGGCAAGTCCTAGGCGCTGAGGTTTTACCCACAGTGCCACCCGCGTCCCAGAGCAGATTAGCAAACATTTAAAAAAGGAGAGATATAGTAGTCATGGGAGACTTCAACTACCCTGATATCTGTTGGAACTCTGCCAAGAATGTAAGGTCCAACAAATATCTCCATTTCCTCCTTGACAATTTCACTTCCCAGAAGGTAGAAGAAGCAAGAAGGGGGTCATCTCTCTTGGACCTGGTCCTCACCAACAGGGAGGAACTGACTGACAAACTGAAGTACAAGCAAGCAGGACCAGAGCACAACAGTCCTCTGCCCATCTGTGATTCCCAGCATGTGCCAGCCTACTGCCTCCGGTGCTTGTGGTAGAACATATTCTTCCAGGTGGTGAGCATGGAGCATGGAGCCTTTTGTACCTGTGGTGGCTCCTTGCTCATTTTGGAACACTGGAAATCAGGGTGCTCCCTGGATACAGAGAGGTGCTGCAGTTCACCTTCTGCAAGTCCGAAGGTGACAGAAATGGCGATAGATGTGGGAGGAACCAGCAGGCCATTGTAATACCATTTATAAGTAAAATGGTACCCACGTGAGTATCCAAATTGGATTGGGACCACAGCACTAGGTGATGAGAGAGGGGTGGTTTAACTTTCCTTACACACCATGTTTTCTAATTAAAATTCATTTTCCCCACCCAAACTGTGTCTGGATCTCTCACATCACATCAAATCTTGCCCCTAAGCCATGAGTGAGAGAGAACTATGAGTAGGTCTAGTTGGAGGGATGGGTGTGAGTGTGCAGGTGTGTGTGAGGTCAGCATTTCCATTCAATTTTACAAATCAACATTAGGTGTGCGATGTCTGTACCCTGCAGCTGTCTTTTGTGAAATGAAACCCATCTGCACAATACATTTAAAGGAGTATTTTATCACTTTAAGCAGCCATGGATTCCCCCAAAAGAATCCTGGGAACTGTAGTTTGTTAAGAGTGCTGGGAGTTCTTAGGAGACCCCTGCTCCTCTCTCAGAGATGCAATTATCAGAATGATTTAACAGTCAATCCCTCTTCCTGGGGAACTCTGGGAACCGTAGTTACATGAGCGCAGGAGGTGTCTCCTAACAACTCTCAGTAGCCTTAACAGACTACAGTTCCCAGAATTCTCTGGGGGATGTGTTATCCATGCATATGACATACTCTCTTTATGCTAATAAAGGAGATTTAATTCTTTGGGGGAAGCCATGACTGTTTAAAGCGGTATGATACTGCTTTAAATGTCTAATGCAGATGGGGCCTTACTTACGAACATTTTTGCAGCACAAAATCCTGCGCTTGACTTCTTTGAGAATATTCTGCGGAGCTCTTCCCTGCCCCTGAGCACGTACAGAGCAGTGACTTCCCTGTGTGCCATCGTACATCGCCCTGCATTGCAATATCAGCAGCAATAATGAGGTCTCTGCACATCCCAACTTGCCTTCTGAACACACTTCCCTTTTTGGTGGAATTTCTCTTCCCTTGTTGCTCATACTTCTGGAAAGACAAGTAATGTCGAATGGGTGAGTCATGCCTTTTGTACGTCATCGGCAGTCTGCTGCAAGGCGGGGTGCATGAGTTCATCTGTCCACAGATCAGGGTTCACAGAGAGGGTGGGCCTGTGTGTTTGAGAGCCCAAGGAGGAGAAGCGTTACGTCTGTCTCCATTCTGATCATTGCTCCAAAATTCCTTACATTCTTTCGTCTGAGCTGTACAGGATAATATTCTCTCCCCATCCCCACTTCGGCAAAGTTAGCACTTGAGGCTTCTGCAGACCATGTGATTTAAGCCTTTGTCATTGGGGAGCACTTCCTTCAGTTCATAAAATGAGAAACTGAGGTGCAGGTACATTAGCACATCAACCCTATGGTCCTGCTTCAGCGAAGCCAATGCTAGCGAAATATAGCCGCTTTCCTTTCGAAGCCAAGGACAAAGCAAATGTAGAAACAAGCACTAGCACAGCAAACATTGTCAGCTGCTCCCACAGCTTCCCTGGACTTTCCAGGGAAGTAATCCATAGCATGTATTACTACGTCACCCACCAACACCATCCCACCTTAGTTGTATGTGCTTAGAAATAATCAGTCGACACAGGGTGGCAGCTGAAGTGCCTCATGATGCCACCCAACCCAGTATGCCCATGCCCTCCACACCTAAGGGGCACCAGTTGTGGTGGTGTCATCCAGGTAGGCCCTTGGCTTGGGCCTACTCAGCAGAATGGCCATGAGGTTGCTCCTCAGTGCAACAGGGAACCGTTTTGAGCCTGAGGGCCACAGTCCCTCCTTGACAACCTTCCAAGGGCCACAAGCCATTCTGGGCGGCCCCAAAGGTAAAAGTGGGAAGAACAACGTATGTGAATTTTACTTGTGTAAAGCAGGCTACACACAGCCCTCCCAACCCTCCATCCAGGCAAACAAGAAGGATTATCAAAGTTCAAAAAAAAAAATTCTATCCAGGCAGAAACACTCAAGTGGGGGACAAAGTCTGGGAAGAGGGGTGTGTGGCTGGGAAGAGGCTATGGCATGAGGAGAGTCCCTCAGGCCGGACAGATAGGCTTCATTTGGCCCCAGGGCCTGAGAGTGCCCATCTACAGTTGAAAGCAGGGAGCTTTCATAAGACATTCAAGTCCAGAATCTATTGTTGCCTAGCTGCCCTCGTGACCAGGCAGCCAGAAAGAGGCCATAGCACCTTCCCACCCACAAGCCACCGTCCATGGTGCTGTGGGTAGGAGGCCTGCTTGAAGAACCCAGAGGCTCCCCAAGGAGAGCTGGGGCCCTACTGTGGGAGCAAGACCTGCATTTGGACCATGAACGGATACATTTTTCAGGGAGAGGGGTGGGGAGGCACATGTACATGGGAGAATGGAAGCTACATCGCAGAGCTCACAGCAAGCAGCACCAGCAAGCAGTGCTGTCCAGTGTGCCATGCTGCATCAATAGATGGGTCCTCTCAATAAATCAGCAGGCAGATTCCCTCCTTGTGTGGGTGGACTTACTTCATGCACAAGGACACCTCCACCATCACTGGTACCCCAGCTGGCAGATTACCACCATCCAGTTTTCTGAGTAAATAGTAGCTTTATATGAGAAAGGGAGAAAATAAGGGGTTACTAATGCTCAGAGCTGTAGTAATTTCTCCCCCTTTTCCAAAATACACTTCTGTTCATGTAAAACTAGTATGCTGGTAAGGAGATGTGGGCACATTTCCTCCTCAGTGGCTTCCACCCATTTGCTTCTTGGAGGAAGTGCTGAGTCAATGGTACTTAGCTACCCAAATGAGGACCAGAAACTTTCAACATTATTATTTCGGATAAACTAATGTTGGATGATGATGAAATATGTTTGCAACCCACACTTTATCCATTGCATAATTCCCAAGTACCTGTGCTCCAACGTGAAAGTGATCTTTCCATGGTGATAGTGTGCCAACCTGTAAAAGGTAAAAGGTAAAGGTCCTGGATGGTTGAGTCCACTCAAAGGCGACTATGGGGTGCGGCGCTCATCTCACTTCCAGGCCAAGGGACCCGGCGTTTGTCCACAGACAGCTTTCCAGGTCATGTGGCCAGCATGACTAAACCGCTTCTGGTGCAACGAGTGCCAGAGCGCATGGAAACGCCGTTTACCTTCCCGCTACCATATTTTTTGCTCTATAAGACTCACTTTTTCCCTCCTAAAAAGTAAGGGGAAATGTGTGTGCGTCTTATTGAGCGAATGCAGGCTGCGCAGCTATCACAGAAGCCAGAACAGCAAGAGGGATTGCTGCTTTCACTGCGCAGCGATCCCTCTTGCTGTTCTGGCTTCTGAGATTCAAAATATTTGTTTTCTTGTTTTCCTCCTCCAAAAACTAGGTGCGTCTTGTGCATCTTATAGAGTGAAAAATACGGTATTTATCTATTTGCACTGGCGTGCTTTCAAACTGCTGGGTTGGCAGAAGCTGGGAAAGAGCAATGGGAGCTCACCCCGTCATGTGGATTCAAACCACCAACCTTCCGATCAGCAAGCCCAAGAGGCTCAGTGGTTTAGACCACAGCGCCACCTGTGGACCACCTGCCTTGTACCATCATAATACAGTGGTACCTCGGGTTACAGACGCTTCAGGTTACAGATGCTTCAGGTTACAGACTCCGCTAACCCAGAAATAGTACCTCGGGTTAAGAACTTTGCTTCAGGATGAGAACAGAAATTGCGCATCGGCAGCGGGAGGCCCCATTAGCTAAAGTGGTGCTTCAGGTTAAGAACAGTTTCAGGTTAAGAACGGACCTCCAGAACGAATTAAGTTCTTAACCCAAGGTACCACTGTATAAGGGGAATTAATGAGTTATTTGCTTCAGAAGGGGGCAGAACAGGGCTGTCCCGTTCATGAGGCAAGGTAAAGTGGCTGCCTCAGATGGCAGATTTGATGGCTTCTGAGGAGTGATCTGCTGTCTGTGACCGCTGACTTCTCTCTGGCCTCCTTTTACCCTCCACCTCCTTCAGCATGGAGGGGCTGCTGAAGAGGAGGAAGTGGAGGAGACTGGGGGGCTGTGGAGGAGGAGGTGGCAGTGGTAGGGGTGTGTGGAAGAGGAGAAGGGCTGCAGAAGAATAGAATGCAGCAGGTAGGGGGCGCATAGCAGTTTCTGTTTTGCCTCAGGCAGCAAAACATCCCAGCCCAGCGCTGGAGCAGAGGATTGCTGCTATCCACAGCTACCTTTCTTTCTGTCCCCTCCCTGCATCTATAGCATATTATCTCAATAGGATTGGCAATGGTTGGGGCACAAAGGATACAGAACTTTGCCGCCATTTTGAGTGCACACACTTTGCTAGAGAATTTGTATTTTCCAAACCACTGAAGGCATGTCATGTATAGGAAAGAAATGTGCAGATCATGCGATTTTAGTCTTTGTTGTAGCAGCGTGGATCACAGTTGCATAAATATTGTTGGTATCTTTGGGTTATGTTACGGTTAGGAACACCATTCATGTTGTAGAAGCATGCAGCAATCTCCCCCACCCTAGGCTTAATGACATTCCATTACTTGCTCAAACGGATAGTCTGCACACTAGACCATTTTTTAAATAAAAAAAAAAACCTTTAAAAGTTGCTCAGAAGTTGGTGTGCTCTCTGGCTTCTCCATCCATCTGAGATTTCCATATTTGACACAAGTTTGTGGGCTTGAATAGCTTGGCATTCAAGTGCTTTGACACTCTTATTTCCCAGGCATCGCTTCTGGGTTTGTCATTTAGGATGTAATGTGCATTTTCAGACACCACAGCAACTCATTTCCCTTCTGCTGCCTTTTCCAGGCTTCCTAATGCAACCACAGTATTTCATTCAAATTTGCATGTTATGTGCTCAAGCATTTAACTGTTGACGTGTTGCTTGGACGTACTTCTCTGTGGCCTCATCATTTGGGAGCGATGATGCAAGAGTGTCTATTTTCCAAGAGCCTAGTCCCAATTCTGTGTTTCTTTCTGAATTATATTTTTTTGTTCTGAATACACATTAGATAGCTTATATGTAAAACAATTCCCTGCACCAACCTGGGCATTTGAGAGCACATTTCATGGTGTGTGTTGGGGGGAAAAGAAGGCATCAAGGCTCAGCGCCACTTCTAGAGGAAATAACTCACATACTACCCTTATATTATACTGGTGCAATCACTAGAGGTTACCGTATTTTTTGCTCTATAAGACACACTTTTTCCCTCCTAAAAAGGTGAAATGTGTGTGCCTCTTCTGGAGCAAATGCAGGCTGCGCAGCTATCCCAGAAGCCAGAACAGCAAGCCACCTCCCGGAAAAGCCCCCAAGAGCCGCGTTCCCTTTAAAGAGCCACGCAGAGCATGTGTGCGGCTCTTGGGGGATTTTCCCCGAGGAGGGAGAAGGGCAACCCGTCAGTGACGGGCTACCCTTCTCCCTCCTTGGGGAAAAGCCTGCAAGCGCCACACACACTCCACACGGCTCGTGAAAGGGAGCACTGAGCAGAGCCTGGGATGCATATAGGCTCTGCTCAGCGTTCCCTTTAAAGAATTCCCCCCCTTGCATTCCCCCTCTAAAAACTAGGTGCGTTTTATGGTTGGGTGCGTCTTATGGAGCGAAAAATACGGTACTTCTTTGTTTTATTTATTACATTTATATGCCACCTTTGTCTTCCAAGGATCTCAAGATGCTGTACATGGTTCTCCTCCTCCCCATTTCCTCCTCCCAACAATCCTGTGAGGTAGGTTAGGCTAAGAGATGGTGACTAGCCCAAGGTCACCCAGTGAGCTTCATGGCTGATTGGGGATGCGAACCTTGGTCTCCCAGGGCATAGCCCAACACTCTAACCATTACGCCACAAGGGCTCTCAGATGGCTTCCTGATGGGTGATTCATAGCAATAACCAGCCATTGCTCTTCCATTGCAATTGGCTTTCTACAGTGTTGGGAGCATTCTATGTGTACATCTGCTATGTTGTCTCCACCCCAGTGGGCATGGCATGTGACATAGCAGGTGTGGGTGGGGCCATTTAAAATTTAGCACAGATTCATTATAGCCTTTGTGGCGGGTGCCATTTTATGAGCCTTGTTTATTTTTGCCAAAACACATTCCTATGTAAATAGAAGTATGTATGTGTGTGTTAATGAAAGATAAGTATAGTTCTCTGGTACCATACTGGTATAATGTTATTATGGTGCCATAGTGCTTTAAAATTGTGCTACAATATTGCTATGGCAATATGGCTATAGTGAGTCTCTGGGTTGCGCATGCTTCTCTTCCTTCAGGCATGAGGAGAGTGAAAGCTTCCACGTATTCTTTAAAACAAACCAGTTTCACTTTACATTTGAACTTTACATTTGATTTGTTCTAACCAAAGTTAGTTTACAAATCACAGTTTCAGATCCTGTTTTGTTTAAACTTTAGTTAGAACAAACCTGAGTTTCCTGGATTTGACTGTAATACAGAACTGTGGTTTGTTGTAAAGGAAAGACGAAGTTTTCACTCTCCCCCTCTCATGTATAGGGCTGCCATACGATGTCCAGTAATTGGTCAGCAAAATGGCGTCCAGGCGGATTTTTGCTGAATTGGCAAAATGTCCAGGAAAACTCAGATGTATGTCAAGTAGGGCTATATTTGTATTTTTTAAAAAGTGACCCCCCGTCCACCCCAAAACCCCACAACAACCTTGTCTGGATTTTCATTTTGGGGAATATGGCAACCCTACTCATGTACAAAGGAGAGGAGTGTGAGAGCTTGAGGCTTGCAGAGACTCAATCCTGACCACTCAAGCCATGGTTTTGGTGGTCATTTGAACCAGGCTACTATTGTTACAGAAAACTTACTTTCATGTGTGAGTACAGGTATGTGGTAATAGCAGAATGAGTGCTGCAAAGGTGGGAAACATTTCAACTGATCATATGGCTAAAACAAGCATAGGCAAAATCCCACCCCCCCAGATGTTTTGGATTATAATTCCCATCATCCCTGACCACTGGTCCTGCTAGCTAGGGATGATGGGAATTGTAGTCCCAAACATCTGGAGAGCTAGAGTTTGCCTAGGCCTGGGCTAAACCCTTGGAGTTTAGCCAAGGTGCGTTTACCAGCCTGGCAGTGTTAACAATGAAACTCAGCATCAAACACCAGAACAGAGTGTGCATATCGTGCTCAGACCATTCAACCATAATTTATTTGGTTTCACTTTGTCTTTGAAATGAAAAAAGCCCTTGTGAATGAAAGCATGCTTTGTATACTCCAAGCACACACTGAGTGGCGCATTCATGATTTTGCCTCCCATAGGCTCTTAGCACCCTTTCCTAACCTTCTAGCTGTGTCATAGTAATGGCAATCTGGCTGAAAAAGTATCATGAAATGTGCCTTCTTAATAGCCCCCAAGGGCCTCTTTAGAGGCCTCAGGAGCATTCCACTTCCACCTTCAAACAAACAGGAAACAGCCACCACTGGCCCAATTACTGTGTTTGCTTACCCCAGCAGAGCATCTAGAATTACGTACTGAGGGACAGCCCTCCCCCCACTTGTTTGCATTTGAATATTCATGAGGGAAAGCTCAGTTGGTAGAGCATGAGACACTTAATCTGAGGGTCTTGGGTTCGAGCCCCAAGTTGGGTGAAAGATTCCTGCATTGCAGGGGGTTGGACTAAATGACCCTCGTGGTCCCTTCCAAATCTACAATTCTATGATTCTAAATATATATTACCCAATTAGGCGTGGTGAAAAATTACGAACAGAAGGAAGGGAAGGGCCAGGGGCAGCCTTTGTAATATATTGTGTTGCTGTTGTTATCGCTGCAGCTGAAGGGAAATGCAGATTTGATCTCTGCTGTTTTGCAAAGCCACCATTACAGAGGGCTGTGAGTGTTAATGCCGTTTCCAGACCAGGAGAGATCTGACAACACAAGGAGCTGAAAGGCTCTAGGCTAGTCCTTTGTGGTCAATGGGGCACTGCCCCACCAACAAACCCTGTCTGCCCTCAGCCAGCCTCCCACTTACTTTTTCCACCTTAATCTCCATTTTGCCCTTGTAGAACTCAGCAGGGAGGAGGGGCACAACATTAGAAGTACAGTGGTACCTCGGGTTACATACACTTCAGGTTACAGGCGCTTCAGGTTACAGACTCCACTAACCCAGAAATAGTACCTCAGGTTAAGAACTTTGCTTCAGGATGAGAACAGAAATTGTGCGTCAGCAGTGGGAGGCCCCATTAGCTAAAGTGGTACCTCAGGTTAAGAACAGTTTCAGGTTAAGAACAGACCTCCGGAACGAATTAAGTACTTAACACGAGGTACCACTGTAGTTAGCTCTGCCTGTCAGTGGCTCCAGCGCCACCTACTGTTTGGCTCCCTGCCTTCCACCCTACTGGTTCTAATGGGCACCAGACATCACTGGGCTCCAGGTATGACCCTATAAAGATTCCTACCCAGCCTCCTCACTTCTAGATCAGGTGAAGAGAAAGGTGTTTGACTCTGGGCAACCAACTCCTACGCTACTCCTGTGCGATACCCATAAGGTGTGGTGGGAAGAGGTGACCCAGATTCCACTCTGCAGTCATCCATGAACCTCACTAGGAAACCTTGAAGCGGGAACTGTTAGTCTAACCTACACCACACAGTTGTGGGGATAAAAGGAGGGAAGAACCATGCACACCATATTGAGCTTTTGGTGGGAATAGCGGAATATGAATAATGATAAGTAATATGTGGCACCATAAAAACAAACTTTCTTGTGGAATACACTTTTGTGGTGTAAAGTCCACATCATCGGATGCAGCTGGCAAAGTGGACTCCATTTAAAAAGTCTATCTTGTGCCATAATAAAATGTGCTGGTCTTTAAGGTGCCACAAGACATTTTGCTGTTTGTGCTGTAGCAGACTGACATGGCTACCCTTCTGGAACGTGGATGTAATAACTAAGTAAACGTCTTGGCTCCTCTGGCCAGAAGACAAGAGAAGCTGCTGGGGTGAAGACCTCAGGAAACATTAGCTTTCCCATACACTAAATTGGCCTTTGCCAATGCTGTCTGGGGCTGATGGTAGTTGTAGTCCAAAATAATCAGGAGACCACTCAGCTGGCAAGCTTTCAACGGCTTCCGTGGGAACAATCTGAATGGATGTATTTCCAAACACGCCTTGTGCTTGTATTTCAGAACCTAAAAGAAATGTGTGACGTCGCAATGGGGCCGAAGTTGCTTGTGCAACACTGGGGCACTCTGTGTCCTGTAGTTAATAATTACACTCCATCGTCAAGCTAGTTTCTAGCTACTCCCCTAGGTGTGTTGCTGTTCTCAGAATGAGGGCATCCGCCCTGATTTATCTCCTCACTGAACAGGAACTTAAAGGACAGAGATGTGTTTCCTTGAATTTGAGAACAATTGGGACAATTACAAGCTGATGAATGAAGTTGTGCTGCAGAGCTCCAGCCTAGCGGCTAACCCTCATTCACGCAGTTTTGACTCTCTGTTGCTCCATGTCAAGTCCATGGCAGATCTTGCTGTGGGCTTTTGTTATTTAGTCACACTGGCTTTTCCTTAAATTGGTCTAGATATTGTGAAGTTGTAATCTAGGGCAGTTTTACCTAGGCAACCCACACCACGAGGCAGAGGAGCAAACTTTAATTCCCCAGCCACATGTATGACCTGTTTCTCACTGCAAGTTACTTGCATGGCATGGGAGGGTGTGTAAGCCTGTGGTTTGCTTCTACATGCTGCCACATGGGTAAGAACCAGTCCTTACATTGACCACAGGGTACATTTGCTTTCTCTCCTGCAGACGTTTGAATGTGACACAGATAGTAAAAAGGAGGCAAATAAAATAAAAGTCTTTTTAAAATAAAGATCATACTAGATCAGGGCTGGGCAAAGACATTTTGCTACCTGAGGTGAACCTCAAAATGGCACACACATGCCAGGGAAGAAGGGGTGAGTGAAGATCTACGCCATGAACAGAGGGGAAGAATCAATCAACTCTACCTGATGGCTGAAGTGGGAATCAAAGGCTTTTGGGAGGCAGGAAGAGACCCACCATCATGCCAGATGGGTGCATACCCCAGGAGACCCCAGAAGGCAGTCCCTGCCATTTCCTCACTAAGGGTAGGAGGAGACCAGTAGCACCTCCTATTTGCCAAGAGTCAACTGCAGAAGTGGCATTGCGGCAGCAGATCTGGCTTCCAGGGAGCGCGCGGCAGCTGTTCCTGCCCCTGTGGCAGCAGCAATGAGCGATGTTTTCCTTGGAGGCCAGATTTGCTGCCCATGTGGATTCTGCCACCTGCGGCGGTCGCCTCATCTTGTCTCCATGGGTGGACCAGCCCATGTGTACAAGATACAGTGTTAAATGTGTCTTTGAATCCCATATTAAAAATTCTCCTTCTCTTTCTTTTCTTAAAAGCTAACAGCAGCTGCAGCCGCAGCACCCTGATCTGGAACATGTCTGTGTATATGAAGGGGTTAATCCATTCTGTCATTCCATCCCCCCCCCCCCAATGAAAATCTCTCTTCTCCAAGCTGCTGCTTGTAACCAGTAATGACTCATGTGAAAATAAATGAAGTGCATTTTCACAAGTGACATTTAGGTTGCTTTGAAATGTGAACCGTTTAGTAGCCAATAATTGCTGTTTTGCTGTAAGCGGAAAAGAAACTCTGTTCCTAATACAGTGGTACCTCAGGTTAAGTACTTAATTTGTTCCGGAGGTCCGTTCTTAACCTGAAACTGCTCTTAACCTGAAGCACCACTTTAGCTAATGGGGCCTCCTGCTGCCGCCGCGCCGCCGGAGCATGATTTCTGTTCTCATCCTGAAGCAAAGTTCTTAACCTGAGGTACTATTTCTGGGTTAGCGGAGTCTGTAAGCTGAAGAGTATGTAACCTGAAGCGTATGTAACCTGAGGTACCACTGTACTCTATAGCCAAGTAGGCAGCCCCCTTTCCCACCCCCCGACCCCCAAGTGTTGATGGGGAGGGGTGATTTTCATTTGGCCCATGGTGTGGAAGACGAAGGGTTAACTAGGTAAGTCCTCCTTCCCCTCCCCCACTGCACTACTGATCATTCCGCATTGTGGAAGCAGCCTTAGATGGCAATCCTAAGCATGCCTCCCTGGGAGTAAGCCCCACAGAACACAGTGAATCAATCTTCTGGGTAAACGTGTATTATTGGGCTGTTCATACGGCTTTTCACCAGGAATAGCTTACCTGTGGACATGGCTTAATGCATGATGCAAGCTGCAAGACTTGCATAGCCACCTGGATGATGCCTGGGAGAGGCTTATTTCATAACCGAACGTAACATCCTTGTCAACGTAGATTTAACAGTTGAATTACAGCTACGGGAAATGCCAGAAAAATAGTGTATGTGTGTGTCACTTCTGAAAACAGCCTAAGGCCCTGTACAGTAGACTCTACTCAGAAGTAAGTCTTGCTGAGTTCAATTGAAATTACTCACTAGTAAAAACATGTCTAATTAGAACTGTGCTATAAAGCTTTTCCTGTCCCTTAATAATCCCTCTGGTGGTGTATCTGATCGTCTCCCAGAGGTGCTAAAAAAAAAAAAATGCTTTGGGGAGAGAAGGGGTGAGGAGGCAAACATCTCAAGACTTTTAAGTATTTTGTCAGTAGAGAAGGTTCTCAAAACTAGCCCTTGCTGCCTCGGTTTTTTTTAACTTCAAAGGAATTTAGGTGGCAGCGATTGCAAAAAGGAACAGGATGCCTGTTCCTACGAGGGTGGGACTCTATGTGACATCAGCAGACTTGTGCCTTCAAACATTTCCATTCCATTTATTTCATTTCTTGCAGCACCCCCCCCTTTCCATCTAAAGTGATCAAGCGAGCTACAAGGCCCTGCCTCCCCTGCGTTTATTATTTACTTATTTCATTCATTTATGAATTGCTTCCCAGGAGGCATCCCGAAGTGATTTACAATACAATTATTAAAAACAAAAAAAACCAGTTACATATATAAAAACAGTTAAAACAACTGCAAGTATAAAAAAGTATTTTTTAAAAAAAACCATGCACACGCATGCACATCAGTGCAAATGCTGACAATGACAAAGCACTCCCTTGCAGTGAACCCGAGACCTTTGGCATGGAAAGCAGATGCTCTGCCTCTGAGATGCTCTACCTTTCCCAAACATCCCCCGAGGCTTTTCGCGAGGTTGCCACACTGCTCAGAGCAGCTGCTTTCCCTCCACCCCCAGCCTCTGTGTGTATGTGGCAGCTTCAACAACGTAGTTGTCTAAGGCATTTGCCGTGAGCAGAAGCTGATATTTTGCAAGCCATCTCTCAGCCCACATTAAGGAATCTTGTGGCAGGATGGAAAATTAAGCTTCTGCTTATGGCGGATGAGTCAGGCGACCCACTCACCACAAACAGGTGGCTGCCACGGGCTCAGAAAATAAGCAGCCCCCGTGAGCAGGGCAGCCGTGCACGCCATCCATCAAGCAAAAGGAAAGAGCTGCTGCGGACCTGAGGAGCTCTGCTGGATCAGACCACAGGTCCACTCTAACCCAGCATCCTGCACTCTCACAGCAGCCATCCAGATGCCCGTGGGACCCGAGAGCAACAGCACCCTCCCCTCCAGCAGTTTCCAGCAAGCAGTATGCAAAGGCATCTTCCAAGTGACAGCGAGATTCTTTAACTCTCACCAACTAAACAAACCCTGCAGTTTCCCTCTGGAAATCATAGGCTTCCTAGAGTCTAGGACTTGGACCTAGAATGTTTCACACTGAGATGAGGAGGCAGGATAGATGATGGATCGAGCTAACAGTAAACAAGGATGCGTAAGAGAATAAAAATGCAGCAAGATGCCTTAATGTGCATGCATGCTTTAGGACAGTCCGACAGCTGTGCATGTGCAGGGACAGGAAAAACTGGCTCAGCCAGAAAGTTTTCTTGCTTTGCATCTTAATTCTGGAAAGGGCAAAACCTTGGTAGGATAGTTACCCTCTGTTCTTTATTTCTCTACAGATGCTACTACTATGACTGCATTATTATTATGAATATAAGATAGGGTTGCCATATCCAGAATACTGCAGCCAGAAGCAGTGTCTGGGCAGAAATCGGTAAAATAGCTCAAAGACGTCATTTTTTGTGATTTTGCCAAAAAGCTTGACAACTTTTGATTCCAGATTTTCACTTCTTGAAATATGCCAACCCTATATAATATTATCTGGGGGATGGTGAGCCAGTGTGGTGTAGTGGTTAAGAGCGGTAGTCTCGTAATCTGGGGAACCGGGTTTGCGTCTCCGCTCCTCCACATGCAGCTGCTGGGTGACCTTGGGCCAGTCACACTTCTCTGAAGTCTCTCAGTCCCACTCACCTCACAGAGTGTTTGTTGTGGGGCAGGAAGGGAAAGGAGAATGTTAGCCGCTTTGAGACTCCTTAAAGGGAGTGAAAGGCGGGATATCAAATCCAAACTCTTCTCTTCTTCTTCAATATAACCTAAACCACAAAATCACAAAAATTGATGCATAAAATCCAGTATTCAGCAGTTAAAGCTCAGCTCCTGTTCATGGGTGTTGCATTGATGTCGGCAGGTACTAAGAATGCAGGTAACTGAGCTCCTGCTTCTTGCAAAGAGCAAAGGCATGGCTGCTGTCAAGTGGTGTGTCTGCATAATTGTTAAAGGATGCAACAACTGAATCAATAAACCTCAGCCCCTAATTGCAACACCGGCTGCTGTACCAGCCTCGCCTTCTCCCCGCATCACATAGGACAGCCAATTCATCGTGTTTAGTCCCAAATTGCAACACTTCCTGCTGTTCCAGGGCTGCTTTTATTACATTTCCATCCCCCCTAGTTTTGTCCCATGTAAAGTTTAAACACAGCCTGTTGTTTGTGCAATACGGGCCTTAACAGAAGGGAACTTGCCTGCATTCAGGAACATGTTTCTTTCCTTAGTACTGACCGCAATGTGCTGAGCTGCGACAGGCTCACTATCAGGTAGCCGCAAAGGCAGCAGTTGTTGAGCATGGTGTTTTTGTTTAGGTTTCACACTGAAGGATTTCCTTTCGGATCTGGAAGCTGTGTGCTCGGGCACGTCTAAGAACTCAAGTAAACAAGGTATCGAGAGAGATTTGGGACACATATTTTTCATTGTTTGATATCAAATGTGAGGAAGCACATGATTCACATGCATTTATATTGACAACACAGGACACCCTCTTACATATTGTGCCAACATCAACTTCTGTGCAGATATGTTTGTAGGAGTCTGCAGAGAGAGGGGGCTTTCCCCTTGCACAAAGGTCTACTCACAGCTGCAAAACATTTTCTGCAACTCAGTCTTAAGACCTGTGATCACCTAACGTGGAAAGAACTTACAGAGGGCTGGCATTTTGTTGCCAACGACAGCATGGATGCCGCAAAAGAAATATGCATGCATGAAGAGCACCCATCCCACGATAAACACCTGCCTGAAAGCATCTGTAGCTATGGTAGGCTGTTGCAATAGAAACAGCAGAGTCTTGTGATCAATTAAAGACTAGCTGATATATTATGGCATGAAAGTCTAATACAGTGGTACCTCGGGTTAAGTACTTAATTCGTTCCGGAGGTCCATTCTTAACCTGAAACTGTTCTTAACCTGAAGCACCACTTTAGCTAATGGGGCCTCCCGCTGCTACCGTGCCGCCAGAGCATGATTTCTGTTCTCATCCTGAAGCAAAGTTCTTAACCCAAGGTACTGTTCCTGGGTTAGCGGAGTCTGTAACCTGAAGCGTATGTAACCTGAAGCGTATGTAACCTGAGGTACCACTGTACATAATAAATCTGTTATTTTTTTAAGGTGCCATCAGATTCTTTGCTTTTATATTATATATTATAATATAAATAAATCATTATTTATAAGGGCTCTTCCACACTTCCATGATTTTTGTGCCCAGTGACATGGTGAGTGGTTGGGTATAGACCATGAATGCGGGACACAGGTGGCGCTGTGGTCTAAACCACTGAGCCGCTTGGGCTTGCCAATCAGAAGGTTGACAATTTGAATCCCTGCGATGGAGTGAATTCCTGTTGCTCTGTCACAGCTCCTGCCAACCTAGCAGTTTGAAAGCACGTCAGTACAAGTAGATAAATAGGTACTGCTGCAAAGGGAAGGTAAATGGCGTTTGCATGCACTCTGGTTTCTGTCACGGTGTTCCATTGTGTCAGAAGTGGTTTAGTCATGCTGGCCACATGTCCTGGAAAGCTGTCTATGGACAAATACTGACTCCCTCACCCTGAAAGCGAGATGAGCGCCACAACCCCATGGTTGCCCTTGACTGGACTTAACCGTCCAGGCGTGCTTTACATTTACCTACCTAGACCATGAATGCAATTACCACTTACTTCTTTGTTTGCCTGGAGCATGTGCAGAGAGGAAAAGATGTGGAGAACCTAATCAAGGGGAGGGTTTTAAAAAACCTATCAAGTATCCTCACCCCATCTTGTGGGTGGCAGGATCTAGAATCTATCTAGATTGAAAGCAGTGTGTTGAGGATCAGCACGAATGATTTTAGATGGGGGGAGGAAATGGATTAGCGTGCGCACAGCCTTATGGATTACCACAAATGGATTAGCGTGCGCACAGCCTTATAACAGCTTATGACATAACAAATCTGTTAGCTTTTAAGGTGCCACTGGATTCTTTGCTGCTATAACATTTATAACACATGAGCTAGGATTTAGCCACAGCACCTCAGTTTCAGAGTTGGCATGGCCATATTAAATTGCAAAGGAGACAATGTATGGTATTGGAGTTTGTTTTACGCAGAATAGCCCCAATGAAATTAATGAGTGCGACTGGTTTCAAGGGGCCTACTCTGCATAGCACTTAGTTGAATGCCACCCACTCCCTCTGAGCACATGTTGATTGCATTTCCCTTGCCACTGGGTAGCCACACCCCATTTCCCACTATCCAAAGGAAGGGCTTTCAGTTCAGAGGATGCAACCTCCAGGCAGGCATGAGTCAGTGCCCACATTTATGGGCATCTAATTTCCAAAGAATATTATTTTTCTCTTCCTGAATGATGGGAAATCCAGGACAGCCTTAACAGAGAATCAATTTCCACAAGAACAGAGAACGCAGAAGACTCATGGAACCTTTGTTAACCCACTTCCTGTTTCTGAATTTGAAATGTTGTGCTCTGGCAATGAAAATGATGTCAGAGCACTTACCAGGGTTATACAGACGTGCTTCGTGTATGTAAAATGAAACTGTACATCAGACAGATGCGCAGGAAAATCAGCTTTGCTTCCAAACGTGTAATCTCTTGGTTTGCAAATGTACGAGTTAAACAGGTATCACAGGGTTTGGGCAATAAGGACAGTCAGTGCTAAATCCCAAGCAACATCACTCCAGGTTTGTGAAAACCCAGCAAGAACAGGAAAATCTAAGTTCCCTCCTGCCTTACCCTCTACTCTATTCACCATCTGCTTCTTGGCAATCCCTTTTCCTGGTTCCCAGTCACATCACGCAAATGTTCCCAGCTCCCACCTCTTCAGGATGGGTGTGAATCTCCAAGGAAGTTCTATTGCCTTCTGGGGAAAATGGGCCCATTAATCCTCATCATTACCAGCGAAAAGTTTCAGCACGCCTGAGACAGAAGTAGACGTTTTAGCTTTGTGTGATCCCAAAATCTGTTGTTTGTTTGTTGATCTACATCGTCATAAGCCACCATTCTGGACCAAGGGCACTTCCAGACGACTGGTTAATTGAGTCCTTTCTCAACAACCCACAAAGGTTATTCTGCTTTAAAACAGCAGCAGCAACAGCAACAACAGCAGAACTCTCTCTCTAGTCCTAGTTCCCACAAACATCAGATGATGTGGTAAGCATCTGCCTGGACTGTACCACTTAAACTGCAGGTGAGGGTTTACATTACTGGATGATCTTCCACACCCAATAAATAAATAACAAGATCCCAGCTTATAATGAATCTGATGTCAGAGAGAAGGGATGGTGTGCATATTCTTCTCCATGACATACTGGTTTTCTGTGTACAGTGGTACCTCGGGTTACATATGCTTCAGGTTACATACGCTTCAGGTTATACACTCCGCTAACCCAGAAATAGTGCATCAGGTTAAGAACTTTGCTTCAGGATAAGAACAGAAATCGGGCTCCGGCAGTGCGGCGGCAGCAGGAGGCCCCATTAGCTAAAGTGGTGCTTCAGGTTAAGAACAGTTTCAGGTTAAGAATGGACCTCCGGAACGAATTAAGTACTTAACCTGAGGTACCACTGTACAGGTTTCCTTCCAGGAGACTGTTCCATCATGTGAGTTCCCTGTCCCCATTCTCAAGTGGTGCATTCCAGTAACAGTTTTTAATCACCTCATCTTCTGTTGGTGATAACTTATGCCAAAGTCAACCTCACCGTGAATGAAGGCTCCGTCTTTTGTCGTCACAAATCAAGTTCTCAGGCTGACTTCTCCATAAGAACTTCCTGAAGGAAAGGAAGAAGAGCTATAAATATTGACATTAGTCACCGCCAGTCCTATACCAGAGGTCCTCCCTTTCTTCCTGAGCTCAATGCAGGCTCAGCTCCTAATGGCAGCAGGTTATTCCTGAAAAGGGCTGCGTTGACTCCTTAGATCCTGCTAGGCAGGCAGAGTGGCTGAGACATCATTGCGAATTGGAAAAAAAAGGGATCTCCTCCTCTGGGTGGTGACATGAGGTCATCGCTGAATTGATTCCTTCCTCTCTGCCAAAAAAATGACGGGCTGGTTCTGCAGCACGGCCCATTGTCAAAAGGAGATGCCTATGCAGATTTCCCAGTAGCACTTCCCTTGAGACAACAGGTGCAGAGGAAGACAGATGGGGAGACTGCTGTTGCATTCAATTTCTGCTTGTTGGGTTTCCCATAAGCATCTGCTTGGCCACTGTGAGGACAGAATGCTAGACTAGATGGGCCATTGGTCTGATCTAGCAAGGCTCTTATGTTCTTCTTTAAAAAAAAAAAAAAAGATTTTACTGGATTTTTACAGTTTTATATTCAACCAAATAACACAATATAACGTTTGTCATATAAAAGAAAATGGCTTCCCTCAACTTCCCCTTCTGGTTCTTTAAATATTTACTACTTCTGCTTAATTATTATCTTATTTTTATAATCTTACACCTTAATGCTCTTATTTTCTTATCAGTTTTATACCAAATTTTCCTTGATGATTACATCTTACAGTCCATTTCATTCCATGTTGTCCTTTTATCTTATTTTCTTACTTGTAAGTGTTTAATCAACCCCTGCTAGTGAGTCCATATCTTTACAGTATTTCTGTAAATACAACATAAAAGGTTCCCAGTCTTTTTTAAATTCTTCATTATCATTGTCTCTGATTCTTTCTGTCAGTTTCGCCATTTCTGCATATTCCATAAGCTTAACTTGCTATTCTTCTTTCGTTGGTATCTTGTTGTCCTTCCATTTTGGGGCTAGTATAATCTGAGCCGCCATTGTAGCATACATAAACAACTTATTCTGCTCTTTTGGGAGTTCCTGTCCTATTATACCCAACAAGAAAGCTTCTGGTTTTTTAAGGGCTCTTATGTTCTTCTAATGTGAGATTGCGTGTCTGTGGCAGTGGAGGCACGTGCACTACATGGAATCAGGAAAATAAAGATAGCAGATAGAGAGCACACACTTCTCTATTTCCACAAAGCAATCTTCCATAATATAGTGCAGTTGTGTACATTGTTTTCACTAATATAAGCATTCTTATGCATAAATGCATTGCAGAATGCACAAAAAAGTATACCTTTCCTACAAAAGAGATACAAAACTTATGGTAGCACCAGAAGGGGCAAGAGTGGGGAAACTCCTGAAAACTGTTTTGCTCACCACTGCCTCAGGAGAATTCAGTTCACGTTTAAAGGTGAACCTCCCTAATTTGCACTTTTTGAAATAATACATGAACCACCCTTTGAAATTTGCACTTCTCTGAATCTTGTAATGCCAACAAATGGGTATGAAGTTGCACATAGTAGGGTGTGTTTGTGCATAAAAATGCTTGGATTAGTGCAAATAACATACAAAATTGTACTATATTATGCAAGATTGCTTTGTACAAATTTGTGTATATTAGGAGAAAATTGTAGTTATATACTGATAATGAATTTTCAAGAGGACATAAAAAAAACACAACCCAGCCAACTACAAACTGCTGGGGGAATGTGGACCATTGAATTTAAGGATGGAATAAGGAGAAACTGAAAATGACAGTTTCACCCAGACATGCCCCCCTCCCAGCCTTCCCGGCAGAGGCAAATGACAGAGTTAAGCCCCCAGCCTTATCTTCATTCCTAGCTGGAAGTCAGGACAGGCGCAGAATGTATTAAATGGATTACAATGAAGTTTATTGTTTTTGCATCTTTCTTTGCTGATAAGCTGCTTGGTAGATTCTGCCTGAGGCCTAGTCTTACACATGCAACATAATAAGGTGTAAGGATCCTGATTTGTGGGGTGGGCTGTTCCTCCTGGTGCTGCTAGGATTCAGGCAGAAGATAGTATGTAAAATAATACATTAATAACAGCAGCAACAATAAAATAACAAGACCTTTCTACAGTGCTTTCAAGCCTTCAAAGTAAACCTGGGATTTCCCAATTCTTAGCTCAGTCTCCTCGCCACCACACTGCACCAGTTTTGGGAAACCGAGCAAGCCATGGTTTGCCTGCATTTATTTTATTCTAAGGCAACGATAAACCACTTAATATTTTAAATTTGTGTGTCTGAAACATGACGTCCTGGTTGGGTGTCTAAGCTATAGTTAGCACAAGCCAAGGTTCAATGTTATATCTGAAGCAGCCCGTTATGACAGGACACAAAGGGCCATTTTGGGACACTATTATCATTTACTGTTTTGGGCTTCCTCTCATGACAGCTGAGGTGATCAGAGCAGGGATAAATTCTTGTAGCAATACAAGAGATTTAGGCAGAAGCAAGAAGATGATAGTCGTGTTGTCCTTTGTTCAAAGACTCTTTGGGAACCTCCTTGAGGAGCAAGCTAAGGACCTAGGACTGATGTCACTGGGGTTATCACAGCCACCACTCCCATTTTGTGTCTTCCAGGCATGACTTTTCCCAAGGCTTTCCACCAATAAAAGCAGAAGTGTTCCTCAGAGACCTGAATACCAAGTATGCGTGTTGTAGGCAATGCATCAGATTAGGCAGCAAGCTGTAGACTTCACTGAAACAACCTAAGGTCATTAAACTATTGTGTTGCTAAATATCACCGAACAGGTATCCATGCAAGTTTTTTCTCTCCTTGTAAGACTATAGGACAAGCCTGCTGGCTCAGGCCAAAGGACCATCTAGTCCAGCTTCCTGTTTTCACAGTGGCCAACCAGTGGCCTACAGGAAGCCCACAAACAAGACCTGCGTACAACAGCGCTCTCCCCTCTTGTGTTTGCAGCTAGTGGTGTTCAGAAGCATGATCTGTCCAACAGTGGAAACTGAGGAATGAAACATAGGCTATGAAAGGGAATTCTCTGGTTCAGCCAGTGTGGTATAGCAGTTAGAGGGGCAGTACGTTACATTTTGGGTACCACCAAAGAAAAGGCAAGTGGATTGCAAAGAGATTGCAGGTGGGGAGGCCCAGGTTTACCGTAAATATCTGTATTGAGCGATGAAGCTTGCTGAGTGACCTCGTGCCGGTCACTCTTTCTCACCTAGCCTATTTCACAGGTTTTGCGTGAGGATAAAATGGCAGAAGGAGGAACGATGTGTGCTATCCTAACCTCCTTGGAGAAAAAGCATAATTTAAATAAGGCTTGAGCCTTTTTTTTCTTTTTTCTTTTGCCTCGAAGGTTGCATTCACCAGTATCTGCTTTATTTCCCTCCCTCTGTTTTGCTGTCACTGCCAAAATCAGTGGAGGGTTTTGGGGGTTTCGGGGGGGGAATGCATGGATCAAGCCCCCAAACTGGGGGTTAGATGCCCCTGATTTAAGTGTAATAAGTAAATAATTGTAAACACGATCACCCCATCATTCAGGATTCTCTACCTCCCTTGAGTACAGTGGTACCTCGGGTTACAGACACTTCAGGTTACAGACTCCGCTAATGCAGAAATATTACCTTGGGTTAAGAACTTTGCTTCAGGATGAGAACAGAAATTGTGCTCTGGCGGTGCGGCGGCAGCAGGAGGCCCCATTAGCTAAAGTGGTGTCTCAGGTTAAGAACAGTTTCAGGTTAATAACGGACCTCCGAAACGGATTAAGTTCTTAACCCAAGGTACCACTGCACTAAGAAAATAATATTTTTCCAAGTCAGAGTCTTTGTTCTATACTGCCAATTCTTAGGCAATTTTGTTGTTGCCTGAAAGTTCGTATTGTTCATGGCAGCTCCTGAAATCTTGGAGACATGTTTCCCAAACTCCCGCAACTTTTCAGTGATGGCTGAGGCAGCTTACACAAGTGTAAAAACTGTCAACTGGACTGTGTTTTGACCCCCAATTTGATGAAATATTTCTGCCTGGAATATTATTGACTGTTCCTCAGCTCCTGCAGAGAAAGAGTCAAAGAATAGCCAATGTCCTCTTGAACCAAGGTTGGCCAGATTCTGCACTGACCAAAGTCTCAGCAGCCCAAAGAAGTCTCTCAGTGGCCTGGCCTGGCTATGCTGGGGGCTGGACCCCCAGATGTCCATTTTGCAGTGTGATCTGTGGTGCTGCTTTTCAACAGGCGCCAAGCCTAGTTCCCATCTGCAATAGCTGCAAGGCATTTTAATTTACTCAGAATATAATGCCCTGGCCCATATATCTTATAAAGGCTTATCTTTTTGCCTAGGCATTTCCTGGCCCACAAAATTGGGCTCTGTTTTATGTGCTTGAATTCTTTTGGGTTTTTCTTTAGCTTTATATGCTTTCATATGTTTTCATATTGCTGTTTTATTGGCTCAAGGTTACGTTTTTGTTTTAATGTTTAATGCATATATATATATATATATATAGTATACCTCTTGAAGATTTAAAAATAATAAGCTGTTTATAAAGAAATGCTTAGCAAATAAAAATAAAGAAATAGATTTCATCCATCTATCAGCTGGGGCATTGTGTTTTGGATAAGTTAAAATGGCAAGTGGTCACTGCAGATGGGAGCCCAGCTTGGTTCCCATTCAAGGGATGGTACCACCACCTGCCCACCTGCTGAAAGGCAGCCCAGGGGCCTGGTGTGAAATCTGGCCAGTTGTGTTCTTTCCTTCTTAAAAATTTTTTATTTAAGATTTATTAGTTCACCAAAATAGGTGCATTGTCTCTTTTTTCAAGTTGCGTTTTCTACAGATCAGTTTCATTTGTTGTGAGGCATTAGTGTTGCATGCAATATTAGGCTGGAAAAAAAAGAGGGGGGAAGAGGGGTAGGGTGAGGAGGGTTTGTGGGGTGGGGCGTCGCCGCTACTGAAGCAGTAGCTCTTGAAGAAAAAGGCATGCCCCCATTGTGTGTGTGCATGTTTGTGGGGTGGGCCTCAGCAGTTCCGTGCTGAGAGAACCCTAAAGTCTGGCGCCAGCCCTGAGTAGCAACTCTCCTCAGGTAACTTATTTTAGGTGCAGCTTTTCTTTAAAGGCCAACGTGAGCATTGAATGTCAGCCGAGAATAAAAGGCAAAATACACATGGCTGAACAAAGAGACGGCCGGGTTACATTACATAGGAACATTAATCTTCTCTGACTGACATGGTATGACAGGATTGTGTGGGAGGGAAGGTGGCAATTACAGCCTTTCTGCATCTCCATTCTGGAGGGAGGAGGCTCAGGTACCTTCCAAAACAGGAAATTAGGCCAAATGGACATGGCGCCTTTCCTGGCTTCAGTGCCCTATTTCCAACCCTGAAAAGCACAGTTCAGAGAGAGCCTTTAGAAAAGACTGCAGTTTCTTCTCTTTCTCTCTCTCTCTATCTGCAACAACAGGGCACAGCCACACCCTTTGCTTTCAGTTCTGCGTTCTAGGATTTGGTATTTGGTAACGAGAGCTATTTTCTGACAATCACTTTTCGGAACTACACTTCAAACATGCAGTTCGGTTGCAATCAAATGGTAGGGTAAGCCATACAGTTGTTGAAAGGAGCAGAAGGGAATGAGCCGTTGGCCATATGCATCCTTATGGGCTCATGGGTTTATTTCCCCTTTACAGAGAGCTCTGTAAGTTGCAGTCTGAACAGGAACAGCCCCCACCCCGGGGGGGGGGGGGGACACACACAACAACGGATCTTTAACATCTCAGCATCTACAATTCCCAGAGAAGCCATGGCAATTAATTTAGGAAAAATAAAACCAAAATAAGTCTGTAGTGTGTAGATAGAGCCATAAAAACCAATGCGGTTTTTTTTTGGGGGGGGGGGGAGGTTGAAAACCATTTTGTTTTTTAAAAACAGTATACTAATATATTTAATAAATAAATACGTGTCTGGAAGGTGCTTTTTTGATATTATGTCACATAATTTAACAATATGGTTGTTGTTGGCCGCCCGAGCAGTTAATCTTTTCCTTCCCCTCAAGATCTATTTTCATTTCTTTGCTGCAGTTTGAGATGGAATACTGTACAGAAGCCGTTGTTTTTTCGTCTCTCTCTACCACAGGGTACATAGGTTTGTCTCCAGGGCCTGGGATAGTTTCTTGATAGGTTCTGGTTTCTTAACTTTGCACGAAATGTTGATTGGAAATGTGGGATTGCAACACTAGATGCAGAAATGGCCACCAACTTGATTGGTTTTAAAAGAGGATGAAACAAATTAAGAGAAGGCTGTAAAGACATCCCTATCTCATAGTCATTTAGTGAATCTGTGCTGTCTAGGAGCTCTGAAACATTGTGGAGATGAAGCTATTAGTAGCTATCCATTTCCTGGTTTTTATATTGTCCATGGGAGCTGCATTGCTTGTTCAGTCCAGCATGCTTCAGTGTAAGCCGAGGCCCTAACTGTTAGCATATACATAGTATGTTATGAACCCATTGAGCATAGTGGAACTTATTTCAGAGTAAACGTGTATAGATTAGGCTGTAAATCTGTATGGGTTTCCTTCACTGACCTGCTAGGGCTCAAAAATGCTGCTTCACACAAGGTTTAACATAATACCTTGGTCTAAAGCATTAAATTTGGTGGTGTTTTTTTTTACTATCTACCCTGAGGAAGAATTCTGTGTATCTTGAAAGACTGCACAGTGTTTTGTAAACAGTGGTTTGTTAAAAACAACAGAAACATATTTTTCGGTCTCATCACAGCAGGTTCTCTCTAACCCATGACTCAGGCTTGCAAAGTCATGCATCCTGACAGAACTAAAGCTTTTATGAACACTTGTCACACAAAAAATCAGTTCAACTGCTTTTCTCCAAATCCACCTGTCACAACCCTCCCCATACTGAAAGGGAAAAGAAATACTGCAACACTATGCATGCCTACTCAAAGGTAAGCCCCCCTGATTTCAGCAGGGCTTACTCCCAGGAAACAGTGTGAAAGGCTGATCTCAAACCGATAGAATTATTTGATCCTTGAAAGGAGATATCCTACCTAAATATGCTGACTGGGAATGTATGGCTGCATACATTCAAAGCACATTTTCTTTCCCCAAATAACCCTGGGGACTGTAATTTACCCATTACAGTACACCCCAAATTCCTGTGAGAAAAGCTTTGCCCATCAGCTTTTTGCTTCTTGGGGGTGTTAAAAACAGGAAGACAGGAAGGCAACGAAAGAACAGAACTCCTGTGGGAAGGCAAAGTGTGGTTTAACTTAGCTGCCCGCGGAAAGGGGACTGAAGCAGTCATGAGGTTTGCACTGCCATATAATTTCATCCTTCAGATCTAAATTATAGTAGCTGTGCACAGATTCCAGTGTCTGTGGGCTGCTTGTTGAGGCTGAAAGACAATCCAGCTTAGGAATTGCTCAGGGAACGTAGAGTCTCTGGAGAAGAACCATGTGTCTTGCAAAAAGCACATTGTGTACAAACAGGGTCTGAGTGCGGCAGGAGGCGTATATTGAATCCCAGAAATAACGAGGCAAGCTCTTTTTATGTACGTATGGCCCTGGTGGAAACAGCCATTTCAATAGCCCTAAAAGACCCGGGGAACTCGATTTAACAACAGTGCATTTAAACCTTTATTCCCGGGGGAGGGGGTGTCATCTCCAAACAGATGTGCCAGAGGAGCAAGCAACCACACCTCAGAGGTGGAGGCATGTCACAGGTTAGACTTTGTATCTGGGATCTTCCACAAACTTCGGGAAGAGAGCTGCTTCCATTCAGAGGAGATAACCCTGAGCTACATAGACACATAGGATGTGGCATAAGGCAGCTTCTGGGACACCCAAATCATTCTTTGTTATTTGTCATTACCCTGCACCCATCAAGCTATGTTCTTTGCAGTAGCGATGGGGGACCCCTATTCATAGCAAGGGCCACATTATTTTCAGGGAACATGCCAGAGCGGGCTGGGGCCAGAGGCAAAAGTAGGCCGAGCAATGGATAATATACATTTTACAGTGGTACCTCAGGTTAAGAACTTAATTCGTTCCAGAGGTCCGTTCTTAACCTGAAATGGTTCTTAACCTGAGGTACCACTTTAGCTAATGGGGCCTCCTGCTGCCGCTGCGCCACCGCCACACAATTTCTGTTCTCATCCTGAAGCAAAGTTCTTAACCTGAGGTACTACTTCCGGGTTAGCAGTCTGTAATCTGAAGCATCTGTAACCTGAGGTAGCACTGGTATAGTTGGCTTGTTTCTACATACTTGCCCTTGCATTCTTCATCAACAAGAAGCAGGCATTATCAAGAGTAAAAGACATTATTTCAGCCAGGCAAAAAGCCTCAGGGTGTGAAGGGCTTCTGAGAGGTGTGGCTTAAGAAGAGGGGGTGAGGCTAGGGAAAGGCCTGAGGGCCAGACAGAAGTCTGGGGAGCCACAATGAAACACCAACACCACCCTCGGTTGTCTGTGCCTGGTTTACAGACCAGGCAAGAAATGTACTACTAATGAACTAGGTACGCCTCCTGCACTAGGTGGAGGAAGACAAGGGATTTATGAATTATTGGACATTGCAGGCTTTTGCTTCAGCTGGAACCATGCCAGAACAGACCATGGACTTGCCAGAATCCAGCAGGTGTATGGTGGGTGGACACCATTTTAAGGCAGCCATTTCCATTCCCTGGGTTTTCAAAATTATTTTCTTAAAAGAATTCAAGGGCCTCGTGTGCTGTGATGCATCTCATCCCTTTTTAGAAATGTAGTCTGTGAGTGCAAGAGGAACCCAGTAACACCTCCCCACTTTTCAGCTCTAGTGTAACTGATACATAGATGTCATTGGTCCCATGTCATGCCAGATGCGCTGGTGAAAATTCATTCTGTGCAATATGGACCCTGCCATCCACAGCAGGCTGCACTTTGGCAAATAGGAAGGCTGCATGCATAAGAGACTATGCAAATTGGTTTGCGGCAATGCATATCCTTTATGGTAATACGGTATGTTGTACAAAAGCACAGGGTGGTAGCTGTGGGAGACAGCAAATCTATAGGTCAGGACTGGAAGCCACAGAAGATGTGCTTAGTTATGTACAATGCAGCACCTACAGTTTGCCACTTTCCTTTCTTTGGCGGTGATCAGTTTTTTCCTCTACACTGTGAAAAGCTTCACCTATTGATTTCTGAAACTCGCGCCCAGCAATTAAAAGCATGCCCAATGCCTAGCATTCTTGCTTCTCCTGTTTTAATTCCTCAGCTATCCAAGCCTTCATGGAACGCTTCATGTTCTCAAGCCTTTCTGACAAGATTTTGCATTAAAAAGAAACAGAACAGAGGAGCCTTAAAAGCACTCCTTTGTCGGCAAACAGACTCCAGTGCCTTTAAAAGAGATAGCCAACAAGCGGCAAGAAAAGCTGCACGTGCGGATTTGTCTCCCTGCCATGCAGTCATTAAGCACACAGGGTTGTCTATCCAGGAAAGAATGTCAACTATGCAAACAGACTGGAGGATAATAAGAGTGCAGTCATGTTATCATCATAATCATCAGTGCAACCATATTTAGAACACCACTTTAATCATACTGCAAGTGCTTTCCTTCTGGAGCTGAACATTATTATGCATTCCTGCTCTCTTATAACACATCCCCACGGTCTCTTCCCCCATTTTTAAAAAGTCTGATAAAACTCTTGGTGAAGGGATTCCCTTTTATGGAAGTTCCTTTATTCAGCCTCTCCCCTATTCCCCATTTATCCCCACTTCTCAAAAGCCATTCCAAGCAGAATCTCATCGGATGGAAGATGCTTTCTGACCTGCCACACCTGCTACTGCACAATTTGCTTGTGCAAAGCTTATGTAGTGGTTAAACTGTGTCCGTTCCTTATGGAGCATTTGTTCTGGGTTGTTGCTGTTCTTGTTTTTAGAGTGGGGACATTATTTTAAAAAACCCTGAGCATTCATCCCAATTTGTTTGCAGGGCATTTACATGTCTTCTTGTTAACCATCTGTTCATTTCGAAGTCAACAATACATTTCCCCATCCCTTTCCTGACTGAAAAAAAAGTTTGCTTCTTTTTTTGAAGAGCATTTTAAAGTACAGTAGAATGAAAGAGCGCTAAGTGAAAGTGGATTAAATTGCGCACAAACCTAAATTTCCCAGAATGTGCTCGAATCCCTCCCAGAAAAATATACCAACCGTCTTGGAGGTGCCAGCGTTATCAATGCTTGTTTACACAGGAGAATGCAAGCTTTTAATTAAGTCATCACAAAGAGAATCTTTTAATGACTTCAAAGGATATCTTTTAATGACTTCAACCAAAGAGAGAGAAGAACTCCAGTTAGCTCTCACTATACAAAAAAGGTGTCCGCAGTGCCATGAAAGCGTAATTTACAAGTGTTTGAACTTGCAGGTTGGGGGTAGTGAACACATTCAATCATCACAAAAAGGAGCAATGACAGGCATGGAATGGTATCAAGATGGGGTGGGGAAAAGGAAGGGCGAGAGAAAGTAAAAACGGTAATATTTAAGACAAGATATATAAAACCTTCATTCGTTTCATTCTAGATTGATTTTTTTTTTACTTTACAAAATGGTACTACTCCATTAAAACTGAAAAGCATGGCCATTATTTTCATATGTTCTTTCGTAGCAGCAAGCTTTTTCCAACCAGCTTTCATATAATTATTTTTGACATCTTTTTTTTAGTGCAAATATTGTAGGCCTGTATATAGCAAGGAAAGGTGCGAGAAGATGACCGTTCAGCCAAGCTTCTCTGCCATGGGAAGATCTATGCAAAAGATCAGAGAAAAGGGATTCCAATTCGGTAATTTTAAATTCCACTCCACGAATTAAGCAAAGGAGGGAAAAAACTTACTTTTCTGTGTGGAAGAGAAATATAATGGCACACCCAAAAATTTACTGATCTCCATGAATTTGCACAAATAAGATCACTGAGAACCGTTTCCTCTACCAGTGTTATCATCAGTATAGATACAAACATCTAACAGGAGTGCATTTAGGATCAGAGTCATGTAAACAGAGAGAGGTCCAGGCCCTTTTATCTTCAGGAATCTTAAAGCATTCTTCCATTTTACGCTATTAAACTACCTTGTGAATAAAGATACACTCTTCTCTTACCAATGTTACTTTGTGGACTACACAGTAGAATCTATATATACACAGACACAACACTTTATCCGCTCACTGAGCAAATACAAACCTGTTGTCTATTTTCTACACATAATTTCATATTCCCCTCCCCCCCCAACAACAAATAGCCACAAACAAGAAAGTGGACCAACCTTTTAATTGTACGAAATGGGAAAGGGAGGAGAGTCGTTTCATAGGACAGAAAAAAAGTTTCGATTCATCTCTTGTACCTAGAAATAGTTCGTCTGGCCTCACCTATTACTATTTGCAGAGGATTGATTATGCTTCTTTAGAAAGAAGTTTTCTTTATACAAAACAATTTTTTTAAAAAAGGATTCCCACCCTGCTCAGTTTAGTGGTTCCCATTTCTCTCGTCCCGCTTGCAGAGAGGCACAAATGCATTTGCTTTCTTCTATTCTTCTGGCTTTTGATTTTGCAAAGGTCCCAGAACACATGCGGTTTGATCTTCTTGCAGCTTTCCCTTCTGTTGACGTGATTTTCTTCCCAATTGAGTAAGCAGAGTACATAAGCAGCGATGTGCATTAAAAAGCAGGCAACTGGAGTTGTTACTTACGATAAGTTATGTGATCATATATACGATCACCTCAACAGGATTTGTACTTAATGAGAAAAGTCCAAATCTGTTAGTTCACAAATTAGTGAGCTAACATGCCCTAGGAATAATCTAAGGGCTTCATTTCTGCAATCGTTGTGGCAGTAGCTCTCCAAGTTTCAGATAGAGGCTTGGCCAGAGTCCCACTGAACTATAGCCTTTGCCCTTAAAAAACAAATGCAACAAAAATTTGCCTGTGTTTTGATACACACCACTTGATACCTATGGCTTACTTAAGAAAGAATTCGTGCAAATGAAAGCTACAGCAAGCTAGGAAAGTAAGATGCTTGGGCACCACCATTTTTGAGAATTACAAAAATCCTGCATGTAATTTTAGAAGACACAGCACAAAGCAGGGCAGAGTCAACTCAACAGAAAATGACACAACTGAATTGGGGGAAATCCATAAACCTAAGATTGTAAGTCCAAGTCATCTACTTTATAAAAGAAAAAAACAAAACAGCATTTTTAAAAGTCAGCAAGGGAAGGGGGATAAAGTTGTTTTTAAAATACAGATTTGAGGCAGAGAAAAAGATGTAAACATTTTTTATATAAATATAAATAACAAAACAAACATGGGATCATTTGTGCCCTCTCTTAAAATATTTGACCCACTCTAATGACTGAAAATACTTCTGGGAGTGTGTGTGTGTGTGTGTGTGTTGAAAAAAATGTTGCAGAATTTCATTTTGGCATTAAAAAACAGGAACACACGTTTGAGGGATGTTAAATTAAATGGTGGGCAGATTTGCTGGAGCAGACACAAAAAGTGTTTGCCTGCCAATAAATAAATGTGAAAGCAATGAGTACTTTTAGGATTAAGGCCAAGCAGAATATAAAAGCAGCACATTGCTAGGTTCAAATGATCTTAATAAATCGATTATTTTTTTTTAAAAAGGTAGTGGAGGAAATCTATTGACACCAACATGATGGCGCCAGGTCCTGTTCTATCACAAGTACATCGCTGACTTAAGAGCACAATCCCTTAAAAGACTGTGGTCATCCTATATCTACATCACCCAGGCTAAGACAAAACACTTTGAAATGGAACAGAGCTCCAAAGCCATAATTCTTGCTGGACTGCACTCTAAACTGAATGGAAAGGAAAAGTTCAAACATTAGAAGCTGGAATGGATAAGAAGCAGGAATTTTAAAGAGAGTTACGTGTTGGGACACAAATATATTTTCCTTTTGAACAAAGGTGCTAGGTTTTCCCAAAAGTATGGCAAATTAACGAGTAAAGACATCCGTAATAATCAAGATGCATGCAAAAACAGGTAGGGAAATGTTTCCTAGATCAGAGCGCTATCTGTTCCAGGCTTCACCTACAAAACATCTCTAGTCTCTTTTCCACAGTAAAGCCATCACTGGGACATGGGGCTTCATAATGTCTACAGCTGGGATGTCATCCATTATGCCAAGACATAGTTGAGATGCCATCCATCTGAATGTACTTCTGTAGTGCTCCTGACTAAATTAATCCCACCAGGGTGTCATCTGCGGGCTGACATGCCAAGACTAAAACCCAGATCTGTCTCTCTATCATCCTGTAGGACCAAGAAGAAGTGGAAGCATTAATCTAGAAGAAGTGTCCAAGAGGCCCAAAAGCCACTGCTCATGCCTTGCAAGGATTAAACTGGAGTTTCATCTGGGCAGCTTTAGGAAATAAGTGCAATAGAACCCCTTCAGATGTACAAATTTACAAGAGAAGATGAAAAGCAGAATCTGGAGCTAAAAATGGATTCACACAGCAAAACATGCCTGAACTGACTGTAAGACTCAGATGCACAGGAATATCTGCCACAAAATTACCCTAGTAAGTTCCTTTGTGGAGGAGAATGGTAGCAAGTCATGTTTCTGGCCAGCAGAAAGGGTGAAGGTGAGCCACAGCTCACCAGGGAACCTTATTCAAGTGATAAATATATATATATAAACCCATAGGTATAAGACAAGCAACACTTAGGCTGGGTACACACCATACATTCAAAGCACCATACTTCTCCCCAAAGAAGTCAGGCAATGGTATTTTGTGCCTCAAAGAGCTACAATTTCCAATGCCCTTAACAAAATACAGTTCCCAGGAGTCTTTGGAGGAGGGGGAGGAGTCATGTGCTCTAAATGTATATGGCATGTGCATGGCCACACACTAAAGTTGCCAGAGGACAGATCTGAGGTCAACAACAGGAAGCAGTTCAGAGACCTCTTTTCTAATTGCTTCCAGCTATAAACCCAGATCTTTCCCAAGGCAAACTTTGGAAAATGGAACTCTTCCACAGACCTTGCCTACCACCTTTCATACTTGCCACAAAACCAACAAGTTCTAAGTCCTGCCTCTCCTGTTTTTTTACAACTGAGAAAGCAAGCTGGAGCAAAAAGCCCTGCCAACCCTTGTATTTTCTTTAGTCCTCTCCAGGTTTTCTGTTAACAGGCTTTGTGCCCTTTGCCCAGAGTTATCTATCAAACTGCTGCGGCAGCAGCACCACTGAAACCAACTAGCAAATGGCAGCCTCACATATAAGCCTGCATATGTGCCCAAGGCACCTCATGTGCACTTGGATAGTACTGGGAATTTCAGAGAATGCTCTTTCTTTTCTGCTAATAGTTACAAGCCTGGCAGAGAAGATGCCTCTGTCACATTCAAACCTTTTCTTTTCCAAGGATTTCTAAGACTGACACGAAGCCTGGGTCAATCTGACCCAGCACAGTTAAATGGGCTAGCAACATGTGATTTTTTAAAAAAATGTTCTTTGCCTGCTGAGACAAGCAGTATTTCAGAGAACACATCAGTGATTTTAGTGAAAGGTATATTGTGCTATTATTTTTTTTTAATGCTACAGTCAGATGATGCCGTTTTCTGCTCTCCCTGTTATGCTTAGAATATTTTCTTTTACATGATGCTTAGAACCAGGAACGCTAGTCCTCAGAGTAGGCTCACTGTCGTTAATGGGCATGGCTAGCCCAGGTTCATTCATTTCCAAGAGGTCTACTCTGAATAGCATTTGCCCTGAATACAAGCCTGAGTCTCTTCCAGTGGCACTGTCTAAAAAGGGAAATGTCAGAAGAAAAATGCCTGGATTTTAATATCTTGAACAAAATGCCTTTCCAGTAGAGTTTTGCTTTTAAATATGAAGAGTTACTACCAGGACTCTCATTTACTCTGAGTTTAAGCGACTGTGCGATTGAAGTGCAGCTTAATATTAAAGGCCGGATCCATGAAATGGATACGCGGTTTGTGCTGTCATCCAAAACCCAAAACTGTGGCTTTCCTTTCTGCAAAGAGAAGCTTGAAAATATGTAGGTAATGCCTGGTGAACTTTTAAGAGGACAGAAGGGCTCTAAGCGCAACTGCCGGTGGACAGAGGTAGGGTTTTTTTAGCGCTTTGCATAGCTCTTTTCTCCTCCCCATGGCCAGCACAGGCAATATAAATAATGCGAATTTCAAAATTATAAATACGTGCATGCTTGATTCAGGTTACAGAATTTGGCTTCTTCTCATTGTAGCTGTTATTAAGTATGGCTTTGATTTATTCTCACTAGCCAGAAGATAGCCTAGGACAGTGGTTCTCAAACTTTTTGAGGGGATGGACTTGAAAATTGCTGGTGGTCTCACCAGACTACTTAACAAACTTCTTTTGTTCTACAAAGCAAAGCAATGCATACCTTGCATTTTAAAAAAGCATAGTCTTGATTTCCTAATTGGATGGATGTGCCTGTTTTTCTGAGCACCGTTCTGTGAAGTCATGTATCCTTGTTGGTCAGTGTTTTTGGTGGGCAACATGAATGCAGCTTGTGGGCTGCCAGCAGCCTGTGAAGCACGGTTTGAGAACCTCTGGCCTTTCACAATGACATGCAAGCAGCTGGCCTAACACTATGGCTGATATCCAGATGCATTAAAAAAACAACAGCCAGTCGATGGGAGTTGAGTCATTGACTTCATTGGAAACACTCAAAAGACTTAAGCAAATTCCCCAGCTGTTAAGGCAGAGTCTCAAGGAAGGCAGCGATGCTCACCAATGGAGTTAACATGGCTTGAAGAGATTCCCCCAGGTGAGAAAGCTGGTCTCCAAAGAGCACAGTGAAATCATGTATCCATCTGCCATCTTGCCTAATAAATCCTGAGGTCAAATGAAAACAAAAATGATAGTGGAAACCTTCAAACATAAATATGCTCATGACAGGAACCCTAGTTAGCTTGGGCTAAACGGGATGTTCTCTATACAAAAGAAAGCCTTAACCTAACAAGGGGAGAACCCAGCAAACTTCTCTCCAATTCAGCTCTGCAAACCCAAGCAGCTGCGCCGTTTTAAGTGCAATAGGATTTTGTCTAGGCACCACAGAAGATGCGAGAAAAAGCAAAGCCCGCTGCCCATTTCAGTAGTGAGCACAGGTTTTCAAACAGCCATATCCACCTGAATGTGCAGCGACAAGAGTGCGGCAGAGGACCATACCCAGGCACGAAAACAATTTTTCTGCTAATGTCTCCAAGGACCAGAAAGGGAGCCAAGGAACTACAAGGCCTGAAGTCATCAAATTGCAACACACACAAACTTTGGCTAGGAACTGATGAGCGAAGTGCAACAGACACACACAGAGAGAAAGGAATTATCCAAGGGAGCACCCAGCTTGCTTCCTGCACTTTTGCCCTCAGTAAATCCCTTTCCTGGACCAGCCACAAGAGAAAAATAGCAGCACTGCTACACTGCAACGGTTCACAGAGCTGGGAGCCGGTGGCTTTTGTTTGAAAGCAGCCCAGCATCCGAGTCAGGCATGCCAGTGGGGAGGAGACATCACACTCAAGGTGGCTGGCAGCCAAGGGGAAAGGCAACGTAGGGTCCGGCCACCGTATTTGACAAAACGCCAACTACAGAACAACCCATGCCAGAGACAAAGGCTTAGTGGAAACTCACTCTGGCATCTCCCCTGTTCCCTTGGCACCAATCCTGGTCCACTGATGTGGAGGCATGTTGTAGTCATAGCTTTTGCAACGCACCAAGAAATAACGTGTTTATCTGTATACTCCAGTCTCTTTGGGGAAGACTCTTTTTTTGTCAACAGAATATCCAACACTTGTTTCTTTCCATGCTACCCCACTTCCCCCAAAACAAAGGTGCTAGGAGTGTTGTTGTGGTTTTTTTAAAGAACCATTTGGACCTGTTATTTTTTTCCTCTCTCGGCTCTGCACCATCTATTCCAAAAAGCTCACCCCCTCACCCAACAACAGCAAGAATCCCGCGTAGGCAGATCCTAACATCAGCAGTGGTTTAATGACAATTGCCACAAGCCTTTTTTGTTGTTGTTGTTAGAGTTTTCGAAATGTCATGGTATCCAACAGAAAGTAAAAAGGTGAAGGCCCAAATGAGATCAAACTAACTGGAATGTACTACTTATCACAGAAGAGAACCTGGTTTCGCCAGTCCATTCATCAGCAATGGCAGGGGAACGGGCTAGCGATTTACTGAAGCTCACATCCGTTCGCACTAAACTTTGGATGGGGAGTTTGGCTCTCCCACCCACTTCTACACACGCACACACCATGTAGTCTAAGCACTTGGGTCCCAGTAATGCGACTTCTGCTTCCCACCCCACTCCTATATGGATTTACATTTGTTCTGGTTCTTTCTGTCCCAGGAAGTTTCTGTTTTCCTCTTCTTGCTTCTGCCGCCCTTGTGCTTGGTGGGAAAAAAGAAAAAAGTCATTGTGCTGGTCTTTTGATCTCAAAGGCGGGGTTTCCCCCTCCAGAGTAACTGAGTGGGGTGGGGGACAAAAGGGAAAAGGGGTTACAGTGCCAGCAGAGTGGGGGAGTTCAAGGAATCCGAGGACTGGTCGCCGCTGCTGCTGCTCCTCCGGTGAGCTTTGGAGCAAGACTCCGAGGGGGAGAGAGGAGACTCCTGGTCCAGCACGCTGGGGTAGGTGAAGACCAAGCTGGATGCTCCGGGGGTGATGGCGGGTGTCGAGGTCACCACAATGGGAGTGTTGAGCGGCTCTTCCCCGTAAAAGCCCCCGACGATGCTGATAGGTTTAATGACTGATCTCTGCCCTTTCTCGAGGTCAGAGGAGGAAGAGGGGATCTCTTCTTCGACGGGCTCCTGCTTCACCACTACAGCATTGCTCACTCCAGTCCGGACGGTCTGGAGGCTGTGAGATGGCGGGGTTCGGCGTTCCTCAGGGCTGATCTTGCACATGGGGCTGTGAGCCATCAGCATGAACCTCAGCTTCTCCTTCTCTTTCTCGAGTTCGGCGATCTCCTTCTGCAACACAGACTTCTCTTCCTCCAGCTCCTCAGTTTCCTACAGATCCAGGAGGAAAAAGATGATCAGCGGCAGCAACAACAGTGGCTTGGAGAGAGCCCAAACTAAAATATACAACAAGGTGAGCACAGGTAGATAGATGGGGCTTAATATAAATATTTGTAAGTTACTGGTTTGAGGAATGCTGACTAGCCATTGAAGGACAGAATATACATTTGGAAACAAAAATAAGTTTGGGCAACTCAGAATGTGGCACAAAAAACCTCTGCTGACTAATGCTTTCTTTCTCCCTTTCTTTTTAAGAAACAGGTGTTTTCAATATTCAGGTATCTTATCCCTCACATTTTTGGGGGGAGGGGGAGTCACTGCAGCAAAGTGGTATGTTCAGTCAAAATATAGAAGGCTCAGTATCCCTAAATATTGCACCTTAGTAATTCATTGCTGTGGATCTCTACCAGGAACAGTGAGTGAATGTCTTCCACACTGATGCACACACTGCTTGGATAGGTACCATATCAGTTAGAGAACAAGGTAGGAGCTAGCTGCCTCTCACACTTCCCTCAACATGTGGATGGAGGTACATCCTGAATCCACTGCAAACTGGAGCCACTGCAGCATTTCTGATCCCAGCAGCTCTGCATGTGAAGAATGCTGAAGACAGCTCTCGTCTCCTAGCTGTCTAAAAGCTGACAGGGCCAGAACAGAGGACAACAGAGAACAGTAGAAGCATTTGATGCTCTGAGGAACATGGTACCACTTCAATGCTTGCTGTGTCATCATGTGTAAACCCAGCAGGAAAGAACTGGGAGACCTGCCACATAGATCAAGGATCGCCAACCTTTTTGGGTCCATTTGCAAACTGGAGAAATGGTTGTGGGCACCACACACAAACATCTACACCCCACAAGCTATTTTAATGGCTACAATAGAATACTTCTTTCAAGCCTAAATTCACCGGGGAGAGAAGGGGAGAAAGACCCTGGAGGCACACCTCTGAGAGCACATGTGCGCCACAAGTGTTATGTTGGTGATCCCTGCACTACATCAACTTGTGTCAGGCCACTCCAAATTCCTCTAGAAGATAAGCTTGCTGAAGAAGAGGGTCAGTATATTATGCAAACTTTATTAAACATATCAATTCTGGATGGCCAAAAGTGAGCATTCTCAAAAAAGGAGGAGACTTCTAAGGAGGGAATACGTACTGCCTGAAGTTTCTCAGTCAGCTCTCGGCGTCTGTTGCGGCATTTAGCAGCTGCTAGTTTGTTCCTCTCTCTCCTGATCCTTCTCTTCTCTTCTTCCTCAGGCGACAACTGTGGTCAAACAAGCAAAGAGGAAAAAAAAAACACCATCAGATCACAGGTGGCAAAAGAAGAAAACTCATTTCCAAATGATCAACCACAATGAGAAAGGAGCCGCGTCTGGTGTACTCCACAGCATGTTCATTAACTCTCTGGGCATAGTCATATATCACATGTTTTAGTTATGAGATATGGGGTGGGGAACATGTGCCCCCCTCTCCACCCCAAAATATGAGGTTAGATTCCACAACTTCCATTAGCCCCACTCAGCTGGTCAGGGGGAATCCAACAACATCTGTACATCACCAAGTTCACCATTGATGTTTCTGCAACATCATCTGAAGGTTGTTAGGTTTACAATCCCTGTACAGTGGTACCTCGGGTTACATACATTTCAGGTTACAAACTCCGCTAACCCAGAAATAGTACCTCAGGTTAAGAACTTTGCTTCAGGATGAGAACAGAAATCGTGCTCCGGCGGCATGGCAGCCGCAGAAGGCCCCATTAGCTAAAGTGGTGCTTCAGGTTAAGAACAGTTTCAGGTTAAGAACAGACCTCCGGAACAAATTAAGTACTTAACCCGAGGTACCACTGTATTACAAAGAAAATTCTCTAGAAAGAACCACTTGTGTCATAGCACCAGCCTTGGGCAGGGAGAGCCAAGGCTCAGACATGGGAGATGGATCAGCTAGTCTGGGCTGCGCTCGCCATGCCACAGCCACCACGGTTCCAGACACTGACTCAGGAAGCTGGCAGCCCTGAGCCTCTGAACCCCAAGGCAGGAGGAGCACTTGTCACAAAAGCAAACCCCTTAACAACTTCAAGGGAAAGTCAACCACAGAGGAAGAGCGAGCAAGGTGGTGGTGATTGAGGAGGAGCAAAGGGTGAAGAAACTTAAGAGGAAGATTGGGCAAGACGACAGTGAATCTGCAATCAAGGCCAAACACACGGCCGATTCTCTCCCAAAGTTGTTTCACAACGAGGGTGGTTTGTGAGGTAAAAGCATAGGAAGATGTTGCAAGCTTCTGTTTCTTGAAACAAACTATATGCCTCTTCCCTCTTGAAAAACAGTTGTTAACTTGAAGGTCAGGCGCCAAGGTCCTCAAGGGCAGGACAAATTGGAGAGGCCCGTATCAAATCAAAAAATAGGCTGCTTTGTTTGGTATCAAGAAGCACTTTTCACTCGCATCGCTTGGGATTTTCCATCATTAACACATTACGCTTTCCAAATCAGCCCAGCCCTAGAGAGAAGATGAAAGTCACAAAGGAATCAAAGATGGCCTCCGAGTGCATATACGGCTGTGAGGCAGCAGCTCAAGTGGAGGCCAAAGCAATTACAATTCATAATGCTTTACTGTTCCTTTGATATGGCTTATGTATTTATTTAAACTGTTGCTCGAGTGTAACAAAAGCTCCAAGTGGTTTACAAGAAACATTAAAATTATCAACGAAAAAAGTTAAAAACAAGTAATGAAAAGCATTTATATAAAGCATTAGAATTAGCGGTAAACTAAGGGAGATTAAAACACATAAACATCTATGTGTCTGGATAGGCTGGCCTAAACAAAAAGTGTTTTAAGCAGGTGCCAAGAAGAATACAGTGAAGGTGCCTGCTTGATTTCAATAGGCAGGGAGTTCTAAAGCTTAGGTACCACCACACAAAAAGAATGATTTCTTACAAGTGTGGAATGAGGACTGTGTGGCACCAGTACCAGTTTTGCAGATCAAAGCAGTCAAGTGGGCACATGGAGTAAGGTGAACCCACAAGATTTCTTTTTATTTTTACTCTAATGGGTGCTTAATGCGTTTCAGTAGGTTGCACCAAGTTATTAAGTTGTAAGCCATCTTAATTTCTTCTGGTTTAAAGGCAGTACAACAGAATACAATTAAGGTAGGGAACATTTATTGTTCTCTCGGATAGCTGGTGTGCTTAGAGTATTGAATTAGAACCTAAGAGATGGGGAATTCAAATCGCCACTCGGCCTTGAAGCTCAGTGGGTGACATTGGGGCGGCAATCACAATCTTTCGGCCTAGCCTACCTCACAAGTTTGTTGTGAGGATAAAACGTGGGGGAGGAAAACTATGAACACCACCTTGAGCTCCTTGGGAGGGAAGGTGGGGTATAGATGCAATGAATAGGTAAGTAAACTTTAAAATAAAACTATCATAACACCACTACAGCTTCCCACCTATAGGGAAGAGACAAAACTCCCAACTACAAAGCTGCTCTTATGGCAAAGCATATCCATTCTATAGAAGTGAACATAGAATTAGAAGCAAAAAATCTTGACCAGTGCAATAAAAGACTCAACTAGCATCTTTGCTACAGAGCTAGGAAGCCTCCTATCCAAAGCTGCAATGTTAGCTGACCAATGTTTTTTCCCTGTCCCTGTACCGTTTTGCCCACAAAGGATCTGACAAGGGGCGAGGGGGACACTCCGCAATAGATAGCACCCTAAAGCCTGGTTAACCACCCTTGAGTTGCAAACACTGGTGTTTGGGGGCAATGAACTGAGTTCAACTGGTCTGTGGGGGGGGGGGGTTTGGAGGGTGCACTGCTAAAGATCAACACCTGGAAGGTTAAAGCAAATATATAGGATCAGGGTGATCTTTCTTTGGCTATGTATGACCAATGATCTCAATTCAGATTGTATGCATCAAACACACAGTTTGGCAAAGGACACTTCAAGTAGGACTACTCCAGAATAAAATGTTTTGATGATTGGGGATAAATGCAAACAAAACTGAGATCCATTAACTGACCTAACCTGTTGCATTTTATCAATATGATGGTAGCCCTGGAGACTCTGTAAGCTCGGACACCAGAGGCACCAAGCCAAAGAAGACTCTACTCCATGAAAACATATGCTGTAGACTTGTGAGGGTTGTACCCAATGCTGCCATTCCCCTTGCACAACAGCCTTCCTCTTGTGCAACAGAACTTCCCCTTCTCTCCAGGCCCCCGGGCACCTTCAAAAATCTGTTCCAGAGATTTGAGGGACCCTCCAGAGCAGCTTGGGGGCAGGGGGATACAGCCCTTAGTTTTTAAGATTCCACAAGACTCTTTTGTTGCTTTTGCTGCAAAAGGCCAACAGTGCTACTCCCCTGGAAAGGGCCGCAACACTGATGGAGTAATCCCCCAAAATCAGGCAAAGCAGCCACAAATCCCACTCAGGCGCCTACAAAACCCAGAGCAGGCTACCAAACTCCAATAACAAGGTCTCATTTGCTTACATCTGACATCACTGAAGTGAAGCAAACCTCCTGGGCTCACGCAAATACCTTTTTCATGCAAATGCAGCCAAACAAACAGGGAGTCAAAAAGAGCTTAGCTGACAAGATCCTTGTCTGAGATTACTACAAAGGCACTCATGATGTTGTTGGTGGAGGATTTAGCATTCAACTGGTAGCAGCAGCTAATCTCACCTAACCCTGAAGCTGTTTTCCACAGAAAAAAGACTCTTATTATCATCTCTTGATAGGCATGTGCTTTAAAGAAGAAACTGATCTCAAAACAAGGGTTCTGGATGAAACTGGAGAGAGCAGAAAGGGGCATAAGTGGAGAGAAGCAGCCTTGTCTCCTCTTCTTTGATTCATTTAAAAACAAGCATTGTTTTAAATATGTATTATGGAATTTGCTTTGCCCCAAGATCTGGTGACAGGCAGCAGCTCAGATAGCTTTAAAGTGGGGATTAGACAAATTCAAGGAGAATAAGTCTATCAGTGTACACTAGTCATGATGGCTATGTGCTATCTCCAGAATCACTCTGAACACCATGATACACTGCAAGAGAGAGGCCCATTGCCCTAATATCCTGTTTATGGGCTCCCCAGAGACACATGGTTGGCCAGTGTGGGAATGAGGATGTCAGACTAGGTAGGTATTTGGTCCAACAACAACTTCTTAAGCTCTTAGAATGGAATAAGTTTATGGCTGAACAAACTAGGGTGTAACCTCATGCTGGGTTACCATGTCCCCAGTTCTTCAGTTCTGTCATATACCCCCAGGACCAGCAAAATAGAAAGGTGTTTAAAAACTAGCTCTGCTCCAGTAACCTTCCCTATTAAAGTATGCCAAACACAAGAACTTGGCTTTAGGTTTCCAAATATACGTTCTGGTCAGGAAACGTTATTATTAACACAACAATACTACCCATCTTCCCAACGACATTTTGTGCTCTGATAAACTGTGTGTACAGGTCAGGTCAGGAATCAAAAGTGAAGTATCAAGTACAAAACACAGAAAACAATGGAGACTATCCAATAATAACTATCAGAATCTACTCATTCCAGAAGGACAGACACTGGGGGAAATGCCACCAAAGCCTTTATACAAATGGAAGCCGAAGGAAAAGACAAAGTCACCCCAATGATTTAACTTGGAAGTCCCGACCGGTGGCAAGTTTTTACAGGTCCTCAATACTTCCCAGCCTTGTTCCAATAGCCCTTCATTGGAAATGACAGGGGATAAAGCAAGCATGTGCTCTAATGGTAACGACGGTTTTTTGGAACTCCCTAAATAGAAGTATCTGCCCGATGCAGCACTCTCCAAGTTAGCCTCATGTATCCCATGGACACAAAGAGAAAGATGGGGTCAGCGAAAACCCTTGGAACATGAAGTTATTTGCCTTGGAAGCTCTGCACTCAGCTCTGAGAACTTCCAAGCACATGCAGCTAGCATATTGCACAAAGTCATTTCAACCAGTGTACCTACCTGCTCATCTCTCCTCCTCCTGCCCACCGTGGTCCCAATGGTTTTAATGACACCCGGTCTCTGAAGAGCTGTGTGTCCGGTAACCGAGGACAGATTTGGCAGGCCATGGCTGTAGGGATGCGAGCGAGAGTAGGCACTTGGCATGGAGGTGATGACAGTGGGCTGCACCATCCACTGCAAGTCTTGGCTGGTCGTGATGGCGTTCAGGGTAGGAATAAAAGCGTTGCTCGATCCTGGCATATCTACCCGGAATTTCTAGAAGACGGGGAGAGAAAATCGGTAGAACCAGAATTAGTGGAACGTTAAGCAAGGTGGCAGGCGTGGCACGCCAGCACAGAAGCAGGAGATGTTCTTTTGCCAAGCAAGACTTTGAGAACATCTAGCTCAGCAGCACTGACTGTTCTTGGGACACCTGGTGGGAGTCTCCTCCAGATGTTGTGGGATTCCAATTCCCACGAGCCCCAGTGAACTGCAATGCAACAACATCTGGAGGGCAAGGTGCCTATTCTGACGGGCAGTAGCTTGCTCTGCAGGTGCTCAAGCCAAGGTCTCTCTCAGTTCTGCTATGCAAGTTATTTTTACCCGAAGACGCTGGAAGATTAAACCCAGCAGCTTAATATATGCTGCATGTGCTCTGCCTGTGGGTTGCCCTAAAACTCTAGAGAAGGAGTGGAGAACCTATAGCCCTCCAGATGTTGCTGTATCCCAACCTCCATCAGCTCCACTCAGCATGACCACTGTCTAAGTTGAGAGAAGTTGCAAGTGCAAAAACATTTGGAGGGTCACGGGTTCCCCACCCTTGTCCCAAACTCCTTACATTTACTTACATTCCAAAACTCCTTACATTTACTCACATTCCACCCCAACTGAACAGTCCAGAGTTGTGGCAAAACAACGCTATTTCACTCTACATAGAAAGCTGCTATATTTCAAAAGTCAGAGCATTGGTCCATCTAGTTCATGGGTTGGCAAACTAAGGCCTGCGGGCCGGATCAGGCCCAATTGCCCTCTAAATCTGGCCAGGGGACGGTCCGGGAATCGCCGCATGGGTTGCCATGTGTTCTTTTCCTCTCCTTCCCACGACAGCGGCGCCTCCTCCCTCTCTCCTCCTGGCTTCTCCTCGCCCTGCCTAGAGGAGGAAAGGGGCTAGGCTTTGTTGGTGCCAGCCCCTCTCCAGAGCCCTTTCACATGCCACTCATCGTCCCTCATTCATTCCCCCCCAAAACAAAAATATAGTCCAGCCCCCACAAGGTCTGGGGGACAGTGGACTGGCCCCCTGCTGAAAAAGTTTGAGGACCCCTGATCTAGTTCCATATTGTCCACTCTGATTCCCCAGGGTTTCAGGCAGAGGACACCCCCAGATCTACCCTGGAGATGCAAAGGATTGAATCTAGAACCCTCTGCATGCAGGGCCAACAAGCTAGGTCATCACTTGCAGGGCAATTTGCACAGCACAGAAGACTAGACACAGAAAGTTATCCACACTTTTGACCCCAAGTTGAAAAATTGAAAGGTTATTCCAAGAGCTGAGATACAAAACATGCGTTTGTTTGGTTCCTTCATTCCACTAGGGATTATGAGTTTTAAAAATTACATCAACCACCTGACAATTTGTAGGAAATACATTTCAACCTGAAAATGAGATGGCACTGAGCATCAGGCAGTCAAAGTGTCTTGGGACATAGCATACATATCCATTTTGAGTCATTTACCAAACTAATCCACTAACAGTGTAATCATGTACATGTGTACTTGGAAGCGTCACACAGAGTTCAGTGGGACTTATACCCAGATTAAGCGTTTCTTTTCTCACCAGTGTAGCCCTTTCCAACATTTCTAACGTCACTTGGAGCTTTTCTTTCAGGTCCAGCAACTCATAAATTGAATAAATAATACTAATTTGTTTCTGGCTTTTAACATGGAGGAATATTCAAAAATCTTAATCCCCACCCTACACAGTTGCGTTCCACCGCAGCCTACCACCACATTCAATAAAATGTGAAGAAAGTAAAGGAGGGGGAAATAATCAGGAAATAAACCCACACAAGTTGGGCAAGACAAATGGGCAAGATTCTTGTTTGGGCATCTTCCATTCACTCCCTCACAAATTCTCAGCAGGCAGCCTGGCTACAGCCCAATCAATTTTCTTCCATTCCCAGGATGCAATGCAGCAAGACAAAATGAGGAGTTGGCTCAGGGTGCTGCAGAACTACACCAGCCTCGGAAGAGACAGTGGACTGAGATAAGGACTATCCCGCCCTGACCCATCACAACAAACCTATGGCCACAGCTGCTTGGAAGGCAAAGAGACAGCCAACCATGAAATAGTCCCTTTTTTGCATGCGAAGTGTAGATACACAAATTCCCTCATATGCCTAGCAAAGTCAGCAGTAACAGCATATACTGCAATCAGCCTACCACTTTAAATACCTTTCACAAAGAACTTAAGAGACACACACCGCTTTCAGTATGACATTACTTTGCTGTTTATCAGATTTTTATCTGATTGCTGCTACCTATTATTTATTTGTTGTGGTCTGAATGGTTAATTGTTGGGGTTTTTTTCTCTTCTATGTTGCAAGCTGCCTTATGAACCTGCTGGTGAGGCGTGGCAAATAAATAAATCTCTTTTAAAATACAAAGGTGGAGACTGTTTTCTGGTGCTTGTTTCACCAACATGACCATGGGTTTTGAGCTGAGAAACAGCTGTGCCTTCTGCTGGTACAACACACCCATTCTGGGATCACATGGAAGGAGTGTTTCTTTTTAAAATAATAAAAAAAGAGTAGAATATAAAGATGCCTCCAGCTGCAGCAGATTTACGTGCCTATATTTTAATAATACCTTATAAAATGTGTTTTGGGATTCAGATCAGAAAAATTCCCTGCAGCTCTTTGCTCTGTCTAGACAAAACAAAACAGAAGCTTTTAAAAAGGCACTAGGTAATGATCTCCTGCAAAATAAAATATATAAAAAAGAAGCCTTGTACACCTTGTTTCCAGACTGAGGTAAATCCATCTGGATAGTTTACTGGCACCAAAACTCTGGAGGAATGGAAGCAACAAAACAAAACAATGGGCAGGCCCTGGAGGGGAAAATCTAAGAGAAGGAATGTTTTTGTCTAACAAGGGAGCCATTCAAGAAACATAAAAAATGCTGGATTAGTTTTACACGCCTATCATGTCCCCACCACTTGGGATTTTAGATCCATTAACTAAGAACCATTTGAAGTCCTTGAAAATCATCCACACTCAAGGAGAGCCACCACCACCACAAAAACTAATTATGAAGACTTGCCTTGCAGGATCAGACCCAAGGTCCATCAGGACCACAACTCTCACCTGCCCATTAAAGGCAGCAAGATATCCCTGGGAAAATAGTTCACAAGCAAGGCACAAGAGGGAACAATCCTCATGCTGTTTTGTTCCCCACCACATCCAGCAAAAGCACATAGCCATTGAACATGGAAGTTGTGTTTCTGATTATTGCAACTAATATATATTCAAAGACTGACCCTCTTTGAGAAAATGATGGCGAGCACACTGAAGTAAAATGAATGTTTTTTGGACTCAAATTTCTGCACTTCCAACAGTATATGCATGCTATGTTGAAGACAACAACAATAGAAATTATTGATATGTGGAACATATGTAGTTGATGGGAAGCCCAGTGAACTCAAATTTATTGGCCACAGCAAGGCAGTGTCCGTGAGAAAACTAGCACTTTGTTCTCAGCTTTTGTGTCAGACTCATCCTTCCTGAAAATAAATTGGGAGGGAAACCTGTTAATGAAATTTTACAAATTGCTTGTTATCTTCCAGCTGAACCTCTTTAACAGGTAAATGCCGACAGACTGTTCAGTGCCATACTATGATGTCTTTGCCAAAGAGACTTATCCTGCCAGATTTTGGGGAGGATGCAAGTTTCTCACCATTGTGACTGAGGTGAAGAATCGTAGAGTTGGAAGGGACCCAAGGGCCATCTAGTCCAACCCCCTGCAATGCAGGAATCTCGGCTAAAGCATCCATGACAGATGGCCATTCATCCTCTGCTTAAAAACCCTCAAGGAAGGAGAGTCCACCACCTCCTGAGGGACACCATTCCACTCTCACACAGTTCTTCCTGCCAGAAAGTTTTTCCATGTGTTTAGTTGGCATCTCCTTCCAAGCTATGTAGCTACCCCTCGCATGCATGCTTTAAGATGAATAACGGGTTAAACGACCCACACTGGAGCAATGTTCCCTCTCTGGCAATATCCTTCCTATTATCTAAGTGACTAATTAGAGGAGGAGTCCATATTTGACAGGTCATAATAAATTACAATGACCTCCAAGTCACCTAGATCAGGAGCCAGAAACAAACCTCTCCCAAACAACTAGAAGTTGGAAGTAGCGGAGGCTGGTTTACTACGGGAAATGGGGCATTGCCCCACCAACCTCAATCTGCCCTCAAACCAAACCCTACCTGTCTGATTTCTTACTTACAACCACTCCAGGGCGTGGGCCCTGGCTGCCAGCTTTCTGGGCCTCCTCCTCAGTCTCATTGTCGTCTTTGTAGAACCCAACAGGGTGGAGAAGGATGACAATACTAAAATGGAGTTGGCTCTGTCAGTTATGGGCTCTGACTCCACTCACCGTCGGCCTCCCCGCTTTCTAACCCACCAGTCCCAATGGGTACCATGCGCCACTGGATTGAAGGCCAGCTCAACAGAAAGGCAGTGGTACAACTGGCAGTGATTGCTTACAGGTCTACTATGCATATACCAGCCGCTTACAACCATAGCTCTACTAGTAAGAGTAGACTTCCCCAACCATGTCTGCCTTATGGAAGGGAATGGCAGACTTAGGCTTGTTGGACCAGCTTTGTTTCTTACTAGAACGCCAAGATCTATTAACCGGAGCGAAGCACAAAAAGATGTTTCATTATTATTGAAGAAGAGGGTGCCTCTGAGCACATTCTGAGCCTAGGTATGTGTTTTCAATACCAGAACAGTTGAGTTACAAAATCACGTCTTGTCTTCATTTCAACAGCCTATTTAGTGAGAGATAGCATATTTGTTGCTGCTACAGGTTAAACAATTAAGTGTCACAACCCCATGCGGATCTTCTGCAAATCACTCAAGAGATCTAGAAGTAGATCCTGAGCTACCTTCTACCCACTCCTCCATGGAGGGACCTTTTTCAAGCCTGCTTATTGTACGACAGTCTGCTTCATCTACATTTACCTTTAAAGTAAATGACATTTTACCTACAAGGCTGTAGGAGGAAGAGAACTTACACCTGTGCATTTATCTGTTTTACGGCACATAAATCCTTCACATACAATCACAGTGATTAAAAAAAATGTATGCAATCTTTATGACAGTATTCTTGTATGTTCCTGTTTTCTCCTGTACCTCTGTAGGGAAAATGCCATATGTAAAGCTGCCTCGATGCATGGATAACACGTTAAAGTAACACCTTATGCATTAAACTTGATCAAACCTCGAGCAGCCAATCTCTAAAATATTTTTCACTCAGAGGAATACAAACAATCTAAAGTGGTCTGATCCAAGACTGCAAAAATGAAGGTCACCAAGGAGCCATAGCACCCAAGGCAAATAATGTCTACAAGAATGCAATGTGTGGAAATAAGGGCTATCTCCGTGGAGTGATAAACTCTTATGGTTCCTCGTTTCACAAATTTTGTTATTAATTGCCGCAGCATTTTCGGCACACAGAATGCTTCATCGTGCTCTTATTTACCATCACGACAACACTGTGAGGTTAGTTATCTGAAGGCCAGCCTATTAACCACAGGATGAATCAGAGCCTTCAAAATCAAATCACTCTCCTCATTGCATCACAACCACCTCTCTTTTAGAAAGCTTTATTTACTAAAAAGATCATTCTGTCACCAACAGAAATAGAACGAACCCACATAATAGATCTCATGTTACCCAGCGTTTTCCAAATCGAAACAGAAATAACTAATTTGTAGTGAAATATTATAATGGTATCAAATCTACAGCCTGTGGCCCTCCACATGGTTCTTGGGCTCCAATTCCCACCAGCCCCAGGCGACATGGCCAATTGTAAGGAATGATGGGAGTTTTAGTCAATCAACATCTGAAGAGCAACAGGTTCTTCGCTTTTGCTCTACAAGGAACTGTCAGAGTGGCTAGGAAAAGTTGGAATCAGAGGGTTGGAAGGGACCGAGGATCAGCCCCCCGCAATGCTGGAATATGCAGCTGTCTCATACGGGAATCGAACCTGCAGCCTTGGCACCATCAGCACCACATTCTAACCAACTGAGCTACCCCCAGCAACAAAACGTAACATAGCCCAACCCCTTCCGATTCCCCTTGCCTTAATCTTGCAAGACAAGATAAGTAATCTCATCAATCCCAGTATAACATCCCACCCCTCACCCTGATTAATTCACATGTTTATTTTGTAATGGAAGAAGAGGATAGTTCCCATCAGGGGAAAAGTGAGGTATAAATAAATACTTCTTATTATTCATTATTATTGGGTTGGAAAATGACATTTCCGCTTGCTCTTAATTGCAGGGAAGGTGTAGAAATCTTCCAGATGCTGAACAGTGTATCAATGGCAGAAACCATGCAGAAATCTATTCTGACATTATTATTTGTCTTTCTTTCTTTCTTTCTTTCTTTCTTTCTTGAGTGTTATGGAGAGTTCAATCTGGAACAGGGCAAATCAAGGGAAGCAGGAATGTCTTGGGAGCAGATGCCAAGCAACCTTCCTTCACTAAGGAGTTCTCTCAAACAATAGCAGACATGGAGGGTGTAACTTCCAGGCAAGCTTGAATTCAAAGACCCCTCATATGTTGTTGATGATGATGATGATGATTAAATTTAAAGCTAAAATTAAGCAGCACGTAAGGTTGTTGGCCCTGCAGCTGAAGGAAAGTAGGCAGTGTGTGTGGTTGTGAGGACGGACACATAAAGGGAACTGAAGAGCAACAGCTCTTTCCTGCACCACCTATAGCCACAGCTAACAGAATATGGGTGGGGAAACACAATGGAGCACATGAATAAAAACCAAAAGAAGCTGATGAATGGCCTGATCAAATATTTTAGGCTTGACAACCATGAAAGGATACCGGGACAAAGAGTGAAATGTGTTCTAAGTGCGCATACAAACCATAAGCACACAGCCAGTTGAACTGATCAAGCAATTGACCGGTGGTCATCTTCATCTTAGAAGCGAGGCAAGAGATGCAGTGAATTCTGAAGAGCATAATTTACAACAACATGCAGCTTTACAGAGAGAGCTAAACACTGAAGGAGAGCTTGGAATATTGAGCTTGGGAAGTGGCGGACTGAGAATATGAACACACATTCATCGGCAGTCTCGTTAAAGTGATCATTTGGGCCACAAAGTACAGACAAGCCTTAAAAAGAAAACTCACTCTATCCATTTTCCCAAACAAGATTCCCCACATTTACTGTAAGTGAGCAAATGATTTCTTTCCATTGTGTATCATCTCTGGAAACCTGTCTACGTGGAACAGCCTACAGAGGGCACCCAAGAGGCGTCTTTGGCTTCGACCTGGACACCGAGAGAGTCATTTCTCGTAAGTAAATAAATAAATAAATAAATAAGGTCTTTGATGTGTGCGGAATGTCACCGACTGGCACCACTTGCAAAGTTTTATATAGGACAGTTTACAGCACACATAACCAAAAACAAAGAAGGTCCACAACTAGCTGATGTGAAAAAAACCTTACGCCTCACTTTGCCAGTAGGTTTCACACACATTACAGAAGTGGTAAGAAAGGCATTCTGGGGGGAAGAGAGGCAAGGCCAGCCAATGTAAACATGTTACGAAATATCGTATGTTTGTGTAACTGATGAGATTGTGCAACGCCTCTCAGAGAAGCTGTAGGTTTAGCCTAGGATGGCACATAAGACATCTTTGAAAAGACCTAAGAAAATACCGATCGAGAGAAAATAGGGAGGGGCACCCACAGGGAAATAGAGAGAGTGCAACGACCCTTGATTTTACAGATTTCAGTTTCAACAGGAAATATTTCTCATTCTTCAAGTTCCAGCATCATTTCAGGCTAGACGCTGTACCAAAAGAGCTATCCCAAAAATGTAGCCAAATTGCATGGACCCTGTAAGAACTTGCATTCTGAAGGTCAAAAACCATTCCACAATAAATACCAGCGAGGTCCATTCAGGCAGCAAAGGAATGTCTGAATACCAAAGGAAAGCAACAATATCACTCCCTAGCTTGCTTGAAGATGGAGCCAACACGAAAATGCATTCCATCTCCTTCCCGAACAGACACTATTAAAAACATCGAATGGAAATGGCTACATTAGAAGGCTACTGTGAATGTATTAGGAGATGGTTCCAGCACTTCGACAGCAGCATAGCACTGAATTGATTGTAGTTTGGCACAGCTCATGAAATGGCATTTAATTTGAGACAAGGAAAAGGAAATTCAAGCTAGAACAAAAGCTGGAGAGAGAAAAGAAGGGTGGGGCTGTTGTTGTTGTTGTTGTTGTTTTACTTCCAAACAGTAAATGATTATGATAAAGTAGAATTACCTGACAGTTTCCACTGGTTTTACATGGCAGCTGTAAACTAATGGCAGTCACAATTTCTGGACAACACAGCACGATCTACATGGCATAAAATTTTATTATTCACTGCAAACACAATACTTTTAATTGTGGTGTGCTCAAAACTAACCAATAGTTAAGTTGTGCTCAGTCAAGGACAATCTTCTAACCCATGTATAGAGGTTTCACCATTTAGAGTATGTTTCTAATATGGTAGTTTCGAATCCAATGGAAGTGTAGCTATTTCAGCAAACTGGCAAACTTACCACGGTCATGAAGGCCACTTTTATAGTTGAGACTGTAGAAAACATACAGCTGTACTTACAATGAAACAACTAATTGGCCTTTGCTAATACAGCAGTATTATACAACCTGATTTCCAGAAATCTATGCAGCTATGTTATCACAGTTGCAATCCAGAAATCCACCCAATTTGTGTGTAAAGTATTATTTGAATGAAAACTCTACTGGACTCAAGTTATCCATCAAGCTACTGCATCCTTGTCTTTAACTTGTTTCTTGGAAGGTCTACTGATTTCTGTGGAGACTACACTAGCGTAGTAAGAACTGTTGTTTATGTATTTTCTACTCTAGAATCTTGATGCCTCTTCATAATCCTGAAATGATTTGTTTGTTTGTTTTAACATGCTGACATATTTAAGCCTGAAGATTATTGGGAGGATGGAGAGAGAGAGAGAAAGAAGGAAGAGGACCTCGAAAAACAGAAGGAAAAAAGTATTTCAGCAGCCTTGACAGCTTAGGACACTGGCAGAGCCCAGGAAAAACATATTTGCTTCCAGAGATATTGCTTTTTTACAAGTTGCTACTATTAAAAGAGAGAAAGAAATCACAATGAGAATAAAGTGGAATTGTATGCTTTTAGTCAATGTGGAAAAACATGCTTAGTGTTTCATTTACTCATCTAGAAAACTGAATACTTATTTGTGAAAGGGAGAGAAGGGTCAAATCTTTCTGAAGGAACTGAGGAGCCATGGAGGAGTGGGGGATAATACAATGTTCCCTTTGGTATGGACCTACAGAACCTTTCTCAAAGATCCTGGTTGCTGCCCCACACATTTTTCAATGTCTTCTGGGAAATCAGCTTAAACAATTAAAAACTGCCCCTCATTTTGCAAACAGAACGAGTAAATAAAAGCACATTTAGACAAATATATCTAATTCATATAGCCTATCCCAACTTCAGCACTTGGAAAGAAACCAATTTTCCACATCTTTCTAGACCCTTTCCCAGGAAAGGGATCTAAAATGAAAAATACACAGATTTGTTTTCTTGTTTTCTTCAGAGGGTCTTTCAAAATCACTGTAGCTTAATTCACAAACCCACTTGACTGAATCAAAGTGGATTTAAATCCGGCTTGGTGGCTAGACCTGTTTCTTTGCATTTCTCAAGCAGCCCAATCTTCGGAAGATGTCTCTTAATTTAATGCCCTTGATCTGCCACCAAGCCTGCAAAATATGATTAAAACTCCATTTCAGGGTGTGGGGTCCAAACAGCTGGCTTGCCAATACATTTGTCTCTCACGAATGTATATAAATATGTAAATCCGGGTCTGTGACCAAGGATCATTGGAGAGATTCCTTTCATGTTCCATTTGCCATCTCTACACATCTGTATGTGTTGCGAATAAGGAGATAAGGAACTGGAGGAAGTGAAAGAGCAACAGGTTAAAAGCAAATCTACCCAGAAAGTTATCAGATGTGCCACTCTTTCTCTCACTTTACATAATCCCAGCACCCTGCTTGTATAACCAAAGCCAAAGAAAGAGCTATTACTAAGGCGTATCCCTTCTCTACTGGGGTTCTCACTTCTGAAACACCCTCAAAAATCCATTACAAACTATTTAGTTCATTCAGCTGTCATGGGCAAGGCACTCCATGTTTTCAGGTGATATTCAAGAAGTGATCAGGACCCCCCTATAGCCAAAAGCTTTTCTATTTTCCCAAGCCTACTGGATCTGAATCACATCAACCAATGGGTAGGCTACAGATAAATATCCCCAAAAAGGCTTCCTGGAATCCAAACCCACCACCTTTGAAAAGGTCGTTACAAATTGTGCGGCTACATTTCCTTGAGGTCTTGGGGCAGAAGTAAAACCAAACAAAGTCAATTTGAACTAGGGCGAAACTGCACTTCACAAGCTGATCACTTCTTCAAGCTTTCCAGCAATGTAAAAAGGAAGGTTGTTTTGAGGATTGCAGCATAACTTTTTTTATTTTTGGGTTGGTGGGTGTCTGACTTATTTCCCCAGCATGCCCAGACAATGTGATTTTCTTCCACGCCTGCCACAACCGATGTTGAGACCCACACGTCCCTTTTTAGACTGTTTACGCTCCACCAGGAGTTTCAGTCCACATTAACAACGCACAGCGAAGCCCAAGTCAGCCCCATTGACTTCAATGGCGTGTCCCTCCCAGGTAAAGAGGTCTAGGATTGCAGCCTGCATACGTCGGGCCCACACTTCCGGCAACTACTCACGGTTCCCCCTTTGTGCGCGTGTATCCCCCCCCCCCCAATTTCCTACTGAGACAAACATTGTGGCCACCCCACCCCGCTGCTCTCCTGCCAGTGCGCACGTAGAGCACTGCTGGCGAAGAGGCGCGCGTCTGGGGCACTCCGACTCCTCACACCCTTGCCCTGCGCCCCCCTTCACCTCTCTTCCCGACGTGCTCGGAAACACACCCCGGGCAGATACCTCTGCACGTTACCCCGAACTGCCACTAGGCAAAAGGCCATCTCCCCTTTGGGCCAAGGAGAGGCACACCCAGAGGGTAGAGAGAAGACCCTCACCGGGATCTTAAGAGCGGCCGTGGGTTCCGTCCTCCCACTCCCATCCCCGTTTCCCCCGCACGTATGGACCGGTCCCCAATTCAGTCCCGCAATGGTTGCGAGCGCGCCGGGGTCTTTCTTCCTTCCAAGCGCACAGTTCCAGCAAAGGCATCCCCGGCTTGCAGAAGCAGCTCCGATCTCTTCCCCCGAGAGAAACCCCCGCGCTTACTTGTAGCCCCGATCGCCCCCTCGGCGGCTCCGCGTCGCAGCCCAGGCTGCCTGCCTCTCGGCTCCGGCGCCCTGGCGAGCTCGAAACTTCCAGCTCCGGCGCGGCTTTGCGCTCGCCCGCCCAAACTCTCGCAACAGCAGCAGCGCCGCCGCCAAGCAGCCGCTTCCGCCTCCTTTTAAGGTGTCTCGGCGGCTGTTGGACTGGAGGCCAAAGGCGACGCGCCGCCGCCTCTCCTTCGCCCTGATCTGCGACTGAGGGAGAGGTCGGAGCGCGCTCGCAGGAGGTGGACTGGGGTGTGGTTAGTGAACTTTGCTGTTTGGTTAAGGAGCCAGGAGCCGGGGAGGTGGCGGCGGCGGAGGCGCTCGCTCGCTCGTCGGAAAGGGGGAAAAGGACACGGGGGGAGAACAACCAGTATCAGGGACCTGGATTGCGCGAAATCACCTACGATCTCAGTATACGCAGAGCGAAAGGAAACCTGCTGAGATCACCTGAACTCCTCTTCCAGGTAAAATGCCCTTAGAGGCATTTCGAGATTTAAGAGGGAAAAGCATAGAGAGGGACCACTCCCCCCTCGCCCCTACCTGTTGAGCTGTGATGCTGTTGTAAGTTTCCGGGTGGCCTGGAGAACCGCTGCTGCCCCGGGAGGAGGTATCAAAGTTCCCTGGGAAATCCTGGTACATTGTCCGAGGTGAGAAATAAACTTTGAAATCTTAAAAAAAAACCAAAAAAAACAAAAAAAACCGTGCACGCTGTTTGTTTGTTTTGTTCCTCAGTCCCTCCCTGTCTTGTTCGCTTCCGATCTTTTTATTTACTGCCTTAGGATTTTCCAAATGCACTCAAGTGGATCTGGCAGGGTGTTTCTCCCCCCTCCCTTTTCTCTATTTTAAGCAATGAAAAATAAGTCCTTTCCTGGTTTTTTGTTTCTTGCGACAGCAACTCTGTAGGAATTAAAAAATAAATCCAAAAAAACCTCCGCATACAGTGCAGAAGGGGAAAAAATGCACGCGCTCTAGAGGCAAATCATTGCCTCTCACGCTAGAATCAAAACAATATACTTATTAAAAAAATAGTTTTCCAAATGCGACTTTTATTTCTACAGAAGAGAAAGCTTGATGTATCTCGTTTGCCTTCCTTCCAACTTCCTGTGGAGATCTCCCTACTGCTTTCAAAGCCGCGGTCGCCCTGTAGTTTTTAAATCAGGAGCATCTAAACCTCCTGTATAATTAAGCCCTACAGAAAAGTGCCAGCTTCCTGCTCCAACTGGACTGGATGGATGACTCAGCCCGGGATCGGAGGCTCCTGATCGTTAGTTGTTGCTGCTTAAAAATACTCCCTCGAATTATTGATCCCTTAACCCTTGATGCTGCCCTTCTCGGCCATAAAAGCGATCTTTCTTTTTCCCCCTCCTTTCCCCCTCCCTCTCCTCTCTCTCTCTCTCTTTTTCTAGTATCCTTGTTCTCGGAGCTCCTTTACTCTCCCTGAATGAGTCAGTGCAATGGCATTAGTTCAAATCCACAGTCTTATTATTCCATCTCCCTGCCTCTGAAGAGCTGTACCATGTGGATTCGCAAACGTCAAACTCGCAGGCTTCTGGCCCCGCCCCGCGGAGCCTCCCACTTGGCGGAGGAGGGAGAACAGGGCCAGAGCGCGCTGTCCTTTCAGCCCCGCCGAGCCAAACCCAGCCCGGGCGGCTCCCCGCTCTCCTCGCCCCGTTTTCCGTCCCTGCGGAGGCACAGCCCGGCCCGTTCGCCTGGCGGGCTCCATTTCCCGGCCGCGGCCTCCTCGTATCACGTCCCCCGTCCCCTCCCAGTGCGTAGGCTTAGTCTGTTCCATTGTCGCAGGTCGCCGTTGCCAAAGATGGTCATTTGCGTTGTACTACGCGAGCGCGGGTTTCCTTGGTTAGAGTGACGCGTTCGGAGAGGGATTCCCTGGTCGTCTGCAACAGACCGAGCTCCGCTTAAAGGGGAACAGGATCGAAACGCTAATAGTAATAATAATACTGGGGGGGGGGGGGAACGGTGAAGAGAAGCCGACACTTTATTCGTGGCGCCGGTGGATTTTCTTAAAATGCTGCTTGTGCAAAACTCGAGTGTGGGCGGCTTGCGCTATTGTGGCAGAATACACGGGCCGATTAGGACCGCGACCCAAAGCAAGGGCAGGGTGGGGAAGATTTGCATCAGGACGCATTGTTTGCAAAAGGGCGTTTGCTCCCTCCCAAGTACGTGCTACCGATCTTGGGTGGCATGTCAGGTTTAGCGTGTCGGGGAGTAGTAGAAGCAGCGGCGGAGATAAAAAGAATCGCTGGTGCCGCGCAACTTGGCCGAAGCTTCGTACCGAGTCGGTTTGCCCCGCCCGCGCGGTACTCCCTTCGCCCGCTTGTTCTTGTTATTCTTTGCCCCAAATGCAACTTGCAGTAATAGCCGACTCTTCTGTCGTAGAGCGGCCGCTCGATCTCATAACGCATTGCCCCGCTTTGCCGGGTCTGCTTTAAGTAGCGAGCGCCTAATGCCATTCAACTTACTATAATTGCAGCGCTGCCTCCTCTAGGAAGGAACTGAAATATCCCCATAGCCGTCCAGGCTTTTTCCTGGACCTGCTTGGACGCGCCCCGTTTCCCTAAACTGCTCATGGTAGACCCCTAAATAAACCCGAGGTTATTTATTTGCAGAGCCTCACTTGCCAACAGGCCGACGAGGAAATGCGGACTTGGATAACATGAGATCGCGCAAGTCTATGAAGTCCCGTGAAAACGCGCACGGGGAGGAGCTTATTTCAAGATCGACATGTTTAGACTTGTGCAGAAGCCCCATCGGACTCCGTGGGCCTCACTTCCAAGTAAACATACGCTGGGTTGCAAGAGCCCTGTTCACTTGCCTGAGAAGCAGCCCCGATGAACTCTGGAGGGCTTACCTCTGAGTAGTGAGCACACACAGGATCGGGCCCAAAGAACCTTAAAAGAAACGCAGACCAAACGATACACGTGTCGTAGGCGCTTTGGAAGGCGAGCTCACACGATCCACGCCTGATGGCTGCGCTTTGCCAAAGTGGGCGCGGAGCTGCGGAACTGCAGCCGCCGCCAGAAATGTCCTGAGCGGCGTAAACCGTTTGAGAAGGGTAAACAGCTCGGAATCCGCCCGTATTGCTGGGAACCCGGCTAAGAGCCGACACGGAGACTTGGTCGCGTCCCGTGAGCGGCTGCTAGGCCGCTGCCACCCCTGGCTGGAGAGAGACGCACGCTGTTCCCTTTCCCTTCCGTCGGGCCCGCCCCTTCCAGGAATGCCTCCCCGGTGGGAGGAGCGCTTTGCGGCTGAGCTGTGCTGCCGCCGCCGCTGTTGCTGCTTTGCACGCACGCACGGCCGGGCGGCGTTGCCTGCTGGGCTCGGGTGTCTTCCAGTAAAGTTACGTGGCCGCTGGCTTACCCCCAGAGATCAAGGAGTTTTACTATGGAATTTGGGACGGTTGCTGCTGATGCAACCGTGCAAGGCTTTGCGTTCGCGGCGAGGAAGGGCGAGCAAGCAGGGGAGGCTGCGGGCGGGAAATACAGTGGGGGCAAATCCTGGACGGAGCCGCGGGGAAGAGGGGATGGGCGCTGGAATTTCCCACCGAAGATTACGTCTGCCCAAACCTTTCCTACCCCCCCTTTTTTTGAGGGGGCGGGGAAAACAAGGGCTCCCCAGGAAGTGAGGCGCGAACTGTTCCCGCTGCGTTTGTTTGTTTTGTGTGTTTGGAAATTGGCTTTTTTTTTTTTTTTTGCGTTGGTAAAGAGCCGTTTCGAACAAAGGCAAGCATTTCAGGAGAGTTAGAAGGAAACGCTTGAGAAAAAAAGCCTCAGGCTGTAGGGCTTGCAGGATGCCAAGGACCAGATGAATGTCGAAAATTACCATTTTCATAACAACAACAATGGCATGCCTATTAACAACAACAACAACAGCAATAATAATGGAATGCCTATCATAATATAAAGTTGCTTCCAGAAGTGTATGTAGGTCATTATCAGCAAACACGCACAAATTAAAATATTGTGGTCCTTTAAAAAAAGGGGGGGATTGTTGTGATAAATTTATGGGGCATAAGGCTATCATTGGCTACTAGCCAGGGTAGCTATATTCTGCCGTCAGTGTGGGGGTCAATACACTCCTGTATACCAGTTACTCAAATTGCAGGTGCAAAGTGCGCTATTGCCCTGAAGTCTGGGACCTTATGAGCAACGGTTGAAGGAGTTGGGTATGTTTAGCTTGGCAAAGCGGAGACTGAGGATATTTGATAGCGGGTGGCGCTGTGGGTTAAACCACAGAGCCTAGGGCTTGCTGATCAGAAGGTCAGCGGTTCGAATCCCCGCGATGGGGTGAGCTCCCGTTGCTCGGTCCCTGCTCCTGCCAACCTAGCAGTTCGAAAGCACGTCAAAGTGCAAGTAGATAAGGTAGGTAAGGTAAACGGCGGGAAGGTAAACGGCGTTTCTGTGTGCTGCTCTGGTTTGCCAGAAGCGGTTTTGTCATGCTGACCACATGACCCAGTAGCTGTACGCCGGCTCCCTCGGCCAATAAAGTGAGATGAGCGCCGCAACCCCAGAGTTGGTCACGACTGGACCTAATGGTCAGGGGTCCCTTTACCTTTAATATCTGAAGGGCTGTCACATGGTGGATGGAGCAAGCTTGTTTTCTCCTGCTCTGGAGGGTAGGACTCGAACCAAGGGCTTCAAGTTGCAAGAAAGGAGATTCCAACCAAATCTCAGGAATAACATTCTGACAGTAAAAGCTGTTTGATAGTGGAACGGACTCCTTTGGAAGGTGGTGGACTCTCCTTGGAGGTCTTTTAAGCAGAGGTTGGGCATGATTTAGTTAAGATTCCTGCATTGTAGGGGGTTGGACTAGATGACCCTTGGGGTCCCTTCCAATTCTCTGATTCCATGATTCCTGCTTGTGGGCTCCCCACATCTCGTTGGCCGCTGTTAGAACAGGATGATGGACTAGATGGGCTTTGGCCCGATCCAAAAGGCTCTTATGTTCTTATTGTGGCTTTGTGATGGGGTGGGCTGTGGTGCAAGGATGGGGAACATGTGGCCTTCCAGCTGAGCAACTGACCATGTTGGCTGAGGCTGGTGGAAGGTGGAGTTAAACATCTGGAGAGACACAGAACCCACCAGCCCTGCTCTAGCCCACGAAAGCACCTGCCACAATCAGTTTGCTAGTTTTTAAGGTTCTACGAGAGTTGTAGAACCTTAAAAACCCTCAAAATGGGAGGATTCTGAAATTCTGCCGGTGCTTCTTCTTATCCCTCCACCACAGTGAGCCAAATAAAAGCTGAACATCATGAAAACAGTGTAGGGAGCAGGAAATATCCAGGACAAAGGTCATGCTGTAAGGGACTCCACCCTTCACTAATTATTGACTCCATATATGGAGTTATGGGCTCTGTTTCTGAAAGGGACATACTGTTCCACATCAGTACTTTTATGGCTCCCAATCCGAACACTTGCTGAGCCAGTAGACATGTCTGAGAGGTGAATGGATCAATGGACCATTACCTCCTAAGAAAAGATGGAAGGGAATTCTCTTCCTACTTTATGCAGCAGTTTTGTCTGCCAGAGCACAACTGCTGAGTCCCATAATAACTGCTCTTTATCCTGACTCCATTGTAGCTGTATATTAGATACCTCCTTTCTTGCGAAAATTCTGTGGATAATGAACATGTGATAATTGATCCTAGAATCAAAGGATTAATCGACAGCCTTGGAGCAAAGTGTGGTGATGATTAGCTTCCCAAAGACAACATGTCCTCAGATGTCCTGAGGAAGGGAGGCCCGAGCGATGTGGACTTAAAAACAAGAGCCTGGAACTTGTTGCTATAATGGAAGCTGAAGGATGACATGCTTGTAGTTATTGTCCATCATTTAATCAGCAGCACTTGACTGGCAATATTTTTGATTAACCTCTGCGACAGAGAAGAGCTGGTCTTTAACATCTCCATATTCTAGGCAAGAGAAAGGGGCTTGCCCAAGGCCACCCAGTGAATTCTTGAAACAGCAGCTTTTCAGTACAGTGATACCTTGGGTTACAGATGCTTCAGGTTACAGACTCCGCTAACCCAGAAATAGTACCTCGGGTTAAGAACTTTGCTTCAGGATGAAAACAGAAATCGTGCGGCGGCAGCAAGAGGCCCCATTAGCTAAAGTGGTGCCTCAGGTTAAGAACAGTTTCAGGTTAAGAACGGACCTCTGGAACGAATTAAGTTCCACCAGTGGCACCTGAGGTACCACTGTATAGCAGACAAGTTTTAGGAGAAATCTACTGCTCAAAGCTGTCTGGGTTCGATTTGGATTGGTCCAGTTTTCTCACTGTGAAAATCTTATGGGTAAAGGGGTGTAGCTCAGTGGTAGAAGTTTGCAGGCAGATGGTCCCAGCTTCAGTCAACAGCATCTCCATCCAGGTAGCCTGGACCTGTCTGAAATTCTGGAGAGCCACTTGCCAGATAGTGCAAACAGTACTGAGCTTAGACTGGATCAGCAGTTGGACCCAGTACAGAGCAACTTCCTATTTCCTATTTTAAGGACAACTCTCAGATTAGAGGCATGCTCTTGGTACAGTATGTTTTTTTGCCTGTGGAGGTCGCAGGTTCCGTCGCTGATATCTCCAGGCAGGGCTATAAAAGGCTCCTGTCTAAAATCTCGGCAAGTCGCTGCCAATTAGTGTAGACAATACTGAACTAGATAGACACTGTATGAGTCAGCTTCCTATGTGCAGCTAAGGCCTTAAAACTGTTTGGGGCTTCCTGTTCTGTTCCCCTTGGCTAGCCCAGACCTACAAATATTTACTTAGAAGGTGGTTGCCTGTGGCTCTTGAGCACAGCTGTACCTTTCCTAGCCTCAAGAGGGAGGGGAAACTCTTGCCTCCAGCCAGCTAGAACTGCTGTCTTTTGGGCTGACGGCTCAGTTTTGGCCTCTTGAGAAAAACATTCGGGTTCCTGCTACTCAAGACGCTGATTCTGGGCCAACTGCTCTGTACTCCAGGCAGCTTAGTGGCAATTCTATTAATATATGTCTTTACTTATGCATGTATGTCTTTACTTAGGGTATCTACTCAAGAGTAGACCCATTGAAGTAAATGGACACGACTCACTTAGATTCGTTCATTTCAGTTGGTCGGCTCTTGAGGAGGACCCAGTTGAAAACAACCCTTGAGATTCCGTTTCCATTCTCCTCACTAAAACGTTTACGTCCTGCCTGTCCACAACAGGCTCATGGCAGCAGCTAACAAAATCAGTGAGAAGAAGAGCAAGTTAGCCATTTACAAAGCAAACAAACGACTAAAACAGCATAAAAAACTAAAGCGGCAGAGAGGTACGATTTTAAAAATAGAAACTGTTACTGCAATGGTTTGCCTAGCCAAGCTGAAAACCGTGTCAGGAGGGAGCACCCATCGTCTCCGGAAAAGCCTTTTGGTTGGAAGCTGCCTAGAGTGTCTGGGGCAACCCAGTCAGATGGGCAGGGTTTAAGTAATCACTTTACTGGTTAAACCAGCCTTAGAATGTAGGAATAGCCCTGCTAGATCCCACAGAGACAACCCAGATGCCTATGGGAAGCCCACAAGCAGAGCGTGAGAGAAGTAGCCCTTTCCCTGTGCTTTTTCCCAGTGACTTCAGCAATGTCTAGGCAACACGTAATAGACAATCTTTATAGAATTCCTTCAAATCATAAAAAGTTCAAAATGAAATCTTTAGTATCAAAGTCTCTGAAAAGCTTTAAATGAAGCGAGGTACCAAACTTTGTACGGTGGAAGACAAGCTGTGAAGCTTTGTGTATTCAACAATGATGCCCAACACTGAACAGTAATTCCGGATATTGACTACCGTTTCGTAGAATTCTTTGCCAGCGTGGTGGGTGGATATAGAATGCTTCATAAACCCATCTTATTTCGAATGAATGTACAGTGGTACCTCTGGTTACGTACTTAATTTGTTCCAGAGGTCCGTTCTTAACCTGAAACTGTTCTTAACCTGAAGCACCACTTTAGCTAATGGGGCCTCCCGCTGCTGCCGTGCCGCAGCAGCGCGATTTCTGTTCTCATCTTGAAGCAAAGTTCTTAACCCAAGGTACTGTTTCTGGGTTAGGGGAGTCTGTAACCTGAAGCGTATGTAACCTGAAGCGTATGTAACCCGAGGTACCACTGTATATAAATGAAAATATCAAATGCTGTGGAACAGTGCTCAGTTTCCCAGTGACTGGCTTTCAGGGTCATACTTCTCATGCTCAAGGCAGCATACAGCCTTTGCGACTAGCAAGGGGTGTTGCCTGGAGGGGGCTGGGGGGCCATGACCCTGGGTGCATTTTTGAGAGGGGGCGCAACCAGCTGCCCCCTTCCCAGTCTCCCTCATTGGACTCTGGCTCCGGAGGGCCTTGCACCCAGCCACAGCTCTGCTCCTGGGTCAGGTCTGACCCGGGAGGCGGAGAAAAGGAGAATTGCAGTTGCCACCCCTCTCCTCGGCTGGGCAGCGCCGTACCCGACCCAGGCAGCGGGAACGTATGCTCTGCTGTTGCAACTAGTAGCTGTGTGGTGACACTACTTTCCATTAATTCGTCTTGCCCCTTTTATATAAAGCTGTCCAAGTTGGTGTCCATTGCTAAATCCTGTGGCAGCAGATGCCATCATTTAACGAGGGAGTGTGCCCTTTTGCCTCTCCTTAATCGCCCACCATTCATCGGCTGAGTCCATGCTCTAGTAACATGAGAGAGGGAGGATAAGCCTTGGTCAATATCATGCATCTCTACCACATCTCCTCTTTATCCCTGTGCTTTCCAGGCACAGGACAAGCGTGGATGGGCCCTCAGTTTCTAAGCCTATGTTCCTAAGCCTAGGTCAGCCAGCCAGCCAGCCAGCCAGCCAGCAGGGACTTCCTGATAGGGTCTCCCTTGTGTTAAATGAACATGGACAATTCACACAGAATAGTGATCAGCAACAAAAGACTCCTGAGCCAAAACTGGTCCCTTACTCCAGTTGTCAAACTAGAAAGGAAAAAATAATAGCAATAATAAAAGGCAATGGCTCGCCGCTCCAAAAGGGTGTGGGAGAATGTGATGCTTACGACCAAAACCAAGATGAAGATCTACCAGGCTTGTTCTGTTGAGCATGTTGCTTTATGGAAGCAAGTCTTGGGCAACTTGGAACCGCCAAGAGCAACACCTCAACACCTGTCAAGGTTCAGGGAATCCTATCCCTCCCCCAGTGGCAGCAAAAGAAAGCAGGTAACGAGAAGAGTCCTTGCTACGGAATTTATTCTGGATTTACAGAGAGAGAGAAAGGAATGTAAAGGTAAAAGGACCCCTGACCATTAGGTCCAGTCACGGACGACTGGGGTTGTGGAGCTCATCTCGCTTTATTGGCTGAGGGAGCCGGCGTACAGCTTCCGGGTCACGTGGCCAGCATGACTAAGCCGCTTCTGGCGAAACCAAAGCACACGGAAATGCCGTTTACCTTCCCGCCGGAGCGGTACCTATTTATCTACTTGCACTTTTGACGTGCTTTCAAAGTGCTAGGTTGGCAGGAGCAGGGACCGAGCAATGGGAGCTTACCCCGTCACGGGGATTCAAACCGCCGACCTTCTGATCGGCAAGCCCAAGGCTCAGGGGTCTAATAAGTAGTCCCTATTAATTAATGGTGTTGCTCCAAGTAATCTCCTCCCCCCCCTTTTACTCTCCGTCATCTGCAGCTCCACCCCTCATACGGTGGCTGTGTAAGGCCCTTTCCGCTTTCTGCTCTTCCCATTTCACAGCCCTCCTGGTTCTAGGAGAAGGGGGGTGGGAATGCTTTCTAATGATAACGTGTTAGCCAGCTGTTCTGGCTCTGATGTTTCCCCTGCCTCCCCTTCCATTATCTCTCATCTGTGTCTTTCTTTCGTCTCAGAGTCATGACCTTCTGTTGTTGTAAATCTATACTGTCCTTTTTTCGGGAAGGTTTGTGGGGGGCAGCCTCCACCATTCCTCTTCAGCCCAGTCCCCGACAACACCTGACACATGCACTGCATCACATTCTCAGCATGTTTGCTCTCCTGTCTCAGCAGCCTCTACGCTGGCTTGGTCACATCCACAGAATGGAAGAAGGCAGGATCTCCAAGGATGCTGGGGAGCTGGCTTCAGGCACCAGGTCCATTGGCCGGCCAACTCTTGTGTTACAAAGATGACATGAGGGCTGGCAACGTCAACCCTGCCATGTGAGAACCCCTTTCAGATGACTGTGGTGCCTGAGACAGGTCACGCATCCACAGAAGTAACCAGAGGAGGAACGAATGCTGGGAGGAGCGCAGAAAGAAGGAAAACCATGATACAGAAACCTGCATCAGCACAACCGGACGCCTTCATCTGCCCCAGCTGCAACAAAACATCCTTCTCCTGTATCAGTCACTACAACCGCAGCAGGCACAGTAACCTTCCAATAGTTTGACTTCACCCCCAACGGCACACTCCATTGTCTCCCCGAGACAGACAGATGCCAACAACAATGGAGAATTGGTGGCCCTCTAGTAACCCCTGGGGAGCAGGGAGAGTTTCCGTATCTTCATCTCCATGTAAAACAACCTCCTCCTCCGCAGACCTCCAGAGCAGATGATGTTTCTGAGTTTTACAAACAGGTAATTCATCCGAGCAGGTCTCATTTAAAAGCTAAGAAGTAGAGTTTTATTGGTATATTTCACTATAACCACCAGTAAACCACCCAGGCCAGAAGCACAGATCAGGGTGTACATTTAATTAACCAAGTAATAAGCTGTTTGTGTGGGGTTCCATAAGTTCAGAATCTGGTGGATCAAATTAATCCCCATTTTACCCTGCGGATTGAACAGGGAGCTGGGAATTGGATCCCACTCAATATTTCTGTCTCTTTTCGCAGGGCAATCTTGCCTGCCCGGGGTTACCCTTCTGCTGGATTGGTGTATCTTTATCACCACATGAGGGTGGAGGGCCACTTAATTAATTTTTCAAAGAGCTCTGAGCAAAGGGACCCATTAGAGCACAAAGCTGCGTTAATTACACATCTCTCATCTTAAGTATTTTAATAAACTCTCTTTCGCAGTAACAATTAACAGCATTCCTCTCAACAGACACCGGCGATTTGTTAGGAGTCGGCAAGTACAGGTCACTGCAGCATGTGGTGTGTCTGAATAGGAACCTAAAAATCAGCATTTCCCTTCACAGCTTGGATAACAAATATAGAAACACTTGTGACCCCCCCCCCAATAACTTTAGATGTGACTAAATCCCACAGTTTCCTGCATGTGACATGGTGCGTTGAGTACATGGATTCTGTAGGGGAGAAATATTTTCCTAAAAAGTTCTAAGCAGTCAGCTGCTTTTGAACCTTTTAACAGCTTAGCATGAATGCAGTAGCATGGGGATACATACTTGACTTCAGTTAATCTTTCTTTCATAACATTTGTACGCTACTTGATTGTAAAAACACACACACAACCTCAAAGAAGTTTACCAAAAATAAAACAGTAAAATTGAAGGGAGGGCGGAATCACAAACATACTTTAAAACATACAAAAGTTTAAAAACTAAAACAAATTAGAATTACCTCAACTTTCTAAGGGTCTGGGTAATAATTCATTTATACCCTGCCCATCCGGCTGGGTTTCCCCAGCCACTCTGGGCATCTCCCAACAGAATATTAAAAACACGAGAAAACATCAAACATTAAAAGCTTCCCTAAACAGGGCTGCCTTCAGATGCCTTCTAAAAGTCAGGTAGTTGCTTATTTCCTTGACATCTGATGGGAGGGCGTACCACAGGGCAGGCGCCACCATCAAGAAGGCCCTCTGCCTGGTTCCCTGTAACCTCGCTTCTCGCAGGGGGGGAACCACCGGAAGGCCCTTGGAGGAGGACCTCAGTGTCCGGGCTGAATGATGGGGGTGGAGACACTTATCTAAACAATGTTTTTAGCAGGCGCTCCAAAAAGAGTACAGTGAAGGCATCTGCTTGATCTCAATAGTCCCCATCTCTTAACAGATGCATGTCTGTTCCATTGAACATCCTATTGAGTTCAATTGAATTGACTTGCAGGAAGGTTGGCTAAGATTGCAATCTAAAATGAGGGTGATGTGGGGTTCTTTCCTCTTACGGTTATTTCTTAGAGCCTCCGTGTTGGTTATTAATAATAAATTCAAAACTGTATGATTCTTGAAAGCATGCCAGTTGAGAATCACGCCTAAATAAAGTGCAGCAAATGATTAATTAAAAACAACCAACAATTTGTTAAATACAAGTTCTCATAAAAACTGCAGAAAGCAAGCATCATCTTGGAAAAAAACCAGCATTCTAGGGTAAAAATAAAATAAAATGTATTTACCCAGGAGGGAAGAAAAATAAATTTGGGAAAAAAACAAGTGGAAATGCAGCAGCGCTGCTACTTTAGAGACTATTAAAAAGGCCTATTAAGATGGGATGTGTATGTTTCTTAGACTTCCCCTAGAGAATCCAACTAGCACTTTGCACATCTCCTTTAACTGCTGTGCAAATTGAGAGAAGCTTAAATTCCAATGATCAAATCCCATTAGGCTGTCCTCTTCAGATGTACTCTTTCTCTGTGCGTGGAAGAAAGCAAGGTCTTTTGCCTGTTTGTTTCTATTTCTGGTGATCGCCAAAGCAAGCAAGCAAGCTCGTTTGGGGAAGGCTGGTAAGAAATAGCATAAAAGCCCAAAACCTTTTAACACCTGAGGAGCCAGGCGTTCAGAAACAAAGCTCCTCCTGCTGCTGCTGCTGTCAGATGCTTTGTTTTCCAAACCGCTGAAGAAGAAGAAAGTGCCTTGGTCCAAAATTAGCTGGTCTTTTTCATGCAGTGCCTATCTTTAGAGGAGGTGTTGGTAGAACTACAAAAATAGACCATTTTCAGCAGCCAGTTTGTGTTATATTTAGGCAGTGGGATGGTGGGGGTGCTCTAACAGGCACAGTGAGACAGTGACTCTTCCCCCTTTGGACTGTACATTAAACAGATAAGAGACACATGTGCTTGAGCTATCCTAGGGGCAAAGAGAATTGGTCCAAGATGCAAAAGAAATTGGCCTGCAGTGCTTACGAGGTGCATGGGAAGAAGCATTGGGGTAAAAGTAATCTCCTTTGCAAACGCTTCTTGTTTTGGTTATCTCCTGTCTTCAGCTGTCAGTTTAATCGCCGAGCTGGAAAAACTGCCTTGGAGAGAGGGGGGGTGTTTATGCCAGGTGACTTCAATAGGGGTTGGCATAACGATGTTTCAGAATTCCGCTTAGAATTTGTCGGGGCTTTTAAAGAAGGGGTCTAGCCTCTGGCATTTTGGCACTCAAGGCAAAGCAATGAAATTCTTCCCAATAGGAGAATGCGGAACTATTGAATGGTCATCGTGGGGACTGGGGTGGCACACATCATTTGCTTGCCAGTACTGCAAACCGATCACAACTTGATGGCCACCAAGTGTCGGGCAAACAATTCCAGCAATTGAGAGCATAGCTGTCAACCTTCCCTTTTTTTTTGCGGGAAATTCCCTTATTCCAGCGCCGTTTCCCACTGCTTCCCGCTGCTATCCCGGATTGTTAGATATCCTGTAGACTGTCCCCAGGACAGGCGAGGCTGCTGATCCCTTATTTTCAAATCTGAAAGTTGACAGCTATGGTTTAGAGCACCACAGAGTTGCTGAGGTAGAGTAGGGTCCACAGCTGGTTGAACAGCAGTACCTAGTGTGTGTTCATTGAAAGTAAGTGCCAGAGTGTGGTTATAGGCAGGATGAGGACCAATAAGCTGAAGCTACATCCTTTGTAGATAGAGACACTGTGGTGGCCAGGTCTGAGAATTGGGGATTGTTCCTGTTCTGCATGGGATTGCACTCCTTCTGAATGAACAGGTACATGGTTCATGGGTGGAACTTTGTCTATGGAGGTCCAGGTAACCCTTACATAAAAAGAGTGCCTGCCACCAGCTTTGGCTGGTGCATCAACTGTGCCCCTTCCTGGACAGGGTTAGTTTAGCCTCTGTGATACATGTGCTGGTAATATCTCATTGAGACTACAGTAATGCACTCATTGTGGGGCTTTCCTTATGGGTGTTCTAGAAGCTGCAACCTGGGTGGAAGGTGGTCCCCCTTTCTGGGCACATATCACACCCATGCTAAGCGATCTGCAGTGGCTGCCTGTAAGCCACCAAGTCAGTTGTAAGGTCTTCTTGTTTTACATATGAAGCTCTAAGCCAGACTACTTGACTTTGCCTGCATTGCCCAGTAAGAGCATTTAGATAAATGGAACACAGTTAGCCTTGCCATGGGCTAAGGTTTATCTATCGGTTTGCAGTGATGTGAGGCGGGCCTTTTCACTGGTGCTGTGGAATGTCCTCCCTGCTGAAATAGGAGAGGCATTCTGCTAGCTTTGGGAGATGAACCTGCTTACATAGGCATTTCCCATCGCCTCTCAACCCAAATCTCCTGTTTCAATTACTGGGTTGTTTTATTGTACGTGCGGTATAATTGTGTGTTTTAATGGTGGATTTTTATATTTTAATGCTTGTGTAATTATTTTTTAAATGTGTAAATTACTTAGAAGCCTATTTCAGCATCAAGTGATAGATAGCTAGCTAGATAGATAGATAGATAGATACATGATAGATAGATAGATAGATAGATAGATAGATAGATAGATAGACAGAGGCCTCATCCTAACCTGGGGTAGGTGCAAAATGGATTTATTTTTTATTTTTTATTTTTTATTTTTTTGCTTTTCAACTTTGGTGTAAATGATTTGGATGAGGGCATAGAGGGGATGGTTTTTAGAATTGCAGATGTTGTGAGGCTGGTATGGGTAGTTAATGTCATAGAAGACAGAATCTATATTCAAAACAGTTTCTGTTCGTCTGGAACTCTGGGCCATGAAATTCAACAGAGATAAATGTAATGTCTTGCATTTAGATTTTTTAAAAATCAAAGGCATGTTTATGGGATGAGGTAGACACCTCTGTAATCCCATCAGTGTTGGGCTCTGCTTTGAAGCTAGAAAAAAACTGTTGTATCCATAGATGGCCTGAGATGTCTGCTATGTCAATAGGCAAGAGATCTGGTTGGTTTTGTGTGGGGAGCTGTGTGGCTTGCAGGCTTCCAGTGTACTGAGTTAGTGTGCCTGAGATCCAGAAAAAAATGCTTTCTGGGAGCCCCTTTAAACATGACTGTTTTCCTGCACAGGTATCATGTCTGTATCATAGAATATGTGCTTTTCTTCCACATGGAAATGTAGTAATGTAAGAAAATTGCCATGTGAAAAGCATGCAGTTGGGATGAGCCATCGGGTTACTACTACTACTGTCAATTAGCACTTAAATACTCTCTTGGCACTCAGCGGTTATAAATTAATAAATAGCAAAAACAGAAATATAAATATAAATTAATGCAGACAGGCTAATTGCTATCAAAAAGCTTACTAACCAGGTTTTCAAAAGAGCCCTCAAAACAGTGATGGCTTTTTGTTAACTGGGCAGACACATCCTCTATATCTATCACAGTTTTAGGGAGTGACTCTTATGGACTAGAACCATCTTTGAAAATTGCATCGGTTTCAGCCATTTTTGATGTATGAGTGGACTGTCTTACACAATAACCAGTGCTCTTGCACACACACACACACACACACACAGGGGCGTAGGAAAGGGGGGCAGGCCGCCCCAGGTGCCATCATGGAGGGGGGTGACAAATTATCAAGGAACAATTACTGCCCTACTAGGGCGGTTCATAAAAAACTTTTTTTTTGAAAATGCCTGCTCCAAAGGTCTTTTCTTACTACACTAGGGATTATATAGCTACGTATGAAATTTCATGCATATCAGTTAATATCTTGACCCTCCTCCACGAAAATAGCTGTTTACTTGGCCGTTTTCCTATGTCGTGAAGGCTGAAATTTCAACAAAGCACGTGCCTTTGCTAGACTCTTTTCGGGCACCTGCTAAAAGCATTCTTCTTTAGGCCAGCATACCTAGATGCTTAGGAAGTTGAAGTAATTTTAATCTTAATATTTTAGCTTTTGTATGTTTTAAAGAAGGATTGTTAATTTTTCTTGATTTTACTGCTGTGTTTTTTTTTTTTGTATTTTGTTTTGGTTTTTAAAATAAATTTTATTAAATAAATAAACAATAAATATAAATAAAACAACACAAGCCAAAACACAATCCATCCTGTAGATTTAAGTAGTCGCCTACTTGTTATCTGAGGCTCAGAATCCACATTCCTTTGTAAGAAAATATGAAATAACGTAAAACCATTTTTGCAGGCCAACTCCCCCCCCCCAAAAAAACCAACAATGTGGGGGGGAATAAGAAATTTTCTGCACCGGGTACCACCTGACCTTCCTACCCCTCTGCACGCACACACACACACACACACACACACATACACACAGAGAGAACGCAAAAGCCATTCATCCCATGAGAAAATAACCAGCAGCATGTAGCATTTGAGATCTGTTGGTGATAAAGTACTTTTGCAATAAACTGCTTGGCCAAAGTAACTTTAAACAAGCCTGGTTTACAGTGCCCTAGACATACATCCAGAGTTGCTTGCATTGAGCAATAAAACAATCTGTTTCCCAAAAAATAAATAAAAAACAAGAGATAACATGCATGCTTGCTAAGTCCAGTCTTGCCTGAGCATTAAGCAAGTTAAGACCAAACCAAGTTGCAGGGCAAGGGAGGATCATTGACAGGCAAATGAGCAAGGTTTTGGTGCTTCATGTTCCAGGGACTCAGTGGCACTTTGCAGAACCGAGCAAATAACTAAAATAACACCCTCACTTTAATTAATACTCATCCCTAGGAACCAAGGGCCTCAGGCCATTGGTGGGTCAGGCTCTTTTTGACTAAAGTAACAGAGCCAGGAATGGCAGCAGAAGCTAAACTCCCACACTCCAACCCTCTGTTATGGCAATGGTACTTTTATGTTGCTGTTGTAGCAGCACCAGATTACTGTGCAATGCTGCAATTTTGAAATGCACAAAGGCAGAAGGAAGTCCCTTCTTAATAGAATTTCGTTTGTGCATATATTTTAGGGTGCAAAGAGGGATGGAGTGCTCCAGTGGTCTTACGGGATTTGTTTTTCAGAAACATGAAAATCTTCCCTCCCTTTTTTTAAGGAGCTAAAAATATGCAAGAACCCTGGCCTTACTGCCTTAACGCGGAACCGCTGCAAAGGTAGCATCAGAAGCAACCAATTAGTTCAGCACACAGACTTGTTGAAAGCATATTGTGAGCCAGAGGGCCGTACCTAATTTGCACAGCTTATTTACGTACTCCAAATATAATTCACATAATATTTGCACGAACTTGGTGGACTCCGCACTGCTGGTGGACATATGGCAACACTTCTGCGATGCCATTTGTGCAATTTCATACGACAAGCAAGAAGTTGCAGCTATTGGGGTGGAATCCGTTGTTATATTTACACCAAAGGTTCGGCAATTAACATTTCCCTCGTAAATATATGAACAGGTGGAGACGGTGGCAGACAAAGCAAGTCCTAATGTGTGTTAGAATTAGAGCATATGTCTTCTCTTCAGCTGAGGCTGGCTGATCATCAGAGTCCTGGGATGGCTATGCCCAAACGAGCAAAGTTATCGCCAAGAAAACAGGTTGGACTAAGAAATGATGAGATGTGAAAGCATAAACAAGGAGCCTTTGAGTGGTGCAAGTTTGGGAAATTTAGACCCTGGACTTGATAGTCTTACAGGGACTCTGCTTCTCTATTCCTGGTATGTTAGAGCAAAAACTCCTGGAAATTTTTGGTTTGTGAGGGGAATAAGGGACTCCTAATAACTCTCAGCACCCTTAGCAAACTGCAGTTCCCAGGATTCTTTGGCAGAAGCCATGACTGTTTAAAGTGGCATAATACAGTGGTACCTCGGGTTACAGACGCTTCAGGTTACAGACTCCGCTAACCCAGAAATAGTACCTTGGGTTGAGAACTTTACCTCAGGATGAGAACAGAAATTGTGCGGCGGCAGCGGGAGGCCCCATTAGCTAAAGTGGTACCTCAGGTTAAGAACTGTTTCAGGTTAAGTACGGACCTCCAAAGCGAATTAAGTTCTTAAACTGAGGTACCACTGCACTGCCCGAAACGTATGGGACCTTAGAAATGAGGGAGTGTTAACAACGAACCATTTTCTCTAGCCACTATTATTCTGTAGATTTATATTCCACTTTTCGACTCACAGCATTTATGAAACACAAGAAGAGCCACATGCACACTAAACAAAGCAACTAGCTCCACCGAGCCAGCACGAGATGTTTCTTCCCACAGGGCAGATGGTATCAACAGGCCCTCATGTTGTCTTCACCTGCCTCCAACTTAACAACGTGATGACATAAAAATAGCCTGCTGGATCATGTCAGTGGCCTATCTAGTCCAGCATCCAGTTCTCACAGTGGCCAACCAGTTGCCTGTGGGAAACCAGGGAGCAGAACAAAAGCCCTCTCCCCTCTCATGGTTTCCAACAACTGGTCTTCAGAAGCATTTCTGCCATCAACTGTAGAGGCAGAGCATAGTCATCATGACTTGTAGGCATTGATAGGTTTATCCTCCATGAATTTGTCCAATCCTCTCTTAAAGCCATTCAAGTTGGCCGATTTTGCCCTTGACTCACTAAGACTATTTTAACGCACTGGATCATCCCAAATGACCCAAGAATTAGACACATTTATGAAGGTTGTATTGCAATAAAACTTTCCTGTGTAGGTGGGAAATAATGTTGGACACTTCAGTAGCAAATATTGACTTTTATCTGGAAATGAGCAGGAGGGAAGGAACCAAACTAAAAGTATCATGCTATATATATATATATATATATATTCATGTAAGTACTTGTGCAAACCCAGTATTCTAGTTTAATAAGTATAAACCTTCAGGGTGAGAACTTTGTGCTGCTATTTAGGGATAATTTGGGGTATTGCAATAAAAAAAAACCTGTTCTCTTTTGTTCAGATTTCCTGAAAAGTAAGAGTGAAATGATAAACCAACATGTTTGCCTGTGACACACCTGTTAAAGGTACAGAAACCCTATCGGGTGGGGGGAATATTCTTGCTCTGACCAAAGGAGCAGCCCTTTCAACTGGACCAGAAATGATGCCAACATCTCTTAGTACTGAAACACATGGTTGCTTGCCTGCTTTGTGGCAAACTAGTTGTCTGACTTGTTCTCCAAGAACAGAAGTTGACATTTTTTTTCCACCACTGCCAACTGTCTAAATATGGCTTGAGGTTGCATGTTGGTACAAAAGCTGCAGATTCTGCTTGTGGTGAGCAAGTCAGATGACCTGCTCCTGACTTGTAGGCAGACTCTAGTCAGCATGGGGGGGGGGCAGGGGGAGAGAAGCTGTCAGAAGCAGGGTGAGCTACACACATTATGAATACAGTGGCTGTATGCACACTGTTGTATCCTGCAGCAATGTGGAGAACATAGGTGCATGTATATGAATCTTTAAACAACTGGGTACACTCTGCTCAGAACTGGCTGACCCAGTCTGGGTTCCCGGGCTGACGTCTATAGCTGTCTAAAGTTGTGTCTGAACACACAAGTTTGTTGTTCATGCTGTGAGAAACCCCAAAGACCATAGGAAGCTGCCTCATACCAAGTTGGACCATTGGTCCATCAGGTTTAGTGTTGGACTATACTGTTGTTGGGCTACAACTCCCATCATCTCTAGCTAGCAGGACCAGTGGTCAAGGATGATGGGAGTTGTAGTCCAACAATAGCTGGAGACCCAAGTTTGAGAAATGCTGGCCTACACCGACTGGCAGGGGTTATCCTGGATATCAGAGAGGGTATGTTTCCTTGTGCTACTAGGCCGTACTGGGAATGCTTCACCATCTAGCTATATGGCCCTTCTCCTAACTGTACACATAGCAACCATGTTTGTTGTTACTGTGTAAGATCCATAGCTGTCAGCCCAAGACATTTCAGTGCCTCAGGTGGAGCAGCAGAAGGACGCGGGTGGCGCTGTGGTCTAAACCACTGAGCCTCTTGGGCTTGCCGATCAGAAGGTTGGCAGTTCGAATCCATGCGGCAGGGTGAGCTCCCATTGCTCTGTCCCAGCTTCTGCCAACCTAGCAGTTCAAAAGCATACCTGTGCAGGTAGATAAATAGGTACCGCTGCGGAAGAAAGGTAAACGGCGTTTCTATTCACTCTGGCACTTGTCACAGAAGTGGTTTAGTCATGCTGGCCACATGACCCAGAAAGCTGTCTGTGGACAAATGCCAGCTCCCTCAGCCTGAAAAGCGAGATGAGCGCCGCACCCCATAGTTGCCTTTGACTAGACTAACCACCCAGGGGTCCTTTACCAAGGGGCAGAGTACTCAGCCACATTGTTGTGGCATTGCGAGTAGAGTACAGTCACCTCTCTCTCCTCCTAGTGGTAAACCCCCCCAATAATAATGCATTCAAAAAGAAACAATGCGCAAAATCAGCTGCTTCACTTAGCTTATTGTGGGGCCTAGCAGCTGCCCTTCATCTTGAGCGATGATTCATAGTGGGACCATGTGCAAAGCAGGGCAGGGCCCTGTGTTTTTAAACCTTTGTTTGCTTAGAAGGTATCTTACAGCACTCTTCAAACATGGGTTATCAGAGCAAGGCAGTGGCATTACTGAGGGATTTCCTCCCAAAGCAAATACCATCTTCAGAGAAGGCACTTGCCTCAGGACCACAACAGGAAATGAAAGGGTTCATTCCCACCTACCCACTTCCTGCTTTGCCAGATGGGTCTTTGGACTGAGGCTTGTCTTTTATTTCATTTATTTATTTCATTTATTGGATTTATATACCGTCTTTCATCATAAGATCTCAGGGTGGTTCACAGAATAAAACACAGGATAAAAACCAAGTAAATAATTAAAAACAAAACATGCACAACAATACCCGGCCCCCTTCCCAAAGGCACATGTAAAATGCTGTAGAATACAAATCAGCTAAAGGCCTGGTTGAAGGGAAACGTTTTCCCCTGGTGCCTAAAGGTGTATAATGAAGGCGCCAGGCAAACCTCCCTGGGGAGAGTATTCCTGAAACGGGGAGCCATAGCAGAGAAGGCCGGTTCTTGTGTTGCCACCTTCCGGACCTCACACGGAGGACACACATGAAGAAGGGCCTCAGATGATGATCACAGAGTCTGGGATGGTTTATAAGGGGAGGGGTGGTCCTTTTATCCTTACAGTGTAAGCCTAATAGTTAGCTATCCCCTCCCCTGTCATTTTTTTAAAAAACCCTCACAAGGTAAATATAAAGATGCTTTTTCAGCAATGGCATTTTCTTAGTTTCATTTCATTTTAACCCCATCTATTTTAACTCCCAGCTAAGGGAGCTGGGCATGTTTAGCCTGGAGAAGAGGAGGTTAAGGGGTGATATGATAGCCATGTTCAAATATATAAAAGGATGTCACATAGAGGAGGGAGAAAGGTTGTTTTCTGGGCCGAAGTGAAAAAAGATTTAGAAATTTGGTCAAATTTGAAGCTTTCACTGCTGGGTTGTATTGCGATAAAAATGAATGTATTGCCTAGAATGTTGTTTTTGTTTCAAACATTGCAAATTGTGGACAAAATGGACTGTTTCAAGAAGTGGCAGAGAGATATTTCTAGATTTATCTGGCAGGGCAAGAAGCCTAGAATAAAATTTAAAATACTAACAGATGCAAAGGAAAGAGGTGGATTTGCCCTGCCAGATCTTAAACTTTACTATGAATCAGCAACTTTTTGCTGGTTGAAAGAATGGCTGCTTCTTGAAAACACAGACATTTTGGATTTAGAAGGTTTTAATAATGTATTTGGATGGCACGCATATCTGTGGTATGATAAGATCAAAGCACATAAAGCATTTTAAGAACCAGGAAAGCATTGTTTAATGTCTGGATGAGATATAAGGATTTATTGGAAAATAAAACCCCAAGGTGGCTGTCACCGATGGAAGCGAAAGCATTGAAAAAGCTCAATATGGAGGCCAAATGGCCAAAATATTGGGAAATTCTGGAACAAGAGGGAGACAGATTGAAATTGCAGAGTTTTGAGAAACTAAAAAACAAAATGCGAGATTGGCTTCATTAGTATCAGATAATGGAGGCATATAATTCGGATAAGAAAATTGGCTTCCAGGTGGAAAAATCAAAATTAGAAACAGAACTGTTAGAACCCAAAACTAAGACTTTATCGAGGATGTATAACTTGCTGTTGAAATGGAATACTCAGGATGAAATGGTGAAATCCGCTATGATTAAATGGGCACAAGATGTTGGACATAACATAATGATGGCTGACTGGGAACAGTTATGGACCACAGGTATGAAGTTTACGGCATGTAATGCCTTAAGAGAGAATATTATGAAAATGATTTACAGGTGGTACATGACACCAGTCAAGCTTGCAAAAATCTATCATTTGCCCGATAATAAATGTTGGAAATGTAAAGAAACTGAAGGTACATTCTTTCACCTTTGGTGGACGTGCCCAAGGATTAAGGCTTTGTGGGAGATGATCTATAATGAATTGAAAAAAGTATTTAAATATACCTTCTTGAAGAAACCAGAGGCCTTTCTCCTGGGCATAGTCGGCCAATTGGTGCCAAAGAAGGATAGAACTTTTTTTATGTATGCCACAACAGCAGCAAGAATACTCACTGCAAAGTATTGGAAGACACAAGATCTACCCACTCCGGAAGAATGGCAGACGAAGGTGATTGAATACATGGAACTGGCGGAAATGACTGGCAGAATCCGAGACCAGGGAGAAGAGTCAGTGGAAGAAGATTGGAAGAAATTTAACGACTATTTACAGAAATATTGTAAAATTAATGAATGTTAGAATGATGTTGGATAGAAATTAAATGGTTTTTAGCAGAAATATTATAAGGGAATATGAAAAATGGATTACTAACAGGTAAAAATTTAATGTTACAATACTTTAAGATTAGAGATTAGGATAAACAAAGAGGGGAAGGATTTGCTGAACCAACAAACTGAACTGGAATACAAAAAAGGGAGGCGTGAGGAGGTCTGGGAAACAAGCTAATGAAAAATAAGTAATTGAAAGATTGACTTGTTTTTAATTAATTTTATTTTGTATTTTTCTTTTTTCTATTTTTATTTTGTAATATTTTGAAAATCTTAATAAATATCTTATAAAAAAAAAAGAGAGAAAGGTTGTTTTCTGCTGCTCCAGAGAAGCGGACACGGAGCAATGGATCCAAACTACAAGAAAGAAGATTCAACCTAAACATTAGGAAGAACTTCCTGACAGTAAGAGCTGTTTGACATTGGAATTTGCTGCCAAGGAGTGTGGTGGAGTCTCCTTCTTTGGAGGTCTTTAAGCAGAGGCTTGACAACCATATGTCAGGAGTGCTCTGATGGTGTTTCCTGCTTGGCAGGGGGTTGGACTCGATGGCCCTTGTGGTCTCTTCCAACTCTATGATTCTATGATTCTATGATTCTATTTTATCCAAGGAGCTCAAGGCTGATGTACACGATTCACCCTCTTCCCATTTTACCCTCACAACAACCCTGGGAGACATTTAGGTCAGTATTGTCTGCACTGACTGGCAGTGTGGTGTAGTGGTTAAGAGCGGTGGACTTGTAATCTGGTGAACCGGGTTCGCGTCTCCGCTCCTCCACATGCAGCTGCTGGGTGACCTTGGGCCAGTCACACTTCTCTGAAGTCTCTCAGCCCCACTCACCTCACAGAGTGTTTGTTGTGGGGGAGGAAGGGAAAGGAGAATGTTAGCAGCTTTGAGACTCCTTAGGGTAGTGATAAAGCGGGATATCAAATCCAAACTCTTCTTCTTCTTCTTCAGCTCCCCAGGGTTTCAGTCAGGAGGCCTTCCTAGCCCCATTTGCAGACGCCAGCAGTTGAACCTGGGGCTTTTTGCATGCAAAACCACTGAGTTACTCCTCTCCTCCCAGTGACTGTTTTTCAGAGAACTCAAGGTTTACTCTTCCGAATACGAACCAATTAAAAACCACCAGCACCAAACTTGATTATCTTCCCCACTGGTGATATTGGGTTGTGCAGTAGGAGCCCAAGAAATGTTTGCTAACTTCCTCCCACATGTCAGTGTGGCTATTAGCCACAACCTGTTCACCCGCAAAGAGCAAGTATGCATGCAATTGTTTTCGTCTATTCCTTGTCAGTGGCTCCTTGCATGACCTGCTTGTTTGGCTCAGTCAATAACCATACTAAAACCTGGAACAGAAAAGGCATTGCTGCTGCTGTTGTTGCTGCTGCCCTTTGTCAGATCCCGCTAGTGAACCATGCTGGGAGCTCCTGCCAGAGGATAATGTGAAAAGAGAGCCCGATGGCGCATGCAGATCTCTTCCACACAAAGCTCAATATTTCAGGCAGTGGCTTCAAGCTATTAATTGATTGCCGCTGTCTGTTGCTGCTGGGAGCCATTCTAAGCGAGAAGCCTTGGGACAGGCAAAAAGCTCACCGATTAAACTTTTTAAAGAGTTGAAAGATGCTTACTCTACTGCCAGACTTCTCAGCATGCAGAGTCACGATCACTTAGCAGGGATTGCTCAGAAGAGAAGCTGTGCTCGTCTTTTGTTGCAAAGAATGTCAAGCTTATGCCATAATAAATTTGTTTGTCTTAAAGATGCCACAAAACTCTTGGTTGTTTTTTGTGTGGATTAGTACTTCTTGAGCTCTAATCTGTTACACAGATATCCTGGCTTTTCTCCAAAGAGCTCAAAGTGGCACCCATGATTCTCTGCACCCCTTTCTCCAGTAACACAGAGAGGTATATTAGGCTGAGCTATACTGATTGGTCCAAGGTCCAGTGGAACAGAGATTTGAACCCGGATCTCCTTGGTCCTAGTTCAGTTCTCTAAGCACTGAACCAGATGGTGCTCTTTAACCACTATGCTTTTATTATCATTTTATATTTCCAATCAGGATGGCTAAAGGGCTGAATTATTTCTACTTTTCTAACACATGTTTCTAACACAGTATTGTCAACAATGACTGGCAGCCCCTCTCCAGGTTTTTTGCCAGACTTTATTCCAATGCTACCTGGAGATGTTGGGGACTGAGCCCGAGAACTTGAGTATATGCTTGATTGTGGACCTACGAACTTTCGCCCATTGCACCTAAAAGGCCTGGGAGAACAAGAAGGTCTTCAGCTGGAGCCTAAAAGACAGCAACCAAGTATAGGCAGCAGCCAAATTTTTCTGGGGAGGGCATTGGGTAAATGGGGTGCCACTACTGAAAAGGCCCTGTCCGTAGTAACCATCCACCTCACATCAGTAGGCAGAGGAACTTGGAAAAGGTCCTCCAGTGAGGATCTCAAGGACTAGGTGAGTACATATGGGACAAGGGAATCCTTTTATGCAGCAATGTGAGTTCCTTCTCAAGGCTGGAGATTGCCAAGAGAATTCTGATGAAGATGGAAAGGGAAGTGGAAATTGTCTTTGGTCAGGAATGGAAACTGGTCACGAGAATATGATTTGTATTAGTTCACACCGTTGTTTTCTTCTAAATCTGCAAGTGATATGCAGTTACAGTGGTACCTCGGGTTAAGTACTTAATTCGTTCCGGAGGTCCATTCTTAACCTGAAACTGTTCTTAACCTGAAGCACCACTTTAGCTAATGGGTCCTCCTGCTGCCTCCATGCTGCCGCCGCACAATTTCTGTTCTCATCCTGAAGCAAAGTTCTTAACCCGAGGTACTATTTCTGGGTTAGCGGCATCTGTAACCTGAAGCGTATATAACCTGAAGCGTATGTAACCTGAGGTACCACTGTAATAACTTTTTAAACATTATTTTGACATTTCTTTTACACTGAAATGGATGTAGAACATGCAAATTGTTGCATATGTTATGCAGTTACCATAACACATGTTAAATAGCAGGCAGCGACACAAATAACTTAGCATTTGGTGGACCCTGAACTGCAGCAGAAACAGTGCTGATTGTGATGGACACGGGTTGGAATAGAAACTGTGATGCCATGTTGCATCCCTAATCAATGTTGCTTCACTTCATACATTACTATTTCTTTTTTTAACAGAACCATCCAAAATCTCTTGGGCGGACCAGTAACATTTCAGTGTGCACATGTAGCAAAGCATGTATTTTCAGCTACAACTATTGAGCAGCTAGCTGCACACACTAGGGGGATTATATGCATACACTATATGGGTTGGATCATGACTGCACATGTAGGCTGCTTGATCCTTTCTCTCATGTCATGCAAAAACTGCTACATTTCACATTTTATACATTTGTAGTAGCCTTTCTAGGCAGAAGTTGGTGCATTCTTCCCAAATGAAAAGAAACATTCTGCATCAAGGAAAACCAGATTTGGGGCTGAAAGTAACAGATCGTACACATTTGTTTTTTCTCTGATGAGAATCAAGGATGAAGTAAACGTGCAATAATCTCCAAGAAACAAAGCTGGACAGGTTCAAAAGTGGCCAGAGGCAAGCCTAATTACACTTCATTTGCATAGATCTTAAAGCCCACACAAGAAGCAAGGCGGCACAGATAATACTACCTTAGCTTAGTCCACACTCACTTACTTTCTCAGGCGTTGCCACCTCCATGGATAATACCAGCAGTTAGTTAGAAACATTCTGGTTGCACTTCATTGTCCTATTTATATGATTTTTGAATTCATCATTCCTGGCTTTTGCTCTCGTATTTCTCTTCTAAAAGCAAGGCATGGTGTGTGTGTGTGTGTGTGTGGTTTGTTTGTTTTTTCAATACTTTGCCCCAATGAAAAAGAAAGATTGGATGAATGCATATGACAATTTACCAAGTGCAGGTAAAACCTTGTGGCAAGGCAGTCATGATATCAAGCTAACAGGATGTCTTTTCATGGGCTTCGTACACACCATTTTTGCTTCCCCCAAGGAACCCTGGGAATTGTAGTTTACCCCCAGAGAGCCACAATTCCCATCACCCTTAAGCTACAGTTCCCAGGATTCTTTGGGGGAAGTCACATGGCGTGTCCACCATCCTAAAGTCTGAACTTTGGGCTTCTTGAGCACCAGCCTTGCCTTTGGGAAATCAGAAAGAATCCATGCCTTGCTGAAGGAGGCTCCCACATTTTCTGCAAATTTGTTCTCACACTGCCTAGGGATGCTCTCACACCCTCCGCCCAAGCTACTTACGTCCCGATGGCGCTGGCCACAAGTGGGTAATGTGAATGCAACGTCTGCCAAGGACATTGGGTAACAGAGCAGAAAGTTTCCAGCCAAGTGGCACAGTGTAACTAGATCAGCTACAGGCAGTGCTGTCCCAACTGTGTTGCCTCTGGCTGACCCATTCCTCCTCCTATTACTTAATTTTGTTTTGCCCCTGTTGCAGGCTAGGTACTGTACAAACAGGGACAACATGGTCCCTGCTCAGCTGGTTTGCAGACTTGCACAACCTGACTCAAGTTGCAGCCTTTCCTGTATTCAGTTACATCTAATGGTTGGACACAGCCTCTGGACCAACCCTGCAGCCTGAAAGCACCCAGAGACCTCTTATAACCAGAGGTGCCATCAGAACAGGACCTTGGGACAGAAGTCCAGGGCTCCTCCTAGCAGAAGGGGAAGTAATGCACATTAGCATCTATACAGCCCATCTCTGCCCCCCCCCCCCCAATTCCCTTAGTATCTAGTCTCTGAAATCACCTAACCACAGCACTGGCAAAACAAAGTTCCAGGAGCCATAAACTTCCAGCTGCAAGCTTCACTGACAACTTCCTACACCTGCATCTTTTGAAAATTCATTCTGTAATAATTTAGAATTTTTAGTTGGGCATCAAAGGTGAGTTTATTGTCTTTTGTTTTGTTTTGTTTTTACAAAAAACAACATTTTTTTCTGATTCCTAGTTGACAGGAGAAAATTTGACACATAGACCCAGGGGACTGTTGCCAGTAAACAAAACTTATCTCTTCTGGCAAATTATATTGATTAATAGCTGAGAAATCCATTTACAAAGGCACCTGGAGAGAGGAGACTGTAGGATTTAATACAACGAAGCCTCTTGTAAGGTAGCAGCAAAATGAAAAGGATCCTTAAAATCAGCATACTCTACTTGTGCTTTAGACAGAAGTGCCATGTTTCTTGGTATCGTAGCTCAATATTTCCATCTTTTGCACTCCAAAATTCTTCTGTAGCTATTATGTATTATTTATATTTACTCATTGCCTCATGATATAGATTCCTTGGGTGGCATGCAGTAGCCAAGACTGCACCCGCTTCCCATGAATGTAAAGGGAAAGTTAGCATGAGGCTGGGGAACCAATGGCTCCAGTTGTTGTTGGACTCCAATTCCCATCAGCCCCAGCCATTAAGGGAGTTGTAGTCCAACCATATCTGGAAGGCCACATCCCTGCATTGGCACTATAGAGCCAACTCTACAAGTGAAGTTGGTACATTTCCCCCCAGGTGTTGAGTGGATGGCTGGCCTGTGACTGGCGCATCCCAGCTCTTAAAACCCAGGCAGTCTCCCAGCTTTCCTGCTTCTAAACCTGGCCCTATGGAGCAATCTGGGGAGATCAGAAAAGCTGGACCTCAGGTGCCTCAGATACCTTCAATCCCATTCCTACACCTGTACAGTTACTTGGATTTGTAATACACAGGTATATGCACCTGTTCTCATGCTCTGCAATTTGGTTCTCAAGTTACATAGGTGCTCTCACTCATTCTGGCTGCGGTCGAAGTGTTTCAGATTTATGCTGCCGCTGGCGAGACACTAGCCAAACCCACAGGTTATAGATTTGCCTAGAATCTCACCATTCATCTTGCAAATGTCATGTAAACTGGAAATGCAAGGTGCCAACTCCAACTGTCTACTGCACTGGATGTATGAAACCATCACAGCAAAATGTCTGTATTAAGTTCTTAGAAAGTTAGAAAGGAAAACCCACCTATTGAATCTGTGACAGCACAAAGATTCTTTGTCTGACTTCTACCCATCCTGCAAGGAGGAATCTGCTATCGCATCCACAAGCAAAAGGGCTTTCAAACTGGTGGGCTCACATTGACTTATTATTATTTAATAATTTCTATTAAATTTTCTGTTTTACATTTTAGAATATTCATTTAAACAACCTTAAAATATCAATGACATCCCTTCTTCTCTTTCCATGGTTCATTTTGCACAACATAGATCCTTACATAAACTAAATCATTCAGTATTCCATTATTACATCCATCAAAACTTATTTACACTGTTGAATTTATCTTAATGCTACCAATGTTTTCAAGTGTACACAATCCCCCCCCCCAATATATTCAATAAACATTTTCCAATCTTCTTTAAACGTATGTTCGTCTTGTTCTCTTATTCTATATGTTAGTGACCCACATTGACTTAAAGTGGGTTGAACCAGTGGTAACCACACCATTATATTCTTATTTGTTTGAGGTTATTTCTCCACTTCTTAAGTGAGGGAGTGGCAAAAAGCACTAGAGAAGATGGCCAGATACAAATGTAGGCAGGACTCCTGAACCTTACATAGTTGTGTAGGAGAGGGGATTTTTAACTTCTTTCACACCTCCGTGACAAGTTGCACCTGCCTGAAAACTCTCTTCTATTCAACTTTGAAAGTTACAGTTCAGGACTTTGCCAGGACTTTGCCCGGAATGGCGTCAGCACTTGGTATCTTTGGGTACCAGCTAGTGCTCCAGCACTCTGGCAGGGGCTTGGACTTCCAAAACAATCTAGCTGCCATGTTAAGACCCCATAATGCCACAGAGGAATGCTGTGTCATGGCAGCGCTGTGAGAGATTAAAATGGTGGCTACATCCACCTACCCTGTACTGCTCAGAGCCACCGCAGGCACCACTGATGCCACAAGGTAAGCCCACATGGGCCCGCACCACATCTCACCTTCTACAAGGCAAGGCCAGCTCAGTCGCTGCGTTGCTACTGGGGAAAACGGAGGTACGTGACAGGAGAAGTACTCTTCCACCAACCCACCTTTCAGTCCATCCTGGAAACGAAGGAACAAAATAGACAACCATCACACTTCATCCTCTGCTGCCAATTAGCTACCAGTCTAGGCTCCAGATGCTGGCTTTGCCCTATACAGCTTGGGACCAGAGGCCTGAAAGATTGCTACAAACCCAATTGGTCAAAGCACTGTGCAGATGAGGGCCTCCTGGAGTTACCATCTTATCAGGAGGTATGTTTCACACAACATAGGGACCAGGTCTTTAGTGTTGTGGCACCTCCTCCTTAGAACCCCCTTTCCTTGAATATTAAGACAGGCACCATATCTGTTGTCTTTTCAGCACCCACTGAAGACCTTCTTTCAACAAGATTTTAAGGCTGAGATCTTTCCCAGTCTACATCTGTCCTTCTCCTTCTCCTTCTCCTTCTCCTTCTCCTCTTCTTTCTCCTCCTCCTTCTAGTAATTGTTTTACCACTTGTCTTTTCCCATCCTGGGCTCTTTTGGGAGAAAGGGTGGGATATATCTTTAATTAATAAATAATACCCAGAAGCTTGTGGGAAGCTGAACAAACCCTAAAAAAAGAGAGAAGAGGACAGGAGGCAGCTTCCATCACCACCTCCACCACCAACACACCTTCCTCTGGAATTAAAAAGCTGATGAACACCTGCTTGGCTGGCCCTGTGCTGGAGTTAGCCCGCCCCAGGCACAAATTGGCCAGGCTGGCTCAGAGAGGCATAATTTAGATCGCTCCATGTCTGTGGGTGAGGCTTTCTGTTTTATGGAACGTGTACACCTCCCTCCTCTCCCCCTGCTGTCTCCATGCAATTTTCAACCCCGCTATGCCACTTTCATGGACTGAAAGCGCGCGCGCGCACACACACACACACACACACACACACACGGTGCTCTCTTTTTGCTCCTTTAACAGAAACAGGCCTTTTATTTCCTTTCTCCCCACCTCTTTTTCTGCAGGAGCTGCTTGACAATGCGAAGTCTGAGGCCTTCGCGAGGCTACAGAAACCTGTTCTCAGCCATGTGGTTGTCTGCTGCTCCCTCACGCTGCGCTGGCAATTTTCAAAGCTGTCTATTATCAGCACGTTAATAACCTTTCATAATGTTTAATTACTTGGAAAGGTAATCAGTCCTGGGGTAATTATTTAAGAGGCATGCCCACTTTGTTCGCTCCTGGCAAAGACTTCTGTTCCCTTTTCTCTTTCTCCCATTCTTCAGATAAATGCAGCATGACTGACAATGCTCCGCGGCGGCATCTATTTGTGTACGAAGCAGGCTCAGGGCTGTAACCCTTCCCCTAACTGGCCTCCCCACTCCCACAAGCCTCCTCAAATCTACAAGCCAGCTTAACCGTAACGTCTGCACATCTTAGCTCCTGCCGTACCGGGTTTCCGAAAAGCAGACCAAGCCAATTTTGTTTCAGTCTGGTTCTGGCCTTGTTCCTCATAAACCAAGAGACCTGCCGCTGGCCCTGATCCTTCCACAGAGCTCAGCAGTTTCCATGAGGTGGTTAGACATCAACTAACGCTAAACCCAGACTTGGAGCTAAACATTCAAAATGGGAGGTGGATGCCTGCAAACATCAGGAGTCATTAATCAAACTTTATATTATATAGCACTTTTAAATGCTATATAGCTACTTTGCAAGCCTTAGCTCACCCACAAGCAATGAAAAATTAAAACTACCCATAATTGGATAAGCCATTGTTATTTGTATTTTTAACAGACTGGAAACTCAGGATATGTTTATTTATTTGCTTACTATTTTTTAATCCTGCTTGTTAGAAAATTATTTTCCCCCTAAGGGGCAGGGGGAGAGAAGTCCTGCAATCAAGAAAAGGAGATGGGGATGAGACTGTAGCTACATACATACCATGCATTTAAAGCACATAACTTGACCCAAAGAAGCCAGGGAACTGTAGTTTGACACACTACAGTTCCCAAGCTTCTTTCGGGGAAATAATGTGCTTAAATGTATAGTGTGCACACAGCCAGAGAAAGAGGGAGAGGTCATGCCATCAGGCATACAAAAAATATGACATACAAGCTAAGGGGAGTGGAAGAAAAAGTTAGAGTGGCATCAGTTCTGAGAAACAGCTGAGGTGCAGTGGGAGGCCGGGCTTTCTGTGCTGATGGCCTTCCTTGAATAGCAGGTGGAGGCCCTTGTTCATTTGGCCAATGGATGGGGCCAGAGTCCTTTCCCCTTTGGTTCCACAATCCCAGGGTTAATGGTGGTTGCAGCAGGGTCTTTTTTGTGGAAGGGAAGGGGAATCTCCCTGCAGCTGCAACCCGGTCTGCTGATGGAGGGGGAGAAGATTGGTTTTTCCCTTCCTACGATGATCTTTCTTGGAGGGAGTGGGTGCCCTTCAGATGTTTTGGACTACCATTCCCTCAGGCCCAATAGAAATTGTAGTCCAAAACATCTGAAGATTTAGAAACTTGTTGATTAGAATATTCGTGTGAGATTGTATGGGAAAAATACAGAATAACAGATACAACCTTGCTTAAAATTTATATAGGAAGCGCAGTGTAAGCGATGGAAGTCAATCAATGAAATTTTATTATTGAGATATTTGTAGAATAAATTTGGAAGAAATTCTTCTAACTTTTCTTCTTCTTCTCTTTATTTTTTTCTTTTTCTTTTTCTTTCTTCATTTCTTTCTTTTTTCTCTTTTGTTCTTTTTATATATGTGTGGTTATCTGAAATATGTATATATGTATGTATGTATATGCAATATTTTGCTTATATTTTGTAATAATTATGTTAAATAAATTAAATTTAAAAAATACAATAGTCTATTAAATATTTAAAGCTAAAAAAAAACCAAAAACCAAACATCTGGTGCATACCAGGCTGGCCAAATCTGCTGCATTGTCTTAATTTTATTTCCTCGGTAGAGCTAAACCAAAAATTTGGAGAGTGCACTTAACAACAGATCTCGGGGGAAGAGCTGAATTCACAGTCAAAAGCATCATAACTTGCCAACACAGTAGCAGCGTTTAAATGAATATAGGTATTGTGAAGCGTAATCCATACTGCTTATCTTTGGCTTACTCTGGGTTTTGTGGGACAATTCTTTGCAGTCCTACCTGTAGCTGTTTTTCACTTTTGAGGACAAGGTTGCCGTTGTTATTAAGGTGTTGTCTCCACGAAGGAAAGTCATTTCTTGGGAGCGATGAAATGCGGGGGTGTAGATAACTCAGTCATGAGAATGAACTTGTTTGCTGTGTTTTCTTTCTACTAGTTGTTTCACATCTGCAAGGATTTCTGTGATCCTAGAAAATATATTTCCTCGTACAAATGTGTCCAATTGCTGATTATGATGGTGCCAGGTTGCTTATGATGATGTCAGGGGATCTCTGAAGTAATTGCCTTTGTAATTTTTCTTACTGCCCTGTAATTGAATTAAACACTGGAATTGCTACTGTTCAAAGAGCAAATTTGGCTGCTGTTTTGGTTGCCAATTTAGTGCTTAATCTGCTGCTCCCAATGAGTCCATCAAGATATACTACCTATGAATACTGAGTATGAATCTGTGTTGCAGATTAAAGTTTCCCACTGCTATCACCAAATGACTCTCACCTATTCTATGAAAGAAAAAAGTGGTGTAGAAGTATAAGGCAGAGATTACACTTACACACACACACACACACACACACACACAAACCCCAGACAATAAATATATAAAACAGACAATACTCATAATTTATAGATTTATATAAATATTACGTGGCTTTATACAACTGTTTATAAAAACTTGGAAAAGGTTAGGAAAACATTTCTTTCCTATTCCTGTGTGCTTAACGTGTTCCACACAGCTATAATGATTTAGAGTTTTAAGAATTCCTTTTCAATATTATAACAGTAAAAATAACTGCTCCTTCACACATATCCAGTTACAAAGCTTGGATCAAAGTTGATAAATAGCTGAACAATGAGCAAGAAGTGTGATGCTACTGCAAAGAATGCTAATGCAATCTTAGGTGTATTAACAGTAGCACAGCAACCAAATTATGAGAAGTGCTGGTTCTGTTTTGTGCTAGCCTTGGGAGTGTAGTGTCCAGCTCTGGGTATCACATTTTAAGAAGGACATTGAAAAACTGGAGAAGGTCCAAGGATGACGCGGCATCTGGAATCCAAGTCCTAATAGAAATTGATAGGAGCAGCTGGGCATGCTTAATGCAGAGAAGATAAGATTAAAGAGAGATGTGTTAGCCTTCTTCAAATATCTAAAGTCTAGGCTCATGCCAAAGATGCCAAGACCTCATTGCTTCTGCAGGCAGGACAAGAATTACCAGACGGAAGTGGCAAGAGAGTGGATTTCCGCTAAACATCAGGACAAACTTCCTGATGCTAAAAGCTGTTTCACAGTGGAGCAGACCACCCCTGGAGGTGATGCACTTTCCTTCACGACAGGCATTGAAGCAGAAGCTGAATAGCCATCTGACATGGTTGCCATGGCTCCTCTTTTTTTCCAGGACACATCCTCTTTTGCAGGGGTAAAATTTGAGACAAATTGCATTTATTAGCTTTGAATGGCCATCATAGCGTCCTCTTTCTTGCTCTTCAAAATACGGCACCCCTAATGGTCACTATAGTTGCACCCTACATTAGGGGGCTGGACTAGATGACCCCCAAGATCTCTTGGAAGTTCCAATTCTAAAATTATATGATCCTATGATTTATTGGTCTGAGCACCATACTACATATGGTAGTGACCACACCACACATTCTTCACATGATTTGCTGTAGTAATATTTACAAGGAGGAGAACACAGACCAACTTGCATTTCATGATCTGTGACTGTCATCAACGATATATTTTTTGCATGGAAAATTGTGCTTCTTATTGAATAGGTACAAATGTTCCAGAGGGGGAAACAACCTGTGGACGGAGAACGCACAATTATTTCAGCCAGCAAGACACTAAAAACTAACAAGAGTGATGATGCAGACACAGGCCAAGACAGGTAGATGACAAACTGAAATCCCAGTCCTGTAGACTCCACAAAGTCTGAAGGGATCTGAAAAGGAACCTCAAATTTAGTCAAGAAAAGCCTGTATAAGCAAAATTCCCAAGCCTTCCCATAGATTTCCAGCAAGCCTGCTGTAAAACGGCTGGATCAAGTTGCTTTGGGGAAAGGAAACGACAACCTTTCCCCAAAGCAACTTGATCCAGGCCTTTTCATGACTTGCAAAGGATGCCAATGTGCTGTCAATCAATGAAGTAAGCAGTTTTGCTCCACCTTCTTACTAGTTCCCACCATTCTGATTGGTTCATTACAGATTTGTTACATTTTTATTCCAACTTCCCAGAAGAAGAAGAAGAAAAAATGCCCAAGGCCACTAACAACCAAAAAAAGACACATTAGAAAATAACCAATCCACATAACATAGTCAGCAGTGACATAATAAAGCCAAGTAACCGTGTAAGGGAAAAGAAGCCAAAATAGAGTCAAGAGGGGGAGGAGTTTGGAAGCTCAGCATGCAACCCTTGCTCCATCTCCAGGCAATGCAGGCTCTTCTTGTTTTCTCCCTGTAATCCAGGAATGGCGAACATGTGGCCCTCCAGATCTTGTTGGACTCTTGCTCCCACCATCCCTGACCATTGACCATGCTGGCTGGGACTGATGGGAGTTGGAGTTCAACAGCATCTAGAGGACCACAGCTTATCCGCCCTTCCCAATACAATAGGCCGCTGCAGACCAGATATCTAGGGCCATTAAAGATTGGGTTGCTGCTGAGTCATCAATATGTTCTGTTTGTGGCTTCTCGGAGACACTTGGCTATCCGCTGTGGGATACAGGATGCAAGCCTTTGTTCTGCTCCTGCAGGGCTTGCCTTATGTCCAAGTCAAACTTGGGGCTCTTCGACACGTTTACCGCTGAATTTGAACAAACATCCGTCTGCAGAAAGCCTAACTGGTGTTTGTTCCTGTTCAGTGGCAAAAAGAGGGTTTTCCCAGGGAAGGCAGTGCAAGAAAAGAAAAACTCAGACCTGTGCCTGGAAATCATGAGGCAAATGCAGGTGTGGACGAGCCCTTAGTCACGCACACACCGCGTTCCGTTTTTACAGTCCTCCACCAGGAAACAAAAATAAGATGTTTATCAATTCCCAGGGCTGGTCCACCCACCATACAAGCGGAGTGCAACTTGGCACATCTGCAGTGGTGCAGAATTCTCATCTAGATCCCTGCTTCAGTTTGCTCCGTGGCTCTGAACATTCAAGTACAGTATATAAAACAACAACAACCCACTGCCATTTCGTTTGCCTACTTGAGCAATCTGCAGCATGTGTGTCTGCATGCGTGTTTATTAGAAGTCGTCAATTTGCAAAATAGCCCTGGAGGGGGTGAGGATCACACTTTTTAAAGCGTAATGTTCACCCCATGGAAATGTAGGGACTTGCCTGTGAACGGGAACTGGCTGTCTTTGCTCTTCTTTTTGAGCTGCTGCCAGAGCCCTTGGAAAACAACATCACTGGGTTCCTTGATATTCGTGTGCAGAAGAAGATAACCTGCACTTACATATTCAGATCCAGTTTTCTCGTGGGAGTTATTCCACCTAGAAATTCATCGAGCAGCATCAGAAAGAACCTTCTAGTCCCCTCTCTCTTTTGAATGGCAGTAGCTTTCCACACCCCCAGGTGGAAGGAGGGGGTGGGCATTCCTAAACCCCTTACCTGAAAGAGTTCATTTTTAACTGAAGATACCTGCATGTAAAGCACCTGTTCTGTTTTGGAGCTATATATGGACCATCCCATATCCTGCACTTGGGGTTAGTCCACTAGATGCATTCCTCCTATGAATTCTGGATTCATTGAGACCATGGTAGGATTAAAGTTCCCTTCCTTACCCCTTCTGGCCTTGATGCTGCTCAACTCTAAGGCTAATACAGTGGTACCTCGGGTTACAGACACTTCAGGTTACAGACTCTGCTAACCCAGAAATAGTACCTCGGGTTAAGAACTTTACCTCAGGATGAGAACAGAAATCATGCCTTGGCGGCGCGGCACCAACAGGAGACCCCATTAGCTAAAGTGGTGCTTCAGGTTAAGAACAGTTTCAGGTTAAGAATGGACCTCCAGAACGAATTAAGTTCTTAACCTGAGGTACCACTGTATTTAGTAACATAACTAAAGTGTTTGCTGTAACTGCAGTCACACGGCATCAAAAGTTATTTACTGGCTGCATGAACTATAGCTTCGATCTCACCTGATGTCCGCGTGTTTACTGAAAATATGAAAGCAAGACTGGGGGAGCAGGATCATGTCTACAGTCCCTGTCCCCAACCTCTGGGCATCTCTGGCTTCTGCAACCTGCACACAGAGCCAGCACCTTCACTTAGAGGTCCACTGTGTCCCCCACCCACCCACCCACAGCAGACCACTCTGGTGAGGATGGGGGAGCAGGATCAGATTGCAAATTGCAAGCACATTTCAAAGGGAAACACCAGCTGAGGCTACAGCTGCCCTCCAACTTCTTTCCCCCAGAAGGCCACTGGGATCTGACACACTTGGGGACCACAGTCATGGTGGGGAAATGAAGATGAGTAGTCACTGTGGCCTTGGCCAGCATGTTATTTCACTGTGCCTGTCAACCATCTGAGTACAAATATCAGGGGTGGGAGGGGGAAACAGAGCAAAAGGATGCTAGTGACTGCTATCAGCCTTGGTGGGCCCCAGCATTTGCCTGGCCATGCCAGGTGACAACAGAGGGAACCCTCAACAAATACTGAGGTCCATCTCCGAGGGCCTTCTGGCAGTTCCCTCCCTGAGAGAAGTGAAGCTACAGGGAACCAGGCAGAGGGCCTTCTTGGTAGTGGCGCCCTCCCTGTGGGACACCCTCCCATCAGATGTCAAGGAAATAAACAACTATCTGACTTTTAGAAGACATCTGAAGGCAGCCCTGTTTAGGGAATTTTTTCATGTTTGATGTTTTAGCATGTTTTGAATATTCTGTTGGGAGCCGCCCAGGGTGGCTGGGGAAACCCAGCCAGATGTGTGGGGTATGTATGTATGTATGACGACGACGACAACAACAACAACATTACTGATGTGTTTTACCCTCTCAAGTATTAGCAGCTCTGTTAGTGGGATTTGCCATCTGCCCAGGGCCCATTATATGGATCTGATCCAGACTCAATTCCCCTGAAGCCTTTTTTGTGTAATGCAAAAGACAGTGATGCTGGGAGATCACTCATTATATTCAGTTTGGGCCTGATTCAATATTCGACGAGAGCCTTAACCGTACACATTTCAGTCTAGCAAGGCCACTAGCTGTCCAAGTATTTGTTCAACCACTTTCCCCCCATAAAGAAGTTCCCTTTTAAAAAACCCCAATAACCCTACCATTAATCTGTGTGTGATGGAGAGATGGGATTCTCTGCATGCCTGGTACATGACATACACTCAGATAAGGACTGAACAAATTCTCTTGTCAGAGTCTTTCTCTTTATCGCCCTTGCTTTCTGTTTCCTTGTGGTTGTTCTCCCTCGGCTTCCGAGAGTGAAGTTTGATGCACAGCAAAGAAGATGTTGATGTACCAATGTGTGTGTGCTTTAAAATCCCACACTATGAATATACCCTGTTTATCTGCGTGTGTCTGTGCTTATTTGATGGACTTTAGATGTTAGTTAGTTAGTGAGTTAGTTAGTTAGTTAGTTAGTTAGTTGCATTTATATCCCACCATTTTTTCTCCAAGGGGCTTAATGTGGTGTACATGGTTCTCCCCCATCTCATTTAATCCTCAAATGAGAATTAGATTAGGCTGAGAGGCATTGACTGATGCACTGAGATTCATGGCAGAGTGGGGATGAGCCCCAGGTCCTAGTCTGACACTCTAACCACTACACCACACTGGATCTCAAAATCCACCAGACACATTGAATGTGCACATGCACAGGAACACAGGCAGCTGCCTTGTACTGAGTCAGACTCTTGGTCCATTTAGCTTAGTATTTCCTACATTGGCTGGCAGCAGCTCTCCAGGATTTCAGACAGGGAGTCTCTCCCAACCCTACCTGGAGATGCTGGGGATCAAACCTGCGACCTTCTGCATGCAGAGCAGATGCTCCAGCACTCAGACTCTTCTTATGTTCTTAGGTTTTTCTCATAACTCTCTTTCCACAAGCTCAGAACCAGGGCTAGGCTTCTCTGCTTCCAGGCTGGTTTTACTGCTTAGAGATTATCAGATACCTGGAGCAGAGAGAGGCTGCATATCTTCTCCTTGGCAGCGCTACAAGGTTGAGATGACCTGGAACTTGCTCTGACTTGAGAGTTCAGCCATTAAAAAAGCAATCCAAACACTGATATGCTGGGCTGAACTGCAAGCAACAGTTGATTGGCCTTAGATTTTTGTCGCGGGGAGGGGAATATTTGATTTTAGGCAGGTGTGGGTAGCCTGTGGCCCTCCTGATTATTGTTGGACTGCAATTCTCATCAGCCTCAGCCAGCATTCTCAGTGGGCAGGAATGATGGTGGACTAGATTGCAAGAACATCGGGAGAGCCACATGTTCTCCACCCCAAATCTTATGGTTGCAACGTCTTTCAGGGTGAAGAACCAGAACTACTCATTTGCACATGCTGTCTCTTTTCACACTGCCCATTAGAATTGGTCACAATAACTACCACTGAGGGAAACTAAGATTTATTTTTTAAAAAAAAACCCTGAGAAAATTAAGACTCCATCTGCTTGTTTATTTTACACTGAGTGAAAACTATTTAAACCCATTCGGGCTCAACATGCCTTTGCAGTGAGCTTCTTCATCTAGAATGCAACAGGGAATTTATGGTGCACTAAAAACCAACTTGGCAGGAAACATATTATTTTATTTATTCAATTCCCCACCATCCATTATCAATTCTGAGCCCAGGAAAGTTGGCAATCCAATATGGTCTCCCCTCCCAAGCCACTTTTTGCCTATGGAATCCCAAACACAGAGTCATACAAATGTATTCGTAGCTTTGCAGCAGGATAAGAGCAGAGAATTTCCAAGCAGAGTAGCTGTGAGTGAAGAAAGAGTTAAGCAAGCCCACCCCTACTCGCTGCTGCTGCTTCTTCTCTATTCCAGATTTTCCCTCTTGGATTTATATATAATTTATATCTCACCTTTCTACACTGAACTGAACTAAAGGCAGTTTACAATAACATGCATATAATACATTCTGTTCCTGAGCTACGTTCCATCCTGTTCTTAGATATCTTTCCTAAGACATATTTTCCTAAGGATGTCGTCATGCTGCAGTTTGCATGGCCGCCAACAGATGGCAAAATGAATGGCAGCATGACGACAAACTGGGCTTGCAGAGCTGCTGGGCCATTGCAACAGGGTCAGAGGGAAAGGGGAAGGGAAATGGAGACAGAGGCAGGCCGGTGTTGCAGGCCAGAAAAGAAATAAGTGGGCAGCCCAAGCTGGCAAGCGAAAAGCCAGGCAGCCCAGGCTGGCAGGCAGCTCAGGCTAGTGAGTGGAAGCTTGGAAAGGTCTAAGAGGAAGGGGTGGAATGATTTTGGTGGGCTCTGGGGTGGTTTGGGCAAGATGTAAGGGGAAGGATAGCTTTGGCAAGGAGTGAGGGGAGGGATGGCTTTGGACGCGGGTGGCGCTGTGGGTTAAACCACAGAGCCTAGGACTTACTGATCAGAAGGTCGGCAGTTCGAATCCCCGCGACGGGGTGAGCTCCCATTGCTCAGTCCCTGCTCCTGCCGACCTAAGTGCAAGTAGATAAATAGGTACCGCTCCGGTGGGAAGGTAAACGGCATTTCCGTGCGCCGCTCTGGTTTGCCAGAAGCGGCTTAGTCATGCTGGCCACATGACCCGGAAGCTGTACGCCGGCTCCCTTGGCCAATAAAGCGAGATGAGCGCCACAACCCCAGAGTCGGCCACTACTGGACCTAATGGTCAGGGGTCCCTTTACCTTTACCTTTAAGAGGGGGGAGAGGGGGGCTTTGGCAAGAAGGTAAGGGGAGGGGCTAGTTTGGGTGAGGAGGAAAGAGATGAGGCTTTGACAAGAGTAATAGTGGGTGGTGAGCAGGGTCCCACCCCCTAATACACTTATAAATATTTTAGGCGTGCACCTGAAAAATATAAGTTAGCGTGTGGAGCAGCCTTCTCTTTCTGGGTTTGGGTACCTAAATTCCCCCGAAGACAAAAATAGTGGAGAAAATTCATCCTCCTTAGGGCATGTCTCTAAATGAAGAATGGTTTGTAAATGAACTTTTAAAATTCAAAGACTCTCCCCCCCCCCCCCCGGTGACTTTCCACATAATAATTGTGTTTTATGAACTACTAAAAAAAGAGAACCTTTGATCGTAATTTGCTGACGTCTTTTTCCTCAGTCTCTCTCTTTTTCTAAATTATCAGTGACTCTTCTTCCTTTTAGTGCCCAGTCCCTGAATGACTGGAAATGATGTTCTCGGGGAAATGTACAAATTTTGCTGAAAAGCAACCCTACAGCTTTCTCAGAGGAAGGTCATATAAACAACACAGCAGTAATGGTTGCAGGTTTTGTGTGGTTTACCTCAAGACGTCACATCTGTTAACCGAGGAAAATCAGGAAGTCTGTTGCACTAACTCAGCTCTCTTTGTAAGAAGGGGAAAACATTACTACCTCTTGACTTTCACTGTCAGTTCAAAGAAACTTTCAGTCTTCCTTTTTGGCTGTACCGTATAAGTAGAGAGAGACAAATACAACTTCGAAAGCAGCCTTCCACAATTTGGTGCCCTCCAGATAGTTTGCACTATAACCCTACTCAATTCTCACTTTCTGAAGCAATAAGTGAAACAAAATGCAACCATCCTTCAAAATTCGCACTTCTCTGAATTTTGCACTGTAGTTCTCCAGTCAAGTAATGTGCACAAAAGTGCAAATCCTGGAGTAAAGTGTGCATAGAAATGCATATAATAGTGAAAATAAAATACAAAAATTCATCATATGAGGGGAAATTGCTTTGCAGAAATGTGTATACTAATTAAATTTCTATATTGCCCTTCATCCGATGATCACAGGGCAGTTTACAATATAAAAACACAAATATTAGGCAAAATTGTACACAAGCATGTGTGCATTGGGAGAAATTCACTGATGAATTTTCATGAGGGCTTAAAAAAAATTGCAGACTGATGCAGAAATGTGGAGAGCTGAATTTAAGATTGGAAATGGAGAGAAATTGAAATAGACAGATTCGCTTATAACCCCAGCTACAACCTCCATCATCCCCGTTTAGCATGGCATGGCCTATGGTCCAGGATGATGGGACTTGTAGTCCAACAACATCTGCAGGGCACAATGTAGGGTAAGGCTGTCCTAAAATGTAGAGGAAGTGGTTTTGACTAACAGTTGTGACATCCTGCAGAATTTGTTTTCAGTCAAGATATGGGGGGGGGGACGCACTTTCACCAGATTTAGTATGTATGTCTCTGAAGAGACACTTCTGGCCACTGTGGGCAGCACTAGGGTAGATGGGCCAGTGATCTGACCCTTAATAGGGCAGTTCATATTAGTGGATTTTCTCTATTCCATTTGTGATAATGCAATGTTATTTGATTAGAAAATGTAGGGCCACCTCTGGATGGGAGCAGAAACTGAACAAAGCACTTGCGCTCCCTGATTTACATTCCTCTTGTTATTTCAGAATGCACAGTCCCTAAGGAAGGGATGGGGAATCTGTGGTCTTCCAGATGTTGGACTACAGTTCCCATAACCCCTGACTGTAGCCATGCTGGCTGGGACTGATGGGAGCTGGAGTCTGAAAACACCTGGAGATAGTGGAAAGAGATATAGCAGGAGGAACTGAAGGCTAAGAGCCACCGACTGTGAGCTAGAGTGACAAAACAGCCCTTCCAGCTGGCTGGTTGATGTCACATGTCTCCTCCTTCCCCTCCCTCCTTCAGCAGGGGCTGGGTGTGCTTTGCTGTGTTAGGCTGCAGACGCAGGACAAAACAGAAGTCACAACAGTATATCTCTGCCTGCCTTTGGCATTCTCAGAAAGCCTGCATGCAAGCTTGCTGTTTCGAAAACAAGAAGAAAGCATGGAATAATTGAGTATTATTTTAAATAACTGTCAACATGATCTTTGATGCCCATTTAGTGGCCCAAAACCAGTTTATGCCTAGGGGAGGTGCCTAATGGTGACTCCATAACAACAACACTCAGCAACACACACACACACACACACACACACAACGCAGTAAATGTACCTCCGCATTCAGCTCTGGGACTAAGGTGAAGTCCTCACAGCAGGCATCCCCAAACTTGGTCGTCCAGATGTTTTGGGACTACAACTCCCATCATCCCTAGCTAACAGGACCAGTGGTCAGGGATGATGGGAATTGTAGTTCCGAAACATCTGGAGGGCCGAGTATGATGGCACCTGCCTTAGAGCATCCTTCCCTAGGCTCATGGACTCTTAACACCCACCAGCTCCAGCCAGTGTGTGCTGACAGAAGCTGAAGCCCAAAACTTCAGGAGGGCACCTGGTTGGGGAAGGCTGCTTCAGAGTTTCCAACAAAGTCAAGTATCTCCACAAGAGGGGGGGGGTGTTTGGCTTCTAATCCAGCATTACTCTATTTCACTGGGAAGCACTTCAGGCTCAACCCATTCTCATGCTTCTCTGCGCCACATATTAGTTAACTATTCTGTCCCTTTCCCACATGGTGATACTGATGTCATGTTGGGTGAGGTCCTGTACAATACATCTCTGGATCTCTTTCCTCTGTTGGTCTTCTGCCCAGTTCAAACCCACTAAGCAGCAAACATGACTCCGGTGTCTGCCTTTCACTGATCGAAGGATGATGTCCCCAATGCAGGGGGCATGTAAAGCCCAACGAAGCCATTTAAAAAAAAAAAAAAATAAACCCTGCTTTAGTTGTGCAATCTTAGTGCAGAATTTCTTGATTTGTGATTTTATCTTGCTCTGTACTGTGCCTAATAGCTCGAAGGTACTGCCTGATTACATTTTCCCAGTTCATTGACATGCCAGCAATAACTTGTCCTTGTTTTCCAGCCTCCAAATAAGATGGAAAGCCGAACAGTTTAGTAAACATGGGCGCCTCTACAACTTCATGCCTTTCCATAATGGAGGCACAGGGACCTTGCATCACAAACAGGGTGTGTGCAGATCCGTACATTCTGTACATTCCTATTCCCCCTCCACAAAGTCATGGAAATTGATTGCTATTGCCCGGCTTGCTGTCCACACCAGTCTGCAGCGTTCAACAGATTGTATCCAGAAGTCCTCCTCAGCTTAATCACTCCTTCTTCCACTGTCTTCTTCTGTTCTGGGCAGGCACACAGGTATTGCTCTATCTGTATGCAAAGCCTTTTTAAGAGAGAAATTCCCAGGAAGTGTACAAGAACGCAAGAGCAAATATTATCAGCCTTATCCAGATGGTTACCATGGTTCGCAATTAGCAAAATGGAAGCAAAATGGGGGTGCAGTATCCATTTCTATTTTTTGCATAAAGGTAAAGGTACCCCTGCCCATATGGGCCAGTCTTGCCAGATTCTAGGGTTGTGTGCTCATCTCACTCTATAGGCCGGGAGCCAGCGCTGTCCGCAGACCCTTCCGGGTCACGTGGCCAGCGTGACAAGCTGCATCTGGCGAGCCAGCGCAGCACACGGAACGCCGTTTACCTTCCCGCTGGTAAGCGGTCCCTATTTATTTACTTGCACCCGGGGGTGCTTTCGAACTGCTAGGTTCGCAGGCGCTGGGACCGAACAACGGGAGCGCACCCCGCCGCGGGGATTCGAACCGCCGACCATGTGATCGGCAAGTCCTAGGCGCTGAGGTTTAACCCACAGCGCCACCCGCGTCCCTGCATTTTTTGCATACCTACCTCCGAAAAAGGGTTTTGCATTTTTTAATTCTTTTTTTGTTATTTTCTTTCTTTCTTTTTATTTAGACGAATCTGTTTGTTAAAATTTTATTCCATGCTGAAAAGAAACAAATTTTAAAAAGAAAAAGCATCATACAGCATCAGACTGAAAGTCTCTCAGTGAATCTAGTCGGGGCGGATGGATCCTGAACACTCTCTGTGGGTCATCTGACAGGTAGGTGGGGCCATCCTCTTGTTATCAATCACCTAATGTCACCATAACATCAGGTGATTCAACTTCAAAGGAAAACTAAGTGTGCTCCCAATTCTTGCTTTCTTGCATTGTAGAACAGGGCTTGCATTTAAAGCTGCACCTACAAAGGAAGGCAATGCTTCTTCTTCTTCTTTTTTGAAAAACAATGGCACGTTTGGTATCAGTGCCTTTGGCCTAGTTTTCACTGAAGCTGTAACCCAGTGGCTAGGCTGTACCACATTAGACGCCAAATGACAACTCACATGATGCTCCTTTGTACAAAATAACTTCCCCCAAAGAAATTGGATACCTCAGAGGCTGATGTCCAGAAAAGTCGAATCCATCTCCCTGGCATGCAGTTCTCTATGTGGAGGGTTTTTTATGTTTAGTTCTGAGCAACATTCAGTTACGTGAGTTCCCATCCGCAATCTGCAACAGTGGAGTTTGCCACCTCAACTTTCATTGGCTCTGTGTGCATATGTTTGTAATGTATAGATGTATAACCTACAGATATCTAAAACATTTTTAGCTTCTCACTGCCTGTTTCTGGGTGGGACTATTCCTGATCATCTGGATTTAATCTTATTTCATTCTCAAGAAAATATGCTATTTTAGTGTTTTTGCGTCTACTGTAATGGAATCTGTGTTCCTTCATTCTGTTTCTTTTTCCACGCTCCTTTTGCTGATCAAAGGACTTTCATCCAAAACCATTTCATGACATAAAAACCAGCTTGTTTAGCCTGTAATATGTATTATGTAAATGAGCAGTCCTACTCTTCCCTCCACCCACATTTTTAAAACCTTTTTGCAGGGGGCAGAGCAAAGAACACATTTCTTTTGAGATTACATGAACATAAGAGGAGTCCTGCTGGATCAGACCAAGGGAAACTGTTGTAAATCACCTTGTACACAGAGAAAACTCAATTCCTGAGCTGGAACAGGCCAATGAGAACTGGAGCCAATGACCTGGCTCACATTTCACCTAATCACGGTTTGTATGAATGTGTGAACCTATCCAGCAGACTATAGTTTGTTTGCTGCCAGCAAACCGTGATGTGAAGCAATGGTTTGTTGTTGGTTTACAAACTATGTTTTAGTCCAACCACAGATTGCCGTTATGTCTGAACACAACAGCCTTCCTTACCCATGTTTGGCAACCCAGCCCCAAGCTACACAGGCACGAGGCAAAAGCAGTGGGAAAACAAAACAAGTGCCAGAGATAGAAGCCACGGCTTGTTTGCTCATTTGAGAGATGACTTGTGGGTTGTTGAACACACCACTGTTAAAACAAAACTTGCCTTAGCATTATGCACAAATGCAGCTATTACAGAGCAATCACAACACTTGACCCAGGAGAGGTTATAGCTGCAGGTGAAACCATAGCGAGGGATGCTTGAAGAGATTAATCATCATGAAACGACATGAGACACATCTCTTGGACTATTGAGTAGACTGGAACAGAGCTCTCCACCAAATTTCCCATTTCTCTGAACACTGCAAGATGCAATTCTTGAAAACATATCACAATAAGCATTTGCATACACATTTTTAGAAAAAAGAGAGCTGCAATGTGATTGTACACATGCACATGTCTTACGGGCAGAAACAGTAACAGAGATAAGAGACAAGCAATTCACCCATCCCTAACCAGAGCTCAGTAAATGGTTTGCCCACAGAAGGCCATTAACAGGATCTCCAGGTGGGAAAGATCTTTGCCTAGGACCCTGGAGACTCACATCCAGGTAGACTGACCTAGAATGAGGCTGGTCATAGGATGTGGGTGTGGTCCTGCAGTTAGACAGAAGGCATCCTTTGCTGTCTTCCAGTCGTAGGATTCTGTTCCCAGCTCTGCTGTTGATTAGTTCTTGTTGACGGCTTCTGGATGACTTCCCAGAGGGATGCTTTTGTTCCCCTGCATGTACAACAGGCCTGTTGGCTGCTTTGCAGGGCTGTTGTGAACTTTAATTAATTAAGGCTTGCAAAGTGCTTTGATGCTCCTGGATGAAAGGTGCTGTGTAATTGCAAAGTGTTATTAATATAATCCAGAACTTCGCACGCTGTCTTCACCTGGCAGGAGGGGTGATGAGATAGGATCAGCTTGTGATGCATACATTAACGGAAGCTGCCTAAACATGACTTTCTTCATGCTTATTAACAGCTGCTGCAGTTACTATCCATCCAAGCAGAGTCCCACCCAAATGCCCACTTCTTGTGACTGCGAGACAAGGATGAAGTTGGTCCCATGGAAAGTCGGCAACAACAATCCTCAAGCATTTCTTCACAGTATAATGAGATACTGATATGGTGAAATTATGAGTAGTTTTCATTCAAAATTGTACCACAATATTTTGACCTCAAATCAAACAAGCGTTTTTAAATAATGATCATGCATTGAAAACCCGTCTATCCCCATATCTGATTTTATGAACTGGGGTTTCCCTGCAATGCCCTTTCTCTTATGTGATCTGTCAGAATATGTTGGTGGGGAGAAGTCTTCATCACAACAAGAATCACGGGATTGTGGCACTGGAAGGGACTCCAGCAGTCATCTAGTCTAATCCCCTGCAATGCAAAAATCACAAGATGAAGGCTAGCTCCAATCCCTGTCTGTATCAATGAAGTTACTGTTTGATGTTTTACTATGTTTTATATATGCTGTAAGCCATCCAGAGTGGCAGGGGAAACCCAGCCAGATGGGCAGGGCAATAATAATAATAATAATAATAATAATAATAATAATAATAATATCATCATCTATGTATTATAATATTTATGTATATCCAATTCATACAATATAACACATTGTATATACAACCAAGTATAAAACACAATAAAAACAACACAAAATTATAAAAATGACTGGCTGATCAAAAATATCAAACCACTGAACAGGCCTGCCTGTAGTGCAAGAACAGAATATGCCACAGCTTTGAGGCAACCCCCCCTCAAATAAAGGTACACAGTAGTCAAGGCTGTCCAAGTTATTTTGACACCTGTGGCTGGAAATCCCACAAGTGCGTCTCCCTGGGAATCATCACCTTCAATAAATTCCTGCCCTTGCATGACACCCCAAATCAGCTCCTAAAAATAGCTGCCTCACTCTGCCTAATATTAGTGTTGGCTTGTGGGTGCCTGTCTTTCTTCTCCCAGCCAGGTTAATACCTGGGTTGGAGCAAGGTGAGTTTGACTGGGGAGGCAGAAGGCTGCTGTTCTAATAAAGAATCAATCAGGCAATATGAGCGCAGCTCTCCTGCATCACATATATGTCAGCCTTAAATTCTCTAGGTTTTGCAACCGGGCACCCTTCCGATGTTTCGGACCACAACTCCCACATGCCGGCTGAGACTGATGGGAATCGTAGCCCCAAACATCTGGAGTGCACATGCGATTGCTCATGCAGTTGAAGTTTTATTTTGTCTAGTCACTTGGGCATTAAATGTAAGATGCTTTGAATATAGTTTTAGGTGTTCTGCTGAATGTCATGGCCTTGTTCAGTTGCTGTCGTTCTTGTAGGGATTCCGAGATGTAGTTTTTTATTATTTTATTGCATGTTGCCCTGAGAATTATTACTGAAGGATGCGACAAATGCACCTTGAAAACAGACCCACCAAGTGTCCCTATTTTCCAGGGACGTCCCTGATTTCGAGAAGCCATCCCGGTTTCTGATTTGAACCTGGAATGTCCTGCTTTTCCTTTGGATGTCCCTATTTTCATTGGAGAAATGTTGGAGGGTATGGAGTTATCCAACCCCCAAGCCATCTGAAGGCAGTCCTGTATAGGGAATGTTTAATGTTCTATTATGTTTTTATATATGTTGGAAGCCGCTCAGAGTGGGGCAACCTAATAAGATGTGTGGGGTATAAACAGTAAAATTATCAGCATGGAATGGGACGTCCCTATTTTCATCGGAGGAATGTTGGAGGGTATGTCCAAATAAATAAATAAATAAATAAATAAATAAATGGCATTACTTGGGAATTCACACGTGGTGTTGCTTGGGAGTTCTAATATCTCAAAAAAAAAAATCACTTCAGGTTTGAAATCAGTGCTTAAGATCAGCACAGTTTTGAAAGGTTCAGTCCGCCACTTTGATTCAAAATGGCAGCCAAACACGGATAAAAACGTGCTCCTTGATTTCAGGTACCATCATGCACCATTTGGTTACAGTATCTTGAGGGGTGTCCAAAGGCATAGCAAGCAAAGAGAAATATGTAGTAGATATTGCTGTGTTAGGAAAAGGTAATGGAAACATGCAAACAACGATTAATTTTGCAATAGCACTGAGCTAAATCAGGAGATCAAGCTTCACCTCAGCTTTCTTTTTGTTGTTACCTCCCAGGCTTAAGCTGAAAGACGCTGTCCTTCTAATTAATAAAAGATAAATATGTTAATTCATGTTTTGTTACGTGCGAGCGAAGGATTCCTGGCAAGCGGCCAGGCAGGCAGGTGTCACAGCGCTCTGAGGTACCTGTACAGTGAGCTCCTTAGGACTGTTTACATACAGAGAGAGATCTTCGGGGAGATGCCAGCCTCCGTGTTGTGCGCAGAGGACGAGGCCTCTGTCTGCATGCCAGTGGAAAGGAGCAGCAGCATTGGCAAGGGCAAAGCCCAGAGTAAGCACTTTTTCATGGCTTCTGCCCACACACTTCTGGAAGTAGTTCAAAGGACCAGAGCAGCAGCCCTCGTAGGCTGGGTTAGTGGCGAGGAAGTGGTGAATGCAAGGCCAGCGCCCAGCCCCAGCCTTATTGGCGTGCTATGCCTAGAGAAAGAGAAGGGGAGAGGGAACGCATGGGAGAGGGAGGGGAAGGAAGCAAAGCTGGCTAGCTTCAGGTGCAAGCAGCTGGGCACCACACAATGAGAGGAAAGGACGCAGAGGCTGCTGCTGTTGTTGTTTTGAGACTCAAGAGAACGCTCCAGGAAAACAAAGCACTGCTCAAGAAAGTGGGCCTTGCTTGGCCAAGCAGTTGGGCGGCAGGACAGCAGAGGCAACTTCAGGCCTACCCAAACAAGAATATTGGTTGCAGATGGCTCAGACGAATCCTTGCGAGTTACGTAGCTGCTCCAGGAATTTGTGTAGTCACCACTCAGTGGGATCTAGAGAATAATTCTAATGACCGACAGTGGCGAATTGGGCGTATTCACTCAGAATGAGTCCCACTGAGGGGTGCAATCTAGGACGAAGCTGGGCTCAGCATCTGGCACTCTTAGGCAGCTGTTGAGACACAGCATCCTAGCAGGGCCCGGGGCACACAGACACCTTTCCTGGGACTGAGTGGGTCTGCCTCATGCCTTCTTACATTTTCCACAGTGCCCCTGTGGCTGCAGGGTATTGTGGGAAATTCTAAATAGTGGTTTATTGCTGCCCACTGCTGCCATCAGTTAGACTAGGCCACAGTCAAGGCCCTACTGGCATATGTGGAGAACTCGCCAGAGGTTACATTACTGAAGATCCTCCTTAAGCTGGATATAGGGCATACTTGGGAGTGCAGCACACTGATAAATAGGTAAACAAAAGGTTTTAAAAGTCTAGAAGATTAAAATGCAAATGGCCTTCCCTCTGGAATTCAGGAACAGAATTTCCTAGTATGGGAAGGAAGGCTTTTTGTCTCCTGGCAAATTAAGGTAGCTGGTAGCTGGGTCCCCACCATCACCACGCTTTGCAAAAGGCCCCACAAACAAGTTATCACTTTAAGTTATAAAAAGGAGGCAGAAGTGATGGAGGGCTTGCTGGCCTCCCAACCTGGGCTTGAGCTGAGCCACATTAGAAGACCCAGCAATCATATATTCACTTCCATGGGAGTAAGCGCCGTTGAACTCAACTAGGATTTACTTATGAGTAGACACGTCTAGGCTTGCACAGTTATTGTAATGAGAGAACGTAATTATCGTCTCATCAGAATGGATCGCATGAAGAAGAAACAGGGCTGCTTTGAATTAGGGTTGCCATATTTCAAGAATCAAGAATTTCAAGACTCAGAACAACCCACACTTGCCTCCAAATGGTCTGTGGGGTCAGCACAAATATATTTTTCCTTCCACAAACTGATGCACCATGTCATATCTTCCAACATCTTGAGTCCCCAAACTGGGAAGTGCATCTTCCCACCGGTGTTCCAGTGTGAGTCACATAACCCACACAAGATCAAGGAGTCCAAAATATGTGTTTTTTTCAGAGTGTGTTAGCATGGCACCCAAAAATGCACATTTTGGGATGCTGGGTGAGATCATGGCCCCAAAAAAGATTTTTTGGGTTTGTGCGTGCTTTTTTCATGGCACCTGCCGTGCTCTCGTGTGAGAAAATGATATGTCCCTTTTTTTCTGGGACACTTGTGGGGTATGCCATGTGATCAGGGAGAAGCTATTTTGCTATGGTGCAGGAGAAACTGGGTCACACCTCTGTGGTGATTGTGACAAGAGAGAGTATCCCAGCATCCTTGACACTGCGAGGCGAGGAAATCTCTGAAAGTACTTCTCCAAACTCACCTGTTTCACTGGGCCTCCTTAAAAACATACTGACTCGCTACAGAAACTGCTTGGGCATGTGTTGGTGGTTTGGCTCTGCCCATTTGCAGAGCAAAAGAGGACAATAGCAACTCCAAATTGCACAGGCCAAAGAGGGATGTTGCTCTTGGGACTTCTGGATATCCTGGCTGACCAAAAAATGCCACACTGTAAAAAGCAGATAAGCCCCCAAATGTTTATGCCTTCTGCGACTGTTGTTTTGGTCAGCCTGCTTCCTAAACAGCTGTTTTGTCTGTGTGATTAAATCTTGATACATAAAACTGAGCACACGCAGACACAAAGCTTCAAAACAAAGCATTTTAATAGAGCAAAGTGGTGGAATGGCAGAAAACAGACTTGGGAACAGAGGCGCAGCGCTGGACCCCTGACGTTTATTAGTATCTGAGGTTACGCCAATACCTTGTAGATACTGGCGCCACTACATCTGATCAATGGCTGTGCACTGATGTCGGATCAAGCCCAGTTATGCTGTTTGCTATATCAGACAAAGCAGTATTTTGTTTAAATAGCTAAGCTTTCAGAGATTTCAATATTACATAGCATCCCAAGCTGCTTAGGCAGCACAATATTTAGCAGGAAGTGATCCCCACCCAGCAGGGGTGGTCTAAACCACTGAGCTTCTTGGGCTTGCCGATCAGAAGGTCAGCGGTTCGAATCCCCGCGATGGGGTGAGCTCCTGTTGCTCTGTCCCAGCTTTTGCCAACCTAGCAGTTCAAAAGCACACCAGTGCAAGTAGATAAATAGGTACCACTACAGTGGGAAGGTAAACGGTGTTTCCATGTGCTCTGGCTTCCATCATGGTGTCCCATTGCACCAGAAGCGGTTTAGTCATTCTGGCCACATGACCCAGAAAGCTGCCTGTGGACAAACTTCGGCTCCCTTGGCCTGAAAGCGAGATAAGCGACACAACCCCACAGTCGACTTTGACTGGACCTCAGCCTTCTCCAACATGGGATTCCCAACTCCCACCATTCCCCAGCCAGCATAGTCAGAGGATGGGAAATGTAGCTGGAGGGCACCAGCTCTAGGAATGCTTCTTTAAGTTGTCCCCAAGCATAAGCAAGGTCTCTGAATTAGGGAGGCATGGCCCATACCACACAATTTAAAACGAATCCAATGCATGTGACTTCCTCCCACAAATCCTAGGAAGTTGTAGGAAGGGAAACGAGGTCCCAGCAATCTTTGGAGGAAGCCATGTGCTTTTAAATGTGCTTCTAATGCACTTTAAATGTATGGTACGGATCTGCCCAAGGAAACCCCAGCTTGACAGGGTTGTTGCTGCAGCAGAACTCCCAAAGCATATTACGTTATGCTTTTTTTGGGCAGTTGATGTGTATTCAGAGTCTTCCAACTGTAAAGAAAACACTACAATGCTTTGTCAAGGAAGGCAATGACCTCTCCTCTATGTTTTTATTCAGCTAATAGCTCAAGACATTTATTTAAAGGAGCTTAAAATAGGCTTTTCTAAAATGAGCATTGATGGCTACTGGCTAGGTTCTGACTATGTGGGCAGCGGCAACAGAGAAATGCTTGCTTTCTCCTTGCTCATGTTGTGTATTTGTAAAAAAACGCCTTGAGGTCTGCAGGATTGTGTCATAATAAGGTAAAATGCAGCTTCTGAAGCTCTCTAACTCTCAGAGATCAGGGAGAGCAAAGCAATGCCTGTTTGCAAGATGGGCAGTTGCAGTACTGAAGCTCTGTGGCTTGCATAAATGTGATACAGTCAAACCTCGGTTCCCGAACGGCTCCATTTTGGAACGATTTGGCTGCCGAATACCGAAAACCCGGAAGCAAATGCTCCAGTTTTTGAACTTTTTTCAGAAGCCAAATGTCCGACGCAACTTCCACTTGAGTGCAGGAAGTTCCTGCAGCCAATCAGAAGCCCCGGTTGTCGAACATTTCAGAAGCCAAACAGGCTTCTGGAATGGATTACATTCAACAACCGAGGCTTGACTTTAACAATAAATTTACAAGTTAAAAGATTTTAAAGTTTTCAAAAAAGGATGCAGTATCTCAAACGTTCCTATAAAATCATGAGAATCTTGAGGTTTAGTCATTTCCCCCAAATAGACCAACATTCTATTACATTTTCTTATTCTGCAAGCTATCTATTTAGAATTGCATCCCTTATACATTATGTATATGATGTTTATTTTGCAATCACTGCAGATTTTGGTGTCAGATCAACATCTCTTTAACCAGGGTGAGTGGATGTTTTCCCTTACTTTGTTTTGCTGCTCTTGTGATTTCGTTTAGTTCTGTGGCTTTAACTTAATGGTTTTAATTAATCATACATTGTTTTAAATTTGAGTTATTCTATGTAACCCATTATGGAACAAATTAGTGACTGGCAGAATGTTCGTATAAACTTACATAATACAGTGGTACCTCAGGTTAAGTACTTAATTCGTTCCGGAGGTCCGTACTTAACCTGAAACGGTTCTTAACCTGAAGCACCACTTTAGCTAATGGGGCCTCCAGCTGCTGCTGCACTGCCAGAGCACAATTTCTGATCTCATCCTGAAGCAAAGTTCTTAAACTGAGGTACTATTTCTGGGTTAGCGGAGTTTGTAACCTGAAGCGTATGTAACCAGAAGCGCATGTAACCCGAGGTACCACTGTATAAATAACATCATAGTATTTACTTATATACTATCAGTGTGTATGGTACTTTGATTTGTGCTTGTTTTACTTTTCAGTCTGAGAGGAAATAAAGATTTTACAGAAAAAGTAAGGGACAAGCCAGTGTTGCTGCTTTACAGAACACAAGAGGGCAGGTCTCTGCCCCCAAGAAGCACACAATTCTAAATTTCTGTACAGTCCCCCCCCCCCCAGGAAGGGGAGGGAGCAGCAAACACCAAATATGAGGTTTCAGTTGCATATGCTTAGGCTGAGCTCCAGAAAAGTAGGTGAAGTAGAGGGTTGTGCCAAAGGCATCACAGAAAAGGTGAGTTTGGGGACATAATTTTAATGATGACAAAGAGGAACCATTAGGCAGGTAACAACAACAACAATTTATTTATACCCCGCCCATCTGGCTGGGTTTCTCCAGCCACTCTGGGTGGCTCCCAACAAAATATTAAAAACATGATAAAATGTCAAACATTAAAAACTTCCCTGAACACGGCTGCCTTCAGATGTCTTCTAAAAGTCAGATAGTTGTTTATTTCCTTGACAACTGATGGGAGGGCATTTCACAGGGTGGGCGCCACTACTGAGAAGGCCCTCTGCCTGGTTCCCTGTAACCTCACTTCTCGCAGTGAGGGAACTGCCAGAAGGCCCTTGGTGCTGGACCTCAGTGTCCGGGCTGAACGATGGGGGTGGAGACGCTTCTTCAGGTATACTGGGCCGAGGCCATTTAGGGCTTTAAAGGTCAGCACCAGCACTTTGGATTGTGCAATCAAGATGGGCATTCCAAGAAAATGGAGCAGCAAGGAAGAAAATACAGCCTTTTGAGGGAGCAGGACATCTCGATGGGGCACAGAACCTCCATGGTGTTTTGAGTCTTAACTTTTTTAAAAAAACCCATGTTCAGTTCTGTTGAATTATCTCAGCACATCTTGATCACCTGAAACAGTGTTCAAACTGCATTTGGTGTTGCAAAAGATGACCTCACAAATAGCCTAGCTGCCTTCAAAGCAGATTAATATGGGTTACGAGGGAGTGTCCATTTCCGCATAAAGTGCCACATGATTGGCTAACTAGCACCACACACAGGAAATGGAATTTGGCAGACTGACGTTGAAGTTGGCAAATCTGGTGCTTCAGCTCAAAGGTCTGACTGCATTGACGATGTAATTTTTAATTTCATTATGTTTTACATTTTCCTTTGTGCTCCATCAATATAACCATATGTTTATATAGCTTTGCAGTGGCCAGTCTGCATGGGCAATAAATGCCACTCCATTGGAAGTTGCACAGGATGATCCAGTTACTTTGCTTTTACCTTCAAGTAGCCCATAATTAGGCTCACACACAGGGTGAGTCATTTATCAAAAGCAGTCCAAAGTGCTATTACAGCCAGACACGCCAAGGCCCGGCATATAATTATATAATCCACCACCATGTGGAAATTGCCCTGTTAAGCCACCTGACCCCATTAGCATGAAGATGTTTTTTTTCCTTGTTGGCTAGAAGTACTGTTAGTGCTTGGCAGGAAGACGACTCCTCTTTACTCAAAACTCACCTTGTTCTTGCTGAAACCAGAAAATGCCATCCCGTTTCCTTGGTTCAACAGCAGGTTAAGGGAAACTGGGATTTGGTATCCCAAGGCGAGCGGAAGATGCCGAGAGATGGTGTGAGGTCTTTTCAGATGAGGCTTTTCTGATAATGCAAAACAGGAACACAGAAAGCTGCCTTGCACCACTAGAAGTGTGGCCAGAACATTGGTGTTGCTGTCTTGAGCTGGACGGACTGATTGACAGTGACTCTCTAGGACGCCTCTCTCCCAGCCGTTCCTGGAGATGAACCTGGGACCTTCTGCATGCAAAGCTGAGGTTCTACCACTGAGCCATAGCTCGGATGATATTTCTCAAATCAGCATCTCCACTGCATCAAGGGAATCCAAACCCTTTCCTCTACAGAGCATGGCAGTTGTAAGGAAACCGGTTCCCCCAGGATCCAAACCTATGTTGCAGCTGCAGCTGCTGCAGGGGAATGCAATTATCCCTCCAACGTGAGGTTTCATTATTTTGTGTATTCTGGTATTCTGCAACTCTCTCTGAGTTGCAGGCACCTACTGGATAGCGACCCTGAAGTCAAAGGCGGGTTTCCCACTCTAACTGAACCTGGCTACTAACCCGATGTTTATGTTCTACATCCACTGTTGGAGGCAGCATGTTTCTGAATGTCAGTTGCCAGAAACTGCAGGAGGGGGAAAGTGCTTGTGCGCTAAGGTCCTGCATGTATGCTTCCCATAAAGGTCTGGTTGGCCATTGTGAGAACAGGATGCTGGAGTCTCTTCTAAAGTTTGTACTCTTTCCCCCAGTGCCTGCATTGTTTTAATTCTGCTGTAAAAAATAATCAAATGCAGTAAACCTTTTCTCCACGATTACAAAGATGTGGGGCATATTTGGGTGCCATTTGAACATTCTGAACCCCAGCCCAGGGAGACACAAGTTCAAACTCTGAACCATCCTTGACCATGTACTTGCAGCCCTGCCTACCACACAAAATTGTTGTGAGGATAAAATGAGGAGGTGGAAGAACCATTTATGCTACTTTGGGGGATGTGGCACAGTATAACCTTTTGGGAGGAAGTGTGGGATAAAAGTGAACCAACCAAATAAGACCACCCTTTGCCAGCTGCAGCCATATTCCACCACTGATGGGACCGGTTTGTTTTCTAAATGTAGCCTAATGGGGATTGCCCCATGGATGTGACAAATTTTCCTATTGACTACACCATGACCTGTATCCACAGAGGCAGATTTCAGGACATTTCTGGACGGAGCATTTTCTACATGTAGCACTTTACAAGCAGTGACTCAGGGCACTGGTCAACCACAATCCCCATGTTCTGGATTAAAATCCCCGTGCCAGCAACTGCTAAGCCGGACATGTAATCATATTCAGCACAGGTGGCATTAACTGTTGTTGCAGCAAAACAGTCGCTATAGACCTAACCTTCCCGCCCCAGTCAGATAAACAGGAGTCCGAGCTGCAGATGCGTTAATAAGATACCTTATGCAAGCTAGCGCTGCAATCTTTCCAGAAACACAAACCCCCAATGTGGTTTTTTTTCCTTTTCCAAGGCAATTATTAACAATCTTTTAGCTGTAGGGGATGGTGGGTGAAAAGAAACAACATGTCAAACTGAAACCCAGCTCGAATTGTCATGAACAAATCCAGAAGCACGACAAAGGTACCCTGGCTCACTGGCAGACTTAACCAGTTTGCAGAAATGACTTGCCGCACTGCAATTCGAGGACTTTTACAGCTCTGCGCAGTTGGAGCAGAACACCAGAGCTCTGCATTTCATTGGCACGGCTTTGCAATCCGCACAGGTGGAAAAAAAGAAACATTATGGCTTCAATACACTTCGATGAAAACATGTAGCGACCCAGAGATCAATTTTCACTGCAGGTGGCTTGCAAAGGACATTTATTCAACAAGAACGCATTAATTCTTCAGCCAGTTCTGGAAACAAGTGCGCTCAAGAGAGCTACCCGCATGAATAATGTTAGACTTTTGCTCTCTATTTATTCTGAAGGCACCTGCAATTAAGCACTTGCCTCCTTTCCAGCTATTTAAGATGGCGTCTGTTCTTTATTGACTTATGAAAGCCCTCACATTTAGATGTTTTATTTCTTTTTAAGTGGTGCCGGGGACTCATTTGACGGTTTGGATGGTGGCCTTGGCAAATCAGCAGGGCACCTGCTAAATATTCTACGCCTGCATTCATTGTCCATTTCTTGACACTTCAAACATTACGCTCAGCAATTGATCTTGGCCTCCCCTCTTGCCCACATTCCTTTTCCACAATTAATTGCTGTGCAAATCAAACTGCTGCTCGGTGGTGGAAAAGAGTGGCGCATGTAAACACAGGTGAACGGGAGGCCTCATAAGTCCCAAAGGCCTTGCAACACAAGGCACAGCAAGATGCGACGGCGGCAGCAGCCAACCTGCATCCTGTTGATTGTCTGTAGAATAGGGATGGGGAGCAGGAGCCACAAGACTGGGAGGGAGGAGGAACTGATCCTCCAGTAGCCTGCGCTTTTTCCACAAGAAAATAACTGCTTGAAACTTTTCTGCTTTTCTCTTTTCACTGTAAGAAGAATTACTTGGGCATAGTTGAGGGAAGGGATGAGGAGCACAGCAAAGAAAGGGCTGATCCACACTTTCTCTTGTCCCGCTGTTTTTCCCCAGGGGCAAACAGCAATTCGAGTTTTCTCTAGATAGACGTCTGCTCCGATTTAGCACTGAAGAGCAGGTTTTCTCTGGGAAAGGAGCAGGGCAAGGGTGAAACCGCTGAGACCTGTGCCTAGAAAGCATGAATCAAGCGGAATACTGCTTGGACTCGTGCTTTCTAGGTGCAGGTCAACTGAAAGTATGGACAAGCTCAGAGGGATCAGCTGCCATCAGCCCATTTTATAAACTGCTCCATCCTAGGCAGGCTTAAATTTAGGGGGAGATGAACCAGGTTAACACCTGGGGTGCCAACTTTGGAGGTGCTCATCACATACTATCCACTCACAGATGAAACAACGTGCACAGTTTTTACTGGCAAAGCTGGAAACAGCAATGTGCACACCAAATTTTTTCTATCACTATCGTCCTCACCTGGGGGTGGGGGTGGGGGGAACTGACAATGTTGGTGCCCTTTCAACAAACAATGTGAAATGAAAGGAATTGCAATCGGATCCCTGCATGGAAATGTACGATTTTAATGACAAGAGATAAATCATGCATGTAGATCATTTCTCAAACTCACGAACATGGGCTACAAATCCAGCAAGAAGGTATTCAAAAATTGAACCAAGGAAGGGAGGGGGAATGCCATAGAAACTTCCTGCCAATCCTTTGGTCTCTGCTGGTATAGACTGAGCAGCAGATCCAATCCTGTACAGGGCTCTGCCACCACCACATCACATCTGTCTGGGCTCATAATGGACATTTAGCAGTATGTCTCTCCTATATTTGCATCCTTCTGACTGCTCAGAATAGCCGAGTCACCTCAATTTCTAGTTTCACAAGCCTTTGAAAGAGGTTAGGCTTAGAGATAGTGACTTCTGAAGGGGACCCCGATAGCTTCATGGCTTCAAGGGTGATTTGAAACCAGTCCAATTCATTTTCATGCAAGTCTTTTTTCTTTTTTATGCATCCATGTAAATATAAAGTATAAGGAGAATATTGGCACACATGTCAAAGCATCTTATAGCTCTTCCAGTTAATAACAATAAAAGCATTTCCCCCCCATGACCTATTACTAGTGATACCCTTGATCTGCAGCGGCTGTGTATGATCAAGTTCCCACATGCTAACAATAGGCTTCTGGTTTTTATAACCATAAGGCAAAACTTCCCTCTCACCAGGCTTTGGGAAAGAGGAGGGCAGCCTAGTCAAAAAAAGGTAAAGACATGTGTGCATCAATAGTGGAGCTCACAGTACTAATTTAATGAAAAGAAATTACATGGCAGAAGTGAACCGACAAGATTTCCCTTTCACACACACTGTTGTCAGGTTCACCGGAAAACAAAAGTGAAGGTAATAAGTGAGTAGCTGCATCTGGAATAGAAGTATTTTAGGGTTTTTAAAAACCCACCGTAAACCAGCTATAAAAAAGTGATGATGCAATAGTTTGGGAGAAGGCTGTCCGTCTAAACGAGTGGCTGAATGGTGTCATCTAAAAGGAGAAAACAGTAAATGTAGAAGCATGCCTACGGGTACCTGCAGGTTACAAGTGAGGCAGTTTATTTTGCAAAGAAGCATATGGAGGCGATTAGCTTCTCACACTTATTATTCATCCAATTCTATGCATGCATTGTATTTGGAGCTGAGAACCTGCCAATTTGTGGTTTCTTAAATGCTCATTAATGCTTGGCCATGCCAACTCCCTGGAAAAGACCCTGATGTTGGGAAAGATTGAGGGCACAAGGAGAAGGGGACGACAGAGGACAAGATGGTTGGACAGTGTTCTCGAAGCTACTAATATGAGTTTGACCAAGCTGCGGGAGGCAGTGGAAGACAGGAGTGCCTGGCGTGCTCTGGTTCATGGGGTCATGAAGAGTCGGACATGACTAAACAACAACAATGCCAACTTGTTTTTAGACACTGATCCATCACTGATAGAACTGAACCAGAAGGGAGATGCAACCTTGCTCACTTTGGTAAGTTCTAAGCATAGGCCACGATGCTATGTACCTGGGACTAAAGTTGCACTGGAGCAAATCACAAAACACATTTCCTACATGGAACTAGTCCACTGCACTTGCTATGGGGAGCAAGGGTCTCTATGTGATCTTATATGGTACTCTGGAAAGCTTCTGGGAAGAAATGGACTTTTGAGTTCTAGATGACAATTTTTTATATTCAGCATTGTCTTTTTCTAACTTTTTTAAAAAACCCACCCCTATATATTTGAATATTTCACCATGTAACTGACCGTTTTTGGCCCAAACTGATGAATCCTACCTAGAAGCAACTGCAATATAATGTTGACTACATGCAGGATTCATGTACGATGTAGGAAAATTGGCCTTGTGTGCACATGCCTCAAAAGATTTGAGCCCAACATGCTGGTGTGGAGGTAGAAGGCCCTGTAAGCCACCTAGCCTGGTGAGAAGACCTCTGCTCTCTGAGCTGTATTCAAACAAGGCTGCTCTGGACCGTGGAAGTCCTTCAGATACTTGGGACTACAATTCCCACCAGTCCCAGGTAGCACAACCAACTGTCAGGGCTGATGGGAATGGTAAACCAGAACATCTGGAGGGCGCCAGGATGGGGAAAGCAGACCTAGTCTGGTAAGAAGACCCTGCCCGCTCCAAACTGTATTTAAGCCAGCCCCTTGGAATGCAAGACTGGAACTAGTTACGTGGGTTAGCATTTATTTTACCTGTCTGTTAATTTTGTTCTGAACCTATCCCGCCTTAAGTCTAGATTACTTCATTGTAATAATTTATCCTATGATTTTGGAATTGTTGATGTTGTCTTGTTTGAATTTGCTGGTGCTGGACCATAATGCAGTAAAGATGGATATGACACTACTACCAACTGGATCCTTTAGATGGAAGATGAATGACAATTTGTTCAGAGATCAGGAAATTACAAAGAAGGCCCAAAAAGTTTTGAAGGATTATTTTGAGATAAATATGAATACTACGGTGGAAAAAAGAATCGTCTGGGACGCAAGTAAAGCTGTAATGAGGGGATTCTTGATACAACAGAATGCAGTAAAGAAAAGAACACAAAATGAGAAAAAAGATAAGATCTTGGATAAAATAAAAGAATTAGAGAAGAAATTAAGAGTGAACCCGAAGTCACAGCCAACTCTGAGAGAAATTAAACTTTATCAAACACAATATTCTAAACTGATAAATCAGGAAATCGAATGGAAGGTTAAACTAATGAAACAAAAAACGTTTGAGTCGGCGAATAAATGTGGAAAACTGCTAGCTTGGCAGTTGAAGAGAAGACAAAGATTAAATACGGTTACAAACTTAGAGATTGAAGGAAAAAACATTCAGAATCCAGTGGATATCAGAAAGTGTTTCCAGAGATACTTCAAAAAACTGTACACCCAAGGGCCGCAAGACGAAGCTGAGATTAAACAATTTTTGGCAAAAAATGGACTATCCAAATTGTCACAAGAAAATAGGACAATCCTGAATTCCAAAATAACACGACAGGAGATTGAACAAGCCATTCAGAACATGCAACTTGGCAAATCTCCAGGGCCAGATGGGCTGACCTCCAAGTACTATAAGACATTAAAAGACTATTTGATACAACCTTTGATGGAGGTCAGCAATGAAATTATGGAGGGGAAGAGGGCACCGGAGTCGTGGAAGGAAGCGTTTATCACATTAATACCAAAGACGGAAGCTGAAAAGACACAACTTAAGAACTACCGTCCCATCTCCCTTTTAAATGTGGATTACAAAATATTTGCAGACATTTTGGCAAGTAGATTTAAAAAAGTTTTAAATGAAGTAATCCATAAGGACCAGGCAGGCTTTCTCCCAGGTAGACATTTGTTTGCTAATACAAGGAATATTATTGATATCTTGGAACTGTTGCAAACAGATATAAACACAAAAGCAGTTTTAATCTTTATAGATGCGGAGAAGGCCTTTGACAACATCTCCTGGAAATTTATGATGGGAAATTTAAAAGAGATGGGAGTGGGACGGGGTTTTGAGAATGGGATTGAGGCGATATATTCAGAGCAGAAAGCTAAACTGATAGTCAATAATGTGGTTACAGAAGAGTTTAAAATTGAAAAAGGAACTCGACAAGGTTGCCCTATCTCCCCTTTGTTATTTATTTCGGTTCTGGAAGTGCTATTGAATATGATTAGAGGGGATCGGTTGGTGGAAGGAATTCAGGTCGGACAGAAACAATACAAATTAAAAGCTTTTGCAGATGACCTGGTTTTGACCTTGCAGAAGCCAGAGCCTAGTACGAAAAGAGTATTACAACTGATTAATGACTTTGGTCGGGTGGCTGGATTTAAATTAAATAAACAGAAAACTAAGGTTTTGGGGAAAAACTTGACTGATACAGAGTCAGAACGGTTTCAGAATGAGACGGAACTCAATGTGGTTAAAAAAGTAAAATACCTAGGGGTAAACATAACAGCAAAAAATCTAAGTCTATTTAAGGATAACTATGAAAAATGCTGGACAGAAATTAAGAGAGACTTAGATAGTTGGTCAAAATTGAAACTTTCTTTGTTAGGCCGAATTGCTGCTATCAAGATGAATGTATTGCCAAGGATGTTGTTTCTATTTCAAACACTTCAGGTTTTGGACAAAACGGAGTGCTTTCAGAAGTGGCAGAGAGATATTTCTAAGTTTGTCTGGCAGGGCAAAAAGCCCAGAATTAAGTTTAAGATATTAACTGATGCAAAACAAAGAGGGGGCTTTGCCCTGCCAGACTTAAAGTTGTATTATGAAGCCGCAGCGTTCTGCTGGCTAAAAGACTGGCTACTTCTTGAAGACACTGATGTGTTAGATTTGGAAGGGTTTAACAATGCTTTTGGATGGCATGCATATTTATGGTATGACAAGGTTAAAGCAAATAAGGCCTTCAAGAACCATATTGTCAGAAAATCACTGTTTAATGTCTGGACAAAATATAAAGACTTGCTGGAAAATAAAACACCAAGGTGGCTTTCACCTTTGGAAGCTAAGGCCCGAAAAAGACCCAATATGGAGGCTAAATGGCCAAAATATTGGGAAATACTAGAAAAGGATGGAGATAACTGGAAATTGCAGAGTTTGGAGAAAATGAAAGACAAAGTGCGAGACTGGTTACATTACGCTCAGATTAAAGAAGTTTTTAAAAATGACAAGAAACTAGGGTTCCAGGTGGAGAAATCGAAATTAGAAACAGAATTGTTAGAACCAAAGACTAAGGTATTTTCAAGGATGTATAACTTGCTGTTAAAATGGAATACACAAGATGAAATGGTTAAATCGGCTATGATAAGGTGGGCACAGGACATTGGGTATAATATGTTTGAGGACTGGGAAAGGTTGTGGAGTATTGGATTGAAATTTACTGCATGTAACGCTTTGAAAGAAAATGTAATGAAAATGATTTATAGATGGTATATGACCCCAGTCAAACTTGCAAAAATTTACCACCTGACTGACAATAAGTGTTGGAAATGTAAAGAGTGTGAGGGAACGTTCTTCCACCTCTGGTGGACTTGCCCTAAAGTGAAGGCGTTCTGGGAAATGATTTATAATGAATTGAAAAAGGTATTTAAATATACCTTCACTAAGAAACCAGAGGCTTTCCTTTTGGGTATTGTCGGCCAAGGGGTGGTAAAGAAGGACCAGACATTTTTTATGTATGCAACAACAGCAGCAAGGATACTTCTCGCAAAATACTGGAAAACTCAAGATCTACCCACACTGGAAGAATGGCAGATGCAACTGATAGACTACATGGAACTGGCTGAGATGACCGGCAGAATTCGTGACCTGGGAGAAGAGAGGACTGAGGAGGATTGGAAGAAATTCAAGAATTATCTACAAAAATATTGTAATTTGAGTGAATGCTAAACAGGATGCTAGATCAAAATAACTGAGCACCACTAAATTTAGAGGATTTTAAGAAAATAAGTAAGATTGTGAAAATATAACCCTTTTTGAGAACTAGAAGATTATGAAACATAGAAGGGATATAAGAATGTAAATAAGATAATAAATTGCTGACAAAATGTTATAACGATGAAAGTGGGAGAGGGAGATGTGAGGAAGTCCAAAGAAAATGTGAAATTATGTTAAGATAAATGTTACACTGTTTATTATGTTCATTTCTATTGTAAAACCCAATAAATTGTTTAAAAAAAAATAAAATAAAAAAATAAAAAAATTGTTTATTGCAATCTGCTTTGGGCACGGTTTACGGTGGGAAAATGGCATATTTTTGTTTTCGTCAGCTAAAAATATCTTCTGTTAGACAGCGCTAATGCACAATTGGGAGCCTTAAAGTACAAATCCTGGTAGTGCAATGGCAAGGGGAAGCAGGCTCTATCTCTATTAATGGGCAATAGAGACAAAGCCTGCTGGATCAGGCGGCAAGATTCCCTTGTGCACACAATGCCAGCAGAAAGAGGCCTGGTGACCAGGTGCATCCAATCCCTGGGATAAAGTAATTGGGTAGCAATAATAAAGAGTACTGTCCACTAACATTCTAAGAATGATGTTCTATGGGTTCTATCCCACTAAGCAGCCACCCAAAGTATGACTTAGATACAACCCTATAATGTTAGTTACATTTCAAGGTATAGTGTCATATTAGGCAACTAGAGGTGTTCTGGATACAACAGCAGAAATTATTCAGTTTTGTTCTGTGAATCACAACGGAACTAAAGTATGTTTTCCACATGCTATTTACGAACGTTTGATTCCCTGTTGGAAAACACCCTGAGCTATTTACAAAATATGGGAAGTTAGTCCACGGCTAGTCAGACAAGCGGCTTGCCGAAATGTATCACAGGAAAGGAACAACAAATGGCTCAGATGCTGAATGTACAATTCCTGTATAAGAAAGAATCATGCATCCAATTATGTTTTCTTATAAAGTCATCTAGATGTGAACTAAACCATACATTTTAGGTTGAAAGACTATGCATTATAAATTAATAAAGGTACTAATGACACTGTTGACGTTGAAAGCCTGTTTCAATAGTGGCATTTGTGTTTCTCATCAGAGCTGTGCCGTGAATTCATCATAACTTACACATTTAATTTTTAGACACTACTGGTATTCAAATGGTAGACATTTCTTAGTAACATACTGGATAGTGACAAGATAGCTCAGCTCAGATTTGGTACTGATAACAAGAGTACAAAGCAGAATTCTACAACATGGGGGACTTCCAGTTAGAAGCACTAAGAGTTATGTGCCATCATACTCCCTTCTGTAGCAATTAAAATGTTCCTCTGGTTTTGTTCTTTCAGACTCAATTGGAGATAAATCTTCAATACAAATAATTACAAAGGGATAATACGGCAGTGTTTCGTCTAACAAGGCTTATTGCTCAGCTATTTTCTGTTTACTTCTAATATGTCAAAAAGCTGAAATTCATCACGGAAAAGTTCACAAGAAAGCCTGAAACACTGGTATAGAAAAAGAATTCATAAATAAGGCATCACTGGGGGGGGGCACATCTATGCAAATTATTTTTAATTTTGATCACACAGATAAAATAAGAAATGTGTTTGCATGTAGGAAAAATGAGCAAAGTATAGCAAAAAATGTGTAGTCAGCCAAGGTCCTCATATAGACAAGAGTAAATTCAATCTGTGGTGATCACAACAGCAACCCAGAGGCAAAACACACCAAGAGATTGAAGTCCAAACTACTTGCGGGAAGCCATCTTGCAATCTGTTGACAGGCAATGACATAAGACTCTGTTTGGCATCCTTGCAGGATGAGGTTGTCTCCCCCTTATATGACCTTAGAGTTTTCCATTGGCAAATGCTGCCTCCTGGAACTGAGGGACAAATGTTTTGAAATGAGCCCTAGTGGAGGAAAGAAAAGGGTTGAAGTTAGTAAAGAACAAAATTTATTATTATTATTATTATTATTATTATTATTATTATTATTATTATTATTAGAATTTATATACTGCCCTATACCCGGAGGTCTCAGAGCAGTTCACAGAACAAAACAGAGAACATGCTGCACAGGGCAAGATCAGTGGCGTAGCGTGGGGGGTGCAGGGGGCCCGGCCGCACCGGGCGCAACATCTGGGGGGGCGCGCTCGCACTCGCAGCTCTCTGCCCCTACCTGGCTCACTCACTCTAGGGGGCGCAAATTACTTGCCTTGCCCTGGGTGCTGACAACCCATGCTACACCACTGGGCAAGATCTTCTAATGTGCAAACCTCAAGGCAGATCGAGAACTTTTCTCAGTTAAAAATCTCCTTGTGTAACACCTGTGCCTGCCTCAGATCAAGTCTAGCAGCACGATCTCTCAGCCCCAAATAATGTATAAGGGATATCCTTGCTACGTCAGAGGGCTATATTCCTCTTCATTTAAAAAACAAACGAACACCAAACAGCAGATATGTCTCTTAGGTCTTGAACCATGACCAGTTTGCACACTTCAATCTTACTCTCAGTGAGCTTCCCTGTTATTTATACCCCAGCCACTCTTTACTGCGATTCTTTATTGGTGTTTTGTCATGGAATCTGTTATCATTCCCGCTGAAATAGATTTTGTAGGCAGCTAAGTATCATCAACAATGGCTCTCTCTCCTGTCTCCCTCAGCCCAGATATAATAACTCTAATTCTTTTAAACTAAGCAGAGCAGTATTTTGCAGCAATCAGCATGAAAAATGTACTCCCCTCCATAGAACTTCAAGAAATGGACATGCCTGCCATTGTCTGTCATACCATTTGCGTCAGTGTAAGGTGGTAGAGCACCTCTAACATCTTTGATTGTCACGTTTCTGGGTTAATTGGATTCATCCATGATGATAGGGCATGGATATTTAGTAGAGCAACCAATGGAGATAATAAATACTGCAGCTGGTCATAAAGTAAAATCTGCTTTCAGGTAAGTAGCAGAGCAGGGCTGCCAGAGGCAGTCAGAGTTGATCTTAAGGGGATCAGTTAATTCAGGTTTTTGAGAAAATACATGGTATTTTAAAGTAACTTAAAATCAGAATATTTTGTGTATGTTCTGGAACTGATGAGTGCATTAACTGAACATTTTTAAAAGCTTTAGGTTCAGAATCCTATCTTGTTCCAATAATGGGCAGAGAATGTCACATTTACCCCAAAGTTGAATAAATTCAAACCGTTTCATGATAATCTGCATCTTGTAATTGAATAGGAAGAGCAAATGTAATCCACTACTGCTCACTTGCTAGGCTAAAATTTAAATTTGAGCAGACACTAGCCTCCCTTTCTTTTTTCTGTAGAAGAGTTATTCTACAGATTAATATTTCTCTTTCCTCTCATGCTGTTCTGGGTAAATTTCTGGAGAGAAGGTAGCTGTGAATTATATCCTTTGCTTTATTACATTGATTATTATGAACAAAGTTGCCAAAATCCCAGGCATTTCTTAATACAAATTCTATGCCAAGCATCCCTAAAGCAAGTAAAGGGGGGAGGAGGGAATAGCTCTGAATGTCACAATCTGGATAGAGACATTAGCAGCTTCTGAACTCCAATTATTCCTCTGAATGGTGGAGGTTGGAAAACCTGAGTAACCATAGAATAACAAAACTGGAATACGTCAAAAACAAAGTAGCCCACTTCCCAGCAATTCAAAACTTCCCTTGACCTAAAGCAGACTCAAGAAACGCTATTGACTTTATCACAAAGACATCTGACCGTATCATAGAAATGCAAATGGGATCTAGCTGTACAAACAAGTCAACTCCTTTTGAATATTCTGTAGAAGGGGAATCCAGAAGGATGCTGTGCAAATTTCCTCATTGTCCAACAGTGTAAACAATTTGCCACCGGTCTCCTGAATATTCACACATGTGTTGTTTGACACAAAATGAACCCAATGCTTAAACGACCATTGTGCAACGAGGCTTCATCAGAGCTAAGCACAATGTGTTTCTTCTTCCTTTCCTTGTTTACACAAAGCTCTGATTTTTGTGACTTGCAGAAACTAGCTTACCCATCTTCTAACAGGGGTCCTAACCAGAACAGAATAAAATGATACCTCTGTTTACAATGTCTTGCATGCAAAACATCCTCCCCCCATTTTTTTATATTGGCCACTTCTTGTGTTCATATTTTTCTGTAAGAGGCAGTGTTTTATAGAGTCAGTGTATCCCCCACCCATTCTTGGACCTGTGGGAACCATTAACGGAGACAAAGCCTTGGGCAAATTATGTAGTTGCTCACAACATTGGCTTGGTATGTAAAACAAAATACGCCACACTGCACTCTACTATCATCTTGAGGGATGGAACACAGTAAAAATCAATGCAGCCCCCTGTTCCCTGCCTCAAACTGGTTGTTGGAACCTGATGGTACTGCCTGGGAGCAAAAGGGTAGACTGCAGAATAAAAAAAGAAATGCAACAGGCATATAAATAAGAAACTTGGGAGTGATGCACATGTTATATCCTCCATCACCATTCTGAAAACATAGACTCAGATTTGTCATGGTTGCCTTAAAACAGGAATACTCTGATCTGCTTTATCAGAGACACTACATTTGCACTTAAATGTACCTGAGACGAAATAAAAGAAATGATTAAGAGAATGACAACAGTGGAGAGTAGAACTGTCAAAATGATACGCAAACTCTGTATCTTTCCTACCATGTCTCATTATATTTGTATGTTATATGGAATTGTTTGAAGATGCTTTTGCTTTCAAGGAAATCGTTTGAAGATTTTTTAAATAACTAAATAAACAAACAAAAATCACAGTTTAAAAACCAAACTGGATATCTGTGGAAAGGGGCACAAACCACTTTATTGGTTAAAGGTCTACAAAGTCATCTCTGTGTGTGCAGTGACCTCCACAAGAAGCGCTGAAAGCTCTTGACTGCTGTCAGTGCAGTTACCACAGGCTGGATATCAACCAAAATAGAAAAGGTGTGATCCTACAAACCCTTATGGTTGCAAAGAGATTATCCTTCCAGCCATGAAGTATAGAACACTCACCACCCACTGTTTAGTGGTCTGAAGACCTCCTGCCCTTTCCACATTTGAATGTATATCTTCTAATTGTCAATCTCATTTGGATATTTATTTGGACATAGGGACTCTGTGTGTCTGTTGTGTGTGTGTGAGAGAGAAAAATGATGTGCTAATGTGAGCTGAGGATGTTTCTTCTTGTTATATTTGCCAAATAAAAATAAAAGAGGAAATAAGGTGTATGCAGGAAGTAGGGCCAGGAGGAAAGAACTGTGTGTGTGCACGCACACGCATGTTTAGGTACCATGCAACTGGAAGAAGCATGCAAAATGTAAGTGCTAATTGCACACATGCCAGTCCAGAAGCCAAAATGTGTATGTGAAAGATTTAGTCAACTTACAACTGGGGTGCAATTTCATAAGAGTTTTAAAAATCATGCTGCAGAATAAGCAAACAAGATACAGCCATACAGATCACCATTAAAAAAAGAAAAAAACAGGATTAACTGCATAATGTTATAAATGTAAAGAGAAGTTACAAGTTGTGCTGAGAGTTTCTTTGTGGAAAAGGAGTGGGGGGAAAGCACAATTATAAACTAATTTGTAACAACTTGAGGGCAAGGGAAGGAGATGGCAGTTCACCTCCATACCATCTGGCATGCCTGAAATGTGGGTAGCTGATACCAGAGTCTTACTGCTACTACAAAAGAGAGATAGATTGAAGAAGCTATTGCCCTGCAACAGATGGAAATAGCATTCAAATGGATAAACAGTTTCACCATAATTTACAAAAGACTGCGGTGAAAGAAACAAAAAACCAAGTTAATCTTGAGAAGCATCAAAACAAAAAAAACGTTTCTGTACATGTGAAACATGGAACAGAACAATTTCTATTCACGTGAAGCACACTTCTCTTTTTAGTTGTTCTTGTTTTATCTGTAAGCTGCCTTGAGTCCCTGTCAGGGAAAAAGGCGGAGTATAGATAAATATAAAACAACAACATCAGCAAGAACAACAACAGGGTGGGTCTTGTCGTCTGGGCAGCCCAGGCACACCATGCACACTGCCCAGGCTTGTGCCCCAGGAAGGTCATGTTGGTGCTGCTAACACTTCACCCCCGGAGGCGCACTCCATTGTCTCTCGAGACAGATGGATGCCAACAACAACAAAGAATGATGTGATGAAACTTAAAGAAAATGTTACACTTGCCCTATTATTAAATTAGCTGTGCACGTGCTGCTTATATTCACTCCTAATGTCTATCATATGCCACTGGCATGCTGGATCTTCCACTCTCACCTCCTGAACTTTGTAATAATTTGTCAAGGTACATTTCCTCCTACATGTTTTCAGTAGTTTCGCTAGGCTTGTATGTGGTGTTGATTTAAGTCACGTGATGTGTCTTCCCAGGTACCATAGCATGTGGGTGACCGTAGATTACCTAGCATTTAATATTCTGTTGTTGTGCTTGGCAGTACTAGAGTGCAGAAAAAATGTCTTTGCACTTCAAATTGGTGATAGTGTGCAGTCGTTGTACACAGAACCCACACAAGATTTGTAAATTTGTTCAGTTTGCATCAACTAGTGCAGCGGTTCTCAACCTGTGGGTCCCCAGATATTGTTGGACTACAACTCCCATCATCCCTGAGCTCTGGCCTTGCTAGCTAAGGGTGATGGGAGTTGTAGTTCAACAACTTCTGGGGACCCACAGGTTGAGAAAGGCTGAACTAGTGTAACATTTATGCTTGAGAGTCCGCCCCCACCCCCTAAGTTAGGGTCAGTGGTATTGGTGATAGTGAGACAAGAGAGAGGTGAGTGAAAGAAAGCTGAATGTTGCATTTCCCCTACCAACAGAGGGTATAATATTGTATGTTTCACATCCCCTTCCTTCACACCAGAGGCACCAACTGCTTTGGATAGTTAGAGGAAGGGATTTAAGGAACTCTTCCTATGAAACAACCCATTGTGGGGATGTTGGACCATAACCGCAGTGGAGCTCAAGGCAGGGAAAGAAAGGCAGTGCATATCAACCTACGCAGTTACAGTGGTACCTTGGTTTACAACCATAATCCGTTCCGGAGGTCCGTTTGTAAACCAAAACAGGTTGTAACCCAAGGCGTGCTTTCGCCAATGGGGCCTCCAAAATTTTTTTGTTTGTAATCCCCCCCCCCCCAAAAAAGAAGGGTTGTAATCCAAAAAAGGTTGCAAACCAGGACATGCACTTCTGGGTTTGACGTGTTTGTAATCCAAAACGTATGCAAACCAAGGTACCACTGTATTTAATACATTTATTTTGAATCCTCCCAAGACAGCTGACAAATGATACCTTGTAATATTGTTGTCTCCATTTTATTAGTGTAACAATTCATTAGGATCCTTCTCACATGCTTCAGCTGCTGTTTATCCTAGCTTTTATTCAATCCTCGTTCTCATCACAGTCTAAATCCATGCAGCAAAGTTTTGTGAATTTGCCGTTAGGGAAAGGTGTGTGTGGGGGGGGGACTGATAGAAATGAGGTTTGTCACACTCCTGTGCGTTCAACAAAATCTGTTGCAAAGGAAGAGGAAACAAAAGAAAGAAGGAATATGAATTGGGTTGTTGTTTTTTAAATGACCCTGTGAGGAGGAACACACTGACTAGGTTAGCCACATTGTGAGGCAGGGCCCTAGAGTTGTGGTATTTCCTCTTCCCAATGTTTCAAGAAGGACTGATTTTGATCCAGCAAGCTGGGGTTCAAAGGCTCAATAAATACACTATAAGGACGTATCAATACAAGGAAAATCATTAGTTTCTTTCACCATCCATACTCTAGAAGCTATCAAGGAAAACTTCACATTTCACTTGCTTAAGAAGCACATTGATGCCATGCCATTTGACAGTGAGAGCCTCAAAGCCTTCTTTCCATGATATAACTATTCATGTTGACGTACTTCTATCTGTTAATACTCTGGCTATAGTTGCCCCAGTGCCTTAAATGTCAAGAAGTGTCTTCAAGAAGAAAAAGCAAACATCAGTTGATGGTCCAAAGATGGTTGAAAGTATGAAGTGTAAAGTCAGCACCTAAAGTAGACAATTCCTCGCCAGTACAGAATGGTTTGACTTAACCCCAATTTTCAATAGCAAGTGACAGGCCTTTAAGAGAAAATAAATAAATTGCAGAGTAGTCATCAACATTATGTAATGTGCCATTTCCTTCTACAAGACCACTGAATGCACTGCGGTTATTCTTACTTGGGGGCAGTGTCAACTAACCTCACTTGTGCTTCTCTTTATTGGTGGCTTTTAAGAGATGTGCCAGTTATTTCTGGTGTGCTTACCCCCGCTAATTAGTGTTTTAGTATCAATCACTCTAAAAAAAACCAACAAGCTAAAATCACAAATATTTTAGCTGCTGGGAAGGGGATGGTAAGCTATATGGATATACCTCAATGAAAATGAAGGATCACAGTTTGATTATGGAAAAACTCATGTGGAGATCAGGGTTCGAAATTAGCAGGGTGCCAGGTGCATTTTGCGCCTAAAGATTCTCCATTTGCGAGCACCTCCAAAAGTCTGGGTGCCATTTTTTTGCACCTGGCTGACACTCAAGGATTACAGAAATGTATGGGCTTTGAAGCCTCAAAGTGTATGTTAAAGATAAACAATATATTAAGGAGTTTAACAATAAAGAGTAGAGTGTTTTGAAAACTGAAGCATGGTACCAATATTTTTATTGTCAACACCAAATTAAACATATATTAACAATTTCTGCTAAAATGTGATATTAACAATGTGTTACTTATGTGAATTGCATATTAATTCATGCTTATCAAAATAATAAATAACAAGTGTTGCTGATCCCCGCCCCCAGTGGTGACTAGACATTCTGTTTTGGCGCCCACACCCCAGATCCCATAAGCCAGGGATGTCCAACCAGTAGATTGCAATCTACCGGTAGATCCCTGGCTGATCCTGGTAGATTGCGGGATTCTTATTGTGTACAAAAAGTTACAGGGAAAAGCTTAAAAACTCTGTGCAATCCTCCCCACAAAAAGCTCAACAACTCTGGGCAATCCACCCACCCCACGCACACTCCTCCTCCCTCCAATGACAGAATAGGCCCAACAGGAATATGAGTTTTCGGATTTGACAAATGAACTTGGAAAAAGCCAGATTTGGAAAGAAAAAGTTTGGTTTGGCTTGGAAATGGGGGGCTGGATTGACCCCCCTACGCTGGGATGTTTGGACTTTTCAAATCTGGCAATGGGCCGTGAGATGTTTGGGATTGTGGGGGCTCTTAATTTTGGAGGGTCTTTGAAACATGCTTCTAAATACCATATGGAATTCAGTGCTGAATATGGAAAAGGGGCTGATCTGTCAAGAAGGGTTAAAAATATTGCCAAGCTGGAGTTACCACGAGCAGGAGACAAGGGAAAATACAGTTACAAATATGAAGAAGAGCTGCGAAAGGGACATGGAAGAGACTTGAGGGCCTCAGATATAAGGTTGCCAGGTTAATGGGCCAGATCGATGGGATAATAAGGACTGACAAAACCGGAACCAGGAGGAAGGGACGTTGGATGAAGATTGGATGTGTTTGTATTTCTTTTTTCTACCATTAGAACTGTTTTATAAAATTGATGAATGTCAGAAAAATGTTGGAATGAAATTACTCGGCTTTAGTAAAGATGTTTAAAGAATTATGAAAGAATATTATGGTTATGAGAAGTTGGTAAGGATAAGATTTAAGTTTTAAGCTTTAAGGTTTATTTTCTTATAGAAAGATAAGATTAAAACTGTTTAGGGTAATGTAATGACAGAATATTATGAAATATGGAAAGGATTTGCTGGGATAATTAATAACTAGGATACAAAGAAAGGGAGGAGGAGGAGGTCAAAGAAAGAAGGTAATGACAGTTGAGGATTCGAGAATAATGAATTTGTTTTTAAATGTTCTTAAATTGTATTTTTGTTTTTTTTCTGTCTTTTTTCTTATTTTTGAATTTGTATTCGTATGGTTGGAAGGGGTTTGTTTTTTTTTTCTTTTTCTACTTTGTTAACTATTTTTATTTTGTATTTTCTTCTGCTTTTATTTTATGTTGTAACACTTTGAAAATTTCAATAAATATTTTATATATAAAAAAAGACAATGCGTAGTTCACTGCCAGTTTTTCTATACTGGGAGTAGATCGCAGTCTCTTGGGAATTGGACATGTCTGCCATAAGCCATTTGGCTCTTAGCTTTTCTATCCCAGTTTCTAAGACTGGTGGAGATTAGGAACAGGATGATTATTCACAGTGGCCAGTAAGCAGGGACAAAAGCAGAGAAACAGGCATTTGGAAGAGCCCAAAGGGCAGTTATGGGGAGCCCAGAGGCAGGAGGCACTGGATTACAAATTTGGGGTGTATGGGAAGCATAGGTAAAGGGTTGCAGAGACATATCAGGCTGGAAGATTCACATGTCTGAATAGAACCATGAATTCAAGGGCAATTCTGCATTTTTAAAAAAGGTTTCAGGAGAATTGGCATGGTTTCCAAAGTGCATTTTAAGGTATTTATTGACCTGTTTCTTCTCTTCATCTGCACGTAGCCCAGAGTAACACTAAACTTATACAGGACAAACTAAGAATCATAATATTAATTACAACTTCTCTTCTTACATTTGTCTCGGCACTGCAATCAGAGGCCAAGTGATAAATGGAAAAAGGTGGAAGAAAATGCCTTTCAGAAATATTAACATGAGAACACCATAGTAATGTGGCTTTTATCAAGCATTTCTGTTTATCTTATTAGGAGTCACTCCATCTCAACAGTGCCCAACCATCATGATTTATGCAAGCAGGCCAAGAGTAGACTTTCAGTATCAAAGGCTTTGCAATCCAGACCAAATCCCTTCTAATCAAAATAATTCAGACCAGGGAAAATCTGGAGAGCGTTCCACTCTCTTCCATAGATGAGATGAAAGCTAGAGCTAAACTCAAGAAAGACCAGGGCAAAGATCATATGACTTTGTGTCTTTGACCTATTCATCTCAGACTGTAATTATGATGTTGCCAATTCATAATAATGTCATGTTACATAAAGGATGTCAACAGTGTGGCCACAAAGTGCATCCAAGTTCTTGTAAATCCCTCTGACTATACACTTTTTGAAGCTCAGACTGGTAATTCTAAAGGCTTTATAGTTCCCTGTTCTTGCAGCAACTTGTCCTGAAACAAAGAAAACTTGTTTTGAAAATGCTTGCCACCCACAGCAGTCTGTTCTTGGGCATTTGACGAGGAGAGGGCCAACCCTTCCCTGACCACAGATAGTCTGGCTGGCTCTTTTTGTGCAACTCCCAGTAATTAACCTTTAAAAGCACAAAAGACAGATAATAGGATGCTCTCAGAGACAGGGTTACTACCTTTCCAGATGCACTGACCCAGAGACACACACTAGGGGTGGGGATGGTTATAAAAAACACAAGTGATTTCAAGATATTTAGTTTTATTACTACTTATATAACTGAAGTGATCAAGGCAAAAAGGTGAAATTTAAGAACGCATAGAAACTGATCCCAAAGAGGTATTTTAGCCACAGCGGTGGACAGACATCTGCATGGCTTTTGTGGAAAGTGAAACAGAGTCACTGCATCTCGTGCCATGGAAAAACACTTCAAAATTTTTTGGCTCCTTGTGGTTTCGGTGCAACGCCTCGTTGGTGACTGCTTTGGAATAACACACAAGGAGCTATGGGTTCTTTGGAGGAATGGCAGAGTATTGATGTACAAAATAAAAATCACGTGCACCTTCATGTCTGAAGTACAAATACAACACAGCATCTTTTGCCACTAGTCACTTAACTCAAAAAGTGATAGGACAAACGTCTTTCCTAATCAACTGATTATTGCAGTGTGGCAGGAAAGAAAACTGCCTATGAAGTGCTCCCCTCAAATGGTATGTTTCCAGATCATTCAGGAACAGTAACATACCCCTGCCTCCATTTCCTCCTTTCCTCTGTTTCCATGTGTCAATTTTATATTGTAAGGCCACTGAAGTAGTGACCTGTCATGTAAACATCATGGGGCATAGACGGCACTAAGAAGATAAATATGATGGATGATTTTTGTTCTCTGAATAAAAAAAAATCAGGGAATTATTGACCTGCGCTGCAGCTCAAATGGATTATTTTAAAGCTCACGTGCAAGGTCTATGCTGGGCTTCTGCACAACCCCACAGAGGACACACAGACTGACAGATGGACATACCCTCTTTTATTCACACATACAAGCAAGCAACACATTGAGACAGATCCTCACACACATGTAAAGGCCACCATCCAGAGATACTCACTCACATGGGGGACCCTGATCCTGATCATCAGGCAGGCTGCTGTTTCACTGCTCCACAATTTCTGACACTGTTGTCCCCTTCTGGGACCAACCTCCATGCACTACCCTTGTCAGACTGGTGAGTTTATGTGGTTTCTGGCAAGCTGATTCTGGCATATGTGGTGGCAATCAAGCACTGAAACTGCTGGGGGGCGGGTCAGAGGTGACTGCCAGAGTTCAAAACTGCTACTTGCTGCTAGGAGCATGAGAGGGTACAGCAGGCAGGAGCTGAAGTTCTGTGAATCAGAACTTGAGCTCCTACATAGCAATGCCTAAAGTCTCAAGGGTGTAGCTTGTGGGATTCTTCAGTTTCTGCAACAAATGGACTCTGGGGAGCCAGCTTGAGAGGAAGTAACCCATTCCACCACTGGGCAATCAAACTGCATGTCTCTGGGATCCTCGGTCTCCCTCACCTCCATATCTGCCACCTACATAGGCAGCTGCGGAATGTGCACACAGATCCTCCACTTTGTGTTTATTCTAAAGTTCAATAGCAACTTGTTGGATGTCCAATCAGCAGTACACACCTTTCTAATGCAAGGTCTCTGGAAGTTGCCCAACTTTGCCAATGGCTAATGAGAGAGCCTGATCACATGTCCCCAGGTCACAGCTGGTGTGACAGTCACTCTAACTAAAAGTGGGACAAAAGAATACAATGAAATGTTTATGGACTCGTCTCGTTTTAACTTATGTATGCCTAGCAGTTTTAAAGTCCTGTTTATTCCGACAAACAACGAGAATTTAAAACTGCAAATAGTTATTGTTTCAAGTGTGGCTTGGTATGTAGGTCACATTTCATAACAGGATTAGATGGAACTGTAATGTATCATTATACTCAGAAGTATCCCTATGATCTAGAAAAGAAAGTCTTACGTTAAGCATTTGCTCAATAAACAAAGTTTATGAACATCCCAAGGTCACGTAAAACATTTCAAATATGCTTAACGAAAGACGCAGGCCCTATTAAAAATCAACTTCCATTCAAATTAAGCTCTGTTTACATTCAAATTAACATTCTAAAATCTTTTTCTATTTCTAATTACTGTCATCTACAATTCTTTTGTTCCAAAAAAGTAAAGGAAAATTCCATATATTTTGTTTCCTATGCAGTAGTTGTGTTTGACTGTCCTCATGGGACATAAAAGTTTACATTAAGAGATGAAAAGTTTTGTGTGTTCTAGGAGAGCATCTTGTTGGGTTGGTCCATCAAACACACTATTTTATAATTAAACTGAATGTGTTTGTTTTTCTAAGTCATTATACATGTGCCTTACAGAACAGGCAACTATTTGTCATAAATCTAGACAGTATCAGTTTCCAGATTCAAATGCAGAGATCAACTCATCATTTCTATTTGGTTGTGTGACGAGCTCCTATGGAATTCCAAAAAGAAACTTTCCCAATCATTTTTGGTTGGTAAACTGGTTAAAAGAGGACTAAGTATCACCGTATTGGCCTGAATATGCCTCACTTTCCCCAAAATTCCGACCATGAAAAGTTAAAGTGTGGCTTATATTCGCAACCTTATGGTATGCAGCCAGGAGTGTGGGGCAAACAGTGCCAGGAGCACAGCAAAGCAGCGCCCGCCCCGTGCATAGTCCCCTGTCCTCTCTCCCAAGGCCGGGAAGGGAGTGAGGAAGGGGAAAGGCCGACGGCAACACAGTGTGCCCCTCCCCCCGTATGCAGCCAGGAGCAGTGAGGAATGGAGCGGCTTATATTTGGGATTTTTTCCTCTCCCCCCCACCTCCAATTTTAAAGGTGCGGCTTATATTCGGGTGCGGCTTATATTTGCGCCAATACGGTATTACTCTCCGGTGGATCCATGGGTAGTTGGGCAACTGTACTCAAAGACTCTCTATGAAGATGGGAGTCACTCAAAGCACTGCTGCTGTTCAAGTATTTTACTACTGGACCATATGAAATATACCAAATATTTAGCATGGCAGTATTCTAGTTTAGCATATTCTACTGCAATAGATGAATACTCAAGTTAAAACCAACATTAGTTAGCAACAATTCTTCAGCTTCTTTTGGATTTCTTTCCCTCTTCCTTCAGGCCAAAAGATGCATGCTGCATCCATGCTCATTTTCAAGGTGTCCACACACATATTTAGGGTACAGAAGGAAATAGCAGAGAAATATCTCTCACCGATATTCAGTTCACATTCCGGAGAGCAGAAATTGTCTTGTGAAGAATTCCACTATGTAGAGCAATACATAATTAAAGAGTACTCATTTCTGGGCATTGGGGGGGGGGGGAACTACACTTTTAAAAAAATGTACTGTGTGTCATAAGAGATCCTATACTTTCATTGAATAAAATAATCTAAATGTAATTATATCCCTTATTTAATACTTGAAATTTTGCTATATACAACAATGCTGAGATGGAATGCTCCAATACTGCATATTCGTTATTTAGAAAACCCTGTATTCCGTCAAAAATTTCGCATATGCTTATCTCCCACCATGGCATTACATCTTTAATCATTGTTTTTCCTTTGCCAAAGTCAAAGATTTAATGAGAAGTGACCAGAAATAAGTTTCCCAACCCTCCTAATTTGGCTGAAATCCACATTATGCATGACAGCACTGAAGATCCCTGGCAGGCACCTGTCAGAAACCAACATACCATGTCTTAAGAGCTGCAATCAGCTATCCAAGACGACACTTTTCAAAATGTACATGAAAAATGTGATTCAACTAGCCAGACACTACTACAATGCCACCCACCGTCATGAACATACACAGATTTCACTGCAATATAGATTGCTCCTCCATTACAGGCCATCATTTGCATTCGTTTTTGGTCCACTGGTTTTTTATTTGTCTCTACCACAGCATCTATCTAATTAAAGGGGATTTTGTTACAAGAGCTGTTAAGCTAATAATGCATTAAGTATCTTAATAATAAAGCATTATGTGATATTAGAGTAAAATGTCGCTTCCTTCTACTTTCGTCTTTCTGGATGTTGGCATTTTATCCCATCGGTAACTATATATTTTATTTAGTGAACAATTCCTTGAAATTAAAGTGTGCAAATTTAAGGAGGGTAGGCTTCATTAACTCAAAGGAAGTAAATACGGACCTTTAGGGTTCTTTCCCAGAATCCACTCTACTTTCCAGCTCCCGGAATGAAATCTCACTATCAATACTTTTAATGAGATTTGCAGTGTTTAGTTAATTAATCCATTTGATTAAAAGTCATTTCAGCTGAGTTAAAATTTCTCCTTATAATTTTTTATTTATTTAAAATAATATTTCTAACGCTAAAAATATTCACGGAAAACGTGGTTGGCAGGTACTTTCATAGAAGAAGCTCTCCTGCTGGCTTCAGGTTTAAAGTGCCCTCTGAAAAGTGAACATCACCGAGTTCCTTCCTAAGGTTTGCCAGAAGCATAGCCTGGAACATGGCAGAAGAGCGTTTTTTTCTTCAACTTTAAACTGCAAAGAATAGCAGTTGAAAGGAGTGGCAATGGAGCTTTTTGGCATCTGACATTTTCTTTTTCCTGCATGCACTGGATGTTGTCATCTATGCCACTTGGGGTGACAGGATGAGATTCCAGATGCCACAATCATATGTCAGCTGCCCCTGAAAGCCCTCTTTCCCCCCATCTGCAATGCCCTGGACTGAGTTGGCATTTGGACACGGTGGAAAGAAAATGGTAGCTTCCAGGTGAACTGTGGTCACTATGGGATCAGAGGGTGGGCAAGCATCATCAGCATGGCAGAACCTACCAAGGCACTGGTGCTCCAGTACCTGCCTAACATGGATACCAGGTCTGAAATAAACCATATTTGTGTTTTTGCATAATTTATCCTGCTTCTCTAATCAAGGGGAGGGGCAAGGAGTTGCCACCCACAGAAGTCTTACTTTCAAGTATCTGAAATGGTTCATTCAGAGTCAACCAAGTATTGCCCTACATGTAGCTTCTTTGCACCAAAATGAGCTAGAATTTTGCCTCCTTCCCTCCCCCATAGACAAGGACAAGATTCACAAGATGCTGAAACATTTTAACTGCCCTTGCCTAGATGTGTGGGAAATGCCTAACTTGCACTTTTTAGAATTTAGACTACGGTATGGAAACATGGCTAACGCCAGGCCTCGCCTGCATTTCCTGAAGCCTCATGGGATTTTTCTGGAACTGAACAAAGCGTAACTGAGAACAGACACTAATCCGGCATGCTTCCAATAGCTAAGTATTACATGCACAAACAAGTAAGCTTTATTTACAATATTCCTACATAAAATTGCAGGCTGAGAGACTGTATGTTCTGTTTACATAGACATGAATGCCTACTTAAGAAGAGAAAAACACAACATTTTTTTCCCATGGAAACAAAAATCCTGGGTCTGCTTTATATCTATACCATGAATAGGAGCATTGGTTGTTCACAATTAGCTATATAATTTTATGCCCACCATAGATTACCATGAACTGTATGTTTCAGTACACTGGCCTGAAGCTGTCTCCATGCATTCCCCTTTTCTGCAAAAGTAGCTTTTGTGTTGTGAGAGTAGAACTACTCTTGACGGCTAATCTATAGATGTCCTCTTTCCCCCAATCTTCTGTTTTTCTTATAGGTCATTAAAGTCAGAGTGAATTTCTGGGTCAATCCATTGCAATCTACCTTCTTCTATAACTATCTCCACCCTTAAAATGGTCCTAGCTACTTTCTCACGCTTCCTTGTTTTGCTCCTTTAATGCAGTTTGTTGTCTCTCCTTTAACTTCCTTCAACTTTCTCCAGCTCACAACCTTACCAATGCACTCACATTTTCTCCCCACGAAGTCTCCTATTCATTAATTTGACTTGACCACAAATAGGCATATGGACGGCAATAGATAAGCAGAAAAGACCCACATGTTGTTCTGTTTACTATTTACATTTTGCTCCATACTACTTCATTCATACTCATGGTAATTTATATACGGGCCTCAAAGAAGATAGCAACTCAAACTGGGTAAGACAGAAAAACAAACAGTTTCAAATCATGCCGCTGTTACAGCAGACTGGCATTCATACATATTTATTTCAGGAGTGGATATTTATTTTCAAACTAATTCATAAATCTCTTTAAGAGAGGAAACAAGATTTTTCAGGACGATATGACTGTGCGTTGTCCCCATTTGTAAATACGGGACATAAATAAGGGCTTTACAAGGGGAAATATATGGAGTCACTTTGTATATAAAAAGCAAGAGCAAAAATGGAGAAAGCTTGTGTAGAAATTACTCATCAGTTGGAGGCACGTAAGTAGAGAGAATTTATAAATGAAAACAGGCAAAGAGAAAGAAGGTGGGTGTTTTGAACATAAAAAGTAAAAAAGGTAAAGGTAAATGACCCATGGATGATTGAGTCTAGACAAAGGTGACTATGGGATGTGGCACTCATCTCGCTTCAGGCCGACAGAGCCAGCTTTTGTCCACAGACAGCTTTCCGGGTCATGTGGCCAGCATGACTAAACTGCTTTTGGTACAACGGAACACCGTGACAGAAGCCAGAGCACATGGAAACACTGTTTACATTCCTGCCGCAGCGGTACCTATTTATCTACTTGCATTGGTATGCTTTCAAACTGCTAGGTTGGCAGAAGCTGGGACAGAGCAATGGGAGCTCACCCCGTTGTGCGGATTTGAACTGCCAATCGGCAAGCCCAAGAGGCTCAGTGGTTTAGACCATAGTGCCACTCAACCATTTCGCTCAACAATGGCACTTAAAATTAAATAACAAAAGTTGATAAAATAGCCTATAAAAAACCCAACCATCGACTTGTATTATTTTTACTAATGAAACCTGACCAAGAGATTTTATAGGTGTTTCCTAATTTTTATGAAAAAATTAGAAGACCTGAAAAAAGATTCTAAGTTTCTTAAATGAAAATGTTCCCCATATGACTTTAATGCACAATGAAAGCTAAAAATGAACATTCAAGTTCCTAACGAGGGACTTAACAGAATAAACTCAACCTCTGAATATCAGGACTAACAAACAGGGCTTGGTTCCTTGCAAGCATGAATTGGATTATTTTGTGCATAGCCTTACTGTCTTAAATCCTGGCATAAGAATAACCCTGTTGGATAAGATCAAAGGTCCACCCAGTCCAGGATCTAGTCCTGATTCCAACAGTAGTTGGAGAGATGCCTCTGGGAAACCCACATTTGAAGGCAAAAATGTTTGGTCTCAACCTCCAGCCGATGGTATTAGGAGGAACATACCACTGACCTCACATTTGAAGGCTATTGCTTGATTATACGAACAGCTTTGTCAGTCCAATGGTCAGGGCAGAGAGCACAACCAGAAGCAGTGAAAAGGAGGGAATACAAAATGATCTTCTTTTATGATGTCTCCCCCAAACCTTTGAAGAAATTGTGAAGGCACTGGATTTTAACTTGTTCATTTTTAAAAAAGGTCTTATAATAAGAATTTACAGTGACCTCTGCAAATTCTTATACTACTACACCTGTCTATGCTGCGTAATATTTTGTGAGAGATGATATTGATTTATAACTGCTTCTCTTGATCTTCTGAGTAACACCCATGCCAGAACCCTGGAAGGGCAAGATAATAAGGACACACCCAACAAGACAATAAAAGGTAGGCATGTTTAAACTGGCAGCACCTCCCATGAAGGATCGATGTCTTTAAAAGTTCCCACTGTAGTATATCACCATAAGGACAGGTACTATTTGACATTTCTGTATTTTATAAAAGTACAAATTCTCAACCACACTGGTTAACTATGCTGCAATTCACCATTGCAGATAGTTAAAAATGCTGTATACTGCACTCCTATGTGAGAGGTTTTTTATGGTCTTCCATGACTATGCAAAAATAATCAAAAAGCGAAACAGAATAATCAGCCAGCCTGAATTCAGAACCTGGTCGCCTTCAACAGTGAAGCAAATGCAGGTGTACAGTTCCCTTCACATATTACTGAATATGTGTTTCCATAGCTGAAGCTGTTTCACAGGTTCAAGGATGTCACCTTAAATTGACAGCCTTTGTTCACAATGACAAGGAATCTCATTCCCTTCCCAGAGTGCTTTCAGATTTCCATGTGCTCACCCTGAACTGTAATCTATACCCTCATGCAATCACGACCAGCCCACATGCTTCAAAATAAAGCAAAACATGAAGTGAGAAGCCCCTTAATTATCTGGTGGCACTTCTACCAGTCACTTTATTCATCCTTAGATTAATTTAAATCAATCATGTCACTGATCACAGACTTAACTGAGGGCAGAATTATAGTTCTTTATATTCCCCTGGCAAAAAGTATTCATTTATTAACAAAATTATATACTGCTTGACTGTAAAAGCAAAACAAACAAAATGCCCTCTTAAGTGGGTTGCAAAAAATATATAAAAAATCAAAAATGATTTTAAAAAACCAGTTAAAAACAGGTATTTAAACATTCAAAATATGATTGAAATCAGCAGTAGTTAAAAAGAAATAAAACATATGTAAATTCTGTTTGTCTGGGCAGGCTTGACTAAATGAAAATGTTTTAAGCAGGTCCTGATAAAAGTACAGCGAAGGCCCCTGCCTGATGTCAATCAGCAGGAAGTTCCAAAGTGCAGGCGCTGCCAGACTAAAAGATTGAATTTTTTACCAGTGCGGAGTGAGTATTACGCAACACCTGCCATAAAGCCAGTTCTGCAGATCAAGGCGGTCAAGTGGGCATATATGGATTAAGATGACCCCACAAGTAAACTGATTCCAAGCTCTTAAGGGCTTTATGTGCTAATATTAACAACTTGAACTTGGCCTGGTAGCAAATCAGCAACATCTGAACAAGATGTTATATACTGGCAGGGTCTCCCTCCTGGCCGCAACTGTGTGGCAGCATTAATTATTATTATTATTATTATTATTATTATTATTATTATTATTATTTATTGGATTTATATACCACCCTATACCCGGAGATCTCTGGGCGGTTCACAGAAAAGATCAACATAAAAACCACAATATATATAATCAAAATAAAAACAACAACCCAGTAACCCCCCCACCTGCATTGTGCACCAACTACAGTTTCTGGATCAAATGCAATGGAGCCAATGAACTAATTACATGTAGCAATCCACATGTAACAAAAACATTTCTATTTTGCTGAGTTTATACAATGGTATCAGCATATTCATCCATTAATCACAACTAAACTAAACTAAACTGAACGGTGCTTTCAAGGTGATCAAACCTATTTTATTTTTGCAACTTGCTGATCTCTAACATGTTGCTGTTTCAACATTTTTGCATTTTGACAAGTCAATAGAAAGCACCTACAAGGAGCCGCTCAGGATCGTGGAAAACATGGCCTCCATGGGGCTGTTCCTGAATAAGTTTGGTCCAACTCATAGTCACGGACATGCCTTAGACCTGGTGTTCACTTCTACTGACGTGGGTGATCTGACACCCAGTAAAAGTGAAACAAAGGAAATGCCATGGTCAGATCATTTCCTGGTGCAACTGGACTTCTCTGCGACCCTTCCCCTCTGCAGGGAGGTGGGACTGATTCTGATGGTCTGCCCCCCCCTTTAATGGAGCCAAACGGTTTCCAGAGGGTGGTAAGGGATGTTTTATCCCATGTTGATGGCCTTTCAGCTGATTCCCTGGTGGCCCACTGGAATGCAGAGTTAACCAGGGCTATCAACTGTATGGCTCTGAAATGCCCTCTCCAATTGCATGAAGCCCAGTCAGCCCCACGGTTTCCCCCGGAGCTGAGGGTGATGAAACAATCGCTGAGACGGCTAGAGCGCCGGTGGCGGAAAACTCATTCTGAATCGGACCAGACACGGGTTGGAGGTCAATATCAAGCCTACCAAGTGGCGATAGCGATGATGAAGAGGACTTTCTTCACATCCTCAGGAGGCTCTTTCAGGTGGTTCGCAATTTAACAGAACCACCTTTGCCATTGGGGCCTGGTAAAGACCCCAAGATCTCCTGCAATGATTTTGGAAAGTTTTGCAGATAAAGTCACTCAGATTTGGAAAAAGGTAGACTCCACAGTGGGAGCAGGAGAGTGCTAGAGTCCTGTCTAGTCGAGTTGCATGGAATCAATTCCAATCTGTTACCTCCGTGGACAGGCGGCTTGGACGAGTGAAACCGATCACCTGTCTCCTTGATCCTTGCCCATCCTGGCTAATAAAAGCATGTCGGGAAGGGCTGGGCGATGGGCTCTGCAGGGTGGTGAATGCTTCCCTCTGTGAGGGAGCCTTCCCAGACCTGCTGAAAGAGGTGGTTATTAAACCGCTTCTTAAAAAACCATCTTTAGATGCAGTCAATATGGCCAACTATCTCCAATCTCAAATCTTCCATTCATTTTACTTCAAATCCTTTGGCCCTTGATGTAAAGTGAAACAAAGCAAAGAGTGGCTTAACGATGTAGATCTGCTCAATATTGCCACAATAAAATGGATAAATACAATTGTATAATCCCACTACAGGTTTCAGAATAAGAAAATTGCTGAAAGTAACAATTACATGCCTGCTTGAGCTGATGGAGGTGGTGTGGAGAACCCCAAGGCTATAGTTTTGGGGGATTTCAACATACATGCTGAGGCAACCTTATTTGGAGCAGCTCAAAATTTCATCACTGCCATGACAACCATGGGTCTGTCTCAGATTATATCTGGCAAAATGCATGTGGTAGGACACACTTTAGACCTGCTTTTCTGTACTAGTGTTTGGTGGGGGAGCTGACAAAGACTGCTGTCATGGATATATGACCCTCTAATCAGACTTGGGCTGTATGCTGCAGGGTATGGGGCCAACGGAAACATCTACCACTGGAGATGTATGGAGCCAGATAGCTTCCTAATGTCCCTGGGGGCATTTCCCACAGATCTGTCCAGTGGTCCTGCCAGAAATTGGGAGATTACTCATACTACCAATATGGTCTCATTGACATGTCTGTCAGCAAGTCACTGAGTCATGTTGGCTCCTTGGTATTTCAAGGAGCTGAGGGCAATGAATGGCAGAGTCAACAACTGGAGGACTTGAGGAGAACATGGCTGGACAGAGATGAAAAACCCATTTTTATGTTTATCATTTTTATGCTGGGAACTGCCCTGGGATGTACTTGATGAAGGGTGGTATAACAACAACGACAACAATTCTGCAGTGGTGATGACAGTCTGCCCAATACCAATCAAAAGACTTTTTTAAATTGGTAAGAGGCCTAGGTCCAGGAGGTGGGCCCATTGAGTCTGCAAAGACCAGTTGTGACAAATTTGCACTTCATTTAAGGAGGCCACCTGAGAATTTGAAGGTCTTGTAATAGGGAGGGGAGCTAAAAGGAAAAGGAGCTAAAGTCTGGTGGTAAGGAAAAGGTCTGGAGGGAAGAAAGTGAATGGAGCAGTGTTTATCTGCATGTAAGAAAGTAGCTTAGGCTTCATCCGCCTCACTTTCCCCTAATCACATTTCAGAGGCAGTTAGCTAGTTCAAACAGAAAGCAAACTACATGTATAGTATCTTGCAGAATTACCCCACAGAAAGAGAGATGACTTACTTTGCTCTTTTGGCCATCTCATTGCCATCCCAACGTGGACTGTAGGGGTAGTTTTTCTGGGCTTGCGAATAGAGCTCCCCACTGTTAGTGAAGTGATAGACAGACTGAAACGTTAATGTTGGCTGGTCCCGAGGAAAATAGAGTGGGAGGTCAACTGCAAAGAAAGAAAAGATGATGAGTTAAGGGATTTTGTTCTTTCTTGCTTTCATCTTCTTCATTTGACACACAAATTAAGAAACTTCTAAGCTTATCAGTGTAACATCCACAGCAAAACTTTAACATCATGACAACGTAAAGCTTCCTTTCACTCAACAAACTCAAATTGTTTTAGTCACAGGTAGGTAACCGTGTTGGTCTGCCGTAGTCGAAACAAAATTAAAAAATTCCTTCCGGTAGCCCCTTAGAGACCAACTAAGTTTGTTATTGGTATGAGCTTTCGTGTGCATGCACGAAAGTCTCTGAAGAAGTGTGCATGTACGCGAAAACTCATACCAATAACAAATTTAGTTGGTCTCTAAGGGGCTACTGGAAGGAATTTTTTAATTTTGTTTCAAATTGTTTTATAAGCTCTAGGTCGGGGCCACAAATGCTCTCCTTCCCTGGAGTCTTTTAAGCAGAGGCTGGATGGCCACCTGCCTTGTATGATCTAGTTGAGATTCCTGCATTGCACAGCGTTGGACTAGATAACCCTTGTGATCACTTCCGACTCTATAACTCTATGATTCTATTCTTTGTTGTTTGCGCTTTGTATTTAAATTCCATTTCCTTTATGTGTTTGGTTGTTATTTTAAATTACTTTTCCCTCAAGCATCAGGTTTCTTTTAAAAGCAAAATTTCTTTGTGCAAGTGGTATAAAGCAGTGAGAGAGGATAATAAAACTTCAGTGAAGAAAGTTAACAGTATCTGTTGTATTAGTTTCATTTGTCTTTTTACTCAAGAATCCTAAGTTTCCCCATTATCTAGATTTTTAAAACCTCTGACTTACTGAGAAAGGCACTAATAGCAGTTTTCCTCTTATTAAGTAAGTCAAAAGCTTTGTTTTAAGAGCAAAGTATATAGTACTGAAGTCATGTTTAAAAGCATAATAGAGACATGACTGTCAATTCAGAAAAGCTTTCATTTGCGGTGATTAGTCTTTCAGTGATTGCTGAATCCCCCACCCACCCCAACCACAGGACTGTTTCAGAAGAAAAGGGAAGAAAAGGCTTCTTCCAGTTAACTAAAACACCCCCACAAGGTTCTATTATGTCCGGTTATTGAATCAATGTGCATGATCAAGTTGACCCCCATGCCTTCTCAGCTTTCTTGCCCATAGTACATTTGTACTTCTATAATTCCTCCTTAACGTGCAGCTTCTTCTGACCCCAAATCTCCTGTGAACAATTTCACTTCTTAGTCCCAGCTGATTTCCAATTTCTTACAGAATTTTCCACTCACTCCCTGTATTTATGACCCCCCTCTGCAGATGAGAACTCACCCCACATGAACTATAAAAGATCAATATAACTAGATACAAAATGGAAAAGTTTAACACAAGCAGTGGCCTTGGAATGTATTTATTTATACATACATACAGGTATGTATTTATTTCATTACATTTGTATTCTGCCTTCCATTTTTTAAAAAAAATAATATTTATTGATAATTTCAAAATTACAAGAAGAATAAAAAACAAAAAACAACACTACAATACAAAAAAGAAAAAAAGACAATAAAAAAGAAAAAAGCACAAAATGTGAAAACCAATATGACAATACAGCAATAAAAAAGTAAAAAAGAAGAAAAAAGAGAAAAAAAACATAAATCCCAAATTGCATATCCATAATTTCCATTTGCTTGTTTCATTGACCTCCTCACACCTCCGTTTTTGTATTCTAGTTTAGTAATTATTTCAGCAAATTCTTTCCATCTTTCTCAATTTTTGTTATAAAATTTATCTTAACAATTTAACCTAATAATTAACTCAACAAATCCTTACCATCTTTCCCCATATTCTATTATTCAGATTACCTTAATTTATTTAACCTTATCTTACCCCTAAGTGCCTTAAAACTTAAATCTTAAATTTCAAATATACATAACTCCTAATATCATTTCTTCTAGAGTCGTATAGTTTCATTCCCACATTTTCCCTAATATTCATTAGCTGATTCTAAAATAAAAAAGTTTCCATTATAAATTCTCTTCCAATCATCATCCAGCGTCTCTTCTTCCTGGTCTCGGGTCATGTCAGTCCTTATTGTCCATTCCGTCTAGTCCATCAACCTGGAAGCCTTATGTCCGAGGCCCTTAAATCTCTTCCATGTCCCTTCTGCAATTCTTCTTCATCTTGTTTGTGTTTGCCCTTTTCCTTGTCTCTTGTTGGTCTCTGTCTTAGTTTCTTTCCTTTCTCATTGAGGAGTAGGTCTCTGGGGGATTCCAACCCAAAATTATCTCCATCACCCTTCGTCCAGCTCACCCATTCCCCACAGTCCCACTCCCCACAGTCCTTGATATAATCCAAAATGAATTTAAAATCAAATTTTAAGATCTCTCCAAAGCTAGGAGTCTCCTCATCTCCAGACTCCCCTTGGCCCACTCCAGCTTCAATCTTCAATAACAGTGGCTTATGCTCCTGAAGGGCCTCGGGTCTCTCCATTTGTACTATTTGAGGTGCAGCCACATCCTCCTCCATTGTCAACTGCACTTGCCCAGTCGGTACAGATTGATAGGTTGGTTCTTGGATGATTTATGTATCAATGTTATTAACCACAACAGTCAAATCCATTTTCTCATTCATCAAGTCCATCTTTTCATGCATCTGTTCCAGCAAAGCATTTGTCTTGCATAGAGCAAGCAACCAGTCTTTATCCCAGCTCATCTTTGTTCAAGGTTGGAAAAGTCTGTTCCCACAGTCTTAATCTCACAGATGTTGGGTCTCAAATATGCTGCAACAACAATTTAGCAAGCTCCCTCTAGAGGAGACAATCTACTTGTAGCCATTTTTTTTTTTTAAGAGACAAAGGAAAGTTACTTTCATTTTTCAGATATTTCAGACGTTTTTCAGATATTTTGTTTCTTTAAGATGCAAAAGGCAACATTAGAATCAACTTGTTTCTCTTCATTAGCTATCTGTCAAAGTGTTACGTTCACAGTCAATGAACCTCAGCAACAGTTTCTGTCTCTGACACCCCGTTCCCAGGTTAGAGACGATGGAAACTTATCCTTCTTCACTCCCTCTCCTGTTAGAGTTAAACAGAGTCCCCCCCCCTTTTCTCCTGCTTCCAAGGGGGGTTTCAGTGGTTCTAAATGAAGGAAATTTAGTCCTTTTTTGACAGCTTCCCGGCTTTAGCTTGCAAAATTTTTGCTTTAGTCTATATACAAAGAAGCGGAAGGCGGACTTCCTGTTTACACCTTCCCGCTTCGTTACCAAATTTAAACAATTTCTTGATCCAATTTTCCGTTTCTACTCATTGGTACTTGTTTTAAGTCCAATTGTCCACAGGAAAAAGTCAGCGCTCTCTGGCAATGGCTGTGCGGCTTCACTCCGTGAAAGTAGCAGTCAGTTCGTAGCACCGCGCTTCTCACCCCACTTCGCTCCGGAGCCCCTAGATGGGATTCCCTGCGAGTAGGGGGGCGCTTCTGGTGCCCTGCCGAACCCCACGTTCCCAGGCTTCCTCTGCCTGGGATTTCTAGTGGGTCCCCACCTTCGCCGCAGCGGGAAGACCCAGTTTTCACGGAGCCCGTTCCTCCGGTCGGAGGAACTCCGCCATTCACCAATGGCGCTGACCCGGAAGTCTTGTATTCTGCCTTCCTTCCAAAGAGTTTGAGGTAGAATAGATGTTTTGTCCCCGCAACCTATATCCTCACAACCAGCCATAGGCCAAGATGTAGACACAGACCAAAGTAACACAGTGAGAAGCATGGTTGAGCAGGGATCTGAACCGTGTCTGTCCCAGTTCTAATTCAACATTCTAGTTACTACTCCATACTGACTCTCATACCACCAAATCTGAAACAGCCTACATTTCATCTACGGGAAGTCCAACAGGAGGAGAGGGAAAGGAGAAGCAAGGGGGACAGGGGAAGATATGAACAGACACTCTTTATTATTTCTTAAAAATAATTAACTTTGGTCCTTTGCCCAAAAGTCCTAGGGCAGAAAGACATAAATTCAAAACTAAACATAGCAATAAAATCAAAAATAGGAAACTAAACACAACATTCCAGTTATAGATTAAACCAGCAAGAACAAGAACTTAGGTAGCCAATACACCTCTCTCATCCCCAGAAGCCTGGGCCGATAAGGTAACAGCAGCGGTTGGAGTAACATGGAGATTTTTACCAGCCAAAGGCTTAACAGGTTGGAAAACGAGCGAGGTCCCAACTAAAGAAGAATGGTAACTTAAACTGATGGAATATGCGCAGCTTGCGGACCTATCACATAGAATAAGAGAACAAGAAGAACATTTAAAGAAGACTGGAAAATGTTTATTGAAATTGTGTACACTTGAAAACATTGGCAGCACTAAGATAAATTCAACAGTGTAAATAAGCTTTGATGGATGTAATAATGGAATATTGAATGGTTTAGTTTATGTAAAATATGCAGAGATTTATGTTATGCAAAATGAACCATGGAAAGAGAAGAGGAGAAGTCATTGATATTTTAAGGTTGTTTAAATGAATATTCTAAAACGTAAAACAGAAAATTTAATAAAAATTATAGGAAAAAAAGGCTTAACAGGAGAAGTCTGATGAGGGATTTTGAACAAATATTGGGAGTTAAAACTATGTAGTCCTAGGAGGGGATTCAGTGTGCAAGAAAGGAAGGGCAGAAAAACTTTAAAAAGCAGGACACTTGAGCAGCAGAGGCAATATGAGTCTGAGGAACGAAAGTCATGGGGTGGAGGACAGGGGACAGGGACAAGTCGGGGGGGGGGGGCTTTAGCGGTAAGAGCAAGGAGTTTTTATACCAGATGGTGGGAAGGAGCTGGGAACACAATGTAGAAAACTGTGAGAGGGATCATTTGGACTGAATGAGGCGAATGACTTTGGCACATCTCAGTTCTCTCACCTCTAGCCATAATTCTCCTTCCAAAATAAGGTTGAATTAGACAAGGCAGGAGATGACTAGAGCACAAACCTTGAGTGCTCAACCAAGAGGAGAAAGAGAGATTTTTCTATATAGAAGTGACAAGGCTTTGCAACAGAAAAGGGGGAGCAAAGATAAACCCAAGGCTTCTACGCAGAATTACTGGCGATCATAGATTAGATCAAGGAACAGCTCTAATAAAGATAGAAAATGCTGACACCAGCATATGCAAACATTTCAGACAGCTTGCTACATGCCCAAAGACTGCCTGAATTTGGCTTGAGAATCTGAACTTTGCAAAACCATGCTTAAGTTTTTTTTTCATGTTTTGTAGATAAAAAGTATGTTAGCATTCATGTCAATTGCTGCAAATACTATTTCCAAACAAGTTGACTCATAGATACCTTGGTGCTATGTCTGTAGACAATAGATGCATGAGTCATGTCTGTAAATTCCTGGAAGTGCTAACAGACCCCTTGCTTAGTCATCTTTTAAAGGCATGATGAGTTCACGAGCTCTATAAGCCATAATAAAGGGCTCTAGCTGTATACCATCTCCCCCCGTTACATTCCGTATAGCACAAATTAAAAGTCTAAAAATAACTTCATACATATGAGTCACTTCATCTAACACGTTTGCACAACTTGTGTTGTTAAACAGTGATATCTAGTCAGGAAGGTATAATTCTGTCGCCATGCTAAAAATAAAAAGGAAAAATGTGTCAGTGGAAGACATGAGATTTATTTGACCCCAAGAATATAAGTGCTTTTTGAGGAATATTTCCACGAAGTCTATTACAAGCCACAAAGCTTCACAATAATTAATTTTAAGGAACCTCCAGCCCATGGATCTAATTAGGCCCGCCAGGCCTCTTCATTTAAGCTAGCTGGGCCAAAAGGGGCTTCTGAAGTACCAATCAGCAGACTGTCATGGCTTCTAAAGCCAGCATGCAATGAAGTCCTAATGATCAGTTGATTTATAGAGCTAAAAAAGGGCTTCACACTTGGCTTCTGAAGCACCGAAGATCAGCTGACTGAAAATAACAATGCAACGAACTGAAGTTCCACTGATGAGATGGTTGTTGGTGCTGCAAAGTGCTGTCCATCTCTCAAATTTGGCCCATGGGTGGTGTGTGTGTGTAGGGGAGATAAGAAGCAACCTGCTGGTCAGATTCAGTTCCCTTTGCACAGCTTCCAGTGTTCCCTGATGTCAAATATGAGGTGCAGAGGGGCCCATGTGTCATCAAATGCTTTGTTGACTGGCACTACTGGAACTGAAGTGCTGATCAGTTGACTGGCGCCTAAGGCATGCTCCGCAGAAAAACACATTCTTTGTCCACACAGCTTGATGTCAAACTGCAGGGGCAAAGGAAAACAGCTCATTTGATGTTATGATGAAATCAGGCAACTGACAAGTGGCCCACTGGCGTTGGGGAACATGCCCACCAGTTCAAAATGGCAACAACTCTTGCTGCTGCATTTTTTGTTTCTTTAATAAGAGTGTGGTACAAAAATTAAAATTCTTGCCAGCAGTATTGAACAAAAGCAGCTAGACTCAAGTCCAATACTTTTTGCCTTACAGAGAGAACCAAAAGATGAGTATTTCAAATTTCTCACTTTGGTATATTGCAGCTTCTTAAATTAATTAGCTATAGAATAAGGGTGAGGAATTTTTTTTGGCCCACCCTGCAGGTGAACTTTCACAGATGGGTGAAACAACCCACCTGTCAATCAAATGATGTCATTATTGATACCACATGATTAACAGGTGGGTTGTCTCATGCATGTGTCAAAATCCTATATTCAGGGCTCCCAAGTGTCTGACACCCAAATAGCTGTTACGCGCTTGGGAACTGTAGCATAAGGGGCATTGCTGGCCCAGTGCTCTGCACCGGGCTAGCAAAGCACTTCTTGCTCCCATCTCCATCAACTGATGGAGTGGGGGAGAAGCTGGCATTTTGAAAGCATCTGCTGCGAGACCAAAAAGTCCCTCTTCTCAGCCAATACCTGCAAAAAATTGAGACTGCTTGCTTTGACTGGGTGGGACCGGTTTGGCTATGCATGGAACAGGTATGCCTAGCCAACTGAGCATGATTTATCCTTGGTACGCATGCAGCCAGCACACAAAGGAACCCCCCTCCCCCCATAAGCTGATGTCACAAGTGATGCCAGCTGATTGACATGTGAGCAGGAGAAAACGGTCTTGCATGCCAAATTGCACACCCTAGCTGGCCAACAATGGCCCATAGGCTGGAGTTTTCCCACTCCTGCTACAAAAGTATTGTGCAAATCTTACTCCACTAGGGATGACTGGTCAGGGGCTAAAAATCGTGTGTTACAAATACAGGCAATGGCTTCTTGGTTCAGGCCAAAAGCCAGCATAGCCCTTCATTCTATTTCCAACACCAAACAGCAAGATTCCTATGGCAAGCTCACAAGAAGGGAATGACAGAAATAGAGCTCTGTGTTTGCATACCCAAAGAGCTGATACTCGGGGGCATGCTACTTTTGAACATGCAAGTTCCATTTAGCCGTTATGTTTAAAAGCTGCCAAGATGTTAGGCTGCGATTCTTTGGTCACGTACAACTTCTGCTGCACATAAACAATATTTGAGAAATTTGATCTTTATGAATTACAACATGAACTGAACTGACCCTCATCTTGCCAACTAATATGCGGATCAAAATGTACATGCGGAAATGGGGCAGAACGGGATTATGAAAATTATTACTACTTATTAAATTTGCACGCCACCCTTCACCCAAAGATCACAAGGTGGTTCGCAAATGAAAATGAAAGGGAAATGGACCAGAAAGCTCATGTGAAACCCATGCAAGGTAGCTGTGATTCCTACTACTGGGGAAGTTCCATAACTAATTGAGAGACAAGAGATTGCTGACCCAGGCGTTGCCCATTTCTAATGCTGGCCTTGCAAAGCTTTGGAGAAGCGGCGTTACCCCTCTCTGATGCTGTTCTGGCAGCTCCACCCCCCCATCAAGCCTGACCCAGAAGCAGAAGCAGGGGGCTCTGGTGGCACTCATCCACCCAGCGGTGCCTCCCATCCCAGTGCGCGCATGCACCTCTGGAGGTAATCGCAGATGCTAAGCTCCTGAACACAGCCACCATGACTAGTAGTCACTGATAGCCATGAATTTGTCTAATTCTCTTTTAAAGCCATCCAAGTTGATGGCCATCACTGCTACTGTGAGAGCAACTTAACTCTCTTTTAAAGAGGTTCAACGATGTCACATAGAGGAGGGAGAAAGGTTGTTTTCTGCTGCTCCAGAGAAGCGGACACGGAGCAATGGATCCAAACTACAAGAAAGAAGATTCCACCTAAACATTAGGAAGAACTTCCTGACAGTAAGAGCTGTTCGACAGTGGAATTTGCTGCCAAGGAGTGTGATGGAGTCTCCTTCTTTGGAGGTCTTTAAGCAGAGGCTTGACAACCATATGTCAGGAGTGCTCTGATGGTGTTTCCTGCTTGGCAGGGGGTTGGACTCGATGGCCCTTGTGGTCTCTTCCAACTCTATGATTCTATGATTCTATGATTCTACGACCGTAGGCAGCAAGCAAGACTCCACCCTAGGTTTTACTCCATTATAATTTATCATGTTGGTAAGAATGTGCGACACAGCTATGCATTTAAGACAATGACTATTTTGAAGCCCGCAAGACCTTATTAGGTTTCCCACGATATTCTGCCGACAAACAACAGCTTCCTGGCACTTCATCTAGTTATCTGTTCCTAGTTATTCATTGATCTACTCTGAATTATTCCTTTAGGGTTCAGAATTTTAGGAGCTTGCTTAGTACGTTATGAATCAGGCGGGACACCAAGAAAGTCAGTCAGTGAGGCATACACTGATGCAGATGGCTCTAAGGAATGCTCCATATTGACATTGCTTTGCTTGAAGCTAACCTGGAACTGCATGACAGAAGAAGCAGTGTGCATGTTACAAAGAAGACAGAAACAACAAAAAATGTTTGCATTTCAAACTCTGTGGTATGTTGCAACCAAGCAAACAAAACCAAAAGAAAGGAAGCAGAGAAATATAGGGGTCTAGTGTGTTAATAATTGTCTAACTGTAGGTGACCCGACAATGCATTGCTTTCTATTACAATAGCTCTATTCATATTTTCAACCTGCTTCTATACACTGGGCTTGTCTCCCATGTTTATAAATCCTAAGCGAAAGATAAAGTAACTTCATTAAAGGTAAACATATAGTAAGAACATAAAAAAATACAGTTTGGCTTTATCTTTCTACTAAACCTATATTTGACTAAGACCCTCCCAGTAGATTAGTTACCTATTAATTCATAAATAAATTGCTGTACAGCAAACAAACACCCTTGACAGTTCAACATATAGCAAATGAGTTCAATTCACTTTTGTGCTATGGAAAGAGGTTGGTGGCTCAGTTCTACAAATGATTACTTGGAATGAAGTTTTACTGAGTTCAGTAGGACTTGCTTATCACAAAGTATACTTAGAAAGGTACCCTTAAGAATGCCTAATGGAGTACAGCTATCATAAAAGTACATTCAAGTATATTATAACATTTATCCCGTGTTTTGAAGAAACAAACTGTTGGCTAAATCTGTGCTGGGTCCAGAAGTTAAAATGCCTGGAACCTTAATTATCACTATCTAGTGATCCCTATATATGTTTTGGAGAACACAACAAGGCCTGGTATTGTTATACTTCCTCTGATGTACAGAAGCTTTTATAATTAAATATCATATTTTTAATTCTGACTTTTAAACGTTTAATTACTATGACACCAGATGCTATGGAACGTGACTTCAGAAAGATGGGGCGCACAAAAAGACACTTGAGAATCTCTGCCCTACAAAGGAACACAGGAAGCTGCCTTGCACCAAGTCGGACCATTGGTCCATAAGGCTCAGTACTGTCTGCAGTGAATGGCAGGGGAAACTGGCAAGGTTTCAGAAAGATACCCAGCCCCACCTGGAGATGCCAGCAATTAAACCAGGGATCTTCTGCATACAAAGCAGATGCTCTGCCACTGAGCTATGGCCTGCACATTCTGCCCTATGGCACAGGGCTAAATAACAGAAGAAAGATTAATAGTCAAGAATTCCCTTACAAAAAAATTAAGTGTATTCATTAATTACATCCGTACCATGAGCACCTGTTCAGCAGCCACTACTAACAACACTCTAGATTTTTTTTTAAATCAAAGCTCTCTCTTTAATTGGGAAAGAAGTCAACATTTCCCAAGAATCAGTATGCAATAGCCCAATGCCAAGTGCTGGATCCTGATTCTGTCTGAAACAACAGCAGGCCCTGGTTGGGAGCAGAGGCTGGGTGATCTGTGGATCATCATTGTGGCTTTCACTGTGCAATTAACAAGATAAGAGAGCCTCTGGCAGGAGATGTTGCCACGGACCCCCAGGTGTGTTCTGTGGACCCCCAGGGGTCCCCTGACCCTGAATTGGGAACCACAGATCTATGCCATGGGATGTTGCCTGAAAAAAGGAGTTAACCTTTTTAATGGCATCTGAAGTGCCATTTTTTGGCTTTGTATTATTTACTTTGAAAACTTCAGCTGACTCAAGTAACATCTGGAACAGCGTTTTAGAGTTGGCAAAGCTCCTACAGTCCTTCTGTATCCCTTAGTTACTTACTTTCCAGGAAAAGCCATAAGAAAAATTGGACTAGTGCAATTTGATATACTTGTAGATGTGAATCAAGGACAGGATGAACAAGAATCAATATTTCTCAATAAACTGTCCTCTCTTCATCCATATATAGTAGCCTTCTTGAGTCTGCAGCACTATAAACTCGTATTTAATTTTAAAGGAAAAAAGGGAATCAGGAACAACATTCCATTAAGGCTAACTGAGGAATATAGGTCAGCCAAATATAATTACCTGGATTGGAATTTGGCCAGTACTTTAGGGCTCACATGTTATTGACAGAAGAAACATGCTAATATTTTTAAATGCACACTGACCAAGATGAAGCTGAATCTAGTGTAAAGGTAAAGGTACCCCTGCCCGTACGGGCCAGTCGTGTCCGACTCTAGGGTTGTGCGCCCATCTCACTTAAGAGGCTGGGAGCCAGCGCTGTCCGCAGACACTTCTGGGTCACGTGGCCAGTGTGACAAGCTGCATCTGGCGAGCCAGCGCAGCACACGGAAACGCCATTTACCTTCCTGCTAGTAAGCGGTCCCTATTTATCTACTTGCACCCGGGGGTGCTTTCGAACTGCTAGGTTGACAGGCGCTGGGACCGAGCAACGGGAGCGCACCCCGCCGCGGGGATTCGAACCGCCGACCTGACGATCGGCAAGTCCTAGGCGCTGAGGTTTTACCCACAGCGCCACCCGCGTCCCTGAAACTAGTGTATTTAGGTATAATTAACAGCTGTATGTTGTGCTTTACCTGCTCCTGTATTTCCTATTCTAATTAAGGTTTCAACCATTTCTGCACCTCATTTTTCTGTATGCAGAACAAAAAGCTAGCAAATGAAAGTCATTCATTATGCATCTTGACGTTAAGAAAGATGATCTATTGCTTGGTAAACCACACAAAAATCATAGAATCATAAAATTGGAAGGGACCCCAAGGACCCCCTGTAATGCAGGAATCTCAATTAAAGCATCCATGACAGATGGTCACCCAACCTCTGCTTAAAAACCTTCAAGAAAGGTGAGTCCACACTCTCCTGAGGGAGACAGTGTTGTACAGGTATTACGGTCAGAAAGTTCTTCCTGGTGTTAAGTTGGAGTCTCCTTTCTTTCAGGTCCTACCCTCCAGAGCAGGAGAAAACAAGCATGCTCCCTCTTCCATGTGACAGCCCTTAAGATATCTGAACATGACTATCATATCTCTTCTCAGTTTCCTCCTTTCCAGGCAAAACATACCCAGCTCCTTCAACCATTCCTCATAAGGCTTGGTTTCCAGACCCTTGATCATCTTGGTTGCCCTCCTCTGCACACGTTCCAGCTGATCAGCATCCTTTTTAAATTGTGGTGCCCAGAACTGGACACATGCAATGTCAAACACAAAAGTCCAAATATGCCAATCAATTTGGACTTTTGTATTAAATATCAAGATCAATTTAGACTTTTAGGTCATGTGAATGCTGATGCATACCCAGTGGGCACATGAGCACTGGAAATTCATCATCACAAAACCCTCACTCCAAATTGATAGCACTGAAATGGATCCCCAGGTTGACCTTTCTTTGCAAGAAGCTACAATGGTAGGAATACACTCTGTTGAGATATAGGCATGTTTGAGCTCCAGGTAGGCAGGGGCCCTGCCTCACCACATGGAGACAGACCAGCCCAAGCAGGGAACATGGAGTATAATTCCGTTCCCTCCAAGCCTGACCAAGCTGCTGCTCACTTTCTTGTTTTTGTAGAGTTTGGACACATCAGAGTTGCAGGCAGCTGGCAGAAACTCTAAGCACTCACTGCCTAAAGTAATTCCCCCCCCCCATGAGCAGCAGCCACCCCCAGGAACTATTTGTTCTATACTTGCCTAGATATATGCTGTTCCTCAGAGGACAGATAAGAAGTGATTTTTGCAGATTGCTGGGAGAGGGAGGAAAAGCAACCCATTCTGCCCAAGCTGACCCTGAATTAGGATAAATAAGCAGCAACGCAAACTCACTTTTTTGGGGGGGTTGGGAAGAATACACATTAAATTGTCAGGAGGCTTCCCCCCCCCCCAACAGATAAGATAGGGATCAGAGGTTATACAGCCACTGCCATTTTTGCTTTGCGGGGAAAATCAGCTCCACCCCTTTAGTGCTGAGCTCCACTCTACCCCACTGCATGGACTCTCAGAAAAGGTCCCAGGTTGTAGGCTGGGGTTTGAGGTGGGTCCCACCTCATCAAGTACTGATCTAGTACACTGCATGTGTCAGTGCAGAGCTTCTCCATGCTTTGTTTAATCATTTACCGTTACCTGCTTAATACTGCTTCAGAGATGTTTCTGGAAGCAGCTTTCAGTGTGACTCAAAAGCTTGCTTCCCATGTTTTATATATGTCTTACATATATACAGTGGAACCTCGGGTTGTGAACGTGATCCGTGCGAGAGGCACATTCGCAACCTGCAGCGTTCGCAACCCACAGTGCTGCATCTGCGCACGCACATGACACAATTCAGCGCTTCTGCACATGTGCGAGTGCCGAAACCCAGAAACCGCTCCTTAAGGACTATCAGCAAGCAAGCAAGAAAAAACTTGCTCTGAAATGTAGCCACAGTAGAAAATTCTTTACTACTACACAACAGTCTCAGTAACTAGCCTGAACAAGACACCCGAGAGTGCGCTAAAAGGAACAATCCACTTTATCCTCTAATAAGGACCTTGGAAATTTACTGAGTATGAGATACAGGCCTAGTCTTAATGGCTTCTACTTTATCTTCGAGTTCTCAAGGCCTTTCTCCTAGTTCCCAGTTCTTAGCTTTGTTTCTGCTGCATGAGTTGCTATAGCAACCCCTCCTAACAGTGATTACACTGGCACAAATACGTATATCACTACAGAGTATTAATTATGCCAACACGAGCCATTTAGAAACCCACACTGAAACCCAAAAGGACACACAGCACCAGTTATGAAAGTTTGTGTTTTTCATCTTTTCTCAGAACACAGTGTCTCTCGGTGATGAAACAGGACCTTTCTATTGTTGGTGGAACTACAATCGTGGGATGGTAGATGAGTACTGAGAAGCCTGCTAAGGAACAAGGAGGATGGAGGCTTCTTGCCTTCAAATCCAGGTGTGGAAGACTGCTGTAGTTTGGCTGTGGAACTGACAATAGGGAAGTAATTTAAAATTTACCGCAGAAGCCCATTACCGTATTTTTCGCTCTATAGGATGCACTTTTTCCCCTTCACAAATGAAGGGGAAATGTGTGTGTGTCCTATGGAGCGAAGACGCCATAGCCCCGCGACCCTCTCCCGGCTGGAGAGGTGATGCGCGGCTATGGCAGGAGGCTCTACAGCCGCACGTCACCTCTCCAGCCGGGAGAGCGCGCGCGGGGCTAAAGAAGCACCCCACGACCCTCTCCCGGCTGGAGAGGTGACGCGCAGCTATGGCAGGAGCCTCTATAGCCGCGCGTCACCTCTCCAGCCGGGAGAGCGCGTGCGGGGCTAAAGCAGCCCCCCGCGACCCTCTCCCGGCTGGAGAGGTGACGCGCGGCTATGGCAGGAGCCTCTATAGCCGCGCGTCACCTCTCCAGCTGGGAGAGCACGCGCGGGGCTAAAGAAGCCATAGCCCCGCGACCCTCTCCCGGCTGGAGAGGTGATGCGCGGCTATGGCAGGAGCCTCTATAGCCGTGCGTCACCTCCCCAGCCGGGAGAGCGCGCGCGGGGTTAAAGAAGCCATAGCCCCGTGAACCTCTCCCGGCTGGAGAGGAGACGCGCGGCTATGGCAGGAGCCTCTCCGCTGCGCCTTTCCGCTGCTCCCGACCCCTCTCGCTCTCCAGGCTTCCAAGGTAGCCGCCTGAATGCACCTTAAACGGCACCTTGTTTTAGAGCGGGAAAACAAGAGGGGGAAAGTTCTCCCCCTCTCTGCGCAGCGCCTCCTGCCGCTTCGCTGAAGGGGCGCTGGGCAGAGAGTGGAAGAATTTTTTTTTCTTGTTCTCCCCCCTCTAAAACAAAGTGCGTCCTATTGTCCGGTGCGTCCTATGGTGTGAAAAATACGGTATATCAGGACAGTCCGTAGACGGCCAGACTCAAATGACAAAACAGAGATAGACACTTAACAGTTCCAAGACTTCCTTCCTTCCCATGGTCTGTAGTTTTGTTGTAGGTCACCTCAGAACATTTTAAACATTTTAAAATAAAATAAAATGCAAGGAAGCGAGAAAAGGAAGGCTACTGGAATATTTTAGGCAGTTACTGGCATTGCGGGCTTAAGATACTGGGTGTCTGAAGCAGTCCAAAGATGTCTCAGTTGGGGAAAGAGTGAGATAGGGAAGACAAATGTTCCAGACAACACACTGTTGCTTAAACTGCAGTGAGTACACATAGTTTGGATTTTGGAGGACAAGAACGGAGGAGGCAATGACAATGAAAAAACAGCAGAAGCCATAGAGCCATTTACTGCTTTCTGCTGCTTTGCCATTTGAGCCTGACAATCTTCCCCCTATGTCTCTTGCAACAGTTACATAGTTCAGAAGGCTCCTTTCATAAGTAAAGAAAATCAGAATATGATTCACTATACAGTACTATCATACTGCACAAACTTATTTCTTTTACCACACAAAATCCAACCAAGTATGAGGGGCAATATTTTGAGTGATAGGCCACTAACTGCTTCCGCTAGCACAAAAATTTCTGCTTGTTCAATGGAACTTTTCCTATCTTTCTCCCCTTACAGCCTCCCCAACTGTGCTCCGGAGGGTTGGGAAAACCCCCAAAGATTTTAGGGGGTGCACCAAAAGTCTGCGCACTAGTGGAAGCAGTTCACTGGAAATGCCCAGCAATATTTGATAGCTCTTTCCTCACCTCTCAGAGCATTTACTAATCATGATTTCCCAGGATTCCAACACTTGAGCAAAGTTTCTAAGTAAGATACTGGACTTGAACACTGGACTCGAACACTGGACCAGTCATGCAAGAAGGTCCCAGGTTCATCCCAGGCATCTCCAGGTAAGATTGGCTCCTGCCTGAAGCCCTGGAAAGCCTCTGTTATCGTCAGTGTAGATAATGCTAAGCTACATAGACCTATATAGTCTAAGTCAGAATAAGTCAGATTTCTAGGTTCCTATGTTGCTAAGACTCTTTTCTCTGGGGACAACTCCAGTCTGGATGTAAACTTACTCTTCTTCCAAGTAATTGACCTACCAAATGCAGTATTAATTTGCTTTTCAGAGGAAACCTAAAATAATACATTCATATTTGTGTCTAAGGAACTCAGGCAATAGTTACAGCTTCTGAACAAATGTGCCTAAGTGCCATTTTCGCTCGCCCCCCTAGTTGTGTGGCATGAAGGAAGCTACTGTGAAAATAATTGTCATTCAATCCATTTGTTAAAGTGCTTTCCATTTTCATTTGAGAGCAGGTGAAGCAATAGCAATATAAAAAAGTTACGTGTCCATCACAATACTAATTACAGAAATGTTGATGTTTGTGCCCATCTTCACAAGAATCTTTGCCTTCAATATATCATCAAGATAAAATATTTCAACAAAATATCATAATAAAAAGGCTTAATTGTTTATTGTAAGCTATTTGCAGTTTCCTTTTATTCAACAGGCTGATAGCAACCACTTAAGTAATTCGCAGTCAAAGAAACTGTTCTTTGAGGGGTGCTGTCATTAAAAAGTAACAGTGTTCATATTGTAACTTTTTGGTAGAGCTATTAAAAAGGTTCAGCTCACCAATAGCTAAACTAAAATTAACATTCTGAAATCTGACAAAACCTCCAAAGAACTCTATACACAAGGGCATATTTTCAGTCTTCAGGAACAAAAGTCAAACCCATTCATTAAAATATCCACCACTAAATGTAACAGAACTTGAGTACTGTACAGCCAAAAAAATTAGGTTCTTTAACATACCTGACTCAAGCTTTTTAATTTTAAACATAAATTAAAAATGATAGAGTAGTGAAAACACCTCTTTGTTCACAGAATCTAAATAGCAGAATCAATGCCTCCCTATCTTCTTTTTGATCTGACAATTACATGCTCTACCCACATTTTAAAGACTTGCCAGACTCTTAGCAGATTTCACTTGCTCCACTCATTCCCTACCCTCACTTTGAAATTCTTTCTTTTAAATAGACACTATGCACACATTTACACACAAACTATTTTAATAGTCTTAAAAAGCAGAGACATCACCTTGCCAACAAAGGTCCGTATCGTTAAAGCCATGGTTTTCCCTGTAGTGATGTATGGAAGTGAGAGCTGGACCATAAAGAAGGCTGATCGCCAAAGAATTGATGCTTTTGAATTATGGTGCTGGAGGAGACTCTTGAGAGTCCCATGGACTGCAAGAAGATCAAACGCATCCATTCTTAAGGAAATTAGCCCTGAGTGCTCACTGGAAGGTCAGATCATGAAGCTGAGGCTCCAATACTTTGGCCACCTCATGAGAAGAGAAGACTCCCTGGAAAAGACCCTGATGCTGGGAAAGATTGAGGGCACAAGGAGAAGGGGACGACAGAGGACGAGATGGTTGGACAGTGTTCTCGAAGCTACAAACATGAGTCTGACCAAACTGCGGGAGACAGTGGAAGACAGAAGTGCCTGGCGTGCTCTGGTCCATGAGGTCACGAAGAGTCGGACACGACTAAACAACTAAACAACAACATTTTAATATAAATAATTTCAGATTTGAAAACTGCAATGTTTCCCTGGAAAACTATGTTTTGGTTGACAAGAAATTTCTTAAAACCTGGGAAGCTCAGAGGAAAAGTTCAGTTTTGCCTTAAAAGAACACAGCGGTGGATCACCCCCCTTGGCAGGGGGTTGGACTCGATGGCCCTTGTGGTCTATTCCAACTCTATGATTCTATGAGTCTATGATTCAATCATGTTCATTGGGCTATATCTGACTAAGCCAAACTAAGAATTGACCCACTGAAATCAATGGACTTAAGTTGGTCCCAACTAACTTGATTTTAGTAGGTCTACTCTGAGTATGACTTATCTGGAATCCATTACAGGCAGCCCCCGATTTGCGTGTAGGCTGCCTTCTAGGTTATCTTCCGGTCACATGCATGCATGCACAGTGAACCGTCAATTGGAAGCGTATAAATTGGTCATTGCCTGTACATACATTTTGTATCTTCCACAAACAAAAAATCGATAAATTCAATGTTTTTCTCCATAAATGTTGGTATCATTTCATGTATGAGTGGTTTCTTTGCACTATCTTTTAATACATGGAATGGTTTGCCCTGGGTTATTCATCAAAGCTAGTGATGCAACAACTTGCATGTGTAAGTTGCTGTGTGAGCTCTAAGGCTGTGGGATTAATTGATAGTGACAAGCTATTCAATTGTAATAATCTTTCTCAAGAGCTTTAAAATTAATTAAAATGAAAGCTCGAAAAATTATTTTACAGTGAAAACCTTTGGTTACTGAAGACTGAATTGACTTTGTGAAGCATGGCAATTTAAAATTTAACGAGAACATATTCCACATTCTTTCTGACTTCAAATATTTGAATTTTAAGTAAGCTTAAATTACAATCTATAGTTTTCTTAAAAATAAAAAATAACCAACCAAAAACCATGAACCAACCAACCAACCATGTGGCTTGAGGAAAATGAATTAGCCCAAATAATCCTTCAAAACTGCTCCATGCAAAAACAGAAGCTCAAATCAAATCAAACAACCTAAATCAAATCAAACAAGCAGTGCAGTGGCAAATCTTGGTTTGCCATTTTATCCAGATGAAAAGAACTATGGTCTGTGCAAATCGTAGTTTACTTCCTTTGTACAAAATAGCAAACTAGAAACGGAAGCTTTTAATCTCCCACAAGTAAAGAGGAAGATGGAGAATGCAAGACCAAGGCTGCCACTTCTTATTCACGTGATGTAGTTTGTGGTTATGCCTGAATTGAATCACACTTTATCAAAGTAATGTAAATTTCTGTAGAACGAAATGCAACACCTGTAAGACCCGGACATGGAATTAGGGTCATATGTTAAGTAGAAGAATCACAGAGGGGATAAAGACGTGCTTCATGTGGGGAACTCAATGAAAAGAACAAAAAATCCACAAAGTTGTGTAAAGAATCAGGAAGATCCCAACAAAAAGGAAAATGAAATTCAATGCAGATAAAGGAAAAATGATTCAAAACGGGGAAACAATAATCCTAAATGTACGATAATGGCTTCTTAATTGAGATCTTGTGGACACTGCTTGGTGAAAGTGTAATCTCAGTAAAGTTTACCACATGCACTGTACACAATTAACATAAGAAATTTTGCCAAATGATGGAGTGATTGCTAAGAGTACAAGGGGATTCAAAATGACTCTCAACTATGGAGAATAAAGGATATCAGCAATCTGTCCTTACATGTCTTTTAACCTTACCTTGCCATAGGACAAAATTCTGTTTTAAATTGAGGGAAATAAAATGCTGGAGAGATTTAAAAAATGGTGTCTCAGGTTAAGCTGCAACTTCACAGAAAATCATTGCAAAAGATGCATGGCAGCCAGGGGAAGATGGAGCACCCTCAGAGCCAACTTGGGAGTGGTGTCGCTGGGGCCACCGATGCATAAAGGAAGCAGCAGTGTGAGAAAAGAGGATGGGAAGCAGGCAGGTGAAGAGGTAGGACGACTGCTGCAAGAAAACAAAGCTGCTTGCATAAAATACTTGCCCTTCTCATTACAACAGGTGACTAAATTGACTGATAAAGGCTTGGATCTCAGATACACATATGCATGGTCCTACTGTATTGATCCCTTTCTACACCTCTGTGCTGGGTCTCTGTTAGCGTACTCACTGAGGTGAGTGGACAAACTCCAATGAATCACAGAATCATAGAACTGTTGAGTTGGAAGAGAGTCCAACCCCCTACAATGCAGGAATCTTTTGCCCACATGGAGCTCAAACCTGCAATCCTGAGCATCAGTCTCATGCTCTATCCTGGGCTATTTCAGCCATAAGTATCACTTGTTGGCCTTCTACTAACTGATGGACTGTCAGAGTGATACAATCTAATTTTTATGCCTATGACTTTTAAGTTACTTTCTGTTGCATGTGACAGTTTAAATGCGCACACAGACAAATGAATGTTCCTAATCTGCATAAAACATTTCCCCTCCTTTTTTCAGACTGCAGGTGGGATTTTGCAAGTGTGAGGGCCACATCAAAAATGCATAAACATAGAGTAAAAATAGCCCAAACCTTTAAACTGTTCTTGTAATTGGTTTTTACCCTTTTGAATGTTTTTTATCTTTAAGAGGCTAGACATCTGTGCCCAAGGCAAATAGCTACTCACTGTGAACCAGGAAGCAGAAATCTTTCCACATCAGTAACAAGGTGAGTTTTGTGAAACCCTCCGCATCGTATTCTACCACGCCACTATAAAAAAGCATAGTTTTAACTATAAATATTGAAGCATAAAAATAGATTCGAATATGAGCACAAGTCAGACTGTAGGGAGCCATCTCTTCCTTCGAATACACATCTACAGGCATGGGCTTATTGCAAGGATATAATACAGTTCCACCCTCTTTTGGCCAGGCACTAACAGTATCAAACAGTTACTCCCAATAGGACCATCAGTACCCCCCATCCAGCAGCCTTTTCCAGGTCCCTGGCTCCACACTGGTCTTAGAGAATTCCCTCTCACATTTTGCATCTACAGTTATGGCAGCTGCATGCATAGGGGGTTATTATAACATTCTATATTGATAGAAGTCCACCAGTAAGTACCCAGAGCTCCTTAACAAAAAGAATTGGGTGTTTGTGTGTGGAATAATACACTGAAGAATAAACATACATTTTTTTAAAAAAAACATGCAGAATAAAAAAAAATCATAAGAAGCAGCAATTAAAGCCATTAAGAGAGGTGGCTGAATTAAATCTTGAAAGGCTGTTTGCATAAAAATATTGTGCTGCACCTAATGAAGCCATGTGTTAGATGAAAACACATCTGCTTGTGTGAAGTGGGGCAGCCAATTTTCAACAAGCCACCCAACCTACTGTCATCACCCCAAGTGTTCCTTTAAATCAGTGTTTCTCAAACTTGGGTCCCCAACTGTTGTTGGACTACAACTCCCATCATCCCTGGTCCTGCTAGCTAGGGATGATGGGAGTTGTAGTCCAACAACAACTGGGAACCCAGGTTTGGGAAACACTGCTTTACAAGCTTGCTCCTGAGGGCTGGGGGACTTTCTGGGAACTGTAAGGGCTATATTATGGAGGGTAGGTAGGAAGAAGGCGGGGATCAATGAAAAACAAGTGCCTCACTTTGCACAAGTGATGGCGCAAAGTCATCATTGGATGCAACCTATTTTTAATTTTTGTGCAAAACTCGACACAGTAGGTGTCAAGCAAATTCAATCAGGAATGACATTCCAAGGCGCTGGTCATGCCCTATCCAAAGTGCAGATCAGCCTGACAGAACTTACCATGGTGAATTGAATTGTGATGGGAAGAGAGAGAGGACTTAAAACTTTTGCCCCCGCAGGTGGCTGCTGCCATTGATCTCACCTTCAACAGCAGTGATGTTGGCTTTGATCCTATGCAGCTTTGTCACAAATGGAAGGGATTCTTTTGTTTAAGGAAAAACTTTCAAACCAAAGGAGGCTCCTGCCAGCAAAATGGTGGGCTGTGGAAAGGTGATTTCATAGACCATCCCTTCCTGTTGCAGCCCCATGTGCAACTACGCTCACTGGTCCAGAGAGTCCCCCGACCCACCACAGCAGATGGTGAGGAGAAAATGTCCTAAGAGGTATTAACCAGGGCTACGATTCTCAACATACATTGTAAAATTAGGGTAAGTGAAAACTGGGAGCAGGCGCACACTTCTGACTTACAACTGCTAGGATCTGGTAGCGAGCTAGAGAATAAAAAACCATTTTAATATGGTTTTGTTCACTTTTTTAAAAAGGACATAGAAATACTTACGTTCCAAAGTGACTAAGAAATGCCGCAATATACTCTCTTCTCTTATGGTAACCCTGAATAACATATTGTACCTTGAATAAAAAAGAAAGGAAGAAACCAGTAAAGACACAGTGAAGCTAAATAATAGTACAAACTGTTCATCTTAGGGCATTTTTCTAGGAAAATGTGCTGATTTCCTATTAATAACATAGCTTACAAAGTTATGAATGCATATCCGGTGTGGCTGGTTAGTGGTATTACAAGTTTTTCTTTTCTTTCTTTCTTTATTTTTACATCTCCTGTAGTTGTCTGGATTCTGCAGTATGGCAGATTGGTGGGGAATCAGCAAGTGGGTTGATAAAGTAAGAATGAGCTTCTGTTTGTTCAGTGATGTAGAGAAATGGGGATAATGAAAGGTGGTGACTGGGTTAAGTGACACAGTGCTAGGTTGACTACCATCCTTGGGGAAGCTGACAGTGACATGATAAGCCACTTCCGGATATACTGTGATTTTGATATCTTATATTGTTTTGATGATTGATTTAATTAATTATATTTATTGTACTTCTACTTTATCTTTCTTATTAATGAGCTGTTCAATGCTTTGGGGGACTTTGGGCCAAGAAGCAGTATATACCATATTTTTCCATGTATAAGACGCCCCCTATTTTGGGGGACCCCAAATTTAGAAAATGGGCATATGCGCTATCCGTGTATAAGACGCCTCCAGATTTGTAACCGTATTTTAAACTAAAAAAACCCTAGTCTTATACACGGAAAAGTATGGTACAGTGGTACCTCGGGTTAAGAACTTAATTCGTTTTGAAGGTCTGTTCTTAACCTGAAACTGTTCTTAACCTGAGGCACAACTTTAGCTAATGGGGCCTTCTGCTGCCGCTGCGCCACCGCCGCACGATTTCTGTTCTCATCCTGAAGCAAAGTTCTTAACCCAAGGTACTATTTCTGGGTTAGGGGAGTCTGTAACCTAAAGCGTCTGTAACCTGAGGTACCACTGTATATATAAGAGTTCTGTATTAATACAGAGTTTAACAGAATGGGATTCAAGAATATCATTTTAATATTCATATTAGCAATAAGGATAGGTAAGATTAGACTCACATAGGAGTTACCTAATGTTTTTGGCACCTTAAAACCTAACAGATTTACTCATCCTGAACTATGTGACTCTGCTATTTTTGCAATAACAGTGGCATGTTACGCCTCTGGAATGTCATGTATTTAAAAACCTGTAAGCTAGATACTAAAGAGTATCTATATCTAAAAGCAGTACCCTTAGATTTCCAGGCTACTTTGTTATGCCAAAAAGGCAATTTTACATTTATTTCACATTCTTCAGATTTACTGTGCCAACATTTAATACCCAAGTTTAGAAAATGTCAACTGCAATGCCAGTATAATATGAAAGTATATGACAAAATGTGAAATTATAAAAGTATTGTAGCTATGTTGTCCCTGTGCACAATTCTCCATTAATATCTTATAACAGCAACTTTCTACAGCTCCATTCTTACAGTAAAAAAATAAAATAAAGTATACACGTTGTTTATGTTGGCTGCGTTAATACTGGATTACCTTGGCTGGCAAACAGCTGTGCTAAATTACTTGAAATAACCATGATACAATCAGTGCTAAGAGCCATGTTACACCCTCTCAAAATAAAATAATTCTATTTATAAAATTGGATGTATTTCAGTTCATGAACAAATGCTTGTTTTGAAGGCTTTATGTGGGATCTAAAATGTTACTCTGGGAATAGGAAAAAAACAGCTAATCTAGTTTAAGCAAGCTTGAAAAAAAGTTTAAAAACAGGCTCGTGCACTTGAAAAGTAAAAAAACAACACACATACAACTAACTTCAATAGAGAGCCACAACAAAAACAACTCCAAAGATAGATTCCTGCATAATTATAGAAATGCATTTTGAAAGAACACTTCATAAAGTCATAATTTATAGGCTTCCTTTAGAAAGAAAGTTTAAATTGGAATAAAGGACAAATCTGGAATATTTGATAACCAGATTGTTGAAAGCTCTGACCACAAGTTGTCTCAAAAGCTACTGAGGCTGAGATTCAGAATGCTATGCAAAGACTTTTCTGCTGTTCCATCTGGAGCATTCTTTGCCCCACAAACTACCACTGAAGACTGGGAGAACCACCAGACAGGTATTTCCTTAGGTACTAGAAGGTAAAATCATCAGCCAATCAACACATGCATTTTAGAACTCTTTGGATCCTGGCCTACATGAAACTTCAAATATATTCATCTCATATGCATGATTGCTATCTTTTCACCTTGTTAAAGCACTACAACATATAACAGCAGCAAAAAGCAACGGTTCATGCCTTTTGGATGTGCTGCAGAGAAAAATCCCAAAGGAGAACAGCATTTCCTTTAAGAGACAAAGCAGCCAAATTTTACAGTGGTAATCACCATGTATAACTCTAGAAAGATGCATCTCCTTATCATGAAGGTTTAAATAAGCCTTCCCCACCTGGTGCACTTCAGATACTTGTAACTACAACTACAACTTATCCCAGCTGATAAGAGCTGGAGGCCAAGGCATCTGGAAAACAGGTTGTGGAAAGCTTGTTTAAATACTTTTGCTGGGCACTGGCGTTTGTTGTACAGCCTGACACCTTCCTTATCAGCATTGTTTTTTAAAGATTTTTTGTAATCCATCAGATTCCAAGACTGTTCTTGGAAGGAACTAGCAGAATAGTTTGTCTTGCCTAAGTATGCTGCTATCTAGTCAGAAACTAATATACTCTGACTGGGATGTGAAACTTTAGGTTTGCTCAAGAACTCAGGAACACACAATCAGATTTTAACTTTTTTTTTCCCCAGGGAAGTACACTTCCTCACCTCCAAATGTCATATCTACCAATTTGAAAAGCACTTTGCCATGTAGCACAGACAGACAGACTCAAAAAGCTTGAGCCTGAAGCCCTATCAGATCACAGAGAGTTAGGTTATGCTAACATTTCATAAACAAGCCTGGCTCTTCAGGGTTCCAGCCTTCATACTGGTAACATCTTTATAAAACATCTCAGTAGGATAAAAGTAATTTTACAACAATTTACCTTGTTGGTTAGGAGTTGACATACTTGGGGTACATAATCAATGAGGCAGCCTCCACCTGGAAAAGCAGGGATGTGAAGGGCAGAAGATCCTCCAAGAGCACTAAAAAGATGAGTTCATTGAACATATTACATTTATTATTCTTAATCCTTTTTTCAAATCACGTTTTATGAACAAACAAGATCACAGTCATCCTCTAATACAAAACATTATATAGGTATAACAGTAGCATTACTTGAGTCTCAGTAAAGTACAATAAAATAAGTTTATAAAATGGTGCATGGTATTAAGGAAGTGGGTAGAAAACAGTTTTCCTCCCTCTCTCATTACACCAGAACTTGCGGACATCCAATGAAGTTAAACATTGGAAGACTTCTTTAGGCAACACATAGTTAAACCATGGAAGTCTCTCCCAAGGGAAGCAGAGATGGCCTCCAACCTAAACAGCTTTAAAGGAGAATTAGGCAAATTCATGGAGGAGACAGCTATCAAAGGCTTCTAGCCATGATGCCTATGCTTTGCCTCCACTGTTGAAGGCAGTAATGCTTTCAGGTATGAGCTGCTGGAAATCACAGGAGGGGGAAGTACTCTTGTGTTCAGGTTCTGCTTGCTGTTGGGAATTTCATTCCTCCGCGCTGCATATGTGGGATTGCTGTGGTCACCTGTCTGTGTTTACATTCTGGTTTCCCACAGGCATCTGGTTGGCTAGTGTAAGAACAGGATGCTGGACTAGATGGGCCATGGCCTGATCCAGCAGGCTCTTCTCATGTTTTTATATGTTTACATACAATATGGAGTCACTGCTGAAGCGTTGTTTTGGGTACGGGGGAGTCAGGCTCCAATCTATGCTCAGTAACGAAGAGCACTTACTGGCTTTGGACAAGTCTCTAAATGTCCTGTACACAATTGCTGTGTGCAACCCTGTCTAGAAAAGGATGTCTTTCCACCTCCTGGATTCAAGAACTTGTAACTTTTTGTACACTATATTTAGTAAACCAACAATCCAAATGAGAAGAGCAAATGTGGCAGGCAGATAGTGGTTATAATTTATTAATCACTACTATAAGCATCCTGGGCTCTCTATTTTTCAGAAAATTACACCTATTTGATATTTTATAGAAGGAAAAAAATGAACACATTTCTGCATACTTTAACTTTCTCAAAGACACAAGAACACTGGATTTATGGTTGTCTTGGCCAATTTGCAAAGGTCAGGTAAGTTCCATTTAATACAATGGTTTTATGCTTATGAAATGTAAAAGGCAGTGTCTTGTCAACAGAATAAAACCTGTTTTGAAAGTTCTACAATTAATAGTTAACAAGAGAACAATTTCCCATGTGTTGAAGGGCAGTGTTTCTTCATCACTTTTAAAACATGATGCAAATATCTGCAAGAACAAGGAAATAGCACCAACACATCTAGAGGGAGTAAAGAAAAAGATTAGATTGCATAAAGCACTAATACTGATAAGGTCTTAGCTGTAGCAATGAACAGCATGTGGCATATTTGATCTCACTATTCTTAGCACTAACTCCTGCAACACAAATTAGTGCTTGGGACTGATGATGTTCTATCCAGGCACGTGGAAAACAGGCTTCAAAGGGCAACACTTGAATAGCAGAATGAGGAGATCAAGTCCCATTCCAAGTTGTCTGAAGACCTTTCAGGACTTATGTACATATGTGTTTCCATAGCTCTCTAGTCCAGGAAGGAAGACATGAAATAAACCAAACTTCTCTAGTTTCCTTATCTCATTGGTTCTCTAGGCCAGGCAAAAGGAAGTACTTCCTTACGCAGCACTTAGTTAAGCTATGGAACTTGCCGCCACAACATTTAGTAATGACCACCAACATGGACAGTTTTAGAAGAGCATTAGACAAATTTATGGAGGAAAAGGCTATCAGTAGCTAATAGTAAAGATTGCTTTGTACTACCCCCACCTCCAGTATCATACTACTCTGCTATGAACCTCCCCATTAACTGCCGTCATTTTCAAAGACCCCACTCAGGCTGCTGATGCCATCAGAAGTTGGATAATGGGAAAGGCTTTTCAGTGATGATACACAATTGGAACTAACTCCCAAACATGGCATCTCCTTTGTTATCTTTTAGGTGCCAGGTGAATTCCACCCTGCTCTCTGAAACTTTTAATGGTATTTAAGAGCCTTTTAACTACTCATTCAACCTTTTTTAAAAAAACAAACCAAAAACAAAACACTTCACTCTAGGAAGACATGGCATGGTCACTATGGGAAAGATTCTCCAAAACTGATCCCTTAAGTTGATCCTTAGACTGGGTAGACCCCAGCAAATTCTTGGACTTCGGGAAGGGGAGAGACACACAAAATCACTTAAGGGGCCAGATCAGGCCTGCAGCGCAGGGAGTTCATCACCCCTAGCCTGACCGCTAACTATAACAATAGACTAGACTAAAATTAGATCATATCAGAAGCAAGTAATAAATAAATTATCTCTGTTGCTTCATGGTTAACTCAGGATGTTTTACTTTCATATTGAATTCTTACATGATTTGTTTTGTTATGTTTCAAAACGCATCAATATGGCTTGCAAAAGCTAAACGATGGAGTAAAATACCTAAATAAATGAATCAAGCATTGACTCAGTAACTTCTAATGCTTAAAAAAAATAAAATCTGAACAGTAAATATTTAACCCAATTTATGAGTCTGTCACTATGATTACTAGTTCTGCGCTATTTTAAGCAATCAAGTGACTGCACTATTCTCAGGAGGCTGGGAATGCAAAGCTTTTTAATAAACTATAACCGGAAATTCTTATTTTTTCCATCTACAATAAAATCAAGGGTGGTCTTATCAATGCAGATAGACTCATGACAGCCTACAACCTCTATCAGGAGTATTTACAGCTATGTATATTTTAGAAACCCCTGCCTTGTTGTGGTGAAGGGGCTTGAATAACTCAGAGAAGCTATGAGCTACGCCGTGCAGGGCCACCCAAGACAGAGAGGTCACAACCGAGAGTTTAGACTAAATGTGATCCACCTGGAGAAGGAACTGGCAAACCACTCCAGTATTTTGCCAAGAAAACTCCACGGACATAAAAAAGGAGAAGCTTTGAGAAGAAAGTGAGAGTTTCCAAGGCATGCTCTGGTTCATGGGGTCACGGACAGTCAAACACGACTAAGACGACTAAACAACAAAAACATTTTAGAAAAGATGTGAAATCCCATCCTGACAGCATGAGCATGGGGTGCTTCCATTCATAACCAAGGTTATGATGCATGCACACGAAAGCTCATACCAATAACAAACTTATTGTTGGTCTCTAAGGTGCTACTGGAAGGAATTTTTTTTATTTTGCTTCGACTACAGCAGACTAACATGGCTACCTACCTGTAATTAATCTGAGGCAGCTTTTTAGCAAATTAAATGTTTTTAAATCATTGACTGAATTTATATACCAACTCTCCTCTGCAAGGAGCCCAAACTAACCTATTTAGATGCTGCAACCCTAATGACGCACCACAAAAGACAGGAGGTAAGAAACAGAAGCTTTAATCAAACTGTCAACAAAATAAAATAATAAATTCATAGATGGGAGAAAACCAAAAAGGAATACAGACTAATGGGCATGTTCCTGGACAGATTAAACTGCCCATTCTAAATGAATAACCATGTCAAATGTCTGGCTAAGCAAGCAGCAAATTGTATTCTTTCTGGGCCATATCTTTCAGATCCATCAAAAGGACAACAATAGCCTGAAGTTAATTATTTAGCTTTCAGGAAAGAGGTCAAGGGAAATAGTCATCTGATTTTCATTATCTCAGTGAGGTTAGATTGAAGTGCCCAAAGTATGCCTTTCACAAACGAAACCAGCTTAAGAAAAGTGGTCTTTTCTTCAGAAATGTCAGTGATAGAAGAAATCATTCTTTAGGGGACACCATAATATACATGACCACACTGCCCTGTTCCTTAACTTTTCTACTGTCCCCCCCCCCCATGTGATGTTTGAATCTATAAAATAAATCCAGGTATTTCTGCCGCTCCCAGAAAAGCACTAAATATAAACCAATTTCCACTTTTTGAAAAACTGACTGTTTAAGACACATTCATATTTGTGATTATTCTTCCTTGACAATTAAACCTTCCATTAAACCTTGACAATTAAAAAAATGAAAAATGAAAGTCCCTAGAAGGGACAATTTTTTTTAAAAAAAGCATATAAATCACAACTGCTACTTCATAAAATTTCATTTCATGAAATTGATTTCACAGAGCAAAGAAACGGCAAAGGGGGCATTATTACTACAGAAGCATTTTAGTTGCATAAATGATTTTGCTGCAAAAAGGAAACCAAACGACTCCACTTTATGAACCACAAACAAGTGAAAATAATGTTTTAGGGTGAAATCCAACAGTCCAGGTCTGCCAGAAGAACGAACACCATTGATGGCACCGATTCCTCCTCCCCCTCAAGCTCCCTATGGACTTCCTGAAATCTGGTCTGGAAAGCTTGAGCCCCTCTGGAGCAGATTTGGAGGGTGCAGGGAAAGGAGAGGAAGGGGAAATCTGCTGACATGACACAGAATGTCACTTGAGCGATCTGCTATCAAGTGACGCTTGTGAACGTCTGTAGAAGCAATGCGACATAGTGTGAAAATGTTGGACACAGACCAGGCAACTCTCCGCAAGCCGTGGGAGCCCAGCGCCGGGCTCCCGCGCCTTGCGGAAAGCCGTGCAAAGTCTGGGCGCGCTGAGCTCAGCACGCCCAGCCTTCGGCATGCAGGCAACTCTCCGGCGCGGGCTCCCACAGCTTACGGAGATCTGCGCGAAGCCTGGAGAGCGAGAGGGGTCGGTGCGCACCAACCCCTCTCGCTCTCTTCAGCGAAAGCCTGCATTCGCCCCATAGGACGCACACACATTTCCCCTTCATTTTTGGAGGGGAAAAAGTGCGTCCTATGGGGCCAAAAATACGGTAAGTGCAGGCAAAAAAAAAAAGTGTCAGAAATGTTGAACTCGAAAGCCCTGTGCAGCTAGAACTCTCAACACACCTAGTGTGAATTTCTGAGAACATGAAGGACTGCGATAGAGCGAATGAAACAACTACCTGCAAACAGAGAAAAATATTCACCTTGGGAATAAAGAGGGTCATTCCCAGTCACCACCTTGTCTGAATGAAACACACATAACTATGGGTCCCAAGAAAGGCTCCTAATTCTGAAACGCCACTCAGCCATTGTAACAAGGTGTGTGCCCTTTATCCCAGTAGGAAGGAGAGAGCTGGAGTCCTCTAGTCATTCCCCTGCCTGTCTTATCTAAGGAAATGTACTCAGGAATCAGGTGTTAGTTGCTTTCTTATGTCAGAAGATTATAGAAACTGTAGACTCTCACCAAGCTGAGAAGACTTTATGGCCTTGGGCCATTTTTAAACTTGCTCACACACAAAACAACTGAGTTCTCAGTCTCCTTCAAGCAGAACCCCACCTTCCTTTTCTTTTCCTCCTTTCAATAGCAGCAGCTTAGTTTGGGAACATCAGCTTAGTTTTCAAAGCGTGAGGCAGGCCTTCCTAGGGACATCGCAGCAGTTGCCAACAAAGCATTCACTTCTTTTTGATCTTTCCCACTATGTGCCTTTTCCAAGACAGCAGACAGAGTGGCAGCCCCTCCTAACCAGTAAATGCCGTGCACATTTTTAATTATTATTTCGCGAGTGCCTACAGTAACTAGGCGTTGTACATAAAACAAATTAAGACACAGCTCCTGCGCACAGGCGTACCGTCTAAAAGCAGGAACAGACAGTTACTGCAGCCAACTTACCCACACAAGTGGGTGTAATGGAGGAGGAGATTCATCAAGGGTTACTACTTCTCTTCTGATATTAAGTGTGCAGGAGCAGTTATTCGTGTGGCCAACCCTGTCTGAATAATGTTGTTTGCCTTTCAACGGACAAGGTCCTTCTCCTTACAAAACAGCACAATTCAACAAGGAATTTAAGGGCTTTATGAACGTTTCTGTTGTATAAAGTACACTCCCCGGCAACTTTAAATAGTTAAACTATGGGACTTGTTGCCACAAGACGTGGAAATGTCCATCGACTTTGATAGCTTAAGAAATTCATGGGGAATAAGGCTATATTAATGGCAACCAGTCATGATGGTTGTGTTTTGCTGCCAGTTTCATGGGGCAGTATGCTGGGAATAACAAGGATGTTGGACTAAATAACAGAGTGTTGGACAAAATGGCCCTTTTGCTTGATCCCGCAGGGGTCTTGTCATGTTCTTACATGAAATTATAGAGAGACCACTGGGAAGTTTAGCGGTATGGTCAGATTTTAAGGCCAGATTTTAGTGCCCGAGTGGCACACTTAAAGCTGATAGTGCACCAGAAACGGAAAGTATAATAATATGTGGTACTGCAGCCAATACTAACCTGAGATCCTCAACAGGCAGCTTGATACAATAATGTCTTAAAACCATAGGAGGTAGCAGTAAAAACATATTCTTGAAGCACAGCACAGTTCAGGAAAAAATAATCTGAGAGGATGCTTTGTAAACTCTGTGGCAGTTTAAGTGGTTTGCACTATTATTCTCCTCAATACAGGCACTGTGTGTCCATAAGAAAGTTCTTTGCCGTAACTTTGGGATTCCCAACATGGTGTTTGTGGGTGCTGTGGGGCTCTGAGCCATTTTTCTCAGCACCTGCTGAGCCCCTTGTGTCTCCAGATTTATGTATTTTTAAAGAGATGAAGGTTTTTTTGTTTTCTAATCTTGGGTGGCACTGGGCTACTCAAAAGTGTAGTGTGGTTATTCACCCCAACCTCTTCTCTCATTTTCTCCAGAATGCTTCTGGGCTCAAGTGGTCTGGAAGACATCCGTAGGAAGAGAGGAGGAGGAGGAGGAGGAGAGTCGGGCAGCTGAGGGAATGGCCTTGTCTTGCCTTCTAGTCTCCACCTGAAATTCTTCAGAAAAGGAAAAGGAAATACCGGTATATGCTACTGCCTGGTAAGTTGTGGAAGAACTACAGGGTGTGTGTTTGTCTTTTGTGTGTGTATAGGGGATGACCATGTTTTGTTTGCTTTTTTGTTATTTCATTGGGGGAGGGGATTGCTTGCTTATTTTGGTTTAGTTAGGAGAGCAGTCTACAAGCTTCATTTGTTCTGTCTTTTTTGGGGGGGATGCCTGCTTTTTTTGCCTATGTTCTCTTCACTTTGGGATTTGTGGGGATGTTTCACCTATTGTTTTAGAGAGCACGTGCTTCTGAACACTGCTATTTTTTATTCCGCGAAATGGGGATTTTGTGGTTCCATTAACACTTTCTTAGCGTTCCAAAATGTGCCTCTGGACCCAAAAAGATTGGGGACCCCTGCTTGAAAAGGCATGATTTTGGGAAGGAGCTGTAGCTCACAGGGAAAAAACGCAAGGTATGCAAGCAGAAGGCCTTAGGTTCAATCCCTGGTGAACCGCTCTGAGATCTGTGGATGAAGGGAGGTATACAAATTTAGCAAACAAACAAAGAAACCATGGAGAGACATCACTAATCAGTGTAGGCAACACTAAGCTAGACAGACCAGTGGTCTAACTCAGTATAAACCTATTCCCTAGCTCTGTCAGCAAGAGAATATTAACTTTGCTTTCTACAACATTTGCAAAAGGAAGCTCATAGAGATGGGGTAATCCTGCATGCCTTGGGGTAGATGTAGGTTGATATGATGGTGTGTGTGTGTTTTAATAAAACAGGCAACAATGTATTATATTTGCTCCATGAAGGAATTAGCTCTAGGTTTGAGACTGGAGTTTGGTAAAATAAACAAAACCCTGCACGGGCATATGCTTCTACCCATAAACATGGTTTTGCCCAGGCAGGCAAACTATCCAGTACTGACTCAAGTTCAGAAATTTCTGTAATCATATATTCACTATATATTAAAACTGAAATCATCAGAAAACAGCACTGGGGCTCTTGTAAACTATTTGGTTAGATGTTTACCCTGCTCTAAGATTTTAAATAATGCTATGCCTGTACATAAGAAACATTTTGTATTGGGTTATTTAACCACAAGACGCTTATCCCTTCACCTGGCTAATGTTCAAGCATTAATATTGCTATTAATTGAAGGCATGGCTCTTTGTCTAGAATTATTTCTTTACCAGCACACACGCTTCATAATTCTCTAAATACACACACTACACGCTGTTTCATTGTGAAATTACAGCTTATTTCAGGGATAGGTAATATTGAGAGAGAGTATGTCTGAAACTTAATGGCAGCCTGAGATAAGAAATTAAGAAATACGCAGGAGTGCTCTTCCCTCTCATTTCTACATTTTTTAAAAAAATGGCAAGTACCTTTTGATCTCCATCTGTATTTCTTACTATTTCCCCTTTCTTTTTTATTACTAAGCAGTTCCTTTCATCTTTTTCTTTCTTTCAGATTTCTCACTTTTTATACATTACCCCATTTTGTACAGATGACTTAAGAAACCACATCACAACAAGGAATGTGACCACAAAATCTGCCTTTGAGACTCCCTGTTCTAAATTTGTCATCCATTTACCAGTTTCAGACGCATTTGCCCATACCTTATCCTCCATATCATATTGCTAATAGGGCCGTATTTCTGCTTTTATCTGTAATAATAACAACAAAACAACAGAAGTCTGATCCTGTCTGCCCAAGTCAAGCATTTGCAAGTTTTGCCACAGCAAGATTCCAGGAACCGAACACATACAGGTTTGGGAGGTTCAGGCCTCCCAAATGACTGGCAGCCAAAAGCATCAGGCAAGCTTTTACTTAGCCTCCCACCCTGCTTCTTCAGAAGAGGGAAACAGATCTTGAGGAAAATGGGGTGGAGGTGGTGGTTCTAGACAAGTCAGAGCCAGCGTCAATATACAGCTGCTGGTCAGAAGTGCTGCCAGAAGGGTCACAGAGGAGCTTATGCTTCATCTAAAGCACTTTCTTGTGTCTCTTTATGAGATGACCCACATCTTATTCGTGCACTTCGCAGATCACAGTAAACCATCGTTAATGACACCTTTATGGGCTGCTACCAAATGGAGAAAACAAGCCACACTCTGTCCAAAAGAAGCATGGTTTGCCTTGCTGCAGCAAATACCCATCAATATGCCAAAAACAAACTTTGGTCACAGGCTACGCTTTGCTGGGTGCAAACAAATGATGACTCCTTGTTTCAGAGGTAATTCTAAATCAGGGATTGTGGTTTGTTTCCTCCATGTGCTATCAGGAAGGAGACAATCAACACAGAAAAGTGTGATTATGGAAAACGATTAACTGTGGTTTACTGTGATGTGTCAACAAGGCCACTGAGAAGCTCTGATTTACATATCCAATTTTACAATGTCTCCAGCACACTCTCCACTAAGTAGCAAATCCTATACTACAATGGCCAGACAAAGGGGTGTCTGTGGTTTTTGGAGCTACGGTTAATCGGGTGTTGCACAATGAGGCATTCAGTGAGATATGCAGGCAAAGGATTAAGATGTGTTATTAAGTTCCACTGCTGTAACTAAGAGGTCCCCCTGCTATGTGGATAGGAGAGGGAATCCCATGTATATCCCTAAATTTTAACTTACGTTTTTGTCATACAAGCAACAGTGACAGATACAGACAAACAGAAGCCAGAAAATACATCCTCAGCATATGGTGAACCTGCCTATATATACAGGTGTTTTAGTGCTATCCGTAAAATTATTTTGGATGTTACACAACATTTCAGCCCCTGATTTCTTGGAGGGATACAAACATAACAAGTATAGAAATTGAACAATTCATGTTGGTTAAACAGCCTTTTCATAGATCAGAGGCTTGTAATCTGTTTTGGGATGCCCATCCGGAAATTATCAGTAAATGTCCTAGAAGCAACAACTATGGGTTGCACCTGAAAACCAGATGAACGTGAATGTGTATGATGTACAGGCAGGAGGAAGCTGTGCAAAAACCACCTGGAAGATTATTTTGGCCTTTTGTCACTTGTACTGATTCTGTTTTGGAATCAGTAGAATCACTACTACCATTCTCTGTCAAATTGGTAATTATTATTCTTGTTGAAAATGAAGGCACCTTAAACTGCTAGCCTGGCTGTCTTGTCCTTGATCAAGAACAATCCCACCCCAGATGAGATACGGCAGCAGAGAAGAGGATAGGGCAGAGATTTGGCACACCACTCTCACAGATAGCTGACTTGATGTTGGAATCCTCACAGGAGGGGGCTCTGTAGAGAGACCCTCCTTCCTCACCAATGTCAGTGGTGGGTATTGAAAGCTCATGAAATGTATGAGGAAATTTAACAAATTAAGATGCTCATGGGAATAAATTATTCCATGAAGGAAACAGCTGCTGTAATAAAATGGATATATTACATATATTTGCATGCAACTTCAAAGGAGCTTCTCGGCAAATACAGGTTCTTGCTTCCCTTAAACCAGGAAATATCCAGCCAGCTGTAGCCTATTTCCCTTGCAAATGTAGTATTTGTTTGTTGCATTTCTTTGTATTCCTCAAGAAGTTTGTTACGGCCACACAATGACCTTGTGAACTAGATTTTCCACATCTAAACCTAACATTCTAGCTACTAGAATAACTTGGAGCTATTCTTGTGGCACTGCAAAATAGAAGGCAGATGGGATTTATTTATGTGGTAACATTTGTGTACCACCCATAACTTCCATGTTCTGAGCAGCAGGCAATATAACTTACTGTACATATAGTTTTGGACCAGCTGAAGTTTCTAGACTGTTCTCAAAGGGAGCTTCATGTAAATTTTTTTGCAGCAATGCAAATGGGAGGTTACCAGGGCATGGATGATGGTAGCAAGGCTAGAGTTCACACAGCAAATCTTTCCCTTCGTCTCTTCTGCAGTTTCTTATATGTCTTAAAAACTTCTTCAGGGGGTCATAGAGACCTACAGAACATTACGGGCTGCAGTGGAAGGAGAAGAATCACCTGAAACCAGGTGAAGAAATCTTACATTAGCACAGCTCTCCTCATGCAAGATTCTTCCACCTGATTTCAGATGATTCCCCTTCCCATTTCATCCCTATACAACCCAAATAAAATTTTCAGTAGATTCCTCCTGAGTCTCTGGAAAAGTTTTTCAGGAAATACAGGGGTCTGCAGATGAGAGGAGGAAAATATTGGCTGCATGAGCTACCATCTGCTCATGCAACCATTGGATACAACCCAATATCCTTAGAGGAAATGAAAATTTATTGAGTATCACATTTTGCAGTCCGGAAGGTTGTGAACCACGTAAACTAGCAGTGCTGTTGTTTTAGGTTCGCAAATGCTGCCGTCAGATCCCCTCCAGTTTAAGTGGGGAAAAGAATGGGTGTGGATATTTGTTAAAACTTTGCTAGTTAAGAAGCAGACATAATATATGAATTTACACTGAGTGATCTTCAAATCATTTTGATTTTTTTGTTCTCTTCAATTCATTTTGCTGAGAAATCTCTGCAAAATTATATGAAGCTTAACTATACATTTTCAGCATTTTGCTGTAGCAAGGTAACATGTTTGTGTTTAATCTTAGGAAAGTAAAGTCTTGCAAAGTGTCCCAACTGTTTACTGGAAACTGACTATATTGTATTAAGCCTTGGTAAAATCATGTGAGATATCACAAACAAAATCAAGCCTGAGGATTCTAACCCTATTTACATGCCTGATGGATATCATGAATTTCACAACTGAACTTTAAAAACAGAAGAACAATTTAATTTTCATTAACACAGACAAACTTTAATTTTCATAGCTTCTCTCTCACCACCGTAACTCTTTCCCCTGCAAAAATACATTGATGCCTCATATGCCTGCATTCTCTCCTGATGAATCTTGCAGAACAGGATGTGTGAAATGACCTGCAGTTTAGAATACTTCCCCATAATTCCAAATAACAACTAGAGGAAGATAAACAGATATCAAAAGGGGAGACACCCCAATCTGATTATCTGGATAGGCCATTTTCTGGTTCACAGTGAGAAGCAACTTTTCAAAGTCCCCAAGGATAGAATTGACAATTGCCAGTAGAAATCAAAAGAAACCCAAGATTTTAATGCTGCTGGGACCAGGTGACCAGTGGGCCCCCATCCTCTGCATAGCATAGAATGCTGACTGGAGGCTTGAGGAGACAGGAACAGGATGAGACAGAAAAACAAAGAAGGGGGATTGAAAGAGATTGGTCTGAACCTTCTTTGGTAAAAGGGCAAAGATTTATACTACCTGAGGAGAAACCAGAGGCTTCATGCTGCAATATTTGGTTGCAGGACCCCCCCCCCCCTTGTCTAGAAATATCTACATGTGATTATAGCTCCACACTATTTTATTCATCATCATCATCACCATCGCCATCACAAAGTGCCTGACATTTTCCATGCCATGTGGCATAGAATATTTCTGAAAGACAACATGAAACATCAGAGACTCTATAATGAGAGAGAGAATGAACTACTGATGCAATCAAAAGAACAGAAAATGAAAATTAAGCTCAGAAAATAAGCTTAACCCATTACTCATGGGACAAGAAACCACCAGTAAACACTTGTCTGCCGGGTAGCATACAGAATGCCAGCAAAGTCTGTAAAATTAGCAGGGACAGCTGGAGACAGGAGAGGTATACCACAGAGTTTACCATAAAGACTTCTGCAATCTAGTCTGATGGGAAGAATGTGCTCTCTTTGTCTCTTCTTGCCTAAAAGAATGTTAACCAATAAACACACCTTTCAGGGAAATCATCAAATGGAAGGTGGGCAAGGGCAAGAATGAAAACAAGGAAGAAAGTCGAGAAAACACACAAACACAAGCAACAAAGCCCCAGTGGCCAATTTTAGTGAATAAAAACTTATTCAGAAGGGTGTATGACATGGTGACAGAATGAAGGAGAAAGGGCCAATAACTGCCCCATCTCATGTCCTACTGCCCCACACTACAAAAGGGGAACAGGAAAGCAGGGGTTGGGAGTGGGAGGTAAGCTGAAGGCAGAGGAAGAGAATCCAGCACATCTTTATCAGGTGAAGTGCTGAATTTGAACACAGCACATAACCAAGGCACAGCACAGTGGACTCTCGGGTTGCGAACGTGATCTGCGCGGGAGGCACACTCGCAACCCACAGCGCTGTGTCAAAGCGTGATTTAGCACTTCTGCGCATGCGCTGAAACCCGGAAGTAACCCGTTCCGGTACTTCCAGGTTTGGCACGGTGCGCAACCTGAAAACGCGCAACCTGAAGCATCTGTAACCCAAGTATGACTGTACATACCTAAACACAACTAATTTGCATTATGTTGAGATACCAGCTATGAGATGGTTGCTGTATCAGATTATTTAGCATTACTTAGTGATCATGAATAGCCTTGTAAGCAATAATAGGTATGGGGGGTGGAGCTCATTCCCACACCCACCTATATTTTTGCTACTCTTGTCAGAATTCTAATTTCCTTAAAAATTTCTCACATGTTTCTCTTAAACATGAGCTTTCCAATCTGCTGCAAAATTTTGCTCTCAAGCTTGTGAACCTTTCCCCAAGGAAAAAGAAATGTCCCTAGTCTTGGCTTAAACCAACATTTCCCAGAGCAAAAGCTTTTTGTCAGGGAACTGCCATCGGAAGGAAGGGAAGTGAAAGGGCTCACACAGGTTGGGAGAGACTCAGCAGCTGAAGAGGGAACCAGTAGGGGGAGAGGAGCTGAGCTGAGGGAAAGTGAGCTGGAGGGATGGCTCAGAGACACTTCCAGCGAAAACAGTGGGGAGGTTTCAGGACCTCCTGTAGGAACACCCACTCCTCGCCGGAAACTGTCACGCAGAGAGTCCAGAAGACGTGTTTCCGTTAAGGAGCTTTTATGTTGGAAGCGATTCCGAAAGCAACCACTGTCGGAATCTGCCAGCGACTGACGGAGCCATGTTTAAGGGGCTCCGTTACAGACAGAGGTTTGCAAACTTGACCAAACTCTGAGGGACTAGGATTTTACACACAAGCAGCTCATCGTCCCATCACAGCATTCCGACAGTCTCCGTGAGCAGCTTGTGCAGGAGAAGGCATCATGAGCAACCCAGCCGGAACCGGAGAAGCAGGAGCTGGAGCGGGTCCAAGCCTGGAAGAAAGGTACCGGGTGTTGGAGGTCCAGCTAGCGCTGCAGACGGCGAGGCTTGAGGAGAGGAGGGCTCAGGATGCAGACAAAAAGGGGAAAGACACCCAGCTCGTCAGAAAGGTACCAGGATTGGTGCAGAAGTTTGGGGGGGAGCCCAAAGACTATCATGGCTTTCGGACAGAGATGCAATATGCCCTCAATCTGCAGTTTGATGAATTCCCTGACGAGGAATCACGAGTGGCTTTCGTGATTGGGCATCTTGAAAAGGGGGCGAGAGACTGGGTTAGACCCCTGATGGCAGCGAATAGTGACGTCCTAAAGGACACGATGAAGTTCTTTCGCGCCATGGATCTGATGTTTTCCAGCGATATTGAACAGGGAGTGGTCCGCAGACAGTTAATGGCTTGCAAACAGGGGAGCCGATCTGTCCGTGAGTACTGGACTGAGTTCACCATGTTGATCCATAAATTGGGGTGGGATCTATCGGCGGAACCCATTCAAATGCTCTTTGAAGAAGGGCTTTCTTCGGCTGTGAAAGACGAACTTTCCCGGGCGCCCAGGGCGGAGTCTATGGACCAGCTGACCAAATCAGCGCTGACCATAGGAGCGCGCCAGGAGGCGAGAGCATTGGAGAGGCGGGAAGGGAAGGGGGAACGTTGGAAGGAGTTCCGCATTCCAGACATTCCAGAGCCAACTTTCCCGCCGGCAGAGCCGATGGAAATCGGAACAGCGCGCGCGCGCGCAGTTTCAAAGCCCAGTGAGGGGGGAAAGAAGGAGGGAAAAGGCGCCCGGAAATGCTATCTCTGCCAACAGCCAGGTCACTTTGCCAGAGTCTGCCCCCAGAGGAAGGAATGGCAAGGGATGGTAGGAGCTGTGGAGGGAAGAGAGGAAGAAATACCGAAGCAAGTAAAAGCCAACGCCTGGCTGCCACCGTCGGGGCACAGCAGCCAGGCCAAAGAGCAGTGAAAGTGCCCACGCCAGAACCTCCTAAACCCGCCCTAGTGATAGAAGTGGCGCTAGAGCTGCCAAACGGACACCCTCTAAAGATAAAGGCGCTGTTGGACTCAGGCAGCTCCTGCAATTTCATGAGCAAAGAGTTTGCAGCTGAACACCAGATACAGACGATCCCTTTAAGCAACCCCCTGCAGGTGACCACGATCGATGGCAGGGAGCTGTTGGGAGGAGAAGTCAGCTTGCAGACCGTCCCAATGATAATGAAGGTGGCAAGGCACACCGAACTGATAGCGTTTAATGTGGCCACCTTGGGAGGAGCTCCCATTATATTGGGGATGAGCTGGCTAGCGTTACATGATCCGCTGGTGGGCTGGCATCAGAGAGTGGTTTCTTTTGGTTCAGCACATTGCTTAGAACACTGCAAAGAGGGAAAGGGTTTGGCAGGGGCCCAAGCCACCCTAGCAGGGACTGAAGTAACGGAGAACGTGAAGGTACCACGACAATACGCAGATCTCCGTGACGTCTTCAGCGAAAGGGAAGCTGACCAACTACCCCCGCATAGACCCTTTGACTGTCAAATCAATTTACTCCCTGGGGCACAGCTCCCTGTAGGCAAGCTGTACGCCATGTCAGACAGAGAGATGCAGGAGCTAAGAGAGTTCATTGACAAGAACCTGAAGAGAGGGTTCATCAGAGAGTCCAGGGCGGTGGGGGGCAGCCCAGTGTTTTTTGTGGATAAAAAAAACACGAACAAGCCGAGGCTTGTGTGTGACTTCAGGGCCTTAAATGCAGTGTCAGAACCAGTGGCTTTCCCTATGCCCAGGATTGACGACATTTTGACAAGGGTCAGGAAGGGAAAGATTTTTACTAAACTGGACCTAAGGGGGGCGTACAACCTGATACGAATAAGGAAGGGGGATGAATGGAAAACCACCATGTTCACCCCTTTGGGGGCATTTGAATATTTAGTTATGCCCTTCGGCCTACAAGGAGGCTCCGCGTGCTTTCAATCGTTTATGAACCACGTCCTGGGGCCTTTGCTTTACAAGAATTGTGTGGCCTTCTTAGACGACGTGTTGGTGTATTCTGAGAATGAGGAGCAGCATGTGAGAGACGTCAGAGAAGTGTTGAGCAGGCTGCAAGCCAACCAGCTGTGGGTGAAACTGGAGAAGTGTCAGTTTCATACCAAGGAGGTGGAATTCCTGGGGTATCGCCTGTCAGACAAGGGATTGGCCATGGATCCCGGCAAGGTCCAGGCGGTGCTGGAATGGAAAACACCCAAAACAAGGAAGGATGTGCAGAGGTTCCTAGGATTTGGGAACTTCTATCGTAAGTTCATCCGAAACTTTGCCCACCTGACGGCGCCCATTACAGACTGTCTCAGCAGTAAGAAGAAGTTCGTTTGGACTGAGGAGGCGGAGCGAGCATTTGAGGAACTAAAAAGGGCCTTCGCCTCGGAACAACAACTCCTGCATGTGGATTTACAAAAACCGATGAGAGTGGAAACTGACGCATCAGACAGAGCGATTGGGGCGGTGCTTCTGCAGCCAGGGAAGGAGGAGTCAGAGTGGAGACCGTGTGCCTTTTTTTCGCGAAAGCTGAACAAATCCGAGAGGAACTACACGGTGTATGACCGAGAACTACTAGCCATTCATGAGGCGTTCCGGAGATGGAGGCACCTGCTAATTGGCGCACAACATAAGGTGCAAGTGTGCACTGACCACAAGAACCTAGAGTATTGGAGGACGGCACGAGTGCTCAACCAACGGCAAGTGAGATGGGCCCAGGAGTTCTCCAAATTTAACTTTGAGATTTGTTACGTGCCAGGCCCAGAGAACATTAGGGCGGACGCTCTCTCACGCAAACCTGAATATTTGGAGGGGGAGGGAGCACCCGAAGAGAGACATGTCATTCCAGAGGACTGCTGGGTGTGTGGGGCGGCATTGGTGGGACAAAGAGAACTGGTAGAGGAAACAGAGAATGATGAATACGCCCAGAATAAGCTCAGAGGTCTTAGGGGTGAGGGAGAGGAACCAGGGGGTTTCGAGGAAAGAAATGGAGCTTTGTATTACAAAGGGGCACTGTATATCCCTGAAGGAGACTTAAGGGGGAGGGTACTCAAGCAGTTGCACGACAGCCCCACGGCGGGGCATTTTGGACAACACAAAACCATGTGGTTGGTCACCAGGGAATTTTGGTGGCCTAAGGTGAGGGAAGATGTACGGGAGTATGTAAGAGGGTGTGAGCAATGCCAGCGAGCCAAAGGGGAGAGGCGGGCACCGGCGGGGCTATTAGAACCCTTACCAACCCCAGAACGACCTTGGGAGGCAGTGTCGATAGATTTTATGACTGATCTGCCGAAGTCCAAGGGGAAAACAGCCATCATGGTGGTGGTAGACCTACTAACAAAGATGTGCCACTTTGTAGCCTGCTCGCATGCAGTCACGGCGGAAGAGACAGCAAAGTTATTTGTAGAACACATTTTTAGGTTGCACGGGGTGCCATTGAGGGTGGTCTCAGACCGAGGAAAACAATTTACTTCCAGGTTCTGGAGGAAGCTCATGAGCTTACTGCAGGTGGAGGTCAACTTTTCGACTGCCCGGCACCCTGAAACCAACGGGCAGGCGGAAAGAGCAAACGGGGTCCTCCAGCAATACCTGAGGTGTTATGTCAATGACAGAGAGAATGACTGGGTAGAAAAGTTGGCGCTGGCGGAATTTGCCTACAACAATGCCGAGAATGTGTCCACAGGGATGAGCCCCTTCTTGGCTAATTATGGGTGTCATCCCAGGGGTTTCCCAGGGGGAGAAGGGGAGAGATGGAGCGTCCCGGCAGCCGAGCATTTTGTAGAAGAAATGGAAGCAATCCATCGTCAGCTCCAACTCAACTTAGAAAGGGCGAAGGAAGAATACAAGAGGCAGGCAGACAAGAACCGAAGGGAAGGTGAAACCATAAGGGTGGGAGATAGGGTGTGGCTGTCAACCCAAGGGTTGCCGTTCAAAGGAGGTTGTAAGAAATTAAGACCCAGGAGATTGGGTCCCTTTGAGGTCATTCAACAGGTCAACCCAGTGGCTTTCAGGCTCCGGTTACCCAACCACATGAAACTGCACCCAGTATTTCACAGGTCGTTACTGTCACCGTATGAGGGGGGACGAGAAGGGATGGCCACTCGGGGACCGGTCATAGAAGAAAGGGAATGCAGCAGCCATGTGGCAGAAATCCTCGACGCCAGGTGGAAGGGGGATCAGGTGGAGTATTTGGTAGCGTGGGAAGGAGAACCGGAGTCAGAAAACACTTGGGTAATGGCAGAAGATATCAATGACGAGGTATTGATAGAAACGTTCCATCAAAGGTTCCCAAGGAAACCTCAGCCTGTGGAGAGGTTCCGGAGGGAATACTTTGGGACCACCGATGAGGAGGAGGAGTTGGAAGGATTCTCGGACTCGGAAGGGGAAGGGGAGATGGACTCTGAGGAGGAGGAGTACTTCGAGACCAGGAACCGCAACAGGTGGAGAGAAGTGTTCGGGACATCGGAAGATGAAGGAAGTTCATTCCGGGGTTTTGCCTCCTCACCGCCCGTAGAGGAGGGGGCGAGAGGGGATGAAGGGGGCCCTGGAGGGGAGGTGGATGTCAGGGAACTGCCATCGGAAGGAAGGGAAGTGAAAGGGCTCACACAGGTTGGGAGAGACTCAGCAGCTGAAGAGGGAACCAGTAGGGGGAGAGGAGCTGAGCTGAGGGAAAGTGAGCTGGAGGGATGGCTCAGAGACACTTCCAGCGAAAACAGTGGGGAGGTTTCAGGACCTCCTGTAGGAACACCCACTCCTCGCCGGAAACTGTCACGCAGAGAGTCCAGAAGACGTGTTTCCGTTAAGGAGCTTTTATGTTGGAAGCGATTCCGAAAGCAACCACTGTCGGAATCTGCCAGCGACTGACGGAGCCATGTTTAAGGGGCTCCGTTACAGACAGAGGTTTGCAAACTTGACCAAACTCTGAGGGACTAGGATTTTACACACAAGCAGCTCATCGTCCCATCACACTTTTATTTTACCCTTGGTCAAATAATCAGGGAGAACTATCTGTATAACTGTTCTTGCATTTGTTTACAATCAATATGTATTTTACTCAACCCATTGTTTTCTATCATTTTAGGTACCATTATGCTTGACTATTGCAGCCAACAGGGCTAACCGCATACACTAGGGCTGACATTTCATCCAAAATAAAATAAAATAAAATAAAATAAAAAACTACAAACTTTACTGCTAAGGCCACCAAGTTGCTTTTATGCCATCTGCATATACAGATGAAGAACAGAGGTCTAGAGCCCCTGTAAACTTACCATTGAAATATTTCCAGAAATATAAAAATCGTTAATTTTTTAGTATAGATTCTAGTGACAGATTGTAAATTGGAGAATTTATTAACTGTTCTTATTTTATTGATATTCTTTGGCTGCAATCCCACACACAATGACTAGGGAGTAAGCCTCATTGAACGCCGTGAGACTTATTTCTGAGTAAACATACAGAAGTTTGTACTGTTGTAACGTATTTCCTTGCAACACTGCCAAGAATATTACTGGTATTATTAAAGAATACCATTCCAAAAGGCCCCACTTCAGATACTGCATCAATTTTGCATCTTTCTCTCGTCCCTTGATAATTGGGTGGTGCTGTTTGAGTAGGATTTTTGAATTTCAGATGGAGAATTATGTTCTAAGTGTACATACTAACTTTCTTATCCTTCTCTCAGTGCTCAAAGGAAATAATGGTAAGTGAAATGCTTTCATCTTCTCCCCCCCCCCCCCACGACAAAGTATCCAGAAAGAACAGATCAGTATCCTCCTTGCATCAGCAGCATTAATGTTTTCATATACTTCAACCATTTTAGAATCTGGATTACCGGGATTGCATTGGAAAAACTTGCCTGCCATACCAGAAATCTTTTAAAAGGCGTTTCAGAGCAAACTTGCATTATGGATTTCCCACAGATTTCCCCTCATTTTAGAGGATAAAACACAGGTACTGCTTAGTCTATAGTAACAATTTACTGTAATGCCAAACAATGAGATTAATTCCTCATGGTGATAGACATAAATACAAACACTTATTGTGGGTATATGTATATGTTGTTTAATTACAAAGGAATCAAAGAAATTCCTGTAAATGCCTCACTAAAGGAAGTATTTTTAGCTTTATTTACCTGAATCTGAACTCTTTTGTTGAAAAATATGCTGTTCATTCCCGCAAAACAGTGATGTTGGTGATTTACAAACAACAGAAGTAGGATTGGTGTGCAAAGCCATATGCCTTAAGCAGGGCTGCTGCCATACATCAATGGGCCCTTGGCATGATGCCACCAATGGGCCAACCTGGGCCCCTACCCAGTGTTGCTGCATGCTGCTTCCACCCCTGTATATTTCTCCACTGCTTGTCACTCATCTCGCCCTAAACTGGGCCGACCTGGGAAGGTGGCGGAGGCTGGTACCTTCCACTACCACTTTTGAGTAGAAGCCGGCAGTCTCTGATGGCAAACTGTCATGTCTGAATACCCAAAATGCAATGCCTGACCCAATGCGGGTAATGGGATATGGCAAATGGCCACTGCAGATTGGAGCTGACTGCTGGCTTGGCTCGCATTCGAAAGCACTGCTGCCTCACAGACCAGCAGGCAAAACAAGCCTAGAAAGGAAAGGTAAGAAACTAGTAAGCAGCAGTGCCCTGCCACGCTGTGACTCAAAGGAGGCATTTCACCACGGCCCTGGTATTGTGAGTGCCAGGGACCTCAGCAGGTACCCAGTCAGATCTGGGGACAGGATTGCATAGCCAATGCAAAGTGAAACCACTGTCAGCTGGTGGGTGGGCATGGTTTAGGGGGGAAAGGTAAAGGGACCTCTGACCGTTAGGTCCAGTTGCAGACAACTCTGGGGTTCCGGCACTCATCTCACTTTACTAGCCGAGGGAGCCAGCTTACAGCTTCTGGGTCATGTGGCCAGCATGATTAAGTCGCTTCTGGCGAAGCAGAGCAACGCACGGAAACACCATTTACCTTCCCGCCGGAGCGGTACTTATTTATCTACTTGCACTTCAACATGTTTTCAATCTGCTAGGTTGGCAGGAGCAGGGACCGAGCAACAGGAGCTCACCCTGTTGCGGGGATTCGAACTGCCGACCTTCTGACCGGCAAGCCCTAGGCTGTGTGGTTTAGACCACAGCACCACCTACGTCCTTGGAAAAGGATGGAATAGGGAAAAGAGGTTCCCTATTCCTGATGTACTGACTCCCGATTGCAAAAATGCATTAACTAGTTTTTCAAAGTTAAGACAAAGACATGCAGTATGACTTCAACATGAAAAGTGCAGTAGCATATACAGATGTGCACAAGATAATTAATACAACTATTAACTGAATGATAGGAGATCACAATCTTGTTTCATAAGAACTACATGCTACTTCAATACTAATGGAGACGTTTCTGTAGTTGAATTGATAAAAATTCAACTACAGACCTATCCAACGTCAGAGTAAACCCACTGAAATTGATGGTCTTCTGATTTTAATGGGTCTACTCCAAGCATCACTTACTTGGGATATCGATCAGAAAGGTTATAAGCAAAAGAGAGAAAGGCTTGAGATGGAAAAAGAAATTGGGAGAGAGGATTGTTTGTGACCCATTGTTTAAACTTTCTCCTTTGAAGGGAATAAATTATGACATGCAACAAGAGGTTTTTTTGGTTTTTATTTCTCAAAGAAGTCATTACACATTTAACAAGTTTTGCAATATATTTAGTGATCCTTATATGACAGACAGAATTGCAAAAGGTGCTATTAGACCTAGAATGGCACCAGAAGATCTGTCAGACAGTTTATTGGTTATATAAAATCATGCCCAGGAAAGCAATTTTAAATATATACTGTGGGAAACAATTCTCAGTGGCATTCCTCAAAAAAATTTTTTAAAAAAAGAAATAAGTATATTCTTGTTTTTCTTTACTAGTTCACAGATTTCCACAGCTCTGTGGAATATATTCCCTGAGGGCTGATTCTGGCATTTCAAATGGATGGTTAAAAAGGCTGACTTGTTTGTATATTGAATGATTAAATACATCTGAAATGTGTAATTTTTTGTTCTGGTTTCTCAGTTTTAATTATTTTATGGTTTTGGATTTAGCAAGCTGCCTTGAAACACATTTGAGTGAACAAATACATGTTAATAGCAGTACAGTATTTCTGGGAATATGTAAGAATACTAATCCCAAAGATACACTATAGCAGTAATGTAACAGCCCATAACGACTCCAAAACAAGTTTCCCTGACTTTTGGTTCCCCAGAAGATCAAAAACCAAATGACTGGCTTGTTTTTGGCAATTGTGTGGTTTGTTTCTTCCACTGCTGTACTGGCTTTTCTGTATGTTGATTATATTGGTGAGTTTTAATTGTATTCGTTAGCTTAAATTTTTTATTATATTTTAATGTTCTATTGGGTAAACCGCTCTTGGATTTTTTTTCTTTAATGAAGAGTGCTTTATAAATACAAACAAGTTCCTCTAAGCAATTTAGCTTAGATTCCTCTACAGTAAGGACTGTGGGAATTTTGCAGTCAAAGTGGAAACACTTTTCAGACACATTAGTTTCATTGGAACAGAGCTAAGCATGGGGTTAAACCTTTCCCCGTTGAAATACAGATGTGCCTTTTGAATTTGCAAATGTAAAGAATGTGTGAACATTGGTGTTTATCGCATGTTAGCTAGAAACAGTAAGACAACGGCGAAGGCCAAGCCACAGAAAAATATGTAGTACGAAAAACGCAAAACAATAATGGGACAACACCCGAAGCCTTAGATCAGTGATGGCCAAACTTGGACCTCCAGCTGTTTTTGGACTACAACTCCCATCATCCCTAGCTAACAGGACCAGTGGTCAGGGATGATGGGAGTTGTAGTCCCAAAATATCTGGAGGGCCAAGTTTGGTCATCACTGCCTTAGATGAACTTTCTCCAAAAGGTAATTTTACGGTAAATTCATTTATCCCTGTCATGCATGCCCATGAAGCCCACCTAGACAGAAAAGCAACAGTGTATAGGCGTATAGCTGACAATTTTTCATTTTTGGTGAACCTGCAAGTAACCAAGGAGCAGATTCACAATGGCACTGAGATGCTGATGCAAAAGTACCCAAAGGATGTTGACCTTAGTCTAGTCGATGAACTCTTGCACTTCCACCCATACGTCAAACAAGCTCATCCTGAAAAAGAATATTTCAGCCACCAAGATAAGTATCAAATAATGTTCCAGGAGAAAATTCAGACAGCTTTTCCAAACGTGGAAACAATTTTCAGTTTGTTATTGTGTTTAATCGTTACAAACTGTTCTGGCGAAAGATCATTTTCTAGACTAATAACCTGTGCCCTCTGCCTTATTTCAAGCAGCTCACAGAGATGGGGAGAATGGCAAAGAGGCAGCAGGGATGTGGTGGCAAATAGAATGAGCTATACAATCCTGCCATGCTTCACCTCCTAACTGACTTCTCCCATTGGACCATGACCTTTCACGTGAAAAATGTTATCCATCCCTGGCTTAAAGATTGCCACAGAGAAGAAAGAAGGAGTGGAAATTTTCCTCTATTGCTACAGACAAAGCAGATTTCCTCATGCACTTGCCCAATTCCATATCCAAGCTCATTTTTTCATTCCTACCCTGAAATTTTGGCCCTTACCATGCATCAATGTACAAGCAAATGGATGAGTCAACACCACCTAGAAAGCTGATAACATCAAAAAGAATGCACTGCCAAAGGTTCTCAGAATGGCTTGCACAATTCCAACACAGCAAAACAAACAAACAAACAAACACCTAACGCAGCTCCATCTAGAAAAGGCAAGGATAGCATAATACAGTGGTACCTCTAGATACAAACGGGATTCGTTCCGGAGCCCCGTTCACATCTAGAGGTAAATGTAACTAGCAACGGCACGTCTGCGCATGCGTGTGTCGCTTTTCGCGGCTTCTGCGCATGCGCATGACATCATTTTGAGCATCTGCGCATGCGCAAGCAGCGAAACCCGGAAGTAACACGCTCCATTACTTCTGGGTTGCCGAGGAGCGCAACTCGAAAGCGCTCAACTCGAAGCGTATTTAACCCGAGGTATGACTGTACATGCAAAAACAGTACTACAGTACACTAACTCAACAGTACACTAACTCAGGGGTAGTCAATGTGGTGTCGTTCAGATGTGGCAGGACAACCCTCATTCCTGACCATTGGTCATGATGGCTAGAGATGATGGAAGCTGGTGCCCAACGACATCTGAAGGGTAGCAGCTTGACTACTTCTGCTCTAAAAAGGCTGAAATCTTATAAGGCCTTGAAAAATAAAAGGGTGTTGAACTGGTGCCAAAAAGATATCAGATTCAGCATCAGGTGAACCTCACTAGGGAAGGCATTCAAAAGCCAGGATGACACAACTGAAAAAGGCCACCCTCTTCACTTCTGAAGGCAGTGGGACACAAAGAATTGCCTCTGAAAATTTCATGTGGGAGAAGGTGGTCAATAAGCCAGATGACTATGAAACACGTTGTGGGGAATTCATTTTTGTGACATTTTGCATCCTGATAATCAATACTGACACTTTACAAGCATCAATGGAAGGTAGAGATGGCAGTTATCCTTCCTTTCATAGAGAAAATGGTTTGGAATTGGTAAGCACATGACAGATTCCAACCTTAGATATGAAGTAATTGTTAGGTAAAAAGGTTTGTGTTAGATCTGGGGAAATGTTTTCTTAAAGCAATGATAGTTCAGCAACAGAACATGAAGCAGAACAGAAAGATGTATTCATATATATAATTTTTTAATTAGTTTTCCAATATACCCCCAATAATAGCTAAATTATAACAATAACAATTAATTCCCAAAGTATACAATTATCAAAATGCCAATCAACTTCCAATCAATACATTTTAGTTAAAGTGGCTCCCCACATGGTGGTCTGGGTGCATTTCCGATATTATATCACTTAATTAATGTCAGTTACATTTCAGTTATAATAATCCCTTAGTCAACAGCTACATAATTAATCATTTCCATTCGTGATATTACAATATAAAAATTTATAAAGCTTCAAGTGAGGAACTCAAACTATTGAGGAACTCAAACTATTATCTTTATTCTGCCCTGCGTGTGAAAACTATCATGTCCCTGGAGATTCCTTCTGTCCATGTATGGCGTTGTCTCTTTCACTTCCCAGCTATTGTTTTCTCCCATCGTGACTTGGGGCGGAACTGAATCTCAAAGTTTCTCAGAGGCCTTATCTCTCCGGCCCTTGTTTCAATGTCTCGGAACAGGCAACAGTCTGCTAGAAACCATTCTGCCTCACTAGGAAAACATGTCACAGATCTTTGCCATTTCCCCCTCAGACTAGGAAAAGGTGGGCAGTTTTTGAACGCACTGAAGATTTAATATTTCTTTCCAACTCCCAGAATCTCTGCATCGTTCTTATCACAGCCCCCAAATTCTTTTCCTTCCAGCTAGAGATTTATGGCCCAATTAAATTTTATCTTAGATTACATTCTGTCAGAAGCACACACAAATCTCGGTCTCTTTTTCCTTGTCTGTTGTTTTTAAATGGAGGTGAGGGTAATTACTCTGTCTTTCCAACACAGTCATACTTGAGCTTTCCTTTCTTCATTTCAGATCACATGCAGTTTCCATTTTTGCTTGTTAATATCAATATTACCCCAATGCCCCTTCTTCACTTGTAAATACATTTTTTATCTTGTATTCCGGAGAGGGTTGCCGAATCATAAAAGCAGCTTAGAATAAACAAACTGTGGGCTTCCCTCTCTCCAACTGACTCTTGCGCCGAAGAAAATCTTATCTCAATTCAAACCTTTGTTCCATGTGGCTAATATATTTTACAGTATGCTGTTGCAACCCTTTTCCATCATGCAGAAAGCCAGTTAAAGATCCAATGAAATGGAGAACCTCTGCTTCTTAATGGTGGCATGGGAGGGCTTTTGCCAGGCAAAATGCTTTTGCACTTGGTGCCTCCCTGCCTCCCACATTCCATGTTGGAGTGAGAGCCAGGTACCAAGATGAACTGTGAGTGAAATCCATTCCCTGCTGTCCCTGGGGGGAATTTGCAAGGACGATTTACCCTCTGTCACCCTTGTTTTTTGTTTGCAGACAATTTCCCGCTGTCTTGGGGGCTGCCTCCAGGAAGGGAGGCAGGACCGGAAGCTGAAATAAGTATTCTAAAGGGGGTTTAGCATCAACTACGTGCTCTGTCCATCACTACCAGCTGCTACAGGAATACCTGACTATTCTAAGCTCTGTGTCTATTCTGCCTCCATTGCCTCCAAAGCTGTCACTGAAGGGTGTGTCATAAAGTTTGGAGGAGAGAAAAACCCACTATGACATGGGCGTAGTTATGACAACTGAGATACAATAGAAAAAACATTTACGATAACTGAACAACTGGGAAACAACTTTGATTGGTAGCATATTTAAAGAGCAATCAGGATAGTACATGAAGGTTAGTCTGAGCAAGTCACCTTGGTTAATATGTGATCTTACAAGGCCACAAGCAACTTGCAAACCAGCATCACTCTCATTCCACCCCTATCAAATATAATTACAGGGGGGGAAAGAAAGCTAACCAGAAACCAATCCAAGAGATTGTTTTCAACCCAGAGAAGCAATTTATTCAATATGATTTTTTTTTCAAATCCCCAAATTACTGTCAAGGATGGTGGGGTGGGGGGAGAATTCAAGCATAACATGGAGATAGGAAATCTTCCAAAGGGAATGGCACAGATGAATGCTTGAAGGCTGTTGGGAGTTACTAGCAAACAGAACAAAGGGGCATAAACTTAGAAACTGTACACAAGGCAGCCAGCCACTGGCAGAATTTTTTTGCATGCAGAACCAAACATATGGAACAAAGACTACCAAAGCAGTGCAAGGGAACAATTAGCATAAACAGTTTTGAGACTATCTTGGAAAAATTTCAAGGAAGAAAAATACTGCGGGATACATCACTTAACATAGAAGAAGGCAGGGCCCCAGACGTTTTTCTCCTGGCTTGCCTATGTCCTTAAGTGACCTGGGTTTTTGTGTTTGTGTGTGTGTGCCTTCAACCAGTAAATAGGCTATTCAAGGTCAGAACAGTACTATAGTAGCATAACTCCCTCCAGCAAGATAAGAGCTTGACATTGCTAAGCCACACAGAAGAGCAGAGCCTCTCCTCCAGAAACGCCATGTTATCTGCAAGCAGAATTGTTTTGCTCTATTTGTACAAGTTTTGTTCCCGAAAGCTCTGGTGTAACTTCATCTCTGACAAGATTTTTCTCATTTACTTTTTTATTATTATGAAAGGTGCCCCATACTGCAACAGAACTGATCCCTGCTTTTAAGTTACATATCAATAACTGCTTTTATACAGATACATTCAATTTCTCACTAGAGGAAAAGCAAACATTTTATACTACACTTGATGTTAAAAGCCTTGATCATACAAGATATGATGTGGAACAGAGCTGTGTGTGCATGTAACAACCTGCACAATTAATTGGGCAACTGGTAGTCACTAGTCAAAAAAACAAGGAAATTTGCCATATCAGAACAATTTCCTTGAGCAGATCCATCGGCTACATTAGCAGGACAGACCAAACTACAAAGCGAAGTCTTTCTAAGGGAAGCTGGAACACTTCTGAAGAACATCTCGGCAAAAACCTTTCCAGCCTCCTGATTTAGCAATAGATAGTTGTCTCCTACTAGATTCACAGGCTGGCAAACTAGGGCTTGCACAAAGATGCAGAAACAAAATCAGAAATGTAAAGGGCATTGTGAAACAAAGACTGAAGTGGCAATCTCCCAACTGAGTGAGGTTTCCATGCATGTTTATTAAAAGGAAGCTAGCTGCACATGAAACTGGCCATGGTAACAGTACTGAACATTCTGAATGGCAAGATTTCACATCTGAACAGGGTTTGAACTCTCACCAAGAACAAATAAATAAATAAATAAAAATTATGTCCACACGGCAACAAAAGGAGGCTTACAGAGAGGGAGTTAACCAGAAACCATGCCTGTCAAGAGCTTTGAACAATTAACCTTTTTGAACCTATTACAATCACTCTGAGGACAAATTCTAATTAGTTAATTTAAAACTACTGTTACTCACTTCAGTAATTAGTGCTTGGGTCTGTGTATTTTTGGTGGGCGGTGGTGCAGGGCAAAGGAACGATACGGCAACGGCTGAAGCTTTCTTTTTGGGAACAGGAAATGTGATGCCCCAGTCACACTACAACTGTGATAAGTGCACATTTAAGGGTATAAATTGGCAAATCTAAACAGGACCCCTTGGAGAAGCATTAAACTCTATGGCACTCAATAATTTCGACATACTTTTTTCCAGCAGGAGTCATGTTTTGTTCTAGCAGAGACATAATTTGTGTGGGTTGGGCAGTCTTTAGTGCTGCTTCAGTGTGATTTCCCAGCAATTCTTCACCCCCCTGAAACATTTTGCAAGTGTACCCAAAACACCAAAGCAAAGCTAATTAGCTTTTGATCTGTAAGCATACAGAGAACCTTAAAAAAAAAAGCTTATTGTAACATTTACTTGAGATGAATTGAAAAGCTGTTTAGACATATGGGGAACAATCAACTTCTGTCTACTAGGTTGCTAGTACTACACTGAAGTAGTCATCATACCTGATCAGGTATCTTCTACTCCTAAAATCTGTGTGACTAGCTAGTGCAAATGTTCTTGTCCAAAGAAACTGGGGCACCCTTCTTGCCCCAAATTGGATGCAGATCATAGGCATGCACTGAAGATGAGGTATGCCAGATACAGGTCACAAATGTATTTTACAGCTTAGGCAGTGCATCAGAGCCACAGGGCGTGTGGGTTGCCACCAGATACAGTATAGAAATGACTGGATACTTTCTTTAGCTTGAAGGTTTACAAAGGTCTTTTCCTAAATGGGAGCCCATTTAAAGTTATGCTAACTTAAGCTTTCTGCAGGCATGAGGACAGCATGGTAATGCACAGGGAAAGAACTGCAAGGACAAGTTCTACCCTGATTTGGAGAAAACCATCTTGAGGAGACTTCTCTATCAGCAGAGTCTTCCCATTCATTTAAAAACCTGCTTTAATGTGATATGCAACAGTTAAAATACATCGGAGAACCATACTTCTCAGGAGGCCACACTGTACCCTTTTATTTACAGGTTCTGACACTTCAGAACTTTCAGATCTACAGCTAACACTTTCCCCATGTTTAAGCATGCTAAAGCCTCTGAGAAGTTTACATATAACTTTTTTTGCCATGAATTAAAACTGTAACATGGGAAGTGGAACTGAGGGAGAAAAGATGCCCTTATTCAATGTTAGGAGTCATTTCAATGTTCACGCGTAAGCCATTTTCTGACTACTTTTCTCCAAACCTCCATGTCCTTTTGCCCAATTCTGACACATCTTCTGATTCTCTACAGTGTTGGTTCTGAACCACTGGCTTAGCTGCCTTACAGCTGTGTTTGTATACCACTTACTGACCTTTGCCGCCTATGCATTTCAGCTGGCAGACATTGCCAGCATGGGATCCTCGCCTTATAAACATTTTAATGAGCATTTGAGCAATATGATGTACAACTTTAAGAAATCTGATTTGTATACCAGCTGAATTATAACCAAAGCTTTTGAGAATGTATAGCAAAATGTTACGGATCACAAGTTTCTTTATAAATATTATATCTGTAAATTCTCTTGTCTGTCAGTCAAAACAAAATAAAGTGATTTTTACAGTTTTTAGTATTTTATCAGTTTAGAAACAGTGAAATTAGAATTATTCAGTCATGCACGCATGTGTGCATGGAGACAGCCCCATAAGGGGTGTGTGTGTGTGTGTGTGTGTGTGTGTGTAGGTTTCCTGAGAAAACTAGCCCATCAGCAGAAGTTTTGTTTAGTTTTCATAGAGCAAAATTCATGTTTTAGCTTTTAGGGGCCAAGATGTTCTTTTTGGGGGTCTGGGAGGAAGGCCAGGAGGGATCTGTGTGACTCAAGATGGAATTCCAAGTTCAAAAAGTTTTCAACATTATGGGCAATGTTACAAACACACACACACACACACACACACACACACAGCCCAAAATGTATGGACTCATCTTTTTTATTTCACACAGCTTGATAATGAAATATATATATTTAAAAAACTGATGGAGAAAAAAATCAAGTCATGTGTGAATCTATCTTGGAATTAAGTATTTATGGAAACATGCTGTTATATAAATGCAAACAACCCCTAAGCAAGTAGTAATATTTAGATGCTTTCACCCAGTTATCTTTAGAGAGATGTTTGATGAGCAAGGAGGAAAACAGTGAATGTGAAAAGGAATGTGAAAAGGAGTCATTTATAGCTGATTGTAGGGTGACAGCTTATTGGAAATCTTGCCTAGTTTGCATGTATGTAATGCATTATGAAATGTTTGACGAGGATATTAGGAAAAAGGTCCTGTGCAAACAAACAATAGCAATGAATGCATTGCAGCAGCTGCCTGTGTTTCAAGTAGCTGGAAATTAACAGCATCGCGGGTGGCGCTGTGGGTAAAACCTCAGCGCCTAGGACTTGCCTATCGCATGGTCGGCGGTTCGAATCCCCGCGGCGGGGTGAGCTCCCGTCGTTCGGTCCCAGCTCCTGCCCATCTAGCAGTTCGAAAGCACCCTTAAGTGCAAATAGATAAATAGGTACCGCTTTATAGCGGGAAGGTAAACGGCGTTTCCGTGTGCTGCTCTGGTTTGCCGGAGCAGCTTCGTCACGCTGGCCACGTGACCCAGAAGTGTCTGCGGACAGCGCTGGCTCCCGGCCTCTAGAGTGAGATGAGCGCACAACCCTAGAGTCTGTCAAGACTGGCCCGTACGGGCAGGGGTACCTTTACCTTTAATGAAGGGTGGGCTATAATTAATATACTGGTTATCCAGACACTTTACTTGGCTTGGATATTAACATGCTAACACAGCATATAGGTATAGGCTCTCGCTTTTATATCTCGTCCTCTATTGCAAACAATCTCAGCATATTAAAGACTAGGACACAAGGCTTATGCAAATGTAAAGAGCCCAGCCTACATACGCCATACTTGTTCAGCTGCATGTGGTTTTTTAATGGCTGCATAATTTGTTTACAAAGTCCACTAAGCTCAACAAGGAACCAATTTTTAGAGACTTGTTCTGAGGTGAAACTAGCTGCCAAGGCTTTATTTCCCAGAGGAGCTAATATTACAAAAGCTCTAAAGGAGGCCTAAAATGCCAACAAAATGCAAAACAGGCCCACCCAGGGAGACATGTCCTTAGAAATCAGCATGCTTAGATCATGTCAGGCTCTCCATCTTTACTGCACAAATGCCAAACAAGGTCAAGGAGACTGGGTTCATAAAGCACTACAGAAACTGACTTATTTAAATTAGCAGCAGCAGCTACCTACACTGCTGAATTAGTATACATATGTGCAGCAAACCCAAAGCTCCAAATGCTTTCCCAACACTGTCTGAGAGAGACTACAGAACACACAGAAACATTTAGAGGCAGGGTCATGTGAACAACTTTGAAGTTGACTTGCTGCTACAGAGTTTAAATTCCTTCCAGCCTCCCTCATAGGACTTCCTGTGCCAGCAAATATGGTTATGGTGGGTCTTATTTAGCAAGGACACAATTCCCACTCTGGGCAGATATACACATAATTGTGAAGCATACGAAATCCTGGAGACCCCAAAGGGCTATGGCCTGTAAATCTATCACTAATACAGTGGTACCTTGGGTTACAGACGCTTCAGGTTACAGACTCCGCTAACCCAGAAATAGTACCTCGGGTTAAGAACTTTGCTTCAGGATGAGAACAGAAATCGCGTGGCGGCGGCATAGTGGCAGCGGGAGGCCCCATTAGCTAAAGTGGTGCTTCAGGTTAAGAACAGTTTCAGGTTAAGAACAGACCTCCAGAACTAATTAAGTTCTTAACCCGAGGTAGCACTGTACCTGACTTGACCTGCAAAAAAATTAAACCATTTGATTAAGATTTCTACTTACATTTCAGATTGTACTGTTGTTTAAAATTTTGTTTTATATTTTAATAAGCCCCCTCTACCTATTTCTAAAAGTTCCTCCGTTTAGCTGTGATTTTACCAGATGGATCTCCTGATATGACACTTTTAATTATTGAAGCATACTGGAAGCCAGAGGAAGCGATAATATACTGGTAATAAAGAGAAGGCTACCAACTGGAAAGAGTTCCCCGGAGATTTATGTTCCTGAAACTGGTTCACTCTCCAAATCACTTGGAAATGAACTTCATTTGCTGCTCAAATTTGGAAACAGTTGGATAGAGTGAGTCAAACAATAAATCAGTGTTTAGCGTAATAGAAATGTAAACATGCAACTCCTGTTGCTGCTAACTGTAATACACTGTGCTTTTAAAAATGTTTTAAAGGGAGGCAGCAGGAATTTGATGTCTCTCCATTCCCAACATTGTTGCTGAATGACTTGATGCTCAAAATCCATGTTAGCCACTCAGACTCCTTCCTCCTTGCCATTGCCAAATAACAGTAATGTGGTTAATCACCATGTGTGTCCAGCACCTATTTAATAATATCAGTTTTAAGACTTGTGGTCGCTGTCTCCAAGGTACTCCTTGGACCTAACATGGGATTAAAAAAAAAGGGCAAGCTGCTTATGATCTCATTAAAATTTCCCTTTCTTCTGACTTGTAAGTTGGAGAAGGAGGCCAAGGGCCAGCTATTTTTAAGAAGAGACCAAGAACAATTTTTTTTCATCCTTCCTGATATGCATACTCATTCTCTTTGTTAAACGTGCCTCCATCTTGGAAGAGGGGAGGGGGTTCCTGCTCTTTTCTGTTTCGTGACCACTTGCAGCAGCTGTATCTATAAACTGCACCCAATTATTCTGTGCAACACAGGGCTGCTGGTGCGGGAAAACATAGAAGCAGGGTTTACAGCTATTATATCTGGCACAGCTCACTAAAGTTGACCCATTATAATAATTTTGCTTGTTAAGACAGATATCAGATACATTTTCTTAATTTTGCAATAAATACCTCTTGGTTAATGTTTCAAAAATGGTGAGGCAGAGCTCTGCCTTGTGAATATGTTTATATAAAGTACACAACACGAATCTGGAAGAGTTCTAGCCACTAAAGCATACCTTTTAGATTTCTGGAGGCCTTCTAATGTTCTGACAAAATTACATGCAAGTAGATATATTTGTATGAGTGCCAAGGGATCACAAGTGGCAGCTTGACTTGATAAGCCAAGGCTCCATGATGGATTAAGTCTACATTTAAACCGTTAACTTTCAGGAGGGTAAGTGTACCACAAAGTTGAACACTGCAAGTGCCTATTCATGTTTCATGTAAGATGTTAAACATGAAGCCAAGATTTGCCAGTTCAGAAATACCTGATAAAAACTAAGTAAGCAATTATTCAAATTTAACAAAGTTTCTTGAGTAGTTTTCTCTCCCCGTAAAAAATTTTTGTATACACTTTACCTTAAAAACTCACCAATCATAAATCTAAAAGAGATGGATCGATCTTTACAATTACCCTCTTCTACACCACAAATTGGGACGCGGTTGGCGCTGAGTCTAAACCACTGAGCCTCTTGGGCTTGCCGATCAGAAGGTCGGCAGTTTGAATCCCCCGCGACAGGGTGAGCTCCCATTGCTCTGTCCCAGCTCCTGCCAACCTAGCAGTTTGAAAGCACACCAGTGCAAGTAGATAAATAGGTACTGCTCCCGCGGGAAGGTAAATGGCGTTTCTGTGCGCTGCTCTGGTTTCAGTGTTCCGTTGCGCCAGAAGTGGCTTAGTCATGCTGGCCACATGACCTGGAAAAACTGTCTGAGGACAAACACCGGTTCCCTGGCCTGTAAAGTGAGATGAGTGCCGCAACCCCAGAGTCATCTGCAACTAGACTTAACTGTCAGGGGTCCTTTACCTTTACCTTTTTACACCACAAATTACCCCCCAAATAAAATGGTAGTATAATTTAGTCAGTAGAGGCTAGACCAAAGAAGGTGACAGACCATTAACTATCCTGAACTTTTGTATTCCTAGCAAAATTGTCAAAGTTATACCTTTTCATGCGAGATAAACAACTGTGGAGATTACAATTAGCATTGTAACAAGCACTTGCTGAAGCACTGGCCTTCTTTTTCACAAATACAGTCAGCTAGCATTAAAACAATGAAATAAACTGGGTAATTTGCTTGCATCGGAAGTCAACAAAAGATTATTTCTAGTGCTTTCTTCCTTAAAAGAATCTTGATGACATGCATTTCACTTAACCTTTTCACATGAGACCATTATGACTTGTATTTAAAATCTTATCACCCCATTATTGCTAAAGAATGTTTGAAGGTGTCTGAACAATATATTTTCATAAAATATGTCTAAGTGCTTAACTAGATGCTAAATTTGACAGCAGCTGTCACAGGGTCAAAGTAAATGTGATGGTAAATGCATATTTGCATTTAATGTGCATAGTTTTAAAAATGAAAACAACGGCTACTGGGCGTTGTATTTGATAACTATCAGGATTACAGCACGTAGAGAGGGTGAGTTTAACCCTTTCCCTCGTGCTATGTATGGGCCTGGGGCCAGAGACCTATCCTCTCAATGAAAACAGCAGCTTTTGAGAAACATTCCTTATGACTGATTAAGCTCACTTATTACAATTTTACTTATGCTGGTCTGCAGTAATGCAGATCTTAATGCACACAGAGGTGTACAGAGAAGGTGGAGTTCCTCCAAATATCTGGGGTCCAAACCACTTAGGCCTTGAATGGCTAAAACCAATACTGTGAATTGGCCTTGGAAACTCTGGTAACCAGAGCAGTCATTTGTGAGTTGGAGGTATGTTGTCCTCAGCTGCAGCCAGTCAACAATGTAGTCAGCATTTTTCCTTTATTTCCCCCCCCAAAACCAGGTCGGGGAACAGTGGGATGGCGGCGCTGCGCCTCCCCGCTGTCCCCCGAGCTTGTGGGGCTGGCCGATGTCTGCCCGGCGTGAGGGGCGCTCTGCTTCAGGGCGCCCTACGCGCCGGGCGGCAGGCTGCGGACACCTGCGTGAAGCACGGGACGTCCTCCGGAGGGCGCCCCGTGCTCCGCGCTACAGGCTGCCGCCCGCAAGCCTTGCGCGCCCGGGAGGGGAGTTCCCCCCGGTGCGCAAGGCTTGCGGACACCTGCGCGAAGCACGGGGCGTCCTCCGAAGGGCGCCCCATGCTCCAGGCTGCAGGCTGCCGCCCGCAAGCCTTGCGCGCCGGGGGGGGAGTTCCCCCTGGTGCGCAAGGCTTGCGGACACCTGCGCGAAGCACGGGGCGTCCTCAGGAGGACGCCCCATGCTCCGCGCTGCAGGCTGCCGCCTGTAAACCTTGTGCGCCCGGGGGCACTCCCCGGGTGCACAAGGCTTGCGGGTAGCTTCGTGGAGCCTGGAGAGCGAGAGGTGTCGGTGCGCACCGACGCCTCTTGCTCTCCAGGCTTCAGCGAAAGCCTGCATTCACCCCATAGGACGCACACACATTTCCCCTTCATTTTTGGAGGGGAAAAAGTGCGTCCTATAGGGCGAAAAATACGGTAGTTGGTCTCTAAGGTGCTACTGGAAGGGATTTTTTTATTTTGTTTCAACTACGGCAGACCAACACGGCTACCTACCTGTAACTATGTCTAGACTAGGTATTTGAAGAAGCAGGTCTTCCACCTTAGATACTGCATCCATTTAAGGACACTAAAAACCTTTAAAGTCTTTGAGGCTTTCTTTCAGGTTAACAACTTGTAACTTTCTCTTTGGAAGCCTTCATCTGTTAAGACGTAAAGCAAAACAAGAGGTTTTTCCACGGATTCTTATCTCTAAGGTAAAGTACATTTAAGCCTGAAGCTCTGAAGCAGACCCTTCAAGACTGAAGTACAAAGTGGGGGGGGGGGGGCGGGCTGGAAAAGGAACAGAGATGCACTCAGCTCCAAAAATGGAAGAAGAGAAAACTAATGAAGGAGGTGGATTTTCTCCACCACTTCCAATGCTTCCATTTTAGGAGCAAAATTAGTTTATTAGCAAGTCTGCTAAATGTATTGCACAGTAACTTTCAAGTAAAATGTTCCTTCATGTGCTTGGTCAAAATAGCTTTTTAGACCACAGATTCCCAACTGCACTTTAAGAAAAGCACTCTTACAGCTTGCCTAAATGCCGCTTAATCTGGAGAAGCCTTTTTCTATTCTCATAGGGCATAGTTTAGGGGGAATGCTATTCAACAACAACATATAACAAAATTATTTGATAGCAAGACACAAGAGCTACCCACACTGGACGAATGGCAGATGAAAATGATGGACTACATGGAATTGGCGGAAATGACTGGCAGAATCCGTGACCAGGGAGAAGAGTCGGTGGAAGAAGATTGGAAGAAATTTAAAGATTATTTACAGAAATATTGCAAAATTAATGAATGTTAGAGTGATTTTGGATTGAAATTAAGTGGCTTCTAGCTGTATAGGCTTTAAAGTTATAAATAGATTAAGATTAAGGATCAGGATTAAAAAGGTTAAAAGAATGGAAAATTGGTTTTTAATAGGTAAAAATTTAATGTTATATTATATTAAGATTAAGGACTGGGATTAAAAAGGAGGGAAAGGAATTGCTGGACTAACAAACTGAATTGGAATACAAAAGAGGGAGGTATGAGGAGGTCCGGGAAACAAGTAAATGTAAAAGTAGTGATGAAAAGAAGGAATTGTTTTTTAACTGTTTTTTCTTTTTTCTTTTTGTATTTTGTTTGTGTACTTTTTTTATATTCTTGAATTTTTCTTTTTTTGTTGATGTGATTTTTTCTTTGTGAAACTTTAATAAATATCATTTTCAAAAAACAAACAAACAAACAAAATTATTTGATAGCTTGATCCTATTCCCTGTTAAATACTGCATTAAAAAGGTGAGAATTAAATTTAACCAGTGCTCTGTCCATTTGCAGAATGAAGCTTGTTGCATTGCATTCCTCACTCCTGACTACACAGGTTGGAAGATTGGCTACTGACTTACTCACAATGTAATAATGACGCAGCACCAGGCATACAGAGGCTGCGGCAGGGAAACAAACATCACTTCCTGGTTCACACCACTCTGACCCCATTCCTACAGTAGTTGAGATTCAGAGATAAAGAAACACACAAGCTAGCACAACAGCCAAAGAGTTCCAGACGCTTCGATTTATGCCTCTCAATAAAAATATCCACTAGCTACAGCTGAAACACATTGCAAGAATCTAAGTTCACTGCATAGGAAAACACAATGAAAGGGTTAACAAGACACCCAACCTGGGCGAAGGCATGAGTTGGGGCTGTCACTCATGCAGCTGTGACATTGCTGAATGGTAGCATTTAATTACTTTATTTCATTTTTAATAGGTGCTAGAACCATTGGTGAGTTGTGCCATTTGCTATGGTTATTCACTGCTGTTTTTTCATGTATTATTCTGTCAAAGTTGCTACTGGGATAGTGCGCTGACTGACCAGATGACTGACATACAAGCAGTGGATAGCTCAGGCAGTAGAGCATGAGACTCTGAATCTCAGGGATGTGCCCCACGCTGGGCAAAGCATTTCTGCATTGAAGTGGGTTGGACAAGATGACCCTTGTGGTCTCTTCTAACTTGACAATTCTGTGACTCTATGATCAGCCTGTCACTGGCATTTTACGTTTCCCCTAATGGAAAAAATCTAAAAATCTCTGTACCTTAAATCCCCTTGGGTGGGGTGGGGCATGGTCAATGGAATAAAGAGGGAAAAGATGGAACCTTCAACCAATACCATTTCAGGAAGCTACAAGCTGCTTGCAATACTGCCAGTGCTGGCTCAGCTCTAATAGTATTATATACTTAAGGATGGATCTGGCGTGGGAAACTGCATGGCTTTACCAGCACAGCCACTTACAATCATAATCTTGGCTTTTGTCAATTAAAAGTCAGAGAGGTTTGATGCCTCCCAAAACTTCCTGCATGAACAGCAAGAGGTATAATTAAATGTTATGAGAACAAGAATATCATATATGAGGTGCTGCACTTACTGTTCGATTCGTGGAGACAGATACAGTTTGGGGAAAACTTGAGTAGCTTCTGTATCCTCAAAGCTGACGGAAAGAAGAGCAACATCTTCCCCGGGGTCTTCATTTGCATCCTACAAACAAACATACACAAAAAGAAAACAACTTCAGACTGAAAGTAGACATAAGCTCAATAATGGGAGAGAGTCCAAGGCCTGTTCAAGAAGTTTGCAGTCTGCAAGTGCAACCTATTAAAAAAAATGTGTAGAGACAACTTTCTCAGCACTGAGGGGCACACTGGAAAACAGAACATTAGCAGGGACAAATCTGCATATTTTAGGTGCATGTGGTCGACATAAATTACATGTCATTGCTATGAACATGGCAGATGTCAAATTACTGCTAGTG